>NC_133502.1:47442500-48692500 GCF_049354715.1 Callithrix jacchus
GAATAGTTCATACAAATGACAATTAAAGATTTGCCAACACTGTTATTCATTTGATATGTTATTTTCCAATGCTCTTGAAATTATACAGTAAATAATACCTAAAATCCAAGAATTGTGAAAACTATAACCGAAGTAAAAATAAATTATCCCTTGTATTTCCATCAGGGTTTAAACTGAAACTTTCTTAAATATGTTTGATGTGATTTTTTTTATTTTCTGTCAGAGGGTCATAAAAATTGAAAGAGATTTCCCTTGATGTTCTTTCACATTAAAGATTTTCTTGCTGGTGACAGATTGGATAGTAGTAAATATTAATAATAAAAGAAAATAAAAATAAAAATTTGCACCTTAAATTACCCAAGAGAAACACAGAATTAGAATGTAACAGAACCATATATGCTATGAATGCTATGCTGCAAGTAAAACTATATTAACAACTATGGAATAATCAAGTACCATCTGCTTTGTTTATTTCAATATATCGTTTACAACATTTTACAAGAATAAAGTGCTATGCAAATACATAAGAGGCAAGAGATCTAGACTCCAGGGACAAATCTGATACTTAATAGTAGATAGCCTTCAATCAGCACATTACACTCTCTATAATTCTGTCTCCTCTTCTCGAAAACAAGGGATGAGCATTGGAAAACTGCCACATTACAGGTAGCTATACATCCATTATACATTATTTTACTTTAAATTTACAAAACTATATCATGTTAGAGCTATTGCAAAAATGGCTCTAATTCTCTCTTTCATAAAGGGACTTTCTACTCCTTCTTTTCAAGGATAACTCTATCCCCATTCCTTGAATCCAAATGGGCCTAGCAACTTGCTTTGGCCAATAAAAAGTTACTGATGTGTTATTGTACCAGATTTGAACCTAGTCCTCAAGACACTTGGTGGACTTCCACTCTTTCAAAAGGATTCCAAAGGAAAGAGGAAAGATTATTACAACATGAGAGATCATGAGAAGCATTCATGAAGAGTCCCAGTGAAGGACATCCTAGACCAGCCAGCTCCCAAGTGATTTGCCAGCTGGTTGAAGATCTGTAAATGAACCAAGGCACGACAAGCCAAGCTCAGCCCAGATCAGCAGCATGACTCAGATGATTACATAGACTCCTGAGCAATAACAAATGGCTATTGTTTTAAGCCCCTGAGGTTTTTCATGGTAGTTTTTTATTTTTCTATTGTAGATAACTAAATTATCCTCCCTTTTATCAATTAGAAAACTTATAACAGTCAGATAACTTACTCAAGACAAATAAGTAGAAAAATGATGACCTCAATTCATATACTTTCCACTAAAGGACAGTGTATCTACATTTTTAAGGGGCTTATAGTCTGCCTACCAATCAAATTATCATAAAGCACAAACATCCTTCAAAAACTACAAGAAAATCATAAATCAGCTTGGTTTTTCCAAGATGGCGCAGTAGGAACAACATGGGATTGCAGCTCTCAGTGAAGGCGCAGAGGGTGAGTCCTAGCCGCATTTCCAGACAAATCTTTGTTGCCCACAGAACGGGGAAATTCCCAGGTGTAGGAAAGTCACGGGAAGCCAGCGCAGCCCTCTCGGCTTGCGCGAGCTGTTTAGGCCTGCGCCTCAGTGCAGCAAGACCCTGCACAAAACGTGCTGATCTGGGTGCTGCGTTAAACTGGCAATCTGAGATTTGGGAGGGCAGATTAGCATATCCATCTGATTAAATGGGACTTGGACAGTGAGCCAAACAAGGAGATTCCTGGGAAGCGACATTTGAGCCGGTGCAGTGGGCCCCAGCACAGGAAATCACACAGATCCTGGTGCCCTACTAGCAGGCAACTAAAACACCTGGGAGAGAGTCAACCATTCAAGTTAAAAAAAAAAAAGAGGGAGAAAGCTCTGAGGCAGAGAGCTAGGTGATCAGGCTCGGCAGGTCCCACCCCCACAGGGACAAACAAAATGGTGATTGGAAACACTCGGGGTTGAGAGTTTCACTGCGGGCACAGCTGAAGCCAGGATAGTGCAGCTCCATGGGGGAGAGGCGTCTGCCACGACCAAGGCATTCTGCCCCTACTGAGGTACATGCCCATTGCTGACACAGTCCGCCGTTGCCAAGGCAACCCGCCATAACAGAGAGACTCCACCAACAGGGTGGAGACCTCAACAGCAGGGCAGAGCCCATGGGCAACAGGGTGGAGCCCAGGACGGCAGGGCAGAGTCCAGAGCAGCAGAGCAAAGCCCACAGCAGCAGGGCAGAGCCCACAGCAGCAGGGACTAGAGTGGACCTCAGCAGTCATACAACAGAGGGGCTAGACTATTAGAAGGAAAACTAAGTAACAGAAATCCTTCAGCATCAACAATCTGGGTGTATACTCAGAGACCCAGTCGAAAAGCCAGCAACTACTCAGATGACAGGTGAATAAATCCACAAAGATGGGAAGAAACCAGCTCAAAAAGGAGGAAAACACCTGAAACCAAAACACCTCGCCTCCTACAAAGGACCAAAACTCCTCACCAGCAAGGGAACAAAGCTGGATGGAGAATGAGTGTGATGAAATGATGGAATCAGACTTCAGAAGGTGGATAATGAGAAACTTCTGTGAGCTAAAAGAACATGTTCTAAATCAATGCAAAGAAACTAAGAACCTTGTAAAAGATTTGAAAAAAAGATTCAAGAAAATGATAACAAGAATGGACAACTTAGTGAGAAATATGAATGAATTGAAGGAGCTGAAAAACACAACATGAGAACTTCGTGAAGCATGCACAAGTTTCAATAGCCGAATTGACCAAGCAGAAGAAAGAATATCAGAAGTCGAAGATCAACTCAATGAAATTAAATGAGAAACTAAGATTAGAGAAAAAAAGGGCAAAAAGGAATGAACAAAGTCTCAAAGAAATGTGGGACTATGTGAAAAGACCTAATCTACGATTGATAGGTGTACCAGAATGTGACGAAGAGAATGAATCCAAGCTGGAAAATACTCTTCAGGATATTATCCAGGAAAATTTCCCCAACCTAGCAAGGCAGGCCAATATTAAAGTCCAGGAAATACAGAGAACACCACAAAGATATGCTGCAGGAAGAGCAACCCCAAGGCACATAATCATCTGATTCACCAGGGTTGAAATGAAGGAGAAAATACAAAGGGCAGCCAGAGAGAAAGGTCGGGTTACCCACAAAGGGAAGCCCATCAGACTCACAGCAGATCTCCTGGCAGAAATTCTACAAGCCAGAAGAGAGTGGGGGCCGATATTCAACATCCTTAAAGAAAAAAACTTTCAACCCAGAATTTCATATCCAGCCAAACTGAGCTTCATAAGTGAAGGAAAAATAAAATCCTTTGCGAACATGCAAGTACTCAGAGATTTTGTCACCACCAGGCCTGGTTTACAAGAGCTCCTGAAAGAGGCACTATACATAGAAAGGAATACCAATACCAGCCATGCTAAAAACATACCAAATGCTAAAGAGCATCAAAAAAAATAAGAATCTGCATTAACTAACGGGCAAAACAACCAGCTAGCATCAAAATGGCAGTATCAAATTCACACATAACAATATTAACCCTAAATGTAAATGGACTAAATGCACCAATCAAAAGACAGACTGGCAAAATGGATAAAAATCCAAAATCCATCGGTGTGCTGTATCCAGGAAACCCATCTCACAGGCAAGTATACACAAAGGCTCTAAATAAAGGGAAGGAGGAAGATTTACCAAACAAATAGAGAACAAAAAAAACAGGAGTTGCTATTCTCATCTCTGATAAAATAGACTTTAAAGCAACAAAGATCAAAAGAGACAAAAAAGGTCATTACATAATGGTAAAAGGATCGATACAACAAGAAGAGCTAACGATCCTAAATATATATGGATCCAATACAGGAGCACCCAGATACATAAGGCAAGTTCTTAATGACTTACAAAGAGACTTAGACTCCCACACAATAATAGTGGGAGACTTTAACACTCCACTGTCAATATTAGACAGATCAACCAGACAGAAAATCAACAAGGATATCCAGAGCTTGAACTCAGACCTGGAACAAGCAAACCTGATAGAAATTTACAGAACTCTCCACCCCAAAACCACAAAATATACATTATTCTCAGCACTACATCACACCTACTCTAAAATTGACCACATAATAGAAAGTAAAGCACTCCTCAGCAAATGCAAAACAACTGAAATCACAACAAACAGTCTCTTAGACCATAGTGCAATCAAGTTAGAACTCAGAATTCAGAAACTAACTCAGAACCGCACAGCGTCATGGAAACTGAACAACTGGCTCTTGAATGTTGATTGGATAAACAATGAAATGAAGGCAGAAATAAAGAAGTTCTTCGAAACCTGTGAGAACGAAGACACAACATGCCAGAATCTCTGGGACACATTTAAAGCAGTCTCCAGAGGAAAATATATAGCAATAAGTGCCCACATGAGAAGAGTGGAGAGATCCAAAATTGACACCCTATCATCAAAATTGAAAGAGCTAAGGGAGCAAGATCAAAAAAACTTAAAACCTAGCAGAAGACAAGAAATAACTAAGATCAGAGCAGAACTGAAGGAGATAGAGACACGAAAACCCCTTCAAAAAATCAATAAATTCAAGAGCTGGTTTTTTGAAAAGATCAACAAAATAGACAGACCACTAGCCAGACTGATAAAAAAGAAAAGAGAGCAACCAAATAGATGCAATAAATAACGATAAAGGGGAAATCACCACAGATTTCACAGAAATTAAAATTATCATAAGAGAATACTACAAACAACTCTATGCACATAAACTAGTAAACCTGGAAGAAATGGATAAATTCCTGGACATCTGTGTCCTCCCAAGTCTAAACCAGCAGGAAGCCAAAACTATGAATAGAGCAATAACAAGGTCTGAAGTCGAGGCAGCAATTAAGAGCCTACAACACAAAAGAAGCCCAGGTCCAGATGGGTTCACAGCTGAATTCTACCAGACAGACAAAGAGGAGCTGGTACCATTTCTTCTGAAACTATTCCAAATAATACAAAAAGAGGGAATCCTTCCCAAATCATTTTATGAGACCAACATCATCCTGATACCAAAACCCGTCAGAGACTCAACAAGAAAGGAAAACTTCAGGCCAATATCTATGATGAACATAGATGCAAAAAACTTCAATAAAATACTGGCAAACCGATTGCAACAGCACAACAAAAAACTTATCCATCACGATCAAGTAGGATTCATCCCGGGGATGCAAGGCTGGTTCAACATATGCAAGTCTATAAATGTAATTCACCACATAAACAGAAACAAAAACCAAAACCACATGATTATCTCAATCGATGCAGAGGAGGCATTTGACAAAATTCAACAGTCCTTTATGCTAAAAACTCTCAATAAACTCAGTATTGATGGAACATATCTCAAAGTAATAAAAGATATTTATCACAAACCAACAGCCAATATCATACTGAATGGGCAAAACTGGAAACATTCCCTTTGAAATCAGCACTAGACAAAGATGTCCTCTCTCACCACTCCTATTCAATATAGTACTGGAAGTTCTAGCCAGAGCAATCAGGCAAGAAAAAGAAATAAAGGGTATTCAAATAGGAAAGGTGGAAGCCAAATTGTCTCTATTTGCAGATGACATGATAGTAAATCTAGAAGATCCCATCGTCTCAGCCCAAAAACTCCTGAAACTGATAAGCAACTTCAGCAAAGTCTCAGGATATAAAACCAATGTGCAAACATCACAAGCATTCCTATACACCAATAACAGGCTGAAAGAGAGCCAAATCAAGAACGAACTGCCATTCACAATTGCTACAAAAAGAATAAAATACCTTGGAATACAACTCACAAGGAACGTAAGGGACCTCTTCAAGGAAAACTACAAACCACTGTTCAATGAAATAAGAGAGGTCACAATATATGTTAGATAACATATATTATTCAATATATCCTTTTGACTTCAGAATGTATACTGCAAAATATCTGACTTGGTTTAGAATTGGTTAAATAAACTCAAACATAATAATGTGTCTTCTCTATTAAAATACTTTATTCTAAAAGGTGCTTTCTATTAATAAATAAATTCCTCAGTGGGAATTTATAAATGTTTTAATGTTAAAATCTTATAAATGTTATAATATTATCAATCTTAGTGTGTCTTATCAGGGATAAATTATTCTTTCTATTGTTCTCATGTGGAAATATAGGGGAAAAGCTGAACTTTCTTCTTCTAAGGTAAATCCACAGATGATAGTCATCCAAGTTTTTCTACAAATGTGATTCCTATAAATTGTGGAAGTGTTCTTTTTAAACTCCTAGCCCACACCTATTAGGTGGGAAGCAGTATACCACCAAGCACCAGGGATAGGAGAAATGCAAACAAATCAGATTAATTCTGAAATCCATGTGGCATAAAATAAAGGCCAGTTGTGGAGTCTACCCTGTTTGCATGGGTAGGCAGTGCCCTTTCTTATGTTTCTTTTTTTTTTTATTTTTTATTGCATTTTAGGTTTTGGGGTACATGAGCAGAACATGCAAGACAGTTGCATAGGTACACACATGGTAGTGTGTTTTGCTTCCTTTCTCCCCTTCACCCACATTTGGCATTTCTCCCCAGGCTATCCCTCCCCACCTCTCCCTCCCACTGGCCCTCCCCTTTTCCCCCCAATAGACCCCAGTGTTTAGTACTCCCCTCCCTGTGTCCATGTGTTCTCATTTTTCAACACCCACCTATGAGTGAGAATATGCGGTGTTTCATTTTCTGTTCTTGTGTCAGTTTGCTGAGAATGATGTTCTCCAGATTCATCCATGTCCCTACAAATGACACAAACTCATCATTTCTGATTGCTGCATAATATTCCATGGTGTATATGTGCCACATTTTTCCAATCCAGTCTATTATCAATGGGCATTTGGGTTGATTCCAGGTCTTTGCTATTGTAAACAGTGCTGCAATGAACATTCGTGTGCATGTGTCCTTATAGTAGAACAATTTATAGTTCTTTAGATATATACCCAGTAATGGGATTGCAGGGTCAAATGGAATTTCTATTTCTAAGGCCTTGAGGAATCGCCACACTGTCTTCCACAATGGTTGAACTAATTTACACTCCCACCAACAGTGTAAAAGTGTTCCTATTTCTCCACATCCTCTCCAGCATCTGTTGTCTCCAGATTTTTTAATGATTGCCATTCTAACTGGCGTGAGATGGTATCTCAATGTGGTTTTGATTTGCATCTCTCTGATGACCAGTGACGATGAGCATTTTTTCATATGACTGTTGGCCTCATATATGTCTTCTTTCGTAAAGTGTCTGTTCATATCCTTTGCCCACTTTTGAATGGGCTTGTTTGTTTTTTTCCTGTAAATCTGTTTGAGTTCTTTGTAAATTCTGGATATCAGCCCTTTGTCAGATGGGTAAACTGCAAAAATTTTTTCCCATTCTGTTGGTTGCCGATTCACTCTAGTGACTGTTTCTTTTGTCGTGCAGAAGCTGTGGAGTTTGATTAGGTCCCATTTGTCTATTTTGGCTTTTGTTGCCAATGCTTTTGGTGTTTTGTTCATGAAGTCCTTGCCTACTCCTATGTCCTGGATAGTTTTGCCTAGATTTCCTTCTAGGGTTTTTATGGTGCCAGGTCTTATGTTTAAGTCTTTAATCCATCTGGAGTTAATTTTAGTGTAAGGTGTCAGGAAGGGGTCCAGTTTCTGCTTTCTGCACATGGCTAGCCAGTTTTCCCAACACCATTTGTTAAACAGGGAATTCTTTCCCCATTGCTTGTTTTTGTCAGGTTTATCAAAGATTGTATGGTTGTAGATATGTTGTGTGCCTCCGGTGCCTCTGTTTTGTTCCATTGGTCTATATCTCTGTTTTGATACCAGTGCCATGATGTTTTGATTACTGTAGCCTTGTAGTATAGTTTGAAATCCAGTAGTGTGATTCCCCCCTCTGTGTTCTTTTTGCCTAGAATTGACTTGGCTATGCGGGCTTTCTTTTGGTTCCATATGAAGTTCATGGTGGTTTTTTCCAGTTCTGTGAAGAAAGTCAATGGTAGCTTGATGGGGATAGCGTTGATTCTGTAAATTACTTTGGGCAGTATAGCCATTTTCACAATATTGATTCTTCCTAACCATGAACATGGAATGTTTCTCCATCTGTTTGTGTCCTCTCTGATTTTGTTGAGCAGTGGTTTGTAGTTCTCCTTGAAGAGGTCCCTTACGTTCCCTGTGAGTTGTATTCCAAGGTATTTTATTCTTTTTGTAGCAATTGTGAATGGCAGTTTGCTCTTGATTTGGCTTTCTTTAAGTGTTATTGGTGTAGACGAATGCTTGTGATTTTTGCACGTTAATTTTATATCCTGAGACTTTGCTGAAGTTGCTTATCAGTTTCAGGAGTTTTTGGGCTGAGGCGATGGGGTCTTCTACATATACTATTATGTTTTTTTATCATCTTTATTTTAAGGTTTCACTCTAAAAATCACATTTTCCATAAAGCTTGATTTTATAGTTTTAGCCGGAAACTACTAGTCCCTGGACAACAGGATTGAAGTCCAATTCATCACTATGTTCCTCAATTAATCTGTTTTCACATTGCTAATGAAGACATACCTGAGACTGGGCAATTTTCAAAGAAAAGAGCTTTAATAGAGAACTCACAGTTACATGTGGTTGGGGAAGCCTCATGGTCATGATGGAAAGCAAGGAGGAGCAAGTCACATCTTACATAGCTGGTGGCAGGCAAGGAGAGAGAGCTTGTGTAGGCAAACTCTTGTTTCTTTTTTAAACTCTCAGATCTTGGTACCTGCATCCCAACCACTTCAGCTCTGGCTGAAAGGGGCCAATGTGGCATTCCCTATATCATTCACTATCAGGATGTGGCATTCACTATCTCATTTACTATTATGAGAACAATATGGGAGAAATTGCCCCATGATTCAATTATCTCTCTCTGGGTCCCTCTCACAATACATGGGAATTATGGGAGTACAAGTCAAGATAAGATTTCAGTGAGGACACAGAGCCAAACCATATCATTCTACCCTTGGCCCCTGCCAAATCTCATGTCCTCACATTTTAAAATCAATCATATCTTCCCAACAGTCTCCCAAAGTCTGAACTCATTTCAGCATTATCTCAAAAGTCCACAGTTCAAAGTCTTATCTGAAACAAGGCAAGTCTCTTCCACCTATGAGCCTGTAATATCAAAAGCAAGTCAGTTACTTCCTAGATACAATGGGGTTACAGGAATTGGGTAAATAGGGCCATGCCAGATGGGAGAAAATGGCAAATAAAATGGGGCTACAGGCACCATGCAAGTCTGAAATCCAGCATGGTAGTCAAATCTTTAAGCTCCAAAATGATCTCCCTTGACACCATATCTTGCATCTGGGTCATGCTGATGCAAGAGTTGGCTTCCTGTGGTCTTGGGCAGCTCAGGCCCTGTGGCTTTGTAGGTTACAGCCTCCACCCCAGCTGCATTTATGGGCTAGCATTGAATGTCTGCAGCTTTTCCACATGCATGGTGTGAGCTTCAGTGGAGCTATCATTCTGGGGTCTGGCAAACAATAGACCCCTCCTCACAGCTCCACTAGGTGGTACCCCAGTAGGGACTCTATGTGAGGGCTGTGGCCCCACATTTCCCTTCTGCACTGTTCTAACAGAGGTTCTTCATGAGCACTTTGCCCCTGCAGCAAAATTCTGCCTGGACGTCCAGGCATTTCCATACATCTTCTGAAATCTAGGCAGAGGTTCCCAAACCTCGATTCTTGGCTTCTGTGCACTTACAGGCTTAACACCATGTAGAAGTTGCCAATGCTTGAGTCTTATATCCTCTGAAGCCAAGGCCTAAGCTCTGTGTTGGCCCCTTTCATCCATGGCTGAAGTGGTTGGTACACAGGGCACCAAGTACCCAGGCTGCCTACAGCATGGGGACCCTGGGACTAGCCCACATAACCGTTTTCTCCTAGGCCTCTAGGCCTGATTTGAAGACTTTGATATGCCCTAGAGACAGTTTTCCCATTGTCTTGGGATTAACATTGGCTCCCCATTACTTACAAAAATTTCTGTAGCTGGCTTAAATTTCTCCTCAGAAAATGAGGTTTTCCTTTGTGTCGCATTGTCAGGCTGCAAATTTTCCAAACTTTATGCTCTGTTTCCCTTTTAAAACTGAATGCTTTTAACAGCACCAAAGTCACATCTTGAATGCTTTGCTGCTTAAAACTTTCTTATGCCAGATACTTTAAATCATTTCTTTCAAGTTCAAAGTTCCACTAGTCTCTAGGGCAGGGACAAAATGCTGCCTGCTCTTTGCTGAAAGATAACAAGTGTCACCTTTGCTCCAGTTCCCAACAAATTCCTCATCTCCATCTGAGGCCACCTCAGCCTGGATTTTATTGTCCATATTAGTATCATATTTGGTCAAAGCCACTCAACAAATCTCCAGGGAGTTCAAACCTCTCCCACATTTTCCTATCTTTTTCTGAGTTCTCCAAACTGTTTCAACTTCTGTCTGTTACCCAGTTCCAAAGTTGCTTCCACAGTTTTCAGCAATGTCTCACTCCTAGGGCAAATTTACTGTACTAGTTTTTATGCTGCTGATAAAGTCATACCTGAGACTGGTCAATTTATGAGGGAAAGAGGTTTTACGGAGAACTCAGTTCCACGTGGCTGGGGAAGCCTCATGATAATGGCGGAAGACAAAAAGGAGCAAATCATATTTTACATGGATGTTGGCAGGCAAAGAGAGACAGCTTGTGCAGGCAAACTCTTGTTTTTGTTTTGTTTTGTTTGAACCATCAGATCTCTTGAGTCTCATTCACTATCATGAGAACATGAGAAACTGGGAGAAACTGCCCCAGAGGTTCAATTATCTCCCACTGGGTCCCTCCCACAACATGTGATAATTATAGAAGCACAAATCAAGATGATATTTGGGTGGGGACACAGAGCCAACCATATCTGTTCCTTCCTGTCTTATCCATTGTAATTCCTTATGAACTTCAAGGGGTTTATATATGGACTTCTGGCACGTTAGGCTTTTAGCTCCTGGAGCATATGTAGTGTACTGGTGCTTTGTTTTGAGGCAGATTCCATGTATGTCTTCCTTTTATTTTATCTCATAATTGTATTTATACCTGTTTGTTGTATGCCTAACCCATCACTCTGATTTCTGTGATAATAGCAACCATGTTGTCTTGACCACCACTGCATATCTTTTATCTAACTCAGAAATTTGCTCACAAAAGGAGCTCAATAAATACAGTTATTTGTTGAATGGGTGAGCTTAGTATTAATAGGATGATACTTTCAAGAACAGAGGAAGAGAAAGTTTTTTGTAGATCAAGATTCTTAAAAAATTGTTGCTATATGTGTGTATGTATCATTTTCTGTCATATTCGAGTGTTTTTCAAGTAGACAACAAAGTCCTTGGCAAATATTTTTCTAAGGGTTTTTTCTTTCTTTTTTTTTTAACTATTGAAAAACTAAAGTTGCTTGAAATTAGGTGCTCTTCCAAGCTTTTGCAAAAATAAGTCCAAGAAAAAAAATAATGAAGAGGAGGGAGACAGGAAGAGAAAAAGAGTGTCTTTTGGATTAATAAGAATAAGAGGGTTAATCCGTCTGACTAGAAATAGGACTTGGGAGTGAGAGGCTAACTCTCCTGTGGGTGCCAGCACTTCAGAGGTCCATAAGTCTGTGAAACCCCAAGTAGACTAGACCCTTGGAACTGATCTTTTCAGCTTCCACAGAGATGTCCATAGATCCAGGTAAATGCTGACATAATGAGCCTTCAGATTTGAGAGACCTTATGACTTGAACCTAGAGGAAACCAACAGCCAGCTCTGATTTTCCATCTCTGAAACTTTATAGTAGCTCTGCCACATGCTGACAAGCAAGAACCATGACAGCTTCTCAGGTCAGACAGGTAAAGGTAGATTGTCCAACTCCAAAAGCAATACCATCAGTAGCTTAGACACCCGTTATATTTCATAGCTATTGCCTCATCATAAAGAGTTATCATTCAATCAGTTTCAAAGCTCTTTCACTTGCAATCCAAACTGCTGTTAATGAGAAGTTTTGCTTTAAAAGATTTATTTTATGCATTATTTCTATTAACATATCTTAGGACATATATTCCTATAGTAAAGTTTAAATTTAGAACTGTGATTTTTGGGAGGCATTGGTTTGTGTTCTAGCTATTTTTTTAATCTTTAAGAAAAATTACAAAGATACTGTATTTGCTTTGGAGATATTAATCTCTCATTGTGAATGAGTACAGGAGAGACCTTATTTGAACTATGCAACCTGGAAAATCATTATTAAAGTAAAAATTTCACTAGAAAAATCATTCCCACTGAGTTCAATTTTCTTGTCTATGGATGATTTATTTGACTCTCTAAAATCCTTATGTTTATTCTATGCAATAAAATAATTTCTTTCATTTTTTTTACTTAAGCCTTCTCTGTTAACTTATGAACAAATTCTGTATTGGATAGTCTTATTTTGCCCTTCGGAATACCCCCTTCTAAGTCTGTGACCCTGAGGTTTTTACTCTACATGCTTCTTTATGAATCATCTGGGAAAATTTCCAAGAGTATTGAAGCACAGCCAGGAAGCCAAGGAAATGTTGAAGAGTGCTAGAGAAAGACTGCTGGGAGGGTCAAAGAATGTCAGAGAAGGTCAAGAAACATCAAACCCAGGAAGACTCTAAACGCATGCCCAGAAGTCAGTATCATGGCACAAGCAAAGCTTCAAAAATATCAAGGTTAGAAAAGATGGTTTGCGTCACTTTTTCCATCTCTCTTCATTAACCTAAGTTTTCTTAACATTTTCTACTAAGGAGATAAACAGTATAGTAATAGAAATATGTTAGCAAAAATATTATGGTCAGATAACCATACCTGCTTTATAAGCATAGCAGCCATCAATTATTGAGTAATAATTAATGAATAAATAATAGCCTTTAATTATTTGTCTGTGTTAAGCATTGTATTAGCACATTACATGCATAATCCCATTTAATCTTCACAAGTATCCTGTGGCATTATTATCCCATTTTGCTGATGCAGAATACGAATGTCAAAGAATTTATGTGAATTTATAGAGGTCATTCAGCCAATAAGTGAAACTTAGAACCTGGTGTACCTGAGCACAAAGTTTCTTTAATTGTATATGGCCAGTGCCACCTTCGTAGTTCTCTAATGGTTTAAATATATGTGGTTAATAAATTAACTGTAGGTATAAATTTATTTTCCTTTCCTCTTATAAACCAAATCTTAGGACTAAAGGGATGTGTTCTGCTTATTCTACCTTATCAAAAGTTTAAGCACACCTCATATTCTTTATCAAATATATATTATTATGTAGAAAAACTTTATATTCTCTACATTGTAATCAAGTTTGTTTTTCATATTTGCCAGAAGAAAATAGGCTTATATCTGAAAATAATCTTAAATTTTACCATTTAAAATCATGCTAAAACTAGATATATTATTTTTGTCATAATTGTTACATAAAAATATTTCAGCCAATATCATCCACAGTTAATCAATAGGACCCAGGAAATTCAAGGATGTAACAAGTTAGCCCATTCAACTACAGATTCATGAACTGCATATTTCAAAAAAAATTTAACATTTCCATGATGTCAGGATGACATAGGGCTATACTTTTGAGCTATGAGATTTCTAAATTAAAAAAAATGTATTTTAATCTTGAGCAAATCTACTTATATTATTGAAATAGCACAGGATTATGTTTATACTAGTTTCACTTGGATTGTTATGAAGCAAAATTTTAAATGTATAAACTACTATATACTGCTTTTAAATAAATATGTATCATTTCTTAAAATTCTGCATGTTGAAATAGAAGTGAAAGGGAATAAGCTTATCATAAATCATTGCCCATCAACATGATTTAATTTCTCTAAATGATATTTAGTTCTGTTTAGCTAGAGCTATTCAATGTATACATTACCATGTATACTCTGACATTTCTAGAGAAAAGGAGCAAAGAATTTATGGCACTTGCCCCTAGAAGCTTTTATCCTAAATGAAAGACAGGTGTTAAATAGTTTAATGCCGTGAATTATGTGACCAGATAAGAGTGTACAAAAAATGCGACCAGATGCTTGAGGATAGAAACTTAATTCTAGGAATTTGGATCCCTCACCAGCTGCCTTTTAGAATAAACTGATAACATGTTATCTATTGCTTTTTCATATTCAATGTTCAACTGGCTGTACTGATACTGTTATTTATGTGCCATAATAATTTTTTCATCAAACCAGACTGATATAATTATTTAATCTATTCCCTTAAGTAACAGACAATAAAATAGATTTTTGTACACTGTGAGGGGAACTGTATCCATTGTATCTTCCACTAAAAACCAATAGCTATCTCAGTGTCTACGTAAAGTCAGTGATCAAGAGATATTTTCTGACCATATAAAGGGAGGAATAAATTAAAACTGTCACACCAGTAACCTCACCTAAAAATACTCTGGAAAGTTTTTTGATCATGAAACATTTTTTAACATATAGGATTTGCTCTTATTCTGATTAAATGTTTTTTTTTTAAAAAGATCAACTCCTTAATATTAATATAGTTAGAACTATTATATTAATATATAAAAACTCAAATTATAATGGAAAAATCACTAAGCATCTGTATGTGTACTAATCAACAAATCATCAAAAACAGGTTTAAATTCTACGGAGCTATTGAAGATTTTACCCACGTTATGTTTACCATTGGTTTGAATTATAAGGCTTTCTTTGCTCTAGGCACACTGACCTTTTTGTTCTTCCAAGTCCCTTGTTTTCCCTTATTTCTGAATCCTTGTATGTGGCTGCAATGGACTGAAATTAAGGTTACAGATGTAATTATGCTTTTTAATCATTTGACCTTAAAATAAGAAGATTTTTTCTATATTATGGAGCACAGAAGACATGTAATCACAAGTGTTATTCCAAGTACAGCCCAATTCAAACATAAACATTCATACACATATGTTCAAACTCATATGTGGAATTTCATTCCAAATTCAAATGTTGAAACTGTAATCCCAAATGTGATATTTAGGAAGTGGGAGCCTTGGGAGGAGATTAAGTCATGAAGTTTTTCCCTCATAAAAAGGATTAGTGCTCTTACGAAAGATACCCCAGAGCAACTGGAAAGAGAGCCATCCTCAGAACTGAACCATGCTGATGCACGGATCTCAAACTTCTAGCTTCCAGAACTGTGAGAAGTAAATTTCTGTTGTCTATAAGCCAGCAGTTCTATAGTACTTTTTAGTAGCAGCCATAATGGACGAAGACAGTAGCCTTAGGAGAAAACTGTTTCTTGATTCGTTAACTGAACTGTACTTTTTTCCCTGATGTCAAACAAGTGTCACCAACCAAGGAAATACTCCCTGATCCAGATTAACTCTCCATGATTTAAGCACTCATAACACTATAAAATATTTACAACAGGTTTCACAGTTTCTGAATACTTCTGTTTATTTGCTTACTCACACAATCAGCATGTCTCTTTCACAAGCTTTAAGAAATGTGTGAATACAGATAAAGTGGAAGACAGAAAAATGGTCTATATTGTCTAAGTTCTAATGCCTAGAAGCCATTATTATGTTATATTATGTGGCAAAAGAAAATTAAGGTTGCATATGAAATCATGCTTTTTAATCATTTGACTTTAAAAGAAAAAGATTTTTCTATATTATGGAGCACAGAAAACATGTAATCACAAGAGTTCTTCCAAGTAAAAAAGGAAGTGGAAGAGTCTGTTTCAGTGTGATTCGTTACTAGAAAGACCAGATGGACCAGCTTCTAGAGGTGGCCCATATTCCTTGGTTTGTAGCTACCTTCCATCTTCATAGGTAACCACAAAATAATAAATATGGACCATCTCTAGAAGCTGGAAAACATAAGAAAATGGGTTATTCTCTGGCACTTGTAGAAAGGAATGCAGCTCAGCCAACATGTTGTCTTTAACCTAGTATACGTCAGATTTCTAACTTACAGAATTGTAAGACAACAAACTTTGCTGTTTGAAGCCACGAAGTGTGTTGTAATTTGTTATATCCATCACGGAAAACAAATAGCAGATGGCATTCCCAGCACCTAATACAGTGACTGGCACATGGTTGGTGTTTGACACTATTTGTTAAACAGATATAGAATGAGCCTGAGAGGTATGCTGTATCCATTGTATGATATTAAGGTTCTCACCATTTCCTTCTCGTTCCATTTCCATTCTCTGAAAACAACAAAATAAATTAAGCTGATTCAAGAAAGAAACGTTGTTTTCTAAGAAGGCTCTACAATCAGTTGTTTAGGGTTTGAAAATTACAGGCCACATGCTAGTCTGCCTGCATGGACAGCAGATGCACAGTGAGAGTCTAAACCACCATCATTATCATGTTTGTTTTGCTTTTGTTAAAGCTCTGGGAGTGAGGACGGAAGCCAATGTGGAAGGCTATCACTGGTCAAGTACTGGAACATTTTTCAGAGACCAAATGTGAGTACACTTTTTAGGGGGATTCAAATTCATGACTTCTATTATTTTGGAGTGACTATAATTCAACTGCTTACTTAGTTTCTATTTTCTCATTTACAACAACTCTGTGGGTTCCCCATTCATAATCCTGTTTCATCATGTGGTGTCTGAAAGCATCTAATGAGTGTTGGTCTTGGTGATAGTTTATGAACGAAGAAAGATGGAGGTCATGGGAGAGGCCCACCCCAATGGGGAGGAGTATCTTCCCTGACATTTAAAAAATAGCCTACAAATGATGATAATAAAAACACAGACAAACTTTTGCTTATTTTGACTGTTTTTAACTTATCTGTAGACAATGGTCTTCCTCCTCATCTCCTTCCATGATGTTATGATATGGGATTTAAATCCAAGCTCAAAGAGCCCCACACCTACGTTTCTTCAATCACATTATGTCTCTTTTCTGGAACCTGAATGCCTGTGTTCAAATTATTTAAAAATTTGAATTACTTCTCCTTTCTCTGGCCCTGTTTCATTATCTATAAAAGGAAAATAGCAATAGCATCTATCGCAAAGGTTGTGGTTAGATTTAAATGGCTTAATATGTGACACAATATTGCTTAGAATGTCATCTATTATGGAGATGCACTCTACATGTTAGCCTTTATTATAATGAGCTCAGAAATTGTCACTGTCAACTCTTCTCAGGGAAATGATGTGGGGTTGAAAGAATATTCTGCTACATTCTATGTGGCGACTAATGAGACACCCTTTGAAGCATGCATAATAATAGTTCATCTAACATGTCTGCTAAAGTGGGTGAGTTGAATTAGCTAAAAGTTTTAAATTATTGACTAGTGTGTTTGTGTTTCAATGTAAACCTTACTCATTTGGGCTTGTGTAACTGCAGCAAGCCCAGTTTACTGAGCCATACCACCTATATGTGGTTTTGGGAAAATTAATTTGATACCTCTATTTTTCTTTTTTTTTTTTTAATTTTTTATTGGATTTTAGGTTTTGGGGTACATGAGCAGAGCATGCAAGACAGTTGCGTAGGAACACACATGGCAGTGTGCTTTTCTTTCCTTCTCCCCTTCACCCACATTTGGCATTTCTCCCCAGGCTATCCCTCCCCACCTCCCCCTCCCACTGGCCCTCCCCTTTTCCCCCCAATAGACCCCAGTGTTTAGTACTCCCCTCTCTGTGTCCATGTGTTCTCACTTTTCATTACCCGCCTATGAGTGAGAATATGCGGTGTTTCATTTTCTGTTCTTGTGTCAGTTTGCTGAGGATGACGTTCTCCAGATTCATCCATGTCCCTACAAATGACACAAACTCATCATTTCTGATTGCTGCATAATATTCCATGGTGTATATGTGCCACATTTTTCCAATCCAGTCTATTATCAATGGGCATTTGGGTTGATTCCAGGTCTTTACTATTGTAAACAGTGCTGCAATGAACATTCGTGTACATGTGTCCTTGTAGTAGAACGATTTATAGTCTTTTGGATATATACCCAGTAATGGGATTGCTGGGTCAAATGGAATTTCTATTTCTAAGGCCTTGAGGAATCGCCACACTGTCTTCCACAATGGTTGAACTAATTTACACTCCCACCAACAGTGTAAAAGTGTTCCTTTTTCTCCACATCCTCTCCTACTCTGTGAGGTTAATATTGTTATTCCTATATTACAGATAGAAAAATAGAAATACCTCTATTTTTCTATCTGTAATATAGGAATAACAATATTAACCTCACAGAGTAGCTGAGTGTTTAATAAGTTTGTACTTAAAAATGTGCTTAGAATAGTGATGGTCACACAAGTGCCTTATAGTTATGGGATGTTTTTATCATAATATCCAAAAGTGGTCTTTCAACCGATCTTAATTATTTTAAAACTAGAAGCATTTTTTTTCAAGTAGAGTTTTAATGGATTAAATACATAAAACAACAGCAACAAAATAAACAGGCGTATGTTTCCAGGGCCAGGTCACAGGCCAAGAAGCAGACTGTAGATACACTTTACATATTCACTACTGGTCAAGCTACAAAAGTTGGTTTTACAAATGTTGTTGAAATACTAAAACTGTGGCTGTAAAGTGTTCGTGATGCCTTTTGTTTTATTTTCCAATATATGAAAATAAGTTTGAAGAAGCTAAGTGGTATGCTTTTATTTGTTTCCTGTCACACATTCTAAATGGCCTTTAAAAGTCAGTAGCTGTTACTCAAGAATAATGAGGTATATTATTCTCTCAATGCACATGCAAATCTCCAATTAACACTAATGGGATTTATGGCAGTGAGACCAAAGGAAAATCTACTTCAGTGTCTCAAAAAAAAGAATCTTTATTTTTTGATACCTACCTTTTTACCATTTAAGTGCATTCAAGCGTAAATAAACAAATTAGTATTAAGCATCAATTTGACACTTCCATTCATGTTGACATTGTGAAATACTGTCTTTGAAAGGTAATGCGTTTTAAAGCAGACATGCGGCTTTAGATAGCATTGAAGAATTTACATGTACCCATCCCCCTGCCATTAATTTCAAAATTATAAATAATAATCATGAGCAGCCCTACTCACTTTTGAGAAATATGGAAATAATGGATTTTCAAATATGTGTGGCAAAATATTTCTAAGAACAGTATTTTAGAAGATTACCTCTTTACATGCACGCACGTGCACACACACACACACACACAGAACCCCAGTATCTCTTTAAGATACAATTATACATCCATTCTAGTAAGCCTTTCTTAGACTTCTATAATTTTAGTCTTATTTAGAAGGTAATTTTTGAATAGAAGAGTAAAAAAACAAGTAAGGTGTTACTAAACTGAAACAGCATGTAAAAGAATGTGTGTTTAAAGTATTGAATAATCTGAAAAAATATTTAGAGCAAAATTAAAATGATTATTTTCATTTGTCTCAGTTAGAATGATCAACATGGGCTCTGGCCATAAGGGTCTGGTGGAATTTTAATCTTTAGGACAATTCTATAAACATAGAGACATTAGACTACATAAAGTGCAAACTTCTATGTAGAAAGAAAAAAATGGAAGCACTAAGGCTTCTTTTAATATAATTCACTAAAACAATAAAAGGTATGCTAAGAGTTAAGCATATTTTCATACAACCAAAGCCTATTAACTTTTATTTAACAAAATTCTTCATTTCTGAATCCCTCAGTTAACAAATCTTCCATAACAATTATTTAAAACAACTATAGCAAGTAAATAACTTACCAAGCTATGAAAAAGCATATTCCCTGAGTTAAAAAAAGCCAGTATTAAAAAAAAATCTCGACTGATAAAATAGAATGGCCCTCAAGCTGAGAAGTTTACTTAACGTTAACTCATTTGGGACATTCTATTCTAGGTAAAGAGAAATTGCCATTTAAATAAGCTAAATGATTAAAACAAGAGGTAGATTTTATTTTACCTGCCTACAAAATAGTGTACAGAAAATTTATTGACTTCTTAGTGACTAGGCCTGGAAGAATGCCCAGAACACAGTAGGCACTTGATAAATATTTTTTGAATGAATAAATCAATTAACTAACTTTTCAGAAATCCTATTTGTAACATCGAAAATGTATTTGAGTCTCTGTTGTTCCTTGATGTTCAGTGCCAGGCACTAACGATAAGACATGCCGACTGGTTTTATGAAGTTCATGATCTTCATAAAGATATAAAAATAACTAAATTATTATGATTTAATGTATAAGTATGATGCATATTATGGAAAATAGCATTTGAATGGATTAATTTTGTTTCATAATTTTAGATATATACAGAGTCTATTGTTGGATAAATATTAAGGTTTATTTTTTAAAGTATTTAGCTACATGATTACTTTGTTAATTCATCCTGTGCATTTTAACCTATGTCAATAGAAACATTTTTTAGAATTTCATAAAACAGTTACTGAAAATAATAAATTTATATCTGTATTCTTTTTGAATAATGAAAAGGAAAACAATACAAACTAATGAAAAGTTACTGTTTTGAAATAAAGTTACCCAAATAAAATTATATTCATTTTTTCAATCTGTTCATTGCATTCTCATTAAACTAGTAGTTTTCACTAATTTTTTTGGTGATATCATCAGTTTATACTGTAAAATGTTGGTTAGACACAGTTTAGGAAAGTACAGGAGTATTTTTCTTTTTGTTTGATCATATTCATGACCTAGTGTTTTATTTACCTGTGACTGGTAGATTAAATTGTTTTATTTGCTTCTTGCTTTTTAAACATGAGCATGCAACTAATCCTGGTTGACAGCCTTCAATCTATGCAGTGGTCATATCTCTAACCAGTATCTCATGCATCCATTGGACTCAATTTTAGTTTTTGAGTTTCGTTATTGAGAAGCTCTAACTCCTTGTACAACCTGACATTTTATGGCATTAATCTTTTTTAGCCATCCTGTGAAAAATAAGAAAATTTACTTAATATTTGAAGGTAATATTTTTTAATTGAATGTAGTATTAATGTAGTATTTTTAAACTGAATTCTATCCCACGATTGAACTATATGTCCTTTGCTATGTATGAACTATATGAACCTTAGTAGCTGGGACCACAGGCACATGTCATCACACCCAGCTAATTATTTGTAATTCACCCTTTTGTGAATCTAAAAAATACATAAAACCTTAGTTATTTTAGGTTTCCTGTATGCTGAAATGTTTTATTATATTATCTTAAAATTATTACATCATTATTCATCATTGTTTATCTATTATTCCAACCTATGCTAAAATAAAAAGAAAATGGAATCGAAAAATTATAGAATCACATATAATTGTGATACAATGAGAATTTGATTACTTTTTAATTTCTTTTTTTTTGAGACAGGGTCTTATCTGCCACCCAAGTTGGAGTGCAATGGCATGATCTTGGCTCACTGAGACCTCCGTCTCCCACTCTCAAGTGATCCTTCCACCTCAACCACCTGAGTAGCTAGGACCACAGGCACATGCCACCACACCCAGCTAATTATTTGTATTTTTGTAGAGATGGGGTTTTACCATGTTGCCTATGCTGGTTTTGAACTTCTGAGCTCAAGATCCACCTGCCTTGGTCTCTCAAGGTACTGGGAATACAGATTTGAGCCACCGTACCTGGCGGATTATCTTTTAGTTTCTTAGCGTGGTGCCAAAATTATTGGATCGTTTATTATACTCTGCCTTTAGAGTTCATGGAATAGAGTTGACAATTTGGAATACATTATTTTTTTTCTTTTAATAGCAAAGAGGAGACAACAAAAAATACATTTCACAATTATTAAATGAATCAGAAGATGAAAGCAAAATTACACATAGCACCATTCTTAGTATGTCATTATTATATAATTCTTTAAGATATATAATGAATTACCAAGTACAAAAAGAAAATGTAGCATTTTCTCTTAGCCATTCAGCTGGAAGAACTTCACCATGAAATGATCCATTCCATTTTACAAGAACATATGATAATGTTTCTTCATTTTTGAAGATGTTTGTGCACAAAATATTCTTGACACAAAAGGGGTTTTACATTGTAGATTCTTGTTAAAATTTCTAATAGCTATCTTGCCTGTCTATACATTTTTATTTTATAGATTAGTCATAAACATATGTGAACTTGATTCCATATGGATACACACACACACACACGTACATATACACACATATCCATCTATATACTCCATTGGACAGAGATGACCAATAGTGCTTCTTTCTAGTGGTATGCTAAGGATTAAGTGACTACTATATTGTGCTGGGCAACATTTAAATCCATCATGGGCCTCATGCAATCTTCCAGCTGCAGGTTGGACAAGCTGGCATGGTATAGGAAGACAAAAATTTTTAATTCCCAAGTCCCTGGATTCAAGCCCTTCTTCCTGTACCTATTCTAGTTAGTTAGTTGTTTTCTCTAGGCCTTAAGTTTCTCATTTCCAATTTAACTATAAAGATTATCTGTCTTGAAGGATGATAGTGTAGAAAAATGAGTGACATATCAATCATCACCAAATAATTCTCTTTTTCATTATTGGTAACTTCCAATTGCCTCCTGATAACCCATAGCTTAGGGCCATGATCTCTGCTACAATATATTACATGGCTTGCCAGCATTTATCTGTCAATCTTAGATAACTATTTAATCACTTCAGATCTCAATTTTCTCAAATTCAAAATGAGAGAAGTGAAGCAGAGCTATGCTATTCAAAGGCTGTTTTGTGGACCAGCACCATCATCAACATGTTAGAGTTTATTACAAATGCAGTATCTCATCCCCACCTCCAAACTGCTGAATCAAAAATTGCATTTTTACAAGATCTTTAGGTGATTCAAAGGCACATAAATTTTAAGCATCTCAAACTAAATTACTCTGAGCCATCTTTCTGCTTCCATTTCTGAAAATATAAAAATATTTAAAAAATTATATACTTGCTACTATGGTAGTAACAGTTAACTTTTAAACTTTTTAGGTATATACCATTGCAGTTATCAATTGCTAAGTTACAAACTGCTACAAAACTTCGTAAAATGAAACAATTATTTTATTCTGTTGGTTAGGAATTTAGACAAGGCACAGCAGAGATGGCTTCTGTGTGTTCTGCAATGTCTGGGGAATTTGCCGGAAAGACTTAAACTGCTGGGGGCTGCTTGAACAATGGAGAGATGGAATCATTCGGAGACTTCTTCACTCATAAATCTGGCACCTAGACTGGGATGACTAGTAGATTGGGCACACATGCATCATTGATTGGAATGTCAGTGTGAGGCTTCCTGAGAAACATGATCTTCCCACTATATTTTGACCTATGAATAGCGAGACTTCTGACAACATCCTAGGGCATCAGGAGAAAATGCTCCTTTGAACTGAAGGCAGAAGCTAAGCTAAATTATCATCATGTCTTAAACTTTACTTCCATTGTATTCGATGTCTATAAACAATGACAGACTTGTCCAGTTTCAAGGCAAGAGAGTATGAATCTCTCCTCTCCTTAGGAGAAGTGTCAAAGAATTAATAACTGTGTTTTTAAACCCTCATACTTAATGTTTTTATTTGTATGTAAATGCTTCTAGAAAAATATCTACCTTAATAAGAGTGCCTCTTTAATAAGACTAAATAAATAATAGTGAAATTTCTGGGAAGATAATATAACACTGAAAGAAAATATTATTATGGTCCCTTGTTTCATTGTTTATTTGCATGAAATACTTGCATCTGCCAATTTTTTGCATCTGTTAATTCCATAATTATAGTTACAGATAAAACACAGAATGCCAGTAAAATAGGAATTTCAGATAAATGACTATTTTTTAATTAACTGGGTTCTAAACATAACAAGGGGCATATTTATATTACAAATTATTTATTGCTTATTTGAAATTCAAATTCAACTCAGAGGTCTGTGTTTTTGTTTGATAATTCTGGTAACCCCAACTTTAAATTAGATATATATACCTTCTATTATATGGATGCTTTAGAAAGATGTGCCACATTTACCAGGGTCTTTGCTTACCCTATGTCTCAAAGTATGGTATATAGTGGAATACATTCACCTCAATTTTGAGTGTGTAGTTGGTTATAGACAAATGAATAAACAATGAGGATTTAACACCAGTGGCAAGGTAATGGAGACTATGCTTTAAGACAAGTAAACTTTTTAAATATCTTCAAATTCTAAGTGTTTATATACATAACCCCCATTAAGATATCCTCCTATGTTTAAAATTTCTTTAGAATGTAATCTTTAAAGATACAACCATTGTAATACCCAATCACGTATGTAATCAGAAGCTGTATATCCAATTTTATTATGTTAATATATACTGCAGAACTATAGTCAGGACCATCAGATTTCAAATAGCATGTTTATGTTCTTCTATCTTTGAACTTTATCCCCTCAAATAAATTGTATGCATGTACCAGGATCTTAATTTAACAATTTCTGGTTGAAAAACAAGAAATTATTTAGAGACCAAAAAAAAGGCAATTTCCAATATTATCTTATGTAATACCCAGAAAAGTAATTCTAACAGGAATTTTCCAACTAAATATTGTAAATTAGGTATAAACTGTTAAAATCACTTTTTCCATAAATTTAGTCTTTGTTATTTTACTTTCAAATCTGAAACTAAATATTGCAAATACACAATGTTAAGCTGTAGGAATATCTATGAACACTCAGTTTATACATTTATCCTTAGCAATTATGAATATACCAAATATTTCCCTTGAAGACAATCTAAGACATCTCGAACATTTTCTCTTCACTAAAAGTAAGTACCTAATACCTTCTGTGTCTGATTTTGTGCATTAAAGGCAGGTTATTCAACTGAAGCAAATCCACAGCTATGTTAATTTCTCTGAGGAAAAAAAAAAGTCTGTTAAAAAAGATAAACCCTTTCTTACCTTTTCTGTTGCAGATCAAATAAAATACACTTTTTTATTTTTGAAAACTTGTCCGAGAGAAAGAAATATAACCACATGGCGTAAAATTCATACTAAATCACAGAATTTTGGGCAGAAGACAATAAAATCTTCTTCACAGCTTGTATTAACATTTCTACTGTTGGTATTTGAATACTTCTGCTGGTGGATCAGAAAATATTGTGAGTTATATGTAGTTGGATATCAAAGGAACATAAATAATGGGAAAAAAACTAAGAATTTCCAGAAAAGCTGTCAGAAAATACCAGCACCCATTATCATAGGCACCAACATTTTAGTATTGACAAAATGTGCTATTAGCCTTCATTTTCCTTTTAACACAGCTCTGTTATATTTTCAAGGTGACTTAGACTCATGATGGGATTCTCACGAAATTTTTATGGTTCCAATAGACATAGATGTTATTTTTGATCAATAATGGGGTGATAAAAATAATGCTTGTGCTTTCTATTTACCTCTAAAGTGGTTCTTTAGAGGCCACAGTTGCATATAAGACAACAATAAAGACAAAGCAAATCCTCTCAGTCAAACGCTAACAATAAGTGTGTATAAGACAGTCGGTAAACAAGCCAGGACACCTGTTATTAGGTTTCCACAACACCCATGCTTTTTGGAATTACTAATTTTTTAGAAATGTATTTAACATTAAAGCAAAGCACAGGGAAATAAAATACTTTCTAAAGGGAAACAAAATAGTTGATGACCTGGAAAGGATTAAACATAAATTTACTGTATATTACAACTCAATGCCAATTATAAATAAAAAAAGAAGAAATGAATTAGTGCCTAGTGCATTTTGAGGCACAAAGTAGATGCTCAATATATATTATGAAAGAGAAGACAAAGACACTTCCTTCTCCAGCAAACCTCCATTCCTGCCTACTCTGTCTGCATACACATTCCCTCATTAATTGATGGCACCTATTTGGTCACTCTCTTGCTCTGGGCTGCCATGTGACTGCTCTGAAAAATCAAATGTGGTAAAAGTGACTCTGGCCAGTTCCAGGCCTAGCCACTGAGAAAACTGGTATCACTTTTTTTTTTTTTTTTTTTTGAGGCGGAGTTTCGCTGTTGTTACCCAGACTGGAGTGCAATGGCACGATCTCGGCTCACCGCAACCTCCACCTTCTGGGTTCAAGCAATTCTCCTGCCTCGGCCTCCCGAGTAGCTGGGACTACAGGCACGCACCACCATGCCCAGCTAATTTTTGTATTTTTAGTAGAGATGGGGTTTCACCATGTTGACCAGGATGATCTTGATCTTTTGACCTTGTGATCCACCTGCCTTGGCCTCCCAAAGTGCTGGGATTATAGGTGTGAGACACTGCGCCCGGCCACTGGTACCATTTTAAATGCTTTCTTATAGAACCCAGCCACCACATAAAAAATGTGCATATCCTGACACCATCAAGCTGTAAAAAGCCCAACCTAGATTTGAGGGGTAGAATACCAAGTGTTGAAAAGTGAAGGAATATGAAGGCACCAATCATGTGAATGAACAATTTCTCTGCTGGATATTCAACAGAATAGTGACTTCAAATATGCAGCTCCAGGTATTATTGGCTACAGTTGTATGTAAGACAACAATAAAGAACCATTAAAACTCCCTGTCAACCTCAAAGATCAAAGAGAGATAATAATTAGTGTTATGTTAAGTCAATAATTTTTCACAGGAATTGGTATGTAGTGATAGGGACCTTAAACGAGGGCTCATTTACATTCAACAATCCCCTCCAGACTGATGCATGTGTATGTGTCTTTGCTGCAGTACAAGACACATGGATCCTGCCCCCAGTAGACATTCTTACACTGAGGAGAAGGAAGCACTCAGCTTCTATACTTGGCAAAATGGGACAATGGTAAAATCTACCTCATGCAAATTATGGTTTAAAAAATTAAAAAAATATTGTGTCAGGCATAACAAAAGACAGAAAAACAGTTAAAAATTATGTCAATGCTAAGGGAGGTACCGTTCAGTTCAGATCAACTTAAAGCATATAATAATAAAACATGGGTACAAGGAATATATACAGATTAAAAAATGGCTAAAAACTAGATTTACAGGGACTAGCCAATAATGCTAATTAATTTTACTTCCTCTTATTCCCAAGAGAAAAAGTCTCTTTTGGGAAGATTTTGGCTGCTGCTTCAAGATGAAAATTGATAGAAATATGAGGGAAATTTTGTGCAATAGAAAAGTACAAAGAGTCTTAACCCAGATAATGGAGTCGGGAAGAATGAAAAGTTGAATATAAAAAATGCAGCCTACCTGAGAAAAATGTATATGACATTACATACAGGTTGTTCTTATAACTCCTAAGCCTGACTTGATTATTTTAGGTCTCTTTAAATTACACTCTTGAAGAAAATTTATAATGGACTCAAAAGCATAGCTTTTCTAATCATTTTTTGGTGAGGTAACATTCTCAGGCTTATCCAGTATATTTCCAAATAGACTTCAAGGTATATGGGAGCTATATTTACTCTGACAATTCTTCAAAACTGTACTGTTCCTTGAAAAACCTTACCAGTGATTTCTCTTTTTCATATTCTTCACCACCCACATGTCTTCTGTAATTGCCTTTATCTTTATTCCCTATACAGTGGAGGGGAGTAACTCCTGATTATACCAAAATAACAGCTAACCTTTATTCTATATATATTGCTTTAAAACTAAACTGCTAGCTTTACATAGATTATTTCAATTATTTTTCATAACTATGAAGCATGAATATTATTTATACTTAGTAAATATTATGACAAGGAATACTGTATAGATGAAAACTAGAAAACAATGAAGAAGTAACTTATCCAAGGATGTATTTTCTATATTAAGACTTGAACCCAAGCAATCTAATTCTAGAGTTCACTCTTCATTTTTCCAGAATACACTAAGAATAACAATTTATAGAATTTCTAAGCATTGCTAGGTACACAAAATATTGAGGAAATCCAGTGGCTGATTCTCTGGGATTTGGAATCCTCCCACTTATGAGCTCTTTATAACTTAAATATTTGTAAGTGTATGCCATTCTGCAAACATATGTGTGATCTTCATCAAGTTTATAAAACAAAAAATATAAAAATTATAGGCAAAAAGAGGGAAGAAGGGAAGTTATTACTTAATATAGATAGGTTTAAGATGTACATTTAGAGATCATATGTTAAATATTATGTTCAATTAATTCTAAAATATAGTTTGCACAGTTCAGTTTAATAACTGTATAAATCAATTCTTCTACTTAATATTTTATAATTAACATTGAGAATTTTAAAATTTCATTTTATTTCAGTTTTATTTTTACCTGTAAAAAGGTGTTTTCTTTCTCTTTTTTCTTTTTTTTTTTTTGAGAATGTATCTCTTTCTGTCACCCAGGCTGAAATACAGTGGCAAGGCCATAGCTCACTGTAACCTTGAACTCCTGAGCTCATGGGATCCTTTCACCTCAGCTTCTGGATTAGCTAGGAATACAGGCACATGCTACTATGCCCAGCTAATTTTTGTTTTTATTTTTTATAGAGAAGAAGGTCTTCCTACGTTGCCCATGCTGGTCTCAAACTCCTGGCCTCAAGCAATCCTCCCTCTGGTTTCCCAAAATGCTGAGATTACAGACATGAGTCACTGCATCCCATCCAGCTAAAAAGCTGTTTTAAATTTGATGACAAATCCTAGTACTGATGTTCCAGCTTAGATTTAACAGCATAGCTGAAGTACAGAACTACAGTCAGGACCAGCTTTGTGGCCATGCAACATAAGCACAAGACACCATGCATTGAGAGACGTCACACTTACCTTAACACTGGTATCACCAACTTAAATTTCTTAATAAATTTTGATCAAGTCACCCACTATTTCTATTTGGCACTAGGCCTTGCAACTTAAGTAGCCAGTTCTTACTACTGTCAATATTTTATATAGTTATCAATGTGTAACTTAGTAACAAAGAAGTTGGACTGGAATTTGTGGCTTCTAATATGTTGTACTTGTGTCCTGATAATCACTTTCCATGAACTACTTTGTGAATTTTGTGGCCTGGAAGGTATCATATACTAGAAGGATGGTGTTTATCACATTGCAGAATCCTCACAAATCATTATGTATCTTTGGATGAAATTAACAACTAGTTAAACAGATGGAACTACTAATTTGAAAGCAAGGAACATACGGTATCTCTCACTGTCCCTCATTATAAGAGACATACCTCATTTTAGACCCAAGTGTAACTCTATCCCACACAGACCTGATGTTATCTGACATTTATTATGGTAAACTATTTACATGAGAAATGCTACATTATGAAAATAAGGCTACAGAATATCTTATTTGTGCTTAGACATTAATCATACAACTTTAAACCTCCTACATCACACTTTCCATGTGTTCTTCATTCTGTTCTTTTACTCCATATTCTTTCTGCCCTTTAGTCTTGGACATCTAAGAAATTTAAAGTAATATGTTAGGCCTGTGTTTGTGATAGCATTTTGCCAAATGTACATGATAAGCTATACCAAAAGGAATATTGCACAGTTATATGAAGCTCCACTTTTAAAGGAGTGACTATAAACTCAGCATTTACAACCTCTGGTGAAACTAATTTAATAAGCTCCTAAAACACTGTTTCTGACATTTTCAATGGTTTGTTCCGGGGTAGATGTTTGCACTTTTAGAAAGTAGTTGGTGTTTTAAGATAACATATTTACAATTGTAAGTTCTTAATCATTGGTCATTGGCTAGATATATCTGTTTATCTCTCGTCATTATCTCTCTCCATCTCCCTATTGTCTATCTAGAATACATTTGTTTCTGTTCCTTAGAAAAAAAATTGTAAGTAGCTTTGAAGGGGGTTGTCATAAAACGACTTGTCTCCCCTTAATCTTTTCAGAGACATCCCTTCATTATTATGATAATGACTGAGGTAAAGATCACACTAACATACCTCTAAAGAAAACTATAAGGAAAAGGGAAATTAAATGTACATGCTCCTCAAAAACAAAACCTTAAAAAATGACATCAGAGGTTTTAGGTTGGGATCAAATAGAAGACGAAGAAGCAATAAGAAAGCATACAAATAATTTAGAAATACAACAATTTAGACTGATTAAGGCATTATGCTATAGTTTGGTACATAATTATCAAAGTCATGGCGAATAAATTTTTTTCTTTTAAATCTAGTTTACTTCTATTTTATTTGTAATAAAATGAATACTTTTAATGTATATTTAAAAATCGTATTAGCGCAGCCTTTAACTCTGCTTACAGCTAAATGTGGCTATTTTTAATACTGTCTTATACAACTAAATGTGGCTGTTTTTAATACTGTCTTAGTGGTTCTAAAAGCTGGCATTACAGTACAATAACCTGAAGAAACCTAAAACTTGCACCCAGACAACCTAAACCAGAGTAATTGGACCCTGGCATCCTTATTTTTTTTTAAGTGACACAAGTAATTCTACTATGCAAACAAATTAGAGAGTTACTGATTAATCTAGATATCATTAATCATCTGGTGCCAGTTTGTTTTTGTGACAGAGCAGATTCCATTGTACATTACCAAAAAAACCCGCCATATATTACATACCTGCCCAAAAAATTAGTCTTGTGTATAACTTACATATAGTAAAATGCATCCACTGTAAGTGTATTGTTTGATGAGTTTTGGCAAAGGTCTATACTCATATACACATACACATAACCACAGTAAAGATATCAAATGTTTCAGTCACTCCAAAAACGTATCTCATGACACTTTGAACCTGCAAATGGTCTGACTTTTATCACTGTGAACTTATTTTAACTGTTATGAAAATTAATATGAAGTCTTTAACATGACATATTTTTGAGAATCATTGATATTGCTGCTCAGCATATTTTTGAGGTTGTTTTATGCTTTTAACAATAATTAATTTTTACTGCTGAATAGTATTGTATAAATATGACAGAATATGTTTAACTATTTGCATATTGATTTTGTTCTTTGCTTCCAGTTCTTTGCTAGTGTGAATAAGGTTGCTATGAACATTTTTTTAAAAGCTTTTATAAAGACAAGTATTTTAATTTTTCTTAAATACCTATAAGAGGCATGACTAGGTTAAGTAATATGTGCATGTTTAATTTCATAAGAAATTTCCAAATTACTTTTCACCATTTGTCATGCCGTTTCATGTTTCCAGCACCAATTTATGAAAGTTGCAGTTGCTCCAGTGCCTTCACCAGTAATTAGTATCACAAATCTTTTAAATTTTAGCTGTTCTAGTGATTATACAGGAATCTCATTGTGGTTTTAATATGCCTTGTTCAATAAATGATACTTTTTGTCAGTATCTTTGTCTTTGCCTATTTCCCGTTGTATATTTCATTTTGTGAAGTATCTCAACAAATGTTGCCCTTGAAAAATGATTTGTTGTCTTCTTAATGAGTTATAAGGTGTTCTTTGCATATTTTGTATATCTGGTCTTTATTACATAAATGTATTGAAAATATATTCTCCATGTACATAGTATGCCCTTTTCATTTTATAATGTAATTTTTGACACTGAAAACAGTTTATTGTTAGAGTCCCTTTTGGGTATTTATTTTTTTTTATTGCTTAATGTTTATATGTCCTAAGTAAATTGTTTCTACTAGAAGAGTACTGATATATTTTAGGTTTGTGTCCCTGCCAAAATGTTATGTCAAACTGTAATCCCCACTATTAGAGGTGGGACCTGGTGGAAGGTGATTTGATCATGGGCACCGATTTCCCCTTTGCTGTCTTGAGACAGTGAGTGAGTTTGCAGAAAATCTGGTTGTTCAAAAGTGGATAGCACCTCCCCATTCTCTCTTTTCATCCTGTTCTGCCAATGGGAAGATGTGCCTGCTTCCCCTTCACTTTCTGCCATGACTGTAAGTTTCCTCAGCTATGTTTCCTGTACAGCCTGAAGTGCTGTAAATCAATTAAACCTCTTTTCTTTATAAATTATTGTCTCAGATATTTCTTTATAGCAGTGCAAGAACAGACTAATATGGAAAATTAGTACTAGCAGTAGGGCTTTTCCACAAAGATACCTGAAAATCTGGTAGTGACTTCAAAACTGGGTAACAGGCAGAGGTTGAAGGAGTGTGGAGGGCTCGGAAGAAAACAGGGATATGGCAGAAAGTCTGGCATTTTCTAGAGACTTGTTAAATTGTTGTGACCAAATGCTGATAGTGATATAGACAATGAAGTTTAGGCTGAGGAGGTCTCAGATGGAGATGAAGAACTTACTGGGAACTAAAGCAAAGGTCACTTTTGTTATATGTTAGCAAAGAGATTGGAGGCTGGAGACATTGTGTTCTGCCCTGGGGATCTGTGGAACTTTGAACTTGAGTGTGATGATTTAGGGTATCTGGTGGAAGGAATTTCTAAGCATCAAAGTGTTCAAGATATGGCTTGGTGGTTACTAGTGGCCCATGCTCAAATTTATGAACAAATAAATGGCCTGAAACTGGAGCTTCTATTTAAAAGGGAAGCAGAGCATAAAAGTTTGGAAAATTTGCAGCCTGGTCATGTGGTAGAAAAGAAAAACCCATTTTCCGGGGAGAAATTCAAGCCAGCTACAGAAATTTATGTAATTAAAAGGAAGGCAAGTCCTAAAAGCTATTATAATGTGAAAAGGTCCCTGAAGGCATTTCAGAGAACCTCCCAGAAGCCTTTCCCATCATAGGCCTGAAGGCCTAGGAGGAAAGAATAATTTCGTGGGCCAGGCCCAGGGCCCCATTGCCCTGCACAGCCTCAAGACACTGCTCCCCACCTCCCAGCCACTCCAGCTCCAGCTATGGCTCAAAGGGTCCCAGGTACTCAGGCTACTGCTTCACAGGTGTAAGCCATATACCTTGGCAGCTTCCAGGTGTATGCCTGTGAGTACACAGAGTGTAAGAGTTGAGGCTTGGGAGCTTCCACGTAGATTTCAGAAGCTATATGGAAAAGCCTGAATGTACAGGCAGAAGTCTGCTGCACAGACAGGGCCCTCATGGAGAACCTCTACTAGCAGAGTGTGGAGGGAAAATATGGGGTTGGAACCCCAGGGTCTCCACTAGGGCATGGCCTAGTGGACTTTTAGAAGATTGCCTCTGTCCTCCAGTCCCGAGAATTGTAAATTCACTGCCAGCATGCATTGTGTGCCTGGAAAAATCACAGGCACTCAGTGCCAGCCTGTGAAAGCACCTGGTGCTGTATCCTGCCGAGGCACAGGGGGAGAGCTGCCCAAGGTCTTCAGAGCCTACCATCACTTGTATCAGAGTGCCCTTGATGTGAGGCATGGAGTCAAAGAACATTATTTTGGAGGTTTATTTCATGAATACCCTACTGGGTGTTGAATTGCATGGGATGTATAGCCCCTTTCTTTAGCCAAATTCTCCCTTTGGAACTCAAGTATTTACCCAATGCCAGTACCCCCACACTACAACTAACTAACTTGTTTTTGATTTTTACAGGCTCATAGGCAGAAGGGACTTGCCTTGTCTCAGATGAGACTTTGGACTGTGAAGTTTTGAGTTAATGCTACAGTAGCTAAGACTTTGAGTGACTGTTGAGAAAGATGACTGTATATCACAACATGGGAAAAACATGAGATTCCAGAGAAATCAGAGGCAGAACAATATGGTTTTGTGTCCCCACCCAAATCTCATGTCAAATTGTAATCCCCAGTGTTGGAGAAGGGGCTTAGTGGAAGGTGATTGGATCATGGGCACAGATTTCCCCCTTTGGTGCTGTTCTCATGATACAGTTTTCCTGAGATCTGGTTATTTAAAAGTGTGTGGCACCTTCCCCCTCTTTTTCTTCTGCTATGGCCATATAAAACATGCCTGCTTCTCTTTTTCCTTCTGCCATGATTGAAAGTTTCCTGAGGCTTCTCAAGCTATGCTTCCTGTACAGCATGCAGAACAATGAGTCAATTAAGCCTCTTTGCTTTATAAATTACCCAGTCTCAGGTATTTCTTTACAGCAGTCTGAGAATGGATTAACACAACTACAAAATTTTCTGGGGTTTCTTATGACAATTTAGAGTTTTATCTTTTACATTTTGGTCTCTGACACTTTTACAGCTAATTTTTTTGTATGGTAGGAACTAAAGGTTTATTCTCTTGGATATAAATACAAATGTAACAACATTTGTTAAAATTTTTTCTCTTTTAAATTATGTTGGTATTTTATTTAAAAATTAGTTATATATGTGTGTATCTAATTTTATTTTTCATACTTATCTATATTTCAATACTTAGACACTATTATCACATTGTCTTCATGTTTGAGGTAAAACAGAATTGTCAAATAAGACCATGCAAGTCCATTCAACTTTATTCTTATCAAAAGTGTTTTCACTCTCCTATCTTTGTGCATTAAAATATATTTTACAATTAGCTTGTCAATTTTGAAAGCAAAACATTCTGAATTGCAATTGATTGTCAATAAAACTAGTTCTACTTGAGGAAAATTAACTTCTTAAGAATATTGTCTCTTCCATACATAAATATATCTCTGTTTACTTCATTCTATGTCTTACAGTTTTCAGTGTATATGTCTTATAAATATTTCCTTAAGTTTATGCCTAATTATTTTATGTTTTTTGGAATTGTAAAATTTTGTTTTAATATTTTCAGTTTTCAACTGTTTAGAAATACAATTAATTTTGATATATCAATCTTTTATCTGGGAACTTTGATATTTTCACTTAATCCTTCAGTATATTATACACAGTCTTCTATATTGATCTCACATGATCTTGTTATCTGTGAATAAAGCCTCCTTTACAGTTCTTTATTCAATAATTTCTATTCTCTTGATTGTCTTATATTGGCTATGACAAACATTGGAACCATGGAAAAAATTAAAAAAATGTTTTCTTCCATGGAAGACATAGGAAAAATATGTTTACATTATTCTTTATGTTATATTCAGACTTTTGCCATCAAATGTAATGTATACTATAAATTATTTCTAAATGTCATATTTTATTATACGATGCTATGTTCCATTTATAGTTAGACAGGAATTTTTATCTTTCATGTGTTGTAAGATTTTATAAAATTATTCTACTCTGTCTTTTGAGATTATCATATTTTTTTCTTACATTATTCTAGTCACAAGGTGAAGTCAATATATTTATTTTCCCCTATTAAGCTAACTTCTCTCAGGATATAAACTGAAATTAGTGGAGAAGTAGTGTTAATATTATTTGTTGGGGTGTTTAATTTTCCAATATTAAGTAAATAATTTTTGGATATTCATCAAGGAGATTAGACTATAATTTACTTGTTATATCTTCATCGCATCTGTATTTGTCACAAAGTGAGTTGGGTGGTGTTTGCTCTTTCACTGATTTCTGGAAGAATTTATGTCAGAGTTGCATTAAATGTTTGAAAGAAGTCACTAGTCATGCCAACTTGACTTAAAATTTTGTAGTGAGACAGGGCATGGGGAAGATCTTCAATTATAAACTAATATTTTTTTCTTCTAGATACAGAACTAGTTACATTTTTATATATTCTGGTGTCAGTTTTGTGATTCAGGTTTCTCTAAGATGTGTTTATTTAATCTAAATTATTGGATTAATTGGCAAAAAATTAAAATAATTAGTATTAATTATTCTTTAATGTTGGTAAGATGTGTAGTAATGCTTCTTCTGTCATTCATAATATTAGTAAATGTGGGACAAGTCCTAACATGTATGATAAATTATATTGTTTGCTGAGAACAATGGCAAGGCAAACTGAGCCATCCCTTCAAGGGGAAAACTGCTTGGGGCATTCTAAAATAGTAAAACAATATATGCATATTATACACCAGTTAAAACAATTCTTTCAGCATGGGATATGTGACCCTGCCCCCATGGCTCCCTCATGGAGAATGCTTTTAGTTTATCTTTGATCAGTGGTAAGCAGGCACCAGCTACCTACCTAGTTTATTTTTTGTTCTATGAGAAAACACAGAACACCTGTTTGTTAATAATATTCACCTGTTCAAAGAGAATAAACATGTGGGTCAGAATCTGCTTGAGGTTCTCAGCTCAGAATACTGTCAGTCCCTGAGGCTCTCAGCTCAGAAGGCTGTTAGCTCCCTGATAGTCCCAGTTTACACTCTATCTTTGAGTCTGTTTCCTAATTCCTTCAGCACCACCTAAATGGGGGTCTCTATGGCTGAGCTGGTGTCAGTAAGTAAATTATGTTTACTCTCTTTATTTTATAATCATTGTTACTAGAAGCATAATTTTTATGAGAAATTCACTGTTTATCTTATTCAGAATACCTTATATGTGACAAGTCACTACTCTAGCTGCATTTTAAGATTCTTTTGGGGGATTTCTTCCAAATTTGATTACACTGTGCCTAGATCTTTATGCTTTTATGTTTATTGTATTTGGAACTCATTGAGCATTTTACAAATTTGGGATGTTCTTAGTTTTTTTTTTCATATATTCTGCCCCCCACTTCTGTAAATCCTGTAAGGCATAAAATTATCTACTGTATGGTGTTATACATTTTCCTTAGTCTCTGTTCCCTTTTCTTTACTTTTGTTTTTCCTGGACGTTATCCCTAGCTATAAATGAGTCACTCCAGGAGATAGTAATCATACTTAAAGAAGAAAAGGATGATGTGAAAGTGTCTTATCAAATAGAAAATACAAATAAATAGTTTAGAAACCAAAAGTGAACACATGCTAAGAAACAGTGTTCAGTGCCACACATGACAATGCTCACAGACTATTAAAAAAATTGGTAAATCACTAAGCAAACTGCAATACCCTTCAATGATGTTTTTAAAATAAATAAAATCAAAAGCATACTCTGAAAAGGAGAAAACTCTGATTTCAGTTACTACATTAAAACATTCAAATGTCTAGTTTCAACACCAAAAAAATCAAAAGACAAAGAAACAGAAACATCTATATCTGAAGAAGTCTAGACATTGGATTTGCTAAGCAAATATTTTAAAATTATTGTCTTAAATATGCTCAGAGAACTAAAATATAGCTTGGACAAACAACAAGAGGCAGCATTAAAAAAATGGTAATATCAATAAAGAGATAGAAATGATAAGGTACCACCCATAAATTCTTGAGCTCAAAAGTGTAATAACTGAAAACAAAAATTTACTAGAGGAATTCAACAGCACATTTGAGCTAACAGAAGAATCAATAATATCACAAAAAGTTAAATCACCCAGCCTAAGGAGAAAAGGACTGATAGTTCTCACGTCTTCACTCTCCTGCGTACGTAGAACCACTGTATTACTGAGCTGGACCTGGATAGTGTGAGCAAGGTAGCCTTATTCTAGAGTTATTCTTCTGATCTTTGTGGGAGATTTGGGGGTGGAGTCTCAGCCATAGACTTTTTCATTTGACATTTTGGCATGAAATTGTCACCATACAAGTGAGAGCCAGGAAGATGGTGAGATGATGGGAATCCTTGATTTTTCAGCCTGTAATTCATGGCCTACAAGTCTTATTCAGGGAAGAGTTTTTTTCCCATAGGAGTGGGGTAGTAATTATAGGAGTTCTGGGTCCTTCCTGGCAATGCCCACTAATATTCAATATTTTACAACATAAAGCTAGGAGGATAAGTCTGAGGGCAAAAGCCATTTGTGGTTTAAATGCCACGGATTCCAACCACATGAAAGTTTATAGATTTCATTTAATTAATGCTGCTTTGATTTGTTGCATACTTTTAGGTCAATTTCTTTAGATGGCTGTTTTTAATAATTTTCACCAGTTTAATGTCTGTTTCACTGTAGAGATGGTTGACAGACAGTTACTCACTGCCATTCCCAGAGTCTCACCACCTCCAGATATATTTTGAATGTTTACCTGGTACATATTTTCACATTTTACTTTTAAAAATACCTGTATCATGTATGTCTTTGTATACACTGATTTGCCTATATAGTCTTTTTCATTGATTTTTATCAATAAGTATTATATATTTTATTTTACTTTTCTAGAGTTTGCAACAAGCTTTGTAATTAATTATAATTTTTCTTCAAATAATATCTAAAACTTCACATATAAGAATATTACAAAAATTCATTGCTTTCATATTTCCAAATCTGGTCTTTAGACAATTATTGTCATAACTTTCAATCACACATTAGCAATAGAACTCATACTACATTTTAATAATTTTAATAATCACGTTACTTATGAATTAAATTATAAATTTTTTAAGGTAACTTTACATTTAACCATGTATTTATAATTTCAATGCTCTTCAATTAATTATGTATATTTGTATTGTCATCTGGTATTTTTTTATACTGAAGATTTATCTTCAATGATTTTCTTAGTGCAGGTCTTCTAGCAATAAAAATTCTTATCTACTTTTCCTTGTATTTTTGTCTTGATTTCATATTGACTTTTTTTTTTTTTTTTCGCTTCTACCTTGTTAGGTATTAAATCATTGTTAAAGAAAAGTGATATAAATTTTAGCATTTTTAAATGATGAGGAGAAACAGACTATAGATCTCAGAGAAAGGCAACAAAATTATTCTAACAATTCAAAATATTTTATCTAAGGAAAAGTTAAAGTGATGATTATTCCTGATGATAACCTTAAGCAATTAAAAGCTCCTTAGGAGTATATCTATTAACCAAAAAGGATGCATCTCAACAATGTGCCTGTTTTTAGAAATATGGATAAGACGGTCAGAAAGGAAGATAATGTCAGATGCTTTCGAAAACACAAAATATACAGCTGGAAGGCAACTAAAAGATTCATAATGATCACAGATGTGAGGGAAAGCAGTTGAGGCTTTTTAAGAGATGCATGCTATGACAAGGAAGATATATATTGATAACTTTAGGTAATAACAGAAGTAATTGCTCTGTAGTGAATATAATTTTCATAGTCTAGGATGAGCTTCAAAATGGTGAATAATTTTCCTTATATTTGATAAACGAAATGACTATGTCCTCTTCAGTATCTAAGAAATCAAGAGCTGGGCACTTGTTTCCCTTTTCATAGCTGCATTAAAATAATAGTTCTCAATGACATGTACCATTTCTTGTTTTTATGATAAACTTCCTGTGTTCCCTTATTTTTGCAAGTGTTGCTTGTGTGTCCTTTACTTTGGAACTCCAAAGGGAAACTTCAGGCAGTGAGAAACACAGCTTCATCAGAGTCCCGGTCCTTGCCACTATCTTCACTTGGTGCATGCTCACCACCACTTGGAGACCAACAGCTCAGATCCTCCACCCCAGACTCCTGGTCACTGTTGGCTGACAGATCTGGATCTGAGCTTTTCAAATTGTCTTGGGTTAGAATCAGAGCAGAATCTTCATTGCCTTGCGAAGGGCTCCGGGATGGAAATGATTTCAGATTCCCACTGTAATCCTGGGGAGTGTTGGCTATGCTGTTGTCTGAGGTAGAAAACCCTGAGTGCTTGCTGGGTTCACTTTGCTTACACTTCACCTTAGTGCAATTTAACTGGACCTTTTGAATCTTTTCCAGCCTCTCTTCCAAGGCCTCTAGTTCTTCCTCTAGCTGCTGAGTTTCATCCTTCACTGCCATCAGGTAATCTGTAACTGATTGTCCGGGCTGCATCCCCTTTTCAAAGCGGTTATACATTCCACTCCAAAACTTGTACATAAAGTTGCATGGTGTTGTAGGGAGATGAAGGGTTCCCTGGGTCTGGCTGTGATCAGCTCTAAACAGAGGATTCAGGTAGTCGGCCCAATTCTTCCACAGGTGAGCCCATAATGAGTATGTTCTTTCTTGAATCTTGAGTTCTTGTCTCTCCTTTTGGCTGTTACATAGGAAGTTTCCAAACTGGCAGGAATAAATGTGATGTTGAATGTGAATCAAAAACCTCTCATTGAACTCAATAGGCACAGGGAAATTTTTCCATTAACTGCCAAACACACTCAATGAACTGGTCAATAACGGGAGAGATTTCTTTTGGATCACCGTCTAGATTGCCATATCTGTGATTAAACTTATGACCAAAGGAAATCCAGTCCTTTTCAATTAATACCATGAAGCCCTTCAGAGTCCGGTAGTGCGGGTCCAGCAGCAGGCTCGCCACTGAGCACACCTGAGCAGTCCTGTCCCAGCCGTCGGAACAGTGAACAAGCACATTTGCCCCTTCCTCTGAAACTGCCTTTGCAATGAAGATTCCTGCATCCATTATGGCCTTAATGTGCCTTAGCCAGCCAGAGTTCTCCAGACCCCACAGGAAGTCACTCATGGAGGGAGATTTAAGTTCACACACTTCCAGCATTTTCTGCAGACTGTTCCTCATGACATGGATGTTCTCTATCCCGATAAACTGAAACTTGATATTCGAATAATTGTCTTCATTCTCATAGCCTTTCCCTGCAGCACGATTTGTCATTGCATTAAGTTTAGGCCGGGTGTCAACAACATAAACGAAGTCACTTCCTGGATTGGCTTTTCTAATGGCCTGGAGCATCTGCTCATCCTCTAGGCACCGGGCACTGAAGCCAGACAGGGGCTGGCTGCTCCGGCAGATGGAGGCGTGGTTATCTTTATAGTAGTAAGAAAGGACAGGAAATCGCTGTCTACTCCGGAATTTGGAACTCCCCACTATGATGTGTGCCGTGGCCGATTTGGGAACGTACAGTTCAGTAGGATAAGAGTCACAAACTCTGTACTGTCTATTCACATCACTTAGCAGCCAGTAATTATTAGGGAGGCCCATCCGCTTGTATTCTTCACTGAGATTGATCAGCACCCAGCCTTGCTCTCTTTCTTCTTTATCCAGCATGGGGTTAAATGAAAAGCAGTATAACTCCTCGTATTTCACTGGCCTTGCAAGGCGTATCAGGGAGATGTACACGTCATGGCAATCTCTTTCCTGAGGTATGATGAGCTGTATTATCTGAAAGTTCTTGCAGCGAATCAGCAGAGGGCATCCAGTAGCAGTTGTTGCCTGTTTCTCAATGGTGGAAATCTGACTGTGAAGAATCCATGTTTCTTTTCTTGTGTCAGGTGAATTTTCAACGAATATGACGTAAGTAGCCGTCAAATACAAAGTACCTAGAGCTGCTTTTTTAGGAGACACTCGATCTACCAAGCGGACATTTTCAGCCTTGGGCGTGCCGATGTGCTCCCTGGCTGGCCCACGTCTGCAGGGTCCCCGGCGGGCGCGGCCTCACGCACCTGCGTGCGTCTGCGGCGCGACGGGAGCGGCGCGTGGAGTCTCATATTGACCTTTTTTAAAGAATTTTTTTTGCTGTATATACAGTTATAAGTTGAGTGTTAATATTTTACTTTCAGAAACTTAAAGATGTCATTCTAGTGTCATTTGTTTCTCATGATTTTTTTCTTTATGTAATACTTTGCCACAGAAACACACTTAACTGAGGTTTTGTTTTTTAATTCTTCAGTTTTCAGAAATTTTATTATGATGTGTCATGGTATAGTTACTTCTTTATTGTTTCCTTTTTATTTTCCCTTTCTTCCTTTCTTCTTTTTTATTTATTCTTAGTTAAATATTATTTGAGATGCTTAAGAGTTTTTGATCTAAAACAGTTGAAAAGGTCAATAAGTCTCTTTGCATTTTTTCACCATTTTTTAGCTTGTGCTTCAGTTTGAATATTTATCTTTAGATATCATTTGTTTTAATCCTATTCAATTAAGTTTTCATATCAAATATTTTGCCTCTGTAAGTTCCAACTTGTTTCTTTTTATATTTCACTTTCACTCCTCATTATGTTTCTGTTTTACTTTTTATCCTTGAGCATATTGAAAAGACAAATTTAACGTCTTTCTTGATTCCATGTCTCTTTTATGTCTGTATCTATTTCTACTAACTGAAATTTTTCTAATATTTCTAAGATACTTTGAGATTATGCTCTCATACTTTTAAATATCTTTACTAGATGATACTGATGGTAAATATTATGATGTTGAGGTTTCTAGATTACGTCTGTTTTAATGGCTGAACAATATAACCTCCAAGTGTTAAGGTAAGTTAAACAAAGATAAAGAGACAGAGACATAGAATGAGGATCTTTTCTCTCTTCATGTTATTAGGAAAAATATTCCAGTCCTAAATAAAGTGTGGAAGATGAACAGAAGATAAATATTATTATTCCCCAGCTGCCTGGTCAAAGAATCAGCAGGAGGAAATTGATTATCTTTTCTTGGACCTGCTAAAATTATACTAAGAACTAAATACATTGCATCAAAAATATTCCCCAATTATAGTTCCCCAAATCTCCAGCACATGAAGAAATCATACTCCATTAGTCATAATTAACTGCAGTAGAAACTAAAGTTAGGAAAGATGTGGAGACACTCACATGCTATGGTTTTTTTCCAACATTTTGTGAATTGCCTAAGAAAAGGGCATTTGGGGACATTTCTGTTTTTATCACATATTTGCATGTTAATTTTTGTGGACAAAATAAATCAAATTAATGAATCAAAACCAATTTCCAATTTCCTGAATTTCAGTCATCTCCTTTAATGTGTGCTATGCATTTTTTGTCAATTTTAATATTAAGAATACTTAGCTAAAGTGGAATCAGGTAAAATGATTACTTACTCCATCAGCCACCTCTTCCTTTGTCATTCATTTTAATCAGATATGATGGCCATAGGATTTCATGTCTTTTCATGTAGTTCATTGTTTTCTCCATGTTTCTAGTGACCTAAAAGCTAAACATCTTTGTGTACTTACTGTAATATTTCCTAAATATAAAGGCAACTAGCAGCTCCTTGTGTTTGAGGTAGCAACTTCCTGTTTTCATTCTTTTTTCCTGCCCTAGTTATCTTACTACTTCAAAGAAATTGCTAGACCCTTTATCCTCCTGCACCTCAGAGAATGATTAAATTGTCAGGCCAAAAGCAGAAGTTCCTCTAAAACAAATTTGTTTTCCTTCTCACTTTTGCAAGGGGAAGAGGATCTTCATCCCCTTGAAAGAGTTATTCTCATATAAATGCAGAAGTGTAAAGCAGAAAAAGAAAGAGATAAGATTCTCTAAAATTACGAAGATTAAAGAAATCTGGTATGCCATGATAAATAGAATTTTTTGGCCTAATTTCATAGTAACCTCTCAGAGAAATGACAGCTTCTCTACCATAGACAGCAGTACCCATATTGCTCACCAACATGTAGAACATTGAGTACTAAAACATTTCTGAAGTTGGGACTCTGGGCAGTAGGCAGCTTCATGAGAGGCATGAACCTCAGAGACAGTTCTTAGTTTTGACATGGTTTGCTTTGTGTCAATACCATCTTCTAGATAGTCATAGGCCTTCATAAAGTAATGGGAACTTGGTTAGTGGATCAGTGGACATCTAGTGAAAACCATAGTGAACCAAAGATGTGTACTGTGAAGTGTGTGTCTATCATTTATGTTTTTCTGTTTAATGCCACAAGTATACATTATAGACACTGGGAAAGTGAAGTGGTTCCAATAAGGATCATATCTCTATATACTCTAATTAGATGAGAGGATGAGTCAAATTTAATTTTATTTAAATAAAATGAATAACTGTGGCAAACTTGTGTATATTAATTTGTGTAGTAAGATTTTCATCCATTTCAATAGACATGGAAAAAATCTAAAGATTTTCCTTTGGACAGGTAAATCTATCAGGTGGACTTCTGACTGATGATACTTGCTGAATTTGTATAAAGTAGTTCTTGGAATCTATCTATTTATTTATTTACTTATTTTTGAGACAGAGTCTCACTCTGTCACCAGGCGCCAGGCTGGAGTTCAGTGGCACAATCTCAGCTCACTGCAACCTCTGCCTCCCAGATTCAAGCAATTCTCCCACCTCAGCCTCCCGAGTAGCTAGGACTACAGGTGCACGCCACCAAGCCCAGCTAATTTTTGTATTTTTAGTAGAGACGGGGTGTCGCCATGTTAGCCAGGATCGTCTCGATCTCTTGACTTTGTGATCCGCCCACCTCGGCCTCTCAAAGTGCTGGGATTACAGGCTTGAGCCACTGCGCCTGGCCAGAATTTATTTTTATATCATTGCCTGATTGTGGTTTGGTTTTTTACACAATTCTTTGAGAGCTGGCCTGCACCAGCAATCTAAAACTCTATCATTATCACCACATTAATCCATGTTGGCCATTGACTTACTAAATGTGGGCAACATGAGCACTAAACTGATTCTGAAAAATCCTACATTAGCTCTTCCACCATAGTGTCAAAGTCATTTTTTCTTTCCGTATCTTATTGAGAATCTCACAGTCCAAGAGATTGTTACTTATTGAATTATTCATAAATCTTATATTAGGTTTTGACAGTTTTCATCAGAGCATTTAGAAATTGCTTCATTTTTAGATAAGGACCAACACATTTAGATATTGGTGGTTTTGTTAAATTATTTTGTACCTCTATATTAAATTTTGATGAAATAGATATCCTAAAAATAGGTTTTAAATTTTTTCTCAAAAATACTTAGAAATCCTGAATAGATAAATAATCATACAATAAATCCACAAAGCACTAACACTAAAGGATACCAGAGAGTAAACTGTGCAAGTGTCCAGTAAACATCATTAGGACATATAAACAAAAATACACAATAAAGGGAAAGAAAATGAAAATAAGCCAGAGTTCATATAAACAAATAATCGTTGTCAGCATTTATTAAGTCCTTACAGCATTTGATGCTTTGCTAACCATTATACATGAATTAATTTATGCAATACTCATAAGACCTTTGGAGACAGTTACTCTCATTACTGTTAGGTGAGAAAACTGTGGCACAGGAGAATGAGTTTCAGCTCAAAATCACGAATCAACTAAATACAGAAGAATGATGATTCTCAACCATGCTGTTACCTTAACTATTATAAATGTGAACAAAGATCTAAAAATTATTTATGAAATGATAACTTTTAATAGTTTGTTAACTAGTAAAGATATTTAAGCACTGGTAACTTTAATTATAATAAGAGGGAATATCTGAAATAAAAGGAATTATATAAAACCAGAGCAAAGCGCTTAATAATCAAATTCCTAAAAGAAAATGTATGATGTAGATTGCCGATGTAGATGGCCAATGTATAGTGACTGATGTGCAATGTCACGCATAACTACAAAATTAAAGAAGAGCAAAAATGAGCTATGTCCTGTCCATCAAATTAGCTATAAGTTAGAATATATCATGTTATAGCAAAATTGCCAGCACAAAGGTCCTCTCAGATTTCATTTATTAAACTAAAAATAAGGAAGCACATTTAAGGCCTTAAAGTCAACCATTATTTTTGTAGGAGTCTAGCAAAAACAAATAAATCAACAAAACACAACAACAATAAATACAACGAAAATGGCAGAGTAGAAGTGTCTGGCTTCACTCTCCTTGATCTGCTTGTTATTTTTCTATGCATTAACTCTTTTACATTCTTCAGCTTGTAACTCAGTTTTCTAATTAGTTGACCTTCTGATCATTTTCATATTTTCCAGTCTTTCTCATTTAATTTTTATCTTTAGATGTTATACTTTCCTCTCTTTAACGGCAATCTTTATATGCTTTTCTCCATTTCATTTTTCTAACATTTACAGTTGTCCTCAGCATGAAAAATGATCTCATATTTGTCTACTTTATTTTTCTTTAAAATTTAGTGTTTTTCAAATTTTCAAATTTCAACTTTTTATTAGTTTTATGTTCTCACTTTACAAGCTTGAAACAGTGTATTTTTATTAGTATAACGTTGAAGTAGACAAAGTAACATTACCAAACAATTTATGGTATTTGCTATGTGCCAGATACTCTTTGAGGTATTTTATTTAATTAATTTAATTAATTTATATTTTAGAAACAGGGTCCAGCTTTGCTGCCCAGACTGGAGTGCAGTGGCATGATCAGAACTCAATACCATCTTGAATTCCTGGGCCCAAAAATTCATTTCACCTCAGCCTCCAGAGTAGCAGGACGATAGGCATGTGCCATCATAACTGGCTAATTTTTAAAACACTTTTTGTAGAGACAAGGTCTCGCCATCTTGCCCAGGCTTGTTTTGAACTCTTGGGTTCAAGCAATCCTCCTGTTTCATCCTCCCAAAGTACTGGAATTATAGGCATGAGCCACTGTGCCCACCTCTTCTAGATATTTTATATAGCATTATACAACTATAGGAGGCTGTTGAGCTAATGCAATTAGCCTTAATGTCATTGTGTTGATTTCAAGTTCTGCAATTTAACCCCAGGATTTGCACCCAATCACTCTTTTATAACTGCTTTCTATCACAAATTTAACAATGGGAGAAATATTCTAATTTTGTGTTATTAAATATTAATTGAATCTACATAAAATAACCATACTCCAAAGCATTCCATTTTAAAAAATGAGACTTTTAAAAGAAGCTCTTAAAACAAGGTTTGCATTATTTGTAATATGTGAGGCAGATTAAGTAAATTACTTTGAAGAAATTTTAATAGTAAAGTCCATTTTTTCAGTTTAAAAATAATACAATGTTTTCTAATTAAATCAAATAACACCTCTGAAATATTTCCAGAAAAGTCACATTTAAAAATGGTTGTTAAATCAAATAGCTATACTTTGCTAAATGAAAAAAATTTTAAAACTTCAAAATGTACAGAATTGACTTACCAGGGAGACAAGATTCCAGGACAAAGTTAATGAAAATCATTAGTCAATAATTAACATATATAAATCACTACTTTCCTATACGTATTAATATATATTACTGCTTTACTATGTATTATGATAATATATAAAATAATAACATGTGCCACAAGAAAATTATTCAACATTTCAATTCTAACAGGTAATCACAAGTTATTAAGCTGATGATCTTAAAAATAACAAGATGCACTGTCAACAAGAAGGCTATAAATGCAAGAAGACCTACTTCGGAAACTGCTTCTTCTCCATAACAATATGTTTCCTTACAGTGGGATATATGCATTGTGTTGTCCTCTTAAATTAGTGGACTATATACACTCTTAGTACCATTTGAGGTGCCCTCAGAAAGTCACCTGTATATTTCTATTTCAGTCAATTCCTTTGGCTTTTCAATTCCATCTATGCCAATGTTCATTTGGTTACCTTTTTCTAAGGTTGCAGGTATTTTATGTCAGAAGTAATGATAGTGATTAGATGGAGATTAGAGATGAATAAGACATGAGAAATAAAATAGAATCTGGAAAGGCTCATTTTAGTCACTCTCCAAAATCCCATAAAAACATTGAATTTAAAATTAAAAAACAGCAAGTCTTATACGGTTTTCCTAAAATCCCATATGTATACAGGAAAGAATGATAAAAGGATATGTAAAAAATTTCCAGCTAATTATTATGAAGAAATATGTATAAATTGTAAAACAATGGAAGGAGTATTACTTAAGTTTGATGGTAGACAGAAAAAAATTCACTAAATGCTACATGATAGTGAACATGAGGGATAGTTTTGAAGAGAATTTCAAATGAAGGAAATATTGGGAAACTGGTACTTGAAAGGAAGGGGTATTAAGAAAGATTAGGCTGGATTCTTAGTAGCACCGCTTTTAAGTGTCTTTTTGCATAATTGCCTTTTTGTGTCTTAGTAAGTACAAGAGCAGTGCTTTATTTTTTTTTTACCTGACTTAATCACTGCGTTTCAAAAGCTTCCTTTTAGTAATCCAATTGTCTCCTCATTAGATTTACTTCATTTGTGTTTCAGTGTTTGGAACATAGTAAAGGTCATTATGGCCTCAATAGTTTCTACCCACATTTGTAACCTCTTAGTAATTCTCTTTGTTTCATTGGCAATTGTTCAATAAACTTATTTGGACTTACTTGGAAAACAATCTTGTATATTTTCAAAAATTACTTACGTGAAGGACATCAGTTCTACATTTATATTATTTTTAACCATTCATGGAGACTGTCAGTGTTTTTAGGAAGAATTAAATTACTGATAAGACTATTGCCCTGGCACATATTCTTATACCCGATTGCCATTGCTCATATTCTTATGAGCCTCTCATTCAGCAAAATATGTGGTTTATCCTGTATCTAAAATCTTATCCTCTGACTATACTATTTGAAATCACGTCACAAAATGTCCTTGCCTCTTAATATATTTAATATATTTTAATGCATAGATTAAATTTAATATAAATAACAATTCATTCTAGTTAAGCTGTAGATTTGTCAGTGTCACTTCAGTTATCCTGACAATATTGACTGATTTAATTAATTGACTCATTAATTAAATGTCCAAACTTGCTGCACAAAGAACTTGAAGCAGCATGTAGCCTACGTTATGGTCATAAAATTTCATTCTTGAGAGAGGCTTATAGATAGTCTTGCTTCATATCTCATGTATAAAAATAAGAAAGCATTGGCCCAGATATTTTAAATTATTTTTGCATGTTTAATTAGTAGTAGAATGTGGATTGGAATCTTGTTCTTCTAACATAATTTACTGACTTTTGAACACTCTGAATATGAAAATTTTAATGTTATACATTGAACACTTATCACATTTTTGTGAAAAGAAAAATGTTAATACATAAATTTATTGACAGTGAGCATACTGATGACATTTAATAATTGTGTGTGTAATCTGTGGTATCAGAGAGTCATAAAATAGTTTTAACTCGCTGTATAGTCATGCTATACTTCCTTCGAAGGGTAAACTATGTATATTTTAATATAGAGAGGGTGAGAAACTCTGGCCTCGAAGTCAGGTCTGTTAGATAGTAAGTTCTTATGTTTATATTTCTGAATTTATTTTTTACCTACTTGCTTATTTAAATGACTCTAGGAAATTAGTATCGATTAAGTTAATTCAAATTTTACCTTAGACAATAGATTTCCTGCTAAATTCTAGAGAGGATTACCTGAAGTCCAGGTGCTGAGGAGAGACACTGCATCCTTGAAATCCACTCTTCTTGTTTTCTTGTGTGATGGCATTCACTGTGACACCTCAGTTCTGCTTTCTTTTGGCAGTATCTACCTATCCTAGCATCCAGGGCCTTACTAAAATCACTATGCACAGACAATGTTGTCCTGCGTCTTGTGGGCAGTTTCAAAATCTGCCTTAGACCTCTTTTGTAACTGATACACTATATCCATTTTTTTTTTTTTTTGACTGAGTCTCATTCTTTGGCCTAGGCTGGAGTGCAGTGGCCTGATCTCGGCTCACAGCAACCTTTGCCTCCCAAGTTCAAGTGATTCTTCTGTCTTAGCCTCCCAAGTAGCTGTGATTACAGGCACCTGCTACCACACCTGGTTAAACTATATTCGTGTGTATGTGTGCGTGTGTGTGTGTGGTGTCTATGTGTGATGGATTCTCGCTCCGTCGCCCAGGCTGGAGTGCAGTGGTGCGATCTTGGCTCCCTGCAACCTCTGTCTTCTGGGTTCAAGCGATTCTCCTGCCTTAGCCTGTCGAGTATCTGGGATTATAGGCACCTGCCACCATGCCCAGCTGTTTGTATTTTTAGTAGAGACAGGATTTAACCATGCTGGCCAAGCTGTTGAAATCCTGACCTCATGATCTGCCTACCCCAGCCTCCCAAAGTACTAAGATTACAGGCATTAGCCACAGTGTCTGGCCAACTATATCCATTTTTAAACCCCTGCTTTATTATCACCAGATTGTTTCAGGGAAATGGGAGGAATTTGCCTGTTGCATTAGTGATCGTTCTAGAGGGTAATATGGCAAGTTCTTTGGATAATTTATTCTCCCTCTTCTCTTTTGGACCCCACCAATTCACAATCTGCAAATCAGCTTGGAAAGTAGTAGAATAAGAAGCCTCTTGTCAAGGATTTCCAACAATCTACCTCACCTGTATTTCTGACTCTCTTCTCTGACCTGGCCTTACGGAAACCTCAAACCCTCAAAAGACAAGTGTGCTATAACCAAACACTTCTATGCCAAATTAGTATCTGTAAAACATAATTACAAAAAAAAATGTGAGTATTCATCTCCATGTTTTACAGCCTTAGTAAAGCATGATTTATATACCATTAGATACACACATCACAGATGTGACATTCAATCACAAGAAATATTTCTAGGCAACCTTTTCTTCCACACTCAGACGCAGGCCAACACCGATTTACTTTTTGTCTCTCTAAATTATCCTAATCTGGGTATTATCGTAATCTCTATATATTATCTTTACTTAAATGGAATCATAAAATATACAGTCTTTTATATCTGGCTTCTATCACTAGTGTAATATTTTTGGGGGGTCAGGTATTTAGTAGCGTGTATCAGTGGCCCATCCTGTTCAGTGCGGAAAGCCATTCCAGTGCATGTGTATACCACATTTCATTTAACCACTCACCAGATAATTGACAGATTCTTTCCTCTATTTAGCTATTGTGAATAATGTTATTTGAAATGATCATGCAAGAGTCTTAATGTGAACATATGTTTTTATTTCTCTTGAGTAGATACCCAGTTATAGAGTTGCTGGATTGTATAGCAAATTTATGCTTAAATTGTTAAGAATTAAAAAAAAAACTATTTTCCAAAGGGCTTTATCATTTTACAAGATCACAAGCAAAGTTCAGGGCTTACAGTTTCTCCGTATCCTTGACAATTGTTAATATTCGTGTTAACAGTATATGCAATGAGTTCTTTTTCTCTGTAGCTTTCACGGTGTTCTACCTTTTGGCTTTCAACTGTTTGACTATGATGTCTTGGAGTGCATTGCTTTATGTTTTTTCCACTTGGAAGTCCTAGGATTTTTGGAATTACAAATTTGTATTTTTTTCACCATATTTAGGAAGTTTTCTGCTATTATTTCTAATTTTCTTCTAGAGGTCTAATAATTTTCTGTCCCTTTTTTTCTGTCTCCTGCCCTTCAGAATCTTTCATTGTGTGTGTATGTGTGTGACTGTCTGTGTGTTTATACTTGACATTATTTCACAAGTATCTGAGCTTCTATGCATTGTTCTTCTCTCTGGTTTTCAATAAATTTTACCGATCTATCTGCAAATTGACTGTTTGTTTTCCTGTCATCTCCAGTCTGCTGTTGAGCACCTCCAGCAAATTTTGTAAACTATTAAACTTTTCAATTCCAAATGTTTGGTTATTTTTATAATTCCTTTCTTTAATGAGATTCACTATTCATTGAATCAGTGTTGTTATATTTCTATGTGATGCTTTAAACATGTTTTCCTTGATTTTTCAATTGTATTTATAATAGCTGCTTTGACACGTTTGTTTGTTAAAATGTGTTCTACACATTAAAATATGTACTGTCTGTCTAACAGTTTTTGTCTGTTAAAACAGAAGCCCTGAAATAGTGCCCACTAGGGGACAGTAGCTACTTACTCTCTACTGTCCATAGGTCACATTTTCTTATCTCTTTTTTGTCTCATATTTTATTGTAGTTGAACACTGGGTAGTCTCGATCAACTATTGTACAAATCTAGATTATTATTATTATTGTTATTAGACAATAATTAGAGTTCTTATTGCTTGCTGGTTTGTTAACAAATTCCTGGATTTAATCTGCTTCTCTTGAGGTATATGACCATTATTTATATCTATCTATGTCTCTCCTCAGCGTTTATTTTCCCTCCCCTTTCGTCTCACCTCTTGGGGATTGCCTCTGCTTAGTTTGGGGCTCAGCCAATACATTCGCTGAAATTTTATTTTAAAACTTCAAGTTTTATCTTCTACTAATGGATCTGTGTGTGAGTTAGGGTGTATATTAACAGTTAGCTCAATTTTCAAGTCTTCCCCAGTTTTATTTTCTGCAAGGCTGTCCTATATCTCAATTACATTTTTTTTTTCAGATACACTGTAAGCCAGGAATATATAAAGAACTTCTCCATACCTTCTCTTAATTTATCATATCCAAGATACCACTGTTAAATTTCTCTACCAGAATTACAATTTAAAGCTAGCAGAGTCATTTGTCATCTCTGTTTCATTAGCTACTGAGATTGCTATGTTATTGGTGAGGCACATTTTTTTTTCTTCTTTTTAAGTCAATAAGCCCTATTTTTCACAAAAGTTACTGGGTTTTCTGGCTTGATCCATGAAACTATGAAGTAGGGGTAGGGGGAATGCTATTTAGGCAAGAATATCCCAGTGTCTTCCTGTTGAATAGTTCAGTAGATTTCAAAAATAACATTGTCTTCATTAATTGAAACATGTCTCCATTAATTTAACATTAATAATTTATTATAAACGTTTGATTAATTTCCACAACCCAGAAATTGTTGTTATAGATTACTTTGTCTAATGTTATAGTTTCTTCATAAGGAGAGGATTTGCTGAGCTCCTCAATTTGTCATACTGCATATCAAGTATGAAAATCCTTTCTTGAAATCCAAAATATGAAAAAGACACTTTTTGTCTTTATTATCCTTTATATTAGTCATGTTCTAAGACATTCTAACTATTGCCTGGATAGGGTGAAGGCAATTGAGATTAGGCAGATAATTTTAAAATGTAAAGAAATGGAGATAAAAGAAAAATTCTGCCACAAATGTAACACTGGAATATCTGATGTCCCTTTCATGCTATAGAGATTCTTGTTTCTTACATTCCCTTCTATATGAAGTTTCATATTCAGCTCTCATACACATCGATAGCCAGATCTTGACTGAAATGTTTGCTTTTTCTGCTAGATGATAATTTGTACCTTTCTCTGAATATCACCACATACTCGTCAATATACCCAACACACAGAAATATTCAATAAACAGTACTCACCAGGAAAAGGGTTTTTTGTTATCAGATGTGGGAGATGAAGACACAGGTGACCCTACCCTATGAGATATGTGTGAACTAGTTAAAATCCTGTGTGTGTGTGTGTGTGTGTATGTGTGTATGTGTATTTAGTTTCCCATAGGCATTTCTGCATATAATGCTTTTAAAGTATACATGAAATATATAAAAACTCATTTCTGACCCAAATGAAAATTAAAGAAAATGCAGGAGTAGGTATAACACAAATAAACATCCTTTAAATTTGTTCTTTAGTTTTATAGTTCAATAAACACGAACTTTCATAATTTCAGAACAGTATTTTCAGTGGAAATATTTATATTAACTTGGATTTTTGCTTAATAGTGCATCAGGACATAAATGCGAATGGAGATAGTGTGTAGCCTTGTGTCATAAATACATTTAACATTTACATTAGTATTAAATATTTTAAGGACTAAAATAGGTGACTTATTATTCCATTTTGGATTCTTTATATTTCTAAAATTGGTCCCAAAGTACACAGAAGCAATATTTCCCAAAGTCTAAATAAAGAATGATGCAGGGTTAGAAAATCCAGCTGCTAGGCAAGAAAGCTGAAGTTCTTTACAAAATCTCTCAAAGACTTACTGGGGCAAAGTCACACAGCATCAGTGGGTTGACAAAAATCTTTATCTCATTCTTCTCGGGTAGTTTTAGATTAAGAAGTTCTATCAGAAAGCCCATGCTGTTTTAAATTATAGCTCACAGGAATAAAAGGCTTGATTTCTTTATTGGTTTACCATCTATATAAGAAAATCCTTTTGTCTCTTATACACTTGCTTTCAGATACCACAGTAAATGTCTGAATATCTTGCTAGCTTGTTTCATTAAATTGATATTCTCACATTTTGATGATTTAAGTATATAAGCAGGTACCACCACATAGAAGGAATAAAGAAAATTTCTTCTTACATTTTAAGTGCCTGAAAAACTATTTCAGGCACATTTTTAATTCAAAGAACAATTTAGGCCCATTCAAAACCATTAAGTGTTTTGCTCTAATATGTTGTTAAATAGAGTAAATGAGCCTCCTTCCATATGAGAAGCAGCTTTCTTTTCCTTTCAAAATTTTCTAAGTTCTGGAACACACAGAAAAACTTTTAAATACATAGAATTAAATTCATTATTTTGTTTCTTTACCTAATAATTATTATAAATATTATAAGCAATGACATTTTTCTTATACCAGGAATAAATCTCTTTAAAGTGTCAATGTGCTTTGGTGTTGAAAGGCCATAGTTATTCATTTGTGACTGTATAGATCTGTTCTATATGTATATTACATATAAACACACACACACACACACACACATCTGTTTTATAACAATCATCTGTTTACTTTGCCTTGTTTTTACCAGCAAGTGGAGTTGCATGGAATAACATTGCTGGATTTTATTTTTATTGAATGGGGGAGTATTTAAATGTTTTTAATATATTGTATAATGTAATAGTTACCATCACATCAGGTACATCTAGAAAACAATATGAACGGGTCCCACCCCAAACATAATTAGTTTTAATTGGTTTGTGGTAGGGTTTAGGCATTAGTGTTTTGTTTTTTAAATGTCTTATTGATTTTAATGTGGAACCAGGTTGGAAACCACTGATTTGTTTCATTGTTACTGATCCTTGGATTTTCTAAGTACTTAATACAGTGTATTATTTAAAGAAAATGTACCCTTTTTATTCCTATTATTGACTTCATTCTAATAGCTTGCTTTTTTCTGTAGTAAAATAATTTGAATGATTCAGGGATCTTAACTATAGCAGAACTTGTGACCTTCTTTATCACTAAATTTAAGTCAAATTCAGAACAGCCCTGAAGAGCCTAGTCTTTTTCTTTGCCTTTCTCTAACATATAATCCTGATGCGTGTCTTCTTCTTGAATTAAGAAATTCTCAAGGAAATAAAACTGCCCCAGACCATTGAAATGGAAGAAAGACAAGAGAAATTTTTACTTATCTCTTTACAGGTTCCTATTAAAATATTCAGATTTAAGCCAAAGGAAATGTTTAAGCATCCTATTCTGGGGACAAGGGTAATGTATTTTATATATCCTACAAAAGAAGAAACTGCATGAATGACTTATTAATCATTATCAGAGTGAAAATCGGTTAGCAGCATACAAAGGACTTCAGTTAAGGATAATGTGAAAATATAACAGAATGAAGGGAATTAGGAAAACGGAAATAATTGCCAGTTATTAAAATGTGCATAACCTAAGTTTCACAAAATCACACATTACAAATAAAGATCAGTAGCAAATATTCAAACTCTGTTATGTGCATGGTAGCCACTTAATAAATACCTATGAAATGAATGAATGAATGTGAACATAAACATCAGTCAACAGAATCTCAGTTCAACAATCCACAGAAAGAGCAAAAGGAGGTATCCATTTACTTATTCTATAAGAAACGTAGCACTTTTTTTTGGGAAATTATAGAAAAAAACTGAAATTACCAGCTCCTACAATTCAGCCCTGCCAACTTCTGAGAGCGGTTGTGAGACTTAATCAAATTCTAGAAATATGAAAAAAGTGCTTTTGCAAATGTAAAAATACTATGCAACTTTAAGATATTAATTTGCAATAATATTGGTGTTGTAATAATATTGAATTTCAGAGATATTTGTACTTTCCCACAGTGTCTACAGAACTCTACAAATGAAAGAAATTTATATCTTGGAACTTACAGTAATCCAAATTAAGTATATCAAATTTTAATGTTTATATTTCTTATATGCATTTGACATATTGAACTATTTATTTAACTTTTTTTTTTTTGGAGATGGAGTCTTACTCTGTTGCCAGGCTGGAGCACAGTGGCACAGTCTGGGTTCACTGCAACCTCCACCTCCCGGGTTCAAGCAATCCTTCTGCCTCAGCCTCCCAAGAAGCTGGGACCACACACCTGCCAAATGCCTGGCTAATTTTTGTATTTTTAGTGGAGACAGGATTTCACTATTTTGGCCAGAATGGTCTCCATCTCTTGACCTCGTGATCTATCCACCTTGGCCTCCCAAAGTGCTGGGATTACAGGCGTAAGCCACCGCGCCCGGCCCATATTGAACTATTTCTAAATTTTAAAATGTATTTTAAACCTATAAAAGAACAAAGAATTATATTCAATTGATGCTATTAGAGAAATAATAATCCAATTAAAATAAAAATGAAAGTCCTAGGTTTATGAGAAAGAACTAGTAAAATGTGAGCACATAATTTGCCATTTTCATGAAATTTATGATAATAATAATCTAGAACTTATTAAATAAAAGTACTAATTTTAGGCCATATAAAACTTAGGTATTTTTCATAAAAGACTGCATTGTATTAATTTTAAATAGCAATACTTAATTTTTACTTCCTGATTTTCTCACTTTTTGATTTTTCTATACCTGTAACTATCAGAAAGGCTATTAGACTTCTCTGAAAACATCTTCTGATAGTGAATCAAATCATCATAATTTTATCTAACAGTTAATCATAAGAAAGCAAAATTGAAAGAAAAATTATTTAAATATGTAGCCTGTATATTGGTATATACATAGGAAAATAATCAATAAGGACATAAAGCTTCAACAAATTTTAGAAGAACCAAAATTATTCAAATATACTTTCTAATCACAAGACAATTTAACTAGTAAATGTAAATAAACTAGAAAATGTCCAACACTGGGGAATTAAATAATGAAGTTACAAATAACCCATGTTGAAAATCAATTAGAAAATATTTTGAACATTAATAAAGATATAAATATTAAAACATGGACAAATGCAGCTAAACCTAATGGAAATGTGGAGCATTAATGTACATATTGAGGGAAGAAGTCTGAATATTAATTATCCAATTTGTATTTCAAGAAACTAGAAACAGAAGAAAGTATCAAATCCAAAGATGGAAAAGAAGAAAGTAATCAACATGGCAGCAGAAATCACCTCAAGTCCACAAGGCTTTACTGGCAAATTCTAATGAAGAATAGCATCAATCTTTCACAAACTCTTCCACAGTTAGTAACGGACAAAAACTCCAAGGATGCTCCTCTTTTTCTTTCTTTCTCTCTCTTTCTTTCTTTGTCTTTCTCTCTTCCTTTCTTTCTTTGTTGTTGTTTCTTTTATTGAGACTGAGTTTTACTCTTGTTGCCCAGGCTGAAGTGCAGTGGCACAATTTCAACTCACTGCAATCTCCACCTCCTGGGTTCATGCAATTCTGCTGCCTCTGTCTCCTGAGTAGTGGGATTACAGGCACCGGCCACCATGCTCCATTATATTTTTATTTTTTGTATTTTTAGTAGAAATGGGCTTCAGCATGCTGACTGGTCTTGAACTCCTGACCTCATGTGATACAATCTGGTGATATATAAAATAATAAAATAATTTGACCAAGTGAGGTTTATTCTGGCTGTAAGAATAATACAATATTCAAATGTAAACTAAATAATATAAATTATAGAAAAGAAGGAAATGAGTTGCGGCAGTACAAGCTGGCTTATATAAGCTCCAAGTTTCATAATTCTGGGGTTCCTCTTTTGCAGAGTAGACCCACGCCATACCTGCAGATTCTATACATCTCTCACCAGTTCAACCTATGGAGGGAGGACAATGGGGAATGAAGAACTAGCACCAAAGTAATCACCTCCCTCCAGTTTAAAATCCTCATATTTACTGTCAAAAATACATTATACATACACAAATGCATACATATAAACACACATACAAACTGTAGATATATAATGTTTAGATATTATGTGGATTCATAGTGAATTTATCAAGATTGTTGAATACATAATCAATATTAAATCAGCTGTACTTCTATATATTAGTAATAATAACTGAAAATTGACTATTAAAATATAACCTCAAAATTATCAAATGCTTAAAAATATATCTAACAAAAGACATGCAAAATTTGTATACTAAAACCATAAATCATTTTTTAAATAAATATAAGACCCCATTAAGTAGAACAGGAATACAAAAGTATGCTCATGCTTTGAAAGACTCGATATAGTAACAATCTCAATTCTCTTCAAATTAAACTACAGATTAACTGCAATCCTAGTCAAAATTCCAACAGTTTGGTCAACTATAAGAAGAAGACTCTAAAATTTACATGGAAATTCAAAGAGCCAAATAGTAAAAGCAACCTTGAACAAGAACAAAACAAGATTGTCTTTAATATATTAAAAATACAAATGACTACAAATTGCAAGCATTCAAAGAAGAAAAAATGCAAGGGTTTGAAAAATAATTGCAAAACAGAGTACAGCAGATGGTAGAACTGAAGGATTTTGGCTCTGGAAAGCAATGCCTAGGTTTTGAATTCAGATTCTGTCATTTACTAACTTCATGTCCTTGGATGAATTATTAACACCTCTATGCCTCAATTTCATGTCACATACGATGGTGCTATTATTAGCAGCTACTTTATTGGGTTGTTGTAAGAATTTGCTAAACTAAATTATTAGATTATTGAAATAACTAATTTAGTGTCTGGAACATATTAAGCATTCAATAACATGAGCTACTATTATTACTGAGTAAAAGAGGAAATAAGTTTCATGGAAAATAAGGTAGTGGAGGAAGGCTACTGTGATTAGAACACAGGGATCAAGGAAGAGAGAACTAGAAGGTGAAGTAATGGAGGAAGGTAGACACATAATGGTTGGTCATAAAGGATGTTTAGAAAGTCATTATAATTGCAAATAAAAACCAATAGTGGGGTTTAAGCAGGACAGTGACACGATCAGATGCATATTTGAGAAAGTTTTCTGGCTTCTATGTGGAGGATAAAATGTAGTTGTGAAAAACTAAAAAGAGAGAACATTTATTTAACGTTGTTATATAAGTCAACATAATAGAGGACTGCTTTAGAGTTTTTGAAATAGTGAGAACTAGTTTAATACAGGCTACAGTTTAAAATCAGAGCTAACAAGATGTGCTGATGTGGATAATGAGAAAAAGAGAAACCATCACCCTGAAGTTTTTAGTGTTAGCAACATATGGGAATGGTGATAGTGTTCAACAGCTGAGAGAAGAAAAAGAGCAGGAGATTAGGCAGGGATGGGAATTAAATGTTTTAGATATACTTACTATTTGTGTATTTTGCACCCAAGTGGACATGTTGAAAATATGATTGAAATGGAAGTCCATAACTCATGGGAGAGATGAGAAGTAGAGATAAAGAATTATGTGTCAGATGGATGGTATTTAAAATAAAAATATTGATGGAGATCATGATGATAGATGTTTAGTTATGTATATCTTCTTCTTGCCTCTTGCCTCTGTGCAAACTGCTTTATAAGCGTTATCTCATTTATAACTCAAAATGACCCTCAGGGATAGGTTCTATTTAATATTCATCTTAAGATAAAATTAAACTAGAGTAGGAGTAATTTGCCCATGATCACAAATAATCAGTAGTAGAGCTATGATTTGAATAAATGCCAGTCTGACTAAAAGCTTTCTTTTTCAATTACATTACTTTTTTAAAACATCAAATCACCTCTCCCAAGTCACAGAATTAAAAATGGGCTTTCCAACAGCAGCTAACTATTTAAGTCTGTCACTATGTTGTCTCAAACATTTAACTTATGCCGTATCATATAAGAATACAAATCTTCATTTGAATTATTTTGTATTAAGACAATAATAGTTCCTCTATCATATGAATTTATATCATTGATATTTTATAACCTAATAAGGCAGAAGCCATGATCTCTGTGTCCTTGAATAAAACAAAAGAAGAATTATATTTCTTTCTTTTTTTTTGAGACGGAGTTTCGCTCTTGTTACCCCGGCTGGAGTGCAATGGCGCAATCTCGGCTCACCGCAACCTCAGCCTCCTGGGTTCAGGCAATTCTCCGCCTCAGCCTCCTGAGTAGCTGGGATTACAGGCACGCGCCACCATGCAAGCTAATTTTTTGTATTTTTAGTAGAGACGGGGTTTCACCATGTTGACCAGGATGGTCTCGATCTCTTGACCTCGTGATCCACCCGCCTCCGCCTCCCAAAGTGCTGGGATTACAGGCTTGAGCCACCACGCCCGGCCAGAATTATATTTCTTATAAAAGAGTCTAATGAGAAGGAGTGGGGACACATCACCGATGGGGAAAAACTATTATACTTACTAAAAGTATATACTGATCTTTTTATGTTATAAAGCATTTAAGATTTTAGCCAACTGTGCTATGAATTCTCACATAATCCACCAGGTCTCCATTTTAAACAGTCTTCTATCTACCTCCTTTGCAGATTCTCTTTTGCAGTCTTTCTGACTCATATTTTCACTTTAGCTGAATCTCTCCTGTGACTTTTTTCCCTCCTGCATAACCTAACTTTATCTCAACTCTCCTTTAATTAGATCAATAACTGATGTTGTACTTTCCACTAAAAATACTGACCAATCCTGATGGGCAGATGAGAGTTTGGGGTAAAATAAGCTACATCCAGCACAACTGTGGAGTCAAACACATTTTCTTCTTTTTTGCTCTTTTACTCCTGTCCTCTTCACCCTCCTTTTTTGTTTATATATTTTTTCTTTTTTCCTAATCTCTCAGTAAAAAAAGAGTTTATTTATGTCTTACAGGTAACAGGATGAAGCTGGAGCAAACTATGGTGAATAATGAGCATCTGAGCAGCACTTTTCAGCTGCTTAAAGATCCCACTGGTAGCTGTGGCCTATAATCAAACATGCTGCTGACCAAGAGCAGTGACTGCGTTATAGCTGTAAGGCTAAGGCTCTTGGCCTTCAGTGCTTTGGATAAATGCTGCTACAGGGAAGATAAGCGAGGATACAAACCTCTATCAACAGGACGTTTTTCTTTTGAAATCTGCAGGGCCCCTATGTCTCCCAGGTTTGAAATTCCTTCTCTAAGCAGGAGTAATGCTTTTTTAAAAAGATATCTTCTTGTATATTTTAATGGGCCTGATACTGCAGCTCCAAATATTTTCAGAAAAGGAATGTTTGGCAATTCTTATGCATGCTAAACTGAATAAATGGTTCAGTTTCTACAGTACAAACTCTACAATTATATTTCCATTCTGAGACATATATTTTACTAATAAAAACTCTTTCATAAAATAAATTTTATCTCAATAAACAACTCACTAGCTAATAGCAAGAAAAATGAGCTGATATGTCAAAAATAGTTTCCATTTGTTGTATTGCAGAACAATTGCTTTTATTTCAGATTATGATACAATATAAAGTATTTCAGTTCTATTTTTACATTCCACGATGCAATTTTTCATACATAATTCTTATAATCAATGTATAAGTTCTTATTTTTTAGAGAAATATTGTACAATAATTTGTTAATCATAGGAAAAGAAAATTAAAACATCATCATCCATTTGCGTTCTGATTCAGAGCATGAAAAGGTAGCATAGTACTGGGAAAATACTGTAGGCTTGGAACTAGAAATACCTGAATTAAAACTTTACCTTCATTTATTGACTGTATCATCCTAGATAAGCTCTTCAGAACTCGGTTTTCTTACTTCTAAATTAGGGCAAGAATAAAAATATTTTAAAGTATTTGGATGGTAATGATTAGATAGATAGATAGTATGACAGATAGCACTCATTCAGTACGTAATTCCCATTATTACACCAAGTCATAATTGCACACAAGCATACCTTGCCCAGTTGTTTTTAATCACATCATGACATATATTGTGATTTCAAGACAGTTCTCTGAGAATATTTTTAAACCAGGTTTTTTGGTAAGATAATGAAATCAATAAATTACCAAGCAACCCTCAATCTAAGAATCAAGAGAATCTACTCTGATAAAAGCAATTAAGATTCTGGCAAACAAAAGTACGGGTCCAAAAGAACAGTCACCCTGGAAGTTTAGGTCCTAAGGACTTTTCTCGAATGTATCACTGCTTTGAGCAGATGAAGACTATATGTACTGGTAGAAGTTTTCTATGCTGATAGCCTTTGCTTGTTGACTCATGCCATTTCTAATGTAGGGGTCTGACAGTAGCCATAGTAACTGGACAAATGGGCTTATGATTAACATTAATTTCGGGACTAGGGAGCTATCACGTGATCCAGTTTTGCCCAAGTAAATTATGCGCCTGTGATACAAGGGCTTTTAAACCCTTCAGAACTGCAAAGCCTTGAAAATGGACTAAATAGGTAGTGATTCAATCTAGCCTACATTCTGCTCCTGAAGTAAAATGCCTTATGCCATTGAGATGTATGTGATTTGCTTTATATTGCATCCAGTGGACTATTATACCTTAATAGTAATACCCTATTATGCTGCTTATTTACTTATTTTAATAAGTAAAACTTCAGACATAAGATAACTGCAGATTTCCAGATAAATTCTAGATATGACACTTTAGAATATGGAATTTAAACCAAATAAGGGGAAATATAAGGTCTTCCACTGGCCTTTAGTCTGTAAACATCTACTGGTGTTTTAGGAGGCCTTTTGGCTGATTTCAACAATGGAGAAATTGGCAATCACTCAACAGTGTTTTGGTTTCATGGGAGATTATTATGGAATGTTTCTGTGAAAAAGGATTTAAGTTTTAGTAGAGAAAAAATGAGTTCATTTCTCTAAAATATTTCTAAAAAGAAAATCCTAATTTTCTAATCTTGGGGTTTTATCCTACACACAATAGGTATAATACAACATGCAGCCTTTTGAATTGCATAAAATATTAGAGAACCTAGGTATATAGAAAAAATAAGCAGACTTTGGCTTCAAGTTGTCAAATCTCCCATGTTCTCAGCAGTTCCATGGGCTGATGTCTTGGTTTACCAGGTGACTTTGTATTCTCTCATTTTTCTTATTTTCAAGTCATTTATTTATTCCTACTGTAATATAAATTGAAAATGCCTTAGTAGACATTTTATTTTCATTTCAACAGATGAACAAATGGGGACACACTAGTAAGTTTTAGGCATTATTCTTTGTGTGTTTGAGCATAAGTCTGTGTGGGTAAGGGCGTGGATATGTTAAAGAATATTAGTGTAACTATTCTATCACTCTTGAAACCCTACTATTTGTATTTAAAATTAAACAGCATGAATTATCTTTCCTTTTGCATGAATTCCTTCCAAGGATACTATCTTCCCTTAGGAGAATTTTATTTTTTTAAAATAAAAAAAAGGCATGTAAATCAAGCAAAATACAAAACACATCACAAGAAAAAAAATTGATGGAGCACAGTGGCTCATGCCTATAATACCAGCACTCTGGGATTCCGAGGCTGTGGAACACCTGAGATCAGGAGTTCGAGATCAGCCTGGCCAACATGGTAAAATCCTCTTTCTATTAAAAATACAATTAGCCAGGTGTGGTGGGAGGCACCTGTAATCCCAGCTACTTGGGAGGTTGAGGCAGTAGAAGTGCTTGAACCCAGAAGGCAGAAGTTGCAGTGAGCCAAGATTGGATCATTGCACTCCAGCGTGGGCAACAAAAGTGAAATTCCATCTCAAAAAAGAAAAAAAAATCAAATAATTGTATGTGTCTGTGAAATGTCTACATGATGAAAGAAACACTTTTCTCTCAAATTATTGGTAACATTGCTTTACTTTTCCACATACTTTTTCAGTTGCAAACACATTCATTTTTTAATGTTTTTTAATCAACATAAAGTATCTTCACTATTAAAATCATCATAATGCCAAGAATGAGCACTTCTTATAAGGTTCCTCATAATTGAATGACATAGTAGCAATCTACTCATGATTTGGTTTGGATTTGTGTGCCTGCCCAAATCTGTGTCGCAGTGTATTCGCCAATGTTGAAGCTAGGGCCTGGTGGGAGGTGACTGAATCATGGGGACAGATTTCCCTCCTGGTGCTGTTCTTGCGACAGTGAGTGAGTTCCCATAGACCTGGTCATTTAAAAGTGTGTGGCATCTCCCCTCTCTCTTCCTCCTGCTCCTGCCACGTAAGGTACCTTACTCCCCCATGCCTTCCACCATGATTAAGAATCCTCCTCTGAAGAGATGCCTGAATCTATGAATCCTCCCCAGAAGAGATACCTCCATGCCTCCTGTACAGTCTACAGAACTGTGATGCAATTAAACTTCTTTAATTTTTTAAAGACATTGCCCAGTCTCAGTTATTTCTTTATAGCTATGCAAGAGCTGACTGAAACTACTTTATACCTTTTAATTAATGCTTTTTTTTTCTAACAGCCGTCTGCACCTGACTTTTCCTAACACTCTGCTCAAATGTCATATCATTTGAAAAGCATCATTATTTACTTTCTTGTTTCTTCCTTTCCCAACTGCTCATCACATCATGATATACAACACACAGAGCCATTTATCGATTACTTATCATGTTCATGCTTTTTGCTTGACAATAATTCAGCAGTTCCACTATCCACTCCAACTTAGAGAATTTACACCTTTAAGCAAGGACAAGCAGAAAAAAGGAGTAAACCACAAATATTTTATTTAATCCTATTAAGCCTTTCGGAGATTTTTGAATAAATCACCAAACAATTTCAAGTTTTTATCTATCTATCATCATTTATATCCTTTCCTCCAAATAGTTCCTTAGAAACTATAACAATTCTTTTAGCTATGTTTTTAATTTAACCCTAACAATAGCATTGTAAAAATGACCATCTTATGAAATAGCTAAAGCACAAAATAGGTGAAATTTAAATAAAAAATCTATGCAAGATAATGAAACTAGTAAGTGTAACTCTGTGTTTCCATAACATCATTTCCAATATAATGTAAACGATATTTTTTACACTATCTGTTAGATTTTTAACATCTCTTTATTAAAATTATCTTAAATATATGCATAATATTTCTGAAGATGAAGACATTATTATTATTTACAGCAGATAATATCTGCATGTTTCTTCTATGCCCCAATTCTTACCACTGGAGTAAACAATGAAAACCACATGTCACTCTACATATACAGAATCCGTATTGTAGGTGAAGAACCACAAGAAAATAAATCTGGATTTCTTTTCAGGAAATAGAGGCAGCTGTCTCCCATTTCCTTCAGACTGAATCATTTTGCAAATGTAAGGATTAGAATCCCGGTTCCTCAATAAGACCAGTGTTCAGCTTTGCAGACCAGGGAATCTTTCCTGGTCCCAGATCACATCCTCCTTTGAATCTTAAACACATACCTCTGAAGAAGTAAGTCTATGTTTTCTATTATTTAATAAGTTATAAAATCTACTTCTATGGCTTGTCTTTTAGCCTAAGTCTGAAGTGGCAGTAAGATTTTCTCAAAAAGCCCTAATGGTGCAGAAACATAAGCATAGTTTCCTTATACCCTCACACTAGACTAAGATGAAATGTATTTTTATAGCCAAAGCACACTATATATTGAAAAGAATAGCAGTTTAACAGAAATTATTGGTCTCTCATACCTTGCAGAAGAAAATATCTTATTGTCATTTTTATTTCATATAGGGCATGCACATTTGTTTTTAAAAAATTTATATGGATGCCAGTCACAGTAGCTCACACCTGTTATCCTGATACTTTGGGAGGCTGAGATGGCTGGATTACTTGAGATCAGGAGTAAGAGACCAGCCTGGTCAACATGGTGAAATCTATCTCTACTAAAAATACAAAATTAACTGGGTATGAAGGTGTATGGCTGTAATTCCAGTGAGGCTCTGTCTCAAAAATGAAATTAAAAAAAGATATAAAAATGCTAACTTGTAATTAATTTAATTTTAATATTAAATTAAAATTTAATTTAAAAAATAAAGTATAGCATAAGTCCATTAAATAAAATGACAAAATGGAATGCTTATTCACTTAGAGATTGGACAGAAGATGAATATGTCCAGACCCTTGTCTACAGTATCTTTGTGACTTTGACCAAATCATTTAACAACTCTACATTTATGTCTCCTTATCTCAAAAGATTTAATGCAATTAACATTAATAGAGGCAGATAAATCCTATGCAGACAGGGATGGATCCCCAGTGAAACACAACCTTCAAGCTGAAGACAGTCCCAGGTAAAATGGTGGACCAGAGTGAGAACTTTTATTCCTGTTTGCCACTCTCTCCTGATTGATTCTTTCTGAATAATGCTTTTCAACCAATTGAATGTTGTCTTTTTCAATACTACCTATAGCCTTCCTTGCCCCTATCCTGTGCCAGACTCAGCTGGCAGAGAGAGAGACCTCCTGACTTCAGAGAAGACTACGTTCCTTTCCTGTCACCTCTCTAGCTCCCCTCTTGGCTGAGTGGTTTTTCATTGCTTAATAAAATTCTCAGCCTTCAACATCTTTCAATCCTCAGCATGACCTCATTCTTCCTGGATGCTGGACAAGAGCTTGGGACCCACCGAGTGTGGATACCTAGAAAGGCTGTCACACTGGCTCTTTTCCCTTGCTGGCAGAGGGCTGCCGCCCTACACAACAGGACGAGGGGCCAACTAAGATGCTTACACATCGCTGACCATCAGGCTGTGGACAGTGAAACCAAAAAAGTTAATTAGCACACTAACACCCACTCCAGGGCTTCAGGATCATAGTTACCCTTACCTGGGCACTGCCATGCTCCCCTTGAGAGGACACTCCTGGTCTGGCCATGGTCCCTGTACAGAGCTTGCTCCTGTGTCAGCATTTGGAGTGACTGGCCCAATCCCACACTTGCTTGCTCACATGCTGCCTCCCTCAAGGGCTGAGTTCAGCAGGTGGAATAGACAGGGTGCCTCTGCAGGGAGTCCATCAAAGGCGCCAAGAAAAATCCTGCATCAGCATATCATAAGATCACTGTGAAGGTTAAATGCATTTTTGCATTCAAAGCAACTATATATTGTAGGCAAGTAATACATTTCTCAGTATCTAATACAATGTCTTGCAATTAATAATTTTTGCATAAATTACCAGATATTCATCAAAGTGTTCTAAACAAGCTGGCACTTCAACAGATGAATCTGTTAGATCACAAACAGTATAATTCCAGGCTTTTGGGGAAATTTGGAAAAATTTTTACAAGTGTAATTAAGTTGGCTAAAAAAAAAACCCATCAGAGTACGTATTTTTAAATGCAAGAGTAAATAATGAGTTTATACTATTCTGGACTTGAAATTTTCTGACTTTTCTTCCAGGTTCATTAAGTTTTTACTTCATAATAAGATACTTTTGGTATGAATAAGTTAATGAATCAATAATGCGACAAATAAATAATAAGGACATGATTAGAATAAAAATAACAAGAGTGATACACATAAGATGTGTTAGTGAATTTACAAGTATTTTTGCGATATTATCTTTCTTTCCTTTGTTAAAAACCAAAGCTAGGGAAGGTTCTAATGTCTTGACAAGATGAGAACTTGATGCTAGTAAACCACCTAAGAAAAAGCAGGCTTTGTGATTGAAATAGCTATAATAATTCAATCAGATTTATTTTACTTGAAAAATTACCTCCCTGATGAAGTCATTTTTTTCTTTCTTTTTCTTTCTTTCTCTCTCTCTCCCCCTTCCTCTCCCCTTTCTCTCTTTGCCTCCTTCCTTCCCTCCCCCTCCCCCTCTCCCTCCTCCCTCCCCCCCCCGCCCTCCCCTCCCCCTCCCCTTCCCCTTCCCCTCCCTTCCTTTCCCCTCCACTTCCCTTCCCTTCCCTCCCCTCCCTTCCTTCTTCTACCTCTGTGGCTCAGGCTGAAGTGCTGTGGAGCAATCACAGTTCACTGCAGCCTCCACCTCCTGGGTTCAAGTGATTCTCCTCCTCAGCCTCCTGAGTAGTTGGGATTACAAATGTGCACCACCATATCCAGCCAATCTTTGTATTGTTAGTAGAGATGGCATTTCACCATGTTGGTCAGGCTGGTCTTAAATTCCTAATCTCAAGTGATTCATCCCCTTGCAGCCTCCCAAAGTTCTGGGATTACACGCATGTGCCACTGCATTGGGCCCTAGCATTGTTTATTGATAGTAATAATCTGATTCACTGCTACCAGGATTAGCTTTTATATTCAAGAATTTTGCATGTCACCATAACGCCAAATTGCTTGCTTTCACTTAATGTGACATAAGTGATTGGGGAACGTATCCTCTTTTAAGCATAAGCATATTAGCCTGTGTGCATAAAAACAAACTGGAACAATACATCAGAGTGATGGCTAACATCTTAAAAAAATCAGAAAAGAAATCATCCAAAAATAATGCTGAAAGCATATCAGAATTTGTTTACGGTTGAAATTTTCTGTATTCTCATATACAATCTAGTGAATGCTTTTAGCATGCTTCTTCAATTTTTTAAAAAATCTTTTTATTAATTTCCACAAAATTTCTCTGGATTACAAAGTGAAAGATTCCTAAACATCTATTGTTCTCATAGAAAATTACGTTCAGAATAATGTACTTAAGCTAAGTTTGCATGGAATTCATTTAAATATTGTATAAAAACTTCTATTTGATTAAAATAATTTTTTTATATGCTTTCTTAAACTCATACTTTACATAATGATTTGTTATTCATCTGCTATGTAGCATTACCTCTAGAGGACAACAAACAAGCTGAATTTTGTTGATAAATTCTCTCCTTTAGACTATAGTTTCTGTCTATATGTTTAGAATGTCCTTTTCACAAAGGTGGAATCCAGTATTTATTCCCAGAATATAACCTATTTAAGAAAATCTTGTTTAGCAAATAATCAATACAAAGTATTTTATTTAATCTAACTCCTTTTGAATGAAGTCAGAAAGTAGTAATTTATTCATGTTCAATGACAATAAGATTGTTTTATCAGTAGCAAAATGAATTATTAATCAAAAATTGAAGACCCTAGCTCTGGCTCTAATGACCTGGAACACGCTGCTGCCCTCAGTAGAGCTATATATGTGATGATTGATTTGACCATTTAACTTCAAAATTTAGAAGTAAGAGTACTTAAATGTGTTTCTCATTTAAATTCTAAAATCTCATTGTTTACAGAAGTGTCCCATTTAATGAGTAATTGCTCCATTTTCCTCAGGCAAAATTCTGGAAAAGGAAAAAAGAGTATCACCTTGCTGCCAACAATGAACTACTCCAAAGCTACCTCTATTGTTCTCTGTTTAAAACTATTTCAGTAAGTCAGCTTTAGATCAGGAGAGATTTGCAATGAAACAGGGAGGATGAATGTCCCTTCCTTCACAGGAGTGCCACATGTGAGAAGTTGTTTGGAGAGTTAACATTTATAACAACAACAACAACAACAAATCAGAAGGCCAAGGGTTGTCAGGAGACGATACCTATGCTGACATGCAAATAGATTCATTAAATATTGGTGGGCCTGCTCCACTCAACATAGAAAGCAGGTAATCAGAGTAAAGGAAAATTTATAGCAGTCTCATCAGGAGTCAAAGTCACAAAGACCAAATCTTGGCTCCATAAAGCAAGAAACGGTAGAAAGCAAAAATTAGGGAAGAGTGGATAGAACTGGGTACGTGTATAAAATAATCAAAAAATAGAACTAAGTTATGTAACAATTCAGTTTAATAAATTGAAAAAATATTTTAAATGCAAACAGAATATTTTTAAATGTAATAAGACTATTATGAAAGGATGAGACAATAAATTTATAAAAAGTTGAGACAATAAAAGATATTTTGTAAGCAGAAATCAGAAACTAACAGCCATATGAGCTTGGCTGCACTTGGGCATGTTCAGAAATCATTGTTCAAGAAGGAAAGTAAATCGTCTCCAACCTTTAAAAGCTTGAGATTTCATCCCGGATTAAAAAAAAAAAATGTCTTACATCTCCAACTTCATTACCTATTCCTCTCATTTTCTGTAATCAATTTAACTTACTTGCCGTTCCCTAAACATATTATATTTTATGTAGGTAGCTCTTTCTGCCTTCTATTCTTGTAGCTAGATACCAGCATGACTTGTTCCTTCACAGCTTTCAAATTGTTATCACAATGACTATTCTGTTTAAAATCACAACCCCACCAATCATTCTCCGACTTCCTTATGGTGCTTTAGACTTTCTCCATAGCTCTTATCATGTTTTAAAATATTACATTCTTTACTCACTTACTATATATATTGATGTTTAGTATGTATATTGCTGGTACTTTCCCTATAGAATATGAGCTCTACAAGGCCATGGCTGTTCTGCATTGTATATTGCTTTATCCTATATGCCTAAAACAATTAGGACCATTAGCCTCCACCCAAGTTAGATCTCTAGATAGTCCTGATGTTTAAGGGGATCCTATAGCAATCAGACCTCTACTACCTTATATAGAATGTGTCTGAATTCCAGTAGCACATGTATCTTTTTCATAAAGCATTCATTCATATGTGTACTATAGTCTCAAATATTATCTTTTGTCTTCCTGTAATGAAACTTGAAGTCATCACTATTTATGACCAACTTTGTACCGATCTTTTTCTGTTTTCAAACACTAAAGAGGAAATTTATGTATATATTACCTCAATGTCTTCATCTAAAATGACATACAAATAAATAATAAAAGACATCTTACTTTAGGGAGGTGAAAAATATTTCTTTTCTTTAGCTTTAATATACATTTAAATCAGTATTATGAAACAAAATGGCATAATTCACTCCCTACATTATTTGCTTACCCTGTGGGAACTTGAGTTTAAGGTCTCTGCATAAAGGATATGAATGGACTAAAGTACTAGAAGTCTCCACTAATAGGTAAATTGGGGCCAAATAATAAAATAACCTGAATGTTATATTAAGAATTTTACAATTAATATTGAATAAAACTCCAAATTGAAAGTTGACAGGTTTTAATAAATTTTATTCCTATTTATTTTTATGAAAGCTTTTATTCTTCATGTTTACTTTTTAATGAAAAAGATTCTTTTTACATTTTAGTGAAAGAAAAATTATTTCCAAACTTTGGTATAGAGAGTTAAAAAGAATACCTTTTTTCATGTGTAACTCAAGTCTTCATTCTGTATAGAATACAACCTTGAGACTAAAACTGCCTTAGCAATTCCTTCCATTTCCCTGTCTTTCCAACAAAGGTTATGGCAGTTCCTTATCCAAGGGTGTACTTCAAAACTGCTTGATCACAATTGAAATGAATGTGAAAGAAACACTAGAAATTATATATGCCAAAAATGTGCTGACTATCCTGTGTCTACAAGACATTCAGAGAGGAATCGTACCACTCTCTTAATAATTATACATGTGACCAGCTAATTAACTTTAGAATTGTTAATATATTTTCTTGAAGACACAATTACCTTACCTACTTTAATCTTAATTTGGTTTGCACTGATTTAAGAAATTACCATGGAATATAAAGGAGGGCCAGCACAGGCAGATGCAGACAGTACTGAAGTAGGATTGGGCCTTAGCATTGGCACTGATATGATGCCTCGCTGTGTCACTTTTGACAGCCCAGTTCAGTTGTCAGCATTGCAGTTTTTGTTGTTGTTCTTGTTAATCTCTAAAATTAAGGATTAACTGTGTGACTTTGGGCAAATTGCATAGTATCCCTCTGTCTCAATTTCCTTATTTATTAAAATGGTAATAATTTTCATTGCTACTCTCATGCATTTGTTATAGGGATTCAATGAGTTATTCAATGTAACAAACTGGCTCAGAGTAACTGTTAATTAGTGTTAAGGCCTCTATCAATGAGTAAAATATCAAGCACCTAAATCTGGTAACAATTTTAAAATGTAAAAAATTCCTGATTGTAATAATTCTCTTTAAATATTAGAATTCACTAAAGATATCTGTAATTTGATTGTGTTCATAAACACTGTAGGAACATATAATTTTTAGTTAGGCAGTGGGGAATTCAAGAACACAATATCTAAGGTAGAAGACATTCTTGTCAGTTTTGGGATATGGAGACTATCAGAATCATCTGGTAGATTCATAGTACAATATATTACACTGATCAGCAATTAATAAATCATTAAGTTTTAGAAAAGGCAGCATCCTCAGTAGTATTCACTTCAAAAACCACATATTTGAAAATTTAAGATATGCAAGCTGATGTCAAGAGAATTGAAGGAAAATTCCGGTGTGATTAAGTGGAAGGCCACTAGGACGAGAAGACCCTGGGTCCTGTCCTGGCTTCATGACTTAACCACAAGATACTAGGCGAGTTATATATTCTATGTGTTTGAATTATCTACAGTTAAGTGGTGATAATTGTGCCAAGGTACCTGCATCAATGAGGGGCCAAGGAGAAAACAGGTAGCTGTTTAGTGGGTAACTTTAAATGTTTTAATAAAAAGATGATTTTCAAAGGCTTGAGTAGAGCTAGAAGAAACCAGTGGGGTTAGGTGAAGCACTAAAGGATTTGTACTTTCAAACAGTAAGTAAGTTTCTAAGCAAATGGGTTGGGGTACTTTGGAGAGGACAGAAGCTTTGCTTTAACAGAAAATGAAAAATTACTTTTTCAGTTCCCTCTGCCATTTATTTCTCTCTTCATATATTTTGTATTTTTCCTAACCACTTGAGTAGAAAGATGGAATTACATTTATTAGCTAATACATAAAAAATACCATGTTTTTTCCCCATCATTATTAAAGAAAATGAGTGAAGAGACAAGAATAATGGAAATTCACAGAGTATAAAAAAAGAGATATTTATGAATTTTATTTATTACAATGCAAACTCATCCAAACTCTCTAGGAATTATTTATAAGTATCAATAATTAGACCTTAAGAAATGCTAATGGAGCTTGTCAAGTGTCTTCACTTTACCAGTGGGGAAATGTGTGGAGAGATAAATAGAATTTTTTAAGACCCAAGTAGAGCCAGGTTCAATGTTTATTTCAGTGTAAGACACAATCTCTTTATTTAGGGTAGATAGTGTAACATTTACATAGTACATAGAATTTACTTTTAAATAAAGTTTTGGAAATTTTGTTCTCTTGGAAACTAATATAAAACAAAAAAGATTAAACCAAGTTTATTTTGGAACTGCTGGGTTACTTGACTAAAATAAAGAAATAAAGAAGGAAATTACCGTGTAACGGTAATTAAAAAAAAAATCCACTACAGTGTCATTTTTTTCCCAAGACAAAATTTTCATGGTTTCTGACTGTGACTCATAAAAATATTTAATAGGCATTGTTAACCATTAATTTTGCAGAATATCTCAAAATAGAAAAAAAAGGAATTTAATCAACTATTTATTTCATTTAACATGTCACTTAATGACAGGAATACATTCTGAGAAAGGTGCTATTAGGTGATTGTGTTGTTGTGCCAACATCATACAATGTACTTGTACAAATCTAGAGGGTATAGACCAATACAACCCAGGCTATATGGTATAGCATATTGCTCCTAGGCTGCAAACCTATGCAACAGGTAACTGTACTGAATACTACGGGCAATTATAGCATAGTGGCAAGTGTTTGTGTATCAACATATCTGAACCTAGAAAAAGTACTGTAAAAATAGAGTGTTCTAATATGGGGCCACCATCATATATGCAGTTTACTGCTGACTGAAAAGTTATTATGCAGCACATGTATATATAATATATATATATATATATATATATTTCATATACATGAATACATAAAATATATAATAAGCTATATATATATTGTATATAGGAAACATAAATGGTTAATAACAAATGGTATGTATATGTGTATACACACACAACATTCACATGTACATGATATATATCAAAATGTCTCATAAAATACTTTTCTCAAAATCAATTATATATTGATATAATCCTCCAGAATATGGCAAGTGTTCCAAAATTTATTTTTTCAAATACATCCCTATTCTGAGAGACAATTCTCCATGATCTGCAGCATAGCTGCACATTCTAATTATGATATAGAACTCTTTAATAAAAAACTTAACACTCTTTGGCCAGCCTGTCATCATTCATGTATACTAACCAAGTCAGCCTGGAATTACAGTTATGAGAAGGAAAAAAATATTATGCACTAGATTGAACAGGGTCGAATTCTGAATTTTAAAAACAGATCTATATAATTTCTGATTTCTTTTCCTTTGTTCATCAACTGGAATGCAGTGGAGGTGGGTGCTCCCACTCTAGGGATAGATATAGGAATGAAAAAATTGCCTTATGAAAGTGTGTGAAATAAGAAGATATAAGAATGGTGTGGTGAAAATGTATTGTAATCAAAGTTTGAGGCTGATTCGACCCTTGGCAATAGTATGTGACTGTGGGCAGTAGGGAGTAGAGATGATCCATGAAATGCCTTAAATACAAACCATTGTTGAGTGTCATTGGTAATAAAAGACAAATAATTGTCACATGGCAAATATTTTCTAAGGTCAAAAATCTAATACCATTTATTTCGGCAGCTACAGTGATTTGGAATCAACTGATTAGACCAGAGCAATAACCTCCTAACATGGAAATGTGTAAACAACAGGGAGGCGGCGCTAATACCCCCACTAAAAGTAAAATATTTGATATAGCAAATCTAAGATTTCATATAACGAATCTTCCAAGAACATACACTGGCAGCATAATGGATGTATTCCAAATGAGGAATTAACTGTTCTTTTTTCAAGACTGTATTTCATGGATCTCTGAATTTTAAAAAATGAAAGGGCTTTGGATGACAGTACTATCTCTCTCCATAGAGAAAGAGGCTGATGCTTACTGTCCAATTCATTTTGCCTCACTCTAAGAAAAGTGCATACAATTTATGGAAGTGCTCACAATGCGGATGTATACTGGTAGCTTCTGCATCGGAATCATAGAGAATTTTATTTTGTGTTTGCTCTATAATGGTGGGTGTGTTGTTATATGTGATGTGATAATGGGTCTGGGCAACAATGGTGCGATTGAACATAACCCAAATTTATTTCCAAAATTCACTGGCCAAAGAGGGGTTTTATTAATCTGCAAATCTGTAGCTTTCTAAGTAGCACTGCAAACATCTAGGCCATTGTTAATAGTAGCCCAAGAATTAATAATATTACAAAGTCATCAACAGGGAATACTGTTCAGAGCCATAAGAATGGCCTTGAGTTCTGCCCAAGTAGAAGAATCTCCCACATTTTTATCTTCTTCATAGCTTACTTTGAAGTTGAAAAGCCACAGCAGCCAAGTATACACTATTGGTTTTCCTTGGATTAGTCATTTAGAAGAGCCTCTGTGAATAAAGAACCACACTAAGTTAATGGTTTTCTTTTGTTGCTGAGGGACTGTCTGTCTCAGGAAAACCTCACCAAGATGGTTAAAGCTCCCTTAGAACAAACAGAACCCACTCTAAATGAAGCTAAGATTGACAGCTCATCCCCTTTTCTCCCAAATTAAAGAGGCAAATTTTTTATAATTTACCTGGTTCCTGCCTGCAATCCTGGAAAAGTTTATTTCATGCATGTTCAGTGTGAGTATATAGCTCTGGGTAAAACTCCATGATTCTTGTCTCAAAGGAGGCAGTCCCCATTCACCATACAGTATTATTATTATAACTAATTGTTAACGTGAGGCTAACCAGAGACGGCCATTCTGCTTAGTAAGTTCCCTTGCCCAGATGACAGCAAATACCCACATACCTCTGAACAGCTGTCTTTGAGCCTACATCTCAGTACCTGTTGTTTAATTACTTCATTGTAGAAAGACAATTTATTAACCAGTTGTTCACACATATGGTCAATTTTTATGCTACTAATCCCAGGGAACCTCTATGAAATTTCTAGATTACCTTGTTTGGTGAAGAGTTCTAGATCATAAGAATAATCACTACCTGTAAATCACTGCCTGTAGACTACAGGTAGTTCAAGTATATGTTTGACAAGTTTCTCTACAGTGGACCAAAAGGGTCAAGTTCATAATGTATCTCTATAATTGGTTAAAAATTCCCTTGGCCTTCTTGAACTATTACAGAGGAAAGGTCCTCATACGAGTAGAGAGTGATTGAAAAAAGAGTGAAGTTTCTAGTGGAATGAAATACACTGATTTTGTGGCAAAGGAAAAGTAAACTTTCAGAGAGAATACTCGGACCAAGGAAGGGAGGATCACTAATGATCTATCTCATTAAGATTCACCCCTGAAATTTTCCTCAAAGAAGAAAAATACTCTGAAGCATCACTACCAACCTGTGCAGGGATATTAAATTTAATTGACTACTGGGTTTCCCATTCCCTGCCAGATTGCGCTGACCATGATTTGATCACCGTTCATTGTAATCCTACTAAGATGTCTATCAGAACAGCAAGAGATGACTCTCAGCCTCTGCACTTCCCACATAATACATATGTCAACACCTCCAGAAATCTTCTTTACACCAATTTCCATAGCCATAACTCAGTCAGATAAAGAGATAGATAAATTTTACTTGGCCTGAGATGTGAACACACACAAATGCCTTCATGCAGTCCTTACAAAATCAAGGAGTTAACTCAGGTATTTGAAATGAACTATCTTGCCAGAAGGTCACCATGGAGGCCCTGTCAATCTGTGTCCTCAACTGATATAGGTCAAACTTATGAGCCCTTAACAATTGATAACATGACTTCCTTTTTGGGTTCACCAAGTGTACTTCCGTACTGCATTTTTGTGTAGAAGACATTGCCTCCTCATTGGAAACATGATGATTTGCATCTTACATGTAGTTGTACAGATCTTTAAGTATTTAAATAAATACCATCAGTAGATTATGTAGCCCTCAGGTATCTGTGAAAATCTCCTTAAATTAGACTATCCTTGGCTATTTAGACAACCTTCCTGGAAAGAATGTTAACACATTATGTGCACCTTATAAGCTCTTATCCAAGGGATGGGAGTAATGAAAACCATCCAATTAAAAAGGTGGATGGGAATTTGTCCTGATTTTAGCTGAAGTTTTCAGTGATATCACTTTGTTACTGGAAGGTCAGTCTCATCTCATTAATCAGGATTGTTGTGAATGATTGACTTGTCCAAAATTTTATTTTTGCAGGCCAAGGTAAAATCTGAACAATTACCAACACATCCTTTTTCAGTGTAGATTAATGCCTTGGGAAAGCTGGAAAAATTGGTATAGAAATTTAATGAAAGAGTCACATGAAATTCTAAGGCAAACTCTGGCAGTTTATGGAATTAGTTTAGCAGTTTGTATCCAGGACATGGAGGGGATGGTTAAAGTCAGTCCTCAGGTTGTCTTCATTTTGCTGATTGGGAACCTGTTGATGATAACCTTAATTAAATGTTAAATGGGACAATCAAATGGATATATCTCAGTCTCTGTAGGCCAGATCAATCCAAATGGCTGAGTTAATGAAATGCTCATGGAATTTTGTTGCCATTACTTTTGGTGTTTTTGTCATGAAGTCCTTGCCCACGCCTATGTCCTGAATAATACTGCTTAGCTTTTCTTCTGGAGTTTTTATGGTGTTACGTCTCATGTTTAAATCTTTAATCCATCTAGAGTTAATTTTTGTATAAGGTGTAAGGAAGGGATCCAGTTTCAGCTTTCTGCATACCAAAATAGACAAAAGGAATCTAATTAAACTTAAGAACCTCTGCACAGCAAAAGAAACTATCAATAGAGTAAATTGGCAACCAACAGAATGGGAAAAAATTTTTTGCAGTCTACCCATCTGTCAAAGGGCTAATATCCAGAATCTCTTGAGAACCTAAACAAATGTACAAGGGAAAAACAAACAACCCCATCAAAATGTGGGCAAAGGATATGAACAGACAGTTTTGAAAAGAAGACGTTTATGGAGCCAACAAACATGAAAAAAAGCTCATCATCACTGGTCATTAGAGAAATGCAAATCAAAACCACATTGAGATACCATCTCACATCAGTTAGAATGGCGATCATTAAAAAAATCAGGAGACAGCAGATGCTGTACAGGATGTGGAGAAATAGGGACACTTTTACATTGTTGGTGGAAGTGTAAATTAATTCAGTCATTGTGAAAGACGGTGTGGCGATTCCTCAAGGATCTAGAAATAGAAATACTATTTGACCCAGCAATCCCATTACTGCATATATACCCAAAAGATTATAAATCATGCTATTATAAAGACATGCTTTATATGGTTACTGCAGCACTGTTCACAATAGCAAAGACTTCAAACCAACTAAAATACCCATCAATAATAGACTAGATAAAGAAAATGTGGCACATATACACCATGGAATACTATGAAGCCATAAAAATGGATGAGTTCATGGCCTTTGCAGGGTCATGGATGAATCTGGAAACCATCATTCTCAGCAAACTGACACAAAAACAGAAAACCAAACACTGCATGTTTTCACTCATAAGTGGGTGTTCAACAATGGTAACATGGGGACATCAGGGAGGGGAACATCACACACTGGGGCCTGGAAGGTGGAGGGCAAGGGGAGGAATAGCAGGGGGTGGGGAGATTGGTGAAAAATAGCATTAGGAGAAATACCTAATGTAGATGATAGGGCAATGGATGCAGCAAACCACCACTATGGCACATGTACACCTACGTAACAAACCTGCAGGATCTGCACATGTACCCCAGAACGTAAAGCGTGATAAATAAATTAACCAAAAAAAAGATGTACCTGGAAAAAAAATTCTCATGTAAAGACAGTATAGAAATAAAGGGTGAGTACTGTTGAGTGAATTCTTGTGAGCAAGATAGTAACTGCTTCTTTTTTAAAACCCATCTTTTAGAAAATGTTTGCATTGTTCATAGCATTGAAACATATAGTGTCTCCTTTCAAAGAAAAAGACAAGCATGCTTACTATTATTACAAATATCTGGTATTATGAAGATGACATCCCCCTTCAGAGGAAAGAATAAGCATGCCTACTCTCCATTTAGAAAGCCAAGTTCTCTAAGCTCAGTGTTTCTTTTTCCTGTAATATAGTCCAGTATATGTACTGTCATTAATCTGTGCACATTTTAATTTCCTCTGTGACTTGGGGGACAAGGGAACTAATGTAAATATGTTAGTGTTCATGTCACCTTCTGTGCCATAAATCTGAAAGGCCTTGGTCTCTGAACTGGAGTCTCATGTCTTCAGCCAAGATAAATGAATATGTGGCAAGCTAACATTAGTTTGCAAGTAAAAAAATAATTTCAGGTATTTCACAGTTCTTGACACCCTTGGGTCACTTATAGACTACATATTTAACTTGGACGATGACATGAATAAGTCAAGTATTTACATTTTATATTGATAATCTCTTATATTAATATATGTATGTATTTATAAATAGATGTGTATAAATATATAAAGAATGGTTGCACTATAAGGCTATCAATTGTAAGTTATATAATGCTTTCAAAATCATAGCCCAATCAATTGGAAATTTAAAAAAAAATTTTTAAAACCTACTTCACATGTATAATAAAAGTATTTAGTTATCTTGTTAAGACTAAATGTTTTAATAATCTTTAATCTTTCCCCAGGCAACTTCATTTAACATTAGAAGCTTTTCCTAGTTAAAAACAACTTGGTGGAAATTCCCAAGAAAGGGATAAAGTTGGTATTTATATAGTTCTATTAAAATGAAGGTCAGCTTTGCAGCCAGTAAAGGATTCATTAATAGCAGACTTCTCACCCTGGAAACCTTCACTGCCTCGGATGCATTATGGCACTTATTAGAAGTAGGAACTTTATATAATGAGTCTGATTACCCCAATTTTCAGTATATCCTCCTCTTTCACCTCCCTACAATCTGCATATTTTGTTTAATACAAATTGTCATTTTTCTTGGTTGACTGCCAATTTGCTACATTAATGAAAATGTTTTGAATTAAATGCCATTGCCAGGACAGGACATTTGTGTAAAAGATAGTGTCTATAGACTCTACCTAGTAGTCGGAGGGCAGAACTCATAACAAAGACTTGTATTTCTAGGATTTTGATGATGGAATCATCTTAGATGTATCGAAGGTGAAAGAAAACTTTAGCCTTTCACATGTCCAGGAAGGCAAAAATGGAGAGAGAAGAATTTTTTTGATAAGATTTCTTTTTTTTCCTAAATTAATACTCCCTAGAAGAACATGAAACATCAATACATACAATAGGCTTTCTGTGCTTTTAGGGTTAAAGATGAAAGTTGATTTTTCTATATGTTGCCAGAATCTTGACCATCAGAAAGAAACAGCTTTCTCATTTTGAAATCATTTATTTACTTGTTTCTTTTCTGTACTTGATAGCAACTTTTTGGAAGCAGAAAATATGTCATTTTTGCAGTTATTTCAATTACTAGATCTTGGCATTTGTAACAACTAAGAACTTGGATAGTTTTTAAGACACTTGTCATAATTTTAGAAAGTTATAGTTGGTTGTATTCCCAATGATTCCACAGATATCATTTATTTTCTGTCCATGAGACTGCATCAGTTAAAAAGGGGTGCTATAGAACAAAACAAATGAGTCTCAATAGCTACGTTGAGCTGGATACAGGATCACCCAGAAAGTGTGCTGTGTATATACAAAACCATAACTACAAGGCAAGACTAAACAACAAACACAATGAAAAAGACTAAAGAAAACCAATTAACCAACCAACCAACCAACCAACCAACACCAACTACATTAGTGACAATATCCTCAGTCTTTCTTATTCCAACTCTATCCAGGAACTTAAAGCCAACAGTGACAAACACCAACATTTAAGCTGTAGGCCTGAAGCAAGATCATATTTGAGATAGATGGGAAAATAGGTAACCTTGATGGAAGGAAAGAATGAAAGTATTGAAAAGCATTTAATATTTGCTCATTGAACACTCAAGATTTTAGCATCCAAAAATTAGAAATATCCCTGCCTCTTAGGAGAAGCTTCAGGAAAGACTCTGAGTGGGCAAACTTAGCCTGACTGCCCACCACTAAGCCAGCCAAAACAAAAAAACTATTGTTTGTTGCATATGGATACCCAGTTTTCCCAACATCATTAATTGCGAGGACTGATTTCCTCCAAAGTGTTTCTTGGATCCTTTGTCAAAAATGAGTTAACTGAAGATATATGTTTTTATTTCTGGATTTTCTATTCCATTCCATTGGGTTATACGTCTATTTTTATGTCAGTACTATGCTATTTTGGTTACTGTAGCTCTGTAGTATAATTTGAAATCAGGTAATGTGATCCCTCCAGTTTCGTCCTTTTGTTCAGGACAGTTTTGGCTATTCTTGGTCTTTTCAAGGTCCATATACATTTTAGGATTTTTTTCTATGTCTTTTAAGAATATCATAGATATTTTGATAAGGATTGCCAATCCTTATCAGATCTGTAGATTGGTCAGTACAAACATTTTAACAATATTAATTTTCCAACCTAGGAACATGGAATATATTTTCATTTTTTGTATCTTCAATTTCTTTAATCAGTGTTTTATAATTTTCATTGCAGATATCGTTTACATCTCTGGGTAAGTTCATTTCTAAGTATTTTATTTGTGGCTACTATAAATGAGATTGCTTTTTTAAAATTTCTTTTTCACTTTGTTCACTTGTAGACATGTAAAAAGCTACTAATTTTCATATGCTGATTTAGTACCCTGCAACTTTACTGAATTTCTTTATCAATTCTAGTAGGTTTTTGGTGGAGTCTTCACATCTCTTCATATATAAGATCAATTCATCCACAAACAGGATAATTTAATTTCTTCATTTGTAATTTGGATACTGTTTATTCCCTTCTCTTTTCTGATTGCTCTGGCCATGTCTTCTAGTAGTATGTTGAATACTGGTGGTAAGAATGGGCATCGTTGTCTTGTTCCAGATCTTAGAGAAAAGGCTTTTTAATTTTGTCTAATATAATACTAGCTCTATATCTTTTATATATGTATTTTATTATATTGAGGTATATTTCTTCTATATCCAGTTTTTTGAATATTTTTATAATGAAGGAATGTTGAACTTTATTAAATGTTTCTTTTTGCATCAACTAAAAAGATTATATTGCATTTGTCCTCATTCTGTTGATATGATATATTACATTTATTCATTTGTGTATGTTGAACCTTTCTTGCACCTTTGGGATAAATCTTACTTGGTCTTGATGAATAATCTTCCTAATATATTGTTGAATTTACTTGGTGGTATTTTGTTGAGAATTATTACATTATTATTCATCAGTGATATTGGCCTCCAGTTTTCTGGGCAGGTTCAGAATGCCATCTGGAAGCCAAGGATTACAGACAAGTAACTTGGAAATATTCCTGGTATTCTATTCTACTGTGGCTAAGCTGGCACTCAGGCTACATGACAAAGTACCTTTTACTTTTTATTTCCCCCTTGAGAGGCAGAGGAGCCTCCCTTCATAGCCACCACCAGTGCTGGCCCATGAAGGGTTCTAACAGGCTACTGCTAATGTTCACTTTAGTTCCAGGGGCTCTTCAGTCAGCTTATGTTGAATGCTGTCAGGCTTGGTACTTGGCTTTCAGGGCAGTACGGTCCCCTTGGGACTGGGATAGGTTCATAAATGCTGCCCAAGAGCCTAGGCCTAGACCTGAGGAGCCTACTTGGTGTTCTACACCAATGTGATAGAGCTTTTACATTAAGCCAGCAGGTGAGAGGATCTCACCCAAGGCCCATGTCATGATACCTGGGTATTGCTATTGGTTATTAAAAGCCAAAGGGGTCTCCAGGTAGGTAGCAATTAATTCTGCCAGGGCTAGGTCCATTCATTCAGGGTATGTCTAGAAACACCATTTGGGAGCTAGGCCCTGGGATGGAGGGGCCTCATGACTCTTCCCAGTGTTTTATCCTACTGTGGTTGAGCTAGCATCCAAGAAGCAAAAGCTTCTTTAATCTTTTCTTCTCCAGCATAAGGAAGGAATCACTTTTGTTGCTGAGAGATGCACTGCTTGGTGCTGAGGGAGCAGTTGTACAAGCACTCCCCACCCACCACCCTGTTTGGTGCTTGACTAGGTTATGTACCACCCCACTCTACTGACTTTAATTTCAACACAGCATCAGGACTTACCTAATAATTGTAACCCTTTTGTCCTCAACTGCATTTCAGTTTACTTACAACTCCAGAGCTCTTTAGTCCATAGTGGCAAGGTCATTTCTGACCACTGGGATGGATGCTGCCCCTATGGCTAAGTTTGGTCCAAATACTCCATTAACGGTTGGGTGCTGGCTGAGTTCAGTGTGGGTGTTCAGTCAGGGTGGTGGAAAAATATAAGAGAAAGTTATAGAATACAGTCATAAACCTTCTTGGAAGGCCGAGAATTTTACATAATTTTAGTAGATGTTTTGGCTGAAGTCAACCTTATCCTCTTTACCTTTAGTTGATTAGAAAAGAAAATAGCTAGGAAATGTGGGGGAGTTTATCCAAATAACTTGTTTTCTCATGTGGTCCTATAAACTAACCTTTGATGCTTCCAGATGGCTCTCTTGGGAGGAGGTCGATCAGGGATATTACCCACTAAAGGTGTTTTCTTTAGGCCTCAGAACCTGTCTTTAACCTAAAATGGTGTTAACTCAGAGTTTTTATCATTTAATGTGTGCTGAATAAAGGCTGGCAAGGCCAGCAGGTCAGGGCCTGTGGCTGGTAACTTTTACAGCACTCTCCTTGAGTGCCTGTAAGTGACCTGGACACTTAATTGAACAGGCAAAACATAATATCTGTATGTCAGTGTACTTTATCCATCTGTTGTTGAGTCAGGGTCTGCAGGAAATACCCCCACAGGTGGTGACCCCGACAGTTCAGCATGTTTTTTCACTGTGACAGGGCAGCACTGAGTTCCATGAAAAGTCTCCCAGTCACTGCACTCTCCCTCCCACAAGTTCACAGATTCTCTCTCTGTTTCACAGAGCTCCTGCCGGGGTATAGGGTATTAGTGTTGCATTGATAATTCAAGACTGTCTCTCTTACCCTCTTCAGTGATTCTTTCAGCAACATAAAGTTCAAACCAGGTACTTTGATTGCTTACATGAATTTTTGTTTTAATAAAGGTGTTTATATGTATGCAGACAATTGTTAAAATTTGGTGTTCTTGTGGAGAGAACAATCACCAATGGCTTCTGTTCAGCCAACTTTCTCTATCCTCCAGTCCATTCACATGTAATGGAATTATAAATAGGTCAGAATATACTGTTGCCACTTTGTTAATTGTTGTCTTGTTTTGAAATTTTTGTATTCTTTTCTATTCTCATTTTCATTTCTGAATGACAGTTTTCTGAATAAGATATTCTTGGTTGACAGCTTTTTTGTTTTGTTTTTTCTTCCTCCTTTCAGCACTTCAAAAATATCACATCACTTTCCCGTGGTCTACAAGTTTTCTTCTGAGAGATCCTTATAGGCTGATTAAAATCCCCTTATATGGTATTTTGCAGTTTTCAAAGTTCTATTTGTCTTTGTTGTTGACAGTTATCTATAATCTGCCTTGATTAGGTCTTCTTTGGGGGTATATCTGATTGGAGATTTTAGATGTTTACAGCTTTTCCCAGATTTATATTTTCAGTGATTTTTAATAATATAAGCATTCTGTACATTTTCTTTCTCTCCTCCTTCTGATATTCCTATATTGGAAAAATTTGCTTTCTTAATAGTGTTCCATATGGTTTTAGGCTTTTACAGTTTTACTCTTTTTTCCCCTTTGAATAAATGATTTCACAGGATCTGTCTTTGAGTTCACTTATTTTCTTTCTTCTGCTTGATCAAGTCTGCTGTCAGAACATGATATTACATATTTTAGTTAAATCATTGTATTTTTTAGCTTCATAATTTCTGCTTATTTTATGTTTTCTATCTCTATTGAGCTTCTAGTTTGTTCTTGTATTGTTTTTATGATTTTCTTAAATTGTTTATTTGTGTTCTCTTGTGGATTGTTGAGCTTCTTTAGAAAAATTATTCTAAATTTTCTGTCAAGCATGGATATGCAATTCTTTCAGGTCAATAACTGATATTAATTTTATGCCTTTAGCAATGTCATGTTTTCCTGATTCTTTATAATCCTTGTCATCTTGCATAAGTGTCTGTACACTTAAAGAAGCAGTAACCTCTCACAGACTTTATGAGCAAGCTTCGGTGAAATACTTGGTCAGACACAGTGGCTCACACCTATTATCTCAGCAGTTTGGGAGGCCAAGGTGAGAGGATTGCATGAGCACAAAATTTTGAGAAAAACCATGGCAACATAGTGAGACCTCTTCTCTTCAGAAAATAAAATTAGTTGGGCATGATTACATGCACATTTAGTCCTAGCTGTCCAGGAGACTCAGCTGGGAAGATCTCTTGAGCCTGGGAGGTCAAGGCTGCAGTGAACTGTGATTGTGCCACTGCATTCTAGACTGAGTGACAAAGCAAGAACCTATCTCAGAATTAAAAAAAAAAAGAGAAAGGACTTTTACCTGCAAGAGGGAGGGGATACTCTGGAGCATACTGTGGCACTAATTCTAGTGTCGAGATGTGTAGCAGCTCCACAATTAGAGGTTCATGGTATCTCAATAGCTTATGTAGTTGATGTTTGTGGAATTGACAACTGTGTGATCCTTGGTGGCAAGAACTTTGATAGTTCTACAGTGGTTTCAAGGGCTGTTGGTGTCCTTAACAGTGCCACTAGGTTCATTGCTAAGGGTCTGGGGCAGGCATCTATAGGGCTAGGGCCAGTGTTATGCACATACTTGGCTGTAGGGGCTGGCTACAGGTATATGCATGACATCAGAGCCAGCTGTGAGCATGTTTATAGTGGCATGGCTAGGACCAGGGGCAGAAGCCAGGTTAGCCCCAGGCACATGTATGGCATTGGAGGTCAGTAGTCTGTACACATATAGCTATAGATAACAGAGCTGCTGGCATGCATGTACACAATTTTAAAGGATGGCTACAGGCCAACAAACATGTCAGGCCAGCCTTGTGTACATGCACAACTGTGGGATCTGATGTGACACTGTGCACATGCATGGTTGCAATCATGGTCATGGGGGCAAGTACTAAATAGTCTACTGGCTGTTTGCATGCTGATATGGTTTGGCTTTGTCCACACCCAAATCTCATCTTGAATTGTAATGCCCACAGTTCCTACATGTTATAGAAGGAACCCAGTGTGAGGTAACTGAATTACTAGGGTGGATCTTTTTTGTGCTGTTCTTGTGATAATGAAATGAGATCTGATGATTTTAAAAAGAGTTCACCTATGCAAACTCTTCTCTTGTCTGCCACCATGTGACACATACATTTCAGCTTCTGCCATCATCGTGAGGCCTCCCCAGCCACATGGAATTGTAAGTCCAAGAACTCTGTTTCTTTTGTAAATTGCCCATTCCTGAGCATGTCTTTATCAGCAGCATGAAATGAACTAATATATGTGCATAGCTGTGGGGGCCAGAGTGGCAATGAGAATGTGTACAGCTGTAGGGACGAGCTGTGGGCATGTGTAGGGTGGTGAGGCTAATTATGAGGGTCAGGTGGCTACATGCATGTGCACAGCTGCAGGGACCAAAGCTGGCAGTATTTGTAAGCTCAGCTAAAGGGGTGAGCCTTAGGCACGCAAATGGTGGTAGAAAACAGGACTCACCAGAGCCAGAAGCTGATTGCAGGCATTCTTGCAGTGGTTGCACTAGGTCGTTGAGCCAAAACACCTGTGGTGGCAGCAGCTGGGATGGATTTCGGGAGGATAGAAGTCTAGTAGTGGTGACTCAAGCTGCTGGAGGCTTGAGAGGCAAACAAATATAGAGCCATGAGTGGCAAAAGCTGCAGTGGGTCCACTATTGCTGTTCTGATTGTTGATTTCTTTGGTGGTGAAGATGCTGGGGTCCTCTGTAGAGCAAGCATCTGGGATCCAAAACAATAAACACTGCTGGGTTGTCAGTAGTTGGTAATTAAAGGTGTCGGGGTGCCTGACAGCTTTAATGGCTATTGAGGTGATCAAAAGAAAAGGTTTTTCAAGTCTTGTGCAGAGCAAGCTATTGGGACCATGCTGGCTACCGCCACGTGGTTGATACTGATAGCCTTTGTCTTTTTTCCCAAGCCATCTCCAAATGTTTCAGCTATGCCAGTCTCCTTAGAAATCTGGGCAAGGTGAAACTGAAGCTGGTCATTCAGTCAGTGACCAAAAGACTGGAAAAGCTGCCTGTTCACTCTGCTTTCTTTTCCCCTGCAAAAGCAACTCGACTGCTTAGGCATTCTCTCTCCATGCTGTGCAGTGCTGCTCTGGGGAGTAGGATGACACAGGTGAAATAAAACTGTTCCTCCTACCCTTTTGTGCGTTTTTAAAAATTTCACTTTATTGTTAAAACATCTAAAGTGAGCTCTAAAGCTCTTCCAGAGTTATTTTCATTTTTGGATTGCTGTCCAATTGTTTGTTTGGGAGAAATGAAGCCTGGGAACTCCTACTTTGCCATCTTGTTATATCATCTTCATGGAGTTCTTGATTTAAAGTATTTTTCAGTTCCAAAATATATATTTGGTCATGTAGCATGAATTCTAGTTTACTGAAGAAAATCTTAAACTAATTGTTCATTTCCTTAAAGAGAATAAACAGTTATTTTAAATTAAGTGAATCTACATGTATTTTGAAACCTAAGATAAAATTTTCTCTCTCTAAAGAAAATGTATGTTTGCTTTTTGGTAGTAATCTAAGGGCTCCAGAGGTGTTGAATCAACTTAATGCAATTACAAATTTACATAGGTTTAAAACTCAGGCTCACTTTCTGCAAGCTAGTTCATTTCTAGCTCACCCTTACTTTCAGAATATAAATTTTTAGAGTTAAAACCTAAATTTTGTGAATGTAAATGTGTTTGGGGGAGCAAGTAGGAGGGACAACTGGGTAGAAGTTATTAGGACTTTATTGGTAATCTCCTATGTCCATGCTATTTTTGAAAGCTCTGCTCAGCTTTTCTATTATCTTTTGATACTTCAGGAATCTGAAATGTGTATAGTAAAAAGTGCCACCAAATTCAAATATTATGTCTCTGAGTTTTCATCTTTTTCTGAATCCGGGTTAGTATTTCATAATTGCCCTATGTAGCTCTCCAAACTTGTCAGAAGGCTTTTAAATTATTGCTCCACTTTTTAAAGCTTCTTTTACAATTACATAATTTGATATTAGCAAAAGTCCCAAATTAGATTTAAATGCTAAATCTATGAGAATAAATGGAATAATATGAATATTATTATTTATAATTATAATAGCATTCTCTTTGGAATATTATAAAACTTTAGATAAGACTGCAGCAGGAACTATATTTAAATGTACTAATTTTCACATGGGTCATACATTTTCAGGAGGATTTCTTACAGACCAGAAAGAAGGTGGCTTGAAACAAGTTGAATAGGTAAGGCTCCCTTGAATTCAGTAAGAACAGCCTTTCCTTTACATGTACATACAAGTTTCTTTCAAAAAAGAGTTTTTGTTTTGCTTAAAATATAAAAATCAGTGGTATTTATTGATTTGTTAAAAATATTTAAGCTGTATAATGACAGAAATAGTTTTTTAAAATATATTTTACCATTATTATTCTAACATATACCATAGTATGTTTAATTAGCAAACCCACATTTATTTAATAAATAAATGGATTACTCAGAAAGCTAAAAGACACATATTATGGTGTCCACAAAACTAAAATTTAAATAATTTGTAATATTTAATTTGAATAATTTCTTGTTTTTTATTGAATTTTTATTAAAATTCTAAACTTATTTCTATAAGCCTTGTTAATATTTAACTTACATACCATAAGGCTCACTATTTAAAAATATACAATTGAATGTTTTTAGTATATTTATAGTAATGCAGCCATCATCATACTCTAATTTGAGAACATTTCATCACCCTAGAAATATATCTTGTACCCCTTAGCAGTCACTTCCTCTATCCTACCATCACCACTTATCTCTTGCCTCAACCTTAGTAACCACTAACTGATTATTTTGTGGGCCCAGATTTGCTTGTTCTAGGCATTTTGTATAAATAGATTCATATAATATGTAGCCTTCTGTGACTGCCTTCATCCATTTTGTGTAATACCTTTGAAATTCATTCATATTGTAGCATATATAGGGCTTGTTTCTTTATTACTGAACAATTTTCCATTTTATAGATATGTTACAGTTTGTTTACTCATTTGTCAGTTGATGGAAATTTGGGAAATGTAAATTACAACTAGAGTTAGATACTTTTTCAGACCCCTCAAAATGGGTATAAAGAAAAGAAAAATCAGACATTAACAAGTTTGGATGAAGACATGGATAATAAATTGGAAGTCTTATACATTGCTGATTGGAATATAAAATGGTGTAGATGCTTTGAAAAATAGTTTGGCAGTTCCTCAAAGCATTAATCATAGAGTTACCATATTATCCAGAAAATATACTCCTAGGTATCTTCCTACAAGAAGTAAAAATTTAAAGCAAAACATACACAAATATTCATTACAGCTTTACTTATAATAGACAAAATGAGTAACATGCATTTGGTCTACCATGTATAGTATTTTACTTTGTATGATTTTTAAAAATCTTTGTGTTTTAACTGGTATAGTTACAATGATTTATTTTTCAACTTTCAAATCAAAATCAATTTTGCCTAATTTATCTAATGTGTCAGTGTTGGGAATTTTTTTCTCCCAGTATAAACCTAGCAGCCATAACCATCATTCATTCGTTGGTAAATCACAAATATTTTCTGGGTATCTGCTAGAACTCTAGCTTATATGATATTTTTCAAAAACACTGGGAACACATTAAGTCTTCAGAGCGTCAGGCACAAAGTAGACATTTAAAAAACATTTATTGAAATAACAAATGGGTAAATACATGAATATACAGGCATATCTTGTTTTATTGTGCTTAGTTTTATTGCACTTCACACATGTTGCATTTTTAACCAATGGAAGTCTTGTGGCAAACCTTTGTCAAGCAAATCTATTGGTACCATTTTTTTTTTTTCAACAGCATGTGTTTACTTTTTGTCTCTTTGTCACATTTTGGTAACTTTTACAATATTTCAAACCCTTTCATTATTTTTATATGTGTTATGGTGATTGGTAACAGATATAAAAACACTTTGATACTAGTATTATAATTGTTTTGGCCACAAACCATACCCATATAAGATGGTGATACGGTTTGACTGTGTCCTCATCCAAATCTCATTCTGAACTGTAGTTCCTATAATCCTCATGTGTCACGGGAGGAACCCAGCGGGAGGTAATCAAATCATGGGTGCGGTTACCCTCATGTTATTCTCATGGTAGTGAGTGAGTTCTTATGAGAGTTGATGGAGACTTTTACTGTACTTCACTCTGCACTTCTCCTTCCTGGTTGAGAAGAAGAATGTGTTTCCTGAACTGTGAGTCAATTAAACCTCTTTACTTTACAAGTTACCCAGTCACAGGTATGCCTTTATTAGCAGTGTGAGACTAATACAGATGGCGAACTTCATAAATGTATTGTGTTCTGATTGCCTTATCCATTGGCCATTCCTTCATCGCTTTCCCTATCCTCAGACCTTCCTGTTTCCTGAGACACAAAAATACTGAAATTGGACCCTACAATGACCTCTAAGTGTTCAAGTGAATGGAAGATTCTCACATTTTTCACTTAAAATCAAAAGCTAGAAATGATTAAGCTTAGTGAGGAAGGCATGTTGAAAGCCTGAGAGTCCCAAAACTAAACCTCTTGCTCCAAAGTGTTAAGCATGCTGTGACTGCAAGGCAAAGCTCTGGAAGTAAAATTAAAAATGCTTCTCCAATGAACACACAAATGATAAAGGGAAACAGCTTTTTCACTGATATAAAGAAACTTTTACTAGTCTGAATAGAAGATCAAAGTGGTCACATCATTCGTGAGGCCAAAGACAAATGAAGGCTGAGAAAAAGAGAAAGCTGCAAAAGAAAGGTTCAAAGATAATAGAGGCTGGTTAATAATGTTTAAGAAATGAAGGCATCTATAACATAAAAGTATAAGTTCAATTATTAAGCAATGATATGAAGATATAAGTTATCCAGAAGACATAGCCAACATAACTGCTGAAGGTGGCTACACTATAAATAACAGCAACAATAACATCATGTTTACAGTGTAGATTAAACGGACTTGTATTGGAAGAAGATGGCATTGGGACATTCATAGCTAGCAAGGGGAAGCCAATGCCTGGCTTTAAAGCTTCAGAAAATTGAACTGATTCTTTTGTTAAGGGATAATGCAGCTACTGACTTTAAGTTGAAGCCAATGCTCTTTTGCCATTCTAAAAATTCCTGGGCCCTTAAGAACTATGTTAAATCTACTCTGTCTGTGTTCTTTAAATGCAACAACAAAGCCTGGATGACACCACATCTGTTCATAGCATTTTTTTACTGGATATTTTTAAGCACCATATTGAAACCTACTGAAATCATTCTTATAAACTTTACAAGATTAATCAGAGAAAAAGGGAGGATGGAAACAAAATTTAACCAAGTTCACAGCACATTGAGCATAAATTATTAGGTTGACTTGCTCTCTGACTGACTTCCTCATAGTTGTTCATTGCTTATTTCTCCAGAATTGCATAAACCTTGTCACAAGATTATAGTTCCCCTTAACTGTTCTATAGTTAACAACTTGAACAGTGTGAAACTTATGTTTTCAGTTCGAGATATTATTTCAGGCCTTGCATAATGATGAAACTACTGATGTCAGCTGGTCTGAAGGAGCCCACCAGCAGTTGACTCACCAAATAATGCAAAGGATTTTCATATCCTGATGATTTCATCCCTCTTAGCCTGACCAGTCAATTATCCAAATTTTACATCCCTTTGCCCACCACAATCTCCACAAAACCCCAGCCCAGAATTCCTCAGAGAGATGAATTTGGGGGTCTCCTTCTATGTACTCACTCAGCTATCCTGTGATCATAAAGTCTTTCTCTGCTGCAAACCTTGCTGTCTCAGTGTATTGGTATGTTACAGTGCAGCAGCCATACAAATCTGTTTGTCCTATAATACTACTGCTCAGAAAAATGATTCCCTTTGAAACATTATTTCTTATTGACAATGCACCTGATTACCCATGAGCTCTAGTAGAGATATTCAAAGAGATTAATATCATTTTCATGCCTGCTAACACAAAGTACAATCTGCATCCCAGAGACCAAGGAGAAATTTGACCTTAAGCCTTATTATTTAAGAAATATATTTTGTAAGGTTATAGTTACCATAAGTAATAATTACTCTGATGGATCTAGGCAAAATACATTAAAAATTTTCTGAAAAGGATTTATTATTCTAGATGCCATTAGAAACATTTATATTTAATGAGAGGAGATCAAAATAGCAACAGTAACAAGAATTTGGAAGGAGTTGATTTCAGTCCTCTCTTATGACTTTAGGAGGTTCAAGTCATCAGTGTGGAAAGTAACTGCACAGGATCTGAAAATAGCAAGTGAACTAGATTTCAAAATGCATTCTGAAGATGTAACTGAATTGCTGCATTTTCATGATAAAACTTTAATGGGTGAGGAATTGCTTCTTAGGGATGAGCATAGGAAGTGGTTTCATGAGGGAAAACTGCTCCTGGTAAAAATGCTGTGATGAACATTGTTGAAATAATAACAACAAAAGTTATAGAAGATTATGCAAACTAAGCTGATAAAGCAGTAGCAAGGTTTAAGAGAATTGACTCCAATTTTGAAAGAAATTCTACTGTGCATAAATTTTATCAATCAGCATCACATGATACAGAGAAATATTTCAGAAAAGGAATAGTCAATCAATGCACAAAAGTCACTGTTGTCTTATTTTGAGAAAGTGCTGCAACCATCCCAATCTTCAGGAGCAACCCTGTTCAGTCAGCGACTATCAACATCAGGGTAAGATACTCCATCAGCACAAAGGTTATGGCTTGTTGAAGGCTCAGACAACTGTTAACATTTTCAATAAAGTATTTTTAAATGAAGATATGTACATTATTTTTTAGATATAATGTCATTGCACACTTACATTATAGTATATTTAAACAAAACTTTTATATACACTGTGAAACCAAAAAAATTACATGATTATTTTTATTTCATTTGTCTAGAACTAAACTCACAAAACCTTGTAGGTAAGTCTATACTGCCCATGTCTTCAGAATGTATAAGGACAGCTATGGCTGGATGCCATGGCTCACACCTGCAATCCCTGCATTTTGGGAGGCAAAGCAGGTGGATCACCCGAGGTCAGAAATTTGAGACCAGCCTGGCCAACATGATGAAACCCCGTCTCTACTAAAAATACAAAACATTAGCTAGGTATGGTAGCAGGCAGCTGTAATCCCAGCTTCTTGGGAGGCTGAGGCAGGAGAGTCGCTTGAACCCGGGAGGCAGAGGTGGCAGTGAGCCAAGATTGTGTCACTGCACTCCAGTCTGGGCAACAAGAGGTAGAGCCTGTCTCAAAAATAAATGAATAAATAAATAAAATAAAAACAAAAATAAAACTAAAAGGAGCAGATATAAGTACTGTAGTCCTCTCTCATCTTTTATGGAGTTTCAGCTACCTGTGGCTATCCATGGTCCAAAAATATTAAATAAAAAATTCTAGATATGAATATTTTATAAGTTTTAAATTGAGCACAATTCTGAGTAGTATGATGAAATCTAGTGCTGTCCAGCTTCTTCCTGCCTGTAATGTGAACCATCTCCCCAGCATTTCCACAATAAATAGTATTTATGTATAAGAAAATATATATCACCTACATGATTTGGTAATTTTTGTGGTTTCAGGCATCTAGTGAGGGTTTTGAAACATATCTGCATGAATAAGGTGGAGCTACTGTATTATTAAATAGAGGAGAGTACAGAATGCTACATAGCAAAGACATTTTGATTATCTCCTCTTCTAAAAACTAATGACATTCTTAGCAATGAATATTCTATTTCACAGTTTGAGAGTATTTTCTTGTCTTTCAGTAATTTATAACTTCATTAGTTCTTTTATATAAGTTTTTTTCTTATTTTATCATCTTATATAAATGCTCATATGCTATTAACTCAAGATGATTAATCAAAAATTTTATTTTTTATTTATTTGTTTGAAATGAAGTCTAGCTCTGTCTCCCAGGCTGGAGTGCAGTGGTATGATCTTGGCTCACTGCAACCACCACCTTCTATGTTCCAGCAATTCTCCTAATTTTTGTATTTTTAGTAGAGATGCGGTTTCAAAATGTTGATAAAGGCTGGTCTCAAACTCCGGACCTCATGATCTGCCTGCCTTGGCTTCCCAAATTGCTGGGATTAAGGCCTGAGCCACCGCACCCTGCCAATCAAGGATTTTATCAACACAAATGTTTGTTCCTATAGTTTATATTATTTTTGTCAAAAGTCAACTATATTCCTTTTGTAGAGCACCTTAAATGGGTCATTTCTCTATATTATTTATTTTTTGATCTTCTTTTCTTTCAACCCAAAAAGCATAACTGAATGTGTCCACATATGTGACATATATTGCACAAAATATTTCCAAAAGGAAGTTGGCTCAGAGCTGGCTTTGAGTAAGCTTTCTATAATGAATTCAAAATCCGTTTCATTCATAAGGATCACATTATGAGGATGAGCTACATGTATTAACTGAGCATTTTGTTCACAATTAAGGGTAATTTAATTCCAAATTGAACTTTCATTTCAATAGTCAATTTATAATATGTTGCATGGAAAATAATCAGTTTATTAAATAGTTTTGCTGGCATCATACAATTTTGAAGTGAGAACCTTATATCAAAATTAGCAAAGTCATACTGGTTTCAAACATTTCACTGTGTGCAGTAATATAATTTCTTCCTAACAATGATTCAATGAAATATTATTAGTTTTATTTACCAATGAGCAAATCAAGGTTTAAAGAAGTCACATAATTTTTCAAGGTCACATTGATAGTATGTGGCAGAGCCCAACACTGACAGTTTTAATCACAATGTTGCATTGGCTATATGGGGTGTTCTTGGTGTAGTAGTCACAGAATAGATTATTTTCCAATACATAAATTTATTTGATTATTCTAATATTGTCATCAACTTAAAAAATTAAACATAATTGAGCTCCTGAAGGCAGGAACCACGTTTCCACCTGTTTTTAGACTCAAATTCCAGCATGATATTTACATCTATTAGGTGCTCAAAACTATTGATTGAGTAGTTTCAGATACAAATCTTTTCACCTCTTTTTCATTAGTGAAACTGTAGGCAATGATAAATATTTCCTTTTATAAAGGCTCAAAATTATGTGAAAAATAAGAATACAGGATGAAGGCTTATTTCCAAATATTTGCTCATCTAAATTTACACACGGTTTTATAAATATTTGATAGTTAATTGTACCTGAGGGGAAAGGTTAAGTGAGGAAGTGGCTTGTGGCTTATGAGAGAAACATTCCCAATCCTGTAATGCAACACTTTTCCCGTTACCACGTGTTGTTACTTCAGATTTTCTAAAGCTAGATTTATTTTTCAGATTCATAAAAAATTAAGTTGCTTTTGATAGGATCCTTCAGTGCAGGTACTAAAGGTTTTAATTAGTATGGAAATTACTTTGGAAATTAAATAGTAACAATGAACCAAATGTCTTTAAAATTAACTGGAAGCAAGTGTTTATTGCTTTTAGAGACCTTTACATCACAGCAAATGTATAGTAACTAATTAGCTATCTTAAAACTGTAATTATTGTTTTCTGCTGAAATCATCTTCATTAAAATAACCTTCAAAGGGAGAGAAAATAACAAGGATATCTAATATTTTCTTTCTAGTTTATTGTATACTTCAAGATAATAAGAACAATCACACGTTAATTTCCTCTCTTTTCTTTCTTCATTTAATCACTATAATATATTTAATATTTAGTATTTTTTTATGTCTTCACATCATTTTTACATAAGGATATTTTTAAAAAGAATGTGCAGTATTTTGGAGAATACTTATCATTCTATAGTATAATTTGTCTTTCAACATCATGTTTTTGATATGTATTTTATTCTGATAGACTTTATAAATCCCTTAAATTTTACATATAATTTATTGTAAAATATCCACTTTCTTTGACAATTTACTTATAATAACTATGTTAGTTAAACTTTTGATTTTGCAAACAAGGCTCCAATGGTCATACCTATATATGTTTGTTTGGGTAGATGAGTGAGGATTTTTCTATGGTCCTGGCTCAGAAGTGAATACTAGGGTCATTATTTTCTAGTATTATCAACTTCCAGTTTTCTATCCAACAAATTTGTACAAATTCTGAATTTCACCAGAATTATTCAATAATATCTCAAATACTTTAATTTATAACACACTTTATAATTGTTAATCTGAAGTATGTTAAATGATTACTCAAGATTATTTTGGTTTGCATCTTCCTAATTATTTACAGAACTGAGCATATATTATATAAAGCTTTCTGTTTTGAGTAAATTTTATTTTATTTTTTGGTAATTAATATGTTGAACTGTTTGCCTTTTTTGTTTGTTGATATTGAATATGTGGTAAAAACAAATTGCCTGATTTCAAAACTTATAATTTCACTTCACTGATGGTGATATTTTGTGAAAAAAACTGTAAATTAGTATATTCAAATTAATTTTTTCTCAGTTAAATTAGTTGTACTCTTTTATTAAAGGCATAAATGCAGTCTTCCTTACTTTTTATTAGTTTCAAAGATTTGACCTTCTTATTTAAGATTAGCAGTTTCAATTTATATAAGAAATATATTTAAAGTATTTTTTTCATAAAAGCCTCTATTATATAAGTATCACCCTCTAAATAGCACATTAACAACTTGAAAGGACTCTTTCTGAGGTACTCATTTGTTCATGCTATGTAGCAAATTTTATTTGAAAATATTTAGAGACAATCATGTTATTTTAGTTTTTCCATACAAATCTTTCACAATTTCACATGCGGACAACAGTCTTTAATCTGTTTTTTCCTAAAAGTTCTCTCTTCAAGTCATTTTTTCTTTATTGTAGTTACCAGGGCCTCTGAAATAATGTGTAAAATAGCAGTGATATAAGGCATTCATACTGACTCAAAGCTTTGGTGAGAAAGCTTATAAAGTGTCACTATCATGTCTTATAACTAAACTCCTTTTGATAGATACCCTTTCTTAGGTTAAGCAATTTTCTTTATTATTAATTTCTTAAGAGATATTTTTGCTAGAATTTATGCTTAAAAGAACAAGATTTAAAAAAAAAAAAACTTTTTCATTGTATCTCCAGGGCCTGAAATTGTAACTGCCTGATACATAGTAAGTCTAAAATATATAGATGTTGAATGATTGACTAAGTGCCCTTTCAGTTTTTGTTAATGTGGTTTTTTTCTACCTGTGAAAATTATTGTATATATTTTTTGTACTTTCATCTATGAAAGTGGTATTTTTTATTAAGAAATATTCTCTTTTGTCTGGATGAACCACCTAATAAAAAATTCCAAAAATTAGCACACTTCTGGTGTGTGTGTGTGTGTGTGTGTGCATGTTAGTATTTTATTTAGCATTTTTGAATATGAGCATTTTACTAGATTAGTCTATATTTTATTTTCTTACTTTGTCCATAACTGGCTTTGGTTATAAATATTTATACTAGCTTAAAAATATAAAAATGATGTTGCAGTTTATAGAGTTTATATAGCATTAGAATTATCTCTTTCATAAGGTAGATCAGATACTGTTAATGTCTCACTAATAAGTGTTCTCTCTTTATTTTTCAGCAATAGAAATTTATCTGAACATATGATCACTCAGTATAAAGACAATATTTCATAGTCTCTCTTGCAGATAAGTCTGGCCATGTACCTAAAATTTGGGTAGTGGAATGTAAGCAGAAGTAGCCTCTTATGGCATCTGTCTTTAAATGGGGACTGCAGACCTGCAGACCTTCTTCTACCATTTTTTTTCATTTTTTTGCTTTGAATGTGGGTGTGATAGTTACAGTTCTATCTTTAATGATGATGGGTCCATGATGACTGAACATTACCATAGCAGACCTGAACAGCTTACTTCTGGAATTTTACATGAGCTTTTATCTTACTTATGGTAATGTGCTTTAGGAACTGGTTCCCTGCTGTCAAACATATTTCCTAACTAACTAGGACACATGTGACAAAACCTAGAATACATTCATACATACATACATACAAAATAGTATTGGCTTAGTAGTCAAACATTAAGTATCAAGAATTAAGTATGAAAGGCTAGGAACCTGAACATCCTTGTTAAGCAAAACCAAATTTTTCATAAAAGAAGAGGAATCCTGGGCCGGGCACGGTGGCTCATGCCTGTAATCCCAGCACTTTGGGAAGCCGAGGCGGGTGGATCACAAGGTCAAGAGATTGAGACCATCCTGGTCAACATGGTGAAACCCCGTCTCTACTAAAAATAAAAAAAATTAGCTGGGCATGGTGGCGGGTGCCTGTAATCCCAGCTACTCAGGAGGCTGAGGCAGGAGAATTGCCTGAACCCAGGAGGCGGAGGTTGCCGTGAGCCGAGATCGCGCCAATGCACTCCAGCCTGGGTAACAAGAGTGAAACTCCGTCTCAAAAAAAAAAAAAAAAAAAAAAAAGAAGAAGAAAGAAGAAGAAGAAGAAGAAGAAGAAGAAGAAGAAGAAGAAGAAGAAGAAGAGGAGAATCCTGAAATCATGAGACTTTATATAGCAGCTGTCACATCTACTGCTTCTATACCAGAAAGATAGAAGTAGAACATTCTTCTCTAATATAAACAAATCTCCCCCAGGGTGAGATATTAAAGTTGTCCCTGGGCTTATTATCATAGAATGAAAGCAAATACTATGTCTTATATTCAATAGGAGTCATTCTGAGAAATTTGAGTAAAGTTGTATTATTTGATTGCAATGGAAGTCTACTGCTAATAGGAAAGGAATCGTTCAGGATTATTTCATTATAACTGAAACTAAATGAGTCAAGTTATAATGCAAAATATGTTGTTTGCATTTATCTGGCAAAGCAAATCGAGTATTATTTCTTTTTTTTTTTTAATTTTACTGTCCTGTAGATTTCTCCAGTCTGATAAAATTAATAAATTAGAAAGAGAATATACAGAACCTTGAAAAAGATGTATATTCTCAATTTTTTTTTTACATTATAAACATCATGAGTGACAGGACAATGTCATACTTGCACTATCAGTATGAGTACAGTGAGAGAAATAGAAATCACTTTAGGTATTTTAAACCAGAAGGGCTTTTATGTAGATATTTAAATACTAACAAAGTTGTTGAAATGCCTGTAGGAGCAGCCAAAACTGTAGTCTAGAATGAGTACTAGAAAAATTGAAACAACATAGTTACTAGTAACCTACTCTCCATGAAATTGCAACACAAGTCTTGAGTACAAGAATATATATCTTTATATGTATACACAAAGATAGAATCAAGAATCCTTCATTCTTCTGCTACTGTAGTTGCTCCTCGGCATCCATTTTTGAGTCAAAAGTCTATAGGAAAACTTTCATCAACAAGCTTGCCAGCAGAAAAGAAGTTAATAAAGGATGGTGGAGTCCAAAGCAAGTCCATCTTGGATGCTAATCCTCCATGTTGACTTCTGACTAACCCCAATTCCAGGAAAGCCGCTAAGATTTCCAGTTAATCTACTATTCCTGGTGTACAAGCCATACCATAATTATGGGATTTAGGTTAAAACAGCCTTGTTATTACTGTACTTCAATTGTCCTATAAATCCCATATGAACCACCCCTCCACTATGGCATATAAGCCCTGGGTCTAGGGGGTAATGGTGCAGGGATCCATCATCTTGTCTCACTCCTGCCTGAGACACGGACATGTTTACTGTTTCTAAGTTCCTATTAAATGTTTACTTTTGAGAAACTGGATTTGTCAGTGTCTTTCTTTGGCCTCTCAGCTTCTTCAGATATTAGGAATATGTTTATGTTTACATAGGTGTGCCCACTTTGAAACAAGAGTGGAAGATGGCTTCTATTCTATTTCTAATTTCAAATCACATATGAGTTCCTCTAACAGTTATATCTTAGTTGTCACCTAGAATCCTAGCAAGAGGGAGTCTGGTATCTTGTTTTTAATATATTAACCTTTCTGGTATGTGAGGAAGTCTTAGAAAATTATTTGAAAGAAGATCTATAAGAATGAGATTACTGATTTATTAAAATGTAAATGTCTAAAGGACAGGAATGTTTTCCTGATTTGTTCATTATATAGCCTCAACCTCAAGAACACTTACTGGCTGATAGCAGACACTCAATGGATGCTTTCTGTGTTAGAGATTATTTTGTTGAATAATAAATATTAATGAATTATTTGGTACATACTCACTAAATACTTAGTATTGATGTTGTTTGCTTTTTACCAGGTAATGGTGATTTTCCTACAATCCATAGCAAACACATGCTTACAAACACATACTTGTAAAACTAAAATGAAAATATTGTTAACTATATTTGGTATTTTGCATTTTAATTTAATATCTAAGTTTTAAAACTAATTTCTCATATCCCTATGTCTTCAATCCTTTTATCCATCCTTTCCAATGATGCAATGTGCCTCAAATCTTTAATATGATCCCTTCACTACTAAGTTATCTTCTAAGAGTTCATCTCTCCTAAATTCCTCTAATGTCTGATAACAACTTACTTTCATTCCTCATATGTACTATTCACAACATACCTCTCTCATAATGCATTGCTGCTCTATACCACCTTACAATCTCAGATCTTCACTGATGCTCCCACCTGCAGCTTATCACTGGGTCTTGACATTTCATTAAAGTAACACTGATCAGCCATTTTATACTCTGCAAGCAGTTACCATGTGGTTATAGCCTCCTATTATCCTGTCAATAGTAGCTGACATCACATTAGAAAAAGACTTTTCAGTCCAAAGTCTATTTTTCTACTAAATATAACATATAATAAATGGGATGTATAGTGGGCTCTTTTATCCCAGATGGTAATATTAGACTATAACTTCTTTGCTGTTTTGAAGCAGTGGTTCTAAATGCCCAAGTGCTCCAGAAAGTTCAAAAGAAGCAGCAAAGTCATATTTTCATTAACCAAAACCAGGGACCATCTATAGGCTCTTCAATTAAATATTGAAATATACATTATCAAGCAAGAATTTTATTAGAAGGCATCCTTTTTGGAAAACAAGTGTGCAACAGAAGAAAAGAATGCAGACCTGGGCAGATGGTAAAATTGATTTGCAATGCAGTATTGACAAAGGACTCGCACAATCTCTTGGAAAACTCTGAAGACAGAATAATCCTGCAGAATTTTTCTGCTTTGCATAGAAGCATAAATATAAATGTATTTCATATTCTTTATTGTTTGGGTATAGTTTTCTATAGCATCTTTGTTTATGTATATATTAATATATTTGAGTTGCACCCTTGACCAGTTTTCATTTTAGGATGTGTAGTGGATACTGTGATATGCCACCTGAACCTCCATTCAAAACAAAAAGACTTAATTTTCCAATTGCTGGGACTGCCAGCAGGCATCTTTCAGTTTCCGGTCCTATTTATATATTGCCCTTGACTAGACAGAGTTGCTTTACCCAGCTTCCCTGGACAGCTTACCTCTAATGAGGTAGGCTACTGAGTGTTTGATAATATAATGTAAAGATGTGCATCCCTTGTTCCAATGTAGGACACCCCTGAAGAGCCATCCCAGTTCAGAGCTCTCTCTTGGATCATTTGAGATAATATGTGAAATTAAAGTGAAGCTGAACTTATTTTTCTTCCCAATTATCTTTATCCCCTGTCCACAGATGTTTACCCAAAGATAGACATTTTTCTGGTAAATATTTTACATAATAATATCTGTCTCCAAGTTTGTCTTCCAGAGAATTTAAACTATAAAAGATCAAAATGTTTTTAGACTGGAGAATATCCTAGGATTTTGCATGTACTGACAAATAGGAGTTAGTAAATAATTTTGTAAAACAAGTTCATACCATTAAAATAGAAGTTGAAAACAAGATGCTATGATGAAATGCTAAACAAAATCATTTATACTAAAATTGCCATCAGAATTCAGAGAAGGAGAAAATAATTGAAGGCTGTCAGAATCAGTGACATTTTTATGGAAGAGAAATATTGAGCTCAGCCTTGATACTGGACAGGATTTTGACAGATGAAAGGAATGAAGAGCATTCCAAGTAAGGTGTACATTGTTGAAATGAGGATTGAGCCTGGTGAGTATCTGGTATTCATCATCTATCAATATCAGAGTGACTTGGTAGTACTTGGAGAAATGGCAATCAAATAGCTCTTATTCAGTTGTTCTAAAGTATACTTTTATAATTTTTTTCCCTGAAAAGCCCTTAAGTTGATTGTGTCTCTTATCACAGTTTCTATCAAATCTTTAGATTTAATGAGCTTATTACTGGTTTAAGTAAGCTGCCACTGGAGAGCTGTCAACCTAAAATAATTTCACATGTTCTCATTTGAAGAACCCTCCCAGGAAATGGATGATCAAGGAAATGATTACTCTTAAAATAAAAGTGTTTTATGAGATTCTAAAGAGAAAGTGTGTCCATAGACCTTTATCTTGTCATTTTCTCTGACTAGAACATGTTTTTATCAATTAAGGCATGCCTAAATATATTCATACCTACATTAAAATGTGAGTAACACATGGAATCAGTTTTGATTTACTTTTCATACATAGAGATTGGGTATATTAGGGAGACCATGTTTCTAAATGATAATTAGTGAAGATGTGTCCTATATTCAGGTACAGAAAAAGAGATCTAAAGGAGCAACTTAATATTTGACATCTTTATTTTTACACATGCTTTCCCACAACTTATATAGTTATTTCAAGATTTACAAAATAGCAGGCACAATTGTTAGCTCATTTTTAGGAAATTTTGATTAATAAAGTGGCTGCCTATAGTAGTCATTTGTAAAAAAAAAAAAACCATAGGGAGGGAGAGGCTGCTGTGATAAAGACAAGGCTTTTTTATATAAAGCTTTAAGACTCATGGGAGTTACTCAGTTTCCCCCTTGAGCACATAGCTAAAACAAGGCAGCCACAATACAGTTAAGATGGTCCCAAAGAATTTATTACTACTGCATCCATTACCAGCTACATATGTCCAAGGAATTAAGAGAAACTTGGCTGGGCACAGTGGCTCAAACTTGTAATCCCAGCACTTTGAGAGGCCAAGGTGGGCGGATCATGAGGTCAGGAGATCAAGACCATCCTGGCCAACATGGTGAAACTCCATCTTACTAAAAATACAAAAATAAGCTGGGCATGGTGGTGTTTGCCTATAGTCCAGCTACTCAGGAGGCCGAGGCAGGAGAATTGCTTGAATCCAGAAGGTGGAAGTTGCAGTGAGCCAAGATTGTGCCAGTGAATCCAGCCTGGCAACAGAGTGAGACTTGGTCTCAAAAAAAAAAAAAGAATCTTATCCCAATAATACAAGGAAAAGAATGGCAATGTTTACCACTACATTCCTTTTGGTCAATTCCGTTGAATTAAATTGGTTCCTGCCTTTTCTGTCTAGTTTGTGGAGGGCATATAAGTGAGTTAAATCACTCGTAGATTAGATTACTTTTTATCATTCAATTTATCTGGCTGACTTAGACAATTTCAGGATCACTGTATAGCCATGTAATACAGTTTGGCTGCATCCCCACCCAAAACCTCATCTTAAGTTGTAACCTCCATGTGTCAAGGGTGGGACCGGGAGGAGGTAATCATTGGGCAGTTCCCCACATACTGTCTTCCCAATAGTGAGTGAATAACATGACATCTGATGGTTTTGTAAATCTGTTTGCACTCACTTTGTCCTGCCACCCTGTGAAGAGGTGCCTGTTTCTCCCTTGCCTTCTGCCATGACTTTAAGTTTCCTATGCCTCCCCAGCCATGTGGAATTGTGAGTCAATTAAACCTCTTTCCTTTATAAATTACTCAGCCTTGGGTATATCTTTTTAACAGTGTGAGAATAGACTAATACACCATGTTTGTCAAAACACATAAGTCTAATTCTCAGCTACTATACATGGAAAGTTAAATTCGACTAAACTGCATGAAATACAATAAAAGTAATAAATAATCGTAGTGTGATTACTGTTTGCACAGCATTCTCTAAATATCATGGAGGGCAAATAAAGTAAAAAAATGGAACTTATATTAAAAAATTAGACAGACGTTTTAAAATTCATATACGCAATTTTATACTCCAGGCTTTCTGTAATAGAACATCAACAAAAACTAGAAATGTGAGTCTACTTCTTTGCACATTGAAAATTGCCTTCAAATGCATAATTATTTAAGACTAACACCATCTCATTTTGTAAAGTAAATTTAAGGAAGTAAATGTGGTGAACACATTGTATCTTAACACAAATAACATAAATATAATGGTGATAATGAAGAAATTAGCTTTGTCCCTGAAGATCTCTGAGATCCATCTTAAACTGTCAGTTTCTTTCTTGAATAAAACAAAACCTAAAATGTGAAAAAAATTTAACGTGGGGAAATACATAGAACTATACAATTGTAAAACCAATAGCTGGCACCAACTCCAACTGGCTATGATTCACAGCAACACTGTGAGACAAGTACTCTTAGTATTTCCTTTACTCTGACAAGAAAACTCTAAAAGTCAAGGTTAAATAACTTCTATGAGAAAACAGAGCTAGTAAGCCAAACATTGCTGTTCCAGCTCCAGAGTCCATGCTCTTAACCTTTACTCTGTGTTGTCTTTTTAATGTTTATCAACCAAACATACACAAGCAAACAATATTAGGAAAAGAATCTACAACTGTTTTGTTAAATGTGACCGTTGGTACTGCATAAAGCACATTTAATTATTTCATTTGGCTAAATGTAAGCATTTCATATTTGTAAATGATGCTATTGTTTAACAGTTATTTAGTGACCTACACATGCAATTGTAAATTTCCTGAAGGCTCCCTAGCATGCAGAACCTTGAGTCAATTAAACTTATTTCCTTTGTAAATTACCCAGTTTCAAGAAAGTTCTTTATAACACTGTGAAAATGGACAAATATAGTAAGTTTTTCAACACCGTTTCAGTTGAACCCAAGGAGGAAATGGAAAAGGGAAAAATCTGTGTAAAATGTTGGGCCATATACAACAGAAAAAACTCTGGCAACAGAAATTCTACAAGAAAGAAAAACTAAGCTCTGCTCAAGGAAATTTCTCATTCCCAGTGTATATTTCTTGAATCAATTTTCCAGTGAAAAATTAAATTTTAAAAATGATTTTCTAAGTTTTCATTTTGTTTTACTGAGTCCATAGTACAATTAATCTTAGTAACTCTGAAAACTATGAAGGATTAGCCAAAATATTTTATAAAGGAAACACAAAATATTTGTTTTTTTTTATCCTGGATGAATTTCAAGAGAAATTAACTAAGTCTTGGGTATATGCCTCATCGCAATCCCATTTTTGAGAAACAGAGTTGTAGTTGATTTTTTATGTCCAAGCTAAATTATGCTGTATAAATGTGAACTAAATATTGGTATCTAATCCCAAAAAGAGACCAGAAAATGAGTCAAAAGCTATCGAATAAGTTTTCATCACAAGACCAACCACTTTTTGAGGTGCCATTGAATATTGTTATAGTAAGAATGACACTATTACTTTTGGGAAGTTCAAATGGAAAAGAACCCTCTCACCTCACACTAAATTTATTCTGGTTCCCCATGAAATCAGCTGTATATATCAATCTTGGTAGCACTCAAAGTAATAACAATGCTCATAAGATATCCACTGATATCTCAAATTTATGTATAAATTGAAAACAATTGTGCCGGCACTCCATAGTAGTTAAATATGAAATGCACTTTCAATATTACACCATAAATGTTTTGGCATATTTTGAAGGCTTTATGAATACAATTTAATAAAAAATTGGCATAACTTGATATTTAAAGAAAGACCGTAAAAAGTAGGCTTGCTCCATACAAATGCATGCCATCTGGGAAGATATGCAGTCTGAAAAAATGCTAAGTAAACCATATTGTAATTTCCACTGTGATCAGGAAAATAGAAATATGTAGAGCCTCTTAGGGGTCAGGAGGAAAGAAAAGACTATATGTCCTCTGTATGAGCACTTTGTCACAGATGTTAGGTTAACCTTATGAACTACATGACTAATAGTCTTTAATGTTCCTTTTTTTTCCTAATTAAGGTCTATTTGTAATGCAGGGCTAAGAAGCACATTTGTATCATACTGAAAATAGCCATTGAGGAAGTGATCATCCACCACTGAGACACTGCCTGGTACGACACTATGCCAGTTAACTGAATATTCTGGAGACAGTATTTATGGATAGATAATAGTAATATGTATTAATTTGTGGGAGTACTTTTTAAAATTACTTCACATCAATACATATTTAAGTTTTTATTCTTCAAATAATTCTGATGTACAGTGTTTAAGTCAGTTTTAAAGTTAATAGAAGTGAAGAAGTAGACTTACATCGACTACCAGCTTTAAAAATTGCTATTAATATAATAGTTAACAAAATTCCATTATCAAGCAATGATCCTAGCCATTCATTTAACAAATTGTAGTTATTTATTTTGATTTATTTATCTATTATAGGTAATTATCATTCTAGGTATTATGGTAATATACATGAATAACATGAACCAAATTCTTCCCTGAAGTCCAGCAATACAATCAGATAATGAACTAATACACAAGTCTCATTTAGTATTATGGGGAAAAATACATAGCCGTGGATTAGTAAAGATATAGTCTGGGGCAGGTTGGGGCATGGGCTGTTTTATTTAGGGTTGTTATGGGAGAACTCTTTTTTAAGACAATTTGTGAACAGAGACCCAATGAAAGTGAATGAGAGAGATAGACAGATTAACTATCAGGGAGAAGAGAGTTTTAGGGCAAAGTGATAGCAAGTACAAAGTCCCTGAGGGATAAGTGTGTTAACATTCTTGCAATAATCCAAGCTTAAGATGGCAGTGGCCTGGACCAGGATGGTGGTAGGGCAAATGGCAATAAATGATCAGATACTAGATATGCTTTAACTTATATTTCTTATATATTCTTGATAATATAAACATACACTATTTTAAAAATATTTCTAGAATTATGTGAATCTATAAGCTAAAATGCACATCTCTACTTTTGATTTAAATTATAGTTCAGAAAAATGGGAAAACAGGAAGGCCATATTATTTATGAAAGGAAAAATATATAACATAGGAGAATATTCACCTCTGCAGGGCCAGTGGTTAGTGGGAGAAGGGAAAAGACAGAATCTGATATATGACCAGATGTCTCCACTGAGAAACATCGATAGATAAATTTGCATTTCCCTGTCTCATATATAAAAGTTGACTTCATTAGAAATATCCCATCACAGTTTATATTACTTGAGTTTTTACATCTGGGCTATGTAGATATTATAAATTCTCAGAAGTATAATCCTTTAACACAATGCATGTTTTCTGAAATGCATGATCAGACAACCTGGTTTAACATAAACTATTTCTGGGAGATTTTTTTAATTCATTACACTCCTTAAACCCTACAAGACTGTGACAACATCAATTGCTAACCTAGATTTTCTTGCATTTATATGTCCATAATGTCAGAGATCAGTGTTGTGAGGGCAACTCTAATGGGTCACATTTACCCCTTAGAAAATGTAAGAGGTCCCTATATCCATGCTTTTTTGTTTTTACAAAAAACATATATTATATAAAACTCCCTTAGTGGATATATATATAATTATATATATAATTTTCATATATATATATATAATTTTCATATATATATATGAGACTTTCTGATTCTTAAATGAAAACATCCTGTAAAGATTTCAAAAGATAGACAAGACTCAGAGCATCATATATTGAACAAACAGGGGTGTAGGTATTTAGTCAGAAACAGCCCACATCTTTAGCTAATCATATTAATTCTTTCCTGCAGAGAAACAAAGCTTCAAATAATACCCAAATAAGATAATCAGCTTGACTACAGTAAAAATAAAATTTGGTTTTTAGCTGATTCGTATTAAATTTACATTAAGAACTACTTTTCTCAATGCTAATCTAACATGCATAACTATAACAGTGCAGTCTCTAAAATTACTTTCATTGGAAAATATTGCTGTACCAAGGATAAGAGCTGAGACTTATATCCAAGATATTAACACCACCTCTACCAAGATACAGGAATTATGAGATTATGGAAACTATTTATTACACATATTAAGAGAAGATAATCTCAAGAAAATCTCCAAAAACTCTCTTCATTAAGAGTAGCTGTTGATTTATTTCAATAATGTTTTGAGGCAGGAGAGAGAAGGTGCTGCATTTACTCTATTGATTCTAGGCCCCATAATATAATTGTTGTGCTCTAGTGATTGGGCATCTCTTACAGTACAGGAGTTTCTAAAACTTGGTCACATTTCAACCATGGGTCTCACTGGTCTAAGGAAGCTTTAGTCTTATATAAGTCATACCTGAATTCTCTGCCTATCTCTTGAGCTGGATTAAAACAAACAAACAAACAAAACAAAAACAAAAACAAAAAAAAACCAACAACAACAAAAAAAAAACAAAGGTGAGAAAGCCTTACTTAAAAAAAAGGGAAATATATAAAGTATTCTTATGCCCTAATAGCTTTCATCAAGTAATGCATATTAGTAATTCCAGCAGTATATCTGGAGACATTCTTCAGAACTGTGGACAGAGAAGTTGGGAGACACAACAAAAGTAGCTCATAGTAAGGTACAACCTAAGTAAGTTATCCTTTCTCATCCAGGTTAAATGCCACCAGTTCCTACAACACATGCTATAAATTAGAACTTAGAATTTTTGGTAGAGGTGAATAAATCTGAAGATTCCCTGAGCTTGATCAAGCAAAGAATAATGGCTAAGGCTAAAATTGTTCAGATGCCAATTAAAGTTACTAGTGCAAGGATAAATTTTAAAAATAAAATAAAAAAGATTCAAAAGAAGTAACCAAAGTGAAAGAGTTAAACCTGAGAGCAGAAATTAAAGAAACAAATCAAGTTCAACTTGAGGAACTTTTGGTATTACAAGTGCAGATAAACAGAAGCAAAATGATGCTCACTAGAAGAGCAGTGCTGCTCCGGAGGTACGCAGGCATTTCTCCTTTGAACCGGTTCAAATGTATTCAGAGAAACTTCTGATGAAGGACAGAGGGTAGAGATTGCTTTACAATGCAAAAATGAGAAACTTGATGAATTGAATTGGGTTCCTCCTCTTTATGCTTCAAAAATAACAAGGTCTTTGTAAGATATTTTACCACTAACAATATAGAAGACCATTTTATGTATTTGCTTGTTTTTATTTATCTATTTTATGTATTTTTTTTTACTATTTCTGGCTTTTCAGAGTAAGAACTATGATGCTTTGATTGGAATTGATCTTTCTAGAAGGTCTGTAAGAACATAAAGGAGACTTCCTCAACCATAAGATCTTTTATCTTTTATAAGAATTAGAAGACAATTGCTAATCTCTTTTACTAGGTAATATAATTGAGTTGTTCAAAAGTTCTTCCCAATTCCACACTTAATCAACCTCTTAGTTGTTTCATTCTTACCTTCCTAGCAGGTTTTCATTCTTACCTTCCTAGCAGGTTTTGACAAGTTTTTCTTAACTAAATATTATCCTGTAATTTTCATTCCTAATTTTTTAATCTCCTTGCTTTTTTTTCCTGTCATGCAATGACAGATAATCCAAAATGCTGTGTGTGTGTGTGTGTGTGTGTGTGTGTATTCATTATGCAATGGAATAGTAACCTTTGGAAATAATCTCCACACTTGGGAAGTAGAAGCTCCTCTTCCTATTGTTATTGATTTATATGTCCTAGAAAAGACCTACTAGTTATTATCTATGGTTTGATACATTCACTGAACAAAAAAAGTTTTGGCTTGTGATCTCACATAAATTGATTATTCATATGCTTTTAAAACCTTATCATCCATGATATTGAATATTCTAATTATTGTATTTGATTGATATTCCTTATAATTCTTGTATGCTATGCTATAAATGTTTCCCCCAAAGTTCAAGACTTGGAAGCTCGATGGCTAATGTGGTTGTTTTGGGAGGTGAGGCCTAACTAGAGGTGTTTGGGTCATGGGGACACCTTCTTTATCAATATATTAATGCCATTATCAGAAGAATAGGTTTGTTCATGGGAGCGGGTTTCTTATAAGAGGACCAGTTTGGACCCTCTGGCTCTCTCTTGCTTTTCCCTTTGCCCTTCCATTATGGAATGAAGCAACAAGAAAACTGTTGCAAGATGCCTCATGGTTTTGACTTCTTCGTTTCCTGAACTATCCAGTTCTGTGGTAATTATCCAGTCTGTGGTAATCTGTTATAGCAACAGAAATAGACTAAGGTGCTGAGTAAAGCAGAACCACAAAGGGAGGATGGCAAAGAGTTAGCATTTTATAGAGAAACTACAGTCATGGCTATCGGCTAATTTTCTGTAAAGACTGTCTACAAGTTTCTTGAGCTATTTGCAGAAAACTATCCTTCAGAGTCTGGGCTTCCCTTCCAGGAGATCAAATAAGGATGCCAATTTCTGCTTCTTGATTTTCCCTGGTAAGTCAGTTCTTGGAAGAACTAAAAATCTTTTTGAGAAACAAACAAGATGAGTCATAGGCTAATGATTATATTTTAACTCTTCATGAAAGTAAACAATCAGAACCTGCTAAAAGGTTTAATGATGAAAACCAGAACACCGATAGACAAAGAGTTGGTTTGTCAGCCTCCATAGGCAAATTCCTCTCAACTCTAATTGCAAGAAAGTGACACTGCAGGATGCCTTTGTGTGTTTGTGTGTGTGTGTTTGTGTGTGTTTGTGTGTGTCTGTGTGTGTGTGTTTATTTTTTTCCGTTAGTCTAGTGTTATGCATTGTAACTCTTCATTTCCAGCCTCAAATTTTTCATGAGCATATTACAATGATTCTATACAGATTCTCAGCTAATACATTTGTTGCATTCCACAAATACACCTACCACAGAAATTCTTAAATCAGTTATTACTTCCCTCTGAAATATTTTCTAATTCCATCTGAGGGCAAAATGCTGAGGCAGAATGATGCTACCACCCACAAATTCTCTGACACTGAAATCCAGGTCTAATCCCTTTCTTCTGTCTCACCTATTATAGTCAACTAAGCCTTATTATATAAATGCCCAAATATTTTTAAAATGTCAATTTTCTTCACTACATTTATTGAGTTTCTCATCATCTCTGGCCTTGAGCGTTTCAGCATTTTCATTAATTTGTCTTGCTTCTTCCAATCTTTCTACCAGACCAATATTTACTGACTCTAAACTGATTTTCTAAACTGTGAAACTACTCCCTTTAGTCCACAAATAAAGAAATTTTCAGGACCCGTGACATCACACGGATAAAAACTACAGCTTTATTTTTATACAGTGAGTGCTTTCCAATCTGGATATGGCCCTATCCTTCCCAGACTCAATCCCTGCCATTTCTCTCCAAGATAGTTTCCTTTCTTCATAACCAGTTATTCACTCCCGAGAATGTGCCAGGATTTTTCATGCTTCCACATTTTTATGCATATTGTTGTTTTTCATTCTTTAAGTTTTCTCCCCAAATGGCTCGTTACAATCATTAAGAGAAGCCTTGCAAGCCATGCACAAATGCAGGTTTAGCATATCTAGGAAGTTCTCTGTGTCTCCAGTTAAACCCAACATCCACTTTGTGTCAACTGCTGTGATTTGGGAAGATTTTAATTACAGTTCACACCATACTCCGGTGCATTTGACTACCTGTCGGTCTCCAAATACTCTTTTTCTTGAAAGGATAAGTATGTCTTGCTCTTCTGATATATTCAATGCCTCAAATCACTCCTGGCAATTTTTATATTAATATTTAATTAAATTGTTTAATGAGTGAGCTAGAAAGTGTTTCTATAGCTGAGTCTTTACTTTATTCTCCAGTTTTAATAGTTGAATCACCGTATTTTTATTTCATACTTAAATTTATACCTAGGAATTCGTTCAATATCCTTTTTTCTCCAATTCTAGGGCTCTACCATACACTTTCATATTTCTTCTAAACAAAGTTATATTTTGTTTTCTCACTACCTATAAACAGAATTTAGGCTCATATATATATATTTACATACACACATAGAAGTCCCTGAACCTACCTCTAGTTATATTTTGTTTTCCTACTAAATGTCACTGGCACCCAGCTGTACACCTTTTTTAATGTGCTCTTTGGATTATGAAGGAAGTCATATTCACTCCTGAAAACTTATCTGGTGCCTTAGTCTTGAATTTTATAGCAGCGTATTTTTTAATCACTTACAGCTTCCATTTCTCTATAAATCTAATAGGTATACATTACCTAATAGATTGTGAGAGGAAACATGAGTAAATAACTTGGGAGTGTATCTACATGTATGTGTATACATAAAAATCTAAAGGCTGTATGACTGGGTTGTTGCAAAGTTGTAAAATATTGAAGAAACTTGTCTTCAATAACATGGCTCTTTGGTAGCATATAATTTATTTTATTGAAGTCATTTTAAAATTACTTCCTGAGGATTATATATTTGTTCAATGTTAGTTCATACACACATACTTCAATTTATGTCTTCAATTTATACCTAAATATAAACATCAGCAAATAATGTCACCAGTTTATAATATATCACATTTCACACCACAAATTATGGAAGATAAAGAAGGCTTAAACTAACAGTGTAAAACATTTTGCTAGAAAAAATTGTATAGCTGAGAATTGTAATATTTATTCATGATATATTTTATATAGTTCCACTAGCTTTTAAATTTTTTTCAATGTTGGTTGGGAGGTATTTTTTTTTGTTCGAATAGATAATGATTGATAGAAATAAAAATGGCGTTTATTTTACTAGGAAATAATTAGAACATGCTCTTTCTGAATTTACTAGTGGACACTGCATTTTTGCATTATCTATTTTATAAAGTTCTATTTACAAAAGTTTGCTTCAACTATAAGCCAGTTGTTGAATAGTATAGAATCCCATAAAAGTGATCATTTCTTTATGAAGCTAGTGGAGAAAATTAAAAGTAGAAATTTATCTTAAAACCCAACTCTATGTGATTATGGTAATTATGTGGTGGTAGTGATGATAGTGATGATGATTTATGCATTTCTTTTACATTTTAATTTTGTTTTATGCTTATTAACTAAATTGAAGTGATTGGTGATAAAATTCTATCATAGAATCTTATATCTAGAAGAAATTTTAGTGACAGTGATATTTTAGGTAAAGAAAAGTTTATTGACCTGCCAATTTGCAAAGCATTATAGTGTTAAAATGTTAGAGGATTATTCAGGTGTCAGTTCATGAACTGGAAACCTCTGTGGCCAGTGGGACCTCTGGTTTTTGCCCCTAACCTACTGGGTTTGTTCCACCCATTCAGGCTGGCAGGCTGTGCTCGGCTCACACTGGCCTATCAAAGGCAAGCCATACATGGAGCAGCCAGGGTTGTGTAAACAACTGAGTGTAGGGTCCGGCCAGGCATACCAGCTGCTGTGGCGGGGCAGGCACCAGCACAGGTGCCAGCTCCATGTGAGGCTATGGCTGTACCAGACATACCACAAGCAGCTTCACTGCAGGCACAAATATCTGGATTAGGGAAACCCAGTGGCACCAAAAAATTCAAAGATGCTGAGGACCAGTGAGCCCCAAAAAGGGTGTTACAGCCTGTCTCAGCCCTGGCTCAGGGACCCCCAAGATCTGGGATCCCAGAAGGGCCACAGCTCTTTCTTCTTCTTGTTGCCTACAGTGTGGCAAGAAGGAGCAGCATGTTTTGGGGGTGGAGACAGGTTTCACCCATTTGTGTTACAGCTCCTTCAGTTGCAATGTCCTGCACTGGCCCACAGCTCCTGGACTGGCCCAGCCTGGAGGGTGCTTCCCATTGTGTGAGGTGGCCACCCAGTGCCAGTATAGTGTGGGAGGGCTATCGTGTTACAGCTCTGGCTTTGGGATCACAATGTCTGGGCCCCAGGAAGTATCATCACTCTTCACTCCCACAGTCCGAGGCTGTGTCACTGACCACCTCAGTGAGCTGTACAGGAATGTGTTACAGCCCCTTCAGCTCTTATCCTCAGCTTGGAGAGCTGGCCAAGAAACTGTTATAGCTCTTTTCCTCCCACCCCTAGGAGGGTCCTGAGTTCTTGTTCCACATCAGGGAAAATGAGGGTACATGGACAATTGGAGGGTGAGCAAGGCAGAGAAAAGCTTTATTGGGTGACTGAACAGCTCTCAGCATAGGGAAGACCAGAAATGGGTTGTTCCCATCCACAGGTAGGATAGTCCCAACAAGTGTGTGAATATGGCTGAGTTTGGGAGTTTTTATGGACTCAGAATGGAGGAAGTGTGTGCTGATATGTCCACGAACAGAAGGAAATGCATGCTGATTGGTTCATGAACAGGCCTGGGAAAAGCACCACTTGATTGGCTAAAGGAATTAATGAAGTTCTTACTCCAGGTTGAGGACTTCACCAGAACTGGCAGCCCAGCTTCCAGGCTTCAGGCCATCCCCAGCTTGAAGGTGAGGTTTCACCAGGGACCTGCTGCTTCTCACCTAGGAACCTATCTTCCTCCCAGTGCCATCAAGATCTAGAAATTCCCAGACAGGTATTTTCAGAAATATCAATGCCATGTTTCTGAAAAGATAAAATAACTTTATGAAGTTTACTTTGCATTTACTACATTTAAATTTACACAGTAGCTTTACGTAGGACTTTAATTCATAATTATATATAAATTTTATACTACTATTATTGAATAAAAATAACAGAATATTTCTTACTTATACATGAACCAACATATCTAAAATATACAACAAATTACACAATTTGCAATATATACAGTATATCAGTTATTTCTAACAATATAGGATTTAGGTAGTTGAACAAAATTATAGCCTTCATATAAGCTCTAACATCTAGAATATTGGAGAAAAAGCAGAATTTGCTATATTTAAAGGAAATTCATACACACACACACACACACACAAACACCTAGTCATAAGTGAACCTTTCAGGTGGATTAGGATGAGGAAGAATCCTAGACTAGCTGAAAATTGATGAAGGCAATTTTCTAATTAGGGCTTTTTATGATGGTGCTTTCCAATGTATATTTGACAGAACACCCTCAAACATTAAAAAAAGAAGAAAAAAGAAAAAGGAAATAAAGGAAAACACTAGGTAACCTATTAATCCTAGATACATACTAAACACTAGATAACCTACTAAATTTTTAAAACTATGATTTTTTTATTTTCCCAAGATTTTGTGAATTAACAAATATTCCTTGGAAATAATGTTTATTGGTCAGATTTTTAAAAATTGCTCTATAGAAATATATTTAATACTGTGAAAAAATTGTGTGAATTTTGTATGTTTACTTCTAAATGAACATCAAAAACATCGCCAGATTAATAACATGCTAATAAATTGTATTCACTAAATATATAGTAGCCTTAACACAGAGAATGGAAAAAGAGAGAGATCTTGGTTGACTAACGTGTACATAACAGAGAAGGCTTTATTTTTTAAAAAATTAAAAAGTCAGTGTGTATATAATATTGAAATTATAGGAAAGAATAGTCCAAGTTTTCCTTTTATTCATCAAACCCTGTTGGCATACCTATGTGTGAGAGTCACATAAATAAAAAGATAAATAAACTAAAGTCATTGAGGAACTACAGTACATTAAGGGCACATACCCTTAAAAATAAATTTGTACCATATGATATGTAGATGTTAGCATATTTGCATGGTTGGTATGTGATCTACTCATGCTTGCTGGGTATCAAGTGCCTTAGGAGTCCAAGCACCTAATATGTACCCAATTATATCACAAATGTCTAGTGACTAATCTGATCAGCTTATGCATCATATGTCTCTTTTGTGCTCTGGTCCTGAGATATAGATGACTAACTATATATATACTCTTGAAGATAAAAGAAAGACAGTGTAAGACCTAGTTTGTTATTAATTGGATAATAAGTGAAAATACACCAAGTGTGAGAGTCAGGGAAACAAAATAATTAACTCCTTAGTGAAAGCTGAGAAGTTAAATTCTCACTCTCATCCTAGCCTATAATGAAAGCAACAACATGAAATTTCAGAAAGTTATTTGCTCTGATGTGTCTTGTTCAATTTTCTTAGAATGCTAGAATTCTAACTCTATTCTTCAGGATACATATATTTTTTTCCCAGAGATATGTGGGTGAATGTATCTTAGAGATTTATGGAAATGATCAAAACAACTCCAACCTTACTTTTTTAACCAAAACAATTATATCAGATTAAATATAAGTTATATACTACAAGATCATATGAATACAAGTTTGTGATGATGGTTAAGGCTGTATATTCTTCTAGATTAGGACTCTTCTCATATGAATTACTTTTAGCCACTCTCTATTCAAATGGATTTCCAGATCTGAAGAAGTCCGCAGTAAGCTAAGCATACTTGATTCTGGTCCAGGATTTTCATTCATCAGAAAATCCTGACTCATTGGTTCATATTTTTATTTTGTTGACAAATCCTACTTTTTATATTCAAATCAAAAAGCTCACAATTCTTGCAAGCAGCATCTCTCTTTGCTTGATTGTAAGTTAGGAAATTTGCCATTGGTGAACACCAGTAAAGTGGAAAGTTATAAATATGCATCTGACATGGTTGCTATATATCATGGAGTATTCAAAAATAAAGTTACAAATTAGAAAATTGAGTAAAAAGTTGGATGGGGTAAAGATAGCTCTGCAATTACAGATAGCAAGGGAATGTTAGGAAAAGGTGAGTGTCAAGCCAGACTAAGGAAGCACCTCACTAGTCTACAGATACCATATGAAAGTACCAAGAAAAATGGGGTACTTATTCAAACCATGTTTATGGCTGATTGCATTTGTCTTCCAAAAAATAAAAATTCCTCACTACCCATGCAGCAGAATGCCAAAAACTAGTATTCAGAAACAAATAGTCAGAAAATGTGCTTGTGAGCTGGCAAATGATTAGGGTAAGGCAATCCTGTTCTTATATATAGGTTTGTATGTCCTTCACAAATATAAAGATATGTATGCGTCTGTTAAGAAATATAATCCATATAACAATGGATATGTAAGAAACATCTGTGAGAGTACAGATGTAGTTATAACTATTTGGGTCTGAGATAGTTAGAGAACCTCATAGAGGAGTTTAGATTTTGCAAGATGCTTTTTTTCTTTCAACAGGCAGAGCCACCAGGTGATACTCCAAGAAGTGCAAATAATAAGCTCAAATTCTTGGATAAACATTGTCTGGAAAGGGAATGGTGAAAGTATAGCATGTAATGTATGCAATGGAATAGATAAGGCCAAGATTTGAAGAATTGACAGGTTCTGGATCCACAAAATAATTGGTTAGCTATGTTATGGAGTTTAAAGATGTATCCTGTAGGTAGTAGAAACCAGTGAAAACAATTCAGTCAAGGAGCTAGTATAAAGGTTATGGACTAGAGAAAGAAAATACAGGCAATAAAGCAAGCTATGACACTACTGCAATTGTCTAGAGAAAAGCATAATAAAAAGGTAATACTAAGAGAGAATTCTGGGAAGATGGCAGAGTGAGAAGCATCAAGCATCTGTCTCTCCACCTAAACAATAATTACACTGGAAGAATTTGTTTAATATAATCATTATTTTGAAACTCTTGAGCCTACTGAAAGCTTGCATCTTCCAGGGAAATATCTGTATAGTAAAGCATGATTAATATTGCTAAATTTCAGTCTTTTCTACAGTAGCAGCTACCCACCTCCCACCCCTAGTCCTATGGCTGGCAACCGTATATATGTTCCTGGAGCAGATTGTACATAGCTTGCCTGCAATAAGTAAGGAAATAAGTATGCTTTCCTTCAAATACAAAGAGTTTGTATTCTGATCACTGATTGTAGCTTCGGATGACAAGGTGCAGACAAAAAGATTATTGTTGCACCTCCTCCCAGTGTGGTAAGCACTTTCTTCTCCAGCTGAAGTGACCTACAGAGGGTTTAAAGGGATGGAATGCTTTTGTTTCCTTCCCTTAATTTTTCTCTTTTCCCCTATTGGAAGTCAGGCAATAAGGATGATGTCATTAAAAAACGAATATGTATACACAAAAAATAAAAAATTGATCATGTTTGTCCATAGAAGGGCACGGGCTCAGAAAAGAACTGAAATAGATCTTATGGCTACACATTTGGCTTATCCTTGGTACAGAGACAGCCTACACAATGAAAACAAAATAAAACAGAAAATCCCAGGAAAGAGGGAAAATCTAATTTCCCAAGTTACCACATTAGTACTTGCCAATGTCCTGTTTTCAACAAAAAAATCATAAAGTGTGCAAAGAAACAGAGAAGTATGGCATTTTCAAAAGAACAAATCAACAGAAAGTGTTTCTAACAAAGACCTGAAGACAAAGATTTTAAAACAACTGTTTTAAAAATGCTCAAAAAACTAAAGGAAAATGTGGTGAAGGTCAAGAAAAAAAATAAACAAAATTGAAATATTAATAAAAAGAAATATCTAAGAAAGCTAGAATTTTTTAGCTAAAATGTACAATACTGAAATGAAAACTTCACTAGGGGGATTTGTGATGATTAATTTTAGGTGTCAACTTGACTGAACAGAGAGATACTTACATAGTTGCTAAAGCATTATTTCTGAGTTTTTCTATGAGGGCATTTCTGGAGGACATCAGCATTTGACTTGATAAACTAAATGAAGAGCTCCCCTCAGTTTCAGCAGGCACTATTCAATAGGCTGAGAACTGAGAAAAAACAAAAAGCTAAGCAACGGTACTCCTCTATCTCTTGGAACAAGGATGCCCTTCTTCTTCCCATTGATATTAAAATTCCAAGTTCTCTAGCTTTTGAACTCAAGGATTCTCAGGCTCTCAGGTCTTTGGCCTCAGATTGAGAGTTTCATTGTCAACTTCACTAGTGCTGAGGCTTTCTAGATTTGAATGTAGTCACACTACTGGCTTTCTTGGTTCTCCAGCTTGAAGACTATAGTGAGAGTTCTCAATCTCCACAATCATATGAGCCAATTCCCCTATTTAGTCCTCTATTATCTATCTCTCTATCTACTATCTATCTATCTATATTTCTATTTGTCTGCTGGTCTGTCTGTCTATACATGCTATTGATTCTGCCTCTCTGAAGAATCATAATATAGGATTCAAAGGAGGTTTGAACAGACATAATAAATAATTAAAAAGCTTAAAGATGGGGCAATAGAAAGACATCTAGGAAACAGAAAAGAAATTGAAAAAAGTGAATAGAGCCTAAGGGACATGTGTGACAACATTATGTCGTTCAAAATGCATATTTAGAAAGTTCCAGAGAATAGAGGAAACACACACACACACACACACACACACACACACACAAACACACGAAAATATTCGAAGAAATTATTGCAGAAAACTACCTAAATTTGATGAGAAAAAAATTATAAATGTTTATAAAGCTCAATGAATTTAAAGTAGGATGAACTAAAAGAAACCTATACTAAACAAATCTTTGAATGACAAAGACAAGCAGTTCATCTTGAAGGGAGCAACAGAGCAGTGACTCATCAGTTACAAGGAATCCTTAAACCTGATGAAATTTACAGCAGGTTACTCACCAGAAACTTGAAAGACCAGAAGTAAGTGGGCCAATATATTTAAAGTGCCAAAAGAAAAACAACACTGTCAACCAAAAATCGTGTATCTGGAAAAACTGTCCTTTGAAAATGAGAGAGAAATTACAATGTTCCCAAATAAAGAAAACCTGAGGGAATGTTGTACCACTAGACCTGTACTACAAGAAATGCTCAAAGGTATTGTGCATGTGAAATGAAAAAAATACAAAACAGTAACTTAAAGCTGTGCTAAAAAATACAAATCTCAATGAAGGTAAATATATGAACATTATAAGATCTAGTATTATTGTAACACTGATTTTTAATTCCATTTTATTTTCTTCAGGATTTAATAGCCAACACATTTTTTTAAAAATACTGTTAGTCTAAAAACTAGTAATACTTAAACTTTGATTTGTAACTCTACATTTTGTTTTTCACATTATTTAAGAGATTAATACATTTAAAAGAATGACTTGTTTGTTTTGAGGCACATAATATGTAAGCATGTAATTTACTGACATCAACAACTGAAAGAGGGGAAGATGGAGCTGTAAAGGAGCAGAGTGTTTATGTGTTATAGAAGTTAAACTGTTATAAATGTATATTGTTATAACTTTAAGCTGTTAAATGTAATCCCCATGGTAACCACAAAGAAAATAGTTATAATTACAAGAAAAAAAAGTGGAAGTGAGAAGAGAATTTAAGCATTTTGCTACAAAAATCGACTAAATACAAAAGAAGACAGAAATGCAGGAAATTAGGGCCAAAACAAATATAGGCCATATAGCAGAATGGCAGCAATAAGTCCTACCTTATTATACATGTTTTAAATATAAATAGATTAAACTCTGCAACCAAAAGACAGATAAGCAGAATGAACAACAGCATAGAATTCAACTATATGATGTCTACAAGACAATAACTTTAGAGCCAAAGACACAAATGGGTTGAAAGTGAAAGGACAAAAAGATTTACATGTGAAGAGTAACCAGAGAAGGGCAGAACTGGCTTAATATACGAGTATCAGACAAATTAGAGATTTACATGTGACAAATACAGACATTATGTAAGAATGAAAGTTTCTTTACAGTAAGAAAATATAAAATTATAAATGGCTATGCACTTGGTAAGAGGCCATCAAACATATAAAGCAAAAACTGGCAGAATTGAGGGGAGAAATACACAGTTCTACAATAACAGTTGTAGATTTCAAAACCCAATTCTCAAAGTTGGTAGAACAAATAGAAAGATAAGCAAAAATTTAAAACATAAAGGAATTAGACAACATAACAAATTACCTAGATGTAGTAGACATATATAGGACACTACCCAGCATACACATGTGTATATATTTTCTTCTCAAGTTCACATGGAACATGTTCCCCTATAGACCATATGTTAGCCCACAAATTAAGTCCCAATGTATTTTTAAAAAGTAAATATTATACAAAGTATGAAGTATGTTTTCTGGGCCATGCAAGAATAGAATTAGAAATCAATAATAGAAGTAAAATTGGAAAATTCACAAACATGACAAAATTTATGACACATTTTTAGGCAACCAGTTGTCAAAGAAGAAAAGCAGAAGGGAAATAAGAAAATATTTAGAGACAACTGAAAATAAAAACAACATACAAAAATGCCTGAAACATAGTGACCTCAGTGCTAAAAGAGAAGTTTATAATTATAAATGTTTACATTTGTAAAAAAAAAAAAAAAAAGCAAAAAAATTTTGAAATAATCTAACTTTACAATTTGAGGAACTGGGGCAGGGGAAAAACACTAAACCCAAGGTAGAAGAAGAAAGAACATAATAAGTATTATAGCATAGATGAGCAAAATAGGGAAAATAATAGAGAAAATTAATTTAACCAAAGTTGATATTTTAAAACGATCAACAAAATTAGTCATCCTTTAGCTAGATAGACTGGAAAAAACAGAAGGCTCTAATTACTAAAATCAAAAATGAAAGTGAGGTATTACTATTGAATCTACAGAAATAAAAGCGGGATTACAGAGTAGTACCATGAACAAGTATATACCACCAAATTGGATCACCTAGATAAAACAGATACATTTCTCGAAAAACAAAACCTGCCAAGGCTAAATAACAGATATAAAATCAGGATATTAAGGTCTTTACTATAACTAGTAGAGGTCTTTACTATACTTCAAGGTCTTTACTATAACTGTAACAGTGTTTTGGCCGAGCATGGTGGCTCACACCTGTAATACCAGCACTTTGGGAGGTGAGGCAGACACATCACCTAAGGTCAGGAGTTCAAGACCAGACTGGTCAACCCTGTCTCTACTAAAAATACAAAATTAGCCAGGCGTGGTGATGTGTACATGTAATCCCAGTTACTTGGGAGGCTGAGGCAGGAGAATTGCTTGAATCTGGGAGGCAAAGGTTACAGTAAAGACATTAAATCAGTAATCAAAAATCTTTCAACAACAATGACAAAAAGTCCCAGACATGATGGAGTCACTAGTTAATTCTAACAAATGTTTAAAAGAAAACTAGTACCAACCTTTATTCAACTTTTATTAAACATTTCACACAAAAAAATGAAAAGAAAGGACCACTTTTTAACATATTCTCTAAAGCCAGCATTGCCCTGATGCCACAGCCAGACAGAGACACTACTTAAAACTGCAGACCAATATACCTTATACACATTTATAATGCAAAAATTATCAATAAAATACTAACAAACTAAATTCAATAGCAAATCAAAAGGATTATACATCTTCGAGGAGGATTTATTTCTGGAATGCAAAGATATTTTAACATATAGTGTATTGGTTTCCAACTTGTCTGAGTCTGATAAGACAGAACACCCATGCTTACAAGGCAAATGGAGAGGGTTTATGACTTACAGACGGGCAGCAAGGAACAGCAAAAACTTAGTATTCAATCTGAGCAGTTTCTCAAGGCCAAGGAAAGCTGCCTGGCTGCAGGTGGAGTCTTATCAAGTGGAAAGCTGAAGAACACTGGAGAGCAGCAAGCTCTGTGTCTTATAACCTAGTGTAAAATGTGATTCACTGGGCTGAAGAATTGAAGGATATCCTGTTTCTGTGGCAGGGGGTGAGGACTAGAACAGAGCCTGAGCTAACAATTCAGTTAGTCTCTTCCTATCTCAGGACATTACATTCTAAGCACATTTTACAATCAGTCTTGAGAATTATAAGTGAGCAAAGGGGAAAACTGAGTTGATCCAAGGCCACCTAGAAAACTGTCCTGTGCATACAAATATTGATCAATATAATACATTAACACAATGAAGATAAAAATCAATGTGACCATTTCAACCAGTGAAGAAAAAGTGACATTTGGCAACACTTCATGATAAAAGTGCTCAAAAAACTAGAAATATAAAAGACTACCTCATCATAATAAAAGTCATATATGAATATCCACAGTAAGCATTATACTCAATGGTTAAAGACTGAAAGATTTTATCTAAGATTAGGAACAAGGCAAGGACACTTGCTTCCACTACTTCTATTTAATATAGTGCTAGACGTTCTAGTCAGAGAAATTAAGCAGGAAAAAGAAACAGCATGGCAGTTTTTAAACAAATTAAAAATATAAAAGGCACCACAAGTAAAAAAGGAGAAATGCAATTATTCCCTTCCAATGATGATACGATGTTATATGTAGAGGCTCATAAAGATGCCATAAAAATTTAAGAACTAATGTATAAATTCAGGCAAATAGCAAGATGAAAAGGTAACAAAAATCAGTTGCATTTCTACACACTAACAGTGGACAATGTGACAAGAAAATTTAAAAAAATTATTTATTATAGAATTATATGCAATAAAATACTTAGAACTTAAATTAGTCAAAGAGATGAAAGAATTGTAAAATGAAAACTACGAAACATTGCAGAAGAAAAAATTTTTAAATACATTTATAAATGAAAACACATCCCATGTTCATGAATTAGAAGGCTTAATATTGTCAAATACCCAAAGCAATCTACAGATTAAATTCAATTCTTATAAAAATCCCAGTGACATTTACTTGCAGAAATAGAAAAACTCACCTTGTAATTCATATGGACTCCCAGGAACCACAAATAGCCAACAAAATCTTGATAAAAAAGGGAAAGACTCACTTCATGATTTCACAACTTAATACAAATCTACAGTAATCAAAAGAGTGTTGTGGCTCATGCCTGTAATTCGAGTACTTTGGGAGGCCAAGGCAGGCTTATCACCTGAGGTCAGGAGTTCAAGACCAGCCTGGCCAACATGGCGAAACCCTCTCTCTACTAAAAATACAAAATTATCCAGGTGTGGTGGTGTATGTCTGTAATCCAAGCTACTCAGGAGGCTGAGGCAGGATAATCACTTGAACTCGGGAAGTGGAGGGTGCAGTAAGCCAAGACTGTGCCAATGCATTCCAGCTTGGGAGACAAAAGTGAAACTCCATTTCAAAATAAACAAACAAAGAAGCAAAAAACGTTTCAAACATATGTTTGGCATAAAGACAAAGATACCAACCAATCGAATATAACAGACAGTTCAAAATAAACCCTCGCATATATGGTCAAATGATTCTGATAAGGGGGAAAGGACAGTATTTTGAATCAATGGTGCTAGGATAACTGGATGTCTACATGCAAAATAATGAAGCTGAAGCCTTACCAAATACCATAGAGAAAAAATAACTCAAAATACATCAAATATCTAAATATGTCTTAAAAGCATAAAACTTTTGAAAGAAAACATAAGTCACAAGATTCACAATACTGAATTTGGTAATGTTTTAGTAGATATGACACCGAAGGCACAGGCAACAACAGAAAAAAATAGACAAATTAAACTTCATGAGAAATTATTTATACATATACATACATATATGAAAGAAAATACCAACAGAGATAATCCAAATAATGGAATGGTATTTGCAAATTATATGCCTGACAAATGATTAATATCCCGAATTTTAACAACAAAAATGGGCAAGACTTGAATAGACATCTCTTCAAGGGAGATATACAAATGGCCAATAAGCACACATAAAAGGATACTAAATATCACTAACTATTAAGAATATGCGAACCAAAATTACAATAAAATACTATGACTTCATACTCATTAGAATAGCTATGATTAGGAAAAGCAAACAACCAAAAAAAAAAAAATGCCTAGAAAATAATAGGCATTGGCAAGGGTATGAAAAACTGTAGCCTCTGTGCACTGTTTATGGTAATATAAAAATAGTACAGACACTTTGGAAAACAGTATGGCGGTTTTAAAAAATATATCATTGCCATATTATCTAGTAATTTCACTTCTGAGTATATGTCCAAAAGAATTTGAAACATGATGTTAAAAAATGTTCCTAAAGCCATGTTATTAGTATGGCTTGGAGTGTGACAGGTTTCTCACCAGTTTACTTAAGTGTGGATGTCTCTACTTGAACCCTGAAGCCTGGTCAGTACTTAGCTAAGAAGCATATACTCTTAAGAACCCAAACATCCAAGGGAAACCGTCCTATTGCATTCACACAGTAAGCAAAGTACCAGAAAATTAGCTTAGAAGCAGCTGAGAGATGGAACACTGTGCAGATCCCTAGAGCTATTCTGCTCCCATCCAGGAGTATCCTGTTCTAATAAACTCATTAATTCACCAAGCCAGACTTGTCTAAGTCACTCTTTGTCTTTGCTTTTTGCTGTTTTATTTCAAAACTGTGGCATAGCAGACACTTGACAAATATTTATTGACTGTATGCTGACATGATTTTCTGGATCCGGGGGCAGCATGGCAATCCGGGGGACCTTTCTTCTCATTGTTGGCCTTGGCCCCAAGTGTGCCCAGGTGCTGATGGAGCGCCGGGGGTGTGTGAGCCCTGCCGCCAGGGCCCGGCTGGTTTTGCTCCAGGAGCTGTCCGTGGTCCTGAAACGATGACGGCTGAGGCGCCGGCTGTGACTGGGCAAAAGAGCTCTGTCCGTAGTGCTGAAGAGGTTCCTGTGCCCTGGCAGCGGCGGAAGCGGTGCCTAGGAGGTCGGCAGCTGGAAGACCACCAGGTAAGGAATCCTGGCGGAGGCTACGCTTGCAGCAGCTGCTGATGCTCCCACAAGCAGCGATTCTCCGCCCTCAGCTCCGTCCAGCCGCCGCTCCAGCTCGTCGATGCTGTGGCGCTGGGTGTGGACAAGGCTCTGCTGGTTCTTTTTAGTTCTTTTTCTTTTTTCTTATGGCAGAGTCCCATTCTGTTGCCAGGCTGAAGTGCAGTGGCACGACCTCAGCTCACTGTAACCTCCGCCTCCCAGGTTTAAGCAATTCTTCTGCCTCAGCCTCTCGAGTAGTTGAGACTACAGGCGTGTGCCACCACTACCAGCTAATTTTTGTATTTTTAGTAGAGACGGGGTTTCACCGTGTTGGCCAGGATGGTCTCGATCTCTCGACCTCGTGATCCACCCACCTAGGTCTCCCAAAGTGTTGGGATTACAGGCGTGAGTCACCGTGCCCAGCGACTCACGGTGCTCAGAAGAAAGGTGCTCACTTGGGTCAGAGCAGAGAGAGCTTCCCCAAATGAACCACTCTTGGCTGTGAGTACCACTGCACAGAGCCATGTTTTCTCTTCCTCTGCTTTCAGCTCCCCTGCCTTCCCATATCACTCCTGCTTTTCAGCTTTCTGAATTCCCCTCTACCAAGTACCCTTTCTTGGCTGCAGCCCTTTTAGAGATCTTTGCATGCCTCCAAGCTTCTTCTGATTTTTCATATCCCACTCTCCATTCAAATACTTTTACTACTCAAGCTCTCTTCCAAATTTTTTCTAACTTAAAAAAAAATTTCAATTGTTCTATTTTCTTCAGTTTGATTTTCACTCCAACTTTCTCCCAGTCTAGCCCCTCTAAATGCTGCCAGGTTTCAATATCCCCAATGGCTTAAGTGCCCAATTTCTTTCCTTCTTTGCCCCTACCGATGATCTGGTTACTCCTTTTGCTCCAACATTCCCCTGAACCTTCTCAAACACTGATATTTTCCCCTCTTTCCCCAAAACTCTCCCTGTCAGGCTTCTGCTCCCAAACATCTTCTCACCCCTTCACACCACATCGCCCAGGTCCTTTAGATTCCTATGCACCCAATTTCTCTGTCCCCTCACACCCGCTTGCTTCCCTTGTTCCCACCATGGCAGTGCCCATCTGCTCCTCCTGCTCACTCAGGTCTGCTGCTGAGTCTTTGGCGATGGCGAGGGAGATTCTTGCTGAAGAGGGTCTCCGGGAGGCAGCATAGCAATCCGGGGGACCTTTCTTCTTATTGTTGGCCTTGGCCCCAAGTATGCCCAGGTGCTGATGGAGCGCCTGGGGTGTGTGAGCCCTGCCGCCAGGGCCCGGCTGGGGGCGGAGGGGGGCGGGTGGGTGGGTTGCACCAGCAGCTGTCCGTGGTTCTGAAACGATGCCGGCTGAGGCGCCGTCTGTGACTGGGCGAAAGAGCGCTGTCCGTAGTGCTGAAGAGGTTCCTGTTTATTTTTAGTAGAGACGGGGTTTCACCGTGTTGGCCAGGATGGTCTCAGTAACCCTTGAAGTGGCGAGGGTTTTCCAGGAAGGGAGAGGATAGCATGAGCAAAAGCTTAGAGATATTAATGATCGTGGACTGATAATCATGGCCTTGTGCGCATGCCTTGTCACACCAATCCGTTAAGATTCCGAGCCCTTTGGGCTCGCCTCTCCCTCCAGTACCTAGTGCGCGCCGCCGCTCCCTACCCCGCTCCCAATCCCCCAGTTGCCAGTAGCTGCCCTGTGTCCGTACTTTGCTGTGCCAATCCGTTAAGTTCCCAGGTCCTTAGTGAGCGGACCTCTCCCTACAGTACACCTTGCGCGCGCAGCCCCTTCCATTGCCATCAGGTGCCTTGTGCGCGAACCTTGCCAGCCAAACCATTAACGTCTGGCGTCCTTTGTGCGCGCGCCTCTCCTTCCAGTACCTGTCAGGTGCCCTTCTACCCCACGCCCTCCCCCGCAGCCATTGCTCTCAGGTGCCTCAGGCGCACATATTTTGACCTTCCCGCCCCCGCCACCGACTCCGCATTGTCAGCAGGTGCCTGGCACGCATACCTTGTCACGAGAATCCCTTAAGGTTGCCCTTCTGGTGCGGATATGGTACTCGTGCCTGACTTTGCACGTGCCCCACTCCCTCAGGTTTGAACGTTGGGTTTCCTGGCAACAGGAGAATGCTCCCTTGCTTTTGGCCATTTGGCATCAGACAAGAGGACGCTCAGAGCCCAGCTCTAAAAATACTCCACTGCTCCCAGGAGTGGTTATCTGTTTAATCTGTGCACTTTATTCCTGTGCCAGTCCTGGTCCCGTGCTGGGGCCGAGGATTGGCCAGTAAGACTCAGTTGCCTTGAGCCTGCTGCCCGCATCCCTCACTTCACTTTGCTTGTGGGATCTCTCTGTTGCTCCTGCCCCTGGACGGAGTGGCAAGCCATCCTACAAGTAAGTACCCAGACACTTGGAATCAGCCTGGTGTTGAAACAACTCAAAGGATTTCTGTATCCTACAAGCCCTATGTTCCATACAGCGACTCTGCCTTCAATTTGAGGCACAGATACCACAGCAAGCCAGTGCCCTAAGGACTCTCAGAGAGGCCCTGGAGGAGGTAATCGCCTTTTTGTGGCCCAGAACACCCAGTTCAACCTCACACTCCCATCCAGAGATCATGTCGAGGGCCCTCATGGAGAGTGCTGCAGGGATGCCTGAGCAGGACAAGGACCCCCAGAGTCTAAGAGAAGCCCGATGATCAGAAAGGGGGCCCTGAGGGCACCAGGGATGCATGGTCTGCATTTAGACCCCTGCGGGACAGTGTAGGCCTCTCTCCCTTCATACCCAGGCCTGGGACCCTGCAGAGAGACCTCCATACCCAGAGATCAGAAATCCCATCTGACATCCCAGCCTTCCGGGATGTAATGCTGACCCAAACACAATGCTATCTGGAGCTCCTACAGCTCCAGGGGAGGCTTCCCATGGCTAAAGAGGAGGAAGGGGCCAGCATCATCCCACTGCTGGCTGCCCCTCACTTCTTCAAAGGCAGTGAGTGAGGTCAGCCCTCATGTCTCTCAGGGTCAGGCTCAGTGTGAAAAGGCATCAGATTGAGGACCTGGGGAGAAACTGGTCCCCAGGAATGGCTCCCCGTCATCTCAGTCCTCTAGGCCTCGTAGACGAAAGTTCCCTCTGCTGCCATGCAGGCAAGGGGAGCCTCCGATGCTGCCACCTCCCTTACAGCTGAGGTTCCAGGTCACCGCTGAAGACCTGGACCTGGAGAAAAAGGTCAAAATCATGTGCCTTAATAGTGCACTGCAGGGTGAGGAAATGTCCCTCTGGGAGTGCAGAGCCTCACTGCTTTCCCATGCTTTGCCCTCACCAGCAACAGGGACGTCTTCCCTGCCTGCTGTCCCTAAAGCACCCAGCACAGATGGACAGCAGGAGAGACACAAGTCCCAAGATGGCCTGGACCCCATGGCCCTCCAAGCATCTGCTGCAGGGTCTCCCTCTAGACCTCCTGTGACTGGGAGGAAGAACATGTCAGCAAGCCCCCTGTTCTGCTCCTCAGAAACTCTTCCTGCCACCTCTGCACACTCCTGGGACTCAGCCCAGGCCTCATCATCTGCTCCAACACAGCCAGCCCAGGGCACCACAGCACACTCTGCCACAGGGGCTTCCTTACTGGCCACTTCCACCTCGAGCACCTGCACCAAAAGAAAGTAGACCTGGGCTGCAGACCTGGCTGGGAGGCTTCCTGACCCATCTTCTGCCTCTCTCACCACCACCCTGGTCAGACAGAGGGTCAGTGGTCCCACCTCAGTACTGAAACTTTCTGTTACAGCTGCAGCCACCACCCAGCCCAAACCTGTGGTCCTTCATGGACAGCAGCAGGGAACCCATGGCTTGAAGCAGCCTCATCCATCTTCCTATCCAGCTGTTTCAGCTGCAGCCCAGACCTCATCTTCTGCTCCAACACAGCCAGCCCAAGGCACCACAGCACACTCAGCCACAGGGGTTTCCTTACCCACCACTTCCACCTGGAGCCTGGCTGGGACCCCTTCTAACCCATCTTCTGCCTCTCACATTACTACTCTGGCCAGACAGAGGGTCAGTGATTTCACCTTACTATAGAAACTTGCTGCTATCGCTGCAGCCATCACCCAGCCCAAACCTGTGGTCCTTCATGGACAGCAGCAGGAAACCTGTGGCTTGAAGCAGCCTCATCCATCTTCCCATCCAGCTGCTTCAGCTGCAGCCCAGACCTCATATTCTGCTCCAACACAGACAGCCCAGGGCACCACAGCACACTCAGCTGCAGGGGTTTCCTTACCCACCACTTCCACCTGGAGCCTGGCTGGGACCCTTTCTAACCCATCTTCTGCCTCTCTCATCACCGCCCTGGCCAGACTGAGGATCAATGGTCCCACTTCAGTATTGAAACTTCCTGTGATCACTGCAGCCACCCCTCATCCCAAACCTGTGGTCCTTCATGGACAGCAGCAGGGAACCCACGGCTTGAAGTGGGCTCGTCCATCTTCAGATCCAGTTGCTTCAGCCTTGAGACCCCCCACCAAAAGAAAGTCGACCTGGGCTTCAGGCCTGGCTGGGACCCTTTCTAACCCATCTTCTTCCTCTCCCCGTGATATACATGCTGCCTCCTCAGACTGTACACCTGCCAAAGTTAGGCAACTCCACTAAACAAGGTCCAGAAGAGTTTTCTCTAGGTTTCCTTCTAATATTTTTCTAGTTTGGTATCTTGCATTCAAGTCTTGGATCTATCTGGAGGTGGTGTTTGTATATGGTGAGAGAAAAAGGGTCCAGTTTCACTCTTCTGCGTGTGGCTATCCAGCCCTCCCAGTACCATTCACTGAAGAGGGTGTCCTTTCCCCAGTGTGTTTCTGTCAGCTGCGTCAAAGATCAATTGGCTGTGAATATGTGGCTGTCTTTCTGGGCTCTGTCATGTGTCCCATTGATCTATGTGTCTATTTTCCTGCTAGCACCATGCTGTTTTAGTTACCACACACTTGTCAAAAATTTTGTCGTTCTAATTTGTAGTGAAATGGGATGCCTCTAGTTTTTGTTTATGTTTTTCTATTTGCTGAGGAAGACTCTTTGAGCTCTTTTTTAGTTCCATATGAATTGTATGATTTTCCAATTCTGTGAGTGATGACACTGGTATTTTGGCAAGGGTTGTATTGAATCTCTAGGCTGCTTTGGGCAGTACAGTCATTTTAATGCTATGAGTTTCTTCCATCCATTAGCATGAGATGATTGTCAATTTCTTTCTGTCTTATTGAAGTTTTTCATCAGTGTTTTGTAGTTTTTCTTGTAGAAATCTTCAAACTCCTTGCCAAATTTATTCTATGGCATATCTTTTTTCATTTTGTTGCTACTGTAAATGAGATTGCCTTCTTAATTTCCTTCCCAACTAGACCATTGTTGGTGTATAGAAATGCTGCTAATTTTGATACATTGATTCTGTATCCTGTAATAACTATTTATTTATTGATCAACTCTAGGGCTTTTCTAGTGGAACCTTTACATGTTTCTAAATCCAAGATCATATCTTCATCAGATAAGGATAATTTGATGTCCTCTTTTCCAATGTGGATACCTTTTATTTTTTCCTCTTGCCTGATTGTGTGATGTTGAATAGCAGTGGTGAGAATGGGCATCCTTGTGTTGTTCCTGTTTACAGAGGAAATGCTTTCAACGTTTCCTCATTATGTAGTAGGTTAGGCAAGGCTTTGTCATAAACAGCTTTTATTATTTTCAGGTATGTTGGTTGTTTTTTTCTCTTTTAGATGAAGTCTTGCTCTTTTTATCCAGGCTGCAGTGCACTGGTGGGATCTCAGCTCACTGCAACTTCCATTTCCCAGGTTCCAGCAATTCTCCTGCCTCAGAGTCCTGAGTAGCTGGGATTACAGGTGCCCACCAGCATGCCCAGCTAATTTTTGTACTTTTAGTAGAGATGGGGTTTCACCATGTTGGCCAGGCTGCTCTTGAATTCCTGACATCAGGTGATCCACTCACCTCAGCCTCTCAAAGTTCTGGGATTACAGGCCCGGCCATTTTCAGATATGTTTCTTTTATGCCTAGTGTGTTTGTTCCTTTTTCAGGACATGGCCTCACTCTGTCTTTCATGTTGGAGTGCAGTGGCAACATCAGAGGTACAGCTCTGAACTCCTGAGCTCCAGCCACCCCAGACTCCCAAGTAGCTGGGACTCTGGGTGCATGTCACCTGAGCTGGGTAATTTTTATTTTTTTTGTAGAGATCTATGTTTCTCAGGTTGGTCTTGAACTACTGATGTCAAATGATCCTCCCAGATCAGCTTCCCAAAAGCACTGAGTTTACAGCCTGAGGCAGCACCTGGCCCAGAGTCACATGTTAACATCACCTCCTCACTGCTGGGCTCCGATTTTGGCAATGACTGAAAACCTTAAGGAAGAGTTTCTGGTTGGCCCCTGCCCAGTCTGGGAACAGGGGGGAAATGGAAAGATGGCATGTGGGTTGTTGTTTTGGAGAACTGGCCAGACAAGTGCTAAATGCTGTTTCCTGGAATACAGAACCATGAGATGTCCAGTCCAGCTGCCTGGTCCAGGGCCTCTCACACCATCTAGTTTGGGAGCTCACCGAGATGTTACCTTCCTACCAATATGGTCCGATTTGAGAGATGTAACTGGGCCCTGTCCTCCAGAAAACCATTCCTGTGCATGCCTGTCTTTGTCCTTGCCTTGGCTGGCCTCTGTACCATGAGAACTTGGATTTACAAGGCTCTACCTGTCAGCTGAGCATCACGGAGCAGCTCTCTTCTGTTCCAGTGAGGATATCCAGGCCCCTACACCCCTGCCCAGAGCTGACTATTCTCCTCTTCACCCACAGGTGACCACCAACCCGATCCTGCTCACTGTCTTCTGGCAGCTGCTCTGAAAAAGGGCATTTTGGCCTCAAGGCCTGAGCATGTCACACCCTGTTTTCTGTTGATCTTTCCAGCACTTTTTGGGACAGCCCATGCATTTGTCCACGTACTGTTTCTTTGTAAGGCAATCAGGGCTTTCTTTCAGGGATGGGTATAAAAGTTCTTGTGAGATTTGTGTATAAAGTCTGCCTTCACTACCTGGATAGGACTAGCATGCTACTGCTGCACAATTGCAATCTTTTTACATTTTTAAGAAATTTTTAATTGTATTTATTTACTTATTTTGAGTTGGAGTCTGGCTCTGTCTCCAAGGCTGAAGTGCAGTGGCATGATCTTTGCTGACTGCAACCTTCGCATCCTGGGTTCAAGTAATTCTCCTGTCTCAGCTTCCTGAGCAGCTGAGACTACAGGCGCATGCAACAACACCCAGCTAGTATTTATATTTTTGGTAGAGATGGGGTTTCTCCATATTGGCCAGGCTGATCTCGAACAGCTGATTTCAGATGAACTACCTACCAGAGCCTCCCAAAGTGATATAATTACAGTCTTACATTTATTTATTTCTTATTTATTTGAGATGGAGTGTTGAGCAGTCATTCTGGCTAGAGTGCAGTGGCCTGCACTTGGATCACTGCACCTCTGCCTCCCGGGTTCAAGCAATTCTCCTGCCTCAGTGTCAACAGTACCTGGGTATAAAGGCAAGTGCCACCTAATCCTGCTAATTTTCATATTTTCTGCTCCCTGCCTCACCAGGTTCACAAGCAAAGAGGAGTGCAGGGCAAGGCAATTCTAGGAAAGGTAACTCCAGGCAAGACAAGGCAAGGCAATCTCAGGCAAGGCAAGGCAAGGCAAGGCAAGGCAAGGCTATTCCAGACAAGGCAATTCCAGGTAATGCAAGGCAAGGCAAGGCAAAAAAATTCCAGGCAAGGATAGGAAAGGCAACTCAAGGCAATTCCATGGATGTAAAGGCAAGGAAAAAAAACTTCAGGCAAAGCAAGCCAAGGCAAGTCAAGGCAATTCCAGGCAAGGCAAGACAAGGCATGGCAAGGCAAGAAAATTCCAGTCACGCAAGACAAGACAAGGTAATTCCAGGCAAGGCAATTCCAGGCAGGGCAAGGCAGGGTAATTCCAGTAAAGACAATTCCAGGCAAGGCAAGGAAATGCAATTCCAGGTGAGGCAAGGCAAGGCAATTCCAGGGAAGGCAAGGCAAGGCAATCCAAGGCAAGACAAGGCAAGGCAAGGCAAGGCAATTCCAGGAAAGGCAATTCCAAGCAAGGTAAGACAAGGCAAAGCAAGGCAATTCCAGGAAAAGCAAGAAAAGGCAAGGCAAGGGAAGGCAAGGAAAGGCAAGGAAAGGCAAGGCAAGAAAATTTCTGGCAAGACAAGTCAATGCAAGGCAATTCCAGGCAAGTAAATTTCAGGCAAACCAGGCAAGGCAACTGCAAGCAAGGCAAATCCAGGCATGGCAGGCAAGGCAAGGCAAGCCAAGGCAAGCCAAGGCAAGACAATTCCAAACAGGGCAATTCCAGGCTACGCAAGGCAAGGCAATGCAAAAGAATTCATGACAGGGCAAGAAAATTTCAGGCAAGGCAATTTCAGGCAAGGCAAGGCATGGCAATTCCAAGCAAAGCAAAACAAAACAAGGCAGGCCATTTCCAGGCAAGTTAATTCTAGGTAAGTCAAGGCAAAGCAGGATAATTCCAGGCAAGGCAAGGCAGGGAGATTCCAAGCAAGGAAATTAGAGGCAAGGCAAGGCAAGTCAAAAAAAGGGCAATACCAGCCAAGACGTTTTCAGGCAAGGCAAGGCTATTCCAGGCAAGGCAAGGCAAGACAAGGCAAGGCAATTCCAGACAAGACAATTCCAGGAAAAGCAAGGAAAAACAATTCCAGGCAAGGCAAAGTAAGGCAAGGCAATTCAATTCTAAGCCAGGCAATTCCAGGCAAGGCAAGGCAATGCAAGGCAAGGCAATTCCAAGAAAGGAAATTCCAGGCAATGCAAGGCAAGGCATTTTCAGGCAAGGCAGTTGCCAGAAAGGCAATTCCAGGCCAGAGAAGGCAAGACAAGGCAAATAAAGGAAATTCCAGTAAAGGCAATTCTAGCTAGAACAAAGCAAGGCAATTCCAGCAAGGCAAGTCCAGTCAAGGCAAGGCAAGGCAACACAAGGCAAGGAAATTCTAGGCAAGGCAATTCCAGGTGAGGAAAGGCAAGCTAAGCCAATTTGAAACAAGGCAATTGCAGTCAAGGCAAGGCAAGGCAATGCCAGGCAAGGCTATTCCAGGGAAGGCAAGTCAGGGCAATTTCAGACTAAAAGAAGCAAGGTAATGCAATGCAATTCCAGGCATGTTAATTCCAGGCAAGGCAATTCTAGGCAAGGCAATGCAAGTCAAAACAATTCCAGGCAAGGCAACAGAAGGCAATGCAAAGCATTGTGATTCCAGGCTAGGCAATTGCAGGAAAGGCAATTCCAGGCTAGGCAAGGCAAGACAATGCAGGGAAAGGCAATTTCAGGCAAGGCAATTCCAGGGAAGGCAAGGCAAGGCAATTCCAGGGAAGGCAACTCCAGGCAAGGCAAGGCAAGGCAATATCAGGCAAGACAGTTTCAGGCAAGGCAAGGCAATGCAGAGTAAGGCAATTCCAGGCAAGTGAAGGCAAGGCTATTCCAGGCAAGGCAATTCTAGACAATGCAAGGCAAGGCAAGGCAAGGCAAACAAATATCAGCAAGGAAATTCCAGGCTAGGCAAGGAAAGGAAAAGATAGGCAAGATCATTCCAGGCAAGGCAATTTCAGGCAAGGCAAGGCAATGCAATGCAACATAATTCCAAGCAAGGAAATTTCAGGCAAGAAAAGGCAAGGCAATTCCAGACAAGGTAATTTCAGACAAGGAAAGGAAAGGCAATTCCAAGCAAGGGAAGGCAAAAAAGCACAATTTCAGGCAAGGCGATTTCAGGCAAGGCAAGGCAAGGCAATTCCAGGCAAGGCAAGGCAAGACAAGACAAGGCAATTCCAGACAAGTCAATTTGAGGAAAGGTAAAAATAGGCAATTCCAGGCAAGGCAATTCCACGTAAGGCAAGGTATGGCAAGACAATGCAATTCTAGGCCAGGCAATTCCAGGCAAGGCAAGGCAAGTCTATTTCAGGCAAGGTAATTCCAGGCAATTCCAGGCAAGGCAAGGCAAGACAAGGCAAGGCAATTCCAGACAAGTCAATTCGAGGAAAGGTAAAAATAGGCAATTCCAGGCAAGGCAATTGCACGTAAGGCAATGTATGGCAAGACAATGCAATTATAGGACAGGCAATTCCAGGCAAGGCAAGGCAAGGCAAGGCTATTTCAGGCAAGGTAATTCCAGGCAATGCAAGGCAAGGAAAAGCAAAAAATTCCAGGCAAGAAAATTAAAGGCAAGGCAAGACCAACCAAGGCAAGGCAATTCCAGGCATGGCAAGGCAATTCCAGAGAAGGCAATTCAAGGGAAGGCAAAGCAATGGAAGCCAAGGCAATTCCAGGTGAGGAAAGTCAAGGCAAGGCAATTTGAAATGAGGCGACTTTATTCATGGCAAGGCAAAACAAGGCAATTTCAGGCAAGGCAATTTCAGGGAAGTCAAGGCAGGGCAACTTCAGGCAACAAAAAGCAAGGCAGTACGAGACAATTCAAGGCAAGCCAATTCCAGTCAAGGCAAGGCAAGACAAGGCAAGAGAAGGCAATGCCAGGCAAGACAAGGCAAGGCCAATGCAATCCCAAGCAAGTCAATTGCAGGAAGAGCAATTTCAGGCAAGACAAGGCAATTCCAGGAACGGCAAGAGAAAAAAAAAATTCCAGGCAAGGCAATTCCAGGCAAGACAATGCAATTCTAGGCCAGGCAATTCCAGGCAAGGCAAGGCAATTCCAGGCAAGGCAAGGCAATTGCAGGAAAGGCAATTCCAGGCAAGGCAAGGCAAGAAAAGGCAGGGAAAGGCAATGACAGGCAAGGCAATTCCCACTAAGGCAAGGCAAGACAATTCCAGGCAAGGCAATTTCAGTCAAGGCAAAGCAATGCAATGCAAGGCAAGAAAATTCTAGGGAAGGAAATTCCAGGTGAGGTAAGGCAAGCCAAGGTAACTTGAAACAAGGCAATTCCAGTCAAGGCAAGGCAAGGGAAGGCAATTCCAGGCAAGGCTATTCCAGGGAAGGCAAGGCAGGGCAATTCCAGGCAAGACGAAGCAAGGTAATGCAATGCAATTCCAGGCAAGGCAATTTCAGGTAAGGCAAGGCAAGGTAATTCCAGGCATTTTAATTTGAGGCACAGCAATGCAAGTCAAAGCAATTCCAGGCATGGCAAAACAATTCAAGGCAAGGCAATAAAATTCCAGGCTAGGCAATTGCAGCAAAGGCAATTTCAGGCTAGGCAAGGCAAGACAAGGCAGGGAAAGGCAATATCAGGCAAGGCAATTCCAAGAAAGGCAAGGCAATGCAGAGTAAAGCAATTCCAGGCAAGGGAAGGCAAATCTATTCCAGACAAGGCAATTCTAGGCAATGCAAGGTAAGGCAAGGCAAAAAAATTCTAGCAAGGAAATTCTAAGCAAGGCAAGGAAAGGCAAGGAGAGGCAAGGTCATTCCAGGTAAGGCAATTTCAGGCAAGGCAAGGCAATGCAAGTCAAAGCAATTCCAGGCAAGGCAACAGAAGGCAAGCCAAAGCAATGCAATTCCAGGCTAGGCAATTGCAGAAAAGGCAATTCCAGGCTAGGCAAGACAAGACAAGGCAGGGAAAGGCAATTCCAGGCAAGGCAATTTTAGGGAAGGCAAGGCAAGGCAACTCCAGGGAAGGCAACTCCAGGCAAGGCAAGGCAAAGCAGGACAAGGCAAGGCAAGGCAAGGCAAGGCAAGGCAATATCAGGCAAGACAACTTAAGGCAAGGCAAGGCAAGGCAAGACAACTTTAGGCAAGGCAATATCAGGCAAGACAACTTCAGGCAAGGCAAGGCAATGCAGCGTGAGGCAATTCCAGGCAAGGGAAGACAGGCTATTCCAGGCAAGGCAATTCCAGGCAATGCAAGGCAAGGCAAGACAAACAAATTCTAGCAAGGAAATTCCAGGCAAGGCAAGGAAAGGCAAGGTTGTTCCAGGCAAGGCAATTTCAGGAAAGGTCATTTTAGACAAAAAAAAGGAAAGGCAATTCCAAGCAAGGCAAGGTAAGGCAAAAAAACACAATTTTAGGCAAAGCGATTTCAGGCAAAGGAAGTCAAGGCAATTCCAGGCAAGGCAAGGCGAGACAAGGCAAGGCAATTCCAGACAAGTTAATTTGAGGAAAGGCAAAAATAGGCAATTCCAGGCAAGGCAAGGCAAAAAAGCACAATTTTAGGCAAAGCGATTTCAGGCAAAGGAAGGCAAGGCAATTCCAGGCAAGGCAAGGCAAGACAAGGCAAGGCAATTCCAGACAAGTTAATTCGAGGAAAGGCAAAAATAGGCAATTCCAGGCAAGGCAAGGTAAGCAAGTCAATGCAATTCTAGGCCAGGCAATTCCAGGCAAGGCAAAGCAAGGCAAGGCAAGGCTATTAAAAGCAAGGCAAGGGAATGCTATTCCAGGCAAGGCAATTCCAGGCAATGCAAGGCAAGGAAAGGCAAAAAATTCCAGGCAAGGAAATTAAAGGCAAGGCAAGTAAAGGCAAGGCAATGCAAGACCAATCCAGGCAAGGCAATTTCAGGCAAGACAAGGCAATTCAAGAGAACACAATTCAAGGCAAGGCAAGGCAATGCAAGGCAAGACTATTCCAGACAAAGAAAATCAAGGCAAGGCAATTCAAAATGAGGCAATTTCAGTCATGGCAAGGCAAGACAAGGCAATTCCAGGCAAGGTTATTCCAGAAAACTCAAGGCAGGGCAATTCCAGGCAAAAAAAAGCAAGGCAATACAAGACAATTCCAGGCAAGCCAATTCCAGGTAGGGCAAGGGAAGGCAATTTCAGGCAAGTCAATTCCAGGCAAGGCAATTCTAGGCAAGGCAAGGCAGAGCAGGGCAGGGCAGGGCAGGGCAGGGCAGGGCAGGGCAGGGCAGGGCAGGGCAGGGCAAGGCAAGGCGGGGCAAGGCGGGGCAGGGCGGGACGGGGCGGGGCGGGGCGGGGCGGGGCAGGGCGAGGCGAGGCGAGGCGAGGCGGGGCGAGGCGAGAATTGCAGGAAAGGTAACTCCAGGCAAGGCAAGGCACGGCACGGCAAGGCAATGAAAGGCAAGGCAAAGCAAGGAAATTCTAGGCAAGGAAATTCCGGGCAGGGCAAGGCAATGGAGGGCAAGGCAATTCCAGGCAAGGCAAGGCAAGGCTATTCCAGGCAAGGCAATTCCAGGCAATGCAAGGCAAGGAAAGGCAAAAAAATCCAGGCAAGGAAAGACAAGGCAAGGCAAGGCAAGTCCAGTCTAGTTAGGCAAGGTAGTATCAGGCAAGGCAAGACAATTCCAGGGAAGGCCATTCAAGGCAAGGCAAGGCAATGCAATTCCATTCAAGGCAACTCCAGGCAAGACAAGAAAAGGCAGTTCCAGGCTAGGCAATTCCAGGCAAGGCAAGGCAAGGCAATTCCAGGAAAGACAAGACAAGGCAAGGCAAGGGAAGGCAAGGAAAGGCAAGGCAAGAAAATTTCTGGCAAGGCAAGTCAATGCAAGGCAATTCCAGGCAAGTAAATTTCAGGCAAAGCTAGGCAAAGCAATTTCAAGCAAGGGAAATCCAGGCACAGCAGGCGAGGCAAGGCAAGGTAATTCTAGCCATGGCAATTCCAGGCAAGGAAAGCTAAGCCAAGGCAAGGCAATTCCAGACAGGGCAAATCAAGACTAGGCAAAGCAAGGAAATGCAAGAAAATTCCTGGAAAGGCAAGAAAATTTCAGGCAAGGCAAGTTATGGCAACTCCAGGCAAGGCAAAACAAGGCAAGGTAGGCCAATTCCAGCCAAGGTAATTTGAGGTAAGAAAAGGCAAGGCAAAGCAAGGTAATTCCAGGCAAGGCAATTTGAGGCAAGGCAAGACAGGGAAATTCCAAGCAAGGCAATTTGAGGCAAGGTGAGGCCAGACAAAAAAGGGCAATTCCAGGTAAGGCAATTTCAGGCAAGGCAAGGCAAGACAAGGCAATTCCAGGAAAGGCCAAAAAAAAATACAATTTTAGGCAAGGCCATTAAAGGTAAGACAATGCAATTCTAGGCCAGGCAATTCCAGGCAAGGCAAGACAATTCCATGCAAAACAAGGCAATTCCAGGCAATGCAAGGCAAGAGAATTCCAGGCAAGGCAATGGCCAGAAAGGCAATTCCAGGTGAGGCGAGGCAAGAAAAGGCAGGGAAAGGCAATGACAGGCAAGACCATTCCCGCTAAGGCAAGGCAAGGCAATTCTAGGCAAGGCAATTCCAGTCAAGGCAGAGCAACGCAATGCAAGGCAAGGAAATTCTAGGCAAGGTATTCCAGTTGAGGTAAGGCAAGCCAAGGCAACTTGAAACAAGGCAATTCCAGGCAAGGCAAGGCAAGAGAAGGCAAATCCAGGCAAGGCTATTCCTGGGAAGGCAAGGCAGGGCAATTCCAGCAAAGGAGAAGCAAGGTAATGCAATGCAATTCTAGGCAAGGCAATTTCAGGAAGGCAAGGCAAGGCAATCCCAGGCATTTCAATTTGAGGCACAGCAAATGTCCTGTCTGGAATTGCCTTGCCTTGGCTTGCCTTTCATTGCCTGGAATTGCCATGGCTAGAATTACCTTGCCTTGCCTCGCCTGCTGTGCCTGGATTTCCCTTGCTTGCAATTGCTTTGCCTAGCTTTGCCTAAAATTTGCTTGCTTGGAATTGCCTTGCATTGACTTGCCTTGCCAGTCAAAATGAAAGTCAAAGCAATTCCAGGCATGGAAAAACAAGTCAAGGCAAGGCAATGAAATTCCAGGCTAGGCAATTGCAGCAAAGGCAATTTCAGGCTAGGCAAAGCTAGACAAGGCAGGGAAAGGCAATATCAGGCAAGGCAATTCCAAGAAAGGCAAGGCAACACAGAGTAAGGCAGAGTAAGGCAATTCCAGGCAAGGGAAGGCAAATCCATTCCAGGAAAGGCAATTCTAGGCAATGCAAGGTAAGGCAAGGCAAAAAAAATTTCAGCAAGGAAATTCTAGGCAAGGCAAGGAAAGGCCAGGAGAGGTAAGGTCATTCCAGGTAAGGCAATTTCAGGCAAGGCAATGCAACGCAATTCCAAGCAAGGAAATTCCAGGCAAGACAAGGCAATTTCAGACAAGAAAGGGAAAGGCAAGGGAGGCAAGGTCATTCCAGGCAAGGCAATTTCAGGCAAGGCAATTCTAGCTAAAACCAGGTAAGGCAATTTCAGCAAGGCAATTCCAGTCAACGCAAAGCAAGGCAATTCCAGTCAAGGCAAGGCAAGGCAATGCAAGGCAAGGAAATTCTAGGCAAGGCAATTCCAGGCAAGCCAAGGCAATTTGAAACGAGGCATTTCCAGTCAAGTCAAGGCAAGACAAGGCAATTTCAGGCAAGCCAAGGCAATTTGAAACAAGGCAATTTCAGTCAAGGCAAGGCAAGACAAGGCAATTTCAGGCAAGGCTCTTTCAGGGAAGGCAAGTCAGGGCACTTCCAGACAAAAAGAAGCAAGGTAATGCAATGCAATTCCAGGCAAGGCAATTCCAGGTAAGGCAAGGCAAGACAATTCCCAGCATGTCAATTCCAGGCAAGGCAATTATAGGCAAGGTAATACAAGTCAAAGCAATTCCAGGCAAGGCAAGGCAATGCAATTTCAGGCTATGCAATTGCAGGAAAGGCAATTCCAGGCTAGGTAAGGCAAGACAATGCAGGGAAAGGCAATTTCAGGCAAGGCAATACCAGGGAAGGCAAGGCAACGTAACTCTAGGGAAGGCAACTCCAGGCAAGACAAGGCAAGGCAATATCAGGCAAGACAATTTTAGGCAAGGCAAGGCATCACAGGGTAAGGCAATTCCAGGCAATGCAAGGCAAACAAGCAAACAAATCCAGCAAGGAAATTCCAGACAAGGTAAGGAAAGGCATGGAGAGGCAAGGTTATTTCAGGCAAGGCAATTTCACCAAGGTCATTCCAGACCAAAAAAAAAAAAAATGCAATTCCAAGAAAGGCAAGTCAAGGCAAAAAGTACAATTTCAGGCAAGGCGATTTCAGGCAAGGGAAGGCAAGGCAATTCCAGGCAATGCAAGGCAAGACAAGAGAAGGCAATGCCAAGCAAGGCAATTGCAGAAAAGGCAATTTCAGGCAAGGCAAGGCAAGACAAGGCAGGGAAAGGAAATTCTAGGCAAGGCAATTGCAGGTAAGGCAAGGCAATTGCAGGTAAGGCAAGGCAAAATAATTCCAGGAAAGGTAACTCCAGGCAAGGCAATTCCAGGCAATGCAAGTCAAGGCAATTCCAGGCAAGGCAAGGCAAGGCAAGGCTATTTTAGGCAAGGCTATTCCAGGCAATGCAAGGTAAGGAAAGGCAAAAAAATTCAGGCAAGGAAATTAAAGGCAAGGCAAGGCAAGTCCAATCAAGGCAAGGCAATGCAATTCCATGCAAGGCAAGGCATGGCAGGGCAGGGCAGGGCAGGGCAGGGCAGGGCAGGGCAAGGCAGGGCAAGGCAGGGAAAGGCAGGGCAAGGCAGGGCAAGGCAGGGCAAGGCAAGGCAAGGCAAGGCAAGGCAAGGCAAGGCAAGGCAATTCCAGGCAGGGCAGGGTAGGGCAGGGCAGGGCAGGGCAGGGCAGGGCAGGGCAGGGCAGGTCAGGGCAGGGCCGGGAAGGGCAAGGCAAGGCAAGGCAAGGCAAGGCAAGGCAAGGCAAGGCAAGGCAAAGCAAAGGAAGGCAAAAAAATGCAAGGCAAGAAAATTCCCGGTAAGGCAATTCAATGCAAGGCAATTCAAGGGCAAGTAAATTTCAGGCAAAGCTAGGCAAAGCAATTGAAAGCAAGGGAAATCCAAGCATGGCAGGCAAGGCAATTCTAGGCATGGCAATTCCAGGCAAGGAAAGGCAAGCCAAGGAAAGGCAATTCCAGACAGGGCAAATCCAGGCTAGGCAAAGCAAGGCAATGCAAGAAAATTCCTGGCAAGGCAAGAAAATTTAAGCAAGTCAATTTCAGGCAAGGCAAGGCATGGCAATTTCAGGCAAGTCAACTCCAGGCAAAGCAATTTCAGGTAAGGCAACACAAGGCAAAGTAGGCCAATTCCAGGCAAGGCAATTTGAGGTAAGAAAAGGCAAGGCAAAGCAAGGTAATTCCAGGCAAGGCAATTCGAGGCAAGGCAAGACAGGGAAATTCCAAGCAAGGCAATTTGAGACAAGGTGAGGCAAGGCAAAAAAGGGAAATTCCAGGTAAGGCGATTTCAGGCAAGGCAAGGCAAGGCAATGCAATCCCAGGCAAGGCAATTGTAGGAAAGGGGATTTCAGGCAAGGAAGGCAAGACAAGGCAGGGAAAGGAAATTTGAGGCAAGGCAATTGCAGGTAAGGCAAGGCAAGGTAATTCCAGGGCAGGTAACTTCAGGCAAGGCAAGGCAATGGAGGGCAAGGCAATTTCAGGCAAGGCAAGGCAAGGCTATTCCAGGCAAGGCAATTCCAGGCAATGCAAGGCAAGGAAAGGCAAAATATTCCAGGCAAGGAAATTAAAGGCAAGGCAAGGCAAGGCAATTCCAGACTGGGCAATTCCAGGCTAGGCAAAGCAAGGCAATGCAAGAAAATTCCAAACAAGGCAAGAAAATTTCAGGCAAGGAAAGGCATGGCAATTCCAGGTAAGGCAAAATAAGGTAAGGCAGGCCAATTCCAGTCAAGGTAATTCGAGGTAAGAAAAGGCAAAGCAAAGCAGGGTAATTCCAGGCAAGGCAATTCGAGGCAAGGAAAGGCAGGAAAATTTCATGCAAGGCAATTTGAGGCAAGGTGAGGCAAGGCAAAAAAGGGCAATTCCAGGCAAGTCAATTCCAGGCAAGGCAAGGCAAGACAAGCCAAGGCAATTCCAGACAAAGCAATTCCAGGAAAGGCAAGGAAAAACAATTTCCAGCCAGGCAATTCCAGGAAAGGCAATGTAAGGCAAGGCAATATAACTCTAGGCCAGGCAATTCCAGGCAAGTCAAGGCAAGGCAAGGCAATTCCAGGCAAGGCAATTCCAGGCAAGGCAAGGCAAGGCTATTCCAGGCAAGGCAACTCCAGGCAATGCAAGGCAAGGAAAGGCAAAAAATTTCAGGCAAGGAAATTAAAGGCAAGGCAAGGCAAGTCCAATGCAGGCAAGGAAATATCAGGCAAGGCAAGACAATTCCAGGGAAGGCAATTCAAGGCAAGGCAAGGAAATGCAATTCCATTCAAGGCAACTCCAGACAAGACAAGAAAATGCAATTCTCAGCTAGAAAATTTCAGGCAACACAAGGCAAGGCAAGGCAAGGCAAGGCAATTCCAGGCAAGGCAAAGCAAGACAAGGCAAACTAAGGTAAGGCAATTCCAGGCAAGGCAAGGCAAGGCAGTTCCAGGAGAGGCAAGACAAGGCAAGGCAAGGGAAGGTAAGTCAAGAAAATTCCTGGCAAGGCAAGTTAATGCAAGGCAATTCTAGGCAAGTAAATTTCAGGCAAAGCTAGGCAAAGCAATTGCAAGCAAGGAAATTCAGGCATGTCAGGCATGTCAAGGCAAGGCAATTTCTAGGCACAGCAATTTCAGGCAAGGCAAGGCAAGCCAAGGCAAGGCAATTCCAGGCAAGGCAATTCCAGACAGGGCAATTCCAGGCTAGGAAAAGCAAGGCAATGCAAGAAAATTCCTGGCAACGCAAGAAAATTTCAGGCAAGTCAATTTCAGGCGAGGAAAGGCATGGCAATTCCAGGCAAGGCAAAACAAGTCAAGGCAGGCCAATTCCAGGCAAGGTAATGTGAGGTAAGAAAAGGCAAGGCAAAGCAGGGTAATTCCAGGCAAGGCAATTTGAGGCAAGGAAATGCAGGGAAATTTCAAGCAAGGCAATTTGAGGCAAGGCAATGAAGGGAATTTCAAGCAAGGCAATTTGAGGCAAGGCAAGGCAAAAAAGGGCAATTCCAGGCAAGGCATTTCCAGGCAAGGTAAGACAAGGCAAAACAATTCCAGACAAGGCAATTTCTGGAAAGACAAGGAATAACAATTCCAGGCAAGGCAGTTCCAGGCCAGGCAAGCAAGAAAAGGCAGGGAAAGGCAATGCCAGGCAAGATAATTCCCACTAAGGCAAGGCAAAGCAATTCCAGGCAAGACAATTCCAGTAAAGGCAAAGCAATGCAAAGGCAAGAAAATTCTAGGCAAGGCCATCCAGGTGAGGAAAGGCAAGCCAAGGCAACTTGAGACAAGGCAATTGCAGTCAAGGCAAGGCAAGAGAAGGCAATTCCAGGCAAGGCTATTCCAGGGAAGGCAATGCAGGGCAATTCCAGGCAAGGAGAAGCAAGGTAATGCAATGCAATTCCAGGCAAGGCAACTCCAGATAAGGTAAGGTAAGGCAAGGCAATTCCAGGCATTTCAATTCCAGGCACGGCAAAGCAATTCCAGGCAAGTCAAAGCAATTCCAGGCAAGGCGAAACAAAACAAGGCAAGGCAAGGTGATGCAATTCCAGGCTAGGCAATTGCAGGAAAGGCAATTTCAGGCTAGGCAAGGCAAGACAAGGCAGGGAAAGGCAATATCAGGCAAGGCAATTCCAAGAAAGGCAAGGAAATGCAGGGTAAGGCAATTCCAGGCAAGGGAAGGCCAATCTATTCCAGGCAAGGAAATTCTAGGCAATGCTAGACAAGGCAAGGCAAAAAATTTCCAGCAAGGAAATTCCAGGCAAGGCAAAGAAAGGCAAGGAGAGGCAAGGTCATTCCAGGCAAGGCAAGGCAATGCAATGCAATGCAATTCCAAGTAAGAAAATACCAGGCAAGACCAGGCAAGGAAATTCCAGACAAGGTAATTTCAGACAAGGTAATTCCAGGAAAGGTAATTCCAGGCAAGGCAAGGTAAGGCAAGACAATGCAATTCTAGGCCAGGCAATTCCAGGCAAAACAAGGCAAGGCAAAGCAAGGCAAAGCAATTCGAGGAAAGGCAATTCCAGGCAATTCCAGGCAAGGCAATTCCAGGCAAGACAATTGCCAGAATGGCATTCCAGGCCAGGCAAGGCAAGAAAAGGCAGGGAAAGACAATTCCAGGCAAGGAAATTCCCACTAAGGCAGGTCAAGGCAATTCCAGACAACCCAATTCCAGTCAATGCAAGGCAAGGCACATTCAGGCAAGGCAAGGCAACATAAGGCAAGGCAAGGCAATTTCAGGCAAGGCAATTCTAGGCAAGGGAATTCCAGGTAAATTGCCTTGCCTTTCCCGGAATTACCTTGTCTGGAATTGCCTTGCCTTGTCTTGCCTTGCCTTTCCTTGCCTGGAATTACCTTGCTTTGCCTAAAATTGCCTTGCCCAGAATGGCCCTTTTTTGCCTTGTTTTGCCTTGCCTGGAATTGCCTTTCCTTTCCTTGTCTGAAATTACCTTGTCTGGAATTGCCTTGTCTGGAATTGCCTTGCCTGGAATTGCCTGGAATTGCCTTTCCTCGAATTGCTTTGCCTTGCTTTGCCTTGCCTTGTCTTTCCTGGAATTGACTTACCCTGCATTGCCTTGCCTCACCTTACCTGGAATTGCCTTGCCTGGAATTCCCTTTCCCTGCCTTGTCTTGCCATGCCTTGCCTTACCTGGAATTGCCTTTCCCAGAATCGTCTTGCTTGCCTTCCCTTCTCTTGCTTTGCTTGGAATTGCCTTGCATTGCCTGGAATTCCATTGCCTGGGATTTCCTAGCCTAAAATTGCCTTGCCTTGCCTTTCCTGGAATTGCCTTGCCTTGCCTTACCTGGAATTGCCTTGCCTTGAATTTCCTTTCCTGGAATTTCCTTTCCCAAAATTGCCTTGCTTGTCTTCCCTTGCCTTGCTTTGCCTGGAATTGCCTTGTATTGCCTTGCCTTGCCATGCCTTGCCTTGACTTGCCTTCATTGCCTGGAATTGTGTTGCCTGGAATTTCCTAACCTGAAATTGCCTTGCCTTGCCTTTCCTGGAATTGCCTTGCCTTGCCTTGCCTGCAATCATCTTTACTGGAATTGCCCTTCCTTGCCTTGCCTGGAATTGCCTTGCCTGGAATTACATCGTCTTGCCTTGCTTGACTGGAAATTTTTTGCCTGAAATTGCCTTGCCTTTCCTTGCCTTGGCTTGCCTTGCCTTGCCTTGCCTTGCATGGAATTGCCTTGAGTTGCCTTTCCTTGACTTACCTCAAATTGCCTTGCTTTGCCATCCCTTGCCTGGAATTGCCTGGTGTGAAATTGCCTGGAGTTCCCTTGCCTGGAATTGTGTTCCCTTGCCTTGCCTTGAATTAGCTTCCCTGGAATTGCCTTGCCTTGCCTGAAATTGACTTGCTTGGATTGGTCTTGCCTTGACTTGCCTTGCCTTTCTCTGCCCTGTCCTGCCCTGCCCTGCCTTGCCTTGCCTTGAATTTCCTTGCCTGAAATTTTTTGCCTTGCCTTACCTTGCATTGCCTGAAATTGCCTTGCCTGGAATAGCCTTGCCTTTCCCTCTGTTGCCTTGCCTTGCCTGAAATTTCCTTGCATTGCCTTGCCTGCAGTTACCTTCCCTGGAATTACCTTGCCTTGCCTTACCTGCAATTGCCTTGCCTCGAATTTCCTTTCCCTGCCTTGTCTTGCCTTGCCTTGCCTGAAATTGCCTTTCCTACAATTGTCTTTCCTGGAATTGCATTGCCTTCTTTTGCATTGCCTTCTCTTGCCTTGCCTTGTCTGGGATTGCCCTGCCCTGCCCTTCCCTGTCTTGCCTTGTCTTACCTTTCCCTGCCCTGCCCTTCCCTGCCCTTCCCTGACCTGCGCTGCTCTGCCCTTCCCTGCCTTGCCCTGCCTTGCCTGGAATGGCCTGGAGTAGAGGAGAATGGCTCCAGTGTCAGATTCTCCAACATGCTGTGTGCTCAGCAGGATCTGCCCATGGACATCCAGGGAACACTAACCTTCCCCACCTTGTCTGGTGCAGAGGTCACCAGACAGAACTGCACTGGGTGTTGGTGTCAACCAGGACCCACACACTTTCCTGAGTGTGATCCTGCTTCTCTCCTCTAGGCAGCTGCATCCTTTTCTCCTGCAGGATTATCTGGAAACTCAGCTCTGGGTTTCATCTCCCTTCTCCCCTCTCCTTGCCCCAAACTCCTTTTTCTGAAAAAGAGAGGGAATTGTTTATGGGTTAATTTGTTGAAAATAAGTGGCAGCATCCACACTTCTGTTTTCTTTCAGCCTGCTGGTAATGCAGGGTTACAAAGGATGCCTGGGCTCCCACACAGGTGCTGGCAGAAGAGGCAGCAGGTGGTGCTGTGCCTGCTCGAGGAAGGAGGCCATCCCCCTGCCCCTCATCCCTAGACCAGGGTTCTTCCTGACCTTCTGAATATCCTGTAGTCCAGAGACCTCAGAACCCACTCCTGAGAGAGCAGAGCCAGGCACTCAGAGAAAGACAAAATGGTGCCATTCTAGGATCTTATTAGGTATCTGAATACGTTAGGAAAAAAATTAGAAACTATGTATAAAACTTAAAATATTCAAGTATTAAAAGGTTATTTGAATCAATGTTTTAAAACGTGCCATCAGCAAGCTTCTACCACTAAGTGGGGACTTTTACAGAAGTTGAGCAAGTTCCCTGAGTTGAGAGAAAAATGAAGCCATCTGTGCTGGGGACACTTGAGGCAGGGAGAGTGTTGGCAGAGGGAAGCCAGATAAGTCCCAGCCTGTGGAAGCCAAACAGGAGGGTGGTCAGGATCGGGGATGAGGTTGCTTTCCCTGGAGAAGGAATCCTAAAGTGCGCAGCCTGGAACTCCCTCCCCTGGGGTCCAGTTCCCCAACATTTCACAGGCCTCCTGGGCCTGCCTTCCAATAAGAACAAACACAGCAAGAAAAGATCCATTTTGCCACAAAAGTCCTTCTGGAAAGAAGAAAGAAGAAAGCCATGAATGGAGTCAAAATGTTATTCAGTGTTGACTTAGCCTCTCAATTCTTTTCTAAATGGAGTGTGGTTTCCTAGTCAGGGAATGGAAGAGGCCCCTCCCACACAGGGACAGGGCCATGACCCTAGAGGATGAAGCAGCAGCATTTATTCAAGATACAACAGTGAGGGGATCCCGTCACATTCCTGTCTCCCCAGAGAGGGCACATCTCGAGAAGTGATCCAGGAGACATGTAATTTCCTAAAACCACTCCCTTCACTCTGTCCCCCAGGACCTGGTCCAGACTCTGAGATACACTGGCTTGGGGTGCCCTTGGGTGGCCATGTGGAAAACCACAGTTTAGGGCCAGTCTGGGGCTTCCAGACCTGGCCAGGTTGTGCCCAGGCCACCTGTCCTTCTGCTTTGTCTCACTGTCCCTTGGCAGATGGCCTGATGCTTGGGGCTGGCCCAAGGACACCTCAGGAAAGTTTGGTTCCCACTCTAAATGGTCTGATTAACCAGAGGTTTTAGGGATGTCTATCTGCCTTCTGGAGATGTACAGGGGCCTTAAGACTTCGGTTGAGAACAGGATGCTCTGTCCCTTACTGTCTGGAGGGCAGGGATGGCCTCCACTGCAGAAAGTGCAGCAGCACCTGGACCTGCTCGAAAGAGAGGGAGAGAGAAGAGAGGCTCAGAGGGTGCTCACAGCTTGTGATCTTTAGCCCGCAAGTCCAGCTCAGGTGCTGGGTCCTCTGCTGCTGCCATGAAGCCTTTAAAAGTGAGATGGGAGGTGGGGGTGTGGATGCAGACAAGGCATGACTTGGGGGGGTTATTTTAGAGGTGCACAGGGCCTTGCTCTGTCACCCAGGCTGAGTACAGTGGCTCCATCATGGATCACTGCAGCCTCTAACTGCTAGGCTCAAGCCATCCTCCAGTGTCAGCCTCCCCAGTAGCTAGGACTACAGGTATGTGCCACAATGCCTGACTAATTTTTCCTTTTCTCTTTTCTAGAAATGGGGTTTGCTGCATTGTCCAGACTGGTCTCAAACACCTGGGTTCAGTTATCCTGCCGCGGTCTCTCAAAGTGCTGGGACTACAGGTGTGAGCCACCACACCCAAACACTTCGGGTGGTTTTAAGCCCCCAGTAAGGTGCACCAGCAGGACCAAGAGGTGGCCTGGGCCTCCCCAACACATTCATCCATGCAGACCTAATTTGTTTATTGTTAATTGATTTATGCATCCTTTGTTGATCCGGCAACCCTATACTATAACCCTGTAATAGGCCTTAGAGCACACGGATAGGAGATATGTGTATTAACCCATGTATATACACATATCTATTCAATTTTTATATATGTGTGGTTAAATATGAGTTCATACTTATTTCTCTAACTCAAATCCAGTATTACAGGGTTTCTTCTAGCCTTCTGCCTTTGCTTACCTATAACTTCTCTCACCAGCAATGAAAAACCTGACCCCCACTATCCACTCTTCATTTACTTATTTGCCCCTTCTTACTCATGGTGCATGTAAAGCTATTTCAGAATTGGTCACAGCCTCCCCACCCCCACCCCCACCCCTAGCCGGATGAGAAACAAACTTCTACATTGCAACACAGTGCTGAAGTCCAGTTCCTTTGGCCTTTAGCCTTGCAATTGTAAGTCAAAGCAGCACCTGCAAGGTTACTTTGGTTTGCTCTTTTTCCCAACCCCTCAGGGATCTTATGTGTACAGTGACATTCATTCCTGAAAGTCAACATTCCCCTCCATCCTGGTTGATATTTTTTTTTATCTACAAAACACATGAGAATGTCAATGTTTTATTTGGTACAAGGATAAGGAGGAAAACAGAAAAATTAATTTGATAATAAGATTTACACTTTATTAAAAGTGGTTTTCCTAAAACACAACTTTCAAATTTGGCTGCATGAAACAGAGAGAGTGAAAAAAGTGAACTTTCACTAGTTTTAAGTAGGCCAACTCACATGATCCCTCCAAATGAGTTTAAATGAGAATGAGTACTTTTTTTCTAGCTGGGAAAATATTTTCCTTAATTGAGTTTTAATAATTTACCCATAGTGATGAATAAGCCCTTGGGCTAGGCTCAGAAACCTTCTCTACCAGCCTGTTTATAAAAAAATATTTATGGGACATACATGAAATATATATATATATATATTTTGTTGTTGTTGTTGTAATAGTAGAGACAAGTATTTTAAAAAATCCGTACTATTTCTCTTTCCGGTCTCTTTCTTCTAAATGCACCTTCTGAGTTTCTTAGGTATGCTTTATAAAGACTACTTTACTTAATGGATTAATGTGTTCATCAACTTTAGCACCCTATGTGTGTGTTAAGAGTAATGAGAACGGGGCTATTTAAACTGCTTCCTCATAGCCTTCCCCTTCATTACCAGTAGTAAAGTTGACTTAGAAAACAATGAGGAAGAAGTACCATAGCTCACAGGCACCTAGGAATGGGGAATTAATTCAGACTGAGAAAATATGGCTCTGGAGAGATACTAAAGTTCTATTATAAATTTATGAAGTCTAAATGAACCCTTTCTCCCCAGCTTCAGACTTAGATAAGGTGTGAGATGTCAGGAATGTGCATGAACCCTTCAAAAAATGATATTTTCATCCGTGTTCTTCCCCATTCCCTCCCTTGTGAGACAAAATATACCAAAATACAAGTGCTTGGTACTACATGCTTTTGAGACTTAAAAGCCCAATAATAAGCACGCTGTATTCGTTGATGAAGGGGATCACTTTTTAAATAAACATCACCAGAAGAATCTCTTCAAATGGAGAATGAAGTCACTCTCCCTCCCCAGATGCTATGAGGGAAAAGGGAGACAGATATTTCCCCTACTTGCATGGGAGCTCCCTTTCTCTGCCTTGGGAGGTAGCTGAGAGAAAAGGCAATGCTCAGTCCTCCATGGCAAAGTCTTTGGTCTTCTCCTCCTGGTCTCCCACTTTGTAGCACAGCAGCACGCGAAGGCGACCAGAGTTGTCCCGGGAGGGCAGTAGCGTGATCTCTCCTGATACATCCGTGTCTTGCTCCACTTTCACCAGAAGCCCTGGCGCCATTCCAGCATCTGGTCTCTGATGGGAGCTATGAAGAGCTCGGCAGAGGCCGGCAGGAGAAGACAGCCTTCCTTCAGCCACTTGGTTCGTGCGTGGAGCACGGAGCTCAGCATGGACTCGTGCAGGAGTCCGTATCCCATCCACTCGTTCACGATGACATCCACCTGCTCCGGCAACTCCACAGTCTCCACCGGCAGGACGTGCACCCAGTCCTCCAGCCCATTGAAGCGCACCAGCTCCCGAGCCTGTTGCCAGATGGCGCTGGCCTCTACCGCGTACATGCGCCAGGCGCCGGCCTGGGCACAGAAGATACTCAGAATGCCAGTGCCCGCTCCCACGTCCAGTACCGTCTTGCCTGGCAGTGCTGCCCAGTTCCGCAGGATGCCCAGGCAGTAGGCATCGGTGCGGACACGGTCTGTGATCATCTCCTCATGGACCGAAACGTCTGAGTAGCACTTGTAGTACAGCTGGTCCCACTCCCGCCTAGTCCTCCGGGGTCGCTCCAGGGCCGCCTCTTGCTCCTCGCCATCTTCCTCTTCTGTTCCCTTCCCTCCTTCGCTGCCGCTCCCCGACTCAAGCTTTCTTTTCTTGGGCTGCGACATCTTGGCCCTAATTTTTTTTAATTGCATAAATTAGAGTTCCCACTTTAATTTTTATGTTCTATGGATTTTAACAAATGCAGAGCCATTTATCCACAACCCAGTATCATACAGAAGTGTTCCTTACCCAACCCCCAAAGCTGCCCTTTGGAGACAGGGTCTTTCTCTGACACTCAGGTTGGAATGCAGTGGTGCAATCACAACGCACTACAGTTTCAAACAATCCTATTACCTCAACCTCTTGAGTAACTGGGACTACAGGCATATGCACACATCCCCAGCTATTTTTTTTACTTTTTGTAAACATGGGATCTCTGTTTCCCAGGCTGGTCTTGAACTCCTGGCTCAAGTGATCCTCCCACCTCAGCCTCCCAAAGGTGGATGCTGGGATGATAGGTGGTGTGAGCCACCACACCCAGCCCAGAACAGTTCTGTTATCCTAAAAATTCCTTTCATGAATTATCTCAGCAGTTAATGTACAGTTAATCTACCCTCTTCCCTACCACCGGCAGCCCTGGCATCTGTTTTCCATCCCATAGTGTAGCTGCTTCTAAAATGTCATATGAATGAATTTACACAATATGTGCACCCTTTGGAGTCTGGCTCCTTTCAATTAGCAAAATTTATTAAAAATTTGTCCATATCATTGTGTGAATCAATAGTTTACTATCTTTTTACAGCAGAATAGTACTCCATTATATGAATGTACTGTGGCCAGGAATTGTGGTTCATGCCTGTAATTCTAACTCTTTGGGAGGCCAAGGTGGGAGGAACACTTAAGACCAGTCTGGACAACATAGGAGACCCCATCTCCATGAAAAAAACTTTTTAAAAAATTTACCCAGGCATGGTGGTGCACACCTGTAATTCCAGCTACTCTAAAGGCTGAGATGGAAAGATCACTTGAGCCTAGAAGTTTGAGGCTGTAATGAGCTATGATCATGGCATTACACTCCAGCCTGGGCAAGAAAATGAGAACCTGTCTCAAAACAAAAAAAAAAATTACCACTTTTTTTTTAATCTGTTCACCAATGAAAGACATTTTGGTTGCTTCTAGGTATTGGAGATTATGAATAAAGTTGCTGTAAACATTTGCATACAGGTTTGTGTGTGCACGTAAGCTTTCAGTTTACTTAGGTATAAAGATCTAGGTAGGTATAAAGATCTAGGAATGTGATTGCTAAGAAGTTGCTTTTGTCTTTCCTAAGGTGGCAGAAGTGACAGTCCACATAGGCAAGATTGATATCTAAATCACCACTTGGGCACAGGAGAGAGCAGGGCTGGCATGTCCTTCATCCCTTGAGGAGTGGACTACTTCAATAGACACAGATCCTTTTGAAACTACTATTATATAAGTGATTGCCATCTTCACCTTTAATGGCATAAGTAATCCACTATCACTACTACTAGTAATATCTGCCTGTCATGTCATCCACCTGGTTATATGGAAAAATTCCTTTAGCATTTCTGTGCTTCCATCAAGCAATATGATCTCAATGAGGTGAAAGCTTAATTAACAAAATAATACTCATTTACTTATTTTTATTTTTTGTCTAATTAGTGCTCAATATAAGTTTGTATGTGCTCTATGTCCCCCAACTGAATACACAGATTACTTGTTTTTTTACAAAGAGCAACTAGTCAACATTGAATATTGAAAAGAGCCCTTATTTGAAGGGTCCGGTTGTTTTATAATTCCTGAAAAAATTAAATTACTGAACTTTTATAGCTAGACAAATTATTAAGCCAATTCTACCAATATTTCTTTGCATTAACTGCACAGGTTTATGTAGGCAAAAAACACGAGACTGAAAATTAGCAAGTTTGTTGGAAGATTTTCTTTTTTTATGTATTTTGTCTGAGTTAACTTAGTGAGTCGAATAAAATGGTTGAGAAAATTATTTCTGAATTATTATATGCTACTGACTGTACCCCAGGGACACATACATCAACAGAAATACAGGTGGCTGTAGACCACTTCACTTAAATGAATAAATGTTATATGCTAACGTTAAGCTTTAGTATGACCATGATTGTTTTGGCAATTCAGACAATCTAAGATTGTCACTAACAGGTAAGTAAATAACTGTCTGAATTACATTCCTCATGTTCTTTAGGATGGTTCCAGGCAGAGATGTGAATTAAAAGTCTGTTTTAGCAGTTCTCACCTTGCCACCTATCAAACTCTTCTTGGGAGAAAAGACTTGAAATGATTGCTAAAAAATGAGCATGATTGGAAATTAGTGTATTACTTCTTCAAATATATTTTAATCTTGCTTGCAGTTATAAAATAAATGGCTGTGTTCAGTTTAAAATGCTCATGCTTCAGAAGCAGGTGGTTAAACATTTAACTGGCACGAATGCCCTTCATCTGCCTCTATCCCTCCAGCTTCTGCTTCTGCCTTGACCATTCCACAGAATAACTGCTTAGCACAAAAGGCAAAGGTGGGAAGTGAGGCAATGCTGCAGAGATGTTAGAGAAAAGAGGCAGAGAAGAAAGAAAAGTATTAAGTGAGCATCACAAAACTGCTCCTGGAAAGGTGGGTACAACCTTAGCTATAGCCCTGGGGCATTTATTTTTCATTTTGGGAATATCACTGATGTTTAGATCGATGTTGTGTTCCTGGATTGATGTATTGACCCTACTTTATTTGAGAGCACATATAGTATGTTACTGCAATACATTGCCCTCATTTTATACTTTTCTTTCTGAATTACAAATTATCATAAATAACATTTATAAAGGCAGGATTTTTATGGAAAGCCAAATAATGTACACATTTCATTTTTCCTAAAACCATAGGAGTATATAAATATTTAATAAGTTTCATGTCATCATTTATAATTTATTGTAATATAAAATACATACTGAAAGTGTCAATTGAAACTGGACTTGAAAAACAAATATCAAAAGATCTAAGGATGATCTATGGCCCATCTCTGACCAAAGGAGGAAAATTTCCTCTTACGTTGCACCAGAGATTTATATTTTATAATCCTTTATAAAAGTTAAGATAACAGATAAAGTTCAACCAGAAAATGCAAAAAAAAAAAATTAATTTTGTCTTTAAAAGAATTCTAGACCATGTCCACCAGTCATCCCCAACCCATCCCCAGACAAAATTTCTCATCTTGCACTGAATCACCTCCAAGCATCATATGGCTGCATAGCACTTTCTATATTCATTAAAATGGTAGGTTTTTGTGTCAGTCAATTTTACTAGTTCCTTAGTTCCTGATAGAAAAGAAGAAGTCATGTTCAGTATTTTATTACTATTGATAAGGGTATCACTTCAACCTTAGTATTGATAGAGGGCAGACAAATTCCTACCCAGTGAAACCTTCAAGCCAAAGGCAGTTTTAAAACTTGAAAACCAAACAGACAGTTCCAGGTACTTCCTTGATGCCTTTTAGCCAATCAAATGATGCCTTTTCCAGGCTTGCCCATGTACCAATCAGTAAGCAGTTTCCCATTCTGAGCACATAAAAACCCTGGACTCAGCCACACTTGGGGATTACATGCCTTTGGGTAGGGACTACCTACTTTGGGTCCCCTCTCCACTGAGAGCTTTTCTATCACTGAATAAAACTCCTCTCCACCTTGCTTCCTCTTTGGTTGTCTGCCTAACCTCGTTTTTCATGGATGCAGGACAAGAACATGGGACCTGCTGAATGGTAGGTGTGAAAGGATTTTTAATGCTGCAGCCCTCTTGTCCTCCACCCACACTGGATGCCCTCCTCACATGATGGGAAGTGGCAGCAGGGCCAGGCTAGCCCAGGTGCCACAGGCCAGAATGAGGAATGAACAATCTGGGACTTGCCCCCTTTTGCCAAAACATGTGGACAGGTGGGAATAAATGAGCCATAACGCTTCCTGGGGGACCAGACCTTGGGACTTCCCAAGCCAGAGCTGTAACAAGCTGTAACACCTTCTTTGGGACTCCAAGTTTGCTGGCATGTCTGAATTTTTGAGTGCCATGGTGTTCCCCTTGTCCAGATACCATTGCTCAAGGCAGAAGCCACTTAAGGCACACATGGTCCAGCCACAGACTCACATGAAGCTTGTTTCTGTGCTGGCCCCTTGATTTGCTCTATCCTCTGAGCAGCTGGCATGCCTGGCTGTGCACTGTGGGTGGACCTCATGTATACTCACTCACACACCCCTCCCCACTCCACAACTGGCTCACCTGTGATGGGCATGAGATCTGGGCTGGTGGTGCAAATGAAGCACAGCTTGCCAGGCCAAGTGGGTGGAGCCAGCCCAATGGTCTTTAGCAAAACTTGAGCAGAGGCCCTGCTGGTGAAGTGGCACCAAAAGGATCCTGTCAGATCCATCCTTTAATCTACATTAAATAGCAGATAATATATTTTCTGAGTCTAATGAACAGTTAATCAATGGAATCAATGAATGAGAACCACAGTAACTAGCAACAGCTTTGGCTGACCTTTATAGAAACAATACTACCACTGTGTTGATGATCTCCAGCTAGACTACTGCGTATGTACCAGTAGTCAGTAGACAAAGTTGGATTTTTGTCATCTCAGAGAAGGATGTCACTCATGTGAGACATGAGTTAGGTAGTTAGGCTTGTGTTGATTTTACAGAAGGTTCAGGGATTACAGCTTTGTTCTGAAAGGGTTGCTGTCAAGAAGCAGTTAATTCCTCCACTGATATCTATATGAATCTTATCTAGAAGAAAGGCTTAATCTATGCTTGATAAGAAAGCAAGGGTTGTACATATTAGTCAAAGACAAATAAATAGTGAATCATTTTTATGACATACATATAGATGTCCTTTCTTCTCAGACAAGATTAAAGAATAAAATTTTTAAAATATTTTGCCTCTGTATCAATTTATCTGATGTTGTTCTATGAGGTAAATTATGTTTAATAAGAGAAACTCTTAGGCTAGTTTTGGGTACAAGGCCAGCTCCTCAGAACACTGAGGCTGAGTAGTGTTTCCCAGAATTTAGAATATGCCAATAAATATTCTTATAAAATCCATAAAAATATTTTAAAGAAAATAAAATAATAAACCTCTTTGTGGTTAAATACTAAAGCAGAGTTTGAATGAACTTGGACAAACTTTTAAGTGGAAGATCATAAATTTTAAGCCTTATATTTTTACTCAAGAACTACACAAATGTGTTCTTATCTATCAATTGAAGTTGTTTAACACAATAGAGTGACAAGCCACATGGAAATATATGAATTTAAAATTGAATTAATTATAATTAAAAAACAATTTTGCTTAGAAGTAGCAATATCTTAGTGACAACGAGCACACTTATTTTCCCTGTTTTAAGCATTAACACTGTTCTCCCATATGATAAAGAGGGCTTCTTGAATTAACAGCTGAGTCCAAGACTGCTACAGGATGTGTAGGAACAAAATGGGCTATGTAAAAGGGACACATAATTCAACTGAAATTTCTCCCAAGTCTGAAGTTAGAAAAATGTTAGTAACAAAATAATTAAAATATTTTTGAATTATAACCCACAGTATAAAATAAACTTCCATAGATCTATACTGATATAAATAAATGATTAAAATAAATGAATGGGGGATAGTACACAGATCTACCTTGCAGAAAAATTACAAATAATTTGTGTAGCTATGTCCCACTCAAGGAAGTTGACTGCAAATCCATATTTCTTAAGTGAGGGTTGTGCATAGTGGCAGTCTTCCAAAGATTATTGTATGGAAATACAGGAAAAATGAGTAATTCTACATTTGAGAAATCTAACAAACACTGCCTCAGCCAGCTCATTATGTTTAACATGAACAATCCTAAGTTATGTTGATAGTAGTAACCTTCAATGTGTTGTGATGAGAGTGGTACATTACCTCAGGGTCTTTGTTTCCACAATTCATAACCCCATTCAAATCAGGGTAAACATCAGAAAAATCATAATGGAAAAACATGTTATAAAATACCTGATTACCAGTGTTCCTCAAAATGTCCAGGTAATCAATCAAAAACAAGAAAAGTCTGAGAAACTGTTACAGCCAAGTGGAACCTAAGGAAACATAACAGTGTAACGTGGTACCCTGTATACATTCTTGAACTAGTGAAAGATGTTAGGTAAACAATTAGGAAATATGAATAAATTATGAACTTTTGTTAATAATAATATAGTAGTGTTAGCTCATTATATGTAACAAATTGACCTTACCTAAGCTAGATGATATTGCTAAGGAAAACTGAGTGTAAAGTATATGGGAACTTTGAACTACCTTTGCTTTTTTTTCTGAAAGTCTACAATCATTCTAAAATGAAGTTTAATTCTTGTTAAAAATCAAAATATTAAATTTTATTAAATGTTATTAAATTTTATATTTTTGTTATAGTTATAATATATATTAAATATTGTTACACAATAAAATTTTATATACATTTATATAAAATAATTAATAAAATTTACAATAAAGTTTAATTTTTATTAAAAAAATCTGTTTCTCAATTACACTAGCCACAGTTCATGTGCTCAGAATCTACATGGAGCTTGAGAATACTCTATAGGCTTCCTAGATATAAAACATTCGCTTCATTACGTAAGGCCCTGAAGGCAAATTATTTTTCAGCTTACTTCTTTTCTCCTTTCACTATTTTGACTTATATATCAAAACTTAAAGTTCTAGATCTAGGGATAAAAATAGTAGAATATATATACCCAACCTTCCTTTTATTCTTTCGGCATTTCAGGCATTCACATTTATAAAATTTATTTAGAATTTTGGAATATCTGTCTTTCTAAATCACTGTCTCAACAGTTTTTAAAAAGACATTTTATATAAAACAAGTATTATACATAGACAATCCCCAAATCTGATTAAGTATCTTTACATTGGTCTATTAGGAATTGGTAAGATACTACACTTTTCCAAAGGTTGTGTCACTAGCCTCTGGGAATTTTTAATATCACAGAACATCAAATCTTTATCTAAAAATCTTCTTTCTGACTACAATGGTGCTAATTATGTTTTTTTATAGAAACATGTTTTCTATTTCAACTTGAAAGAAAATCTTGAATTATTTGTAATACAAACACAAATGATCAGAATTATTTTTAATATATATAGTTTGTATGTCATATGCCTACTACGACTGAAACCCAGAGCTCACACTGTTTCTGAAAATATATACTTTTTGGAGAAAAATTTTTTTCATCCTTAAGCTAAGAATAAAAATAAAGAAATAAAAAATGCAGAAGTTTATAGGTTTAATTTGTGTATTTCTAAATCAGTGTAAATCAGAAGAAATGTTTAGTTTATTATTAATTTAGTAAAAAACAAAACAAAAATGTTTATACAGTCTGTAGAAAACACAGCATCCTTGATTAAAATATTATTGTTAAAAAAACCTACTCCTTGAGAATATGACTCATTTTGCACATGAAATATTCCTTAGAAGTAATTCCAACATTTCTTATTTTGTTTCAGAGAAGTTCACACTGCTGCTTGAAAGCTTCCTAATAAAGTGTACACATGTGATGATAGTTATGAAATTAGAGCAGTGGAGTTAAAAATTAAAGTAACCATTATTTTCTTATATTAAAAAAAAACCTCTTAGTAAATACTGGTTTGTAACTTATAAAGTGTATTATATCATCTAAATGTTACATGCAGGTATTTTATACTGACTCTGGGGCTCCCATTTCTGAAAAATATAAGACATTTATGAATGTTTTCAGCTGACTTGGGTCATTACTATGGCACATGGTAATATATGCTTCTCCGGTGAAAGTCTGTAGCTTGCTTCATAATACCATGTATGAGATTTACTGACAAGGTTCCTAGGACAAAGTTTATACTAAAGCAAAAATTAAGCACATATAAATTAATCCAGTAACAATGCCTTAGTCCTCACAGAAGAAACATTTTTACATAAAGTGATACATACCACTCAAAAACCTTCCAGCCTAGCTCCATAAACTAGTGAGCAGATCTCAGAGAAAGGACTGTAAATAAACTTAGAAAAAGCTGTTTTATTTTGGCTCTCTAAGATGCTAGCAGAATGAGGACTTGTTTTTGATATTTCTCCCAGTAGATAATAAATGATAAAAACTCAGAAAATGTATATTCTTTTTTGATTTCAAGATTCCAGTTCACTGTTAGCAGTATTCAGGGATGCTGATGAAAAGTAGTGGTGTGTATGAGAGTTAAGAATGGCAAAAGAGAGACGAGAACCAATAGTGGCACCTAGTAGGCCTAGTGAAGTAGATGGTAATATGTTGTGAGGACTTATATAGGACACACCCTGAAAACATCTGAAAATATTTAAAGGAGTCTTTGAAATGGTAGAAAGTGCATAGATCAAATAAATATTACTCTTAATGTATTATTTTGTGTTCTTTCAAGGTGATAAGATAAACAAAAATGAGTATTATGTAAATATAGGATAACATAGGATGGTTTTATTTTGAACCAAAATTTACTGGAGATGTCTCATTCTTTAGACTGCAATAGAATTCATTTTATAGGTGTTTATTACAAAACAGTTAATTTGTGATTAAACATGTATTTTTATTTTCACTGCTTAACAATTTCTAAAAGGACAGAAGGATGCAGTTTTCTGTAATTTTCAAAACATTTTATGGTCTCCGTAGCAAGTTTATTTGTTTTGTTACTCTTTGTTTGCACACTGAGATAAAGATCAGTTACTTTGTTGTCAGTTCAATGAAATAAATATGATATCAGCAGCAGGATCTAAAGTTCCAAGTGGTCCCCTTGTGCCTTTAGTTCAAAATGTTCTAATGAGATAAAATATATTCCACCTTCTCTTTCTTGTTTAGTAAAGATATATGACTTCCCTGTCAAAGCCTTGCAGAGGAAATGAAATCATTGACATAACATAGTGTGGCTTAACCTGACACCACAGTGCTTAAAATTTTGTTTTTAGTTTTCTATATTATTTTGCATGACTTGAAAATTTTCATTCTCAATTTCCTACACACACTGGAGTGTGAAAAATAAAGATTGCTATAACACTGTGCTCACTTTTATTATCACAACAGACACTCAACTTGTTTCCATGTCCCTTTCTATGTTATATTCTTTATTGTCGAGGATCCCTGCCATGCCTCAGGGTAACTTTTTCAGGGAGGGGAATTAAGGAAGTAGAAACGATTCCCTGCTTATGGAAATATAAGTATATAATCAAAAGATCAACAGTAGAATGATACAGACCTATTTCAGCAGGTGATTTATACATAGCAAACTATTGGAAGTTTTTAAGAATCAAATCTAAAAATTAATGTGATTTTGCTTCCGGTGGAGAGTGTCCAGATTCTCAGCGTTTTTAACACAGAATTGTACAAAACTTCCAAAAAAAGCAAGAAAAGAAAAACACAGATTTAATGAAATGAAAGTACACTCCACAGAGTGGCAGCGGGCTCAAGAGCACTGGTTACAGATTTTTCTGGGGTTTAAATACCCTCTACAGGCTTCCCACGAGTTATTTGTTTTATACCCTATGTAAAAGAAGTGGCCCAGAACCAGTCTGATTGGTTTCAGAAGGTGACCAATCTGAGGATGAAGTAAAGTAACAGAATTCCATCCTGTGCAAACATCTGATTGGTTGTAGAAGGGGACCAATCAGAGGCTGAAGTGAAGTTACAAAGTTACACATGAAGCTTTGGCTCATGACCAGTCTGATTGGTTGTGGGAGGGACCAATCAGTGGTATTTTCCTTTTTTCATCTGCCATGTAGTACAGAGGGAGTAGCCTCTGATTCTTTTCTTATTTTGAAGTGAAGAGGTGGGGTTTTGCTTTTGATTCAGTTCCAGGAAGTTAGCACAAATCAGCCTTAGGTTCCCTGCCTCCACACTCTATTCTCCTGCCTCAATTTCAGTAGCTGCCCCATAAACCCAAGATTAAACAAAAATTAACAAAAAAGTCAGTACTGATACTCAAGATACTTCCATGTGTGTCACTTGCTAAAATGTTCAAAGAATGTGTTAAACAAATTTATTTTAGAAGCATACTGAACTTCTCGTACTAAAAACTTTACTACAGAAACTTCAATACAACTGAAAGCCTTAACAATAGGCTAGGCCAAACAGAAGGAAGACTCTAAGAGCTCAAAGACTAGTCCTTTAAATCAGTTAAGTCAGACAAAAAATAAAGAGAAAAAAGAATCTTAAAAAATGAACAAAAGCTCTCAGAAATGTGGGATTATATAAAGTGAACAAACTAATTCATTGGCATTCCAGAGAGAGAAGAAAAAGACATAGAAATTTCAATATATTTGTGGATATATCCCACAAAAATTTTTCCAAACTCACTAGAGAGGTCAACATGAAGATTCAAGAAATTTACAGGCTGAGCACAGTGGCTCATGCCTGGAATCCCAGCACTTTGGGAAGCCAAGGTGGGTGCATCACTACGTCAAAAGTTCAAGATCAGCCTAGCCAAAATGATGAAACTCCAACTCTACTAAAAATACAACAGTTAGCCAGGTGTGTTGGTGGGTGACGTTAATCCCAGCTACTTTGGAGACTGAGGCAGAAAATTGCTTAAACCTGGGAGGCAGATGGTGTGGTGAGCATTCCCAAACTGCCTAAAGGCAGTCTCATTCTACAATTGAATGAGTGTGGTGTCTCCTACTTGAAGCATCCATGCCTTAGGAACTAATACCTCTAAAAGCAGGCAGAGCACAAGGTTTCCAAGAGAGAATGCAAATATTCAGAGAGATTATTTAGAAATGAGAGTGAGCAGAGTCTCCCTTACTTCCACCATTTGACTTCTAGACTCACCCATAGTGACTTCTGAGACGACAAACAATTATAGTGTCTTCTGATTAAAATGATACAAGTCTCATGGTACATCCTTTAAAAATGTTATCTCCCAGTGCGTACCATGACAAAATATTCAATAAGCCATTTTATTTTAAATTAACTGAGCCACTATTCATCCAAAAATGGATTGGGCTACATGTTACAAGAAGTTAATTTCATGAGCACGAACCCATTGCTGTTCCGTCTTTTCTGAGAAATGGATTTCTTCATCAATGTTGCCATGAGGAATGCCGTAAATGTGGGTAAAGTATTCTGGAGGATCATGAATGATGATGTTATGATCTGAATGTTTGTGTCCCTTGTACTCTCCCCAATTCATACCTTGAAATTCTAGTCCACAATATAATAGTATTAGGGGGTGAGGCTTGGGAGAGGTACTTAGGCTCTGTCTTCATGAATGGGCATAGTGCCCTTTTGAAATAGACTCAAGAGAGCTGATTTACCCTTTCCTCCATGTGAGGACACAGTAAGAAGGTGCTATATATGAACGAGGAAATGAGCCATTAGCAAACATCACATCTGCCAGCAACTTGATTCTGAATTTCCCAGCCTCTATAACTGTAAGAAATAAATTTCTGTTATTTGTAAGCTACCTAGTCTATGGTAGTTTGTAATAGCAGCCTGAACAGACTAAAAGCAGATGGCATTGGCGAAGTATTATGTGGGAAGAAGGCAATTCATATCCCAAATATATCGATTTAAATAACAAAAAATCTCTGCCCTTTCATGATGGAAAAGTTCCAATCTAATCAATAGCTATGAGGCTATTTAGCCTGCCACGGTAATGGGATCATATCTAGTCCTCACTGTTAGCCTCCATATTAAGATATTAAGTACTCAGCATTAGTGTTAGTCAGGCAAGCCTTACTAAGAGAAATTCCATGTTGTTGAGTTCATATGTAGCCTCCATTTCTACCACAATGATCATTTTGTTTATGGGCCTGTTGAGACAGCATTAGATGGGCTTGGAAAAGATGCTAACCAATATCCATAGAGCATTTTATTTTACCCACCTGATTCTTTAGAACCTCATCTCCTGGGAATATCCTTTGGTGGATACTCACACTGGAACAAATATATTCACAGTTTGTGCCAATTCTAAACTGTCAATGTGCACACTTTTTTTTTACAGATTTCTGTGTCACCAATTTTCCAATCCTATTATTTCCAAAGTTCTGAATATTCAACCAAATCATTATCAACTTTTCATAAATAATGTAGATCTGTGCTCCTGGCCTCTGTCATTCTAGATATATTGGACAACTAAATGCACTGCTTCAAGTCTTGCCAACTAGGATAATTTTGTCTTTCCATTATTCTTCAGGGGTATTCTTGTGTGAAGTTGTAGTGCCACTGTTGTCCACTTTTGGGTGGTACCAGCATATCATATTACATATATGTAAAGCAGCCATTGTGAGGATTTTTTTTCAGCCAATTAGTCATAAGGAACTCCCCAGGGAACCATAGCCATAAATTGTAGGAAAGGAGCTAATACAATGGCAGTCAGTGTTGAAAGCTTCTGAGCCACTTGAATATGAAACTTACAGTAACTTCTGGACATGCTTAAGCTGGGTTATAATTCCTCTTTGCTGTAATATATATTTTTATTTATATATGCTAGCCAATTTGTAGCAGCTTCTCCTTGGACAGCTTCCAAGTGAATTTTGCAGGTGCTCTAGAATAAGGATATCCAGCAAGTTTCTATAGCAACCCCACGGGAAATTTCTCAGTGAGTTCCACCTCTCACCTCAGTCAGCTTCTTGGCAAGTGTTTTAACATCTACAAAGACATTTGCTGCCTGCCAATCCTGACTTCTGAAATTATACATAATTTCTCTGCCATGCAGTAGAAGACGTTCTTATATTCTCTTGTCAGATCTAAATTTCAGCCTTGGATTAGGATCTTCCAAATTTGCTCTTTCCTTTGTACTCTGCTTTGGCAATAAAGGTAGTAATTTTTCTCAATATACACTACACTCGTATGTTTTATGACTTCATTTTCCCTAATATGCAATCTGTTATTAACAAGTAAACAAATTTAGATTAAAAATTTAATGTTCTAATTATTATGTGGTTTTTATTTTATGACTGGACCATGAATAATACATCATCTTCTCTCTTAAGGTTTTTTTTTTCTTCTCTAGAATCCCTTGGGAGGTACCAATTTGTTATGAAATACAAAATATGTGGCAAGGACTGTGCCTAGTGTTTTGGGGAAATATATGGTAAAGCAGAATTCTGCAGTTTCATTCCTTATTTAGCTTTAGGTATAGTGGAGGAGGAGAAGAAGAAAAAGGAGAAGGAGGAAAATGAGGAGGAAGAGAAACCACAAGGAGAAGAAGGAGCAGAAGAAAAAAGAACAAGAATGTTTAGAATATTATGTAGCAAGGGGAACTTGACTAGACTTTATGATAAAGAAAGAATTCCCTAAGGTACTAACATTAATATTGAGGATACAATGCTTGCAAAACAAATTAAAAGGAAGAGAAGAGTGATCTTAGCTGAGACAATATTATTTTCCAAGATCATCAACATAAGCCAGAGACAAAGAAAAGAAATGAATGAAAATAATAGTAGATAGGTATGGAGAGAGAAAGTACATGTGCAGAAAAGAGGAGTCTGAATAATACACAATACTATTTGGATCACTAATAGATCATTTCAAATGTCGTATGGAGGATGAATTGAATAAGAGATTATAGATATAACATTTTAAAAAGAAAATATCAGGGTAATATTGTGGTACACTAGGCGAAGATGTGGGCTGGATATAGGGTGGTGCAGAGGAAATGAAGCATACTGGACAAATTCAAAATATAGCATAGACTCAATTTGGAATTTATGTTTTATTGAATAAGAGAAGGGGCAAGAGATATATAAAATGACTACAATGATAAATATTCTGCAAAGTGTTTACTATTTAAAATTTTTAAATATCACAAAAGAGATATCCCAAAAGAAAAAGTATTTTATTAAGATAAAAGTTCTCTATCACTGAAAGTATTCAATCACTGTCTAAATAATTCTATCACAAATCAAATAATAATCAGCACAGATGAAGTAAAGAGTACTCAACTCTGTAATGAATTGTTGTCAAACCTGACTGATTACTGTAATCATTTTAAAGCACATTTAAAAAGAGAGATTCAGTCTTTACCATCAATGATAGTGTCAGAAACTCCAGGAATTGGGAAGTTTGTGCTTTTATGTGTTCCAGGTGATTTCAAAGATCAATGAAGTGTGACAAACCCTAGATGATATTTAAGGGCCCATAGCAATCTGAAATTTTATGATCTAAGCAAACTAGTCAATTGTCTGCCATTAGAGCTTGTGTTAGAAAAAATGTGTAATCCCTTATTAAGAAAGATAATGAGAAATATACATAACAATCATCTTATATCCTGGTCATTTTAGAGGAATTCTTTGTAGCACACAAGAACATTTGTGAGACATTTTTTATAACTATTTAGCGATAAATGTGGTCAGTGATTTTTTTTCTAGACATGCATGTACATGTAAGTACTGATATATATTAATGACAATGATACATTTTACTTATTTATTATCTATAAGCACTTGAATAAATGATGGTGTTTCCATGGGGCCGGACTCCTTAGCATCTAATCTAAATAATTAAAGATATATTGTGTGATCTTTTGGCTAGATTTTTGTTTCAGCTTGCCCCTATGAAGTAATTTCTGTACTGTATACAGAGGGGTAAGGTCATGTAACTGCTCCATTAAAAATCATTTTACAAGTTTTTAGCTCATTGCAATTAAAAGCTGAATTCCTTATGGTCTTTCATGATTACCCCTAACTATAGCTCTGATCTTAATTTTTACCACATTCTCTTTATTATAGTGACAGTGTCATATTTGTTCTTCCTTGAGCACACCAAGGAAACCCAATTTTCAGATAATTTACCCCTGGTTTTTTTTTTAATGCTGGGAACATTTGCTTTCAGGCAGCCACATTGCTCACCTCTCCATTTCTTCAACTTTTTGTTAGCTTATTTTTTATTTAATGAAGGTCACCTATCATCATCTCTAACTGTTCTATGTAGGATATCAAATGGTATCATATTTACTGCTGCCTATCTAACTTACCTTGACTCTTTTTCTCTGTAATAGTTGGTGTGGTGGTAAGGTGTGTACAGAAGGGTGGGTGATGCTTTGTAATCCTGTGATTAAGTCTCTGTTTCAGTGAGTCTCTGGCTTTGATTTTCAAATGTACTTCTCAGCTGTCTGTTTTGTTTTCTGTCTTTATGTGAAAATGATGACTAGAGGGATCTGGAGTTGAGTTATTTCCCTTGATTTACTCAATTAAGCTCTGAGAAAACACATATTGAGCAGATTTTGATAAAATTGTTTCTTCTGAGGGAAGCCCTTTGTTAAAGAGAAATAATATTCTGGGCAATTTCAAAATGGCTACTTTTTCCTTCTCTTCACCACCAGAAGCATGAGATTTTTCTCTGGTCTTAATCTTAGAAACCCGATGGGGTTCCTGGAAGTAAAACTAATGAGCCCTTATGACTGGGTCACTGAGTTTTTAATTTCCACACTAGCTCACAATGAACCTTCAGCAATTTGTCCTCTCAGTTTAACTATTTCTATCAGTTCTGACTCCACTGGCTGGTTTCTGCCTCTGGACTTTCACTCTCAGTAAGCTGTGATTCTTCATAGTTCATTTCTCTCTAGTTTTTATAGCAGTGGTTTGCCAGGTGACTGTAATTATTTCATAGACCTCAGAAGAATTGTTGAATTTTAGTTTGGTTCAGCGTTTTTTTTTTCCTGTTGTAAGTATAGGAGTAATGGTTTCCCAACTCATTACATGTTGGACTGAAAAAAGAAATCTCATTTTTAAAAATCTCATTTTAAAAAGTTTGCTTTCTGCCTTTTCCAACTACAGTTAAGCTCTTGGGTGTTACAGATCTTTGTCTTTGCTTTTTGTCTTTGGTTTCTTGACTCCCTCCCAGTTTGAAGAAATTTTTTTTCTACACAATTCTGGGTTTTCCTCATAAGATCATTATTTACAATATTTAAATTTTAGAAGCAACCGAATGTCCATGGACAGATACATGGATGAGCAAAATCGGTATATACGTGCAATGAACTACTACTCACTTGTAGAAAGAAAAGACATTGTGAGACATGCTACAACCTAGCTAATGTGTTACAAACATATGTTGCTGAAATAATCCAGTCACAAAAAGACAAATATTGCATGATTCCAGATATATGAGGTACTTAGCATAGTCAAAATCTTAGAGATAAACAGAAGAATGGTGGTTACCAGAGCGTATGTAATGGAAAAATGAAGTGTTGTTTTAATAAGCATACATTTTCAGTTTTTCAAGATGAAAAGAGTTGTAGAGATGGATTGTGGCAATAACAACATATTATGAATGTTTTTAATACCACTCGACTGTAAACTTAAAATTGTCCAAAATGATAAATTTTATGTTGTGTATATTTTAATAGAAAAATAGATAACACTAAGAGTTTTAAAAGGGACATCAAGTATACATAAGAATGCAGAAATATTTTATGGAGCTAAGAAGTATTTGAAAATATAAAAATTGCTTAAATAAAACACAACTAATATATGTCTATATCACTGTAGCCTTTTCTCCTCTACTACTTAATTTTATCCATGTTTGAGCACCTAATTCTGACATTTTCTCATATACAAGTATTTTGAATTATATCTGTAATGTAGAATTTGATTTTCATAAATAAAACCCTATTTTTACCAAAATCTATTGAACAGAGAAAGAAATCAATGTATTTTGGCTGCAAGGAGAAAATGAAAACCAGATATCAAGTCCCTTTTCCCAAAGTAATCCTTATAGCATTACTGGGAAAACTTAATTGTCACAGATCCAGTTGGAAAACCATTAGATTAGATAATTGCTAAGATCCTTCAAGCTCTATAGTGCTATTATTCCCTGAGGATATGATTACTCCAATGATTGATTCATATTTTTATACAAGGTGACTATTCTCAGCAATAATGTCACTCACTAACTATGAAGAATGGTAACTTACATAAGTAGGTGAAAAAAGCAATATGTAGTCATTTTCTTTTTAAGTCTGAATGATTACACTTTGTTGTAATTTGTCACTGAAAACACTCCAAGTTTAATACAACTGAGTTATTTTAATGGTTATAGGGTAGGCCAGTTCAGTCAAGTAAAGATGAAGTAATCACTCTGTGTTATGAAAGGAAAAATATAACTATAGGCAAAAGAAAATTACAGCTATGGAAGAGTATATATATGTATATATATATTTTTGTTTGTTTGTTTGTTTGTTTTTTGAGACAGAGTTTCGCTCTTGTTACCCAGGCTGGAGTGCAATGGCGCGATCTCGGCTCACTGCAACCTCCGCCTCCTGGGTTCAGGCAATTCTCCTGCCTCAGCCTCCTGAGTAGCTGGGATTACAGGCACGTACCACCATTCCCAGCTAATGTTTATATCAATCCATTCTTTCAAGTAATAGTTATATATCAAGACCTACGGTTTATTAGCATTGCTCCTAATTTTGTCCAAATTAAACTATATTATTATCAAAGATAACACTCCCTGTTCTATTATCTCACCAAGATGACAACTAATTTCAAGTGATTAAAAAAAATACAAGGGACAAACATACAGTACTGATTCTTCTATTAGAAATGTATTTATATTCAACTGCTCAAGGTCATCATCAAGGTCTGATTGCCAAAATTCAAAAAATTGCAACCTCAGGCATAAGTGGGTTAATTTGACAGGTAATAATCCCTGCTAATTTTGATGTTCCTGGTGGTTTTCAAATGCAAGTTATGCATAAGCTGTGTTAACCAGCATTTTTTCAACATCTCCAAAGTATAAATGAGTTATTCAGGATACCTAAAGAAGAAATGAAGCATGATATCTTCATATCCTATATTTATATTTAGTTTCTATTTGGAAAACATAGAGATAATTTAGGCACAATGACATAAGCAGGAAAAATATGAAGCTGAATTTATGTAATGATTGTTTTGAACAGGTGTGTATGGAACACAACCATATTCTTTTCCATCATTCTCCATTCATATTATTCTCAAGAAGAATTCTTCCCCATCTCTGTAGAGGAAAAGTAAGACATATCCTAAATTCTTCTGATTATTTTTATGTAATTAAAAGGCTTTCTTATTTTTCTTAGGTACTTCGAATCAAAAGGACAATTTTGGTTCAATAATCAACATGCATCTTTATTCTGGTTTGTTGGCTTCAACTCCTTTATGGATACCTAGTTATTTGGAGATGCACCTTCATACTCTTTCTGCTGAGCTCTTCTCAGCTCCTTAGCAAGCTGTCTTGCACAATTTGTAACAACCCATGCTAGCTCCTACCTGTTCATAGTTCTGATCTGGTACACGGGGTAGGTATTCTAAGAATCCTTTACTCTGGATACCTCTAAGATATGAGGCAAATCCTAATGCAGCCAACTTTCTTACCACCATAGACAGTACATTTATATAGTACTTACATTCTGTAGTTATATGAGACTGCAGAAGATCCTATTTTTACTATATCTCCCAAGTTCTAGGGCACATAAAGATGTGCCTCTTACATCCTTGTTAATTGAAAGACTTGTTGCCCTAGCTGCCAATTAACAGTCTCCAGCTGTTGCCTATTTCAGAGTTTGCATCAAGTACATAGAACCGTTTTTCACAAGAGTATGCTCTTTCCTGAACAACCTGCATAATTCAGAGGTATAAAAAACACAGCCATTTTGGGCCAATACAAGATATTTTTGATAGGGTATGTTGTTATAGAGCTTTGGATAGGGTTCCTTCAAAAGGAACTGCATTGCAGGGCGACTTCTACTCAATCCTACTTTATTTATTTCTCCTTTTCCATAAAAATTGGTCTTTAACAAATATCCTGAAAACCAACCTCCACGTATCTACTGCAAAAAAAACCAAATCTGAAATATTCTGTGGAATTGTTATCCTTTCATGTTAGTATTTGGCATCTATTGTCTTAAGGATCCAGCTAAAAAAGATACTAAAATGTTTTTCAATATAGTGTGTGTATTTATACACACGTTACTGAAATATTCAACAATTCTGTGCAATAATTCCTTGGACAGAATATCATTAAACTTGTTCCAGCAAGTCTCAAATTTACGTTCTTGGTAATTTGCATTTAGTCCTAGGTGGCACTAAATTCCTTTGCCATGTAATTGCCTATTTATTTTTTCTTTTTACTACTATACTGTGTAATGAGTTATTTGCTGATATTACGTGTTCAGTAAAATATTTTGAATGAATTAATAAGAAAAAATAAAATATCATGTAAAATATTTTCATACCTCACTAATATTATTTCCCCCCAAAACTCTACAAATTAGCTGCTATAAATTTTATAATTTAAATTTGTATAACAAAAAACATACAATTTGTATGATACAATAATTTGATCAGGTTATTTTATTACCTTACAGTGTAGAAGTACGTCTTTATTAATAAATCATTCTTTTTAAATATTTAACATTACTTGGGATCAGTGATATCTATATCTTAATAGGTGTTATAAATTTTGGAAATAATTTAATAATTATTTCATTAGTATTATTTTAGATTAACAGTTAACGTTTTCTGACATTTAACTTAGTTTTGTTTTGTTCTGTTTTATTTTTCAGAAGAGCATACAAAATAAATTTTCATCATATTCGTTAGGGCAGGGTAAACTATTACAAAAATAGACACAAATGTGTTATAGCTGGAACAGAGTAGTGTGTGGGGTTTTTTTTTTTTTTTTTTTTTTTGAGACAGTGGTTGCCCTGTTGCTCTGGTTGGACTGCAATGGTGCAGTCTCAACTCACTGCAAGCTCCACCTTTTCTGGGTTCCTGGGTTCAAGTTATTCTACTGCCTCAGCCTCCCCAGTAGCTAAGACTATAGACACATGTCACTGATGCCTGGCTATTGTGTTTTGTTGTTTTTTTTTATATTTTTAGTAGAGATGACGGGGTTTCACCATGTTAGCCAGGCTAGTCTCAACCTCCTGACTTCAGGAGATCCACCAGCCTCAGCCGACCAATGTGGTGAGATTACAGGTGTGAAACAAAAACTCAGTTTTTTAATTTGGAGGCTTCAACAACATTCTAGATTATTGCTAAGGAAGGTCCATTGCTGAATGTAATAGGCATTGTATAAGAAACTCCAAAGTACATAGTTTGAAAATATGTAACATTATGTCAATCTTATTTAGTCTCCATCTGCTTTTTAAAGGCAAATCTCAGACATTATGTCTTTTCACTCATAATACCCCCACATCCATCTTTAAATACATGTGGACTTCTTTTTCAGTAAACCACCACTATGTAATTATCTCCCAACAAAATTAATAATTTCTTCTTATTGAGTCATAACAAATTTATAATTAAATTTATCTGATTGAGAGACCAAAGGTCTAGCAAAATCTAGGTTGTAGAAACCTAGCAACCTCTTTCTCTCTCACAATTTTGGATATAGACTGTGAAATGGCTATTTCAGGGACTGAGAAATACATAAATGGTCATTTTATGGCCAGTTTTAGAAGTTTAGGTTTATTTGTGGATATGGTATACTCCGCAAGCACAGACTTGCAGTATTCCATAAACTGATTTTAAGGCTCTCAAGGGAAGCTAAGAAAAGGATGTTCCTACATTCTAATCCTAGAGATTTTGTTTCTGTGAGTCTGAAAAAGTTTTGAGAACAAGCGTTTTTTCGTCAATTGCCCAGGTGGTTTTTATCATCAGACAGAGATAGGAAACAGCATATGGATAATGAGGAGAGAGTGGTAGGAAGAAATCTAAGATGGTTCCCCGAATTTTATACACACAACTTCTCCCTTATTTAATCAAACACTAGAAACTGCTGTACATTGATTTTGCAGATATAAATAAGGTCTCATATAATTTCCCTTAAGATCATCCTGGTGGGCCTGATCTAATTACCTGAGCACTTTACATTTGGAGAGTTTACTCCAGCTGATTGCAGAATGGAAAGTACGTGAGACTCAGTCCACATGGTTTGAAAGAAAGCATTCATGTAGTTGTGTATTGCTATGAGAACCACATGGAAAGAAACTGTGAGTAGCCTTGGCCATGATCTGTTAGGAAAATGGAGACTTCATTCACACAACCACAGGAATATGAATTTTGCCAACAACTAACATAGTAATTTCCTGTGGCTGCTATAATAAATTACCATAAACTTGGTGGCTTAAAGTAACAGAAATGTATCCTCTCACAGTTTTGAAATCTAGAAATCCAAACTCTGTATACCTGGGCCAAAATTAAGATTTTAGCAGGGCCCAAACTCCCTGAAGGCTCTAGGGGAGAATGTGTTCTTGGCCTGTTTCAGCTTCTAGTGGTTGCCAGCATTCTATGGCCACATTACTTCAATTTTTAAGGCCAGCATCTTCAAATATCGATCAGCTCTACCTTCTCATAGCCTTCTCTCCTGTGTGTGTGTGTGTCAAATTTCCTTCTGCCTCTCTCTTGGTTGTAGTCAGGGACCACCTGGATAACCACAAGATAATCACATCTGCAAAGACTTAGCCTAATAAGGTAACATTCACAGGTCCCAGTGATTAGAATGAGAGTACCTGTTAGTGGGCCATTTTTTAACCTACCACAACAAGTGAGACTGGAAGAAAAGCATAAAGTTCAGATGGAAACTCCAGCCCCTGTGGACACTTTTACTTATCTGTTGATGCCCAAGCAGAGAACCAAGTCATGTCATGGCTGGACTTCTGACCTCCATAGCAATGAGTTAATAAATAAGTGTTTATTTTAAGCTGCTGTGGTTGTGGTTGTTACACAACAATATAAAAAATCAATTCAGAAATATAGAGATTTTTCTTTAATTGGTTATGCTGTAATCTTCCCTTCTTCCCAAACTTCTCGTTTTATTATACACAGCTCAATAAAGATCACCTTCTTTCACTCAGAAGTGCAGCTTATAAACTTGGGAGTTGTTAGGGACTCCTCTTTCAGTTTTAAACTCCTTCCCAATAAACGCATTGCAACATATTTTCTTAATATATCGAATCTCTATCATTATCTTCATTATTGCTATCAAAAATCTTCACTCACACTCTGCACCTGTGTGCAGACACTTAAGACACTCTTAAGTCCAGCATCAATTTGTAATCCCAACCTGATCTGAGCCTACTCTTAACAAGGCTGACAAAACGGCATATCTAAATAGCAAATCTAATCATGTCACTTTCCATCTGACTATCTTCTGTTACCTTCCTATATAATTCAGAAATAAAAATCTAAGCTCCTTATCATAATTATGTACAATTTGTATATACATTTTAAACTAAAATGTGGAAATTCTATTCTTGGTGCATAAGCATTCTGAGCCCCTGAGAATATGAACCATTATCCTCTGTGGTAAAATTTTATGGAAAAACATGAGAGCCCTGTGCTAGCCTGTGTATAGGCACCCTCTGCCCCTCCAAGGTTTCACTCTCCTGACTGCAGGGACCCTATGCTTAAATAAAAATGATCCTTCTTAGAATCTTTACCTGCTACTCTCAAGCTGGAATAGGCACTTCTTTGTCTTTATAGTTATTCCATTACCATCAGTAAATATTCACTTACCTGAGTCTCATGCCAGTTTCATTCTCTCATCGATACTCAATGCCTAATAGAGTGCCCAGCATGTAGTTGTCACCTTATAGAATGCCCAGCATGTAGCTATTTCTCAGAAAATGTTTATTTGTAATTAACATGCCTGCACTGCAGCCAGGCAGGCATAGGCCATGGTAAACATCCTGCATGACTCAGTGAGTTTGGAGTGCAGGAGCATAACTCCACTTGTTATATAATCACAGCTATGTAGCCATAACATGGGAAGGCTCATCACTTGGCTTGGAGCCACTATTGACTGTAAAAGCTATAACTATCCTGGGCACTGTGCAGGCACACTCACACCCAGAGACAGAGAGAAAGAGAACGAGAAAGCCAGAGCTCTCTGTCTTTTGGACAGACAGTGGGGAGCCAGGACACAGCTCGGCTTGCTTGTGCCCAGATTGAGAAAGAGTTAAGCTGCTGACCCTGTAAGGAGAGCCAGCCATGCAGCTATGCATGGGAGCAGCAGGAGCTACAGAACCAGAGCAGTTAGCCAAGACAGAGGCTGACACCATCTTTCACCTGCCTACAGCCCCCCAAAGTGTTCTTTCAGCTATCTGACACTCATCCTCTCACTCCCTTCAGACCTCAGTATGGGCTGGAACCTGACCCTGGACCTGATGTTATTAAATGAAGCCAAAGAGGAGATAAATGGCTAACTCCTGAATATGTGCTGGATATGTTTCTTTTTCTCTTGCTGAATTTTTAAAAATGTCTAACTTATGAAATAGCCTGTCAAAGGATGAGGGGTGAAGGAAAGGACAAATAACTAATGTATGTGACGCTTAAAACCTAGACGATAGGCTGACAGGTGCAGCAAACCACCATGGGACATGTATACCTACGTAAAAACCTACATATTCTTCCACACGTATATCCCGAAACTTAAAGTAAAAAAAAAAGGAAAAGCAGTTTTTTCTCTTTCATACATTTCTCAATTTTTTTTTCATAGTACTTACAAAATGTATTGCAATGTGTTATTATTAGTCAGAGTTGTGTAACTGTGACTTCTAAGCAGGATGCTATTTCCTTCGGTTACTGTATTAGTTCCTTCTCAAGCTACTAACAAGAAATACCCAAGCCTGGGTAATTTACAAAGGAAAGAGATTGAATTGACTGACTGTTCTATAAGGCTGAGGAGGCCTCAGGAAATGTACAATTATGGTGGAAGGGAAAGCAAATGCATCTTTCTTCACATGGTGGCACAAAGAAGAAGAATGAGAGACAAAGTGAAGGCAAGAAAACCCCTTACAAAATCATCAGATCTCATGAAAACTTTCACGGAAATAGCACGGAAACTTCCCCTATGATCCAGTTACCTCCACCTAGGTCCCTCCCATGATACATGAGGATTATGGGAACTACAATTCAAGATGAGATTTGGGGAGGGAGACAGCCAAACCATATCAGCTGCATAGTCCAGTATACAGCAAAATAGCCTGTGAATATTAAGTATTTAATAAGTATTTGAGTTCAGAAATATATAGTTTAAGAGAAAGAAAGGAATGAAGGAAGATCTTGAGAGCTAAATTATTTTGGGGAAATTTAATGTTTAAAAACTGGCATTTAATGTGGTTGGAAGTGGAAATGTGAGCATGATTTTGTTTATTTTCTTTCTTTTGAATGTGTGCTTTGGGAGGGAACATTATTCATTATAGGGTTAGAGATTGAAAATAATAGAACTTAGACCAGAAAGATCAAGTTTACCAAACAGATGCAAAGGGGCATAATCAAGTGCATGAAAGGGACTTCTGTTCCCTCTAGGCAACTTTATAGGTGGAAAAGAAAAAAATTTTAAAAAGTTCCAACAGATGGCTTCTATTTTTTTTTTTCTGAAATAAGAAGCAAGGTTGTCTGTTGAGCGTAGGAGAAGTGGGTGGGATTCTCTGCTTAAGGAAGGGTGTTTGGGAAGGGTTTATAACTGTCTCTGTGGGCTGACTAAAAGCAAAATTTGGTGATCAAGAATAGGTGTCTTGATATTCAGATATTATTGCAAAATTCCAAGGGAAAAGTTGCAGTATTTTCCTTGTAAATCCTTGCATTTAGTCTACCTAAATGCAAATTCCTTCTGCTCATGTTTGCCAGATTAAGCTTATTAAATATTGTTTTATTTTGTTACAATAAAGACTGTGCATTTTAAATACTGCCATACAATCTACAAAACAATTATTTAACATGTCCTTTATGGTAAATATTGAATCCAGAAATGATGTAAAATAAACAAAATTTATCTGGTTTTTGTAAAATCAAAAGGACTATTCTGTCACACACACCTTCATTATTATATGTGACAAAGTATTAATACACTATATGCTACCAAAGAGGTAATATTGATTATAAAGCTAAAGATAATAGGGAGAGATTAGAAAAGTCAACAAGGATATTACACTTGCTTCTTTCTAACTGTGTATTTTGCCATAACTGATTACCAAATGCATCATTATATAAGCTCCATTGAGTTCTTCCCAAACCAACATTGCACAGAACTTTTTGGAATGTACAGGAAACCATTTAATCAAGGGATAGGAGGGAGACAGTGCAAGAGAGTGGGACTTGGCAAATACAAAGGTGAAAATTTGAACTATAAACTCCTGTACTAATGGGAGTCATTGCTCTAATGACACTGACTCTAGCTATGAAAAACCATTTAAACCCAATATGATGATTTCATTTTAAATAGCATTAAAATAAAAGTAATTGGACCTAGATTAAGTCATCTAATGCACATTCAATCATGTTTCAACAGACTTTTCTAACTTGTAATTTATTTCTGGGTGTTTGACTATTGTGGAATATTTTTATGCCTACACTACAGTGATAATTATTCTCATCACAAAGAGTAGCATTTTTATCAAGAACTTTGTAACAGACTCAGTGCTATAGTTCCTTCATTAAAAGTGTTAAGAGAAATTGCCAATACTTGCTTTATTGACAAGGATTGCAAAGCTGTTATATTTCACTTTTGAAAAGTTCCTTGTTATAAAAAATCAACACCTGCTTAGAATTTAAAAATATGCATATATTAATACATTGAAATAATTTTATTATAGTTGCTATTTCAAAATACTGCTCTGGGGTCCCAGAAAATTCTAGAACAGTAAGATTTAGCGAACCTGTTTCATATGCCTGACTGTCATTAAGGCAATTCAAATCATCACGCCATGCCAAAATACTCCAAGATTGTGGAGCCAAATAAAACTGAAATTGTTGAGTAAATTGGCGCATACTTAGGAGAAAGTATGCAGATAATAAAGAATGATTGGATGGAAGTATTTCAAATACAAGAAATCTTGGAAAGACAAGCTGTTTATTAATTTCTTTCAGCAAATATTTATATAGTAACTACTATGAAAGACCAGCTGTTTGTTGTTTCAACAGATATTTATGCCACCATACTGCTAGTTGTTGAGAAAACAACCATGGAAAAATCACAGTCCTGGGCTTCAATGCCAACAATTGAAATTATGCAATGTAATTGTGATATTCTAGGGATTACAAATAATTCATTATTACTATAACATAAAGCATAAAGGTTTATGACAGGAGCTAGGTCTGGATAAATAGCTAAGGGAGCCGTATAATGAAAGTCTTTTACAAAACAAAAAGATCCCAATGTAGGGCCTTATTTTTTCTATGAATCATGTGTTTTTATTCATAAGAAGAAGTATGTCAAAATTTGATCTAAGGATCAAAATGAAATATGTACGTTGGACACATCCCTAGCTTAGACAGATATTAATGCAATTATTTTAATTAAAGAAGACAGTGTAATACATATGTATGTTGCAGATTGACTATTTCCAATCCAAAACACTGGATACCAAAAGTATTACAGATTTCAGAGTTACTCAGATTTTGAAACAGCAAAATATCCTTTATCTGAAAATCCGAAATCTAAAATGCTCCAAAGAGCATTTCCTTTGAATGCCATGTCAGTGCTATGCTCAAAAAGTCAGATTCTGGAGCGTTTTGAAATTCAGATTTTCAGATTTGGGATTATAAACAACATACATATGTATACAATATAAAAGATATAATATTTAATATAAATCATCCTCAGAAATTCAGGAAGAGATAATAAAAGGTCAAATAAAAATGACAAGCTTTATTTCAAAATGGTGTTGGAGGGAAATGTGTGCTTTCTTGTTTGTAAAATTAAAGACTGAAATAATATTCTTATGGCACTTATTACAGTGAAATAAAATTTGAAAGTAAAACCAATTTAATAGAAAGAACAAGGAGTGAAACTATTATAAAATGTGGGAGTGATAAGGCTAAAAATTAATTACAATATAAGTGTAAGAACCTGCCCCAATGATAATTCTTGTATAAGACTTCTCTGTGATTTGACCAAGAAACTATCCATTTAAACCTGAAGAACAACTGAGAAAATAATCAGAAATCAGTTGCTCTATCAGTTCCAAGAAGAATGGAAGCAAGAAATTAATAATCTTAAAGAATTTACAGCATGAGCATGTTATCACAAAGAAAGAAATTGATAAGGATATTGGTAAGAGGATTTCCAAGTTTAAATGTGGAAATAAATTATTGGTTGCATTAAATATTTTTAATTACAAAAGAAAATGAGTACAAGAGTGACAACAAAGGGCATTCAAATAGAAAAGAGCTGCGCCAGTTTTTCAAAAGTTGTTTATATCTTCCTGATTAAAATTAGCAAGAGCACAAATAATAGAAAAAAGATGATATTAAAGATACTTGAAAAAGAACTGGGCCAAACCAATTGTCATATAAATTGCCTAATATAGAAGCCTCTGTTAGCTCAAATATAAAGATGATGCAAAAGAGATAACCCATGCCCAGGGAACTGTGGTAATAAAAAGGTGCAAATATATCTCTTCTCTGAATGTAGCATAGTGAAAGAGGGCATGAGAGGGCATTAACATGAATGGCTGTCTATTAACGGAATGTGAGTCACTTGATTCAGCTGACATAGCTCTTTTTTTTTCTGTATTTTTTTTTTCAGTTTCCATGCCTCCTTCCCAGTTAAAGAACATCAACCTAAGGGGCAGGGGGAGGAAAACACTCATCTTTCATAATAACCACTTCTCTCGTTAAAACATCCAGAATGAAAACTACTGAGGCACATTTAATAAGACATTCTTATGTGATTGTAAATATGTCTGATGTTCTCATTTTCTACTTCCAGATATCTTTTGGCTTTTTCCAAAAGGCAGGGATCTACAAGGGCACAATTCAAATTTAACAGAGCAGGAAAAGGCTGTGTATTTTTAGGTCAGATCACCATGCCTAGAAACAGTTTAATGTCCTTAATTAACTTACTTTTATTTAATGACCCCTGATTGGTATCCTGCTATGCCCAATGTACATCTTGTGTAGAGTTTTCAGCCTTACATTTAAGCCTTACATTAGAAAAAACATCTTAATTAACTTAATTACTATTTCTTTCACATGGAAAGGTAGAAAAATTATTAATTAGAATCATTTGTTGAGGCAGACTGACTAAAGAAGCATGGAATTAAAGTAGAAAATCTTGAATTTTGTTTAAACATAATATGTAACAAGTATTTAATCTTAGTTGAGGTACTTATCTTCTCTAGGTTTAATTGAAAGGTATGATGGTATTACGGTTAAGAGCATAAAGTTTTAAGACAGACTATGCATTTATGTACTTTCTCCATAACTAATCCCATAAATTTAGGAAAAAAATAATTTCTTTGAGCTTCAGTTTCTTTAAATGTAAAATTGGACTCATAGTAATAACACCTACCTTACAGGGCTTTGGTATGTGTGGTATATGTTAGGACTGCCTATGTTAAATAAAGATAACAAGAGTACTTCCTCTATTCTTTATTGTGAGTGACTGTTCATTTTTTTCAGATAAATTGCTCTTGAAAGAATTGCCCATAAGCACCTACTCAATGTTAACTATTTTTATTAGTGTGATAAAAACAAAGACATCTGAGAATTCTCTATATTTCTAAGCAATATTTTGAGTAACATTGCACTGTCGGGAAAACATCCATGAATTTCATCACATTTGCAAAGTCTATATGCTTTAGTTATTACTGCTGATTAAAAATCACACCCCAATTTAGTAGAATAAAAATGTTTTGTAATGCTCGTGGATTCTGTGGATTAGGAATTTTGCAGGGCATAACACTGTGAGTCCTGTCTCTCTTATTAGTCTGATGTCTCAGCTGGAAAGATCTGAATGACTGGCATGATTAACAGAGGCTTCCCTGCTCCTATTACTACGTAACACAAAGTCCTAAGGTTTTTTTTTTTTAATTTTTAAAAATTAAGGTTATAGATTCTGTGTTCCACAAAATTTGAAAGAACACCACAGTGGAAAATACTCAAATGGAAAGAGGTAGAGGAGCTAAGGCTGGGGGATCTACCTCTGAGATGTCTGTCACTTAGACGTCTGGACCTCGGCTTGAGTGGCTGTAAGATATAGATTCTTCATATGGTTTCAGCTTCTTACAGCCTGGTGGCTGTTATTTTTTTTTTTAATTTTTTATTGCATTTTAGGTTTTGGGGTACATGAGCAGAACATGCAAGACAGTTGCGTAGGTACACACATGGCAGTGTGTTTTGCTTCCTTTCTCCCCTTCACCCATATTTGGCATTTCTCCCCAGGCTATCCCTCCCCACCTCCCCCTCCCACTGGCCCTCCCCTTTTCCCCCCAATAGAGCCCAGTGTTTAGTACTCCCCTCCCTGTGTCCATGTGTTCTCATTTTTCATCACCCGCCTATGAGTGAGAATATGCGGTGTTTCATTTTCTGTTCTTGTGTCAGTTTGCTGAGGATGATGTTCTCCAGATTCATCCATGTCCCTACAAACGACACAAACTCGTCATTTCTGATTGCTGCATAATATTCCATGGTGTATATGTGCCACATTTTTCATAGAAATTCCATTTGACCCAGCAATCCCATTACTGGGTATATATCCAAAGGACTATAAATCGTTCTACTATAAGGACACATGTACACGAATGTTCATTGCAGCACTGTTTACAATAGCAAAGACCTGGAATCAACCCAAATGCCCATTGATAATAGACTGGATTGGAAAAATGTGGCTGTGATTTTTTAACGATCTTTTGGAGAGAGCATCCTAAGAGTGAGCCGGCCTTGGCAGTCACTTCTGCTGTAATCTATTGGTCAAAGCAGTCACAGGTCAGCCCAGATTTAAAATGGTCTATCAGGGGGCAAATACCAAAGTCTTTTGGGGCAATGTTTTAGAACCACTGCAGAATTTAATACAAAATATAACGAACCACTTTTGTCCTTTCCAGGTCTGACTTTATGCATAACCACTTCTTAATAGTCAACTTTTGAATATTCGTGTCTGTAAACAATTATAATTTCCATCTAGCTTTCCTTTCACCTTAAACTTTTTAACATGTTGAAAAGTAAACTAATCGATATTTCCTAAAATCAGTTTTTTCTCTGGACCTCCCTTATTTTTTTATTTTAAAAAGATCATGCAAGGTAATTTCTAATATAACTTTCTTAGAAAACTAAATTCAGTGACATTCTTGACATTTCTCTACTTGTCTGCCTCTACATTTATTCCTCAAATATTTTCAAATCTTTGTCCCTAAATTCCTCACCAATGAAGTTTTTAAATTTCCCTATTTAACACTAGTGCAAATATGCATTATAATTCATGGGGCTTATTAAATAATCCTTTTCTTGTTTGACAAAATTTTGATTACACTCTTCCTTCAGCTGCCCCTCCATTTTGCAAAACTATTTGCCCTAAAACAATGCCACATAAATAGTAACCACTGATTAATGAGTTTTTAATTATTCCAAAGCTCATAGATTACACTGAGGACTTATTTTTCTCACAGCCCTTTTGTTGAAAACTTTGTGTCTAACCTTGCAAGTTTTGTTATTAATATATGATATGAATGATTATTTGAATGGGCATTAGGGAATAGATACAGACATAGAACTACAGAAAATACAAGCAATAGCCTCAGGCTACTGCAGAATCAAATTTACTCCTGTTGATGTTTTAAGACTATATTGACGCTGACCTTGAGCGGAAAGAAAAGCTACTCTCAGAACAGCAAAATCATGGCCAGATGGAATCCAGTTGACAGCAACTTTAAAATCCATGCATTTAACCTTGTCCAGATTAAAGTCTTATATTGTTCATTCAAGCCAAGTTAGTCTGCACATTGTTCTCTTTTTACAACAAAACCCATTCAAAATTCTTACTTTTTTCTCACATTTTCACTATACATGAATTATCTCTTCTCTCCTCTTTTCATTTTAGCAAGCTGGCAGTTCCCACATTTGTTTAAACGTCAGAAGTGCCTTAATCTTAGAAAGTTTTTTAAAATATGCACATTTTTATGCCAACCCCAGAACTATTTATTCCGTTTTGGGACAGGGACAAAAAAAATCTGTATTTTGTCAACTGCAAATCTGGGTATCAATCTCAGGAGATTCTATAGAGGCTGACCAGTGCCAGATAGCTTTAGGAGAAAATATTTTAAAGAGAACTTCATAGGTGTCCACTCAAGGTAGAGTTCAAATATCAGTTTTTTAATAATCTATCTCAATCTTGTAAAAATGAAATTAAATACCCCGCTATCTGACCATTTCAAAAGTTTCTAAGACATCACATTGTAGTGAAAGGGCATGTGGGCTAGGGAGAAATCACATGATTTTGCTTCTACTTTTAGCCTGGTATAAACATGGATGGTTACATTTCCTTCTGATCATCTTAAATTCGTTTTCTTTTTCATCTGAACTATGAGAGTAGTGACACTTACTTGCTTATTTTCTAAATATGTTGTGGAACATAGTTGAATTAGTAACAAAAATAACTTTTAAGTTCTAAATACGACTATTACATTATTTAGAAAATTATAGTCATTCTTATTTGCAATTATGTGGTCAGTTTTAGAATAACTGTGATGTGGTGCTGAGAAGAATGTGGTTTTGGGGTGGAGAGTTCTGTAGATGTCTATTAGGTCCACTTGGTCCCGATCTGAGTTCAAGTCCTGGTTATCCTTGTTAATTTTCTGTCTTGTTGATCTGTCTAATATTGACAGTGGAATGTACAAGTCTCCCACTATTATTCTGTGGGAGTCTAAGTCTCTTTGTAGATCATTAAGACCTTGCTTTATGTATCTGGGTGCTCCCATATTGGGTGCATATATATTTACGTATGTTAGCTTTTCTTGTTGCATTAATCCCTTTACCATTATGTAACACACTTCTTTGTCTCTTTTGATCTTTGCTGGTTTAAAGTCTTTTTATCAGAGACTAGGATTGCAACCCCTGCTTTTTTTGGTCTTCATTTGCTTGGTAAATCTTCCTTCATCCTTTTATTTTGAGCCCATGTGCATCTTTGCATGTGAGATGGGTTTCCTGAATATAGCACACTGATGGGTTTTGACCTTTTATACAATTTGTTAGTCTTTGTCTTTTGACTGGGGCATTTAACCCATTTACATTTAAGGCTAATATTGTTATGTATGAATTTGATCCCACCATTTTGATGTTAGCTGGCTGTTTTGCCTGTTAGTTGATGCTTTATAATGTTGATGGTCTTTACACTTTGGTATGTTTTTGCAGTGGCTGGTACTGTTGTTCCTTTCCAGGTTTAGTGCTTCCTTTAGAACCTCTTGTAGGGCAGGACTGGTGGTGACAAAATCTCTTAGCAATTGCTTGTTCGTAAAGGATTTTATTTCTCCTTTGCTTATGAAGCTTAGTTTGATTGGATATGAAATTCTGGATTGAAAATTCTTTTCTTTAAGGATGTTGAATATTGTCCCCCACTCTATTCTGGCCTGTAGGGTTTCTGCCAAAAGATCCTCTTTGAGTCTGATGGGCTTCCCCTTGTGGGTAACCTGACTTTTCTCTTTGGCTGCCCTTAGCATTTTGTCCTTCATTTCAACGATGGTGAATCTGACGATTATGTTCCTTGGGGTTGCTCTTCTCAAGGAATACCTTTGTGATGATCTCTGTATTTCCTGTATTTTAATATTGGCCTGACTTGCTAGGTTGGGAAAGTTCTCCTGGATAATATCCTGAAGTGTGTTTTCCAACTTGGTTTCATTCTCCACATCACTTTCAGGTACACCAATCAAATGAAGATTTGGTCTTTTCACATAATCCCATATTTCCTGGAGGCTTTGTTCATTTCTTTTCACTCTTTTTTCTCTCATCTTGCCTTCTCGTTTTATTTCATTAAGTTGATCTTCAATCTCTGATATCCTTTCTTCTGCTTCATCAATTCAGCTACTGAAAATTGTGTATGCTTCACAATGTTCTCGAGCTGTGTTTTTCAGCTCCATCATGTCATTTATGTTCTTCTCCATGCTGGTTATTATAGCTAGCATTTCATCTAACCTTTTCTCAAGGTTCCTAGTTTTCTTGCATTGGATTAGAACATGTTCCTTTAGCTCAGAGAAGTTCGTTATTACCCACCTTCTGAAGCCTGCTTCTGTCAATTCATTACAAAAACATTCCTCAGCCAATATAAAAGAATGAAAATCATAAAAGTCTCCCACACCACAGTGCAATCAAAATAGAACTCAGGATTAAGAAACTCACTCAAAACAGCACAACTACATGGAACCTAAACAACCTGCTCCTGAATGACTACTGGATAAATAATGAAATGAAGGCAGAAATAAAGATATTTTTCAAAACCCATGAGAACGAAGACATAATGTACCAGAATCTCTGGGACACATTTAAAGTAGTGTCTAGAGGGAAATATATGGTGATAAATGCCCACCAGAGAAGCGAGGAAAGATATAAAATCGACACTCTAACATCATGATTAAGAGAACTAGAGGAGCAAGATCAAACAAATTCAAAAGCTAGCAGAAGACATGAAATAACTAAGATCAGAGCAGAACTGAAGCAGACAGAGACATAAAAAGCCCTTCAAAAATAATAAAATCCAGGGGCTGACTTTTTGAAAAGATCAACAAAACAAATAGACCACTAGCCAGACTAATAGAAAAGAGAGAAGATTCAAATTGATGCAGTAAAAAATGATAAACAGGATATCACCACCGATCCAACAGAAATACAAATTACCATCAGAGATTACTGCAAACACCTCTATGCAAATAAACCAGTAAATCTAGAAGGAATGAGTAAATTCCTGGACACTACACCCTCCCAAGACTAACCAGGAAGAAGTTGAAACCCTGAATAGACCAATAAAAGGGTCTGAAGTTGAGGCAGCAATTAATAACCTACCAACCAAAAAAAGGCCAGGACCAGATGGGTTCACAGCCGAATTCTACCAAAGGTACAAAGAGGTGCTGGTACCATTCCTTCTAAACTATTCCAAACAATACAAAAAAAGGGAATCCTCCCTAACCCATTTTATGAGACCAACCATCATCCTCATAACAAAACCTGGCAGAGACACAACTAAGAAAGAAAATTTCAGGCCAATATCCATGATCAACACCTATGCAAAGATCTTCAATAAAATATTGGCAAACTGATTCCAACAGCAGTTCAAAAAGCTTATCCATCATGATCAAGTTTGCTTCATACCAGGAATGCAAGGCTGGCTCTACATCTGCAAATTTAGAAATGTAATCCAGCACAGAATCAAAAAGACAAAAACTGAATGATTATCTCAAAGATACAAAGAAGGCCTTTGACAAAATTCAACAGCCCTTTATGCTAAAAATTCTCAATAAACTAGGTATTGATAGAACATATCTCAAAATATTAAGAGCTATTTATGACAAACTCACAGCCAATATCATACTGAACTGGCAAAAACTGGAAGCATTTCCTTTGAAAACTGGCACAAGACAAGGATGGCTTCTCTCACCAATCCTATTCAACATAATATTGGAAGTTCTGGCTAGGGCCATCAGGTAAGAGAAAGAAAGAAAGGCTATTCAAATAGAAAGAGAGGATGTCAAATTGTTCCTTCTGCAGATAACTTGATTGTATATTTAGAAAACCCCATCATCTCAGCCCAAAATCTCCTTAAGCTGATAAGCAACTTCAGCAAAGTCTCAGGATACAAAGTCTACATGCAAAAATTTTAAGCATTCCTATACACCAATAATAGGTGCCACATCATGAGTGAACTCCCATTCACAATTGCTAAAAGGGGAAAAAATACCTAGGATTACAACTAGCAAGGGATGTAAAGTACCTTTTCAAGGAGAACTACAAACCACAGCTCAAGGAAATAAGAGAGGACACAAACAGATAGAAAAACATTCCAAGTTCATGGTTAGGAAGAATCAATGGCATGAAAATGGCTCTACTGCTCAAAGTAATTTATAGGTTCAATGCTATCCCCATCAAGCTATCAATGACTTTCTTCACAGAATTGGAAAAAAAACTTCATATGGAACAAAAAAATAGCCTGCATAGCCAAGACTATCCCAAGGAAAAAAAAAACAACGCTGAGGCATCATGCTACCTGACTTCAAACTATATTACAAGGCTACAGTAATAAAAACAGCATGGTACTGCTACCAAAACAGAGATATAAACCAACAGAACAGAACAGAGGCCTCAGAAAGAATGCCACACAGCTGTAACCATCTGATATTTGACAAATCTGACAAAAACAAGCAATAAGAAAAGAATTTCCTGTTTAATAAATGGTGTTGGAAAAACCGGCTAGCCATATGTAGAAAGCTGAAACTGAAACCCTTCCTTACACCTTATATAAAAATTAACTCTAGATGGATTAAAGATTTCAACATGAGGCCCAACAGCATAAAAACTCTAGAATAAAAGCGAGGCAATACCATTCAAGACATAGGCATGGGCAAAGACTTCATGACTGAAAAACCAAAAGCGATGGGAAAAAAAGCCAAAATAGACAAAAAGGATCTAATTAAACTTAAGAGCTTCTGCACAGCAAAAGAAATGATCAATAGAGTGGACCAGCAACCAACAGAATGGGAAAAAAATTTTGCAATCTACCCATCTGTCAAAGGGCTAATATTCAGAATGTCTTGAGAACTTAAACAAATGTACAAGACAAAAAACAAGCCCCATCAAAAAATGGGCAAAGGATAAGAACAGACACTTTTCAAAAGAAGACATTTATGCAGCCAACAAACTTATGAAGAAAAAACTCATCATCACTGGTCATTAGAGAAATGCAAATCAAAACTACATTGAGATACCACCTCAAGCCAGTTAGTATAGTGATCATTAAAAAATCAGGAGAAAACAGATGCTGGAGAGGATGTGGAGAAAAAGAAACACTTTTACACTGTTGGGAGTGTAAATTAGTTCAACCATTGTAGAACACAGTGTGGCAACTCCTCAAGGATCTAGAAATAGAAATACCATTGTACCCAGCAATCCCATTTAATGGGTTTATACCCAAAAGATTATAAAGACAGATGCGCATGTATGTTTATTGTGGCACTGTTCACAATTGCAAAGACTTGGAACCAACCCAAATGCCCCTCAATGATAGACTGTATAAAGAAAATATTGCATATATACACCATGGAATACTATGCAGCCATCAAAATTTATGAGGGCATGTCCTTTGCAGGGGCATGGATAAAACTAGAAGCCATCATTCTCAGCAAACTGACACAAGAATGGAAAACCAAACAGTGCATGTTCTCACTCATAAGTGGGTGTTGAACAATGAGAATACAGGGACACAGGGAGGGGAATATCACACACCAGGACCTGTGGGATTGGGGACTAGGGGAGGAATAGGAGAGGGTGAGGGGATTGGAGAGGGATAGCATTAGGAGAAATATCTAATATAGATGACAGGGCAATGGATGCAGCAAACCACCATAGTACCTGTATACCTATGTTACAAACCTGCAGGATCTGCTCATGTCCCCCAGAACTTAAAGTATAATAAATAAATTTTAAAAAAGAAAATTATAGTCGCTCTTTTGATTTAAACTATGCTATATATTTGCTTATTTTTGTTTCATTTTTAACTTCTGTGAAAATTGTTTTTATTCTACCAATAAATTCTTACCCTTTAAGGGAAAGAATTTAGTGTCTTCAAATTACAGCATTTTTTCTTTTCCCAGTTGTGCTATCTGTTAAGAGTTTTTAATATTAACTTTATGGCTTATATTAGACAAAATTTAGACTCATTTACATTAAATTCTTTTCCACATTTTGATCCTGGGAGGATGCATGTGACCATGTTCTCAATCAGAGTGACTTAATTATTTCTTTTTTTTTTTCTTTTTCTCTTTCTCTTCTTTGGTCTTTATTTTGATCTGTAATAGTATCCTTGTTGTGAGACTTTCTTTTGAATTAAAAATTATACATGTTCATTTTAACATGCCAAACACTACACAGACACATCAATACAAAGTTAATAGTTTTTTACAATCTCATTCTAATTATATCAACTCAGAGGTAACTGTTAAGTTTTATTTCCTCTCTTATTTTTCTGCAAACTCAAAAAAAAAAAAAAAACAAAACAAAACAAAACAGCAGCAACAAATAAAACAATGGCCACACAGACCAGAGAGTAAGAGGAGGTTCCAAAGTGGCATGGTACTACGTATCTGGTGACACAGATGCAACACACAGATTGGGTTACATTCATACAACCAGGCAGGTAACAAGTGAAGTGGGTAAGAAATGAGTTCATAGAAGTGGTAAGAATTAGTACTCACTGTAGACTTCCCTCTGTCTAAACGTAGCAGTCACCATGAGGGAATGCAAAGCTAGTGTACCCAGATTTTTCAGGTTTTGAAAAGACCAAAGAGCAAACAAACAAACAAAAAAAGAAGAAAGAAAAAAAAACTGATTTAATTAAAATAGACTAATCCTGAAAATTCTAGGACAACCCACATAACACATTTCTAAGTAAAATCTGTTAAATAGCTTCTTTTTGGTTTCTTGCTAATTGATTACTAAACTATGATAAGACTCATTATATAATACCCAAAGGATATGTTATGGACATTTGGTGATAGATTTTCTTTTTGTTAAAAACAAGATCTCCTTTTGATGCAGTAGTGATAAAAACTTTGTTAGATGTTTACTTTCATCAGTTGGTTTAGTTGGTGTCTATTACATTTCTCCATTGTAAAGTTACTATTTCTCCCTTCTCCTTTTGTAGTTGATAAGTATCTTGGGAGAGCTACTGAGAATATATATCTAAACACTATTTCTCCTCAAAGCTTTTGTCTGCTGTGTGGCAGAGTGAGGAATATACAAGAACTCTTTGTACTATTTTTTCATATAATTTTTATGTAATTATGAAAGCAGTTCAAAATAAAATATTCTTAAAAATGATTTTCTCTTTTGTTGTTTGAAATTAAAATTAGTTTGTACTTTGTACTTGGAGATATCCTCTTGTTGCTTAATCTGCTTGCATAATTTCTTTGTTCAAAATTTCTTTTTTAGATATTTTTTTCTTAAACGCCTTCTAAAGTTTCGCTATTATGAAGTATTTATTTCATATTTCCTTTATGATAAAGGAATTTCAGTACGGCCTAAAACCCAAAGCTTAGTGAGTGAGAGAGCACGATTTATCTAAGATTGTGGTCCTCACTGTGTTGAAATACAGAATTTGCCTGGGCCTTTCTATGGAAGAATATTTCAGCACTTACTGAAACTACTGGTTTGGAGATCATTTGACTTCACTACTAAACTAAAAGACATAGATAACTGATTAAAGAATGGTGGTGTGCTCTTTTGGCTGAAAATTTTATTTATGCCATTAGAAATAAAACCGTTCCCAGACAGACATGTCAACACTATTGTAGGCTTACTGAAAACTCAGCCATGGGTAGTAAAATTATATTTGTATTATGGGTACAACATAGATTGAATGTATTTCTTTTATGCAATATACAGTTACATGTTTTCATCAGTCCACTGTCACTTTGTCACTCATCAGAAATTACTATCTTAATTTCTTAGAAAATTGATTTCACTTAAAAATTAGTAAATTACCAATAACCTTCCTAGCAGATAACATCATGACTATTAATATGTATTTGACAAAATAACAAAGAAATTGTATAACTATTTATATACTATTTGATATAAAACTTGTTAATATAAAATAGCATACTATTTATGGTTTATTTGGTAGATTTGCTTTTTCAGTCAGCACCTATCCCATTTGTTTTCTTTCCTTTAGATGTTAAAATAATAATTGCCCAATGTATTTTTAAAAACGTTCATCAGGATGTCTTTGAAAGTAAAAATAAAAATCAATTCAAAACTTCTCAAAATGGCTTTCTCCCAATTGCTTCTATAATTCTGTGCCTCTTTATTTTGTGCTCATTTTCTTTTTTTTAAAGATCTCCTTTAGGCTACCTTGCAGCATATTTTATGGATCAGTGATTCTGCTGATTGTTTTTTCTCACCAAGGTTGTTAGTGGGACCCATCTATCTGGGTCTCCAATTTTCACATAGACTTTCATCTGTTTTACAAAACATAATTATGATAACTGTGTATTTCCTGGGATCATCAACTAGAAAGTCTTGTTAGTTAGAATTGATTTCTTTTTTAAAAAAAATTATTGCTCCATTATTGATTATGCTAGTTCCACGTTATTATTTATTTATTTATTTTGTTGAGACGGAGTTTCGCTCCTGTTACCCAGGCTGGAGTGCAATGGCGCGATCTCGGCTCACCGCAACCTCCGCCTCCTGGGTTCAGGCAATTCTCCTGCCTCAGCCTCCTGAGTAGCTGGGATTACAGGCACGCGCCACCATGCCCAGCTAATTTTTTGTATTTTTAGTAGAGACGGGGTTTCACCATGCTGACCAGGATGGTCTCGATCGTTGACCTCGTGATCCACTCGCCTCGGCCTCCCAAAGTGCTGGGATTACAGGCTTGAGCCACCGCGCCCGGCCAGTTCCACGTTATTAAAATTAATAATAGCTAATTCTTATTGAATATCTATTATGTTCCAGACACTGTGGAAATTTACTGTAAATTTTATTTCATCCAATCCCTCTAATGCATTAAGTAGAAAGGAACTACTATTATTCAATTTGTAGAAATGGTAAAAACCAGTATAATCTTGTCCACAATTACAGGTTAGTAAACATTAGAAATGAGAGCTGACCAAGAATCTGTTTTTTTACAGACTCTGATTTTCTAGCCACATTTTTATCTTCTTAACTGTACTGTGTAATTTCTTCTAAATAACTTACCAAATCCATGCCATTCAATGCATTTAGTAAATTTATCTAGAAATTTATTTACCTACAAGTAGTTGAAATGTAAAGAAACTAAATGAGTCTTGAAAAAAATGACTAAACTCAGATAAAATAGCTAATGAGAAGCAAATGAAACCAAATAGACTCAACTAATACTTTATATTTCTAAAACACAAATAATTTATATTTGATTAATTTTCTTAATTCAAAATTAATTTCTACCATGTTATATGTTAGAAATAATATAACCTCGACTTTAAAATGTTCTTCAGAATTCCAATTACTTTTTCCCATCTTGATTTTTCTTTAAGTCAAATAAAGATAGAAATGTTTTAATTCATTTATATATCAAATGATCATTTATTCTATGCATTCTATGCTATACCCACAAGGTAACACAAAGAGGTATTGTTTCTCTATGAGGATGAATATTCATCTTGGAAGGAGGTGGGTCTCAATACAGGAACGTGGAAGAAACAAAGCTTGAATTAGGAGGGAAAGATACATTTTTCTCTCTTCATCTTGTGCAAGCTGATAGAAGAAAAAAAATAACCTGTGATATCAGAGGATTTATAGTCCAGCAGACAAGACTGAGAGGTATTCAGCTAATTGAGGGGGTCATAAAAGGCTTCCCCAGAGATTTTTGACACGGAAGGTGAAGCATGTGGATGAGGAATGAGGCAGATAGGTTGAGATTAGGTGATAGTTTGCTATAGAGAGAATAAGAAAAAGTGTACAGTTTGATTTGCTCAGGTGTTGGGTCTAAGAATGTTGGTTGGGCTGAGTCACATCTGGGAGAATGTTGTATTCTTTCAACACTTTTTTGACTCTACCTGATTGATAGTAGGGAAAAAAAACCTCATGATAATATGGCATCTACTCCATACATATCCAGTAAAATAATTTTTAAATAGTACCATAAGAATTACCATTGTTTTGTCACACATGACTCTATGTTTTAACATTCTTGGCAATATAATTCCGGCTTCAGACTCTATTGTTCCTTTCAACTTTATCAACATAATTCAACATAGTTAAGAGTCTTAAACACTAAGAGTCATTTTGTGTGTATATGGTATCAGATTCCCTAGCAGGGCTGTAACTGCCCCTCCACACTCTTGCTTGCATCAGTTTTTCTATATTTGACGTAGATCTTCTCTTTTTCAATTTATTTTAGTTTTATTTTTCAATAATTTCTTCAATTTGTATTTTAAATTAGGTGCTCTCTTTTTTATAAAAGTTAATGAACAAGGACTTTTGGAAAGTAATGTATTTGAGATGTTTTTCCTTTCAAAAATTGCTGTTCTTAGCATGGTGTTTGTGCCTGTAGCCTCAAGTGCTCAGGAGGCTGAAGCCGAAGGATCGTTTCAGCCCAGAAATTTGAGACCAGTTGGCAAAACCATGAAACCTCTTCTCAATTAAAAAAAAAAAACCCTACTATTTTTTAAATTGAACTGACAAAGTGAATCAGATTTTAATACTATTTTAATGACTCTAAGAATGCTAAAATATTATTAATAATAAAAGAAAGGTGTCAAGAACCCAATATATAAAGAACCAATGCCAATAATGAGAAAGGTTTGTGTGTATGTGTGTGGTGGAGGAACAAGTTTGTTTATGAATGCTTGTTTGTATGGTAAATATTGAGTCAACTATTAAATAAGAAAAAATATGTTTTATTCTTCTATGGTACAGTAAAACTCATACCTAAATGCCAAACACACACATCAAGATCTACAGAAGTTTGTACAAAGAGTAACATAAAATCATGTGATTTAGATTATTAATTATATCTCCAGGTGATAATCTATTCTGGTGGCCTCAATTGTCTCAATTTTCTTGCTCCTAGTCACCATCTACAAAGCAGACATAAATTCAATTTGAATTTCATTTTAGGGTCAGTGATAAATAGATAATATTCTCTGCTCTTACCTAAAGCCTATCCAGATTGATCACTTTTGCACTATTTGGGACAACCCACTCCTTTTATTCTTAGGTGACTAGTGCTAGAAATATTTACTATTTCTGCATAAAGCAGTTGAGCCCTCAATAGAGTAACCTTTCCATTCTTCCATGAAATAAATACATCTGTAGTAAGGGGGAGATTTTAGCATATTCATCACTGAGCAGACATTTGTGGGTGGGGACTGTCCTAGGAACTAGGAGTAAAATAATGAAGAAAATATCTTTGCTCTTGAGTCTCTTACACTTTAGGTCATATTTCTGAAGAGGTATTCTGTGCTTATGTCTGAGAATCACTTGCAATTGGATACATAGTACAATATTCCTAAGGAGAGGATTCACAATTGTCACTACGTAGCTCTGTTCTTTTTTCAAGATGGCCACAGATTCTTCTAAATCACAAGACAAAAGTAAAACAGTGTCAATGATTATATCTCCATATGATAATGTGGAGAATCTGCCAGTGTGGGTTCTGGAATACATTAGAACTAAAATGTGGTAGGGCATCCAGAGAAGTGTGTCTAGTTTATGATGGTTTATGTAAGGGAGTAGGGAGATAACCCAAAGCTTAAGTTTCTATCAATGTCATAACAAAACTACCTCTGTTAATGCATTGGTAATCTGTTCTTTTCAAATTTGATTTTTGTATTTTGATTATGTGGCATAGTTTTGAAAGTTTTAGAGCAAAGAATAATCTGTGCAACACAAAATGTCTGCTCTATAAACAAAATAAATTACTTTTTAAACTGCAATTTTCTTACCAAAGAATATAAGATACAAAAGTAACAAAAATACATATATACCAAAGCACTTCTGATTTGTATACAATTAAAAATCAGTGATATTATTTGTATATTTGAGTTCATTTATGTCATTGTCATTTATTTGCCAAGACACCTTTCAGTGTTAAAAATGAACTTAAATCAGTTAATTCATCATACGCCAAGCATTAGTGAAGATATTCTGAATAAGTATCATTTTTGAGTATGGTTTTGCATGCACAGAGTTTTACAACAGTCCTTGCCATTTCTTTCATTTCTATACCCAGCAGACTATGTGAACTGAAGAGGTTTTATTTTTATTTCTACAGTTTTATGGTATCCTTAATATAATACTGAAATTAACAATCCTTTGTTCAGAAAATTTTCTCTTAAAACTCAATTTCCATTTAAAAATATTAACAGATTAGCTGTTTTCTTCCCCAATAAATAGACATATAAATATAAAAGCACTAAAAGGGAAACCCTACTTTGCTTTTATCCCACCATCTGTTATATATCACATTTGATGTGCTGTGTTAACTGATACAAACTGTATACTGCTGAAATGAGCATTGTCTTTCCACACTTTGTAGTGAAACTTTCACAAATACACTGATTTTACTCAATAAATAAGTAGGGAAGAGTGATTTATAAATCATACACACGTATTTATATTTAGTCTAGTTTCTCTGTGAACTAAGATAAAATAAAAAGGCAACAGTATAAAAGATCATTGTTTCTAGACAATTCTATAATAGTATGAATGTAAAATTTATAATTATTTTAGTGAAAACAAAAGTATGTAAATACCAAATAGACATTTTATTTTGTCCTGATTATTATGATATGAGATGTTAATAATGGTAATGACTAAGAAACTATATTTGCTCAGTTTATATCCAAAATTTAGTCAATGTATAATTTTGAGCATGTAATAAAAAGGTAAAATATATTAATGCAATATAATAAATGTTTTATATTTGAACATACACATGCCTACAATGACAGAAAAAGCATGGAAATTGTTTCCAAATAATTCTACATTTTATGTAATTGCCAAAATGGAATTAACATTTATTAACTCATTGTGGGAAATGTTGAAAAATGATATTAACTAACTAATTACTTTGTCCTTGAGAATTGTGTAATTTATTTGTAGAGTAGATGCATGTGCAGAAAAAAGACTTACCAAATTAAGTATAATGCAATCTACCAAAAGAAACAGGTTCTCAAAAAGCTTGAGCTATATTCAAGAAAATATTCAGAAAAGCACAGGTTACTTTGGGCTTTCCGTCGTACCATTTCTTTCCTCTTCATGCTGAATTTGGACATTTTGAGAAACAAACTGATTTGAGCCATAACCTATTCCTTTCCATTCCTTGTACTCAGAAAGTAGCAGAAAAGTAAAATGATGATGTAGTGTTATATTCTGGTTCTACTATTTATTTGCAGTTACACTGAGGAAATCAGCTAATTTTACGGTCCTTACATGCCTTTTTCCTATTCCATTCTTTATTTCCATTATATTTCCAAATAGGAACAAATAAAGTCCACTACCTCTCTCTCTCCTATGCTTCACATGTATAAATGCAACTTCCAATATGGTTATCTTAGAACTTGGCCAAAATTTTTTTTGAAATTCTTGAACATGAATGGGCTTGCCACCACTTTAACCCATAAGCAACTGCAGAAATGACTTCTAAGCCTAAAAGATAATGCAGATTTAACATTTTTTCAAAAACATTGAACTATCATGAAAGAAGCTCAAATACCCTGAGGCTGCCATTCTGAAGAACTCATATATAGGCTCTCTGCCAACTAATTCAAGCCTTCCATCCAACTCAATCAAGGTGCTAAACATCATGATGAAGAAGGTGCCTTAGAAGTGGATACTCTAGCATTATTTCTCCAACTTCCATGGAAATCAAGTTACCTGGAAGTGAGATGCTACTATCAGAAAAATCTAAAACTATATGACACTGAGTTTGTGACCACATGACAGGCAGAATGTGGTAGAGTTCTGAAGACACTGTTAACAGAAGCCTGATAGGCCTCCAGCAGGCTGTTAATGACAACTTCAATTGAAAAAAATGTTGCAAACACTGCAAGAAAGGAGACCCTTGTAATGTATTACACTACATTTAGCAAACATTTACCTGCGGTAGGTGGAAAGTAAAAAATGTATCTGTTAAACCATCAGAAACTGCCTAAGGAAAGTGACTGTCATTGGTAGAAGCAGAACTGGTTTCTTCTGGCTTCATGTCATGTGATACAAATCTAGAGATATGGTAAGGATGAAATTCTCCAATTTTTAAGAATAATTTAGAGAAAATTTTAAAGGTAATTAAACATGCTGTGTTCAAAAATAAAGCTATCCTTCATCTGAAATCTGTACTGGGATAAGATGTTTTAAAGATGATTTAAATAAAAGAGAATATCAAGATAAAATGCAAAGTACTATCAGGGTAAAAACTTAGCCAAGAGCATGACTACAAATCCCTTAGGCAATATTATGAAAAATATTTAAGTTTATGCATTTGAAGATATTTCAGATGAAAAAAAAAAGCTCTGAAGGGGATGCTTTGTGGTTCTTCTCTCAAACAATAGGATTACTAAAAATCTTCTCATTTTCTTGCAGCAAGCTCAGAGGAAACTAAGGTAAAGAAGGGTGACTTTCAATGAGATTTGTGTGTATGGCTTTAGTCTAAGGGATTATATGATATAGAGGATTATAAAACACTCTTTGAAAACACAGCTTGGAGTGAAGGAACAGAGTAAAACTTTACAATGAAGCCCCAAACTTTTATGGGTAGAAAGGGGACTGAAAAAATTATCTGTTATAGTTGTATTTCTTATGGAAAGGCAAGGATGACTAGGGTGGAGGTTCAGTCCCTCTGCCTAAAAATCATGGCACACTGGCTAATGCCTGTAATCCCAGACCTTTGGGAGGCCAAGGCAGGTGGATCACCTGAAGTCGGGGGTTTCAGACCAGCCTGACTAACATGGAGAAACCCCATCTCTACTAAAAATACAAAGTTAGCCAGGCATGATGGTGCATACCTGTAATCCCAGCTACTTGAGAGGCTGAGGCAGGAGAATCACTAGAACCTGGGAGGTGGAGGTGGCAGTGAGCCAAGATCTCCCCATTGTCCTCCAGCCTTGGCAAAAAGAGCCACACTCCATCTCAAAAAAAAAAAAAAAAAGACAATTATTCCCAGGAAGTAAGACTGGAGTCAAAACAAAACAAAACCCAGCTTGATTTCAGATTTGCTAGAAAAAGTGACCTTTGTGCACCTTCCCTTTCTCTATTTTGCGTATGAGCTACTGCAGTTATGTAATGTCTTTTCTTCCATTTTATGTTCATTATGAGAGAGGCAGGTAATTTGTCTCTTTAGTTCACTAGTTTTCAGATTGATAGAACTCATGCTAAAGAACAAAGACTGAGGAGTCTCATATGCATTTTGACCTGATCTCGATGAAGCAATCCTAGATGAAGCCTTGGCCTAATATCAGAAAAGGATCAAACTTTTGGGGGATCATGGGAGGGAGGGAGTTTATTTTATATGTAGGAGGCATAAAAATAATTTGTGAGCAGAGGGTGGTTTAAATGGCTTTAGAAAATAGGTACAGACATCATGGCACATCCTACAAAGAGGTTGAGACTATGTCGCTTTGCCTTGAATGAGGGTGATTTTATGCCTGCATTGACAAAGTTCAGCAGCTGGTGATGCTAGGTAACTTTCAAGACTAGGTTATAAAATGCCATGTAGTTTCCACCTTACTAGCTGTAAAACTCTGCTGATTTGCATCCCAACTATGCAGAGGTCATGCTAGAGAGACTACAGTAACATTTCTAAACATCAGATCCAGACCAGTTGAGCCTCACCCATATTAACGCACTAGAAACTAAGTGAAAAATCTCTATTGGAAGTAGATCCTCAGCATCAGCTCTCATACCCTCAAATAACTGAAGCTGTCACCATCCACATCAGAACATAATGTGACCCATGAATCTCTTCAGTTTTTATAAATACTTTTCTCTGTATTTACCATGTGGTAGCATACCTATTTCTATGTGTCACTTTGAGTCAATCAGTCCAATCATCATCGTATTTCCCCTCTTTTTTCTGTTAATGGTAGTGTTATAAAAAATTGAGAATGAACAAGTTGCTGTCTCGGAAGCAATCTCTGGAGAAAGTATTTCTTGTTTTAATATTAGAACATCTTTAAGAATGTAGCACACAGTTTCATGATAAGCAAATACTTAGGCAACGTGTTTAGGAATAATCATAGAAGACTCTGCATATACTTCCATATCTTGGTTCCAAGCAACATGTACTCCTGACATGGAAGAAAAAAATCATATATAAGTTACTAATTTATAGTATATTCTACATTCCACTAGAAAGCATTGCATCTCAAAGCATTGTCACATTACTCATGCTAGAACTTGACTTTCAGAAACTGCATCACAGTTCTACAGTAAAAGCAAATTAATTCCATAGTAAGGTAAATGTGTTAGGAAAAGTATCTTTTATGTCTACTAGCTCCTCTAGTGATATATGAAATATAAGCAAGGCTGTATGAGAGATCTTAAAAGTCTTTAATGTATTTTCAAATTATAATAGTGGAAGAAGTCTGAGAATAAGAAAAATTTAAAAATAAAAAATTATTGCTAATTGCATTAGAAGGATCACTAACTATTTTGACATATTAGGAGGACACAGTGATTTTTTTGTTAGTGACTCCCTCTAAAAAATCTTGCAGTAGCAGACGCAGGGATATAGATGGTGAGAATAGCTCATGTTTTTTAGCTCATTTGTAGCTACCATTTTTATCACAATTCTCCTTCTGTTCATGAACCCATTATTCTTAAAATGGTCACCTTTTCCAGGAAATTTTAAATAACCTATTTTGTAATGTACATCTCTTGATAAACACAAGCAGTCCATGGATAGTCTTGATTTCTAAGTAATTCAAATAGGCCTATTTATTTACTTTTTCCTAAACAACTTTGACATTAGCCATCTACTTTTACCACAGACAGGTTACCTAACACCTGGCTGGATAAGTAGCAACTGCCAATAAACTTTGTTATATGTTGAACTCATAACAGCTCTTGTTCCAGGTTATGTGAAAGCAAGACATGTTATTTAAGATATACAATTCCAAGAATATAATCCACCAGACTATTTAGACAAAACTTCCATTAAAACAACTAAAAAATGTGAATGGATAGTCTGAAAAAACTTTATGACAGGCTTCAGAGATATCCCAAAAATACTTGAAGAAGACAAAGCATAATTGGAAATAAGAAACTGAAGGTTGAGGAAACCAAAAAGAGAGGCATCGCATATTAGGAGACTGGAATTACTGGACACAAAACTTAAAACATTTAAAAATTTAAAAATTTAAAACATTTACTATTTCTGAAAAAATAAAATCAAAATGAAAGATATGTACAGGGTCAAGTTAACCATAAGATATGACATTAGTAAGAAGGCAATGAAATAAAATAAAATAAATAACAAAAATTACACACAGGACAAGTTTAATGATTCCTTTGACAGAGTTAAAAAACAATGGCTTTAAACCCCAATTACACTGTAAAATCTCATTTGCTAAAAATGATAACATAGTCATGGAAGTACTATCTCATCCTATTGATAGATTTGCTCACATGCAACACAGGGGAGAAAGTCATTGAAGATCAAATTAGACTCAGGGCCACAGAAATTCTTCCATCTTTAACATATGCTTTGTTGGGTTTCCCTAGCAATAAAGTGACTATACTAGCAAAGTGAAAAGAGAAATAATATGAGGGATATCAACAAGGATCACTCTGGCTCAGATAAGGGAGTGAAATATACATATGCATGTGTATTTCATTGGCTAAATGTAAGTGAAATAGCCATTCTTAAGAGTTCCAGAAATTAGAAATATTTATCTTAGTTCTGTGCCTAGAATGCAAGCAGAAGTGCTTTTAGATGCTTACCTTTCAATTTCTGTCAAAAGAGAAATGCTTTTCAACATTTTGAGAATTTATATTTTCCAAAGTTGGCCACAATCATATGTTTATTCCCACATGCACTTCTGCAATGTGATATTGCCATGCTTGTGTAAAGAAACAACATTTTACTTTACCAGGCCTTAAATATAAGCAGGCTGTGGGGGCAGCTTTAGCAAGTAGAGCAGGGGAAAAGTAGCACCTTGCCAGTTCTAGTAGAGAAGAAGGTCAGAATGATAGCTCTCATCCCATATTCTCTTCTGCAATGTGCCTTTATCACTCTTCTCTTAAGATATAGATTTTGTCTGTCAACTTTCTTAAATATGACAAGGTTAATCACTGCTTTGACCAATGAAATATGGCAGAAGTGGCAATGTGGTAGTTCAGACAGTGGCTTCTGATTTGCCCAGTAGCTTCATTTTTCTACTTCTAGAGACTCCTGTTCTTGGCATTTTCCCTCCCAGAACACAGCTGCCATGTTTTGAGAGCCCAGTCACATGGAGAGGCCATGTGTAGGATCCAGTAAACAGCCCCATCCAAGGGTAAATATCAATTGTTGGTATTTTCAGCAGACCATCTGGCATGTCCAGACCAGTTGAGCATTCAAGGGATTCCAACCTCAGATGCAATCTGTTTGCAATTTCATGAGCGACCCAAGCAAGTACCACCAGCTGTGCCAAGTTAACCTACGAAACCCTTCAAGATAATAATAAATTGTCATTTAAGCCACCAAGATGTGACATGGGTTGTTATAAATACAGTGGGGCCAACACTGCTGCCAGGACCCAAGAGACAGAGTATCAAGCCACAGAAGATTCCTGGAATAATTCAGGTCTTACTATCTGATGGAATTTGCTCTGCTTCGCTATGAACTTGCTTTAGAGCAGTGCTCTCTTTATTTTTCTCATTTCTTCCTCTTCTAAGTGGGGATGCCTACCCTTTGCAAGTCCCATCATTGTATTTTATAAGCAGGTAACTTGTTTTTGACTTTTATAGGTTCATAGATAGAAAACAATTTTGCCCCAAGAACATATCCAGAGTGTTACCTATCTGATCCAAATAAGATTTAGATTATTTTGAGTTGATGTTTAGAAGAGATTTGAGATTTGGAGTTAATGTTGGAATGTGTTGGAGGGATATTGAGATGAAGTGAATATATTTTGCATGAGAGACAGATGTGAAATTTAGGGAATGATAGGGCAGACTACACTGGGCTTAGTAATTCTCTCCAAAAATTCATGTCTACCCTAAACCTCAGAATTTGATCTTATTGGAAATAGAATATTTGCAGTTATAATTAGTTAAGGTTAAGCCATAGAGGATTAGGATAGGCCTAAAATTCAATTATTTGGTATCATTGTAAAAAGAGTACAAGAAAGAGAAACACACAGAGAAAATAATATGCAAAGAAAGAGGCAGAGAGTGGAGTACAGCCAGGAGCTAAGAAATGGCAAGGATTTATTGGCACCACTGGAAGCTAGGAAGAGGAAAGGAATGATTTTTCCATACACCATTCAGAGTGAGCATGAACCTGTGGACACTTGATTTCAAACCTCTATCCTGCAGGATCACATAAAACTAAATTTCCATTGTTTTAAAGCACTCAGTTTGTGGTTATTTGTTACAGCATCACTGAGAAAGTAATACAAAGCATTTTAATATTTGAGAAAAATATATTTGTCATGCTATTTCCACTCATTTCAATGTCAAGAAACAAGGATGATGATAAAAGGTAATGAACAAGTAGATTATTGCTTCTCAGGGCGGGATATGATGCCTGTTGAATGTATGGAAAAGAGGTAGTGAAGTGTTCTCAGGTTCCAGGGAAGGTTGTATCCTTTCTCACAAGTCAGGACAGGAAAAATACTTCCACTGGAAGTTTTTCTGCAAGAGGAATATGTTTGCCATCAACTGCACTCATGTTCTGTTCCTTCACACTGCCCTGGAAAAATGACTATATGATTCTCTATATTTTAAATATATTTTTGCCTAAATCCAAACTAATATGCTATAAACAATTGTATCAAATCTATTTTTAAGCCATATATTTTTAGCTAATTGAAAAACATTGTAACACAAATCAGCTTTTTACAAAGAGGCTGTTAGTTAACTCTTGCACAATAATGCTTGTTAATATCTCCCTCCTCCAAATATACTGACATGCAATAGTAAGCTTTTATCATCTTTTTTTTTATAGTTCTCCAGGTCAGCTGGTATGGTTCTGCTTCAAGTCACAGATTTGCAGGTTAGCTGGAAATTTCTGTGAGCTCAGCTGGCCTCAGCTCAGCTCAGCTGGGCTTGGCTTCAGGCTTCAGGAATATTAGCTGTCTGGAGTATTTCTTGCCATGTTGCAGTAGCAGAAGCACAAAAGCACTAATCCAAATATCCATACATATTTCATGCTGATACTTTCATCTCATTGGCTAAATCAAGTTACCTGGCTTAGCTGAAATTCACGGTCTCGGAAAGTAGAAGTGCACTCCACTTAAAATGAAAATCTTGCAAGTGTGCAGTTCCTACTACTACTAATGGGAAATGAAGAGTTGGAAATAAAATTCAACCCCCCACAATGCTAGAGATAAATGGAGTTCAGGCCATCAAGGGGATTTACTGTGAGATTCCCTAGTTAGGAATCTGACTGCCACAAATTTTTCAGTTTCTATCAGCACAATAGCATCAGCATGGTAGATGATTGGCACATTCTGAGAATTGCCATATTAGAGATTTGACATATCTTTTATGTAAAATGGAAAGGAGCCATAACATCCCAGACAAGTGGAAACATTGCATCTGGCTGTACACTGGCTTTGTACTTTGTCAACCTTGCTAAGTTGGAACTGTATTTTCTAGAATCCCTTTCTCTGAACACTTCTGAAGTAGGGTTTACAACATTGAAAAATCAAGCAAGATTTAGAGGCAGTAGCTAGCTTCCCAGAAAATAAAAGTTCTGATTAGAATTTGCCAATTTCCGTGATGAAAAGTCTCCCACCTTCGGCAGTTTTCACCTACAACTGAGAGGTTCACTGTCACAACAAATTGGCTCCCATGAACTACTATGACCCAACTTTATATTCCCACTAGACATATGTGTGTGTGGTTTTTTTTTTTTTTTTTAGCTTTTCCTTCTACCTTACATGTTTTCCTTGAAGATTTCATAATGTGGGTTTGTTTTCCTTGCTCTCTGCCATTTTGTATTCAGATTTTCTTTCTGATTAATGAACTGAAAAAATATGAACCTAGCTTAACTATGGTGTCTTAAATTATAATATACAACAGCCTTTTAGAGAATTCTCCACCAACCCCCATAGTTGCATAGTTTAATTCCTATAATAAATCCTTTATTTTTTATAGCTGTCTTGGCTTCTTTGTTAAGTTTCTACTAGTGTAGTATACTTTATTTCTCATGATACATATGAAATATTTGCTAAACTGATAACCATATACTAGGAGCCAAAGATCATATTAATTTATAGGAAGTCTATCACTGGAATAACAGTTATACTTGCCTGATTAACAATTAACACTGACAGATTTAGAAGTTAAAATTCTCACTCCTGAGTGCTTCAAGTAATTGAGGCCAGAATATACAAGGTAAATAGCAAAAGATTCAATGTCTTTTATTTAGCCCCACAAGCAAAATAATTCTAATTATATGCTAGGATTCTTCAAGGAGCGGAATATAATTTACCTTTTCTACCATAGGTAACAGACATGTCTAGGTAAAGGATTTTACTATTCACTCAAACTACATTTGTCATCAATAATAATACCCCACAATACCAAACTCTGCCTCATGAACAGCAGTGCTATCCAAATTTCTGTGTGACCCAAGTAAGTTCAGAACTAAATATTCCCTTAAAATATATAGTTATTTTGCTTGTCTGAAAGGTGCAGTCTCTTGTATTAATAATCATAAGACATTCTAGTCAAGGACAAGAGGATAGTTTAAATATGCAGTTGTGATTTTATAGCAGAAATATTCCTCAAAGGTACTAATATTAAAGGAACCTAGTCTGTGAAGCAACTCAAGCCTGAAAATTATAGTTGGAATCATTTCAGAGTGTCTCAAATCATAGCTATGATCTCAGGAACACATTTTTCTTTCTTTTGCCTTTTATTGCTAGTGTGGTGTTCATACAAATTATTTATCCACATCTAGAGACTTCTGAGGTTTGGACTACTTTTGTGTCTGTGATTACTGTGTGTTTCTAGCTGCCTATGATAATTAAAATTACTCAGTATTTGTTGGTGATTGCATGATTTCATCTGGTCTCTGCTTTCACTATGCTACACACTTAGATATCAAAAGCACTTGTTAGATTGCATAATAATAAATCAAGGATGAACTCTAGAATGCCTTCTTAGTTTTACCTTACAAGTAAGGAAATCTTCATGAACTGCCGAGTATGTGTAGGGGGAACTGGAATTTTGGAGGTTTCCAAGTCTTATTCTAAGATATTCTCACTCCAGATGCCTATCATGGGTTAGTATGCCCATTCTGTAACATGAGCTAGAATATCACCGTATTTTATTCTATCACCACATTACTGGACCATTTACATGCTCCTGGCCACCTGTTCTGAGCAATCATTCTCTGGTTACAATTTTTGCATGCTTAGAATTGATCTCAAGTAAGGAGGGAATGTGTTAAACTTCTCTTCCCAGGTCCGCTAGGGGAGGGGTTTCAAATGCAGGAATTTCCCGGCTCCCGGCCTGAGAGGCAGCTGGGCTCTTTGAGCACCTCTTCCACGTGGGCCAGGTAAAATTCTTTGTCTGATCTTCCCTTGGGAAAGCCAGGTGGGGCTCTTTTTTTCCAAATTCCCACAAAAAGCTCTGGGTGGAGGGGATTCTGTAACTCAGGGATGTAGAACAAGCAGCCAATCCGGTATCAGAGTCAAAGATCAATCACTCCAGAGGAAGTTTAAAAGAACTCATCTCATTGGACAAGAACATGAATGGGGAGGAAATAACTCAAGGGCTAAAACTGGTCCTCCCCTCCCTTCCCCTCCCCCCCCTCCCTCCCCTCCCCTCCCCTCCCCTCCCCTCTTTCTCCAATTGGGTACCCTTGCAACAGTAACAATAGCTAAAATGCCTAAGGAGATTTTTGGAATTATGTAAATTATTTAACATAATTTAAGGGGGAAATAATCTATTCTTAAAGAGGAAATGAGCATTTATACAGAATGTAGTGCACGTCTTTTTAGTATACCACTGTAGAAATAGACTATTCACTTTTTCAGTGTGTACCTTACCTTAAACTGAAAGGATAGAGCATCTATTTAGCCTAGCTTTGTCAGATTCACAAAATTTGGCTGAGTTTTCTGACAAGCTAATTAATGTGGCAATAAGGAATATATCCAATGAAAAGTATGACTGTTCTCAAACCAAAACAGGAGTTATTACTAAAATTAAATAAATGGATGCCAAATGGGTAAAAACAAAAGCTGTCTACTATATAACGTAGAGATGGTGTCATAAAGAGAGCAGAATCTTAGGAATAAGAATGTAACAGTGGTGGGAGGCTTAGTATGACTGACTCCATTTCACCCTGAACCACCCCCACCACAGCCACTGTGGTAATATCCTTTACCTAAAAAGCCTGTGCTTAGCTTTGCATGCCGACCAGCTAATTATAGGAGGGATTGAGCTTGCAGTTTAACAATCAAACTTCCGGATACTAGAGGTTTCCAGGATACTACTGTCACGAATGCCCTGTTAAATCTTTTTTCTATTTTCTTAAGCAATGGGAAGCTAGAATTGTGTTCTAGCCATGGTTGTCAGCAAAACTGTGGTTTGAATTTTGTTAAAATTATGCAGTCACATGACATTTGGAAAGTAGAGAAGAAATAAGCTTCTCCTCCAGCCTCAAGGGTAGATGTGTGGACATGTGACACAACTGATGTGTATACGATTTTCAGTAAAGCTCCTGTAAATCAACACTTATCATTGCTGGGTTGCGGAAGGCACCTGAGACTGCTGATGACAATTTACTGTGCTTCTGCTACTTTCTGATTTCTCAAAAACAATAGTTATTAGACTAGAAGGTTATGCTTGTTTCAAATGTTTCTCTGATGACAAATCTGAAGATCTGTATGTAAGTCAAAAAATCAATGATAGAAGCTAAAATAGGAATGTCTGGTTTATCTATAACAGATAAAGCTGAGGCTCAGGAAATCTTGACTTCTTTGACACATGAATAAAGCAAACAAATAAGGCAAGATTCTTCTGCTTTTGCCAGCACCAAATATATGTTACTGGCTTTTTTTGGTTGCTTCTTGATAGGCTCCTCTCTTGCTTTCAAAATATAATCTCCTTCATCCCTTAGGCTTTGAGCTGAGGTTTAGATCAAAGACACTATATCTTCTTTTTTCAGTCTGTGTGATAGGACTGGTTTTCAAAAACATTTTTAAAATGTATTTTATAACAAATGGTAAATTACTGTTAACTGTTAATTCAACCACTTTGATACACAGGCTGTTGCTTTTATACTTTGAAAGTGTTTCTCCTGGATCAGCAGGTGCATATATTTGCTTGTAGCCTGTATTTTAGCCATCTAGTTTTCCTAGAATATAGTTATATGATATAGATTCACTGTCAAACTAAATAACCAACAAAGAGAGGTTCTCTAAAATAAAATAATCTTCAGGCATAGGATATTGCAAGGGAATATGCATGTTATAGTAAATTATGCACATATTCAGGGAGGTAAAAGAGACAAAGGCTTTGAAAGAAAAAATAGAGAGGATTACATAATTATTCTGAAATAATTACCCTTGGTTGTAAGGATCAGTAACAAGCGTGATGTCAATCTGAGTTTGGACCAGCAGTTGCTGAGCAGATGTCCTCAGAAGTATTTTTTTGTGAAAGTGTTGTGATGACTTTTATGCAAGTTTACAGTTTTTCTAGAGTCTTTTGTGATTGTTTCTATTATCAGACATTTATGCATGACAATTATCTTCATGGGCCTCTGTGGCTCTATTTGACAGTTTTTTTGTTTTAATACAAGTGACTCCATGGGTCTCACAATTTCTACTTCACAAGGAACTGTGAATTATATTTAGAGAAATAATTCAGCAGCAATACACTGCTTTTTTGTCTTAATTATCTTTTATTTTACAAAATATTTTTAAAGATATACTCTTTCATTGAACTAAATGTTTTGATTTCTGGCCAAAATAAATAATCATAAATATTATTGCCTCCTATATTTTCTGGAATAAGCTTTTTTGATCTGTTATACAGCATAATGACTATAGTTAATAATAATGGTGTATTTCAAAATTGCTGAAAGACTAGACTTTAAATCTTGCCACAAAAAATTATAGTCTGTAAAATGATGGATATGTTAATTACCTTGATTTAATCATTCTTCAATGTATACAAATATTAAAATTTCTCATTGTACCCCATAAATATATACAATTACTACTGGTCTATTTAAAATAAAAATAAAATGAAATAAGATAATTTCCTAGGGAATACTGTATATCATTCTTTCTCATAAAGGACCCCCTATGAGGTAGCAATCATGTCCATTTGAATGAGACCTTACAATGGTCCTCATGCTTTTGTTATTTCAAGCTTAAATTACTGTAGTCCCCTGCTGGCTTGTGGCCCAAGAGGAAACTGCATCAACTCCAGCTGGTGCAGGATGTTGCTGTGAAGCTCATCTTGCAAAAAACATCAGTCTTTTGATAGACTGATGTTTCTAATTTTTATTCAAATTTTATTTTGCCCCTTTCTAATTTTTATCCAAATAATAGATTATATAATAATTATAATTTCTTCTGCTGTAAAAATTTTAGTGACATTGGCTCAAAGACTTGTTGTTCAAGTTTTTTTTAAAGTACTCTGAAACAAACTTTCTGTTAACCTTAAGATTAGCTTATAATCATCTCCTAATAAAAGCCTTGTAAAGTACCTTTGTACCTTTATTTATAGAATTCTTCAATAAATGTGTGTTTGGGTATTTTATAGATATAGATACTTATTTCTTCACAAAGTTATATCTTCAGCTTTTGAAAACATAAAAAATAATTTAAAAATTGTTTTAAGGTTATAGCTCTTACATTAACAAAATTTTCGAAGTTGCCAGAAAATATGTTACATAAAACTGTGACTGCAATACTATTGCACAGTGCAATATATATTCTATATTTAAGTGTTTGGTTTAATGGTCAAAAAACAGATCAAATTTTCGGATTTAAATTTGAGAACTGGTTCATTTCTGTGAGCAGCTTTTTTTGTTTTTTGTTTTAATACAAGTGACTCCATTTTGTATTACCTCCATGCTTCAGGCAAGCTTAATATCACAGCATTGCTGTTCAGAAAAATAAAGTGTGTATATATATATATTTACATATATATAAAAGCTAGGGTTACATGGATTTATAGGATAGTACTGGGGCCTTCATAACATTTGTAAACTTTTCAAAAGTTTACCCTATTGTAACATAAAGCAATTTGTTATGTATGCTATAAAATACTGTACACACAATATAACACAATAAAAGAGAAAGATGAAGGTCAGTGCAAATTATATGCAGGATCTGGCTGAATCTTAGAAGACGGGAAATTTTTACAGGCCAGAAAAACAGTAGGGAAAAAGCAACAGAATGAGGGAACAATGACATGGGTAAAGAAACAGAGGAAGAAATATCAGAGAAATAGGGAGTCACACAGTTTAACTTTCCTCCTGAAAGTGGGGGAAGAAAAAAATACATTCAGAGTAAAAATAATATTATAAACTCCTTGAAAATCTCAAATAAATTCAGAGAAAATTTGTGAAGAGGGTGGTGGTTTAATTACTAAAAGGTCCTAAAAGAGTAAATTATTGATGAATGAGTAATAACAAAAGCATGTGTTAGAGCCAGCACAGTACAAAAGGACAAGAATAAAAATACAATAGCAATAGCCTACATATAGAAAGGTGCATTTTTTTAAGGGAAACTAATGCATATGTGTTAAGAACTTTCTATAAAACTTTAATTAATATTTATTATTAGAAATCGTTACCCCTATTTTATTAGATGGTCAAACTGAGTATCAGAAGGCTTTGCCAATACCTGGCCCACCTTCACTTACCTTTATAGTAAGTCTCAGGACATGCAGCTAAATTCAGGCCAGTCTAACTTTGTCTAAATGATGTCTATGAAATTATTCTCTAAATTCAAAAAGATGTATAATAAATTCCTGTTCTTTTTCTTGGAAATTATTATTTTTCCTTTTTAAAATATCGTTGTTTTTGTAAAATGTTCTTTATGCCATGTTATTATTTTTAGGTACTAAGCAGAAAAACAAATTCCAGGGCACTGAAGAACATGTAAACATTTAAGGTCTGGTTACATCACTCAACTAATAGCTCTCAGCAATGGTCAGGGAAAAAAAAAGTCTTTCTAAATCCAAGGCATTTAAAAATATCTATCAATCCTTTTTTTAAATAAGATTTATTATACTCTCATACACTTCTCCATCCATTTTTATGGTCTGTATTTTAACGACAGTTACAAACATAACATATAGCTACCATCATAGAATATGATTTTATACAAAATTACATTCACCCATCTTCATACCTGTGAAATGTTTATTTTACATTTTACTCTTTCAGGACACAGATCTCTGGCTGAATTCAGCACATGAAGGAATTTCTTCTCCGACCTTTTGAAAACCAGCTTCTAATAAGTCCTTGCACTGGGGGGTAAGGATTTCGCATAATTTATAGACTAAAGCTTGAGGATGTGTTGCAGTACAAATCCTATTTAGCAGAACTAATGAGATATTTACCACTTCCTCCATGCTACTCTGTGCTTTTATTTTGCACCCTACCTGGTGATAATGCTAACCATTGGGGATTTTATCCCCCAAAATGGGAACTGGCAAATCCCATCATAAAGAAAACTTTGTATTTAATGGTCATATCAACTTAATATTTGCATAGCAAAGAGCATTATTGCTGCATAACACTTTGAGATTGTGTTTTTATTTTTATTTATTTATTAATTTTTTAAATTTTCTTTGACTCTGTTACCTTTTAATAAAAAACAATTGATTCTAATAAATTGATAATGCTTTCAATTACTGGGAAATATCAACTAAAATTACCAGAATACTAATGTGAAAATCCTCAGTAATTTAATAATTTGTTAGCTAATGTTAACTAGTTTTATAGCACTTCATTTTTTGTGAAGGCCAAGTTTCTTTTCATGGGAAATTATTTATATGTATTTAAATCCTACCATAATAAAAGATATTTTTAATGAGAAATTTTATAATGGAATTATTTTCTGTTCATAAATTAGTAGCACTGTTTTAAAGACAGAATTTACTCAATCTAAAACAGGTTTTATTAACTTTTTTATACTCTAAAATATGTTTCCATTAATCTAGTTTTGTTTTGTTTGTTTGTTTAAGTAGGTATGTTACAGTAGATAGCTTGTCAGATGCTAGCAGGGCAGGAGAGCCTCCCCCCAACCACTTGCCACCAGGAATGTCAGGCAACCATTGGGTGATGGTCAGGTGGTTCTAAAACTGTCTTTCGAAAATAATAATTGGTGGCAGCTGGTTTCAGCAAAAGGCAGTTTTCTAATAGAAACACCTGAAGTTGGTGATCAGCAGCTTTCTGATGAGATTTCCTGAGTTGGGTGAGTGGGCCCCGAGCATGCACACTAACAGGCAAAATGGCAGAGTTTAACTGGTATATGACCTTCCTCTAGAAAGACTGGACTAGTACGGCAAGGACACCTTCAGTGAGCATGTGTACAGTTTCAGTAAACACATTGCACATGCGCCCCCTCCCAAGTGCTGGCAGGCGACTGTGCACGCAGACAGCCCACCCCGAGGGAAGAATCAGGGGAGAAGGGACCCAACCCTCTGGAAGTATCCCAACCTATAAAATCCAAGTCATAAGTCAAAAGGTGCACTTGACCATCTGAAGTCATCCATTTGGTCTTCTTCCAAGTGTACTTCCTTTCCTTCCTGTTCTAATACTTTTTAACAACTATTCACTCCTGCTCTAACATTTGCCTCGGTCTCTCACTTTTCTTATGCCCCTCGGTACAAACCCTTTCTTTCAGGAGGCAAGAAGGAATTCGACCTTCCTGCACATTGCTGCAGACACCTGTGGATAAGCCACTGCTAATAGCTACTTTTATAATGTTATCAAGAAAATCATAAGGCCATTGAGCTCACATGTTCTAGCACCTTACTGTGCTCCTACATAAACAAACCAAAGTGCAACTCAATGTAGACAGTAAAGTAAAACATAAGCTTAAGCCAGAAGCCACCAAACTAATCTCTAACTAAAGACTTTGCACTTTAACCACTCAAATATATTTTCTTTGTCTTGCTTCCATGAACACATTATAGAATTTTCCCTTTGCATCCTCTCAGAAAAGCCCAAATGCTTACCATCTGGCCCTGCCCAATTCATGAGCTTCCTGCTCAAATAAACTCTAAAATTTGAATGTGCCTAAGTTTATCTTTTAGCAAGAACAGCTAAGGACTTCCAGTGGTGCCATTTATGCTGTCTTCTTTTCAACCCAGTAAAGGCTGTACTTCAATTTTAAAATTTGACTTTATTGAAATTTAGGTGTATGCATTTGTTGTAATAACCTAAACAAAGTAGGACTGCCAGAAACACATATACCTTTTTGATGTGTTTGTTTGTTCCTTTATTACTCTCCATTCAGAGCAATAATTCTAGAATACTCTGATATAAACTCAATTTGTATAGTTATTTCTCTTAAAATTTGTCCATTCTTATTTAGGTTATTTATGAAAACATCTAGCTTTATAAATCCAGGCCATATAAAAGCCATTTGCTGAAAATTTATTTCACTATGTGCATTTATGGGACAGAGAGAAGTATAAGTATAATAAAACTCATTACATTGGAATTTTGTGACTAGAATTTACCTTTTTTTCATTAATTTTATTTAAGAAAGAAAAAAATAATGGTAGGAAAATAAAGTTACATGAGAAATATTTCACATACCTGAGAGGATATTCAAATTCAAGTAACTCCTTCTTATTAAGTTTAAATATAATGTTAATTAAGTGTATCTATTTATTAGAAAAGGACCTAGAGGACCTCCACTTGACCACACTTTGTTAGCAATTATTTGGAATAGACAAATATACTATTGATGACACTGCATTGTCTCAAAAGTTCCATAATTTAAGTTACATTTTAAGTTCAGACTGGCTGACCTATATTCCAATTTGAAGTTCTTAGCCTACTATAAGTAGGTGGCTAATCTGACAGTTACTATTGGAAATACAGTTGTCACTTATTGGAAATTAAAATCTTTCTTGCTGGTGTTTGCCTCAATTTGACTGTATTTTAAGCAGGATTATTCCTGAGTTTAGGTTCTCACCTCCCTTTTTTTGGAGCTTTGTCTTTAGAAAACTTAGAAATTATTAATCTGCTGCTTTGAGACATATGTATCTTTTGTTAAAAACCTCTTGCCAGTTTTACAATGCAAAAATGTCTTTCTCAAGAACTTGGGAGCAATCCCTTTGAAATGTAATCATCAAGGAAGATAAATCCTCTATTTCCTAGTCTCTGTGGGAAGGGTAAGAGGCTAACCTCTGTAAGTATACAACAGCAAATATAGATGGCTTAATGGCAGGGAAGAAATATCTGCAAACTCAGAAACTAACTCAATATACACCACATAGCCCATTGAGAGGTTTCCCCTCAAACATTTCCAGTAGTCTTCCACAAGTTTATTTCAACTTTGCAAAGTATGCATCCAACAAAAGTCTAATATCCAACATTGACAAGGAACTTAATCAAATCAACAGGTGAAAAGCAAACAGCCCCACTGAAAAATGTGCAAAGGGCATGAACAAACACTTCTCAAAAGAAGACATACATGTAGCCAACAAGCATATGAAAAAATGCTCAATCTCATGAATCATTAGGAAAATGCAAACCAAAACCACAATGAGATACCACCTCTGGGTATGAGATACATACCCAGATGCTGGGTATGAAATTCTGAGCCCTGACACAATCTGATGTCAAGTACAGAATTATAGTTTTTTCAAAGGGGAAGTTCTGAGGTTTAAAGTTAGTGTATGGTACAACTGTCATGCAACTACAAACTCAAGAATGAGTTTAACAAAAAGAATTTGTAGAAATACTCAACCTATGAATGATGCAGTGTACACTTTCGGTTGGGACCTGGGTCAAGGATATTGAAAGCAACCTGACAATAGCAAGGATTCACTAGCATTGGTCCTTCCAGGAGATTACAGGTGGTAGCGATGCTTCGGGTAGGATGACTCAAGTAGAATAAGAATCTATCTCTACAAAAAGAAAAATACACAGTTTTTGAGAAGGGGAGGAAGAGATATGTTATTTATTGGTTTATTCATACTGCCCAACACAGTACCTGATAAGCCCTTAGCAAATGTTGCATTGAAGGGAATCAACTTAAATCTCTGGCTGTTTCACAGTGTGAGATGGAGAAAGTAGCTTGAAATCTCTAAACCTCAGTTATGTTCCCTATAATGTGAGCACATAATGCCTGTGAACCTGCCTGGCAAAATTTAAAGCAAATTATAAATGAAAGGAGTGAAAGATGAAGCTGCTTTGCACCTAAAATATTTCTAGTTATTAATATTTTCATTATTAAAGAGCAATGCCAATTTATCAGTAACACTTACATTCAATAAAATACATCATCCAAATTGTAAGAATATATATTACTCATGGAATTCAACAAAACTCCTTAATTTATCCAAGAAAAATGTAGGAAATAAAACATTTTTATTTTTCTTTAGTTAATTTCTTTGTGTACAATCTTCCTTTTCACACATTACAGGGCCATGCCCAAAGGCTTCAACCTTGTATGTAGAGCCTGCCTCTCTTTATATCTTCTTCCCTCTTCTATGCTACACATAGACCAGCAGATGTAATGACCTACCTCTGTGCTGAGTCATCCTCACTTCCCTCGGTTGCAATGTTCTTTCTTACCTGTGAGCATTTGAGTGTGCTATCAGTTTAGAATTCCCTCTCTGCTCTCCTGTGACTTACATCTTTGTACTATTTCAGGCAAAGACAGTTTGCCTTATGACCATCTCATAGAGCTTTCCATGAGCTTTGCGTGCTGCAAAGTATTTGTGGAGGGACTGTAAATATGGAAGGAGCCATTCAGAACACCTAAAATAAGTTCACATATGGTAACATGACATAATTTTACATCTAACATTAGCTAACTGTATAGATACATTTTGAATCTTTATGTATCTAACTGTATCTTCATTCCATAAAAAATATGCAGCAACAAGACAGTGCCTTTCTTTTCTGGATCAGTATTTCTTATATAGTATTTCATAGGCTATTTATAGGCATTAACATAAAAAATCTAGGGTTATATATATTTGGTAAAGGCTGTGTCAAATGAAATTTTATTTTTAAATTCCAGACAATATATGTAATGTAATTTGGGAATGTTAAGATAGTTCTTCATTAAGCTGTGTTTCTCAAACTTTTTTGAACACATGGTTCTATATAAAGAAATAATATCTTGTAGATGTACTGATATAGACCAACCAATTTGCCTTTATAGGCAAAAGAAATGAAATGTTTTCAGTTCTGCCCTGAGAAATATTCCCCACAAAATGTCATCTCTTCAAAGATATGCCAATGCACAAAAGTCTATTTAGAGTTTAGCGTAGAGCTCTTGAATTAATTTTTTTTGGTTAAAGTATCATTATGTAAGAGAGCGACCCTAGTTTATGCCTTATTAATTACTTATATTTGATATTAAATGTTTCTATGAAAGTTAATGTTGAAAATCATTAAAAGAGTTATAAAAACTTTAAGCATTTGAGATGCAGTTATTCTAATAACAATAACAACAGTCTGGCAAAAAGGAACGGACAAATACCATGACTTGAACATTTTTCTAAGCGTTGAAAGGTTACAACAGTGGAAAACTGCAAGGGAACTAGCTAGTCTTGCCATTACACCTTCCTAAGGAATTGCTATTTGTAATCTGCCTCAAGAATGAACTCATTTAGAGTTAACCATTATCCAAAATCTATTTACAAGTTAAGGGCTCTCTAAGCCTCCAGCTATGGAATCATGACAGTATAATAGATGGTGTGCATTGCCTTTGGAAAAATGAAGGTTACTTACCTATAAGCCTGTTTTTGTGACTATGTATCATTACATTTCAGCCATTAGAAAGCCACTCACTGCCCAGAGCAGTTAACTTGCTGATTGGTTTCTGATTATTATATTTCCGTGGGAATACTGATTGATTCTTAGCATTTTTTTTAATTCTCTCAAGATGCCTGCAGAAAGACTTGTATGCTATGGGGGTATTTTTTGTTGTTATCTTCTGCCAGCAGGGGGAGGTTTGTAGTTTTCTTTCAAATATATGCCTTTGCCAGGAGGCCCAACTGTGTTCCAATGGCAGTGGCAATGATAATATGTTCTAAGAAAGAATTCCTGAGTGCCCTTCTAATGGGTCTTACATGTAGCATAGCAGATTAACATTTCACAGTAATGTTTTGACAAATTTGGCACTAACATTGAAATAGTGATGATATATACATATAGCATATCTTAGGTTAACTATTTTAAATACAAGTATCATTTCTTTTATTCCAAAAAATATTGCAGGAGATTTTTTTAATTAAAGGCTATATCCTTTCATAAAAAGGATTAATAAATGTGACTACTGAATGACATTTTTCTGGCAAATCAAAGAAATACCATGTGAGATAGCATAGGCAACTAAAACATGGAATTTGAAGTCAATAGGAATTCAGCTCCATCTGATATGCTTTAAATCTATCTACATAAAGTTCCTATATTTACCTGATTATTGCTATGCTAATTTGAGTTAAGATAGTGTCACTTCCATACATCTACTTTAAAATTTTTTATTTTTATTATTTAATTTATTTTTAGAGACAGGGTCTTGCTCTGTTGCCTACACTGGAGTGCAGTGGCACAATCATAGATCACCACAGCCTCGAACTCCTGGCTTCAAGCAATCCTCTCACCTTCCTAGTAGCAAGAACTACAAGTACAAGCCACTGAGTTTGGCAATTATGTAATTGACCAAAAAAAGGCATGTATTTATTATGGACAACATGTCGTTTTGAAATATGTATACATCATAGATGGCAAAATTGAGTTAATTAACATATATCACCTCAAATGCTTATTTTTGTGATGTGATAACAGTAATAAACCTGAAGGATATTATTTTGAATGAAATAAGCCAGGTGCAGAAAGACAAATACTATATGATCTCACTTACATATGGAATCTCAAAAAGTTAAATCCATAGAATTAGAAATGGTGCTTACCAGGGCCCACGGTGGAGGGGAGTTGGGGAGACGTTGGTCAAAGGGTGGCAAATTTCAGTTAGAAGTAATAAGTTCAGTAGATCTATTGTATAAGAGGTGTCTATGATTCATAATAGTGTACTGTATTCTTAAAAATAGCTAAGAAAGTAGATTTTAAGTGTTCTATCCACACATTTACTTTTTAAATAAAAATACAAATGCAAAAAGTAATAAAATACACTCAGCTTTGTGTGATTTTATTTTTCAAATTCCTTTCATTAATGATAACTGATGAAGTTAGAAAATGGAGCATTGGATGTGAGATTTGAAATAAATAGCTCGAATCATAGGTCAGAGAATATAACAATTGTGGTATGTTTAAGTGAGATGTAAAATGAAGGGGACTGTTGTGAAATGGACCGCTATATGGAAACCATGTGTTAATAGAGAGAATTTGTAAATAAAGCAAAGAGGGAAAAAAGTCACACTTCTCTCACTTCACAGCTTTGCATAGGAACAGTGAAATTCTAACACACTCCTCAAAATTCAACATTTATCATTCACTGACAGGACATCTTTGTTATCAGTTTCCTGAATATAGCTAATAAAAATTCCGTCATGTTTTTGTGCCATATTGGCAATAAAGATGACATTTCTCTTGTCTTTTCTGAAAGGTTACCTTGATCTTCATATTTTTCGCTGTCAAAAGGCAATATAATTCTAGTATAAAAGGACAATGAGTTTAGAGCTTTATGGAAAACTAATTAAGAATTGTTTCTTTATCCTTAACTTAGTTATTTCTTGCTTAAATAAGGTAAAATTAGTGTATTCTATTTTAATAGTAAATCATCAGTTACTTCTTTAAGCCATTAATTTAGTTTTAGAAAATATTTACAGTGCTGATAATCTAATAGATGCAAAACTAGAATTAGTTGGGCTAACTTAATTGCAGATTGATGATGTTTCTGAATTTTAGTTTTACAGATGGGAGAAAACATCATATAAAACTTGCAATTTTACCCTTTTAACATAGGGTAACTGTAATACAAGCGCCATTCTCAGACTGACTAAGCTTTGTGTTAGCCAATAGTAAACCAAATCTCAGTGACTTCTTAGATAATTTAATTAATATTTCTGTGTTATTAATATTGTTTCAGAAAATATGGAAGTACAAAGCAATGACTAAAACACATGTATTCTGTTCTCATGGGACCTAAAGTTTACAGAAAAGAAAAAGTAAAACAACAAAATTTAATAATTGGAAAATATGGTAATGTGGTAAATGATATATAAAGTAATTACAAGGTTTTTAAGAACATTTACCAAGAGACTTAATCTATTCTAGGTTGTCCAGTAAAACCGCATGAGGCAAAATCTAAAACAAGGTGTAAGAAGGGATTATTAGCTTTGTCATAAGGTCTTAATAGGAATTTGAAACTTTGGGAACAATTCATTTATAAAGGATGCATTTATTGAGTGTCTACTATGTTCCAGGCATTGTGCTATATGCTGGAGATACAGCAACAAATTAGATATTACAGTCTTTTTCAGAGAGCCTACAGTTTACTGAAGAAGAGTAAATAACGTGTCTTTGTCAATCAGGTAGTTTGTGCTTGGTTGAGAAAGCACAATTTCTGTCTGTAAAGTAATGTTTTGAACTCCTATAAGAAATTGTCTCTTTACTATCTATAAAACATGACATTTTGACTCTAGATAAAGATATTGAAAATTTATATTTGTCATTTCTCCTCTATTATTTTATGAACAATGTTTTTTGCTACTACTGAATATGTGTAGTCAAGAGAAAGATGAATATGGTGAGCAATGATAAGGAAGAAAACAATTCTTAAAAATTAAAAAGAGATATTTAGATATTGAAAAGAGAAAAAGAAGCTTTGTTTCATAATATAACAACTATATACATTTTTAAATATCAATAGACAGTGTTCACATATCTTCTTACAATCATCAACAAACTTACAGAAAAAGTCCTTCCCAGCCGGGCACGGTGGTTCAAGCCTGTAATTCCAGCTCTTTGGGAGGCTGAGGTGGGTGGATCACGAGGTCAAGAGATCGAGACCATCCTGGTCAACATGGTGAAACCCCGTCTCTACTAAAAATACAAAAAAACTAGCTGGGCATGGTGGCACGTGCCTGTCATCCCAGCTACTCAGGAGGCTGAGGCAGGAGAATTGCCTGAACCCAGGAGGCGGAGGTTGTGGTGAGCCGAGATCACACCATTGCACTCCAGCCTGGGTAACAAGAGCGAAACTCCGTCTCAAAAAAAAAAAAAAGTCCTTCCCACATTAATACTAACAAAAAACTAAGAGCATAAAAATGTCCTACTTAGAAATTTCCTTATAATACACACACAAAATAGTAATTCAGTAAAATTATTTTGAGCAACTTCAACATGCTAAATACTGTAGTAACTGCAGCTCAGAAAAAAATAATAAGCCGTCTATCTGAGGAAATTTTGTATAGCCAGAATCCCATAAATGCTGATTGAATTTAATAGGGAGAAATGATATCTTTTTCTTTGCAAACTTCCACATTTTCCACTATAAGCTTTTTGAAGTCATCAGGTTTATACTCATTTGTATTTATAGCATTGGTAACAAGCAGAGTTGTAATATATATTTTACTTGCAATAAATATAATTTAGATGACTGAAGAATAAAGGAGGAAAGGGGGAAGAGATGCATGAAGGGAAGAAAAAGGAAAACTAAATTTTAATCACTTATCATGTTTATCATCATCATTTCTTAAGTAAAGCCAAAATACTTTATTTATGCTTATTGAATTTTAGTAGAAACTTTTATATTTCTAAATTATAAACTTTCATACTAGATAAAATGAAAAAGAAAAACATAATTTTTAAAATTGACAATGACAGAGACTTAACATAACTTTGGTTGTTTAGTAATGTAGGCTTTTGTAGCTATATGTGGCACTTAGTCCTAATTCTAAGATGCCATGCTTCTAGATGATGGCCTTAAATTATCTTATTGTCTATTGCACCTATTTCTTGACGTGTTCTATTTTTATGGTATATAAAATTAGGTGCTGCTTGTAAGTTGATTGCCTGTGGTTAGAGTCTGCTTGTAGCTGCTTCTCCTGTATGACCAAGAGTTTTTTTTCAGTTTTACAATCATGATTATTCCCCATAAGATTGAGGATGTAGGAGATGGGCCTTCTCATAACTAAGGTGTTATTCTCTAATGTGTAACTCACGATAAAGGGCTAATCTATGTGTTAGATTCAACTGCTTTGATGTTCCTTTTTAAAATTTCTAACATTACGTCAACACATGTTCAAGAAAATTACATTTTTAAGTCACATTCTCTATATGCCATGAAAACCTTAAATCATGTATAGACTAATTAGACAACCTTTAGGTTGATTGAAGGCAACCAAGATGTTAATCAGCCAACCAAAGTTAAATAGACATGGATGCATACTTGCTAAAAGGGATCTATCTTTAGCTAATTTGGAAAGTAGATAACCATAAACAGGGATATTTCTCACTATAGAGAGTTAAAATTTTTGACTGTGATCTCAGTGAACACACACTATGTCAAAAATCAGCAAATCATTTAATATTATCATTTTTTCAAGAGATATGGAGAACAGATGTTTTTTGTGCCCTGATTGAGTTGCTGACAGTTTTTATCTTACAGTCAAATAACATATTTTTTTCTAAAAAATTTAAGTTCAGTGGTACATGTACTGGATGTGTGGGTTTGTTACATAGGTAAACATGTGCTATGGTGGTCTGTTGCACAGATCATCCCATCACCTAGGTAGTAAGCCTACCATCCATTAGCTGTTCTTCCTGATGCTCTCCCTCCTTCCCCCACATCCTCTGACAGGATCCATTGTGTGTTGTTCTTCACCATGTAACCATATGTTCTCATTATTCAGTTCCTACTTAGATGTGAGAACATGCAGTATTTGCTTTTCTGTTTCTGTGAGTTTGCTGAGGATAATGGCCTCCAACTCCATCCATATCCCTGTAAAGGACATGATCTCATTCCTCTTTATAGCTGCATAGTATTTCATGGAGTATATGACCACATATTATTTATCCTGTCTATCTGTCATGGACATTAGGGTTGGTCCCAAGTGTTTGCTATTGTAAACAGTGCTGCAATAAACCTACATGTGCATATATTTTTATAATAGAATGATTTATATTTTCTTAAATATATACCCAGTAATGGGATTGCTGGGTCAAATGGTTCTGCCTCTAGGTTTTGAGGAATCATCACACTGTCTTCCACAATGGTTGAACTAATTTACCCTCCTACCAACAATATAAAAGCATTCCTTTTCCTCCACAACATCACAAGTATCTGTTGTTTTTTTGACTTTTTAATATTAGTCAATCTGACTAGTGTGAGATGGTATCTCATTGTTGCTTTGACTGTCAATTCTCTAATAATCAGTGATGTTGAGCATTTTTTCATATGTTTGTTGATCACATGTATGTCTTCTTTGAGAAGAGTCAGTTCCTGTCCTTTGCTCACTTTTTAATGTGGTTGTTTTTTCTTCTTGTAAATTTGTTTAAGTTTCTTGTAGATGCTGGATATTAGACCTTTGTCAGATGGATAGAGTGCAAAAATTTTCTCCTATTTCTGTAGGTTTTCTGTTCACTCTTATGATAGTTTCTTTTGCTGTGCAGAAACTCTTTAGTTTAATTAGATCATATTTGTCAATTTTGGCTTTTGTTTCAATTGCTTTTGGTCTTTTTGTCATGAAATTTTTGCCCATGCCTATGTCCTGAATGGTATTGCTTAGCTTTTCTTCTAGGATGTTTATAGTTTGAGGTTTTATAGTTAAGATTTTAATCCACCTTGAACTGATTTTTGTATACAGTGTGAGGAAGGGGTCCAGTTTTTGCTGTAATAAAGTCTGTGCTTATGTTGTCTACAATTTGCGTATGGCTAGCCAGCTCTCCCAGCACCATTTATTAAATAGGAAACCCTCTCCCCATTGCCTGTTTTTGTCAGGTTTATTGAAGATCAGATGGTTGTAGGTGTGTGGTCTTATATCTGGGTTCTCTGTTCTGTTCCATTGGTCAATGTGTAACATATACTTTTAAAAATAAATAATACCAAGCATTTGTCACCTTTCACCAGAAAATCCAACACTATATTTACCTTGAATTGTTCACTGTATCCTATTATTTTTTTAACATTTTAAACCAGACCTTTTCTGCCCAAGGTAGCTAGAGTATGTAGATACTACACATATACAGAAGAGCACTTAATAACAAGTGAAGATTGGCAGAAGTGGATTTCTTTATATTTTTATCTCTATTCACTAGCAAATTTTGAAAAGAAGAGGAGGATGACATGAAGAAATAAATCATAGAAATTTTCTAGGAACTTGCAGTGCAGTTTTAGAAGCTGTAAGATAGGAGTGACTTAAGAAGGACATCTGGACTATAAGGAAACAGGCCATCAAATAATGTCATTTGTTATTCTCTAGGATTACTGTGTTCTGTGGGGTTCCCTTGAATCATTTGTCACTGCATGTTTAAAACATCTGCGTTTGCCCTGGACACTTACTGTATCTGGCATTAGAAATGATATGTATTGGTGGTGGGAGGGCTACCTATTTTGCTGTAATAAAGTCTGTGCTTATGTTATCTATAATTTTATCCATTAATTCATTCGGGAAATATTATTAGATACTGAATATGTGCCAAGCAGTTTCAGGCACTAGGAATATCAGTTAATAAAATCAGTAAAAATCTGTGCTTTCAGAAATTTAGTTCTGGTGGAGGGTATAGGAAATATATAATAAAATAAGTACAACTTACGGTATGTTAAAGAGTAATAACGTTAAGTATAAACTAAAATAGAAAAGGGGAATGGGAAATACTAGTTATCGAATAAATTGTATTTATTGCTCATACGTTAAAACTGGGAAGTGGAACAAATAATGTTTAAGTAGTGGATTGAGGTTTTATTACTTTATGTTTGTTTGCTTAACAAATTAAATGCATAGTTTCATTGTGATGGGTAATCTGTTCAAGCCATAAGTTTCATTACCACCACCAACAAAATAAGAACACACACACAAAATAGAAAGAACAACAGAGAATAATTAAACCACAACAGTATTCTCTTCTCTTTCTGATTTGGGTGGGGTGCAATTAATTGTGTTTAATAGAGAAACAGAGAGACCGTTGTCAGGAAATGTAAGTGTAGTTTCTCACCAAGAACTATCTGTGTTTCTCTGAGCAAGTCACAATTTTTTGATCCTCAATTTCCTTAGTAAGGTGAAGAGTTAGATTGGACATTCTCTTCAATTTAATATTAGAAAATTTTATTGTGTGAATGATCTTCCTACTCCCAACCTTTACCCTGCCTGGCCTCTAATTCTGCTCAACTAACGCCCTTCAGGCTTATAAATATAATCTGACTGCAATGTGAGTGACTTATTATTTGTCCCCAGGGATGATTTGGCTGATCTGGCCAGCTAGAAAGATGACCTTATCTTCTTTATGTATCATATCAGAATTCCATGAAAGTAAATGTGTCTCTGAAATAGGAAAACGGTTTTTTGGGGGATGGTTATAAAAAGGGATATCTTCTCTGAATCTCCAAATGAGCTTTCAAAGAGTATTTGTAAAAGATAGAGGAGTCACACTTCCAAGTACTAAGTGAAAACTAAAGTTAAATCCCAAGAGAGATTTCTAAAGATGAGATTTCACGTGCAGAGAAAGGTAATGAGGGAGATATTTTAAGTAAAAATAATTTTCCAATGCTTTCAAATCATATGACATATTCAGCTGCCTACTCTGACTTCTCATAAGATCTACTCATGGATAAGGCTTGACAATTAGATTTAAGAATTTCAAATGTATGGTATTACTCATTTTGCTATGTTTCCATGATTAAATATAGCAAAATGAGTAATATCATAAATTTACCCTATTTTAAGGACTCACAATTAAGGAGGACTTACAAAATTTATCTGCTTAGAAAGCTTGCATAACAAATAATTAATGTATGGTTAAATTAATATGACATATCAAACTACCTTAATTACATTTTCAGTTTTCATTTCACATGATTTTTGTTATAGTTATACTCGACTAGCCAAAGTGAAGCTACTTGATCTCATCAATCAGAAATTTGTAAAAATATGTGACATTCTGTTTTCGGAATTATTAAAAGGATATTTTCTGAAGTAGGTGTTATAATTCCACACTTTTCAGAATCCATTGTTTTAGTTTTGACTTATGATAAATTATGTCATAAAAGAGTTGTTTCTTCAAATTTTAGTATCTAAAACATTTACACTGTCTCAGATAGTCATGTTTCAATAATGAACAATGAAATATACCATAATGAAATTATAAAAACAATATTTACTATATATTATATTTTTCCTCTGGTGTGTAATAGCAAAATACAGAGTAAACAGTAAGAATAAGAATATTTTTTCACTCATTTATATATTTATTCATTCAGAAAAATATTTATAATTAATCTATTGTACTCAAAGATAAATATTGGTCTAGATCAAAATGCAGTGGTCAAAAACAGAAACAAAAACTTGCCTGTGTGTGGAGTTTACAATATAATGTGAAAGGCATGCATAATATACAAATAAAATTATATAAATATTTACATATATTCTAAAGTAAATAAACAGGCTTATATGATACATAATAGTGGGTTAGAGGGGAAAGGCATAGAGTGAGTGATTATGGAAGATTTTCACGAAGAAGTAGCCTTAGGCCCAAAATATGACTGATGATTATTAATCTAAAACTCTCCCAAATTTTCTGCAGTATTTATAAGATCATGTTCCTTAAAACCCAATTATATTTTTAAAATGTGTTGAGTCATTTCTATTTTATGCCTTGACATTTGCAAAATTGAAAACCTTCAAAACCATGTTCAGAGAAAAAGTATATATAACATATTATGGTATAATGCAATATAATAAGAAACACATATATCTATGCTCAAATGAGCCTAAAGTAACATAAATAGCAAAGTTGCAAACAGATGTGTTAAAACTTAAGAATATATTACAGATATTTTGCATAACTATGCATATATCTTCTTGAAAATATTAATAGGAATTTTTGAAATCTTACTATGTCTCAGATTCTGAATGAAGAACTGATTTCCACCAAAACATATCTGTAATTATACCATGTGAAAAAGAAAAAGAAAATTATCTGTGCTAGTAAATTCTGCTTTTGTGGATTAGATGAAGTTTAGATCTGAAGCAAAACCAAAACACACAGTAAAATGTCTTTTAGTTTCTTAGTCATTTCATTTTTATTTGATGAATTCTGAGAAAGTAGTTATCTACTGTTAATATTCAAAACATTTTTTGTTGAAATACAACTCTTAAACAACATAATGCATTCTGTTTGTTGATGGCAATCACCATGAGTTTTATTTACATTGTTAATCTTTTGAACTGCCAGATAGCATTAAAGATAAGAACATAGGCTTGATCTGCTGACTGGCTGGGTTTAATTTCAAGCTTTTCTTGTTACAAATTGTTTTTCTGGACAAGATCCTTGAATTTCCCAAGCTTTGTGAATTGAGAGAAAAAAATTAACCAAGTTTATAATCTCAAGCCATTATTATATGAAGAACTCAATACAATTGTTCTGGAAAAGAACAAGTTTAAAGATTGCATAGCATAGCAATCTAGCAGTTTTGCATAGGCTAGATTGCAGAAGGTCAGTCAAAAGATGGACTGAATGTGATTGTAGGTGTACATGCTGGAGAAGATTTAGCTTTGTAATTGCATGTATAAGTAATGATGTTATTTTGGTTAGAGCTGCAGTTAAATAGCATTGGAGGGTGAGCTCATAAATCTATTAATCCTATAATCCTATAATTTTTAATGTGTGAATTAGAAGAAACTTTTTATCAAAGGATTATATGTTGTGATATTGCTTAAGAGCCTCTACTTAATATGATTGTTATTTCAGTGCTTATTTTAGTTTGCTTCTCTTGAGAATAAGAAAATATGGGCCTAATAGTTTCTAACTTCAAACTAGAATGCTAGCTCAATACAATGCAGGCTATGCCCCAATTTCTTCCCCTCATATCTAAGTAGGCACATAAATCATGATTCACCTTGATTGTATCCTCGTGAATGTGGACTATTTTGCTAAGTTGTCTTCATCCTACACAGGGAAAATTTGTTATCTTTGTAACATAATTGCTTAGAGGTGGAAACAGAATATCCATACTGTTTTTCTAGTATTTTGATTCCACTTAAAATTCCATAATGTAAATGTTACAAACATTGCCTATATAAAAAGTATGAATAAAATTTTAACTTTTTACGGTAAGAATCTTCCCTACCAATTTGATGTTATTCATAAAAATGTATTACTGAGTTAGTTATATTATTAATAAAATCTATAATATAAATTATTGGGATATATTGTACCTACTATATTTTTCATTGACAAAAGAAAAAAATTTCAACTACAGAAGGATTAAAGATAAACTAAAAAAGACAGGGAGATTTGCCAAAAAAAAATTGTTTATAGAATCCATATAATACATTACCTTGAACTATTGACAAAAAAGTTAAAGTATAACCAATAGCATATTTAGTAGAAATGACTCTAAGACTATACATCTTGAAATAGTATTGATAATAGTACATATTTAGTATATACTGAGGTAATATTTTAACATGCATAGTATTTTTAGTACTCATAGGACTGGTATGAATTTTAATGGATTAATATATTTAAATAACAGTGGCTATTCTTTTTTTTTTGTATTTTTTAACAGTTGTTATTCTTATCTAGTAACCTAGTCTTCAGCTGAATAAATGAAATAATACATGTAAAGTACTTTCAAAAGCATCTGACTTATAGTAAGCTCTTAATAGAAATTATCCCTTTCCGAGCAGTGGAGCACAATCGTTGAGCATACAAGTTCTTATAGTCCTGGGATTCTGTCTCTCTTTGTAATTTTGGGCAAGTGTTTTTACCTATTCAGTGATTGGGGTGTATCTCCTCCCACCAGCCCCTAGCAACCACCATGTTACCATATGCCTCTGAATTTTATTGCTCTCTGAACCTTATAAAATTGGGGCTTATTCGTTTTTAAAAACTTTTCTTATTAAGTATACTTTGTGCTTTTTTCTCACTTTACTATTTTTGGATGATTTAATCCAATTTGGGATAAGCTTTAAAGAGAAATAAAAGCATAAACAGAGTTGAGCATAGAATCTCCAAGTCACCTATCTTGAACTTCTGTTTTCACTCAGAAAACAGTTACCTACCTTAACATACTATGCTTTGTTTTGTACTATGTTCTTGTTTAGCTAGACATGCTAAAAATCCAGTGATGGGTTTTGAGGAGGTAATATCTCCACCAAGATGTTAAATGAGTTGATTTCTTTGGTAACATTTCTATTGCTGATGAGGCCAAGAAAACACCATAACATTATTATTACTATTGACAGAGGAAATAAATAAAGGCAAAGACTCCTGAACTGAGATCAGTTGACGGTTTGTTCATCTTCTCTTGCCAAATAATGACTTATGATTAGATATAGTTCATCACTGTAATTAATGTTTTATAAAAGAATATGATATAGAAGAGTAGATATAGGAACATAAAATTAGGATTAACACTTTTCATTTTCGATTTGGGTTTTAGATATATACTCTACCTCCAATAATGCCGGTGTACAAGATCAATGAAATATGTTCCTTTGAGAGAAATTAGATAGTCATTATTCACAGTCTCATTCTCAAGCCCCTAGCATATAAAAATAATATGTTTGGGAAGACAATTTTCTGAATATAACAGCCAAAGCACACTGGGAACACTGGTTTGCTTCTCTGCCCAGATTCCATAATGCAACTATTGAGGAGGCTGGAACCAGGTAGCAGTAAAATTCACAACTTAGAGAAGACTAGTATTATACCAATTCAAGATAGCACTTTATTGAAAGTTTGCTGCTAAGCAACTCAGAGTATATATGGAAGAGTGTTGCTAGGCAACACAGCTCATCTATTCCACTGCTGAAAAGATTTTTTGTTAGTGCCATGAGAAAATAGCCCAACATTAATCTCTCATAAACCTTTTACATGTTTAAGTAAGTTTGCACAAAGCAGAATCAATTTAATTATAAAATAAAGACATTAGAAAAGAGGTTAAATATTACCACAATTTGGAAACTGGCAAACTGTATGGTTGAGTGACTTCTCTATGTGTCATTTTGACAATCGTGGAAAATCAATCACAATTGAAAAAACACAACTGAAACAATGAGAAATTATTAGAATGTGATATTCTTATTATTACAAAGCTCTTGCATATGTAGTTAAGGAAATCATGAAAACATTAATGGTGATTAAAAAAAGATATGATCAGCCATAACAAGAAAAATTAAAAGATGAGCAGAGACTAATAGGCCTATTAATTTCCAGGTAGGTGTTGGTGTTAAATGGTTTCTGTTGCAGCGCTGCTTCTCTGCTTCTTCATTCGATCATCTCTTCTGATGTATGATAGAATCAAAATGGTAGCCACCTACTCTGAATATGCTCTTAGATATCCTGCAGATGCAACACTTGAAAAGTACTGTGGTCCAATCTGAACTCCATAATATCTTATTCGTCTTTCTTCTCTCATTCTCATTCACTATCCTGTACAAAATCCATCACCAAGTTAACTATCTTACAAAATATTTACTTCTTTCTATTTCACAAGTTTATTTTTTAAGCATTGTCTCTTATAAAAATTATTGCCACAGCTTTCTACCTCCATCTGCATATAATTCTTTCTAGGGACATTCAGAAAGAATAATTTTCTTAATTTGTAAATGTTAAATGACATTTCCTGATTTAAAAATATATAAGTAAAATCAATAAATCTTTATTGTTGTCAGGATTTAGTTTCAATCTCTTAGTTTAGCTTATTGTTTATATTTTAGCTTTGTATTATTTAGCTTTTTCTTTCTTGGAATTTCCTTTTGAGGAGCTCTATTCTAAAGAAAACTAAAAACACATAAAATTTTTGAACAAAGATGTTTGTTATGTTGTTATTTATAAGAACAACAACAACAAAAGCACCATTTATGTATTAAACAACAAAATAATATTTATATTAATGTTAATACACTTACAGAATGAATGCTGTATAATAACATAAATTAAATTTCTTATAACATCAGCAACGTGACCAATTAGAGTTGCCTGGCACTTCCCATGCACCCCAAAATAAGAAACAACTACATTTTGATAGAAACGACTGAGGAGGTACATTGGAGAGCACCAGGGGAGTGGTAAAATATACATGAAACACAGCCATTCAGGATAGTACCATAGTTCTGCCACTGTCTCACTTGCCATAATTAGCTTGGAGCCATGGGGGACTTCTCACAGGAAAAAGTATGCTGGAGAACACTAGCAATTGCAATTACTAATGCAAAGTCTTAAAGTCTTTATTACAAGAGAGTCTTGAAGTCCGCACAGGCCATGAATTGGGTTTGGAGGGTTGCCAGTTACTTGTAAGCCTGTATCGCACCAAAGTAATAGCCCACATTGTACACTTCCCAGTCCCATGACCTAAATTGCCATATCATGCTGCCATCTTCAAACCAGGCTCACCACTAGAGTGCATCTTGCCCTTGGGGTGAGTAGCCACTGTCTCTCACCATCCTTTAGACCTTGTAGTCATTCTACCATTCTCACATTAGTGACCACAGAACCACAACACAGATAAAGCCTGGGCCCAACAGAAAGGCTGAAACTGCAGAATTAGAATTCAAACAATATCTCACACTCAATGAACAGACAAATCTGCATAGCAAGAAAGCCAACATACAGCCAGCTGGAATGCTGCACCAGTGCTTGCCCACATCCCACCAAACAGACAGTAAGGTCAGGGACCCATGTGTGTCAGAAACTTACCACCAGAAAGACCACCACGCAGCCAGTCAGCCCACTATGCCAGTGCACATTTGTGCCCAGCCCAATAACCTCTGATGCTCCTGCATCCAGCAAAAGCACACCACTGCTAACATAAACTCTCATAGCCTAGGCTACTGATGCAATCACAGACTTCACTGACCAACATTACAGCTGCACAGAGACCAAGCATCAGGGTTCACCTGGAACCAAAGCCAATGTACCATACCTAAGCAACATCCAGGAAAAGGACTCTCAAAAACATATAGAAACCATAAATAAAAATCAAACAAGTCTTTGAACTGAAAAAAAATGAATGAAATAAAAAAATGTAATGTACAACTTCAACAACAGACAAGATCAAGCAGAAGGAAGAATTTCTGAGCTTGATGACAAGCTCAGAAATAACTTGATGACAAGTTATTTTACAAGTTCTTTTAAAATAACATAGAGGAGGAAAAAAGAATAAAAAAGAGCAAAGAAAACCTAGGAGTCTTATGGGACACCATTAAGCAAACAAATATTTGCATTCTAGGATCAACAGAGAAGAAATTGAGAATGGTACAGATAATCTATTTAACATAATAATAACTGAAAACTTCCAAAGGCCTGGGAAATATATGGATATCCAGGTCCAAGAAGCTCAAAAATGTCCAATTATATTAAAGCCTCAGAGATTGTCTCCTAGACACATTACAATCAAACTATCAAAACCAAAAATGGAGAATTCCAAAGGCTTGCAAAAGTGTCAAGTCACATACAGGTGAATCCCTATTAGATTATCAGCAGATTGTACAGCAGAAAGCTTGAATAGTAGGAAATAATGGAGTGATGCATTCAAAATTCTGAAAAAGAAAGAAAACTGTCAGCCAAGAATAGCACATCCAGCAAAGCTGTTATTCAGAAATAAGAGAGAAATAAAGACATTCCCAGACAAGCAAAAGCTGAGAATATTTGTTACCACTAGATTCGCCTAACAAGAAATACTTATAAGAGTACTAAACCTGGAAGTGGAAGGGCAATAATTACTATCATTAAAACATATGAAAGTATAAAACCTACTAGTAGATATAAATTCATAATCAAACTCAGACTACCCCAGTCCTGTACAAGGACTGTGTAAACCTTTCAGTTCTCTAAGATGAAAGTTAAAACTTAAAATAGTCAAAATTAGCAACACTTAAATTAGTGGTTAAGAAACCACAGTAGATAAAGATGTAAATAAAGGAAACAAAAATATTAATTGTGAAGGGGAGGTAAAAAGACTAGAGTACTTTCATGTGACAAAATTAAGTTGTTATCAGCTCAAAATAATTAATTATAACTAGAAGATTCTTTACATTAGCCCCATGGTAACTACAAAGATACAAATTACAGCAGATACCCAAACAAGAAAGAGAAGAAAACAAAGCTTAGCACCACAGAAAATCACCAGAGGTAAATAACAATAAATGAGAAAAGAATCTACAAAACAACCAGAACTCAATGAACAAATGGCAGATGCAAACAACTATAAATATAATCATAAACATAAATGAATTAAATACTATAATTAGAAGATATAGAGTGGCTGAATAGATGCAAATATATGGAGAAAAAAAAATACACGGCCCAACTGTATGCTCCCTGTAAGAGATTTATCTCACTGTTAAAGACACACATAGGTTGAAAATGAAGGCATGAGAAAAAATATTTCATGCAAAGAAAGCTAACCAAGCAGAAGTAGTCATACTTATATCAGATAAAATAAACTCTAAGTCAAAACTCTAAAAAAGAGACAAAGAAGGTCATTATATAAAGATGAAGATATCAATTTAACAAGATGATATAAAAACATATAGGCCTCCAACATTAGAGCATCAAATATGTGAAGCAAAATTAATTAGATCTAAAAAGAGATATAAACTACTATGTAACAATAGGTGGGGATTTCAATACCTCACTTTCAACAATAAACATATCTTCTGGTTAGGAAATCAACAAAGAAATATTGGACTTAAACCACACCATACCAAATGGACCCAAAAGACATGTAAGGAATATTCCATCAAACAGCTGCACATTAATATTATTCTCAACTGCACATGGGACATTGCCCAGAATAGATCATATTTTAGGCCACAAAAGAATTTTAGTGAATTTAAGAAGAGAGAGATAATGTTATATTTATTTTCTGGCCACAATGTTATTAACTAAAAATTAACAAAAAAACTGGAGAAACTTTACAAATATGTGCAAACTAAACAACATGCTCCTAGACAGCTAATGGATCAATGAAGAAATGAAAAGGAAAATTTAAAATAACGTGGGACAAATGAGAATGAAAATATATCACACCAAAACATACAGGAGAGCAAAAGCAGTTCTAAGAGGGAAATTTATAAGAATAAACGCCTACAACAACAACAACAACAAAGATTTCAAATAAACAACCTAACAATCCACTTTAAAAAACTAGAAAAGCAAGAACAAACTAAATCCCAAACTGATGAAGGCAAGAAAATAATGCAGCCTAGGGCAAAAATAAACAAAATGAGGCTAGGAAAACTATTCAAAATATGAACCAAATCAGGAGTTTGTTTTGGGAAAACATAAAGTTGACAAATCTTTAATTAGACTTACTAAAAAAAGAGTAAATCAGACTCAAGTAAAATCAGAGATGAAAAAATACAAGGAAGATTCAGAGGTGAAAAAATACAAGGAAGATTCGACATCTGCAAATCAATAAATGTAATCCACCACATTAACAAGAATAAAGACAAAAATGCTATGATCATTTTAATAGATGCAAAAAAAATGCATGTCACACAACTGCATATCCTTCATGATAAAAACACTCAATAAATTAGGTACAGAAGGTAATACCTCCACACAATAAAGGCCATGTATAACAAAGTGATGGCTAACATCATACTGCTGTCAGCTTTTCCTCTAAGATCAGGGACAACACAAGAGTGTCCACTTTCATCACTTCTAATGAGCATAGTGCTGGAAGTTCTAGCCAGACCAATTAGACGAGAGAATTAAAAAAGTATCCAAATTGAAAAGAAGGAATTCAAATTGACCCCGTTTGCAAACAACACGATCTTATATAGAGAAAACCCTAAGACTCCAGCAAAAAAACTGTTTAAACTAATAAACGAATTCAGTAAAGTTGCGGGATACAAAATCAGCATAAAAAATCAACAGTATTTCTATATGTCAGTAGTAAACTAGCCTAAATAAATCAAGGATGTGATTTATTTACAATAGCTACAAAAAGAAAATAAGATACCTGAGAATAAATTTAAGAAGGTGAAAGATCTCTAAAGTGAAAACTACAAAACGTTTAATTAAAGAAATCAAAGAAGACAGGAATAAATCTTATTTTCATGGATTGGAAGAACTATTGCTGTTAGAATGGCCATACTAGCCAAAGCAATCTGTAACTTTAGAGCAATCCTTAACAAAAATAACAATGACATTCTTTACAAAATTATTTTAAAATCCTAAAATTTGCATGGAACCACAAAATATATATAGCCAAAGCAATCCTCAGCAAAAATGTACAGGGCTGGAAACATTACACTATCTGATTTCAAAATACATTGGAAAGCATTAGTAACCAAAACACAATGATAATGGCATAATGACAGATACATAGACTGATTGAACAAAATAGAGAACCCAGAAATAAATTCATACCCTGACAGCCAACTAATTTTGGCAAAAGTGCCATGAACACATATTGGGAAAAAGATAGTATCTGATAAATGGTACCAAGAAAACTGGATATCCACAGGCAGAAAAATGAGACTAGACCCATACCTCTCACTGTATATATGAATCAACTCAAAATGGATTGAAGACTTTAATGTAAAACCTTAAACTACAAAACTACTAGAAGGAAACCTAAATGGAATACCATGAGATTGGACAAGATAAAGATTTAAATAAGACCTCAAAATCACAGAGAACAAAAGCAAAAATAGACAAATGGGATTACATCAAGTTAAAATACGTTTTCACAGAAAAGAAAACAATTAGTTAAGTTAAGTAACAACCTACAGAATGGGCAAAAATATTTCCAAAGTATGCATGTAACAGGGTTTAATATCCAGAATATATAACAAACTTAAATAAAGATACTACTACTAGTAATAAAATAACTTGATTAAAATTGGCAAAAAACCTTAATATATATTTCTTAAAAGAAAACATATAAATGACCGACAGGTATGCGAAAAAATGCTCAATGTCACTTAATGATAGCCATCAATTAAAGCTATCTATGCAGAATCTAATTTTGAAAAATAAATGTGACATATATGTGTTTTTGCAATGTAAGTAGGTATGGACATGTATGTGAATTTGCAATGTACACACAGATAATAAAAAAAGCACTGAAAATAAGAAGACATATATATTAGTCAATTTTCATATTGCTAATGATACTAGTTGAGACTGGGTAATTTATGAAGAAAAGAGGTTTAATTGACTCAGTTTCTCATGGCTGGGGAGGCCTCAGGAAACTTACAACCATGCTGAAAGGCAATGATCAAATTAGCTGAATACAACCTTAACACATCTTGCAGATTCCAGTAACTGTGTGCTAAAAATATATAATATGTTTACTCAAGACTTTCTGTATGATAACCTAAAACATTAAGTAATATTGATTAGCATAATTTTCTAGAAATTAATTTTTTTAAATGAAGGAAATTAAATTTAAAGTTCTTTACTACTGTGTGTCATAATTACTACATATTTGGTTATAGATATTTGGACTTCTAATAAGAAAGTATATATTAATAAATTATAGATCTGAAACAGAAATTGAAACTTAGAAAATAAATCAACCTAAGTGAATCAAGTCAAAGATAAGTCAAACGTGGTCTCAAAGCAAGAAAGAGTGTTTTACCATACAATTTTGCTTGAAGTAGATTTCTGTTTAAATCTAGAATTTCCAATCCCTCTTGAGTAAGATATAATGCCTAGATATGAGGTATATCATAGAGCATAAATCATAGAACCAATAGATGTTCAGTCAGTTCCATTTTGTAAGATTGTGTTATCACGGTAATCTTTCTTTAATCCAGTTAGATTTATCATAGGCTGAGGGCCACTGGAAGTTTGTCAGTTATGAGAAAAGTGATGGTAAGTTCATGTTAGAGGAGACAAATTAATTCACATAAGTTAAGTGAGTCTATTAAAATGTAAATTGGGGAAAGTTATAACTATAAATCATATCAATTTAAATGTAATGGTTTCAAATGAAGCATAAGGTAATATGCAAAACAAAAATACATTTATTTGAATTATATTAATCATAAAAATCTGAGTATTATAACAAATCTTCAAGTATTTCACAAGTGTATTACAAGTTCTTAAAATTTTTTTAAATTTTATTTTATCATATATTAAATTTTATTTTTATTTTATATTTTAATATTTTCTAATGGGTATTTTATTAGAATATAGGTAATGACTTTAATCCATTTTCTTCATTTTAAATATAACTCAAAATGGAACAGTTAAATAAAGCAGAAAATTATTATTTAACTGTGAATAAATTCAAAACAATGTTCATTGAAGAGTGAAAAATTTATAAAAGATGTATTGAATATTTGATAAAAGCCAAAGTTTATTAAATATACAAGACATGAAAGTTTTTTTATATAAATAGAGTTTTAACTTACTACCGAAGGGAACAGTTTGTAGATTTCAGAGTCAAGTTAATAACCTTTACAAATAAAAGAGATAAGACATTTTATTCCTATTCTATGTATTTCTAATGGAAATTCAAATATCTCAAAAACAATTGTTAAGGGATGTCCCTCTACATTGTGGTGTTTCTCATGTGTCTCATGGCTTCTAGTTTCCATTGTGAGATACACAAAAATAATGAATAATTGACTCCCATTTTAAATAGGAAGAATGTCACGAATAACTACACATTCTAAACTTCTAAATCTATTAGAGTGGAAATATATATCTAAGTTGTAAATATGAAATGAATATATGTACTCACATGTCTGTGTGTCTGTATAGATTGTTACTATATATACAGCTTGGTCAATTAAATATATAAAATAATATCTTTAATATTTGTATATTAATATGTAAAATATGGACTTGTGCACAAAGAAATGATCAACTGCAAAATTCCTTTCACAGATTTAGAAGAGTCGAGGCTTGAATGGAAGTTTAGCTAGCTATCAACTTCATTTCCTTTTCAAATTGAAAATGTCACCTTCAATCTCCCAGGCAAGTTCTTCTTGGACCTATTCACTTGAAGCAAATTGTCAATTTGCCAATGCCTCACAAAATTGCCAATTCCATTATTGCATAATACCGAATTTTAGAAAACCTTTTCCCATAATGAATGAACAACTCTTCCTCTCTATAATTTCTACAATTTAATTTCCATTTTGCCCCTCTATTATACCCCAGAGTAAGTAAGCACATAGTTACATGTGACATATGTACGATGGCTTCAGATATTTTCTTTCGCGCTCTGAAGATTCTACTAACTTCATTAATTTTCCATATAATATGGTTTCTAGTTGTCACAAGATTTTATTCACTGCCCTTTTTATACACCTTGAATATCAAGCATGCCATTAAAATAGGATACCCAAACTGGACAGATTATTTCAGATGTTGTCTAATAAATACAGAGAATAGCTGAATCTTTTATAAAGCAAGTCCTTGAAACCTGGATTAAAGTTTCTAAATGTTGAAATACGTTTGAGGATTTTGGTTTATTTATAATAGTATTTAAAATATATTTCTGGCTCATAAAAATAATTTTGAGCAAATTTATTAATAATGTGCTATGAAAAGGCTTTCATATTGTATTTCATATGTGGTTACTATTTGAAGTCAAAGCTAAACTCTATATTTTTCTTAAATATCACCTAAGTCATTATTTTTTTATCTAACTTGGAGGAGGAAGAGTCTCTTTGGGAGAGACTGTTTTTGCCATCAAATTGATTTAAATCATCAGATTTGATAAGGATGTCCTCTAGGTCTTATCCAAGCATCTATTTAATAGGACAGTGCTGTGAATAGATTCCTGAATCTATGCTTAAAGACTTTATCTGTTAACAACAGGATTAGGTTTCAGGTCTGACATAAAATGTGATGTCATCTAGGAGATGTTTTCCTACTTGAGGCGTAAGGAAGATAAGAAATACTTATTGCATGCTTTTTATATGTCAGGCATAGTAGAATTCTTCCCAATAAGTAAACTATTCAAGTTACAAATAATTGACATTTACTGTTTTGTCTGTTTAAGCAATTTGTTGAGCAATAATCAAAGTTCATTATTCTGTTGTTAATAGACTATTACCTAGTGGTCTGTAATCGCTGGGGGCTAACATTTTTCTCTAGTTTACTTCTTTCTTGTCTCGATTACTTCATTTTCCACAGTTTTTCAGAATATTAATACTGTAAATTTTGACAATGCCTAAACATTAAGTCAGAGAACTTAACAGTGCTGGACCAGCAATACCACATTTGTGAGAGCATGGAACCAATGAAACTAGAGTACTCAATGAAAGATCTCAGATATTTATCAGTTTTGATTCAAGGCCAGACCTTTCTTATTCATTCTAGGAGAACATTTGAATACCTCAATGTGCTCAGAACCATGCTAAGCACCAGAGCCAAAAGAAAGATGTGAAGAGGGTCCCTGCTATCCCAGCTGAAGGAGGACTCAATACAGAAGCACACACTGGTCTCAAGCTAGAGAGGTTGAGATTGAGAGGGAGCCCCACGAAACAAAGTGCAGGTGTCATGCAGGACAGGACAGGAGCAACTCCTGTGCCCTGACTTAAAAGAATGAGGAATTGATCTTTCAGAGAATCAGTGAAGAGCAGGAGCATCATGAATGGGATGTCCCTTCTGAGGGACCTCCTCCATCATTAAAAACAGGTTAATGATGGAGGAGGCAGGATGCCAGTGAGGGGCAGTGAGTTAAACAAGTGCCAGGGATGTGCCCAGTGTGGTCTAGTTAAAATGAAAATAGACCAATTTTTAAAAAATGAATCTATGTAAAACATTTTTAAAACTGCATTGTCTTACTTAGAAAGGCTTTCCCCTAATTAATGAAATAGATTGGCACGGTTAGACAAACAAGTTCAGTTGCTCAGATTGACTGCAGCCTGTCCTTTCCATAAAGGAAAAGAATTTATATATTTGCCATTTTTTCTTCTATTTGCCATCTACCCTTTGTCCATTTCATTGGCCATTAACTCTTCAATTAGGCAGTTCAAGTGCAGTAAAATAAAATAAAGAACAAGAAATGACAAACCTCTGACTACCTTGGAAAACTAATACAGAAATGTGACAGACAAGTGAATCTTAACAATTTAAAATTTAGTTAGAAGTTTTAGAGCTCAGAAGCATATTTTTTCCTTAAGACTAGAAGCAGTGTACTCTAAAATTATATGTATAATATTCAAAAACATAAATATTTTCTATTTAGTTGGATAATAAAAGTCGTCTTGAACATTGTGTAACATAGACACTGCTTGCCTTCTACTTTACTTTGTGCAGTGGAGGTCTTCACTGCTAATGTAAATACGAATGTTAACTTTAATAAGAGGTCAATGTTTATTTGTTCCCAATAATCAATTTTATCTGACTTAACACAGATAATTATCTTAATCTTCCTCTTTTGCTAGCACAAGTATATTGGCTAAAAAATGGTGATAAGAATAATTTATTTTCTTGTTTAAAAAATTCTGGATGATGAGATCATTTGTATTCTAAACCTCACCACCATGCAATATAACCAGGAAACAAACCTGTACATTACCCTGAATCTAAAATAAAATTCAAAATTATTAACAATTTTTTAATTGCAAAAAAATCAGATTACAGAGGTTAAATTAATGAATAAAATACTTTAAAGCATCGATTTCAGTTATTTTTACCATGATTCCTATTTATATTAATGATTATATTTGCAGCTTTGACAAATCATTTAACAAACAAAGGATGTAGGGAGACAGCTTTTCACAATTGCCTTGAGATTTTGAGAGGGAGAAACTTTGCTAAAAAGCCTTTTCAATTACAAAATTTTCCTAGCAATATTGTTCAGGGTATAAATATGACATTTCTTTCATTAAAATTGTTATTACATCATGATTATTATTACTGATATTCTCTCTGTTGTAAGAAAAACATAATATTCAAGGGCATGGTTGATTCTTTAAGGAGTTTCCATTAGTTACACAGGCAAAATGTGGATGTAAAATGTAACCGACTATGAAGAGGTCAGTAAATCTCAGAGGCATGGGATAACTCAAACCTTTTCTTAGACAGAGACCCCTATTGCAATTTCCAAATGTGAGATTTTTATCTATCAACAATGTTGAGCATTTTCTTGTTTTCTAAAAACTTGTAAAGTTTAGCTGCATAAAAGAAAAATATAAAATATATTAAGGAATAAAGTTTTTCGTGAATATCTTTGAAGACACAAGAACAGAAAGAATTTGCAAATGTACTATTAGTAGCTTTTTAAAAGAAGTCTATAATAGCATGGTTTATATGTATTAAATTATTTGTTTCTAACAGCCTTTCATTTAAAATGAATTATACATGTTATTGAGGCATAACTTGTTTTATATAAATACATGTTCCTATTAAGGAAATATTAAAGGTGATATGGTTTGAATGTCCCCTCCAAACCTCTTGTTGAAATGTCATCCCCAATGTTGGAGGTGAGTTAGGAGGTGTTTGGGTCATGGGGCATTCATCCTTCATGAATGGCTAGGTGCTGTCCTTGTGATTGTGAGTGAGTTCTTGTGCAATCTGTTTGTTTAAAGTTATGAGGCACCTCCCCCCAGTCTCTCTTCTTCCCACTATTGCCATGTGACACTCCTGCTCCCGCTTTTACTGCCCCCATGATTGGAAGCTTCCTGGGGCCCTCACCAGAAATAGATAGTGGAGCCATGCTTGTATAACCTGCAGAACTGTGAGCAAATTACACCTCTTTTTTTCTATAAATTACCCAGCCTCAGGTATTTCTATATAGCAATACAAAAAACTAACACAAAAGGTGAATAATTTCAGTTGAATTTATTTATTCAAAATGTTATTGATTGTCAACTATATTCTAGGTACCGGTGTGGTCACTGAGGATATGGTGGTGAACATGATAGACATTATTTCCCTTATGAATTATAGTTCTCAAACAACAAATAGCTAGGTTTTCTGGAGAAATAATCACTGGTTCAGGTAACACAAATGATCATTTTGCTGTATTCAAATATATAGTTAACTCACAGCAGATTCTGGCGGCTTATTTTACATGCATGACATGTATGCATGAAAGCTTGAAGACAGAAATGTATATCGTAAAATTAGAGGATGTCGAGAATACATATCATACTTATTTAGCCTGTCTTGAAATTGTAATAAGTGCATTTACTACAGAATTTGATTCTGGCTTAACTTATAATCACATATTTAGGCATATTTTTATTTATAATGCAGAGTCCAGACTGTTTTTATGCTTGTCATTTGTATGGCAGGATGTCAGATGACACATTTTATAAAACACATTTGATTATATAGAAAATCATCTTATCAAAATCATATGTGAAATATTATAAAGATTGAGGACAGCTTAATATTTTAAATATTTGAACAATACATAAGAGTTGCTCTTATAGTCATCTTCAGAGAGACATTAGAGGATATTAAATATAGTTGTATATTTTGAAACGTCAATAAAGTATACAAATTTTTGTATCAAAATATTTTCAAAATAACATATATTGAATTAGTGTATTAGTCTGTTCTTATGCTGCTGATAGAGACATACCCAAGCCTGGGGAATTTATAAAGAAAAAGAGGTTTAATGGACTCACAGTTCCACATGGCTGGGGAGACCTCACAATCATGGTAGAAGACAAAAGGCATGTCTTACATGGCAGCAGGCAAGAAAGAGAACTTATGCAGAGGAACTCCTCTTTATAAAACCATCAGCTCTAGTGAAACATATTCACTATCACAAAAACAGCATGGGAAAATCCAACCCCTGTGATTAAATTACTTCCCACCTGGTCCATCCCATGACACAAAATTGTAGGAGCTATACAATTCAAGATGAGATTTGGGTGGGGCTATAGCCAAACAATATCAGTTGGAAATAATATATATAATACATAATTTACGTATATGCAGAACTCTTAATAAATCACTAAGAGAGAGATAGCAACCCAATAGAAAATATGGACAAAGATAAGAAGTTTGGAGAAAAGGAAATACTCAGGCCAAAAATTTATAAAAATATTTTCTCAGACTCATTAAACATTTCAAATTACAATTTTAAAAGCAAATATAATTTATAACAAAAAATATAGTTTCTCACTAATAAAGTTAGATAAGACCTTGCAGAACTCTAGATATTTTCATAAAACTGTTGGTGGAGATACTTGTTGACATACTGATAATTTGAAAGTACCTTTTAAATATAAAAGCTTTCACACACTTTGACACAATATGTCCATTTCTATTTATTATTTTTCCAATACAGTCACTCAACTTCGATGGCAACCAGAAAGTATAATTGAAAAATTAGATATGCAAATACCATTAAAGATATTTATGCTACTTTCACACTATAACTTGATAGCTGGTGAAGATGGCAAGTTAGATCTAGATAGAGCCCGTTAACAGGAAAATGCAGATTGAAAAAATGTATGTAATAGAATACTTTTTTAAAGAAGGAAAATCAAGATAAACACATGCATACTTAAAAAATATATGGACATTTACTCACCAAATAAAATAGTGGTAAATTTTTCTCATTGTAATATAGGGTGAAGGAGGGGAGACATTTTGGCGTTTTCTTACACTGATATATCTCCAGCACCTAAAATAGTTCTCAGCATATATGGGGATCTCAGTACATATTTGTTAAGTAAAGGAATTAGAACTACTTTATGTGAAATCCAAATGCAATATCTCAATTTATAAAACAATGTCTTTATCATCTAATTTGCCCCTTAAATTACTCCCACCAGTAATGTTCTCAATCTCAATAAAATATCCAGGCCTTTTAACTATTCTAATATTTTTTTCTTTCAGGTTTCTATATTCCCAGCTCAGCCAAATCAATACTTAAGACTTATCCCATAACTCTTCTTTAGCCAATATATTCCAGTAAGTTGGTTCATTGCTTTTCTGTCCCACCACTTTGTGAAAAACCTCTCCACCCCAAAAATCTAAAGGTCTCTTATTTCTTATGTACACTATAGAATGAATCTACCATACGCTGAGGGCTGCCTTAGAAATATGCAGAACCTCAAATACCTGTGCATATGGTCTTCAACGGCAACTGTCCCCTCAAACCACTCAAGAATCCTATTGCTTATATTGAGGCAGCTCTCTCTAGTTCTAAACAGCAACTATTTTAAATTTTAGCCACTATCTCCAAACCTGACTTTCTTGCCTCCTCCCTCTGTTGCTGAACTCTCTTTTTCACAGCCCTGAGACTAGAGGCCAACGGAAAGTACCTCCTTCAACTTTTGCTGCAAAACGTGTTTTCTTTATCTACATTAGACCAAAATATACTCAGATCTTTCTCATTTTAGGAAACATACTCCTGTTATCTTATATTCTTCTCCACTACCATATTACTTTCCTTTCCTTCTTAACAACTTATTTTTACTTCTCAGCCCATTCAATGCATAAGATATTGTTTTCATTTTCACTTTCATCAAATCTTAAAAATTTTTCACACTAAAGTATCAATGCCCTTCATGTTGCCATGGATAACTGTCATGTTAAGTATTAGTATGATTTCACTCTATACAGCACTTTCTTAAGCCATTCTATTGCCTACTATCCTATACTACAAACACTCCTGATTTTTCAGACACACTGAAATGTATTTCTCTCTATTGTGCCATAAATGTTTACATGGCTCAAAACTCTATTGCATAAACTGTTTTTGATCAGCCTAGATGTCCATGCTAGGTTTTTTCATATTATTCTATTCTCTAAGTTGTAATCTTTGAATTCCTATTTTTTAAATCTATCTGCTTGTCCACTGATCTGTACATTCAGCTGTCTGTTGGACATCTCTTCTTCTGTGTGCTTTCAACACTTCAAGTTTGAAATTTCTAAAACAGATTTTGTTTTCTTCCCACTTAAGCTCATCCTGCATTCTCTGTTCCCTATTCCAGTGATCTTTGGTTACTGAAAAAAATTTCAGACTTCTGTAACTGACCATTGTTAGGAACTCTGAAAGGCTTTGGAATTTACCCTATTTTCAACCTACCAAACTGGTCTGTTACTACTTTATGGAAATAGGTAGAGAATTGGTGACTACTGAGTCAGAGACAAAAGATGTTATCACTCAAGACAAAAATATTCAGAGCTTCTACACCAGTTCACCGTGACCCTCAAATCCCATGGGGGCAATGCAGATCAGCCCAGAAAGATTCCAGCCCACCAAATACATTGCTTTAAAACAGACAAAACTGAGTTTGGCGTTTACTGCTTTTACAGTGAGTATATAGTAATCCTGCTTTTATCTCATCCCTACAGGTTACTTTCTGCAACCACAATCCTCAGAGTCATGGTCCAACACTTCTCCCAACAACCACTATTCACAACCAACCAGTAACCAACTCCAGTTGACTTTAACTCTTAAACAGCTTTTAAATTAATCCCTTGGTCTTGATCTTCCCTGTTATTACCATAATTCAGGCCACTTCACATTGTCTCTCATTAGGATTATTGAAACAGCCTTTACTCATTGTGGCCCTGCCCTTCCCTACCCATAAAATCCTCAATGAATCTCAAATCTATAACCAAAAATCCTTATGCAAATTAATTCCAATAATTTGGTTTTTATATTTGTTATTCTTGCTCTTAGGAAAACATGACAACTCCTTAAACTAATTTAAATTAATGCCTTTCATGATTCAGTCCCTGCCTGCATTGCTAGATTATTTTATATCACTGCTCCTCCTTTATTATTCCCTTTTCCATTTACCAATAAGTCTCAAGGATTAACTTTCCTCACTTTCCACTGCCAGTTGCTTTACTGTGCTACTTTCAATTGCTGTTCCTCAACTCTAAGCCATTACATATATGGTCTGTTTACCTGTGTCCACTGACTTTCTACTTGGTAATTTAAAAATTCATATTTTTTCAAGTTTCAACGTTAAGGCCATGTGCACCAAGAAGTCATTATTAACCTGTTATCTATGTTGGGTGCTCTTTCATGTGTTCTAACTGCATCCTAGGCTTTCCAGTTCAGAATATCACACTGCCTGTCTTTTTGCTGGCCCATATCTCTCAATAGGGTCTTTGTGGTAATCAGAAATTACACTTTTTTTTTTAAAATCCCTGACATACCTCCAGCAAATAAGAAAGTGATTAACACATAGTACTTAACAAATATCTGTTTAAAGAGTGAAGAAAATAGTCACAAAACATCAAAACACTTATGAGGATTGAAGTTTCCCTTATATTAAAAAATTAAGGATCTTTGAGGGCACAGATCTTATTTAGGTTTGTGTCTGCAGCAGTTAGTATAGTTCCTACCTAACTGCTCAATCCTCATCAGTTGTCGAATTTGTATCTGTGAATTCTCTTAGTTGTTAAAGTTCTTTATATTGACTAAAGAAAATGAAGTAAAGCTTTTAAAGAATTAACGTCGGCCAGGCGCGGTGGCTCAAGCCTGTAATCCCAGTACAGCGGGAGGCCGAGGCAGGTGGATCACGAGGTCAAGAGAACGAGACCATCCTGGTCAACATGGTGAAACCCCATCTCTAATAAAAATACAAAAAATTAGCTGGGCATGGTGGTGCGTGCCTGTAATCCCAGCTACTCAGGGGGCTGAGGCAGGAGAATTGCCTGAACCCAGGAGACCGAGGTAGTGGTCAGCCGAGATTGCGCCATTGCACTCTGGCCTGGGTAACGAGAGTGAAACTCCATCTCAAAAAAAAAAAAGAATTAATGTCAGTTTCACTCAGAAGTCTTACGATGACTATAACCCATAAGCAGTTCTGTTAGACTGATCCGGCACATTATTTCAGCCCACTGTTTATACACAGATAGTGAGAATTCACTATATGAAGTCACATCACACTTGCTCAGATGTAACATTTCAGCAGAATCACATCAAGGTTTGGGTGTAAGACCACGTCAGCTTGTATATTAGAAGAGGCATAATCACTATTCTCATCAGACAATACCTTCTGTGGAGGAAAGGCAAGGCTAGCGACCTTTATTGTTTAAGGAATGTAGTGACTCAGGCAATAGATAGAGGAGACCTCCTATTTTGTCTTCCAAGCATCTTTCGGGAGAGCTGCACCCCCTCACAAAATCTGGGGATTTGTGAAATTATGTTGGCAGGCAGAAATCAGCCAAATTTGTTACTTTGCCTAACATTTCTAACACTAAAATCAAGCTCTCTGTACTTTCTTGGTCATTTGTGGACAGCACATGAACAGAGCCACAAATAATTTGCAACACCCAAAGCACAGGTTGCCAGCTGAGGTTCACAGTGATCCTCTTTAAGCTCTGATACTGGGAGCAAGTGCCCTTTTGTGGTCTATTGAGTGCCATGATTTCCTTTTTCATTTTTGTGCATTTTCCTGCTGATTTCGTGGTTTAACACGGCCCCAAGACTAATGCTGAAGTGCCGTGTGAATTTCCAAAGTGTAAGAAGGCCGTGATGAAAATACCTGCATTTGATAATCTTCTTTCAAGCATAAGTTATAGTGCTGTTGGCAGTGAGTTCAAGGTTACTGAAACCACAATATATATTAAGCAAGATGTCTTTAAACAGGCCATAAAACAAGTTGATATATTGATTAGCTGATGGAAATGCTGTGACCAGAGGCTTGCAGGAAATGAATCTTGAATTTTCACTAAGGACAATTAATTATTTGCTAATTCAGTGTTCACATGACATTACAGGACATAACTACCACAAATAACAAGAATGGACAATAATTAGTTTCTCATAAATATAACTGACTAATGAAAGAAAGCAAAAAATGAAGACGGAAGATACTGGAGTGTCTCTGAAATTATGAACACATTATATAATTTACTTTGCATTTTCTTTTATGTTTTGGGTGAAGATCAAAGTATATATTTGTGTAACGAGTAGATAATTCATATCTGTGAGAATATAATTATGTAGAATTGAAAACAATCATACTAGGCTAAATAAATTTATGAGAAATCAATAACATGGGATTAAACATAGATGTCAGAATTCATCATTTAAACTCCACATATTAAATATCTTAGAAGATAAAATAAAAACTTACACCTTTGATCCAAATATACCTGAAAATTTAATTTTATTGAATCACAAGAAAGATATGAGAAAAATATTTCAAGATTAGAAATATTAAAAGTTAAAATTAAGAGATCAGAATAGAGAATATAAAAAGAGTTGTAGCTTAGCTTTTATGGTGTAACTACTAAATGAAAATCCAGACAAACTAACAGTGTTCGAAGTCTTTATACTTTTAAAATAAGTACCAAACGGGGCTGGGCACAGTGGCTCAAGCCTGTAATCCCAGCACTTTAGGAGGCCCGGGGCGGGTGGATCACAAGGTCAAGAGATCAAGACCATCCTGGTCAACATGGTGAAACCCCATCTCTACTAAAAATACAAAAAATTAGCTGGGCATGCATGGGGGTACATGCCTGTAATCCCAGCTACTCAGGAGGCTGATGCAGGAGAATCGCCTGAACCCAAGAGGCAGAGGTTGCGGTGAGCCGAGATCGCGCCATTGCACTCCAGCCTGGGTAACAAGAGCGATACTCCGTCCCCCCCCCAAAAAAAAGTACCAAATGAATAGATTTAATTAATTAAGCATGTATCTCTTTTCTAACTGGATGTATGTAATTTTGTATGTTATAAATTGAAAATCCTGTCATCCATTATTGAATTTCTCATCTCTATTTACACATCACTAAACTCAGCATAAAACACCTCAACTGACTATAAATGACAAATCAATCAAAAATATAGTTAGTGCCACTTCAAGAACACCCCTCCCACAACACATCTAATTGTACAAAGTAATACTTGATTTCTTTGGAGTCAATATTATCTACACACATTTTCAGTTAATAAGTTGATTATAAAAATGTAACACCTTAAAAACATTGTACACTTTAAAGTCACATCCCAATATCATTTTGGATGAATATATAAGCTGTACCTTACTAGTCAATATCATATGTCTTTGGGAAAATGACACTATAGTTATTAAATTTACACTGGTAAAGATATTGTGGCTATTTAGTTTTGTTATAACAAAAAAATTGTAATAAGATGTACCACTTCCCCTATTAATCAAAATCTTTCAAGTTCATCTACATTTTTACTGATCTATAGACAGAACTGTTGATATGAGATAATATTACACTATTAATGCCATTCTTGTTTTGCTTCAAAGTTAGCCCAACCCTGAAAATATTCCACTTGCCCTCCCACTTTCAGGACTCCTGTTGGACTATTTTAAACTTCTAAGTCTCTTTAACAAAGTTAAAACTTTAAAGCAGTCTAACTGTCTCTGAGATCATGCTGAGAGTAAAGAAGAAATACATCACTTACTTTAAAATTCAACCTCTTGAGGAGCATGCTTGAAAATCTTTAAAAGAAACTCCAGCTTCTCTGTTCTCAGACTAACCACCATGTTTTATTTCAGGGAAGTCTAGCCATTTCATAAAAGACAGGACTCCTCTGGAGCACATTGGGCATGCTATTTAAACAGCTGGATCATTTATGTTTTTGAACTACAGAGTATTTCTACCTCCAGAGACACTAAGTAACTCTTAAAGTGAAATTCTTCTTCCTTTAGAGAATGCATGATTCGTTAGGGAGTCATGGCCAGTATGGAAATATATGTAATATTCATAAAACAGGAAGATAGGCATTAGTAATTGCCAAATGCTTTTAAAATTCAGCAGTGTTTCTGGAGAATGAATGTTATTATTTTTCTTTTCGTGTAAGTATATATTTTTAATATTATTCTTGAGAATCTACCCAAAAGTTAAGTTTTCAAATGTGTTTAATATATATGTGAATATTTGAGAAAGAAGAACGCTTTATATACTTACAAATAATGATTCATTACAGCATTAATTTCTTTCAGGAACATTTTCAAGAATGGTAAAAAATAATTAAAGAATTTTATGTAGAAGATATAGCTGAAAGATTTGGATAAGAAATTATAGACCATTCCAGAAGTACAAATTATGAAAAATATTTTATAGCATTTTATCTGAAAAAGATGTAATAGCTTTTTATCAGCAAAAATACTAAAACTTCACTAAGTAATATTTTTTCCAATGTTTGGAGAATATAAATAATCATTATTCACACATATAGTTTTCTATATGTTACAGCAAGCGAATCCTTTGATTATCATAAATATGCTCTACATTTACTGCTGATACCATTATGATTCCACTTCTTGCTGTCTTTTTCTACCAAAATATAATTAACTCTGTGAATATTAAAACCATATTTATAGAATCCATCTTATCATTTTGACTTAACTTTTTAAGAGTAAATTACTGAAAATAAGAACAATGTAACTTTTTTAAGATAAAAAATATGTAATAATGTGTGTCACTGTAGAATTTCCAAAACCATGTTATCAATTTCAATGACAGTGTGAACAGGTGTTTTTAATGTACCACAAAATGCCATAGAGTTGTAACAATGAAATTAAGATGCCTGAAGAATAAACAGCTTAAAAATCACATCCTATATTTCAATCTTCATCCGAATACATTAAGAATTGAATATATAATGAAAAATAACTACTAAAAGCATTAGGGAAAGTATGAATAGACTAGCAAATGTTTGGAGGAAATTGGCTATTAATTGGAAAAATTCTGCCTAATTTTAGATATTACACTAAATATAGTTATTTCAGTTGTTTTAAGATCAAAACATTTAATACTAAAAGATAAAAGCACAAAAAATAATACAATAATCAATAAGGTAAAATCTATTCAATATGTATGCATGAGTATTTAATCTGTGAATGGTGAAGGGATTAATAAATGTCACAGCAGTAGAAGGAATTACTAAGGAAAAGTTTTAAAATGTGTGAAGAGGAATTAAAGTTAAATACTGTTAAAATAAATTGACATTGGCTGAAAGTTGCCTGAGAACTTTGAACTCCTAAATAACAAACTAAAACCTAATTTAAGAGTATATTCTTCTGATGAATAGCCAAATCCCAGCCAATCATAGCATCTGAGCTTCAGCCAATAGCTTGCTGCCAAGTGATCAGACCATTTCCATATAAGACAAATGCCTCATCACACCCTGCCCAAATAAAGCAAACCCCCAGCTATAATCAAGTTGTTTCTGTACATTACTTCCTTCTTTGTCTCTAAATCCTGCCTGCCCATATTAAAGAATAGAGCTTTCTCTAAACCTGTCCTGTTTCTGAAAGCTGCTGAATTCACAAATATTCTTTGTTAAAATAAACTCTGTTAAATTTAAATAAGTGTTTTTTTAATAGCGTGGTATCCAACTTGGAATATAAAGTACATCTCCAGTAATTTCCAAGAGCACAAAGTGACCAAGCAAAGGAACCTACCAAATTCATCGTACCAATTAATCTCTTCCAGCAACTGGGTTCCTGTGTGAGTTCTTTTTTGGATCTGAGCTCCAAGAACTTGTGATTTGAGCATTCCAAATGTATGTAAGCATTATTTATTTGAACTGGGTTTGGAATTCATGACAGAAACAGGAATGGATTCTATTGGTAGGCCTTAAGTGTCTGACTGGGTCAGATAAAAACTCCACTGAATTCAGTAGGTAGGTAAGATTACTAGACAAAAGAAAATCATTGTTTCATCTGAATTCAAGAAGTCTTGAACCCCTCCATCTGAAACTCTAGCCAATTAAACGTATGAGAACTATGAATTCAGAATCTGTCTTTTGTAGAGAAATAAGTAAACCTCATCAAAGGTAATTTAGAGTTACAGTGGCCATAATAGAGAAACTCCTTACAAAAGACAAAGAAGTGAATATCTTGGAAGATTCAACAGCTGCAGACTAAGATGACCTTCTTGTATATATTTGAAACCAAAACTAAGGGATTTCCAAACTAAAGAATCCTGTGCCTTGAGATGTCTGCCTTTATTGTAAGCAGTCAAGCCACTGAAACAGAAATTGTTCACTTTTACTCTAGCCATTTATGGGTTAGATGTTCCCCCCATAGTGGTGTTCTCTATTGGAACACCCAGGTGCTTCACTACCAGGATAACAATCAACCTGTCTCTTTCAGAAACAAAAACAGAATATTTCTTTAGTGGTCATTTTTATATCAAATCTGAAATGTCTAAATGACACTTGTCTAATTGACACTTGGACTAGTTTCAGAAAAACATTTGTAAGAATGTTTACATTCCATTTCCATTTTCTCTATTTGATCCTGCTTCCCATTTGGACTTATCAGTTGACTGAAACTCATCTAAAAAATTCCTGCTAACTGTATGTTCTGCCAACTCTGTCCTCCTCTTTCATGTTGACATTATCTTTGCTAAGCTTCAAAACTGTTTTTTGAAAAAAACAACAACAGCTGACTGGTCTGTCATTCAACCTTGAAAACAAAACAAATAAAGACAAATGAATCTCATACTATAAGGCAAGATTTGAGGCATCCATGCTTAGCCCAGGCATATAAAATGCTCATATTATTGTAGTTGACACATAGCTAAAATATTAAAATGAAAGCTATATGATCTGTTTCTATGTATATGTTTATGTATATTTGTATGTATAATATATATACACATAATACTTTTTAATCTCTTTACAATATTGCCAAAATTCAATTGTAAAAGAGCTATATTTAATTGGCTTATAGAAAAAATGGCATTCATATAAATTATGTATTTTCTCAGAAAAATACAAAATAACCCAAATACTTTTTATGTTCATGTGATTTCGATAATCTCTGGTAAACAATAATGATGGTTGGGTTAAAACAGGCATATTTTGTAATCTATATTACAAAATGTTTTTACAGGAAAAATAAATTGAAATGGCAGTTAGCTGTTTAGTGTTTTATCTTCGTGAATGGTCTAAGTGTTAAAACAAGTGAGATAAATATACATACGTAACATAAAATTCTATATGAAAGATACCTTCTCTATACCAAAAGGTTTTAACATTCTTATAATCAAGAATGAGAGTTGAGGCTGAGGGAAAGCTGTACAAAACATTTTTAATTGCCAGGTCTAGAAAACACAAAACCAAAACCCTGAGACGTTAGAGATAAAATTTTATCTCCCTTTCCTCTGCAGTTTTTTATTAAAAAAAGACTAAAGATACTTGGTACCCTTAGTAAATATGTTCTGTGCCACATAAACAACTTGTGCTATGAGAAAGTACATGCTTCTAGAAATTATGATCCCTAGATTTGCCAATGTATATTTCTCATGAGGCAGAGTTGACAATTGCTTGCTGTCTAGTGTTCATTGGAAATTAAGGTCACTAATAATTATGAAATCTAAATAATAAATATAACTAAAATTTTAGATATAATAAAAACTAGTCTATATGTAAGTAGGTAGGTAGGAAGGTAGGATGTGCTTTTGGAAAAATAAGAGCTATAAGTTATGAGTATATTTTATTTTGTTAAAAAAAAGAGAGTACTTTTTGTCCTAAAGTAAAATAACTGGTTGTTTTAAAATGAGAAAGAGGAAAAGTATAAGAAAAATATGAAAGGATATAAAAAGATCATAGCTTTGTGGAAGATGAATCTTCCACAAAGATTTTAAGGAATTTATTATGTGATCAAGCTGGCTAACATTAGAAGGGAATTATTTATAAATTTTCCTAAAAAATGAGCACTCATATAACAGGACATTGATGAGAAACTAGAATTGGCGGCTGTGGTAAAACAAGCTTTTCTGGGGGCAGTATTGGTTTGCTCTTAATAGGAAATTATAAAAGTTTTTTTTTGGAGTCATCTTTTGTTTGTTTGGTTTTTATCTTTTAGAAAATTTACCTGAGAAAAAGGTAATGTGTTTTACTAAGATAATTGCCTGTGCTTCATCTTGTCTTTGTTAGGTTTTTAGTCACTTAAGAAAACTAAGTTTGCTCTACTAAAAGAACTAAGGGTTTTGCTACAAATATCCAACTTTGTGTTTGCCTTTGATGGCTTTTGATCGTCACTCTGGTTAAATGATTGACTATTATTTCACAGTGGCCTGTAATCCTTTTTTTTAGATGGGGTCTTACTTTGTCTCCCAGGTTGGAGTGGAGTGGAGTGGCCCAATCTCTTTTCTCTGCAACCTCCTCCTCCTAGGCTTAAGCAATCCTCCTACCTCAGCCTCTCAAGTAGCTGGGACTATGGCACATGCTAACACACCTGACTATTTTTTATTTTTATTTTTTGTATTTTTGGTAGAAACAGGGTTTCACTATGTTTTTCAGGCTGCTCTTGAACTCATGAGCTAAGGCAATCCACCCAGCTTAGCCTCCCAAAGTATTGGGATTACAGGCATTAGCCACTGTGTCTGGCCCTGTAATCCTATTTTGATGAAGTGTCTTATGGCCTTGATACTTTTGACTAACTTTCCAAAATGAAATTCTAAATTAAATATTTTTGTTGGCCTTAAATTAACTTCGAAATATTCCAGATGGGTCCTTGGAGTATATTAAAAGGATTTCTTTAAATAAAAAGAGCTATATTAAAATAATAGAGCTTATTTGATCTATTAAATTATATAAGAAGATAGAGCTTATTTGATCTATTAAATTATATGGGAACCATGGTTAAATAATCAGTTATGCTCTACCTTTTCTGAGTTATATTTATATGTCTGCATCTCAGACATTGTACAAAATCCCTAGAAATTCTATAATACCATTGAACTGGGAAAAAATTTCCAGAACTCTAAGGGAAAAACTGATTGAGTCTTTAAAATTGCTAACCTAACATCAAGAAAAACAAAAATTAACTGAATGCCACGGAAATGCTTTGGCAGGTTTTTATGCTAAATCAGCCAGTAGTGACATTGTTAAGGTACACAATTTGAATAAACCTCATGAGACTCATCCAGGACAAATTGCTTATGTTAATTTATTTAATAAAAATGGTGATGTACCTGAACTGGAGAAACAAAACTGGTATTTCAAAGGATATACAAAAAATGTTAAGCATGGACTCATGGCGAATCTAGTTCTTTCAGAGATCGTAAAGTTTCTATTATTAAAATCTCTGTACTTTGTGACTTATAATGAAATAGATAAAATGATAACATTTATTTTTAAAAATTGGTAGAGTGACTAAAATTGCTCACATGTTTTATAACCAATGTTTGGTGGGAAGAACCCATAATTCAGGTAAGAAAATCAAAATTTCAGGTGACACATTTCTGGTACCTGTTGGATCATTTGAATATTTATAGTAGCAATTCATTTTATTTCCACTTTCACTGCATGTTTTCTGATTGTACACAAACTTTTCCATACAGGAAGGCTGATGCTATCAGAGGAACTAAAAGGTTATAAGAAAATGCATTTCCCTTATAGGGCATTTCTGGAGAAATCTTCAGTGATAGAAGTACTTGTTTCAATGGCTAGCTTGTAAAACAGTTAAATAAAGCCCTACAAACACAATGGCGTTAGGCAAGCTAACTGAATAGATTGCATCAGCCACGAGTATGACTGTTGGTTTTGATGGCAATGAGATCTACCCCCAGAGGGAAACACAGATTGATTCCATACGAAATAGTTACTGGAAGGCATATGATTCTAATTATATAACTCCATGTATGCCATGCTCTTATAAACTCTGACATGACTCGATATTGCAAGACTTTAGTGAATTATGCCAAAGAATATTTTCATCAGTAAAAGAAACCCTGCATGACCCTCTGACTGACGGCAACCAGACCTTTCATTATTCAAACTCAGAGATTGTATCTTTTGAAAATGACACCAGAGAAAGACTACACTTGAGCCACATTTAAAAAGTCCATACTAAATTCATCTCTGCAGTAAAACTTCAGAATCTCAAATCTAAGTCCACACCTTTTTTTTTTTGAGACAGAGTCTCACTTTTGTTGCTCAGGTTGGAGTGCAGTGGCAAGATCTCAGCTCACTGCAACTTCCACCTCCCAGGTTCAAGCAGTTTTCCTGCGTCAGCCTCCCAAGTAGTTGGGATTACAGGCACATACCACTATGCCTAGCTAATTTTTTGTATTTTTAGTAAAGATAGGGTTTCACCATTCTAGCCAGGCTGGTCTGGAACTCCTGACCTTGTGATCTGCCTGCCTTGGCCTTCCAAAGTGGTGGGATTACAGGCGTGAGCCACCATGCCTGGCCAAAGTCCACATCTTTTAACTCCAAAAGGCCCCTCCATATTCCTGACACTGTATGCCCATTGAACACCTAAAGATAAACCTGACCTGGGAAGTTTCTCCTCAGAAGCAGATTATATCCTAGAAATGAATAGTTCTCCCAAGGTCACAGATCAAGACTTCTTTCTTCCTGTCACCATGCAACATTTTTCCTCTTTCTTCTTTTTCCTGTGTTCCTTTTCTGTTTATACATTACGAAATAACACAATAATTTAAATTTCATGATTAATAGCTCTGCAGAGAACCTCACTGAATGCTGAATATGTCATGTTACACTTAAATCTTTGCATGATTCTAGAGATTCCCTGGTTATCCCTGTAACATATCTCATTGATATTCCCATTTCAATATCTATTCCTTTCTATAAGGTTAGGTTTTTATATTCATGTATTCAGATTCCTTGTTTAAATTTAATAAGAGGAAAAATTGTAAGGATGATTTTACAGTTAAATTATGCCAAAAATTGATTAAGAAAACCTATAGAAAGATACTCAACCATTTGTAGACAAATTTAGAACTGTAGTCTCTTAGTTGTCAGTAGTCTCCAACCATGCAATGATTTTGGTAATGGAGCACTAAGCAAATATTACTAGTGCTTTCCTGCTAATGACCCCTAATGCATAAGGCATCTCACAGAGAAACGTCTGTTGTGCCTCCTTCAGGATAGATTTTTATCTGTGGGGGATTTAATGATTAACCATGCATGTGGGCAATTCCATGTATTCAGTGGAAAACAAGGGGCCAATCTGGATTAGGGATTCTAACAACATCATTGTCAACTCGATAACCAATTGGAAAATAAACATTTTTTCATACCTCTTGATTTGCACCATGGAATAAAGAGGAGTTTTCCAGAAAACATAAATTTCTCTAAATGGACATCTTTTAGTAAAATGCTTCTTCCCTAGCTTGGCATAAATGTAATTAAAATCGTGGTTAGAAATCTGTCTCTAATATTAGCTACTATAGCTAACTCAACTCCAAAGCAGAAAACTTCTTTAAATTATCTTGCCAAAGCTATTGTAGATAACATGATTTCCTTGGACTATTTGCTGGATGACCAAGGGGAAATGTTAGCAGGGCATGTGATAGCTAACACCTATTACTGAACTTGAATAAATATATACTGGATGATAGAAACTTAGTTTCAGGAAATCAACAACAAGCTACTTAGTTAAACAAAGATTCCTTTTTTGGCTGTTTTGGATAGATTTGATTGATAGATCGATCTCTTAAGGAGCATAGTTCAGTCTTTTATTAATATCCTCCTGACAGCCATCATGATAATCTCTCTGTTGTGCCTTTTCCTCTTAAGAGTCTGCAATACTTAGATGCACTCATTCCTTATATGTCAAATGGTCTCATTACAGTTAGACTATCACACAGACAAAGGAGCATAAAGAATCATCTGATAACTTGACATTGTAAGTTCCACACTTAAAAATAAAAAATTAATTATAACGGTGACAGATTGACATTAAGGTTTTGGCCTAAATTCTGAAAATTTAGAGGCTGATTCAAAGAAGGGTATTATTAAATTAAATAAAATTTGGTGTAAAGATGCCTTGTACTTTGAATTTCTACATAATGAACCGACCTAACTTAGTATATAAACAAACTACAACGTAATTTGAGAGTACATTCTCACAATAAACAGCTGATCTCAGCCAACCATACCAGCTGAAATTCAGCCAATCACAGGCTGTTGACTGTTCAGATCATGTCCGTCTAAGATAAATGTTTTAAATGAAGCAAATGCTGAACTACAGCCAATCAACCTGATTCTGTATGTAATTTTGTTTTTCTGTCTATAAATACCACCTGCTCATGTCACTGGACAGCCCTCTCTGAATTTCTCCTGGTTCTCAGTGCTACCCAATTCATGAGCTATTCTTTCCTTAAACAAACTCTGGTAAATTTATTATTCTAAGTTGTTATTTTTTTTTAACATCACTAACATGCTATAAAAATTAAGTGAAAAAACTTTTAAAAGTTTTTACAAATTTGAAATATAGCTACAATGTCCTTAATATTTGAAAAGCAAACACACATACAAACATACAAATGAGAAAAATAATGGGCCTTTAAAGGAATAAAGAAAAGGAGAAAAAGATCAGTGAAGAATTTAAAGATTACTTATTGAAGGAATGTGTTGTAGAATGAAAGAAAAAAATACAAAAACATTATCAATGATTATTTTGGACAATTTGATTAGAAGCTATCTTCATTTTTAATTTTTTTTCAATTTTTAAAGTATTTAAAGTAATTATATATTTATAACCAAAAAATAAGATTAATTTTAAAAGACTGTGATGAGATTATTAATCTCTTTTATATCAGCCTTTAGTCAAATCACAATGAAAAAATGTCACATAAAATGCTATGCAACAAATATTTTATTAAAACCCAAAATGATAAATATGTTATGTGTCATCAATGTAAATTTTTGCTTGCCTATTAGAAAACTTGTTGGGGTTACATAATTTCAAACTTAAACCAAGGAACAGAAAGGATATTGAAGATCATTTATGAGAAAACTGAATGCTAATGAGAGGTGGAAAATTTATCTAGGATGACACGATTAACAAGTAATGGGAATAGAGATGGAATGCAGGTATCTAAAGTGTCAATTCAATATTTCATTCTATACCACAAAAACTTTAAATAGTTTAAGCTATTTACAAGGCAATGTGTATTTTATATCTAATAATACTAATGGCCTAAAGGAATAATAACATTATTTTCAGCATGGGATCACTTTGAAAAAAAAAAAGTGGGAAAATATTCTGTTTAAATGTTATATAGAACTGATAATAATTTGCAATAAAAAGGAGCTTCCAATTCAGAATATTCTTGCCATTATGAAAGCAGAACTTGCACAGTCCATTGAATGTGTATGATCACATGGAATTTTGTTTAAGGAAGAGGTTAAAAGCAAATAGATGCTAACAATGGTGATTAGTGTATTTGTTTTGTACTTCACTACGTTAATTGTTTAATTGAGTAATATTTGTACTATAATCAAGAGTTTATTTTGAGATGCAAATGCCAAAAAGACAAATTTCATTCAGTTTAAATTATCAGCCCTTATATATTAAAATAATAGACTTTGGAGACAAGAAAAGATAGGGTAGGAGGAGGTGAAGGGTGCAAAATTACCTACTAGGTACAATGTTCACTGTTCAGGTAATGGATACAACAGAAGCCCAGAACCCAATACCACACAATATATTCATGTTATACAACTGTACTTGTATCCTCTAAATCTATAAAAGTAAAATAGGAAAGACACAAACACACACACACACACACACACACACACGCAAACACACACACATCTTCAGCCCAAATGAACTATGTGGTAGTTCTAATTTCTTTTGCAGCCTAGAAATATTTTTGTCTAGTCTTTGACATATTGGTTTAATCCTGTATGGGCACAATGCACATTATTTCTTGATGTTAGAACAAAGTGAAATTCTCATTCTGAATAACCTTTTGTATATGTACTGATTTGAGATTCTGAAATATAATTTACAGATAGATTATAAACTAAATTTCTGTGTTTCATCTATAAAATATTAATTGAAAAATATGTTTCAAATATATTCATTTTGAAAAAATATTCTGATAAATGATTCAGTTACAAGTATACTGAATAAAGATATTATTTAGTTTTTCTCCTTATGATTTTTATGTTGCATGTAAGGCGCTGGGCTTTAAGTAAAAAACTAAACAAAAATATTAATGCTTTATAGGAGTTGGAGGTATACAAGCTCAAATAGCATTGGTATTTATTGAATAATGCACAATTTTATAAAAACAGTTTTCATTATTTGTAATTTTTTAATCTATTTTCTGACATAAAATAAGTTATTACTGTAAACTATTGTAACGAAACTGTTGTAATAATGTAAAAGTAGACATGAAGGAAAAGAACAAAATAACAGCACACACACAAAAAGATAAGAGTTAGAATATGTTTTGCCAATCATATAACAAGAGGTATAAAATTTAATTTTGTCAAATAAAAATAATAAATGAAGAGTCCAAAATTTATATCATCATGCATAAAATAGTTTCAATTGAATTTGTGCCTAAGTCTAAAAGTGACCTTGGAGAAATTTAAACTCCTTTTTAAATGCGTCTAGACAGAGAAAAGGAACATTTAAAATGCCGAGGGAATGTTGCAATGGAGACAGTGGTAGAATATGAACTATAATCACTACTCACCACCGTCATGCCAGTCTCCATTCACATAGCCTCGCATTTACAAATTACTCCTCTATCTACCTCAGAATAATTTTTATGCTCAGTTTTGACGATTATAACTATATATTTACATTACTATTTGTATACTTATAAAGTGTCAATGAAGCATATCCCTTTGAATATATAATTTAAAGTAACAACATAAAAATTTTAAACCATGTACATAACGTTTTGTTGTCTTAAAGGTTTTTCAGAACTCACTGAAGCACCTTAAAGTCACTAAGATTCCTTATTGCAAAGCACTTCTAAAAACATATGCATTTAGTCCTAATTCTCTTTAGGAATAGAACTTCAACTTTAAGGAAGGAAGTAGAAGAGAATAAAGATTCAATAGACTTGTTTTTCTTAAGAAAGAGAATCAGAAAAGCATAAGCCCAAGGTATAAAAGATTACAATACACTGTTGCTGTTGCTCTTGTTTTCTTTAGAATACTATAGTTATAATTTTCTTACCTGTAAAATAAGGAAGTGGGTTACATTTCTAATGTCTGTCCAATAAATAAATTCACTGATTCTCTCTCTAGTCTTATAAAGCAACATAGCATAATGCTGTTTATTTACTTCCACAGTAGAGAGAAAAATATTTCTGAATTGACACTAACCAGAATCTATGGATCTGCTGATGTGTCATCATGCCCATTAACCAAGTTCATTACGTGTTAAAAGATACTGAAATGAAGATCTCAGAGGCTCATATTTTCTTTATATGAGAAGAACATTTTGTTTGCTACTAGGAGAAAATCAGTCAACATTTAATTATAATAAATTAGTTCTTATATAAGAAAATTTTTCTCTAATTATCGTTTAATGTAGATCATCTCACTTTAAAAGTTATGCACTTTTTTGTTTAATCTGGTACGTACAAGCAATCCAAAGAATTTTCACTGATTAATTAAATTTAGAGATTTACCCTGACTTCACAGGTGCAGTCTGAGAATAAACAGTACATTTTGAAGGCATGGGAAGAGTAGCATGTGATGCACCACTTATCCTATTTCTGTCTCTAAGCCAGCGTGATTCTCCAGACTTGTGACTCCAATAACAAGGAGGTTCGCCCAGGACACTAGGAGAGTGAGTCTCCAACTTTTCCCTTTCCACATTCCTTCCATGCAGCAGAATTGACTAATTAGCAAAACAAATATGGCCATATGGACATGTAGATATTGGTCCATACATGGCCATATGGACATGTAGATATTGGTCTCTTAATCATACCCGTGGATGCCAGTGGAGGAGTAAGTCTGTGGGCTCCAAATGTCTCAAAAACTTTTTTGTGAATTTACAGAAGTATATTCTTAATAAAATTTTTCTTTTTTATTTCCTCTTTTGTTCCAACCAGCTATCTACTCATTTTTCCTCTGAAATGATATTGGAGATTTAAATTCCATCACCCAGCTTCTCTCTACAGCAGAATTCTGTGTATGTGTTTGTTACACCTGAACATCCCCATCTTCATTATTGGGCTGCTATTTTGTGAAAAATGGTTTCAGTATCTTAATATATCCTGATTCTTATCTGCACAGTTTTATTTTAGAGATAACCTAAATGATAATGGACTTTTCTCCCAAGTATACACACACACAAATTATGCTTCTATGTTAAACTTATTCAAAAAATCAACTGTTACTTTATTTTTGTCTGATTGTTCATAACTTAATATAAAACACATTTACATTTTTATGTTTTTTTCTCAAATTTTGACCAGCCTAGTTATCAAATACTGTTTGTTCTTGAGCACACAAATATAATTTCGTCACTTTTCCACCTTATAATTTACTCTAAATAGTATAGTTAGAAGTGGACCTTGAAGAATTAATCAGGTTTTTAAATTAAAACTTTGAAAAGGACAACCCAGACTGTGAAGAAGGCATATTTAAAAGCAAAGGGTCTTGAGGAGAATTCACATAATTAGAAGAATCATGTCTGATATTCTCATCCACAACAAATTGCTGATAGTACTTAAAATATGATCCAAAACAGAAATATTAATCAAATAGTTATGATGGCATGCTGTTAACAAGTATCTCACTTAATAAAGGATGTAAAACCATGTTACCCACATCAATAATAACTTGCACTAAATTCTTTTTTCTTGTCTCAGATATTAAAACCATGACTCCATAACTTCAGTTCTGATTTTAAAAATCACATCTTTATATTTATTAATCTCTAGGAGATTTATACTTCTTCACAATAGAATGATACTGCTTCAGATAGAGAAATGTGTTGTTCTGCAAGCCACAGGGCAATCAATAGAAAACTATACTGAGTGTTTCACTGGCTGTTTGCCAGTCTTTTAGAGAGAAAAAAAAATGTTTCTGATGTGCAGTGTGGTATCAGTTTCCTCTTTTAAGGAATATGAGAAGCTCTCCTCCAACCATCATTGACAAAGACCCAGACATCTCATGATCTAACTTTATAATATACTCTCTCCTGGGGCAGCAGGAGACTATCATATAAAGTATTTGAGAACAGAGAATTAATGGTAAATAAAAATCCAAACTAAAAACATAAAGAGTGCTGAAAAGAGCAATAAAACTTCAAATGAGCAAAATAACTGAATTTCAAAAATAAATTTCTATATCATCTATGGATAGAGATTCAGGGTGATATATATAGGTCAGCAAACATAAAGATAGAACAAAAATCATATACACTTCTTAAGAACCTCATTTATTCAAAATGCTGAGCTATGAACAGAGAGATAGTTCCACTGTTTTCTGAAAATTCTACAACGCCCATAAAAAAATGAGGCAAATTGAGAAAGAAAATTCTGTGAACTCTGACTTAGGGTTATTTGTCCTCCCTGGTCTTGGACAGACAAATGCTAGCAGTCCAAAAAACCTCATTCCATCTTGCTCTTTACCCTTGAATTTTTTAAAAATCATAAACCTTATCAAGTTAAAGTAAGTGTCCTATTTTATTTAATACAACTAATAGTTGATTTGTTCTATTTTTACCATCCAATGATCATTTGACAAATTGTCTTCATTTCAGTTGATTTTAAAAATCCTTAAATTTTCATTTAAATTTATTAAAGAATTTGATATTATCTACATCGTGAAATCAAACATACTTTGTTATTAAAAGTTGTCTTTTAAAAAGTACTTTGTTCCTAAGATATAATGTACTACATAGCCTTCTGGGTGATTATGTATAGAAGAAAAGGAAGTAAGAAAGGAAAGAAGGAAGGAGAGAGGGAGGAGGGAAAGACAGAGGGAAAGGAGAAAAAAATACCTTTGAGATGTTCAAGAGATAGGTTGCACCTACAAGTTTCCCAGGTAGCTAGCTAAAAACAAACATTGACCATTTATTTCTTTACTTGCAATTCATTTTGTTTTATGAGAAAGAACAGGAGGCTAAGCCATAGTGCAATCTACTTTGACTTTTACGATTCATATGTTACCAGAAGTCTTTCAGAAAAAAAAAAAAAATCCACTCTAGGTAAGACTGACTGAAACTCCATCTCTATATTCGGGCAAGTCAAAGACTCTAAAAGATTACATCTCTTGTGACCATCCCTGCCCTGGATCTGCTATCAATAAAATCTTCCAGCTTCCAATCTTTTCACCATCCTATGTACATTGCCAGTTACAAACCATGTACATACACCTAACGCTTAGTTTTACATTTTAGTTTGAACATCAACTTGAGTTGTATCGCAATAAACCTAGTCATTGAGCTAAGTTTCTTCACCAAATAGCAGACCTATAAAAACATAACTGGGTATGTTGGGAGCAGAGTAATTACACTCATAATAAGACAAAGGATTAAAATGTTCTGTTGTTAAAGTATTTCTTAAATACAGTACCACCAGAGAAGTGTCACTGCTGCTCTCTCCACACTGTGTTCCATCCTCATGTCTTATGATAGTCTGTGTCCTTCTGCCATCCACTCTTTGCTCTGCTATGTTGTTCCAAAGATATTAAAAGTTCTTCTTTCTTAACATAGTAATTCAGCCTTAACATCCTTAAAGTGCTAATTCTATATTCTTTTTACTCTACAGATTTGTCACATTGCTTAGCATGACAGCAAAATCCCACATAATAGGATTGACTCTTCTAAGCAGATAGTTCTACATGCACTTGTCACTCATTTCCCCTCAGGTGCATTTAACATGTAAATCCAGGTTTTAGCAGGCAAAATAGCAAGAAGAGATGGACAGAGTTGTATGAATGTATATTTATTAAAATGTTTTCAGTGATCAAAATCGTTCTTATATTATAGACCTCGAATTTTCATGAGTAGTCGCATTATCCTGGATTTTCTCAAGCACAGCAGTTGTGAATTGGCAATTTTGTCCCTCAAGGGACATTTAGCAAAGTCTGGAGACATTTTTGGTTGTCACCTTTGTGATGGGAGGTTTACTGGCATTTCTAGGTAGAGGCCAGAGATGCTGCTAAACATCAGAAAAAGTGGATAAAATGGTCCCGCTAATAAAGAATTATCTGGAGCAAAACAGCATTAGTTAAGAAACCCTGTGCACAACACCAGCAAACATTGAAAGTTGGAGGGTTTACTATAGTAAAAATTAATATGACGCTGTGAAAAATTGAATTATAAACAAGATAAAATTTGGTCATGCAAAATATTATGAATCCTTTGATAACATTTTCTTGCATAAAAATTGAAGTCTTTATCTATAGGTCCCTCAACCATGTAGGAAGCTGCTATAATTTTATTCTTATCTCCCATTATGTCACCCCAGTCATAATTCACACCCAAATCCCTCTGGAGAACCTGAGTATCCTCAATCTCACACACCCTGTTAACTCTGTGCTTTCTCTCTCTGCTTCCTCTGACTAAAAGAGACTTTTTGTCTATTCTACTCCATAGAATGAAAAGGCAAGTTATCATGATAATCCTTAAAAGAAACCTGATCTACTCCAGGAAACTTCTCTAAACCTTTTCTTCTCTAGAAAATATATTTTCCTTGTCTTGTTTATGCTCTTACAGCATTTCAAAAATGTAAATTACAGCACATATTATACAATATTTGACATCTCTTTATGCATGTCTATTCCACTAGATTGTATACTTATTAAATTCTTTTTGAGCACCACCTGTGGGACAACAGATATTTAAAATCATGGTGAAAACATGATGAAATAGATAATTATAACGATATAGTTAGCATGTATGTGTTACTGCATGCTTGGTCTTACACAGCCATGATGTAATTAATTTATTTCAAACACCCTCTGGGAAAAACACTAGTTTTACTTCATTTAACATGAAAGAAAAGTGAGGCTTAGCAAGTCAGAAGTTTGGCAAAGCTAGAATTTAAATCACATTTTTGGAGTTTCTATCTCTGAGTCAGAAATATTAGATTATGATATTAACTAAGTCAGTTAAGGCTAAATAAGGTAAAAGATTTTATGACATAGAAAAAATGTTATGTAATAAAGCAAAAGGTGCTATGTGAATGTTTAAGGAACAAAGAAGGTAGCATCTCTGATGTGTGCAACCATTTCATAGAACCAAATGTATGTTTACTCTGGGCCTCGGAAGAAAGTAGTAAAAGTGAGGAGTAAAGAATATTTCATTATTCTTAACATTCCTAACACCTGTTATAATGTAGATATATGTTACAGTCTTAAAAATTATAATAGCTGCTAATACTTAACACATAAGGAAAATGTGTTTTACATGATTGATTTATTTAATTGCCATACAACTCTACAAGATAAATATTATCATTATCCCTGATTTACAAGTAAAGAAATTGAATAATAGGTTAAGTAACTTGAACAAGAGCACATGGATAATAATTTGCAAACAAAATTTCCTCCAGATTTTTATGTATAACCTTGGATTAAAAAAAAGTGGAGGAATTAGAAATGTACAGAATACTTTGCTTCAGGAAAATGGAGTATTAAGTATATCTCCATCACAGGGAAATCATAGAAATTTTAAAAAGCTCAGTTACAACTGAAGGAAAAAATACATGAATTACAAACATTTGTTTTCATCCAAATGTGATTAAAGTGACAATGACTTATCATTTATATGTCTTACCGGATAGTGAATACCATAATTAGTCTGAGTACATGCATATAAAATGTTATTAGTAGTCATCACATAAGAAAGAACTACGGGTAGAAAACATCTTTAAGTTTCTTGCAAAGGAAGTATAACTTTTTTGGAGTAACTGTTAAATTACTTTAACATGTGATATGCAACAGCATGAAGATGGTGTGTGTGTGTTTGTGTGTGTGTGTGAGAGAGAGAGAGAAAGAGAGAGAGAGAGAGAGACTACATTATGCAAGAATTTGAAAGGAAGAAAAGACAAAGATGGTAAAAGATGGTAATGAAAGTGGGAAAGAGCTAAGATAGTTTCTCTTCTTAGCCATCTATAAGGGTTAATTGTACATTTCTTCCCAGGAACCAAGCATAGAATGCAAGAACATCAACGGTCATAGAGGTGAGCTTGGCTTCTGCCGTAGATTAAGTGGAATGAGCAAGTATATTTGATGCTACTCAAAGGGTGGTGTCTCATTTTGTTCACTAATGCTTTACTAAAATCTATCACAGTGTTTAATACATGAATAAATAAACAGAAGAACTAATTCAATAAATAACTAACAATTCTGAGATGTGGAAGTTTGTCTAAGAGCTGTTGTACTCCAGAATAAATGGGTTGAAAAAAGGTAAATTCTGTATCATTTCCTAGTCAACATAAGTGAGCAGAACAATCACCAGATTCAACTTCTGTTAAAATAACTCTCTGCTTCTTGAGATTTCTTCTGAAATAATGCTATACACAGAGATATATGGACAACATTACATATGTAATGAAATTCACATGAATGTAAGTGCTTAAAAGCTCTACCATACACATATATGTGAGTGTTTGATATACATATAGACATACTTATATGGTTAAGTGGCTTTTGAGTGGCAGGAACATTTTACAAAAATGTAATACAAATGAAGAATAATGTGATGAAACAATCTAGGGAGAGGAATGTAAGTTTGCTTGGTTAGATTATAGTATAAGAAGCATAAATCAAAAATTAAATTTTAAATAGGAGAGAAGAAAACTCAATTTTTAAAGAAACTGAAATAGGTTGATGTTGTTTTCCTAGTTTCTGTTTACTATTCAGTTTGACTATTTTTCATCTTTATTTCATTCTTTAGTCATTGAACATTTAAAAGTAAACTTTCTATTTTTGCTCTTTTCTCACCCCTAATAATTGGCAAAAATTTTGAGAAAACAAAAAACCCCACTATCTAATTCCCACAGTTGATAATCCTTACAGAATTCTTTTGCCTTTGCTGATGTCATGCTTCTTCCTGAGGCTAAATTGTGTATAGAGGGATCAATTACAGAGAAAAGCTAGAATGACAGTCTAAGTCTTCTGTGGCTTGATTATATCTAAAGTTTCTTAGTTAAGTCAGTGAGACACTCCCTGCAGACATGGATCATTGTGTCATGAGCATCATCGGAAGAGAGAAAGAAAGGGAGTAAGAAAGAAAAGCAGTGATACTTGTACTTACTGTATAATTTGGTATCTCTACAATAGTGGACATTTGATCATTTTTAAATGGGTCACACATATTTCTCTCTGCTAGCCAACATTGTTTAGGAAAAATAAAATTGAAGAGATCTTTTAATATGGTTAACCATGCTGATACCATGTTTATTTTTTGAGGGTGCTAGCTAAAAGAATAAAAAGTTACTTGCATAGTGATATAAACAAATATTTATTAGTCTTTTCAATAGTTTTAAGAAATTTTTACACCGTAAAATAAGAGCAAAATTAGTAAGTAATTTGTATCTTAGATTGTTCCAGTTGTTTTTTTCATTCTAATATTATTTAATCAGTTTTTTTCAATTATCCATTGTTTTGTAAATTTCTAAAACATTTTACATTGTTTAACATTCAGTGAAGTCTAATAAAAGTCATTTTTAGTGCTAAAATATTTTAGTATTTCATTTTCTTAAAGTAAGTTAAGCGAAACAAATGCCCAGAAGTATCAGACTCAAACATTGAAACAAATGGCCAAACTGACTGCAATGAGAAAAATGAAAAAACAAAACTACGAATTCCAGATAAGTTGTTTATTTATTTACTTTTATATGATAAAGTTTTTAGCATGCTGCATTTCTGGCTTAACCTACCAAAAACCTTATTCACAAAATGGGAAACTACAGCTCCTGTCTTATGTCAGTTGGAATGAGAATAAAAGAAAGAAAAGCTCCAGCTGTTGGACAAATTATATTTGTAACAAAATAATTTGTTATGGCTTATTCTTTACCACAGGAGTGGCCTAATTCAGACAATGGCTAATGGATGTCAGAATTCTGGTAAAAGATTCAAAGAATCAAGTCACATGAAAATTGAATTCTGTTAGTTTATTAGATTCTGAAATGATAAAAAGTATTTTAAAAGGCTTATGAATGATTGAGGTTATTCAAACAGTGTCAGCCTATTAATGCTGCAAGTCTTCTATAACAAAAAGCTTTGGATCTATAATACTGTATTTGATACCACCTGGGATCTGAAATTTGCAGAGAGAATTACATCTAAAAATTCCAAATGCAATTGACTTCAGAGATTGAAACTAAAATGAACTTGAAATCTTTAGCTAACTGGATAATTTGTTCCAATTCCTTTCCTCTGATGCTCTAAAAATACACTATTTTAAAATATATTGGAAAGTCTTCAAAACTCAATATAGAAAATGTTTTCCCACAAGTAAGATGACAGTCTAGAGGACTCATATGTGAAATTTAGCCATTTAAGTGCAAAATATAAAAAGTTTTTTTTTTCAGTTACCTGCAGGTTGAAATATGATAAAAGTAATTGACCAGTGGAGACCTATTCAATCCAATGAGATAAAAATAAGCATAAACGAAGGCAAATATACAAAATGTATATACATTAATTATAAAAAATAGTGATATGTTAGCAGAATAAAATTTGCCTATTTACTAACAATGTATAAAAATGCTTTCCCATGTTCTTACAATATTTTTATTTATAATAAGCAAATTTACAAAACAATTTGTTAATTTGTTGAATAATTTGTAAATCTATATTCCCTGTTATATCTAAGTTTTCATGGCACGTGGAGGGCAATATCCTCCCCCAGTCTTAGAGAACGCACCAGAGGTTCACAGAGTATTAACAAAGGCTAATCTTTCATAATTTTTTTCTTAAATAACATACTCTTCTACATGCAGAAACACCCTCAAGGTACCTGCAGGAATATTTTAAGATGAGATTAAAAAGTTGTTTGTGAAGATTCTAGTTTTGCCAGAATATTATTAAGATCCAGTCAGCCAAAAATGTGTTTTTTCCTCAAATTGTATCATTATTTGTATATAAAGTACAGTCATGCATCATTTAATAATGAAAATATATTCAGAGAAAATGGGTCATTAGGCAATTTCATCATTTTGTGAACATTACAGAGTATGCTCACACACACCTAGATGGCATATCTACTACACACCTAGGCTACATGGTACAGCCTATTGCTCTGTGGCTATAAACCTGGATAGCATATTGCTGTATTGACACTGTAGGAAACTGTAACACAGTGATAAATATTAGCCCATCTAAACATTAAAAAGGTACAGTAAAAAATACAGTATTAAAAACTTATCAAACCATCACTGTACATGTGGTACATCACTGAATGAGACATTGTTGTGTGTCACATGATTATACTACAATTGAGATTGTACAATATATTATATGTTTATGTAAAGAAGACAGAGATCTAGTCTCCTGATGGCCATGCAGTGCTTTTGTGAATTCAGGAAACAGCCTTTATAACTAAAAGCATAAGCTGAGCATTACCCATGGAAAGGCAATTATATAAACTAACATATTGAAATGAAATCTAACTGTAGGATTATTCAAGCAGCTTAAAGTTAAAAGAGAAATATATTCAATCACATGAATGAACATCTTGAAAATTTTATATTACATCTCACTCTTCTTCCTATTCAAATTTCCATCTTATCAAAATTTGAAAATAACTTTCATATTCAACTTTTTATTGTACTTTTCAAAATATAATTATGTCCCCTGCTCAAATAGCCTATTCTCAGAAATTCATTTTCCAACCACCTAAATTAAAGTCACTCTCAGTTCAGTTGTATAATTTTTAATTTTAACAGCATGGATCACTTGTAAAGCTATTTATTGTCTGTTTTTCCTCCCTTTCCCCAAAGTACAACAAGAAGAGCACCCTGTGGATCTAATTTACTCAACATTCATATTCCTATTTTCAGACTGTTTTTTGGAAAAAATGGGTCCCAATAACCAATGAATGAATGGAAAAAAAATCTTAAAATCTCTGACAAATAAAAATTTATTTCTGAAAGGGTATAAATTAATTTCTCCATAATTCCTATGTGGTAAGCACCATAAAAAACTTACTATGAAAGTGTTCCTACTGCAGGTAGAGTAATAACTTTAAAAAGTTACAAGAAGTGCTATAAGTGTTGAAAGTATAGTCACAATTACTCCTTCTATGATTTATATGTCTAACACAAACATTTCTGCTACAACTCAACATACATTACTGAAAAATGCTGTGTTCTGCAAATTCACTGTCTAAAAATGTCAGGGCAAATGAGTAAAATGGGTGTGAAACCATTTACTCAAAAACAATGTGATTTTATAACCATAACACAAATGAAAACAATAATTACTCTAAAAGAAATGTGTGTGTAAATTATGTTAGGTTCCTAGCAACTTAAGTGTTATCTATTAAAAAATCTTCCGAGATAAGGGCCTATGATGAAGAGTTTAGGATGCTGAGTTATGAAAAGCAAGGTTAAATGTGCAATAAAGAGAAATTCTCATAATAAACATTCTAAGACTTAAAAGGGCCAAACGGAGTAACAAGAAAAATGTGATATGAATGGGCTTTTTCTGATACCCTGGATTCAATGCTAGGCTTTACATCATATGACTATTTGAATGTGGATCATGTACTTTATTTCCTTGAGCCTCAGTTTTCCTATTAGAACAATAACAACAAAAACTGGTGCTAATAACATTATTTGTTTTGAGAATAAAATAGCTTAATAATAATAACTGTAAATACCTTTATAATGCTTAATATTTGCCAGAAACTGGTGTGTGTGTGTGTGTGTGTGCGCGCGCGCGCGCACGCATTTATGCGTGTTTCATCTTCATTACAGTTCTGTAGGGTGAGTGCTATTATTTTCTCCAAAATGCAAATGTTGAAACTGATAAATAGAACTGTGTTAGTCTGTTTTCTCGCTGCTAATAAAGACATGCCTGACACTGGGTAATTTATAAAGAAAGAGAGATTTAATGGACTCACAGATCCACATGGCTGGGGAGGCTCCACAATCATGGTAGAAGTCAAAAGACCCATCTTACATGGCAGTAGACAAGAGAAAATGAGAGGTAGGCCACAGGGAAAACCCCTTATAAAAATCATCATATAGCCTGAGACTTACTCACTACCTTGAGAACAGTATCGGGAAAATTACCACTGTGATTCAATTATCTCCCACCAGGTCTCTCCCACAACACATGGGAATGCAAGATGAGATTTGGATGGGAACAGAACCAAACCATATCAAGAGCTTTACCAATCTCAAACAACTAATATGTAGAAAAGGCAGGAATTGAATATCAAAACTGGATCCAGTCTGTTGGGTCTACCACTGAAGAACTAATTTTAAGGAGGATCTTGCTCAGTCCTGACAAACAGTTAAGTATTCAATGGATATTGATTAAAAAGATTCACAAACAAAGGGATACTAGAAAAGAGATAATTGGACCATAATTTCCTCTTCCTCCACTTCCACCCTCAATCCATTTTGCATTCCTGACTCCAAGGACTCATAGAGTCACTAGGCACTTACATGCATGGAAATGTGATGCCAACACAACTGGGATATGTGTTCAAATGAGTGTGCCTGGCCAAGGATTTATACAGGAAGGCAACAGATTCTGAGAAAGGCTTGAGCATCGGAGAGCTGTACCTTCTCAAATGATTGTTTTTACTTATTATTATTATTTATTTCATGGTTTTATGTGTGTTCTTTAGTCCACCCCTGCCACACACACACAGAGTGGGTTTTTCTTTATTTGCTTGAATTGATACACTTCTTGCTCGAGGCTACAGTTACTTAAAGTCATTTGCAGTTTTTCTTAGTTGACTCACTTGGATCACTCAGGTCTGATGGATGTTGCTGGTAAAAGAAGTAGTTAAAGGCAAACTTTTCCTGTTTGTACCAAGGTGATCGTCTAGGCCATCACAAACCTTAACAAGCCTCATTGAACCCTCAATCCCTGATGTTTATATACCAATCCAGTTTAGGAACAGGGGAAAATTTAACTTGTACTTTTACTTTCTTCTTTTCTTAGGGCCAGAAACACTAGGTTAGAAATATAAACTTGAACCAAATTAGTAATAATAATTACAATAATAATATCACTCCAGGAGATGTATGTTTCACATATAATTAAATTTATAGATCTAAAAATTATGATTTATTAAATAAATCATTTGTGGGTGAATGATTGAAGGCACAGACACTATGGAATCCTATAAAAATAATCTAGATTGGCTGGGCATGGTGGCTCATACCTGTAATCCCAGCACTTTGGGAGGTTGATGGGGGGGTGAGGGCTGATCATGAGGTCAGGAGTTCGAGACCAGCCTGACCAACAGAGAGAAATCCTGTTTCAACTAAAAATACAAATAATCTGGGCATGGCAGTGCATGCCTGTAATCCCTGCTACTCAGGAGGCTGAGGAAAGAGAATTGCTTGAACCTGGGAGATGGGGGTTGCAGTGAGCCGAGACTGCGCTGCCATTGCACTCCAACCTGGGCAACAAGAGCAAAAATCTTTCTCAAAACAAAACAAAACAAAACAAAACAAAAAAAACAAACAAACATAAATTACCTCCTACAAGAACTGTGAAAAAACATAAAGAGGTGAAAACCTTAAAAAAGATATATAAGGTAGATTAAAAAGAGGCAATAATGAAATAGATTAAATGTGAAATTTACTTAAAGAGTCTGCTAATTTTAAAGCCACTATAAATCTCTAATGTCTTAACAAAGATTCATTATCAAAGACACACATCCAGTAAAATTTCTGAGCTTTCAATACAAAGAGAAAGTACACTATAATAGTCCAAAGCAAAACAAAAACCTAACCATAAAGAAAAAGAGTATCATATTGGCATCAGGTTAATATGCAAAACAAGCCAGAAAACAGGTGAAATCATGTGCTCAAAAATAGAGAAAATCCTATTCTTATCAAGATTACAATTAAATTAGCATGGAAAGAAAAGTTATTTGAGAATGTACTTCAGAGAAGATGACATATAATTACCCTCCAGGAGAAAAATATAACTATAATGCATTTAACTGTCTGAATCTGTTCATCCTGAGTTTGGATAGCAAAGATTTGCAGACTAATCAGCCCTGCCCCCTCACTCTACAGGTGTCCATGTCCAATCCCTTATCTTACATGACATAAGATTTCATGCAGATCTTGAGATGGAAAGATAGTCTACAATTTCCTGAATGGGTCCAATCTCATAGTAAGGGTTTTTATATGTAAAAGAGGGCGATAGGAGAGCCAGAGAAAGAGAGGTGGCACTGAAATCAGAGGTCAGAGTAGTAGATTTGCTGTCTTTGACAATGGAAGGGGCCTGAGTTATGGAATGGGGGCAGCCTCTAGAAGTTGGAGTGAATCCTAGAATGTTCAAAAGGTATTGCAGCTCTGTCCACACCTTGATTTTCATTCAGTGAGACCATTTTACACCTCTAACTTCCAGAACCAAAATGTAATATGGTGATATTGTCCTAAGACATTATATTTCTGGTAATGTGTTACACCAGTCCAAGAAAACTAATGTGAGCATTATCTCAAAAAAGTATTCTAATATATTCAGTTGCTAAGTTCAGTGAGAGAACATTCACATAATGACGGATATATTTCACTTTGAGACAATATGGGAAAAAAAAACAGGTGAGCAATAATACAGCTCTCCTCTCTCTTTTTTCTCCTTCCCCCTCTCTCCTCTACTCTCTCTGGCTCTTTCTTTTACTTCCCACACACACATGCACACACATACAAATGTAAAATAATAGAGTGACTGGATCTATGTTACATACATGCCAAGTGAGAAATCTTGATATGGAAAACAAACATTATATGATAAAAGCTAATATTGTAATTTTTGTATCTTTTTTACTGTAAGGTACAATATTTTCATGTTATCCTAAGAAAGAATATTTTTATTTAATTTGTGACATGGCATGAACTGTATAATTTATCCCAATTTCAAAGATGTCAGAATGACAAAAATGTATAAGAATAAATTGCAATTGGTAATTTTTTACTTAAGTAATTAATTATTAATCAATTGAAACACAGCTTTGGTGTTTATTGGTTGGAAAGATGAAGAAAGAAGAAAACTGTTTTTCAAAAGTCTCAGTTGAAAAGGAAGGCAGGACAGATTTAAAGAGGACAAGAAACTAAGTGATAGCAGCCTACTGTTTTAATTTGATAAATGAAAACATCTTTTTTTTTTATTTTTTATTGGATTTTAGGTTTTGGGGTACATGAGCAGAGCATGCAAGACAGTTGCGTAGGTACACACATGGCAGTGTGCTTTCCTTTTTTCTCCCCTTCACCCACATTTGGCATTTCTCCCCAGGCTATCCCTCCCCACCTCCCCCTCCCACTGGCCCTCCCCTTTTCCCCCCAATAGACCCCAGTGTTTAGTACTCCCCTTTCTGTGTCCATGTGTTCTCATTTTTCATCACCTGCCTATGAGTGAGAATATGCGGTGTTTCATTTTCTGTTCTTGTGTCAGTTTGCTAAGGATGATGTTCTCCAGATTCATCCATGTCCCTACAAACGACACGAACTCATCATTTCTGATTGCTGCATAATATTCCATGGTGTATATGTGCCACATTTTTCCAATCCAGTCTATTATCAATGGGCATTTGGGTTGATTCCAGGTCTTTGCTATTGTAAACAGTGCTGCAATGAACATTCCTGTACATGTGTCCTTATAGTAGAACGATTTATAGTCTTTTGGATATATACCCAGTAATGGGATTGCTGGGTCAAATGGAATTTCTATTTCTAAGGCCTTGAGGAATCGCCACACTGTCTTCCACAATGGTTGAACTAATTTACACTCCCACCAACAGTGTAAAAGTGTTCCTTTTTCTCCACATCCTCTCCAGCATCTGTTGTCTCCAGATTTTTCAATGATCGCCATTCTAACTGGCGTGAGATGGTATCTCAATGTGGTTTTGATTTGCATCTCTCTGATGACCAGTGACAATGAGCATTTTTTCATATGATTGTTGGCCTCATATATGTCTTCTTTCGTAAAGTGTCTGTTCATATCCTTTGCCCACTTTTGAATGGGCTTGTTTGTTTTTTTCCTGTAAATCTGTTTGAGTTCTTTGTAAATTCTGGATATCAGCCCTTTGTCAGATGGGTAGACTGTGAAAATTTTTTCCCATTCTGTTGGTTGCCGATCCACTCTAGTGATTGTTTTTTTTTGCCGTGCAGAAGTTGTGGAGTTTCATTAGGTCCCATTTGTCTATTTTGGCTTTTGTTGCCAATGCTTCTGGTGTTTTGTTCATGAAGTCCTTGCCTACTCCTATGTCCTGGATAGTTTTGCCTAGATTTCCTTCTAGGGTTTTTATGGTGCCAGGTCTTATGTTTAAGTCTTTAATCCATCTGGAGTTAATTTTAGTGTAAGGTGTCAGGAAGGGGTCCAGTTTCTGCTTTCTGCACATGGCTAGCCAGTTTTCCCAACACCATTTGTTAAACATGGAATCCTTTCCCATTGCTTGTTTTTGTCAGGTTTATCAAAGATTGTATAGTTGTATGTATGTTGTGTTGCCTCCGGTGCCTCTGTTTTGTTCCATTGGTCTATATCTCTGTTTTGGTACCAGTACCATGCTGTTTTGATTACTGTAGCCTTGTAGTATAGTTTGAAATCCAGTAGTGTGATGCCCCCTGCTGTGTTCTTTTTGCTTAGAATTGACTTGGCTATGCGGGCTCTCTTTTGGTTCCATATGAAGTTCATGGTGGTTTTTCCAGTTCTGTGTAGAAAGTCAATGGTAGCTTGATGGGGATAGCGTTGATTCTGTAAATTACTTTGGGCAGTATAGCCATTTTTACAATATTAATTCTTCCTAACCATGAACATGGAATGTTTCTCCATCTGTTTGTGTCCTCTCTGATTTCGTTGAGCAGTGGTTTGTAGTTCTCCTTGAAGAGATCTCTTACGTTCCTTGTGAGTTGTATTCCAAGGTATTTTATTCTTTTTGTAGCAATTGCGAATGGCAGTTCGTTCTTGATTTGGCTTTCTTTAAGTCTGTTATTGGTGGTAGAATTCGGCTGTGAACCCGTCTGGACCTGGGCTTTTTTTGTATGGTAGGCTCTTAATTGCTGCCTCAACTTCAGACCTTGTTATTGGTCTATTCATAGTTTCAGCTTCCTCCTGGTTTAGGCTTGGGAGGACACAGGAGTCCAGGAATTTATCCATTTCTTCCAGGTTTACTAGTTTATGCGCGTAGAGTTGTTTGTAATATTCTTTGATGATGGTTTGAATTTCTGTGGAATCTGTGATGATTTCCCCTTTATCATTTTTTATTGCATCTATTTGGTTGTTCTCTCTTTTATTTTTAATCAATCTGGCTAGTGGTCTGTCTATTTTGTTGATCTTTCCAAAAAACCAGCTCTTGGATTTATTGATTTTTTGAAGGGTTTTTCGTGTCTCAATCTCCTTCAGCTCAGCTCTGATCTTAGTTATTTCTTGTCTTCTGCTGGGTTTTGAGTTTTGTTGATCTTGCTCCTCTAGCTCTTTCAATTTTGACGATAGGGTGTCAATTTTGGATCTCTCCATTCTCCTCATATGGGCACTTATTGCTATATACTTTCCTCTAGAGACTGCTTTAAATGTGTCCCAGAGGTTCTGGCACGTTGTGTCTTCGTTCTCATTGGTTTTGAAGAACTTCTTTATTTCTGCCTTCATTTCGTTGTTTACCCAGTCAACATTCAAGAGCCAGTTGTTCAGTTTCCATGAAGCTGTGTGGTTCTGGGTCGGTTTCTGAATTCTGAGTTCTAACTTGATTGCACTATGGTCTGAGAGGCTGTTTGTTATGATTTCAGTTGTTATGCATTTGTTGAGCAGTGCTTTACTTCCAATTATGTGGTCAATTTTAGAGTAGGTGTGATGTGGTGCTGAGAAGAATGTGTATTCTGTGGATTTTGGGTGGAGAGTTCTGTAAATGTCTATCAGGTTTGCTTGCTCCAGGTCTGAGTTCAAGCCCTGGATATCCTTGTTGATTTGCTATCTGGTTGATCTGTCTAGTATTGACAGTGGAGTGTTAAAGTCTCCCACTATTATTTTGTGGGAGTCTAAGTCCTTTTTTAAGTCATTAAGAACTTGCCTTATGTATCTGGGTGCTCCTGCATTGGGTCCATATATGTTTAGGATCGTTAGCTCTTCTTGTTGTATTGATCCTTTTACCATTATGTAATGGCCTTCTTTGTCTCTTTTGATCTTTGTTGCTTTAAAGTCTATTTTATCAGAGATGAGAATTGCAACTCCTGCTTTTTTTTGCTTTCCATTAGCTTGGTAAATCTTCCTCCATCCCTTTATTTTGAGCCTTTGTGTATCCTTGCATGTGAGATGGGTTTCCTGTATACAGCACACCGATGGGTTTTGGCTTTTTATCCAATTTGCCAGTTCGTGTCTTTTGATTGGTGCATTTAGTCCATTTACATTTAGGGTTAATATTGTTATGTGTGAATTTGATACTGCCATTTTGATGCTAAGTGTCTGTTTTGCCTGTTAGTTGTTGTAGAATCTTCATTATGTTGATGCTCTTTAACTTTTAGTGTGATTTTGGAATGGCTGGTACTGGTTGTTCCTTTCTATGTGTAGTGCCTCTTTTAGGAGCTCTTGTGAAGCAGGCCTGGTGGTGACAAAATCTCTGAGTACTTGCTTGTTCGCAAAGGATTTTATTTTTCCTTCACTTCTGAAGCTCAGTTTGGCTGGATATGAAATTCTGGGTTGAAAGTTCTTTTCTTTAAGAATGTTGAATATTGGCCCCCACTCTCTTCTGACTTGTAGTGTTTCTGCCGAGAGATCTGCTGTGAGTCTGATGGGCTTCCCTTTGTGGGTGACCCGACCTTTCTCTCTGGCTGCCCTTAGTATTTTCTCCTTTATTTCAACCCTGTTGAATCTGACGATTATGTGCCTTGGGGTTGCTCTTCTTGCAGAATATCTTTGTGGTGTTCTCTGTATTTCCTGCAATTGAGTGTTGGCCTGTCTTGCTAGGTGGGGGAAATTTTCCTGGATGATGTCCGGAAGAGTATTTTCCAGCTTGGATTCATTCTCTTCGTCTTTTTCTGGTACACCTATCAAACGTAGGTTAGGTCTTTTCACATAGTCCCACATTTCTTGGAGACTTTGTTCATTCCTTTTTGCACTTTTTTCTCTAATCATGGTTTCTCGTTTTATTTCATTGAGTTGGTCTTCGACTTCAGATATTTCTTCTTCTGCTTGGTCAATTCGGCTATTGAAACTTGTGCATGCTTCGCGAAGTTCTCGTATTGTGTTTTTCAGCTCCTTTAATTCATTCATATTCCTCTCTAAGTTATCCATTCTTGTTATCATTTCCTCGAATCTTTTTTCAAATCTTTTTTCAAGGTTCTTAGTTTCTTTACATTGATTTAATACATGTTCTTTTAGCTCACAAAAGTTTCTCATTATCCATCTTCTGAAGTCTAATTCCGTCATTTCGTCACAGTCATTCTCCGTCCAGCTTTGTTCCCTTGCTGGTGAGGAGTTTTGGTCCTTTCTAGGAGGCGAGGTGTTCTGGTTTTGGGTGTTTTCCTCCTTTTTGCGCTGGTTTCTTCCCATTTTTGTGGATTTGTCTGCTGGTTGTCTGCGTAGTTGCTGACTTTTCGATTGGGTCTCTGAGTGGACACCCAGAATGTTGATGATGAAGTATTTCTGTTGCTTGGTTTTCCTTCTACCAGTCTAGCTCCTTCGCTGTACGACTGCTGAGGTCCGCTCCAGACCCTGCTTGTCTGGGGTGCACCTCTAGCAGTTGTGGCACAGCGAGGGATGCTACCAGTTTCTTTTTCTGCTATCTTTGTCCCAGGATGATGCCTGCCTAATGTCAGTCTTTTGGATATAGAGGGGTCAGGGAGCTGCTTGAGGAGACAGTTTGTACTTTATAGGAGCTTGATTGCTGAGCTGTGAGCTCTGTTGTTCATTCAGGGCTGTTAGGCTGCTATGTTTGATTCTGCTGCAACAGAGCTCATTAAAAAAAAAACTTTTTTTTCTCAAATGCTCTGTGTTGAGGGGTTTGGGCTTTATTTTTGGATGTCCGTTGAGGTCCTGCCCAGCTAGGACGCAGACCAGCCACTGTTTGCCTGCCGAGGCTCCGCCCTGCTGTTGTGACGCTTGCCCTTGCTCTGCTGTTCTGCTGTTCTCCGCCACGCACTGCGGTGGAGTCTCTCTGTTGTAGCGGGTTGCCTCGGCAATGGCAGGCTGCGTCAGCAGTGGGCGTGTATCTCAGTAGGGACGGGTTGCCTCGGCAACAGCTGGCTGCGTCAGCAATGGGCTTGTATGTCAGTTGGGGCGGGTTGCCTCGGTAATGGTGGATGCCCCTCCCCCTCAGAGGTCTCGGGCCATCTGCACGGGGCTTGTTTGAAATCGCGGTTTTGTTCGTCCCACTGGGCCACCCCTAACGCTCTGTCCCTGCAATCCCCTGGGCTGGCCTATTGTCCAAGTCTAGCTCAATCTCAAGTCCAGCCCTCTCACGTCTCCAGTTGCCGGTTCAACAGGGCACCCGGACGAGCACGCCCTGTGGGGAGCGCTGGGTAGGGCTGGCCACTGCCACCCCGGCTGCTGGCTTCGCCAGGCGGAGTTTCTGCCTGGTGTACCACGTCTCCTCTTCATTTGGGAATTTCCCTGTTCCGTGGGCAACAAAGGTCAGTCTGGAAATGCAGCTCAGTCTCACCTCTCCGCGGACACAGTGAGAGCTCCAATCCTGGGTTGTTCTCACAGCATCATCTTGAGTCCTCAGTCAAATGAAAACATCTTAATAGGAAAAAATGTATTTTAACTGCAGAAAAATTTACCTTATTTTGAATAGTAGTACATGACATGTATAACTAGTAGATATAGTGTAAATAGAGTAAACATTAAAGTAATGCGGAAACTAAAACATCTTCCAAAGCAAACAGAAAAAAATAAAAATATGGTAACCTGACCTAACTAGCAATTCTTTTGCCCTAAAAAGAAAGAATAACAGTGTAAAATACATTTACACATGCATAAGTACAAATGATAATCCCATGTGGAATACATGTATATGGATTAGATTTTTAAATTTAAAGACATAGACTGGGTGATTACCATAAAACAAAACTAAACAAAATCATGCCATATGCCATTTTCAAAGAATACATGTTAAATACATGATCCAAAAATGTTATCTTATATAGGAAGTATATAATTTTACAATTTTCCACTTTATATTTTTTATTTTCAAATTGGAAACTTATCTATGGTGGATGGAACATACAATTATGGGTGTGATCTGAAAAAAACCAAAGAAATTGGTAAAATTAAATAGATAATTGAAGAACCAATTATATTACATATATGTTTATTTACTAAATTAAAAGTTTCAAAGCCCATTTTAGTACAAAAACTATGAACCTTTATTAATGGTGTTGACACATCCAGTTGACTATATGGAAGAAGATAATAATATGCTTATATCTTATGTAATATAAAATGTAGAGCTGAAGAATAAATTAATGTTAAAAATACAAAATCATAGTACCAGAAAATGAAGGTGATTGCTTTTATAATATATGGACAGAGAAGACCTTCTCAAACAAAACTAGGAACTAAAATTCTTTCAGAAAAAAGAACACGTTAAAATATATAATATTTGAATTTTTATATCATAAAATATACCCTCAGATTTATCAGAGATATCATAGATTTTATGAAACATATTTAAAATGCAAATAACATATAAACATTTAAATTATATGAGCTAAATAAGAATGCACAATAAAAATACAAACAGTTCGGTCGATATAAAGATGTGTAAAGAATATGAACAGGCAATTCTCAGAAATTGTAACAATTACAAGAAAAGAAGTTCTGCCTCATCAGCATTTAGGACAACACTAACCAAAATTAACAAAAATGAACAAAAACATAACATTTTAATTCATTCAGGATTTGTATCACTGAAACAAATATGAAAAAATAATCTAAACATATCTTTAAAAAATGAAATTACATATCTTTTATCAAGCAATCCCCTTTGATGAATCTATGTGTAATAATGAAACTACTTATATATATAAAAGAATGTATGCACCCTTTTCATTACAGCATTGTTTATATTGGAAATAAAACTAAAATTGAAATAGATGTCAAGAATAACTAAGTAATATGTCTAATCACATAAGATTAAATATCATATTGAGCAATCACATAATTTAATAACAAATCAAATTATTAGACAATGTCTTATTACATTATTATTAATTATTACAAAGAGTTCTAAGACCTAACTTGAATAGATTTTCACCATTATGTTGAATGAGTGTATCAACATACATATAAAAATACATGTGTGGCAGGGCATGGTGGCTCACGCCTGTAATCCCAGCACTTTGGGAAGCCGAGGCTGGTGGATCACGAGGTCAAGAGATCTAGAACATCTACATGTGTATGTGTACCACAATAGAATTCCATCACTGTGAATAAACACTTGTAAGAAAGAAGGTATTCTTTTTACATAGGTTATGTTGGGACAGGAGTTGGAGAGGTTTGCATGGTAAGATGAATGTGGAAGAAACTGAAGGAGATAAAGTGGCCTTAGACTCTTTTCTGCCCTTGCAACATTCCATCTCCCAATTCAGAGGCTGAAACTGATAGATACTCACTTTCTTACCAACCATCATGGCTAAGGTGAATGCAAGTAATCCAATTCTAAATAATACATAGGTCAGAGGGAAAATTAAGAAATCATGTCTTGAAGATATTTTCTTCTGTATTAACGAGAGGTTCACAGGAGGAAGTGCCCATTTTTATTCCGAATATGGTTGTTTATGGAACTGATAGCAGGAAAGGGTACAGCCATATTGTAACCAATCAAGGAGGAAGTGACAACGTGGGTAAAATAAGAAGAGCAGAGGAGGAGGATCGGGAGAAGAAAACACTGAAACTATGAATGAACGCTGCAACCTGCTCTGTCTCAGGTCTCCTCGATAAGTGAGGTAATAAATGTTTTTATTATTTAAATAACTTTAGTTGATGACATGCAAAACACTCTATAATTTACAGCAGAAATAAAATGTAAAGGAGTAAAGAAAATTATAAAATTATTACATTTAGTCATTGTTTTAACATTGTAGTTATGTATGTATAGAAAAATAGCAAATTCAAATGATACTATTTTCATCATCATTTAGAGGAAACTAAGAGTACTAACATGCTTAATTATCATAGCAGAATAAATTGGAAGTTTATTTCAAATAACACAGCCAGTTTTAAGATTTTCTAAATTATCATCTAGGAAATGCTGGCCAGTTATCAAAATCTATACCTCATGTGTGTTCACCTTTCTTCCTCAGCTCTGTTTTGTAGAAAACATTTCTCAAACTCCCTTGCTCTCTGGCTTCCCAATAGTTTGAATCATTAGGAATCATGGGTAGAATTTATTTCTAAGGTGGAAAGAAGGGGAAAAGCCCAAGTATTATTCCTTCCATCTCTGCTTCTTGTGCTTCTAGTAATGGATGCACTTCCTGCTTGGTTCTAGTTGCCATTGACTAGTCCCTAGCCACTTCCAACTCCTGGCTGTGGTTTCTGGGCAGTGGAAAAACCACTTCTGATCATGCCTAACCAATTGGGTGAGAAGGTTAATTATATCCTACATTTTAAAATCCCAATGCTTAGACCACATCAAGACTAATTGCATCAAAAATTCTGGGGCATAATCTAGGTTTTAAAATCGTATTTTCTTATGCATCCAAGTTTAAGACCTAATTTTCTAGTTTTAGAGATAGCTGGGGTTTCCTAATTCCTTACCAATATTTATTTAGCTTTTCACCTCTTCCACCACCTATGTAACTACTTCCCTGTCTTAAATTTTCATTGCTTAAAAGGTGTGGACTAATTGCTGATTCTAGGCCTGATACATGTTTACTATTATTACTATTATTTTAGAAATAATATAAAAATTAGATGATTGGATATGCAGTAATTTTTGATTTCTGAGAATTAAGGCATATCAAAATAGCCACAGGAAAGATTGCTGCACTACATCTGAGTTGGTCAGGCAGTGTCTACATGCAATTCAATCACGTTTATCTCTTGTGTGCTCTTAGAATAATCAAAACTCAATAGAACAAAAACTAATAACCTTAGGAATTCATCTGATCAATTGACCATTTTCTCTTTCTCCTTTATTAACTGAATTTCTAAATGTGAATTGTGGTATACTTTTTGTGTTTTAAATATAAAGCATTAGGTAGAAATTACAAAACTAAGACTTAAAAATAAATTAATATTGGTAAATTATAATCTTGTATGTTAAAATTTTTATTAAATTTTATTTTCTAATGATAATAATTGCTTGTACTAATGACAATGCAAAAATCATCTTTTTAATTTAATGTGGCAGTAAAATTGGTTAATGTAAATTATTCCTTAAGTAATAGTTGTCAAACTAGTTATCCATGTTTAAAAAAGGTCTAAGTATCCATTAGTAATCTTTATTTAACATATAATTAGTGATTCTGAAAAGACACTATTCTTTTTCAAACTATGTGTCTACAGGTGATGGGTGCACCAAAATATCAGAAATCACCTTATTCTAAACACCACATGTTCTCCAAAAACCTATTGAAATAATAACTAGCAAAAGGAATGTAATGATCCCCAATGCTGGAGGTAGGGCCTGGTGGGATGTTGTGATGGTTAATATTGAGTGTCAACTTGATTGGGTTGAACGATGCAAAATATTGTTCTTGGGTATGTCTGCGAGGGTGTTGCCAAATGAGACTAACATTTGAGTCAGTGGACTGGAAGAGGCAGACTTACCCTCAATCTGGGTGAGCACTATCTAATCAGCTGCCAGTCCAGCTAGAATAAAGAAGGCAGGAGAATATGGAGGGGCAGACTTGCTGAGCCTTCAGGCTTCATCTTTCTCCCATGCTGGATGCTTCCTGCCCTGGAACATCAGACTCCAAGTTCTTCAGCTTTTGGACTCTTGGACTTAAAGCAGTGGTTTGCCAGGGGCTCTCGAGTCTTAGATTGAAGAGCCTGTAGATTGAAGCCTACACTGTGGGCTTTCCTAATTTTGAGGTTTTAGGGCTTGGACTGATCCATTGGCTAGTCCCTAGCCACTTTTAACTCATGGCTGTGGTTTCTGGGTGGTGGAAAAATCGCTTCACCCTATTGTGCCCAACCTATTAGGTAACAAGGTTGATTACACCCTAGATTTTAAAATCCCAATGCTTAGACCACATCAAGACTAATTACATCAGAATTTCTGGGGCACAATCCGCCACTGGCTTCCTCGCTCCTCAACCTGCAGACAGCCTACTGTTTGACTTTACCTTGTGATCATGTGAGCCAATTCTCCTTAATAACCCCCCTTTCATATATACATATATCCTATTAGTTCCGTCTCTCTAGAGAACCCTGACTAACACAGAGGTATTTGGATTGTGAGGATGGATCCCTCATGGTTTGAGCTGTCTTTGCAATGGTGAGTTCTCCCAAGATCTGGTCATTTAAAAGTGTGAGGTGCCTAACCCCATCTCTCTCTCTCAGTTTTGTTTTTGACATGTGACATGCCTGTTCCCCCTTCACGTTCCACCATGATTGAAAGCTCCCTGAGGCTTCATCAGAAGCCAAGCAGACACCAACACCATGTTTCCTGTACAGCCTGCAGAATCATGAGCCAAGTAAACCTCTTTTCATTATTAAGAAAAAATAAATAAAAATAAAGTTGTGTGCCTAATTAACAGGTCTATTATAGCAATTACAGTTATAGTTACTTTGGGTTAAACTGATTAGTCACAATTTATTTGTATTATATGTGGTTTCATATATATTTTATGAAATAATTATCCTTAACAATTATTCCACCCCTCTCATTACTAAAAGCAGGCTATAACAATACTGGCCTATTGCACCAACTTTTACTTTGCCCTGCTTTTTCCTCCAACTACATCTCAACAATTACTATAAAGTATTTGGATATGAACATTAATATTTTCAAGATGCAAGTACTGAAACATAAGCATGTTATGCAACTTTCAGAGAGACCAAGATTAGCACTCATTTCTTAACTCTTAATTTCTTTATTTAGACTCCTTAGAGATGCTGTCAGATCATATAATAGATTTAAAATCTTGATACGACCCAATTATATAACAAACACTTGAAATAAAGGAAATGTTTTATATCTTTTATTTAGTGTCCTTTTGAGAATACATTGATTTCCTGTAGTGGAAACAGAACTGGTCAAGCAATACCAATATAACTGCAATTCACTGCCTATTATGTTCAAACACAGATTTTATTGAAACTTAGCACTTTTGTTTTTAAATAGAAATATAATTATGTTAGCATTTTGTTACTGAAGCTATAAAATATCTGAGACAGAATAAAGAAGTTCTATTATATTTTTGTCCAATTAGGTTTTTAAAAATAATTTCTGTATCTTTGTAACAATCTAACAACAAAAAAGGCACCTTTACTCCTATTTTCTTCGCTGTTGCTTCAAAATAAAAACTCAAGACTAATTTGTAATCATTGGGTTCTTTCACCAGAGCTAAATGCATTTGTGGGTCAAGCCATTATTTTTCTTTTTTTAACTTTCCTTCGTTCTGGCCCACCATGGAAATCTGTGATGGAGAAGGAAATCCTCAATCCTAATTATATACAAATGTAATTAGTATTGAATTGACAAATATTCCTGGATGGAGTTGTAGTCTACCTGTTAATTTTTAGAAAGCACTTTGACCCTAGTATACCTGCTGCTTGGGATAAGATGATAGCTTATGTTATAAAGTGACTTTTGGACTATTTTGACTTTGAGACGGTATTAGTGAACATGCCTAACACATCTCTAAACAACTTCCTGAGCAAGACTTTGGATGATATTTGCAGTAGTAGTTGCTTTCACCTGGAAATTAGCACCTTAATCAGAGTATGAACTAATTGCTAAACACAAACATCAGTGTAATCTCTAGAAGCAGTGGTGTGATGGGAGAAGAATGAGAAAACTTAAGAACAAGTTGTTTTGCACTGCCTCTGGCACAGTATTGCACTGGGTACTCTCAAGTCTCACTGCCTAAAATGGTATGGTCATTGCCACAGGAACACTTTGTATTTATACCTATGCTAAGGCAGATTCTCTTCCCAGTGCCCAGTATATCTTGGCACACACTTGGCTACTTGGTTGCACATAACCTGGCTGAGAGGCTCACTGAATTTTGATGGAATCAACAACATTGCTCCAGTGTGAATTCTTCCTGGAGCTTTGTTGCAGTAATTTACACGGGAATATAGGATTTCAGTTTTGTCAGAAATCCCTTCCAAGTGAATCTGCAGGGACTTGCTCCATAAATGTCTTGATTCAGTAACATAATCATTGTAATGCCTATGGCTAGGTATGGGGATTTGTATATGTTAAGATGGTGTCCTGATGTTACTGCAGCAGAGAACCTTAGGGGAATTTTTAGACAACATTCAGTATATCTTCTCTTCTTGCCTGACCATAATTCACTGATTCTTTTATAAAACGATGATGAAAGATCCTAAATTCTGAGTGATTGTCAGTCAATGTTTTCTCAGAAAAAACACCTTTGTATTCTACTTAAAAATTAATAAATAGGGCTGGGTGTGGTGGATCAGACCTGTAATCTCAGCAGTATGGGAAGCTGAGGTCAGGAGTTTGAGACCAGATTGGCCAGCATTGAAAAACCCCGTCTCTACCAAAAATACAAAAACTAGCAAGGTATGGTGGTGCATGCCTGTAATCCCAGCTACTTGGGAAGCTGAGAGAGAAAAATTGCTTAACACAGGAGGTGGAGGTTGCAGGGAGCCGAGATCGTCCCACTGTGCTACAGCCTAGGTGGCAGAGCAACCTGGGTGACAGAGACTTCATCTCAAAATAACAATAATGATAATAATAATAATAATAATAATAATAAACTGCCATTACCTGATACTTGTGAGGCTCTCATTTTTAACTGGGTGATGTAAAATTGCAAACTCTTTCCTGTTTTATAATTGGGAGGTGATACAGTTTTATTTACAGTCAAGTGTCTTAGAAATGACTTTGTCATTACTTCCCCTGACCAAATGACCTGCTTTATTTTATATGTACATGATTGCCAGTGATGACATTGAATTATATATGTTTTTCTCTTTTGGGATGCTGGGAGGATGGCTTCCTCAACTTGCTCAAAAAAATAGTACAAAGTATACAAAATGCAAAATTTTCAAGATATATTGCAACATATGAAGTATGAAGCAATTCCCTGGTTTGTTATTTCCTTGTTATAATAAAAATGCATGGGAGTAGAACAGTCTCAGCGTCACTAAACTGTATTCTCACAGTCACTGTTATTAAGCCCATATGTTCAGATAAAGAAAGGATTGGAAAATTGCAAACACCCAAGAAGTCTCCTTGGCCTGATGAGGTAGGGTCATCTGAAGTTCCCCGGCATCTGCTTTTATCTTCCCATGTTTCCCCAACACTTACGGATCAAAATGCTATTTTATAAAGAATGAAATTCTTAGAAAATGTCAGAGAAATGCCTTATGAATATTCACACATAGTAAATTTAGTTGTCCATATTTGGCTCTTCCATCATATGGCTCTTTCTCAGGCTGGCCTTTATTCTCTTTTTCCTAATCACAGTAATTCAGGGCAGTTGCAGGGTAAGTCATAGCCCACTGTGGTGTAACCGTTTCCAGCCCTCTTCCTTGAAGGTCTTGAGTCCCAAGGAAGTGATTTGAGGGTTCTAAAACATCTATAATATTAACATTTGTTGGGTGGTAATTAAAGAAAATGCTCACTGTGCTGAAGAATTTTAACACATTGGAAACCACTGATACATTAACTTAGAATGTAAGGTTAATTTGCTTTTGTGCATCCCTGAATAGAGCTGCTCATGTCACCTTAGTAAATATATCTGAAGGACTTATAATGTGTAACTCATTAGTAAAGTTGTAGCTCTGCCCTAATCTTTTTATTTTTATTTTTAAAATTCCTATATGAGCATTTCACAACCGTTAAGATTAGCCAGCAGGTCCTTTATTAAAATGTTCACCTAATGCACCCAATTAAACAAGTAAATAAAGCTGGGAGACATCAGCTTATTGCTTACTCCATTCAAGAAGTAATGGTCCTTATATAACAACTAGCAAGTGCAATATAGGTCATTTTTATAAATATTTATTATAAATAAAAATGAAGTAGTTTTAGCTTTTGAAATTTATTGACTTTATAAGAAAAATGATAAATTTTAATATACAGAAAAATTTGTTTTGAATTATTGTTCTTATAAGTTTTATGTGTTAAACAGTGTTCACAGACAATTTTGTTTTCAATATTAGGTATCAGGTTTTTGGTAAGGTGGGCGTCACCCTATGGCATAGTGAAAAGCTGAGGAACTGGGAGTGAGGCAGTCTTGAGATTATCCAGATTTACTCTACTCTACTGCTTCTGTGGGCTTGGCAATTCACTTTTTAAAAATGGCTACAGTTGGAATAAGAGATGTATTCTGGACTTGCTATTTGAGCAGCAGAGGTCTGAAATTATACCTGTTTCAGGATCAGTTTATTTACTCTGAATGAGAAAACGGTATAAAAAATATTTTATTTCCTATTAAACCACTAGGGAATGACTTCAATTCTTTTCATCTTTAATTCACTCCTGAAGTTCTTTAATTATAATGTACATTCCATCTAATTTTACTATTTACCCAGAAATAACTGTGAAGGACAAATTTCAAGATTTCTAGGAAAGCCCAAAGTTTTCAGAGCTGATGGATAGATAAGGATGATGACAGTTTTGCCAAGACCTCAGAGTATACTATGGGAGATGACATCCAGGTGGAGGAAACAAATCTCATCTACAGCTATAAAGATAATTAATTTTGGTCCCTTTGGCAATTTTTCCATACCTTATTGCCCTGTCTAAAGATAAAAATTATTATTGGAGGGAAAAAAACTAATCAAAGGGAAATATTATGTAGTACTTGTTCAAGAGTTGTGTCATTATTGAAATAATTATTGCGCATCTTTGAGGCAGGCATTTGAGGTAACCACTCAGGTTATATTACTTGTCTCCCATGTGACCCATTGACTGCAAGATGACAAGATGATAAGGAAGTTGTCTATGTTACACCTGGGGGCATTGATGCAGTTCCAAGATATAGAGGACTAAAAAGTAAACAATTCTAGTCTCATAAAAGTTGCTTTCCTGACAAGCAATCTGTTGATCTCTAACGTACTTTTCTCTAACGTACATTTTAGTTAAAAACAAAACAAAACAAAAACAAAAACAGGGCCGGGCACCATGGCTTACTCCTGTAATCCCAGCACTTTGGGAGGCCGAGGCGTGTGGATCACGAGGTCAAGAGATCGAGACTATCCTGGTCAACATGGTGAAACCCTGTCTCTACTAAAAATACAAAAAATTAGCTAGGCATGATGGTGTGTGCCTGTAATCCCAGCTACTCAGGAGGCTGAGGCAGGAGAATTGCCTGAACCCAGGCGGCAGAGGTTGCAGTGAGCCAAGATCGTACCATTGCACTCCAGGCTCAGTGACAAGAGCGAATTTGTCTCTAAAAAAAACAAAAACAAAAAGGGTTATGATTCTAAATGAAAGGGCATATAATCAGGGACATTTTCAAATTCAACTCATTACTATAAGTTGTTATTTCAACACATTGTAAACCACTTGTTTACAACAGAAAAAAGTTTCACTTGTGTGTTTTATGTAATATAGCTTACTTGATAGTTTTTTAAAGTCAGCTATAATATATATTGATATTAAAATGTATTGTAATAGAATGCTTTCTTGCTTGAGAGTTTTCTGCCTTGTTCATGAATGTCAAACTATCAAAGAACATCAGTAATTTTTTATTTATGCTTCATACCTAGCAGTCACACTGCTCACCTTCTTTCCCTTTAAAGTTCTGTTCCTAAACTATGTTCAGCAAGAAAACCTTGTAATTGAAGTTGTTGGCATGGTCTAAATAGAGTAAAAGGACTGTGAGTAAATGCCTAAGGACGATTTTATTAGGAAACTACACAGAATTAAAAATATTGACAATGTGGTTTATTTAAATTGTCCATTGTGTGTTTGGAAGCATTTTCCAAGCAACTGAAACTAAGTATAGTGGTAGCACAGGGTAAGACAATTTTCCAAGTGCCCTCGATGACCTTTCTTTATTTCACAGGCTAGTATTTTACCTCCACCTCCAGGTTACTAACCATAGTTCTGATTCTGCCAAAATCAGAATGAAGGGGAAGAAGTAAAGGGTGAGAACAAATTTTTACTTTGGTGGTACTGTCTCAAGATGGCAAGTGTTTGAAGATGACTCACTTTCACGACATTTTAATAAATTTCACATTTTCTTTTTCTCTTTCTTTTTTTTTTTTTTTTTTTTTAATGGAGTCTCACCCTGTCACCCAGGCTGGAGTGCAGTGGCATGATCTCGGCTCACTACAACCTCTGCCTATTGCATTCAGGTGATTCTCCTGCCTCAGCCTCCCGAGTAGCTGGGACTACAGGTGTGTGTCACCACACCTGGCCAATTTTTTGTATTTTTTGGAGAGAGGGGTTTCACTGTTTTAGCCAGGTTAGTCTCAATCTTCTGACCTCCTGATCCACCAACCTCAACCTCCCAAAGTGCTGAGATTATAGGTGTGAGCCACCACTCCAGCCAATTTTCACATTTTCTATAAACGGCAATGATCTATTTTACTCTAGCTGAATGGTTTCTCTTGTTATCCACTTCAAACCAATTATATCGCATTTGGGATTCCATGATTGGATCCCCCAAGTGGTTTGTTTGGCAATAACTAAAATGATTCAACCTGGCTATTCCCCTGGGTGGTCTTCCTATATATTTCTTGGACGTCTCAAAAGCTTTGATGCAACAAAATATGGGGAGATGACTAATTTCCCAAACAGCGACACTTTCCTTAGCTCCGCTTCTAAAACATAGATCTAGATAGCTATTTTCTTATCATTTAGATCAGAGATCAGCAAAGTAAGGCTCGTAACAAATTCAGTTCACTGCTTGTTTGTATACGTAAGATTTTATTTACACACATAGCTAATTGTTTACATATTGTCTGTGGCTACTTTTGCATTACAAAGGCAGAGTTGAATGGTTGTGACTGAGATTATATAGTGTACAAAATGAAAGATATTTACTATCTAGCTCTTTACTGAAAATGTTTGTTAATCACTGCTCTAGACACCTGGAGTTTAAACTTCAGTGCACCACGTTCTGAAAGCATCTAGAGACACATAACAAGCTCCACAATTAGACTTACTAAAGAACCCTTGGGATAAGTGTGTACAGTATGTACTCCTATAATTTTGGGGTTCAGGGGTGCCCCCTCAGTTCCCCTGACAGGACATTTCTCCAGGTTCTTGGTCAATCACTCCCCTAGAATGGGTGAGGAGACCATGGCGCAGTGCGCAGTAAATGCTGGACTCAAGAAGTGTTGTAGAAAGTTCCCTGCAGGCTCAGCTGTCAGCTGTACCTAACCCCTCCCCACCATTTTTCTCCGGCCGACATGTGCATGCGCTGGGTTCCACCCCCAGGACTGGGCTGTTCCTGGCCAGATAAAGGGGGGTGCTCACCCTTTCCACCCCACGGGCTCCCACAGGATTTGGTCCTGAAGGATAGAGAAGGCGAAGGAAAGCAGAGAGAGAGCTTGAAGTTAAAAAACCTGTGCATTTAATTCTGGCTGGCACTCGCGGCTTAAAACGAGCCTGGTCGTGGCCTAGCTGCAGCCCTTTCAGGTGTTCTTAAAGAGACAGGACAGAATGAGGCCAGTTTTACAATTTTGAATTATTCTCTGGCTGTACCCCTTTTTCTGGAGTATCCCTCTCCTGGCTGGCCTGCCAAAATGTAATATTGGGGTTCAGGGGTGCCCCCTCAGTTCCCCTGAGAGGACATTTCTCCAGGCTTTTGGTCAATCACTCCTCAACAATGGGTGAGGAGACCACAGTGCAGTGAGCAGTAAATGCTGGACTCAGGAAGTGTTGTAGAAAGTGATTTTATTTAAAGAGAGAGAGAGAAACAGGAGAGGGAGAGAGAAACAGCTAACTCTCACACTGAGTGAGAGAATCCAGAAAGATGGAACCAGGAGAGGAAAGCAGCTTCCACACTGAGTGGAAGGGAATAGACACAGATGGAGTTTAGGAGGGGAAGACAGGCTTCCACGAGAGATTGTGGAAGGGAACTCCAGAGGGGAAATCCAGGAGAGAGAAAGATGGCTTCAACGAAGGGAGTGTTTGTGGAAGGGGACCCAAACATGGAGTCCGAAGGGGTGTGGAAGAAGTGGACTTTCAACATGGGAGGAACCCCCGCCTTCTCTAAGACCCAGTCTAATGAAAGGAGTTCCTTAGAACTTCTGCTGGAGTGATTGTCTCTTAGTTTCTTCCTGCGCCAGTGAAATTCAAACATAAACCATTAAATCTTCCGGATAGAGAGAGACGGGAGGGGGAGATGGAGCTGGGAAGTTCTTGCCCTTAAAACTACGCCCCCTTGTGGACCCGTAAAGAGAAGACCTTCCCTCATTCCCTCAAAAATCATCTCCTCGTATTCTTTCTCCATGATTTATCATTGCTATTTGTGCAATTTAGAGTTCTGGGTATTTACTTTGACTTATCTAGACAGTTGTCTGTATTAGACCTTGCTTTGACATCTAGTATTTAGTAATTTTACATTTCAATGGAAACCTCTAGATTGACATCTTGTTACAAAGTATTTAGTGAGATGAACCACAGCTTATCTCTCCCTTTCTTCCTTCTCAATCCTGTTTAACTAGGACTTCTTTTGTAGAACCATCTGTGCTCTATTTTTTTAAATTCTTCAAATAGAATTCCAAATTATCCAAATTCTCATCAACAGAGATTGAGGACTGACTTTACCTATTTGGAAAACTTGGAAAAAAAAAAATAACAAAGCACAGATGGCTTGATTCATTTCTTTCCTATATTGTGTCTGCCTGTTCAGAGAATGGGATGGTATGTTTAGATCTTGTTCCATTTTTGAGAATATTTGGCCCAGACCCCAGCTGTACATTCTGGATTCTAGATCTAGAGGCCAGTCCTCTCTTGCTCCCCATGTAAGAAGTGTATGTGAGGCAGCACTGCCCGGTGGCCTGGGGAGGGGGTTGTGGGGGTGCAGGGGAGAGTGGGTGGGTGGGTGTGTTTCTACGGTGCAGTTGCAAGCATTTCATCAGGTACACCATTTAAAAGTGAAGATTTGTGATTTGACTCTTGGTTGTGACTTGACTATGGTTGTGTCATCATAGCTAGGTCAGGTTATCTATTATTATCAATAATAAAGCTGAGTTTTGTTTTGTGTTACATTTGTTTTTAATTTGAATCGTTTTTATTAATTAAAAATAAGGTAATTTGATACAGAGTAAATACAATTTAACTCTCCTGCCTCAGCCTCCTGAATAGCTGGAATTACTGGCAATGACCACCATGCCTGGCTAATTTTGTATTTTTAGTAGAGATAGGGTTTCTCCATGTTGGTCAGGCTGGTCTTGAGCCCCTGACCTCAGGTGATCCATCTGATTCTGCCTGCCAAAGTGCTGGGATTACACGTGTGAGCTACCGCGCCTGGATCCATTGTTTTATTTTGTCAGTATGAAGTCTGACCTGTGCTATCTTTTACCAGGGGATTATTTTGAATAAAAATTTTCTCAGTTGAATGACAATATACAATTGAAGTATTTTTCACCATTATCATTAGTAATAGCCATAATATTTATTTAATATGTAAATATACTACAAAATATAGTGAAATAACATATTCATATTAATGGGAATGATGGATGCATAGATATGTGATAGTGCAAGCTTGTAATAGGCTGAACGTTTGCATCATTACAAAATTCATCTGGTGAAACTTAACTCCCAGCGGGATGCTATTAGGAGGTGAGGCCTTTGGGATGTAATTAGATTATGAAGATGAAGCTGTTATTAATGGGATTAGTGCTCTTATCCTAGGAACACCAGAGAGCTCTCTTGCCCTTTTTCTGCTATGAGAGTGCAATGAAAAGTTGGCAGCCTGCAACCTGAAAGAAGGTCTTCACCCAGGACCCAACTACACTGACACTGATCACAGACTCTCAGCTTCAAGAATGGTGAGAAATAAGTTTCTGTTGTTTATAACCCATGTGGTCTATGGTACTCTGTTATAGTAGCCTAATCTGACTAAGACAAATCTCTGTTTGCCATATTGCTTCTTCTTTGTGTCTGCACTCAAAGGATTGTAAGTCATTTCACTTTCCTAATTCCACACGGCTGAAATAATAAGTAGTAGAACTAAATAAATGCCATCTCTTATCATCATTATTACAAACCATAAGTGCATATTTTATACCTTAAAATTTGCAACGAGCAAAGGAAAAATACAATTCAAGGTGAATACCGAATCATTTTTTCCCTTTACCTCTTCTCTCTGCTTATTTCCTTCTTCACTTTTAGCTGATACTTTAAAAGTAATTTCAGGAGGTCTTCAGGTCTTTGATAGTGAATTGATCTTGACTACTTTTCACCAGAAACTTCTGTGATAGCGGGCTACAATTTGAATATATAAATGAATATGTTATATATGTACATACATATATGTGTATATCTCACATGATAATTATCATCAAAAAGAAAAGAATCTGTATTCTTTTATCATGATAATTATGGTCAATAAGAAAAAAGATTTTATTCTCCTTTATATATATATATAAATGAAATGTGTGACTTTGAAATAAAGAGATTGACATTATATGTTGCTGGTCTACATGAGTTTTATATCTTTACCATTACACATACTATGCCATAACTTATGGCATTTTATCCATTTTGGCACATTATAAATTATTGTTTCCAAAAAATGTTTTTACAAATTTAAAGTTAAAGCGAAGACACTGCATTCAAATAAATGGATGACCTTCTTTGTGCTTATCTGCATTAAAATGAATTTAATAATCTCTTGATTGCTTGCAAATCTCTAAATCTAGTCACTGTAGAAAAAAAGTGAACAATCAATATTTTATCCCTATAAGACTGACAATGACATTAAATTTTATCTAGTAGAAAAAAATAAAAACAGTTAATGTGTTTGAGATGAAATAAAATCTGAACCACTTTATTCACAGCTGGCATCTTTCTTTTGAGATGCTTTGTATTTTACCAAACTACCTTAAATATTTTCTACAACAAGGTGAGTTTTACACACACACACACACACACGTGTGTGCACATGCATACACACACACACATTCAAAGTCACATTTCCACAAAAAGAATTAAAAGAATTCTAAAGTCAGCATTAAAAGAATGCCTCTAGCAGCTATCTTATTTCACACAAAGAAGATCTTTTAAAGAATCATATCATAATAAAAAGAATCAGCATCTTATGTCCCAGTTTTCAGATTTCATGTTGATATCTTAAGGTTCATTTTTAAAAGAGTCTCTTTCACATCACTTGAACATTTTTTGAAAGTGGGGCAAGAGTTGCATAATTAAATCACAAAACAAAAATACATTGTATTATATTATCTCAGAGCTGACGGTCTTCATAAATGATCTAGTTTTAACTTCTTATTTAACATTGGAAACAAATTCAGTATTGTGATTTTACCAAAGTCACAGAGTCAGGCTTTTGACCCTTGAAACTGTGTTCTCCACTACCAGATTCTTTCTAAGAGTCACCAAATACAATGGGGAACTGGTGATATTTATGTCAATTGTATCATTATTTCCAGATTTTCTTCATTAACACTGCCAAATATTTTATTCAACAATTTCCATTCCATCTTTCCCTTCAAACACAATATTCTTGGCAAATAAGGCATCCATAAGTACACTTGGTCTATCTCTGGGGTTTCTTGCAATTGGCATTTTAAGATAAGCACACAAACAAAGAACGCACACAAAGAAAGATGGCTTCGGGCAAGGTGTCTTGACAATATTCCGTTTTTCTCTCATATAAAGGAACATGGCTTCCTTTCAGGAAGCTGTATTTCATTACAAGGATTAGAGCAATTATGAAACTCTTCTTTGTACTTAACACAAATCATACTTCAAAAATGAGTATTCTATATATTTTTTACAGTGCTGCATAAAACTTTACCTTGGAACCATTTGTGGAGACAAAGAAGAGCCATATAACATTATTAAATATCTAGAAAGAGTTTAACAGAGTATTGCCTATTAGAAAAAGCTAATAAAACAATTACATAAGAACATTTTAAAATAAAGTAAACACATAACTGAAATAATGACAAACTCTGTGTGTTTTCTCCATTTATTATTTCCATGCCAATAGGTGCCTCTAAAATGCCTAACAAGATTTATCTACTTATTTATTTTCCTCTCTCTCCTTCCTTCATTCCTTCCTTCCTTTTTGCCTTCTGAAAATTTCAATTTTTTAAAAAGAGTTAATGATATATTAGTATTTTAAAAATAAACTACCTTTCTGGGTGCCAAATATAACTTCTCACCTTTTTTTTCTCTTATTTTATGTTGGTGAAAGTCACAAAATAGAATAAATTGGAAATGTTGAAGAATATTTGGAGAGAAAATAGTTTGGCTTTGTATCCAAATGTTTTATGACATATGAAATAAAATACAAATAATTTCTTACCAACAATGGAAATTTATTAGAATGTTGCTTAAATAAAATTCCTCTAGATATATTACACTTTGGAAGTAGGATAAAAACAGCATTTCAAATTCGCATAGTTATTCTATCTTGTAACCTTTTCCCTTCATTCCCGTATTCCCAGATTGCTGGCTTTAAAGGACAGATTCCTGAAATAGATAATTCTACAAGGGCAGGAACATCACTATATCTACTTTTCAGAAAGATATAAATATGCCAGAGACTTGCAGTTTAGTCACAATTACATTGAATTCTACTGGAACCTGCTAAGGGCAAGAGATTCTTCTGCTCAGTTATTGCTTTCAATGTACCAAGTTAATACAGTAGTTCATTCTAATAGTGAAACTAATGGTAATCTCTCCCACCTTCCACCAAGAGCATGAATTATATGAGAACAGAGGTAGAAAAGTATGTAAGAGGTTTCACCATCTCTCAGATTATAAAGAAACATTTCCTTAAAAAAATACTTTTCTATTTGTTTATCTGTTTTTTCTTATGAATCCCCACCCCATAGTGTAGTAAAAACTAAGACAAAGTAGTGCTTAGACTTAACTAGTATCTTTAGTTCAACCTGATACTTTCTTTGGTAACTTTATATAATTTAGTCTGTGCTAGAATGAAACTAATGCAAAACTCTTATATTTTCAGAGTTCTGTTCCCATGTAATTCTGTTCTTAACCAAGTTGATGACTAGCTGGACTTTATGTGGGTATATATCTAATATGTTCTTGTGCATAGCAGGATAAATGGAATATACAAATTTGTGTTTTCTGAATCCTTTTTCTGCTTCAAAATGATATTCATAGCTCTAGGCAGTAATCAGTATCATTTCATTCAGTGATAGCATCTGGGATCTTAGGCACTTGCCTCTGTTCTTGTTCCCCCAAACGAAGAGAAAGAAGTGCAATCTCTTCACCATGACTACAATTCTCTCTCTTCATGTCCTCTCAGAGCACATGGGGCATATTCCCTTAGGACTATTGTGAAATGTGGGTTCCCTGCACCCCACAAGGTGACCATGAGAAATTAAGGTCACCTAAACTGCTTTCACTTGCCAAAATCACTGAATATTTCCCCACACACTGTTGGAAATGAACCTTTTCGGAATTTCTCCTAAAAGTTTATAGCCAGATTTATCGTTAGTTCCTCTATCATTAGAGGTTTCATGAAAACACAAATTTGTATGTTTCTCCTTTTTCTGCAGTTCTCCAAGATAGTAAGAGTTCGAATTTGTCTTTTTCATTTCTTTATGGTTATGTATTTTTATTCTTCCCTAGACAAATCATAAAACTCTAGTGTGCAGTTGGCCGAGATGGATATAAAAATTTGAAAACTCTTTATTTCCCAATGAAGTCTGACTTTCAAATTTCTTCTCTGCTATTTGGGAAGTGAGAGACTAAGTATTTACTCTTTTTGGGCTTAAATTTCTGGTCTAGCAATCCTATGACTTCCTTCTATTCTGAAGCCCTTCTCACTGGGAAACTAAGAAAAGGACATGAGCACTAAAATGCAAAAAGAAAAGTGTAGGAATATATTTTGATTTATTCTCATATATTTAACTACTAAATGCATAATTTGATTAGTTAAATATTAATAGTCTCTACATTTTAATGTTTATAAGAAATTTTACTGCTTAAAGTATAATAGATATGAAAGGTTTATAAGAAATTTTACTGCTTAAAGTATAATAGATATGAAAGCTATGACCTTTTTCATCTCTAAAAGAAAGCTTAAAATGTAAAGAAGAATGTAAATAAAGTAAAAGTAGTAGAGAAATAGTTGGGAAAATGGAAATTAAAAAATCTGAAAAAGATTGCCTAGGCTCAGAAATTGTATATCAGATTTCAATTATATTCTTGTATAGAACAGGGTGGCTTGAATCTTTCCTTTGTCTTCCATGTACTTACTGCTGCTCCACAATACACCTTCATCATTGCTCCCGTGTGCTAAGACAACATGTTTCCCATCTTAAAGCTCTGCTTCTGTTTCTATGACCCTTTCCTCTGCTCTGGACACTTTATCTTTCCCAAACACAACTCTAGGCTCAAATCACAGTGGTCCCATTTTTTTTTTCTTAAATTCTGAGGGTGTTTCTAAAGCACTAAACACGTGTTTGGCATTCAAATCTGCAACTTCTTCATTGCACTAACTTTTCCTCTGTAGAAATTTTTAAACATTTATTACTATTACTATTCTCTCTTACTTCACTTTACTATTATTCGGCAATATGTTGTCCCTAGAAGGTTACATTGTTTTCCCCATTTTTTTCATCTTCTTCATCTATAATCATCTTTTTACTGATAAGTCTATTTTATATCTCCCATCCAGTCTGTTAGAAAGGCTGAGACACATGACCGAAGTTCTCCTGGACTCAAGCCATTCTCCTGCCTCAGCCTCCTGAGTAGCTGGGACCACAGGCACACTGCACCCCACCCGGTTAACTTTTGTAGAGATGAGGTTTCACCAGCTGGTCTTCAGCTTTTCTGTCTTTATTGTTGATACTGACTTCCTCCTGTAAACTACTGGAAAACCCTACTGATCAGAAAAGCTGTTTATTTAGCTTGCTGAAGCAAGTGAGAACACCATCTTGAGATATTTTAGTACTACGATAAAAGAGAGAAAATAGTTAACGTTATTTATAGGATCGGGGTCTGAATCAAGTGGTTTAAAAGCAGGAAACTGGTTTGTTTTGACAAGGCATATAACAGTATTTTAGGATTGTGGGATAAGGGTTCGGTGGCAAGTTTTATAAAGGTGATTTTAAGTAAACTGTTTATACTGATATGCAAACTATCATTTTAATGAGACACTTGATTGTCTAGATGAAAAAACTGCACAAAAATGGTTTCCAATAATTTTTAAAAAGAAATGGTAAAGTTATTGATGATGTGCAACCTTGCCTCTGATGCAAGAACTTCCTGGAGTAAGTAGTTATGTTGATACAGATATTCTCAAATCTGCATCCCTGTCTGTCTAGATCCTGATAGGATTTAGTTAGGATTGGGTGGTGACAACTTTGATTCTCATTCTGTCAGATTCTGATAGAATTTAGTTAGGAATGGATAGTGACAATGGACAGAGACTGAGGATTGAGCCCACTGGCATCAACATAAAGTAAAAATTTACCAACAAAATAGATTGTATTCCGATATTAATAGAACACAGAACCAGATTTAGATGTCAGCTAAATGGCCTAATTTAATTGTTTATTTGTTTTCATGGATCTTTATCATATTATCAAGATCACAGAAAGTTCTAAGGATGTAAGTACTTCATTCATCCCCTAAGATGGCACATACTCTTTCTCGAAAAGTCAAGTTAGATAAAGGGCTGTTTTGTTTTGGTCAGCTGTTTGTTCTAACTGATGAACTTCTATGGCTTATTGCCTGGCATCAATAATTGTTTTCAGGTTTCCTAGTCATTATCTGAGCCACAGAAGGATACATTTTCCCATTTTTTGGTCTTCTTGTAAAGTGTACAATGTAGACTTGAAGACAGTACAGAATTCTTTTTTGTTGGTTTAAATTTGGGGTCACAAGTCAAGGACTGAATTTTACCTTCATGAATTAAGTTATTGAGTGATCTCTCTCTCCTCCTGTTTTTATTTTTTTTTTTTTGCTGTTTATTGAGAGAGGAGAAATTAATATATAAAAATGAACCCTGATTTCATTTGAATTTAAGACACCAGCAAAGCTGGTGATAGTCTTCCAAGTTAAGTCCTCATCCAGTTTGCCTGTAAGAATGTATAAGTTTGAGTGCTTAAAATCAAATACCAGTTGCTGGATGCTACCTAATTATCTGGTTTTTAGCAAAAGGCCATTAAAGGCAGCTAACTTGTATGTTCTCAATGTCATTCAACAAGAGCAGAAAGTAAGGCATCATCAACAAGGGATTTGAAACATAGAATTCACCTAAATAGTGAGCATTACTTTCAGTCTTTAAAAATGAGATGGTTTTAATATATGCCCAGTATTTTCCATAGTTTCTTAACAAGCTCTTTATTTATTTGATTATTTTGAGACAGGGTCTGGCTCTGTCACCCAGGCTGGAGTGCAGTGGCATGATCTTGGCTCACCACAACCCCTGTCTCCTGGGCTCAAGCCATCCTCCTACCTCAGCCTCTTGAGTAGCTGGGACCACAGGCATGCTCCACCTTGCTTGGCTAACTTTTGTGGAGACGAGGTTTCACCAGCTGGTCTCTAGCTCCTGAGTGCAAGTAATCTACCCTCACTGGCCTCCCACAATTCTAGGATTACAGGTGTGTACCACAGAATCCTAGCAAGCTCTGTATTTATGATGGTTTTGTAATGTTGGTGTTCAGGGGTTCAGGGGAGCCCTTAGCTCTCCTGAGAAGAGTTTCTCCAGATTCTTGGTCCCTCACTCTCTTAAGAATGAGAGAGGAGACTATGGTATAGTGTGCTTGTAAATACTGGACCCAAAAACAGTGTTTGCAGAAAATGATCTATTTAGGTAGAGAAAGAGAAAAAGGAGAGGAAGAGATAAAGCTTCCACAAAGAGTGTGGAAGGGGACCCCAGAGGGGAAATCCAGGAGAGAGAAAGACAGCTTCCATGAAGGGGGTGCTTGTGGAAGGGGTTCCAAACATGGAGTCCTAAAGGGGTGTGGAAGAAGGGGACTTATAACCTGGAAGGGATTCCCATCTTCTCCAAAATCCCTGGCCAATAAAAAGAGTTCCCTTGAACTTACAGTGGAGTGATTGACTTTTGACCCTTTTCCATGTCAGCAAAAGTTAAAGCAGAAACCATTAAATCTCCTGGAATGAGAGGCATGGGAGATGGGCATGGTGCTGGGAAGTTCTTGCCCTTAAAACTACGATCCCTTATAGACCCAGAAAGAGAACACATTCTCTCAGTTTGGTTACAAAGACAAATTCCTCTAAAAGGTTCCCAGATTTTTCCCTAGGTTACATGTGAAGGGAAAGTTTTTAGCTATTTGCCTTTTTGTGATGTATACCTTCTAACAAATGTGTTTACTGGTTAAGAAAATTAAACTTGAAACTGTGTTCCATTAGAATAGATCTGGATCACACCCAGAGGAATATATACGTATATACAGACCGGACAGATGATCTGATTTTAGATTTCAGCCAAATCATAAGCACATTGTAGCTAGATATTGGATTTATAACAAGAAGTAACCTGGTAAGAGACAAGCAATATTAAGTAAAAGGGCTTCAAGGCATCATAGTTAAGAGCTAACTAATGTTCCTTACAAGTCAGAAATATAAGTTAACAAAAAGAAGATAAGATAGTTATAAAAATAAAGACCATTAACATACATTAAGGCTTAATACTCTGCTGTTTCTGTACATAATACTCTGGATCCTGTTTTCTGGGTATTGGGCAGAATTTTTACATTGTCTTTTACATGAGCCTAAAGTTGGCTGCTTCTGGAGAAACTCTAAATATTCTCAGTTTGAAGTCTCTAGGAAGAACATCCTTCCACTAACATGAGATTGGCTGTGTCTCCTAAATTGGTAATTGTGATTCCAAAGACCGGCCTCTTGGAGTTTTGCTCATATACTTATGTATCCGATTCATAGGATTTTATAGGCTGACCTCAGAACTTTCTTCCAAAATATCAGATCTTCAGGATTTAGGTCATACAAGTGCTGTTTAAAATAGTGTTGAGGAAGGGCCAGCTGTACCTCCTGATAATAAGAATGAGTGTTTTGCACGGGTCCTTTGAAGTATATGTGCTGCCAATTTGCAATAAGGCAGAGCCTATGTTCAGCATGATAACGCTAGGTGAGTGAGTTGGTCTTTTAGTAAATCATAAAGTGATAGTAAGAGTATATGCAGCACAAAAAATGTATTTCTACTATATTAAAATCAATGATAATATTTTACGCCATCTAAGATCAAGGTTTAAGTGCTTTGTAAATTTTAGCTTCAGATTATGTTTGCTCCTCCTAACTGTACTGAAAATTGAGTATAATTCTTACAGTGAGATTTAATTTATATGTAACTTCAGTCACTCCTAATTGGTGCTCTTTTCACTGGCTAGATAGACTAGAAGTCCCCAGATTAGACATGACTTAATATTTTTGCTAACAGTAAATCAGGAGCCCTCCCTCAAGCAAAAGCTTCAATCTGTCACAGAAATAAGCAAACAATGACGAAAATACTCTTAAAATTTATTTCAGGGAGTCCTTTATGTTACTCAGTTGAATGTATTCAAAGGGACCCTAAGGCTGGATCTCTTGTACATATTTCATCTTAGTGGGTTTACTAGAACTACAGTGAAATAATAGGCAAGATGCAAAGCAGAGGTCCATCATCTATTTTAGTAAACCCCTCCATTCCAGTATTGATTGAATATAATATCCTTGTTGTGTTCTTACTATGGTGAAAAATGTAGAATAAAATTTTTGCAAGTGTTTTGGAAGGATGGAAAATGGATGACCTGAAAGTGACAAAGATTATTTTCTTGTAAGGTAATATATAACCAGATTTCTCCCAATAGTTTTCTTTTTTTTTTTTAAATTTTGGTACCCAGTCACTGGCATTCCATAAGGGCTTCTTTGAACTTCTTTTTTTAAAAAAATGGCCTTTTCAATGTCAAGGGGCCAATATCTTAATTAAAGCTCCTGTCTTCCACAATGATTACTAAAACCCTTCCCTTTGCCTTCAAGTATGACTTTTTTTGTGCCAACTTCTAATTTTAAAATGACTGTATACTTCAAAAGCATCGGGGAATAAAGAATACTTTAATCTATTGGACATTCTGAATTGGAATTCCTGGTAATATCAAGAATTAATGCTGTTTCCAAAGCATTTCAAAATGACATATTATATACAGAATATGTATTCTGTCACAATAAACATTAGTTCTGTTATCTCTAGCCACCTCTCAAGATCAGTGTGGACTGTTTTCTGTCATCTGAGCTGATTTGGTCTCTAGTAAGAGATCATATACTATGAGTAGATTGAATTCTGTTTTGACATATTCTGACAATTTCTTGTTCTATTCTTAAAACAAGACCCGTTAACAAGTAATATGTATATTTTCTATAAGGATTTTCAAATAAATATGTTGGCAGAGTCTAGTCAGTCATTTGCATCTCCTTTTGCTGATTATGAAAATCAAGTATCATGATTTAAAGAATGATACTGATGCTTACAAATATGTGAGGGAGTAATAGAATTTTATACGAGATAAACTTACTTGGTAATAGACCTATTTGTTTACAAATCTACTTGCTGAATATTTTAAATGAGCAACAAAGAGTTTTTAGCATTAGGAAGCATTAAATTTCAAAGAAAATCTAAATTCAAATCTGTAGAGCGTTTTATTACTTGAGGATAAGCTGTTATTGAGCTGCAGCAGGGTGAATAGGCTTTTGTCAGAGGTAAAGAGATATGTTATAATAAACTCCTGGAGTCTGATAGTTCCCATGAAGTTGAGTCAGAACTCCGAAGGCTTGTCCAAACCATTTGCTCATAGATGAATGAGATGCTATTGAAGACTTAATTTTTTTTTTTAGAGATGGAAATGCTGAGATTACAGGTGTAAGCCACTGTGCATGACTCCTAATTTTAAATTGTAATATATTAGCTCTTGCTTAGGAGTTAACCCATATTCAAACCTTGATTAAATTATGTGTATTCATAGTAATTTCAGAAAAGTAATGAACCCATTGTTTGTAGTGACACCAGTGAATCCCGTAATTATCTCTTGATGACCAGGATGGAAAAAAAATTAATGTCTACTTGAAGTGAAAGGTTTGCACTCTTGTGTTATATTATGTCCTAGGGTAAGTCATATTTTTTGCTTTGACAAATTTATTACTTTTCCTTAAAGCATTACAATCTTTAAAAGAAAAGATTGTATAAATTTAAGGGGTATAAGAATAGTTTTGTTACACAGATGTATTGTTTAATGGTGAATTGGGGGCTTATTGTAATCATTATCCTAATAATGTAAATTGCATCCACTAGTTTATTATTCTTCACTTCCCTCCCACCTTGTACACTTTCAAGTCTCCAGTGTCTATTATCCCGCACTGTATGTCCATGTGTCACATTATTTAGCTTCCACTTGTAAGTGAGAACATGCAGTATTTGACTTAGTGTTTCTAGGATGTTTCACTAGAAACATGTCATGATAATGGTCTCCAGGTCTATCCATGTTTCTGCAAAAGACATGATTTCATTCCATATATTTCTTTGTGTGTGTGTGTGTATATATATGTGTGTGTGTATATTTTTATACTATATTTTCATCCCATATATTCCTTTGTGTGTGTGTATGTGTGTTTGTGTGTGTGTATATATATATATACACACACACATATATATATACTATATATATACACCACATTTACTTTATATATACCACACTTACTTTATATAAATAAAAATTTTACTTTATATAACAGTGGAATATCTAAAGCAAATGCAGTGTGTGTATATATATATATGTGTGTGTGTATGTGTATATAGATACATATATACACACACACACAAAAGAATATATGGAATGAAAATATTATTTGTGTATATATATGTATACACCACATTTACTTTACATATACCACATTTATATAAATATGTAATCCCACATATTTGTGTGTTTGTGTATGTATATATATATATATACACATATATATAAATATATACTTTACTTTGTATATACCACATTTATGTAAATATATAATCCCATATATTCCTTTGTGTGTGTGTATGTATGTTTGTATCCAGATAAATGGATAAAGTAAATGCACTATATATACTTTATCCATTTATCTGTTGATAGACAGGTTGATTTATTATCTTTGCTATCCTGACTAGTTCTGTGATAAACATATAAATGTGGGTATCTTGTTTATATAATGATTTTTTTTTCTTTTGGGTAGTTAATAATAACATTGCTGGATCAAATGATAGGTCTATTTTTAGTTATTTGAGAAATCTTCATACTGTTTTGCATAGAGGTTATACTAATTTATATTCCCGCCAGTCATGTATAGCATTTTTTTCCCTCTGCATCTTCACCAATATCTGTTACATTTTGACATTTAAACTAGGTAAATACATGAAATCAATCTTAGGTGTTACTTCCCCAGTAAGACAAAATAAGTGGTGATGCAGGTATTGGATAGGAAAAAATGAACAGGAAAATTTAAGATATTTAATGTTTTGGTTAAGGGCTTGTGACAAGTAGGGGGTATCTTACTAAAATTTCTGAGGCATAGATATATATGTTAGATCTTCCTAATAAAAGGCCATTAAGTGTTCAATGACCTTCATGAGGACGGCATTAAAAAAGCAAAATGGGAAAATATTTAGGCTTAAATGGCATTGAAGGTAAAATAACTCTTGGGTTCAGTATCATGTAAAGCAGATGACTTTTCTTTTTATGGTCCAGGAGTATTGACTAATTCGATATACTTTTTTGTTGTGCTTTGTGACTAAGAGGATAAATATTAGAAAGATGGGTACAAGTATTATGAGGCTTCGTTCCAGGCTTTTAGTGGTTGGTTTGGGTTCTTTACTGACATCATGTTTTGAAGGAAAATGTACAAGTTGGGAAGATATATATGTGAGACAATCTAAACTTTAATATATTCTACACCAGTAAGTCTATCAATATCAACAGAATATTTGGACCATAAGAAGACCAAGAACTTCTGGAAATATTCAGTTAGAGCTTCAACTTAGATATGAGGAAAACAGTAGGTTGCTATTCAAATTACTTATCTCAAGGAAGAATACTTCAGGAGGGCAGTTAAAAGGTAGTTTCTTTTAGGGCATCTTTGTAGTTAGCAGGTATGGTTTCACAAGAGAAACAAAACATTCTTTGGTTAGAAGTATACTAATGAGATGTATTGGATGAGGTATGGTTATATTTGAAGTTTGTTATCCAAATTTCTACCCCCTGGGGAATTCTTCTTTCCAAGGGTGAGCTGGGGTAGTAGTGGCAGGATTTAAGGTGAATATTGTAGCACATGGTATAAGTAAAACGTTTTCATAGATGATTCTTTAATGTTTACAGAACTTTCTTCTGAGGAATTTAAAAGAAACCTGAGTTAAGTGGGTGGTTCCATTTCAGAGTTCATGATTTATCCATATTATTTTAGTCTTCTAGTTTCTTAACTAGTATAGGACACTTTTATATTGTGAGGATCAATCTGTATAAGTTTGGATTCCCCAGAGAAACAGAACAAATAGGATGTTTATATATGAAGGAAAGATGTGTTTTAAGAAATTGACTCATATGATTATGGAGGCAGTCAAGTCCAAAATCTGCAGAATGACCAACAGGCTGGAGACCCAGGGGAGAGGCAATGATGCAGCTCAAATGTGAAGGTTGTCTGCTACAGAATTCATTCTTGCTCTGCAGAGGTCAGTCTTTTTGTTCTATTCAGACTTTGACTTACTGAATGATACTTACCCACGCTATGGATATCCGTTTGACCCAAAGGCCACACATTTAAATGTTAATCTCTTTCAAAAACATTCTCACTGAAACATCCAGAAAAATGTCTGAACACATTTGGGCACTCTAGCCCAGCCAAGTTGAAACATAAAATTGACCATTACAACATCTAAAAGAATAGGGTATTGCAATTTATTTCCTTTTTTTCTTTTCCCTTGTCAAATTATCCTTTACAGAACAATTTTCTAATTTCAGTTTTTCACATTTCCTCATAAAATATTTTAAAGTCAAAGCATATGATGTTTTACATGTTACCAATTTCTTGTTCTAAGATACCTCTCAAAAGAACAATTGCATTTATATCAAAAGTATCCCCGGCTGGCTACTTTAACTTTGTCATTTAGAAAGATAGTTGACCAAAGGCAAAGCTTGTTGTGTAAAGATGTCATTCTGACAAGACTTTTGGGACTTGTTGGTCCTTGGAACTCAATTAAGGGACAGATTTATTGTAATCTATGTTTATTTTCTTGACTACAAAATTCCTCTTATAAACTCAAAACAGAAATTTGAAAGGACAATCGAAGAGACAAAAAAAATGATGCCTGAAGTAAATGGACAGGTTTTTACTGACCTAAAGCTAAAGAAAAAGTGTTAAAAACTGATGGGATAAGCAAAAGGTTTCTTTTAAAATGTTTCTCTTATTTTTAGAGGACAAAGTTACTTCTATATTGTATTCAGACCCAAAGTGGGACCTACCTCACTATTAAAGTCAGAGTAACATACTAAGCAACAGATTCAGAGAGCTGCAGGTAATGCAGTTTTCTGGGAGAGCTGTAAGGCTTGATGACCATCTTGGCAAGACGTCCAGGGCTGCCTACTATTGACTACCGAGTAGTTAAGTTAGGAAAAAAAAACTGCCTAGGTTATTAATCAAGCGATGCTGAATATATTAAACTTACAGCATCATAAAGGAACTACATTTTGGCAGAGTCTTAATAGTGATTAAAAATGTGGAAGCCAGGAAAATATACTAATGGGTTTTTGGAGTTTGCGTTCAATTAATTTAACCTAGCTCATCCCAGGGAGGGGACTGGTTGGCAAAGTTTGTAACTTAGAATTGATTGGCATGAAAAGATGAGCAAGTCTGATTACAAAACACCTGGAACCAACCCAAATGCCCATCAATGATAGACTGGACAGGGAAATGTGGCACATATACACCATGGAATATTATGCAGCCATCAAAAACGATGAGTTTGTGTCCTTTGTAGGGACATGGATGAAACCGAAGACCATCATTCTCAGCAAACTGACACAAGAACAGAAAATGAAATACCACATGTTCTCACTCATAGGCGGGTGATGAACAATGAGAACACATGGACACAGGGAGGGGAGTGCTACACACTGGGGTCTGTTTTGGGTAATAGGGAAGGGACAGCAGGGCGTGGGGAGTTGGGGAGAGATAGCATGGGGAGAAATGCCAGATATAGGTGAAGGGGAGGAAGGCAGAAAATCACACTGCCACGTGTGTACCTATGCAACTATCTTGCATGTTCTTCACATGTACCCCAAAACCTAAAATGCAATTTAAAAAAAAGGAAAAAAAAAGAAAACATTTATTCTAACTATTGAGCTTTTTGTCCAGGTGAGCACACTATTGTGTTGATGAGCCAATTATTTGCCCAAATGAGTACATTGTTTTCAGAGATAAATTGTGTATCAAAATTTCCTGAAGTAAAGAGAAAAGAAATTGAAAGCTTTGCACTCTTACTCTTCTGAGGAATAATTTTCCAAAGTTGATAAGTTATCTCAAAAACAGTTAAGTTATATCAGTTATGGTTATCACTATTGATTTGTTTTGCCATAGCATGAACTTGCTATGCACATATTTTTGGCTTCTTATACTGGTGCTTAATTATTGCACTTAAGGATATTTTACCTATTCAGCTGCAATCCTCTCTGGAGCTTACTATAATGTTGTCAAATAAATATATGATAAGTGTAATCTAATTTTTGGTTTAAATTAATCAGTTAACCCAAAATAGTCCATGGACGCAGGGAGGGGAATATCACCCACCTGGGACAGTCTGCAGGTAGGGGAATAGAGGAGGGATAGCAGGGGTGGGGGGATAGGAGAGGGATAGCATTAGGAGAAATACCTAATGTAGATGACTGGGTGATGGATGCAGCAAACCACCATGGCACGTGTATACCTATGTAACAAACCTGCACGTTCTACACATGTACCACACAACTAATAAAACATAAAAAACATTTTTAAAAGTTTCTATTTCAAAATACTTTGTGAAAAATTATTGTAATACATTGATTAATTTTATCAAAATCATAACTTTCATTAGGGCATTAACTTTTTCTTTATTCAAGACTTACAGAAATTATTTTAAGAAAATAGTAAAGGCATAGATAGGACATCGGCTTTAGAGACTCAGAAACAGTTTGACAATGTTTTGTGGCTGATTACTTCACACACACACACACACACACACACAAAGCTGTAGGAAAGAAATAACCTACAAGGACTACATAACATGACTGAGACAATTTGAATTATGTTAACTTCTTATTCTTAATGGTGAAATAATGTGGATTTCAGGTAAATACTGTCTCTTATCTCTCATATTAAAATTTCTCTTACAATTAAATTTCTTTCTTATATTTATTTAAGGGTAACAGGACAAATAAAGTTGAATTTAATTCTGAGAATAAAAGAGTGAGACCAAAAATGCAAAGTAATAGAAGAATAGGCAAAGAAGAAAAGTTCAGAGGAATCGTAGAATATTTGAATCATGGTGATGTTAATTATATCTAAAAGACAGATGCTGTGTGAATAAAACATTTTAGGCTCCTTGGGAAAAATTTAAATAAAATGTTAAATATAACAATGTGTTTGCTTAATATTTTTGGTGTTAGTCTTAAAAAATTGAGATAATTCTGCTGAATAATAATAGTTTTTGTTTAACAGTAACATGTAGTGCTCTGGGATTCATGAAAGGATTCTTTCCAGAATTACTGATTTGTTAAGAAAAATTTATTCGTGTTAGTTCTATACCATCTTAATGAAAAAGGTGCTCGTTTACCTCATTTGGAGAATATTAAAATCTTTAAACACAACTCATTACATTCTCTTTGATTTTAGTTTTCCTCTCATTTTTAATCATGCTGATTGAAGTGGAAGGATTCGTTTCTTTAATCTCATTTTAAACAAAGGAGTGGGTCTGTGCATTATTTATTCCCTTTCTTTGTAAAGCCCTTTTCTTATTGAAAAGAAAACTTGTTTTCTTTCTAAGTTAGGAACGGTGAAAGCTATATATCTTCAAGGAACAACAAAAACAAAACTCCTCAACAAAACATGATATAAATTAGCTATAGATTTACATGAATTCCGTAGTGGATAAAGCACATTCTTACTATATTCTTTGGTACATACCTTAGTTCATCTCTTCCTAAGGTTCATTTTTTAAATTACATATTAAGATTACATTTTATTTTATATTAGTCCTGCAATTAAAACACCTTCCTTTAATATATATAAAAGTAAAAGGTAATGAATTATCAGTGAGTATAGGTTGGCTCTAATATACAACTTTCATAATATGAAAACATTTATTATGTGATCCAAATAGCTTATTCTTATCAAATTGATAATCATAATGAATTTCTATTGAAATTTTCTCTCTTTCAATATCAACTAAAGTAATTTTTGCATTATCTTCTTTATGACATTTTCAAGGGAGCAGAATTACTGTTGCTACTTAATAAGCCATGACATTCTCCACCTTTCTTCTAATTTGTTTTAAAGGACACCTGAATATATTTCTTTATGCCTTGTATTCAAAATGAAAATGATTACGATATGCATATTTTTAGATTTTATATTTTCAACATATTTCAGACTGCTTGCTTAATGTAATAATTTTCAGTTAGCCAATATCTGAGAAGGAATCCAAATAACATTTAAATAAATTACACTGTATCCTGCCCTTATGACCCACATCTCTGTAATGTTTCAAATCCTGATGTATTCTCCGGACTGTCACACAGTTGACATTTCAGATTTCTGAGAGATCAATGTGGCACAAGAGATTTGAGGGTGAATGAAAAGTTGAATATCCACAGCAAACATCTAAAATAATTTTTCTACATTGTAATGTCACATCATTACCCTTCAGAAGGCATCAAACTTTATGGAATGCTACATAATTATTTTTGCTATAATTATTTTCAACGGTTGTTTGGTTTCCTTTAAAAACACATTAGCATAAAATTATTCAAAAGCTTTAAAACACAAATATTTGTGAATATTATATATTTAAGATATTAATAATTTTCATCTGAATGTCACGAATGCATAAGAAAACCTAGATTTAAGTTTTATTTGCCTGTGTGATATCAATACTTTAAAATATCATAACATTTACAATAAATTGCTACATTTATTGTAGACAGTGTTTATGAGTGACACCAATTTCCCATTTTAAATGTTAATAATTGAATATTAAAGAATATTCGAATTACTATGTCTAACAAAATGTACTCATTATTTGTTTTAGAAAACTATGCTTGTAAAATAAAGGAAAAACTTCCAGCTTATACAAAATGAAGAAAAAAAAATGTTGCTGGAAATGTTTCTTTTTGCTTTTGTTTGCTTCATGCTTCTAATCTCATGGCTTTTTAAAAGTGAAAGTGATAAATTACTATCAATCCATGACAACTTTTTGATGTGTCCGCTTGTATGTGAGAAACTGAGTTGAGACCACCTGAACTCATTTCTCTTGGGATTTCGAACAACTATAAAAAATGGTTTTGTTTTGGACCTGGTAGGGCTCAGAAATGAAAATGCCATTATGTTGAGGACAGCACATCAATCTAATTTGCTACCTGGATTCCCAATCTCATCCTTTTCTAGTTGAGGCTGTTTTACAATATGTAAGATGATATCAGCCTAATTCACACTTTAGTAATATTTTCTAAATGGCTGGTTTATATTTTTATGAACAAAGTTGAATCATAAGAGAGCATAATTAATTCAAATTGTTACTAATAATTTCTCCCAAGATGTGAAAACTGGAGGATTAGAGTACATAGGTGCTGTCGGTTTTTTAGTACAGTTGATATAGCAGCGAAGATTATACCAAGGGACATCTCCTAAATAGGACAATTGATAGATAGGAACAAAATGCTACTATTGTGTTATACTGGGGAGGGGGGAGGACTTTCTTAATTGTGCAGTCATTTTATGCAGAGGTGAGAAACAAAAATATTGTTCTTATTTCTGTCACATTATCATGATAAAATATGGATTTGTTAGTTCAGAGAAATGAGGAAATATTGACATAATAGACGGCTGCATAACTTTTATTGTGATTAAAGAGGAATTTAAGAAATATGATTCTATACTAATTTAACAAGAATTGCAGTCCTGATAAATTTGCATAAAATTCTTATTCAAAAGAAATTCCAGATTTGACAAGATTCATAATCTCTTTTTCTATTTATCTAAATATTTCTTAAGTGCCTATTATGCATGCCTATAATGTAGTTGTTCCTATAATGCCTGTGAAAGAATATATTTGTCTAAATATATATAATGCATCTGAGGAGATTAAATGCACACACCCCACGCACACAGATCTAAAGATGCCTTACTCTGCCAGCATTTCCTCTGCTGGATAGAATGTCTACATTCTAAGCAAGAGTTCTGTTTAATCTGAGGTGCCTAAAGCCTTCAGGATTCATGCAAAATTTTGTAGAGTGTATGTATGTGTGCATGTCTGTATTATGTAGTGTGGAAGCCATGATTGTCATCTTTCTGTATAATTGATGATAAGGCAAAAAGGCTCAGAACCAATAATATATAAAGTAATTTAATGCTGAAGCTACCATTATTATAATTATAATTTTTATTATAATAATTATAATTACCCTTTTCATCTGCTATCCATACCAGATGTAAGGAGAATATAACTTTAAATTTACTGAAGTATGCACAGCCATCTTAGAGAATTATTTCTAAAAAGTAGATGCAATAACAACTGCACTTTATTTATTTTTACTATCATGCTGGTTCTCTCAAAAGGTAGCCTATTGAACACATATTTTAAAAATACCCTATTGAAATAACTAAGTGTTGTAGATGGGATTAAGTGATTTCATAGGATGTTGCAAGCTACTCAGGGATCAGTAACAACCAGAAACCATTTTCAGTACTGAATCCAAGTAAGAATTTAGTCACCTTACAGAAGCTATAGATCTACATGGATGCAGCCACTTTAGAAAACACACAAAGCAGGGCAGTAAAGAATTATGTAACCTGAACTCACTCTTTTTCTTCATTTGACCTCCTGCCACGCCTTCATTTGTTGAAGCCAACCAGAATCCAGAAGAACAGAGAGTTATCCAGTCTGTATAGCACTCAGTCACTCAGAGCTCAGAGCAGGAGAGTGACAATGAAACATATGCATCGAGGGGTGGATGAAGAATAAACAGCACATGGTACTATGTTTTGAAGGCTGATTCAAAATTATTTATTTCAAATAGAACTACTCAATCATCAAATTTCCTGGGAGTCTGCATTTTACAAACAGTGCTAGGGTGAATCTATTCAAAGTTGGAAAACTTGAAGAGACTCACCTAAAATACTTCCAGCACAAGAAATACACTGTTACATATATTTGTTTAAAAATCAAATGATTTTAACAAATTCTTCCAAACAGATGAGCTCCTCACTCCCTAAGAGTAATTGTACAATCTTAGAAAATTTTCTTAAAATGTCTGCTTTTTTATACATAATGGGATTTTCTTTATTTTACTCTTACAATTTATGTAAGGAAAATATTAGATTAGCACCATTGTTAAACTAGGTTACTGCTTAGTCTGGATTTCTACTAATAAAAAGTATTAACTTACTCATAAAATGACTATAAATTTAGATATAACACCAAAATCAATCATGGTTCAACAACTAGTGTCCTAAAGAGCAATTTTCATAAACATCATATTGCAACTTTATAGAAATTTATAAAATTACATAAAGGTAATATTAATGACTTTACCTAAGTTCATAAAATCTTGTGCCAGTGATTTTATTTAATTACTAATAAATCAATTACTGAGAAAACCAATAAGATGTTAAACTTGCTCCAAAGAATATTCAATATTTTAAGCAATTTAACAAAAAATATTTGGATAAAATACAAAACTTGAATTTTTAACAAAGCTTCTTAAAATCCAACAGAGTCGTAATCCACAGTCTGTCTTGTTATTAGTCCCTATGGAGGAAACATACTTTCATCTTTACTGGCCAATAATTACAAGTTAACCTCTGACCCTTCAGAGTTATATTAGATAATAACACATCAATCTCAACACAGTACTGACAGAACACCCAATATTTTCCTTTGTCTATTTCTGAATTTATAATAATATTTCAGACATTAAGAGCCATACCTAATATACATGTGAAGTCAAGATCACCTATAATAACATTTAAGAGCATAGGTACTTCCTCATTATGAAAATACTGTACATAACCAAGTTAAAACTATCCTCAATGCGATTTATTTTTTGATATGTTCAATTAAAAATCATATTCAACTGTTTTTATATTAAACACAGACATTAAAAATCACAACCAGGAAAGGAAGATGAAATACAAGTAATTAAATTAAAAAAATAAGGTGTAGATTCCTATGATTGCCAGACCTTAAAGCACATCTGGGTGGAGGTGGGAGCAACACAGTGGCTGTAAAAGCAAAGTGTAAAAGACAACATTGGTCTCAAGAATCTCATAATAAGGTAATTGTTCACATCAATTTATGCACCCAAGGATAGTAACACACAAAAAGGAAATACATTTTATGTAATAAATTAATGTCACCATGTGTAGCAGAACAATAAAATCAGTTCAGACAGGAGAAGTCAGAAAACTTTCTGAATCAAGTAGAATTTGAAATGAGATGTGTAGGAGAATTTAATTTGGATGACAAGAGAATAACCCGAACAGTACAATGAAAGAGATAGCAACAATTCATGTCTGCATTGATTTTCAAATATTATTTGATTACCAATTCTTTACCAGGTTTCACAGTTTTCAGTATGTGTCCCAATAGTGCACAGGTAGCCATGTCGGCTATAGTTTGTTATATTTTATTTTTACTTATTTATCTTTTCAACTTGTAGTTTAGGTTCAGGGGTATATATCCAGGTTTGTTAGGTAAATTGCATGTCGTGGGATTTGGTGTACATATTATTTTGAAACACAAGTAATGAACATAGTACCTGATAACTATGTAATATTACCAGACAACTGTTAATGAAGCATAGCTCTGTTTATTAAAATTCTTTAAAGTAAGGGTGAGTGCACCTTTAACAGACTATTAGCCATGTCTTAGAAAGGAGTAGTAGGTTGAAAATATTTATAGGGTTTGGGTACTGAGATCAAATGGTCTCAGAGGGTACAACAGCTAGTGAACTGACTGGGATTGGGCAAAGTCTTTGATGTGCTAGTTCAGGATTGGTTAACATGTGGAATGAGGATCTAGAAAGAATCTTAACATGCTGTTTGATAAGGAAAATTAGGTTTGATAAAAAAATGTGGTCACCTTGAAGAGCAGAATGTTGTCACAGATAAATTAATCTGCAGGAATTTCTGAAAGCAAAGAGTGATATTATGTACTAGTTTATAATCTTACCTTTCCTGTGCAGTTTTCTGGAACAAGCAATAAACAGGACACAAATGGTCTCAGTTCTGACTCATAAGATCTTTGAGAGTGATGTCAAACTTATACTAATGGTGTCTGTGTGAATGTGTGTGTGTGTCCAAACATACTTGTATATGTTTGTGGGTATGTTTGCATTAGGTTTAATATACATCTGATTATCTAATGTCCTGATCAGAATTACATTTTACACAGATGACTAAGCAGCATTTTAAAAGCACTCCAAAGAAGCCACAACAGTCTTTATTCACTGTATTTCTGATCAACAACTGTTAATAAAGATGCTTTATTAACAGTTGTTGTTGATGAAGTGAGTGGAGTTCAAAATAAGGGTATTAGCTAGAAGTATTGTATAGGCTTATCTGTCTTTATCTGAACAGTGTATTGGATCTGATGAGTTTAGTTTTCTCTGTTCTTTGAAGTGACTCCTGACACTTGAACCAGAAATCGTATTTCATTTGCCCCTGACTTAGAGGATTATTTATAACTACCTTTGATTGTATGGTTAATTGACAATCTCATATTGTTTAATTTGACTCTAGTGCACATTTTATGCAATTAGCTAATGAAATGATACAGTTTTAAAATTGAATGTCCAATTGTTAGGCTTGGGGTTATTTGTTGTTATTTTACTATTAGATGTTTAGTGTGTGGCAACATTTGATTTCAAGCTTATTTTTATTATCAATGAAGTTAGAAAGAGGACATGTATATTCCTCATTTTCCTCTATTAAATAATAATGATCTTAATGATAAGCAATAATTCAATTCCTCTTTGCCTTATGCCAGTTTACAACAGAATGAAACCAATACATTAACACGGCGTTATAAAAATAGTAAAAGATAAAGAATTTATTAGCTAGGAAGTTCTTTCTAAGGGTTGGCATTTAAGTTGGAAGATGACAATATTATCTTTATCAATATCTCTATCTAGGGGAATCTAGGAGAACTATATATATTCTGTATTTCAAAGACAGAGAGAAAAGTTACTGTAAAGACATTGGCACAGGAAGAAAATATGGCATTATCCAGAGAATGTCAGCAGGCTTTAAGAAGAGAAAGTATAGAGATAATGAAGAGGACCATAAGGGGCTTCAGACAAGCTTTGGAGATTTGATCCACCAGGACTTGCTAGGTTTTGTATAAATAAAGCATGGAGTTAGAAGCAGTAAGTTCACACTTAATGTCTTTCATAGGTTCTTGGAAACTATGACTTTAAGTGAAGCAGTGTCTAATGAAACCAACTTTACCATAAACTAATGGATATAAGCAAGAGTTAAGTTCCTATCGCATGTTTCTGGTCACAAATACATCACCAAACTTCTAAATTAAAATCCAAAACATGTCTAATATTGAACATTGAAATAATTGTGAGCTATAAATACATTTAAGAAAGGATGATAAAAACAAGTAGGGTAATTACTCATGTGCTTGTTCCAGTTCAGGGTTGCAAGTGTCCAAGACCATCTGGAGAGCTTAGAGCACAAGATGGGAATCCACTCTGCACAGCAGGCCATGGCAGAGCACACTGATACACGCACCGACACTCCTTCAGAAGAGGACACACCATGAGTCTGACACGCACATCTTTAATATGTCAAAGGAAAATGGAATACCTGTGAAGAAAACCCATGCAGACATGGAAGGAATGTGAAAACTCCACACAGACAGTGGTCCCGGCTGGGGATAGATTCATTTATTCTGATCAATGTTATTATTTTCTCTTTTCTTAGTCTAGATCCAAGGGACACATGTGTAGGGTTGTTACAAGGTTATATTCAGGGTTCTATTGATCCCATCACTCATCAGCTTATCTCTAAAATTAGCAAGATAACACAGTTCTTGTCCATTTGACACTATTGCTTAGAGAAAAACAAATAAAATTGTAAGTGCTTAGAAAGTATGTCATTAATAAAATATGAAGCGGTTTATTTATTGTTATCTTCTTCCCTAGTTTTATGAATTTCTGCATGTTCAAACACAGTACTTCTGTTTACAATGTTTTCTTCACTGATTGCTTTTTTGATGTACATGGTTGGTTGTGCAATTATGACCTAGTTGTAAATTTTAGAAGCAACTGAAAGAGAAAGAGAGACAAAGACAGAGACAGACAGAGAAGAAGACAGAGAGAAGCTGGGCTGGGGAGGAGCATGGGTGGGGCAGTTATATGTTAGTATTGTTTGTAACTATGGTGCCGCTTGTGAGTTGTTGATGAATATGTTTCAGGGGGATAAAAGAAAATCTGTTCCCAAAAGTGATAAAAAGGAAGCAGAAACACTGAAAGAAGCAAAGAAAAAGTGGAACTCATTTATTCACAGTAAGTCTCTAATCTCTGTTTTTGTTCTTGAGACACAGCTCCATTGCTGGCCCCTTAAGTTTTATGAGATATTCTAAAAACATTTCGTAAAGTATCCCTTTTGTTCCACAAAAGTTTCTCAAAGTTAGCATCAGTATGTTGGAATTTCCATAAAAGTTGTTCAAAGTGAGCATCTGTATGTTGGAATTTTTTTTAAATCCTAATATCATATTGAAATCACATTGCACTTAGAATGAATCATATTGCACTTTGAATGGAATACAAAGCCTTTTCTACAGCCTGAAACTCCGACACCATCTGGCCCTGCCTTCCTTTTTTACATCATTTTTTGCCAGTCTCATCTTCATGTTCTAGGGTTGGAAAGATCATCTCTGTTTTTGCCCTAGCATCTTTACCCTACTTTTTGCATTTTGTCTACAATATGCTGCTTTCATTCACTTTTCTGGATGAAAATTTCCTTAGGATGTCTCCCTAAGTAAATTGACTAGTATGTCAACAGTTTAGAAGGCATTTCTTTGGTCAAAGAAAGTACCCTTCACCTATTACTTTCCCTCCTATTACTCTATACTTATTAACATTAGAATTTAAGCTACATGACATCAAAGACATTTTATGTTTTATTTATTGCTGTATCCATGTGACCTACAGTAGGAAATTGACCTTAGTAAGCATCAAATATTTATTCAATGAAAAAATGACAAAAACTTTACTATAATTTCTTATGGATATTTTAGCAAGGAAATTACATGTTCATAGGTATTTTAGGAAGTTACAAAAGCTGTAGTGTTCAGAACATATTAGAGGATATAGAAATTGAGTTCGGACTCATTAAACATTATTGCAATAATCAGATCCTAAAGAGTTGACAGTCCTAGATGGTGTCAACCTCTAAAGCATGAAAGAAAATAATAGAAGGGATATAGTTCCAAGAAAGAGATGACTGGCCAATGAAGGAGCAATAATTTTGTCTGTGTAGTTTCTTTTAAAAAACTGATTTTTACATTTTTACTAATGGATGAGAATTTGTAGTTTTAAACATTCTTTTCTTTATATGCTTTTTTAAAAAAAGAGCTTATATGTTCTTGGTTCAGGTGTAAAAAGACAAGGAAAGCATTTTACATGTGCCTTAATGATATAAAACAAAGGCACACTGTGTCTTGTTTCTACAGAAAACCAATAGAGTTAAAACAAAATTTTTCAAGTCTGCATGCCTTTGCTTTGAACTGTGAGGACATCAGATGTGCACTGCATTTTAGAAGAATCTTGCTTTTTATTGAAGAGGTAAACTAGATAGCTAGTTTGTATGTAGGCATGAAACTGAAATAGAGGATATAAAGGTTATGCGAATTAAAAAGTTGACGGAATTACAAAGCTCTTTTGTAGTACAGGTGAACAGTAAAAACACAAAAGCCAATAAACAAAGTTAGAAAGCGGGAAGAAAAGAGGTTTTTAAGAGAGGTTTTGGAGTGTCCTGATGGTTGGTAAATAGGGTCACTCAGGAGAGAGTGGCGTAAGTGACTACTTTGGAAAGCAAAATAGCAAAGGGCACTGACAATAATTATTACTAACCAGAGATTTTCAGTAGCCAACCACTCTTCCTTGTTTTTTTTTTTTTTTTTTTTGTAAAGAAATGTTGTGTCTTATGGAGAGTGATAATAAGCATGAAATCCTTGGAAATTATCAAGCATCTGTTTGATCAAAGAAATGAACAAAATGGTCCAAAAAAGAAGTGGAGGATCGGGAATTTTGTACTCAGAAATGTTGTATTGATAAAAACACAATTTACTTTTTCCTCTGATAAATGATCATTTAATCTGAGATCAGTAGTTCTTTCTTAACAGGTAGCAGTAAAATTTTGTTGCCACCTTCTGCACAATTTTTTCAAATAAAGGATTTTGTGTCTCACAAGAATAATTTCCGGATTTCTGCTGACTTTGCTATGCCCTCGATTGTGAAAGAGCTAAGGTTATTTAAATTGTATTACATTCTATGTTTATTGATATTGCCACTTTGATTAATAAGTAACCAAACTATTGTTTCTCAGGCGATTACTGTCATGCTTAATCAAGTAACCAAATCTTTATTGATAATGCTTTTGATTTTACCCTAGGAGCAAACTCCAAAGTTAGAAAGAAAAGAAAAATTAGTGTATCTTTCACAACTAAAACTATCTTTGAATTTTCCCAGAGGTCTTTGGCAACAATTTTAAAGAATTCTTTCATTATACAAAAAGATGGCTAGATAACTCTGTTTGAATGCTTTCTGTTTCTCAGTTAACTCCGACATTATTATAAGACTTTCATGGGAAGTGCTGCCAAGTCAAAGGACAATTTTGTAAAATGTTTTTAATATAAATGTTTCAGAGAGTGTACACTTTGCTAATGGATTAAAAGACACCAGATATGTATTAATACCTTCAATATAAATAATACATTTTTATCTTAAAAATAAAATTAATCAAATTAACATACACAATTATATATTTTGTTCAAAATAAAATATTACTTTTCTACATTTTGATATTGTTAGATACTATAAAAATTAACCACAAAAAAGTAATCTTTTTCTTTCTTCTCATGTCTCCTGAAAGTTTAACTATTTTAACATATTTCAGACTAGACTAGATTGTGTCTTCATGTAAACTACAGACTAGAATGTGTCTTCAACAATAACAACAACATAAAACCAGAGCCTCATGGAACAGACTATGCTAGGTACATTTACTTATGGTATTTCAAGAAACTGATTTATCATTACAAGTTTTAGATCTTAAAGCTGACATTGCTTAGACAACTCTAAAGAGTCATAGTGAATATTTAACCACAGACTAAGTCAATTTCTAGGACTGTTCTAGAATTATGTAACTATATGAATGCTAATTGGGTAATCTAGACTCAAAGAAACACAGATTATTTATAAATTACACAATAAAAGAAATTTAGTTATTTGTTTTGAAATATTCCTGGTATTTTTCAAAAATGTTTTATTTTCTTATGGTTATATAACTAATTTCTTCCTTCTATTATTTCATTTCTAACCTTCAAATTAGCACAGTAATTTTATAAATGAAAATAAAACATTAATTAAAATGTTTTTAAAATAAACATATAAAATGTTGATTTCAAAACTCTTGGTGATCTAATTGTCACCAAGAATCAAGTAATTATAATGAATCTTCTAATTTTTCATAACAATACAGTTATTTGAATAGGAAAATAGGGACCATGCCATCTATTAATTGTGCAACCAAGCCGCTTCCATGAGGTGCAATATTGGAGAAGTTTGTATTCACCTGTAACTGGATATGAGGAGCTAGAAGTTCAAACGCCATACTACAGGTGCTCACCTGATTTTTGGTTTTTATGTGTGTGTGTTTTTTCTGTGTAGATGGTAGTTAACTTGGTTTCCTTGCGGGTGTGGGGGACTATCAGTGGAGACTTCTTTTTCGCCATCTTTCACCACCTTCTCTGACTTAGACATTCATAATCAATTAAGGGCACCGAATCTGTGAGGTTACATGTCAACTTGAAGACCTAGAAAAGGAGAGATGCAAATAATTTCTTTCTAGGCAAAAATAAAATCTCAAGGTTTCCATTTTCTTGCTCTGCACAATATTACCAGTTTTCTGTGTCACCTAATATTTTCTTTCTAACATTCATTTCTAAAAGTATGCATTTTCTCATCCCTGAAAGTGTTGTTGAGCCCTTCTGAATGTTGAGTAAAATATTTGGCATATATTTATTCTATCTTCTTATAGAAGTCATACTTTTAACTTTCTAAAAACAATACTTTAGACAAGCCTGAAATATCAGGCATATCTGGATAACCCTCATGATGCACCTGTTTTAAGGTCAGCTGATTAGTAAGTGTACTTCCATCTGAAACGTTAGTTTCTCTTTTTATGTAACATATGTACATAACATAACATAGCAACATATTTGCAGATACTAGGGATTAAGATGAGCACATCTTTGGAGGGGAGGAACATTATTCTGCCTACCATACTAAGAAAATATAAAATTGGTTTATTAACTTCTATGAAATAAACTTGTCTTAGAAATATATTCCTTAATAAAGCCTACATTTATTCAGACACTCATTCTTTCATGTATTCACTAAGAGGCAGTGTGGTATAGTAGAAAAAACTAAGATGTAGTCATGAAAAAGGAAGAATAGAGTTTGCATGCATGCTTATTTCTTACAAGATATATAATAGCGGTAAAGGGTTTAGTCTCTTTGAGGCTTTATTCTTATTTTGTTCTTGAGAAAAACAAAGGCAATTAAACTCACTTCAGTGTTGTTCTGAGGATGGGGTGTGATAATTAATAGAAAGCACTCACCAGGTGCCAAATAAAATTAGTCAGCAAATGTTAGCTATTGTTAGTGTAGCACAGTGCCTGCCCTGAATACATGTTTGATAAGTGGTCTTTATTCATTTAATTAAATTATTCATTTATTATTTCAAAAAAAATGTAATCTCCTGCCATCATTATGAAATACCAAAACATATATAATATATAGCACATGTAATTTCTAAAATATTATAATTATGTTGTTTGTTGTTACTGAGAAAATAGAACTGATGTTTTATTGTAAATATGAACATTTCTCATTTTACACACATAAGAAATTAATCACAGAGAGATTAACAAAAATTAGCAGGATCCTATAAGAAAGTTAAGAAGTGTTAAAATTAAAATCTGTAATTTTCAGACTACTGAATTCCTTGTGCTTATAACATTTTATTAGGTCTATTGTTAATTTTAAGAGACTGAGTTTCCATGGTATCATGAGTTTCCAAATGCTTTATACTTTTAACACCTCCTACCTTGTACCCCTAAATCAACCACAGCAAGGACTTTGCTATGTAGCCAGTACTACCTTTTAACATAAAACCTTCTGAGACCTTCTGGTATTATAAACTTACCCAAGGAAGGCTAGACCTTCTTTTACATGATAGATAATTAAATTTTTAAACAAATGTCTGCTTTTTAAGGCATGTATACATATAATATTAAATTGTTTAAAATAATTGTATTATGATATAAAAATTATTTTTAAACAATTTAAATTTATCTTTTCAAATTTTGACTATATCATAGCTTTTCACGTGTACCACAGAGCAGTAAAATTGTGCTTTTTACAATTGCTCAAAAAGGGTCCTGTTGTTTCTAGAAATGCTATTTCCCTAAAAGTTAATTTTCAATTTCCTAAAAAGTGCCACAACATTTTTCTTTTAACAATTGTATTATTCTTATGGAAATAAGGCAGTCCAGAATGAACTATTGTGTAATCTCCCTTATATATGGAATCTAGAAGAAAATCAAATGTACAGAGAACAAAACAGTTGTACTGGGGTGAGGGTAGAGGTGAAGGAGGAAGTGGAAAGATGCAGATGAGAGCATACAAAGTGGCAGATACACAAGATGAACATATCTAAAGACCTAATGTACAGCATGCAGACTACAGATAATGAGATTGTGCTGTATATGGGAGTCATGATAAATGAGTAGCTTTTGGCTGCCCTTGCCACACATGCAAACAGTGAATAATTATGTGAAATGCTGGATATGTTAACTCGGTTCACTGCTGATACGTTTTTACTGTATACATGTATCTCGTAACAACACCTTGTATACCTTAAATATACACAACAGAACTTATTTTAAAAACTAAAAAAAAGTTGAATATTTTAAATGAAATGCTTTCAGTAACATTATTTAATCTTTTATGATAAATAAACCATGGTTTACCAGAGTGCATTGTGATTGAATATAACTTTTAGGGCTTCTTAAGTTATGTAGAGATATTTTACTTTCTAGAAAAGTTCCCATCACTGTATTTCACTTGTCTCAAAAACATTTTGATTTGTACAAAATGATATTAGACTACTACTCAAACAGTGCTTCAAATAGTCTAATAGCAATTTCTTCGACATAAAGCAACTTAACAGGTATTCTCTGATCTCAGTTTGCACATTTGTGATATAAAACCTAAAATCGGTTTTCTGTGTTCTCTATGTAAACAAGCCCCTCCACCGTTTGAGAAAGGTGTTTGACTTTAGCGTTCCCCAAATCTAGATTTTCACATCAATAAATCAACACATTCTAGTACAAGAAAATCTTACAACGGGGCAGAGACTTCTTTAAGAGCTTCAACTTCATACTGGGGGTCTGAGATTAGCTGTGTGCTGTGGATATCATATTAGATTTACCTGGGATTATTTCTAGAAAAATGTATTTTTTAGAACATTATGATTATCAAGATACAAAGTCGTCCCTTTTCACTTAAATATTAAATTAGACAAATAGCCCTGCAATAAATGAAGATACGATGTTTTCATGGATGTCTTTGTATTTTATATAATTAATATCATGATTTGTATATAGAGATAGTAAATTCTCTAATTGGTAAATGCTACCTAATTAAGCAGACTCATGTAGCTTATATTCCTGGATGTGAAATGTTTCCTGATTGTCTAGTGGAGTAGTTCTCAATGAGGGGCAATTTTGTACTTAGCAGGGGACACTAGGAAATATTTGGAGTTATTGTTGTTTTTCCAGACTGTGAGAGTGACCTCGTTGTTGGTATTGAGTGGCTAGAAATCCAGGGATGCTGCTGAACATCTTACAATGCATAAGAAATCCCCCATAGCATAGAATAATCTAGTTTAAAAGGTCAGTAGTGCCACTTTTGAGAAACCCTAATTAGAACAAGTTGGAAAGTTTGATATTATCATATTTGTGTTTTATTATACTACTTTGATTTTGATATCATATTGGAACTAGAATAGGCAAGAGTATATTCAGTGCATCAGATAAGGAATTCTTATTTGATGCACTGAATAGAGTCTCTAGAGACTCTATTGTCTGTAACTAAAGAGGATATGAAGACAGTGACTATTTTGAGAGATATTGGGGCAAAATAATTGAAAATATTTCATGCTTAATTAGGTAGGGCAGAGAGTGAGCTTGCTTTTTGTCTATCTTAGCAGAATAGATAATACTTGAATGTGATAAAAAGAATGCAGAAAAAGAAGCACATGTGAAGGAGAAGGTTCTATTAGGGTTGAGTGTTAATTGTCATCCAAATGAAAATATCCAATATATAATAAGGTAGAGTTTAAGAAAAAAAAGATCTAAAATTTTTATTATATAGCTTATAACAGTGCCCAGCATACAGTATGGGTTCATTGTTTATTGGATGCAATAATAAATGTAAGAATTACTTTTTCTATCTCTTCATTCCTTTGCATACTTCCATCTTGAAGAAACAAACCTAAAGTTCCCAAAAGTATTTGGAAACACCACTGGACTATTGACATTACTTTGCAAAAATTTTCCCAGCACCACTTGCATTTAGCCTTAGATTCTAGCACATCAACTCTGATTCTTACTTTACAGCAACTTTCTCTCTCTCATAGACAATCTTCAAACATGTATTTGTGGGTGCTTAACACCTTATACGTAATCTATATTTAATCTTAGAATACTTCTATCCAGATCTTCATATCTCTTAACCTTGAACCTGAATCTAACAGAGTTGAGTTATAGAAGTCATCACCAGCATCAAGGCTGTTACTATACACATTTGTGAAAAGATACTCCTGTGTTCTAGTTTGATCACACACACACACACACACACACTTAGAAATGGGCATATAAGAATTCTGGAATAGCAAAAACCTCTGTGTGAGATTTCTCATTCATAAGAGCAATGAAAGTGGTGGGAAGTTGTCAAAAATAATTTTTTAAATTCCAGATATTAACCAAAAACTTGAAACAAACTAAGAAATTATTTATTCACAGAAAACCATAGAACTTTTACAAGAACAAAAGGATTTTTTGCTTTTTAACTTAGCTTATTTACATTTGCCTCTGCCCAACTCCACCGGATCCTTGAATAGAATGGCCTTGTAATTACAGGAGCTGTAAAAAATGGCGTCCTTGTCATTACTCAAAGAAGCACACAAGAATATATTCTCAACAAATTTAACAATTCTTAAAATACTCAAAGCTAATCATTATTTTCCCATAGAAATGTGTTGTCATCCTTGTCAAAAATAAATTAACTCCAAATATAAGGATGGCGACTGGAAATTAAATTCTACTGTATTGATCTACATGCTTACTCTGATGCCACTATCATGGTGTCCTGATTATTATAGCTTTGTAATAACTTTTAAAATTGAAAAAATTTAAGTCCTTTCCAATTTTGTCTTCTGTCCTTCCTTCCTTCCTTCCTTCCTTCCTTCCTTCCTTCCTTCCTTCCTTCCTTCCTTCCTTCCTTCCTTCCTTCCTTCCTTCCCTCCTTTTTTTCCTTCCATCATTCTTTTCTATTTTTTTCCGGGGTCTCTATCATTCAGGCTGGAGTGCAGTAGTGTGATCTTGGCTCACTGCAGCCCTAACGTCCCAGGCTCCAGTAATTCTCCTACCTCAGCCTGCTGAGTAGGTAGAACTATAGATAGTTAATATTTTTACTTTTTGTAGAAATTGGGGGATGGGACTCACTATATTGACCAGGTTGGTCTTGAACTCCTGGTTTCAAGGGAGACTCTTACCTTCGTCTCTCAAAGAGATGGGATCACACCTGACCTTGTTCTTTTCCACATTGTTTTGGCTATCCTGGGTCCTAAAACTATCCACATATAAATATTGGGACCAGTTTGTCATTTGTCGCAAAGTTGCTAGCTAAGATTTTGATATGGAGAGTGGTTTGGCTCTGTCCCTACCCAAATCTCATCTTGAATTGTAGCTCCCATGATTCCCATATATTGTGGGAGGGATCCCATGGGAGATGATTGAATCGGGGGGAGGTTCCCCCATACTGTTCTTGTGGTAATGAATATGTCCCATGAGTTCTGATGGTTTTACAAGGGGTTTCTCCTTTCACTTGCCCCTCATTCTCTCTTTTTTCTTCCACGTAAGATGTGCCTTTCACCTTCCACCATGACTCTGAGGTCTTCTCAGGAACATGGAACTGTGAGTCCCTTAAATATCTTTTTCATTATAAATTACCCAGTCTTGAGTAGGTCTTTATCAGCAGCATGAAAATGAACTAATGCAGACTGCCTTGAATCTGTATATCAATTTGGGATGTATTGCCATCTTAAAAATATAAAGTCTTCTAATGTATGTATGTAGGATGACTTTTCACTATGTAGATCCTCTTTACAGTTTTTTTGACAATATTTTTAGTTTTTAATATGCTAGTCTCTTCTACTACATTTATCCTTAAGTATTTTACTTTCTTGGATACTATTACAAATGATTTTTTTTTCTGTAATTTTAAGATTGCTTATTGCTACTATGTAAAAAGATATTTAGGTTTGTATATTGACCTTGTACTCTTCAACTATGCTAAACTCATTTATTAGTTGTGATGTTTTCATGGATTTGTACATAGAGATAGATTGCTTCTTTCTTTCCAGTCAAGTTGGATGTTCTTTAAGTGCTGTGTCTGGGCTGGGTATTGTGGCTCACACCTGTAATTCCAGAACTTTGGAAGGCTGAGTTGGGCAGATCACCTGAGGTCAGGAGTTTGAGATCAGCCTGGCCAACATGGCAAAACTGTCTTTACTAAAAATACAAAAATTAGCTGGGCTTGATGGTAGGTGCCAGTAATGCAAGCTACTCGGGAGCCTGATGCACAAGAATTTCTTGAACCTGAGAAGTAGAACTTACAGCAAGCCAAGATGGTACCACTGCACTACAGCTTGGATGACAGAGAGTCTCCACCTCAAAAAAAAAATGTTATGTCAAATTCATAGACTAAAACTTCCAATACCATGTTAAATAGGAGCAAGGGAATTCTTACTTGTCATGTTCCTGAACTTAGGGAGAAAGCCTTCAGTCTTTTATCATTAAGTATGATGTTGGCTGTAAATTTTCTCCATATGGCCATTATCAGGTTGAAGAAATTCCATTTTATTGATAATTTGTTTAATGCATTTTTTGAAAAGCCACAGTGAATGTATTGTCAAATGGATTTTATGGAGCCATTTACATGCACATGTAGTTTTTGTCTTTACATTATTGATAATGTGTATTATATTAGATTGGTGCAAATATGATTGCAGTTTTCACTGTAAAAGTAATGGCGGCCAGGTAGGGTGGCTCATGCCTGTAATCCCAGCACTTTGGTAGACCGAGGTGGGCAGATTACGAGGTGAAGAGTATGAGATAAGCCTGGCCAACATGGTGAAACTCTGCCTCTACTAAAAATACAAAAATTAGCCAGGTGTGGTGGTAGGCACCTGTAATTTCAGTTACTCGGGAGGCTGAGGCAGGAGAATCACTTGAACCTGGGAGGTGGAAGTTGCAGTGAGCAGAGAACAAACCACTGCACTCCAGCCTGGGTGACAGAGTGAGAATCTGTCTCAAAAAAAATAAAAAAAAAAAGAAAAAGAAAGAAAAGTAATGGCAAAGTCACAATAGCTTTTGCACCAACCTTATACCACCTGACTTTTGGGTATTAGACTATTTTTTAAACATTTTTCTTTTTTTATTATACTATAAGTTCTGGGGTCCGTCTGCAGAACATGCAAGTTTGTTATGCAAGTATGCACATGCCATGGTGGTTTCCTGCACTCATCAACCTGTCATCTACATTAGGTATTTTTCTTAATGCTATCTTTACCCTTGTCCCCTACTTCCCAACAAGCCCTTGTGTGTGATGTTCCCCTCCCTGTGTCTGTGTTCTCATTATTCAACACCCACTTATGAGAGAACATGCAGTGTTTGGTTTCCTGTTCTTGTGTTAGTTTGCTGAGAATGATGGTTGTCAGCTTCATCTGGTTCCTGCAAAGGAGGTGAACTCATCCTTTTTTATTGCTGCATAATATTCCATGGCATATATGTATCACATTTTCTTTACCCAATCTATCATTGATGAACATATGAGTTGGTTCCAAGTCTTAGCTATTGTGAACAGTGCCGCAATAAACATATGAGTACATGTTTCTTTATAGTAGAATGATTTAAAATCCTTTGAGTATATACTCTGTAATGGGATTGCTGGGTCAAATGGTATTTCTAGTTCTAGATTCTTGAGGAATCACCACACTGTCTTCCACAATGGTTGAACCAATTTACACTCCCACCAACAGTGTAAAACCATTCGTACTTCTCCACACCCTCCTCAGCATCTGTTGTTTCCTGACTTTTTAATGATTGCCGTTTTAACTGGCATGAAATGGTATCTCACTGAGGTTTTGATTTGCATTACTCTAATGAAAGTGATGATGAGCTTTTTTTCATGTTTGTTGGCCACATAAATGTCTTCTTTTGAGAAGTGTCTGTTGATATCCTTCACCAACTTTTTGATGGGGTCCTTTGTTTTTGTCTTGCAAATTTGTTTTAGTTCTTTGTAGATTTTGAATATTAGCCCTTTGTCAGATGGGTAGATAGCAAAAAGTTTCTCCCATTCTGTAGGTTGCCTGTTCACTCTGATGAGAGTTTCTTTTGCTGGTCAGAAGCTCTTTAGTTTAATTAGATCCCATTTGTATATTTTGGCTTTTGTTGCCATTGCTTTTGGTGTTTTAGTCATAAAGTCTTTGCCCGTGCCTATATTGTGAAAGGTATTGCCTCAGTTTTTTTCTAGGGTTTTTATGGTTTTAGGTCTTACATTTAAGTGTTTAGTCCATCTTGAGATAATTTTAGTGTAAGGTGTAAGACAGGGATCTGGTTAAGCTTTCTGCATATAGCTAGCCATTTTCCCCAACACCATTTATTAAATAGGAAATCCTTTCCTAATTGCTTGTTTTTGCCAGGTTTGTCAAAGATCAGATGGTTGTAGATGTGTGGTGTTATTTCTGAGGCCTCTGCTCTGTTCCATTGGTCTATATATCTCTTTTGGTACTAGTATCATGCTGGTTTTGTTATGCAGCCTTGTAGTATAGTTTGACGTCAGGAAGTATGAAGCCTCCAACTTTGTTGTTTTTCCTTTGGATTGTGTTGGCTATACAGGCTCTTTTTTGGTTCCATATGAAATTAAAGGTTTTTTTTTCAATTCTGTGAAGAAAGTCAATGGTAGCTCAATGGGGATAGCATTGCATCTATAAATTACTTTGGTCAGTATGGCCATTTTCAGGATATTGATTCTTTCTATCCATGAGCATGGACTGTTTTTCCATTTGTTTGTGCCCTCTCTTATTTCCTTGAGCACTGGTTTGTAGTTCCCCGTGAAGATGTCCTTCACATCTCTTGTAAGTTGTATTTCTACGTATTTTGTTCTCGTTATAGCAATTGTGAATGGGAGTTCACTCATAATTTGGCTCTCTGTCTGTTATTGGTTTATAGGAATGCTTGTGATTTTTGCATATTGATTTTGTAGCCATGACACTTTGCCGAAGTTGCTAATCAGTTTAAGGAGATTTTGGGCTGAGATGATGGGGTTTTCTAATTACACCATCATGTCATCTGCAAACAGAGACAATTTGACTTCCTTTTTACCTAATTGAGTACACTTTATTGATTTCTCTTGACTGCCCAGAGCAAACTTCCAATATTATGTTGAATAGGAGTGGTGATAGAGGGCATCCTTGTTTTGTGCCGGTCTTCTTTGTTCTTCTTTCTTCTTCCTTCTTCTTCCTTCTTCCTCCTCCTCCTCCTCCTCCTCCTCCTCCTCCTCCTCCTCCTCCTCCTTCTTCTTCTTACTTCCTTCTTCTTTTCTTCTTCTTTTTTGAGACAGAGTCTTGCTCTGTCGCCAGGCGCCAGGCTGGAGTGCAGTGGTGTGCTCTCACTCACTGCAATCTCCGTCTTGTAGGTTCAAGCAATTCTCCTGCCTCAGCCTCCTGAGAAGCTGGGACTACAGGTGCACACCACCACACCCAGCTAATTTTTGTATTTTTAGTAGAGACGGGGTTTCATCCCGTTGGCCAGGATGGTCTTGATCTCTTGGCCTCATGATCCACCCACCTTGGCCTCCTAAAGTGCCGGGATTACAGGCATGATTTGCATATGTTGAAACAGCCTTGCATCCCAGGGATGAAGCCAACTTGATGGTGGTGGATAAGCTTTTTGATGTGCTGCTGGATTTGGTTTGCCAGTATTTTATTGAGGATTTTTGCATGGATGTTCATCAGGGATATTAGCTTGAAATTTTCTTTTTTTGTTGCATCTCTGCCAGGTTTTGGTATCAGGTTGATGTTAGCCTCATGAAATGAGTTAGGAAGGATTCCTCTTTTTCTGTTGTTTGGAATAGTTTCAGAAGAAATGGAACCAGCTCCTCTATGTACCTCTGGTAGAATTTACCTGTGACTGGACTTTTTTTGGTTTGTAGGCTATTAATTATTGCCTCAATTTCAGAACTTGTTATTGGTATATTAGGGGATTTGACTTGTTTGTGGTTTAGTGTTGGGAGGGTGTATGCATACAGGAATTTATCCATTTCTTCTAGATTTTCTAGTTTATTTGCATAGTGGTGTTTATAGCATGAGTGTTATACTATTATACAAATTTTTCATTCCTAAAATACACTTGATAATTGTGTATAATCCCTTTTATATTTTGCTGGATTCAATTTGCTAGGAAGTTCTTTTAGAATTTTTAAATTCTTATTCATCTATATTGATGGAGAGTTTTATAGTTACTAATTTATTCGCTGTACTTATATAGGTCTCTTCATATTTTCTGTTTCTTCATGAGTTTTTCCCAGTAGTTTCTGTCTTTCTGGAAATATATCCCTTCTATTTATGTTTTGTTGTTGATGATGGGTAGTGATTATAATATTGCCTTCTGTATTCCCTTTTGTTTCTCAAATGTCAGTACTGATACTCCTTCATTTATTACTAATTCTGGTAATTTGATGTTTCTCTATTGTTTTCTTGTTAGTTTAGCCAAAATTTTGTTAATATTGTTAATCTTCACAAAAAATGATCATTTGGCTTCATTGATTTTCTCTATTAGTGTTCAATTATGTATTTCATGTATTTACACAATCATCTTTAATATATTCCTCCTTCTGCTTGTTCATTTTGCTCTATGTGTTCAGACTTTTAAGAAAAGAGGGATGGCTATACATATGAAATCTTTCCTCTTATTTTTATATAGGAATTTACAGATTCAGGTTTTCCTCTTATGAGTACTATAGCAGTAACCTTTTAGTTCGGTATGTTGTGTTGCATTTTCATCACAAATCCTAAATTTTTTTGTTTTGTTATTGATTTATATTTCCATTACATTTGGTCACAAAATATAGTTGTATAGTTTCAAATATTTTAAATTCATTAGCCCTGTTTCATAGCCTATCATCTGCTATCTCCCGGAGACCATTCAATGATGATTTTTAGAACAGTATGTATTGTTTTGGAGTAAAAATTCTATACATATCTGTTAGTGAAGTATTAAAAACAGAATTAAGAGTGGGACATTAAAATCTTCACTATTATCCCTAAATTGAATATTTCTTCCTGGAATTCAATCAATTGTTGCATTATGCTTTTTGGAACCCTGTTTTTAAGTGAATATATATTTAGTATGTTTATAGTTATTATATTTTCCTGAAGAATTAACCATTTCATCACTATAAAATATTCCTGTTTATCTTCAATAACATTTTAAGTCTGTCATTTCAGATGTTACTACAGCCATTTCAGCTTTCTTATGTCTGCTTTTTGAGTGATATTATCTTTTTTCATACTTTTATTCTCTATGTATTTGAATCTACAATGTGAAAATATATAGTTGCATTATACTTTTTATCCAATCTGACAATCTTTTTTCTTTTGATTAAATTGTTTTTCATTCATATTTTATGTAGTAATTGATTTATTTGCATTTGATAGTTTAGTATTTGCTTCTAATATATCATGTCTCTTTTGTTCCTCTATTTCTTCTTTATTGATATTTTTGCCTATTTTATAATGACATATTTTATTTCTTTAATTATTTTAACTAAGTGGTTAGTTATTTTATTAGTTATTCTAGGGCTTAACATATAAATCACCTTTTCAGAATTAGCTAAAGATTTATACTAACTCAGTTCCACACAAGACATAGATGTAACACATCTCTATTTTCTCTTCCTTCTCTTTTTTTGAAAAATTTGTCATGCATATTACATATATATGCCATAATACCCCAAATTTAGTTTTGTAGTTATTAGTTTATGTAATTTTATGTATTTTAAAGAAACTGAGAAGTGGAAGAACAAACATACGAATAGATTTTATCCTATTAATTTTTCAACTATTGTTAAATATGTTACATCACTATGGTCAGAAGCTCAATGATTTATTGATACATATAATTTTACACAATTGCTTCTCATGTTAAAGAAGAAAGAACACAAAATATCAAAATATGCATTTATATATTTACTTTTGTCCTGAAGAACAGACTTTCATCCTGAAGAAATTTCTGAACAATTTCTTACAAGGTAGTCTTCTTGCAACAAATTCTCTCAGTTTTTATCTGGAATACTTTATTTCCCCTTCTTCTTCTTTTTTTTTCTTTTTTTGATAGGGAGTCTTGCTCTGTCACCCAGGCTGGAACACAGTGGCATGATCTTGGCTCCCTGCAACCTCTGCCTCCCTAGTTCAAGTGATTCTCCTGCCTCAGCTTCCCTAGTACAGGTACGTGCCACCATGCCTGGCTATTTTTGGTATTTTTAGTAAGGACACGGTTACACCGTGTTAACCAGGATGGTCTTGATCTCCAGACTTCATGATCTACCCTCCCTGGCATCCCAAAGTGCTGGGATTACAGGCATGAGCCACTGCACTCAGCCCTCCCATTAATTTTTAAAGGACACTTTTGCTGGTATATTATTTGTTTGGTTTATTTTCTTTTAGTCCTCCATTTAATTATTTTCTCACTTGCTCAGGTCTCCATTGTTTATAATGATATTAATAAAACAGCTGTTGATCTTATTGGTTACCTTGTGCATGTCATTTTTTCCCTGTTTTCAAGAATTTCTTCTTCTCCTTGTTTTTTTTTTTTTTTTTGACATTCTTTGTAATGTGTTTGGATGTTGATCTCTTTTGTGTTTATGCTAATTCTAGTTTGTTGTTCTTAAATGCATAGATTGATTTTTTCATACAATTTAGAAGTTTTAAGTTATAATTTTCTTAATTTTTTTCTGTTTCTTTCTCCTCTCTTTCTGCTTTGCCCGTTACACAAATGTTGAGTTTAAAGTGTTAAATGTTTTGTTGAGGCTTTGTTCATTATATTTATTTCTCTTTCCCTTCTGTTGTTCAGACTGTATGATAGTTCTTGATCTATATTCAGCTTAGCTGATTTTGACTCCAGTTCAGCCCCAGTAGGTAATTTTTTAATGCATTTATTATACTTTTCAATTATGGAATTTCCAATTCTTTAAAATAACATTTCTTTTTTGATGTTCTCTGATGAGACATTGTCAGAAATTTCTTTGCTTCCTTTACTGCTCTCCTTTTCCTTTTTCTCTATTACTGATTTAAACTGATTTTTCTTTGGTTATTGAACATATTTATAATAGCTCCTTTGAGGTATTTGTGTAAGTCCAACACCTATGCCCTCTCACATGAATTTTCTATTGCTTGGGGTATTTTTTGTTGTAAGGGTGGTGGTTATTTACTGTTTTGGATTGTTTATTGATTTTTTTTCTGTTTATGGCTCACACTTTTTATTTCTTTTCATACCCATATATTTTTCTTGAAATCTGTATATTTTAGATAATACATTTTAATATATACTGATTTTCATATCTTCAAACCTTATTGTTAATGTTTAAAAATGCATTTCCTTTGTAATTTAGCTGGATTATTTTAGAGAAGGCATTATTTCCCCTGCAGTGTGAAATATCTGATGTTGCTTCTCAGAGGATAGTGTTGAACATGTGCACAGTTGCCCTGAGATGACTTGTTAGCAGGGCTCTCTTTGACTATTTTTCACTGATTTCTCTGTTAAGCCATCTTTTTCCATTGGTCTTACACACAGCTGTTAGGCTCCACTAATTGCCAGCACTGGGATATAAATTTCTCCTCAGTCTGACCCAATTAATGTCATATTACTTTTCAGGAATAATTTCGAGACTATTTTTTAAAGTCTGTTTTGACCCCAGAATGCCTCCTCTTAGGAATACATTTTCTGGTTCTGTTTACTGAACTAACAGGTCTACAGTTAGCTTATTGTTGTCATGGAACTACCAATGTCTCCTTATGTGTGTCTCATGAAAATATCCATTGTTTTGGGTATCATCCTTAGGCATATACTTCCCAACATTCCTCTTCAAATAAAGTCAATGCATTGAGAAAGCTTCTGAGCTCTCAGTTCTTATGGCCTTTCTCTCGTAGGAAAAATCTCTGAGCCACTGCTCCTAGACAGGGGACAGGCATAGTAGCCTAGCTTTCTTAAATTGATATCCCTGTTTCATGAGTAGGGTGTTGAGCAGGGAAGTTATCTTCTGGGAGTATAGCCTTTTTCTCCCTACATTGAACTCTACATTATGGCAATAAATTTATAGCTCTAGTTTTCTTGGACTATCATGCCTGGCACAGAAATTCTTATCTACCAGGGAGGTTAAGAGAAAAAAAAGAGATCATCATACCTCTCAGCTGCATTATCCCAGAATTTAGCCTTTGCCGCATGTACTGCAGCAGGTAATAAATGCTTGACATCTGCCCCTTCCACGAAGACACTGTAGCCCTTGACTTAGAGATCAGGGCAGAAGTATCTTCATCTTGTTGGCTGTATTCACTTGAAGTTGACCTTCTTTCATGCAGAGCTAGGTAATGGTAAATGAGTTGTAGCTCAGTAACACAAGTTCCAACTAAATTATTTTCAGTACATTTTCTTGAATAAATACTTTTTCTGTTTCATGTATACACTAAGGAAAAATTTCAGAGTTTGACTGCTTGGTTTTGTCTTTGTCTTTATAATATTAACAGCTGTGGTTGTTTCATTGGAGACCAGGTTCATAGTACTCCTCATTCTGCCATGCAGGAAGTCTTTCTAGGGTTTATTTTAGTTGCTAAGATAATGCTCAAAGGGAAGCGCTAATGACCAGGAAGCCCACCTTTTTTCATTGTCCTTTATTATTAAATCTAGTTAAAATTAAATTCGTAAAATTTAAGTAATCTGTATAAAGCACTTTATACATACAAATTGAATATCCATAATAACATTATCTATTATACATTATGACTTTCAATTTCTAAATAAAGGAATTGAAGCCCAGATAAGTTTTATGAGTTTCTCATGATCATCCACCAAGAGTAGCTGTCAGAAACTTCCATCAGATTCCTTCATTCCCGCAGTGTCAATGGCAGTGGATGTGTCACAGAACCAGCACTAGGGTTGAGCAAAAGAAGTGAATGAGGTATTTATTTGCCTTGAACACAAAATTTAATAATGTATTTTATATAGGAGGTTCATGAAATTTCTTTTTATTTTAAATGGCATGTTAAATTCAATTATCAGTGTAAATAATTAATGTAGTATTTTTTAAAAATAAAAATCAATAAAAATACCCATGATGAACAAATACCAAAATTTTAAGAGAAGATACTTTTAAAAAAATTTTTACTTTAAGTACTTTTAATTCTGTACACATATGTACAGAATGTGCAGGTTTGTTACATAGGAATACATGTGCCATGGTGGTTTGTTGTATCTATCAACCTCTCATCTAGGTTTTAAGCCTTGCATTCATTAGATATTTGTCCTAATGCTCTCCCTTTCCTTTCCCCCCTACCCCCAAACAGGCCCTGGTGTGTGTTGTCCCCATCCAGGTGTTCATGGGCTCTCATTGTTTAGCTCCCACTTGTGAGTGAGAACGTGCAGTGTTTGGTATTCTGTTCCTATTTTAGTTTGCTGAGGATGGTTTCCAGCTTCATCCACGTCGCTACAAAGGACATGATCTCATTCTTTTTTATGGCTGCATAGTATTCCAAGGTGTATATTTACCACATTTTCTTTATGTAGTCTATCATTGATGGCCATTTGGGTTGGCTTTCCTATTGTAAATAGTGTTGCAATAAACATACAGAAGACACATCTTATTACTGATATTTTTCCTTTTGCCCCAGGCTACTGTTATGTTTCTTCATGGTAATGGATGTGCAGACTAGCAGTTGGACTCTAGAGATGCAAAGCTTGGGCACCCATTCTGGCATGTATTCCTGGTATAGCAAACACATCACTTCACATCTATTAAGTCTAAATTTTCTCATCTACACAATGTTTAGAACATTAATACCTACCTGATAAGGTTTATGACAGAATTGAAGAGACAAAGTGTGAGGCATGTTTTTTGGCAATTTATAAACATTCACTACATGCATATAGATTTAGCTGTTATTTATGGTAATATTTAGATATGGCTATATGTGCAATACATAAATATATGTATACATGCAAACACACACATTCACACAATCTGCATAAAAACATGAAAAGCCAACAGTGAAGCAATGTGTTATCCATCTAGTGCAGTTAGGAGGACACATTTACAGAATCTTGGAAATGTTTCAAAATTTTTAAAAGTTAGGAAAAAGTGTTTATTGGATTTTAGATTCAAGAGTGGATGATTTTAAGGAGAGCCTTAAAGGGGAAAGCAATTATTTTAGATGGTCAGAATCTGACATAATACCTATGGATTGGAGATTAAAGAAAAGAGAAGTCTTAGAACTCAGTCTTGGTGAGCACACTTACCTGACAAGTAAACTGTTTGTTGTTTTACATGTATTTCAGGAGTATTTATTTTCTGGAGCAAGCTGATAAGTTATTTCTAATTATTAGCATTGTTTAACACAGAGCCGGAAAATACTTTGTTACCTACCTTTTTTTCTCTAACTCTACATGTATTTACACACATGTATTTATGTGCATGTGTATTTATTGCATATCATACACACACAAGAAATAGATCAACTTTTCAGATGCACCATACAGTAATTTCAATAGTTATTAAAATGCCTGCTGTTCTAGGCTAATTGAAAATACCATCCTATTGCAAGGGACTCTGTTGACTATCACTACTCCAATCTTCTGTGAATTGGATTTCCATAGATTCAGCAACTCCAGTGTCTAGCTAACGTGACTCTTCATACAGGATGACATTTATCATACTTTGTTAATTTTAGCCCAATTTCAGCTCACTATGTATATTATTATATGTTATTAAAACTACAATAAAATGAAGGAAATGAGTTCAATTACAGGGTCTTGAGATTCAATATGCAGTTCTTTTTTGTTTTTATGGTTAACCTGAAAGGCATGACAAAAATTACAAAGTTCTTACATTATTCTGACTTTTTTTAAAAGTTGCAATTCATACTAAGCCCATGATTGGTAACTATAGGTATCTGGAGGTACATAAATGTTTACCAAATCACATAAGATAAAAAAAGTAAGAAACAGATCTCTCCACATGACTGAAAGTAAAAGGACTTAAAGGAAGCCAGATAAATAGTCCTTTTAGTTTTGCCTTTTCTGTTTGTGGTCATGCTGAGAATAGTGATATTATATTGACAGTAGGCAAAACACATAAAAAAATTTCTAGAAGACAGATGAATTTATTATTGTGTCATTTCTAGATAACAATTATCAATCCACACAGGTACACTCAATTAGCAGTTTTCCCAATTGATAGAAATGTTTCATAAACCAATGTCCTTTCCTAATGAAAATTTAAATAATAAAACTAATTGTATTCAATCTAGAAAGTAATTTTTAATTATCAAAAAGAAAGTACTCTCAGTGCAATTGTGGTGTTTACTAATAATATATAGTTTTATATTTTTGTACTCTACAATTGTATATTCATATTTCTGTAGGGGGTAAAACAAAACCATTATTATTATGTTAAACTAATGAGAATACATAGCAGTGCTGAAGAACAAAATGTGAAGAAAAGAAAAGAAGGAATAAGAAGAAAATCTGTGTGAGAAAAGAGAAAACGTCAATAGACAAATAGACTTTATTCTAGAATCCTGCTTACAACTGCTTAACCACTGTTATTGTAAATTCCAAAAGCCAAACCTCTCCCACAATGTCAAAATTCGACACTTTGTAAAGATTCTAACTCAATAACCAGTTTGTAACTCTTGAATCTGTATAGCACAACCACCTATTTTATTTGACTTCTGACCTTTTGACTTAATTCAAGCCTAGTTTTATTGAGATTTCTGTCCTATTTTCATGCTCATATTTGCATCAAGCTTTTAACCTATTACAGCTTCCCCAAAATACCACCTTCATCAGTTTGCTGACTATTCAGGATTCTGAGTCTTTTTGCCTCATGGGTAATACCCAATGAAAATATCATTTTAATATATGATAACTATTTATTTAAAGGTTTGCTTTCTCATAACTATCTTTACTTAATATGAATAAAATTTCATATATAAATGATTGTATCCTTGAGAATGTACATATCACTATTTGACATTATGAGTCCATATTCCTAAATTATGCAAAAGGTATCCATTTGCTTAAATATATATATTCACGATTTCTATGTAGATTTACTGAAATATAGTTTATAGTCTAAAATTTGGATAAAATATAGCTTTTAGAAAAATGTGTGGACTCTTTCAAACTTTCAGAACCTTACAGTAGGTATTACTATTTATCTCATCTGCCTCAATAAAGAATAGTGAGAAATCAAAATAAAATCCTCAGTCCTCACCCCCGACCCCACCACCTCCACAGACTGAACAGGCCCTCCTCTTCATTAAGGGATCTCAGAAGGCAAAACAGAGGATTCTGAGACTCACCAAGATGATGAAAAGATACAGGCTGCCTTGAATGAAAGCCATAAGATTTTGGAGCTAAACCAATAATGGCTCTCAGGAAATACAAATTTTTCTTCTTAGATTGGAAGGCAGAAGCAAGCCTGTAAGACCTTTCAAACTGGGCTTTATCCTATTGCAATGGAGATCTTACTTAAATGTAAAAACTAGATAGTGGTTTGAAAATAAAACCGGATTCAAGTGGAAAGAAGAATCCCGAGGAAAGAATTTAAAAGGAAATTTGAACAAATTACTGAAAATGAAAGAATGAATTTTACACAAGCCTATTTTAGGGAATACAAAGTTCATATTTCAGAATGTGGCAATGCACATAGATATCCTATGACTTCATTTATTTGACCCTGTACCAAAATATAAAAAGAAAAAAATTTGAACAGTGATTGCTAGAGCCGAGAGTGAGGAAAATAACTCAATGCAAAGAAATAACAAAGGAATTTATGGGGGTAAAGGGAAAACAACTTGAGTTTGGCAGTACTATCAAACTTCATAGAACTATACATCTTAAAAGAGTAAGTCTTACTGTATGTAAATTATACATTAATAAATCTTTTAAAATTAAAAAAGAAAGGATAGTGATTAGATATTGAACCCCAAGTATTTGGTTTTAATGATTTGCATGCTGAAATGTTTAAGGATAAGATATACTAATTATCTGCATTGTATCTTAAAATGTGTTGAAAGGGTAAAATGATTTGATAGATGGCTGCAGGATAAAGAGATAACAGATAGACATGTAATAAAGCAAACATAAAACAATGTCAGGTGTTTAGATTTTTTTTCAAATTTTCTTTTTCTTTTTTTCTAAGACAGTCTTGCTCTGTTATCTAGGCTGGAGTGCAATAGCAGGATCTTGGCTCACAGCAACCTCTGCTTCCCAGCTTCAATCAATTCCCTGCTCCAGCTTCTCGAGTAGCTACAATTACAGGTGCATGCTACCACACATGCGAATTTTTGTATTTTTAGTACAGATGGGATTTCATCATGTTGGCCAGGCTGATATCAAACTCCTGACCTCAAGTGATCCACTTGCCTCAGCCTCCCAAAGTTCTAGGATTACAGGCATGAGCTACCACGCCCAGCCTCTCAAATTTTCTTTACATTTGAAAATTCTCATAATAAAATAACAAGAAAAAGTTTTACAGACACACTTATGACTGCACACATAGATAATTTGTGCATGGAATAAAAGGTTTCAAAATACAACATCATCACACACCAAAATATTGAGTGTTTACCTCCATGTAATCTGTATTGTGGGTTGATAACAGATGTATCCTAATGGATTAACAGAGAATTAAAAGTGAATCAACATAGGTCTCTGTGAAGGAAGTCACAATCAAGCTTTTTAGCTCTCTCTTTTATTGTCCCAAACTCACCTTCAAAACCATTTTATTGAAACCCCAGCATTGATAAAACTTTGCTTGCTCATAAATAGAACTATTATTGGAAGCAGATAAGTGCATGATTGTGGCTTTCTCCCCCATCTTCAATGTTGCTCCATATGTCTGAATCAGTAAGATGACTCTTACCTTCCATGGCATTTTGCCTCTTATAAATATTCTGTTATGCCATGATTCCAAATTCCATTCTCATGTCATTTATCTGTATTAATAAATCAGGACACAAGTATGGGAGGAATTATGAAGATCATTACAAAAACTTCAAGTGCAAATTCTGGCATCAGCCTAAAATACTCTATCAAAGCTTAACAATTTGCATTGCAGTGTTGGCATCAGGCCCAGAAATAATAAGATTGATACCTAATACAGTTGGCTCTTGTTCCCACCCAAATTTCATCTTGAATTGTAATCCCCATGCGTCGAGGGAGGGAAGTGCTTTAATCATGGCAATAGTTTCCCCCATGCTGTTCTCCTGATAGTGAGTTCTTATGAGATCTGATGGTTTTATAAGCATCTGTCATTTCCCTGCTTGCACTTCTCTCTTCTGCCACCATGTGAGGAAGTTCCTTGCTTCCCCTTACCCTTCAACGGTACTTGTAAGTTTCCCGACGCCTCCCCAGCCATGTGGAACTATGATTCAATTAAATCTCTTTCCTTCATAAATTTCCCAGTCTCGGGTATTTCTTTATAGTAGTGCAAAAACAGACTAATACAATACTTTAAAAAAATCAGTTGTGTTGAACACTTGCTAAGGTATCTATTAAGAAGTAGAGATAGCTCAGCCAATGCAAGAGTCAGCTATCCCTGGCATCTTTGGCTTTACTACATGAAATAGGACCTCAATACCAGTGAATAGTGTTAATTTCAAAACGTATATTAAGAACTGTAATTGTTGGTCAACTTTGGGTGGTCACTTTGTGTGTCACATTGAGAAAGTCATCAAGTTTAAAAGATTAGAATGAGATAACAATAGGCAGGCCTAGCCTGACCAAATGAGAAATTAAAGGTAAAATTTATTTTGACTTTACTTCATTTAGATATTCTAGCATGCAGGTATGTGTCAGAATGGTGGGGAGGGGGTGGCTAGTTCTTGATATATGATTGCTCTATGAAGTCTTCCCAAATCTGTATAAGAAAAGAACTGAGCTAGCATTAAGGCTGACTTCTAAAGCCAGCTGAAAGATGAAAAAAAAAATACTAAAACTTGTAATGGTGATGGATTTTTTTAATAACACAGTATGAATTGGATTAAGATCATCCATCATACTTTTTGAACTTAAAGAATATTTATGCTACAGACATGTTCTCCCCATCCTCATCCCTCCTCCATTCCCGTCTCATTACAACCTCTTCATGTTTTTCTAAGAGCTGACCATACTGATCTTTTTATAAATTTTAAAGCATACAAAAATTTCCCCTGTTTCAAGATCATACCTTTGTTTTGTTTGGTTTTAGATCTCAGTCTGTCAAAGGGATTTCAACCAGAGTGACTTCATCTTGAATAGCGGGTGGGGTAAAAATGAGGCTGAGACCTGCTGGGCTGCATTTCCAGGTTAGGCTTTGTTACTCAAAGGTTAAGACATGAGGTCAGCAGGATTGGTTTCAAGAATTATATAGGTCACAAAGACCACACTGATAAAACAGGATAGGTTGGGCACAGTGGCTCATTCCTATAATCCTATCACTTTGGGAGGCCAAGACAGGTGGATTATTGAGGTCAGGAGTTAGAGATCAGCCTGGCCAACATGGTGAAACCTCGTCTCTACTAAAAATACAAAAACTAGCTGGGAGGTAGTGGCACAGGCCTGTGGTGCTAGCTACTTGGAAGGCTGAGGAGGGAGAATCACTTGAGCCTAGGAGGTAGAGATTGCGGTGAGCTGAGATGACACCACTGCTCTTCAGTCTGGGTGAGTGAAAACCCACCTTTAAAAAAAATCTGGATGTAGTAAAACAGCTAGGAAAAACCCACCAAAACCAACATAGCAATGAAAGCAACCTCTGGAAGTCTTCACTGCTCATTAAATGCTAATTATAATATATTAGCATGCTAAAAGCCACTCCCACCAGCGCCATGATAGTTTCCAAATGCTATGGCAATATCTGGAAGTTTTCCTATATAGTCTAATTAGAGGAGGAATCCTCAGTTCTGGGAACTCCCCACCCATTTTTAAAGGGAGTTGCCAGAATTAAAGGTCTCTCTTCTTTTTAGACCATACAGGTAACATTTTAAATTTTTAACCATTTAAATTCATCCTTTGTTTAGCATACAACCAAAAAAAAAAAAAAAAACAAAAATAGTCAACTAACAACTCTTGGGGCTGCTGTGCCTATGGAGTAGCCATTCTTTTGTTTCTTTACTTCTCTAAAAATCCTGCTTTCATTTCACTCTGTCGACTCACCCCAAGTTTTTTCTTGTGTGATATCATAGAATCCTCTCTTGGGGTCTGGATTGAGATCCCTTTCAGGTAACAAGTCTGTTATCACTTTTTTGAAAGAAAGCTTCCTTAAACTTCAGTATGATTTCAGTTCCATTTAATATGTTCTCCTAAGTCAGGTTTTTTTCATAGCACTTTCCATAATGTGTAATTGTATAATTTTATGTATTTAGTTGTTAACAAAATTTCTCTCAATTGGCTCTAAATTCCAGAAAACTATGCACATGACTGATGTGTCTACTATCACCCCATCATTAACTCACACAATGATGACTATATTGAAAGGACACAACAGATGTGTGTTCGACAACTTAATATTCTGTGTTTATGTAAATGCCATCTCCTTCTTGAAAGTAGATATTACCTTGTTTCCTCTGTAGCCCCCGGAATTTCCAGGACAGAGTTTTGCATATTTCTTTCAGTTTGTGAAAATTGGTGAAATTTTCAAAATATTAGCAAATAGTATTTATTGAGCCCATACTAGGTGATTACTATTGGGTTAATCATTATGTTTGTGAATCTCAGTTTTATTTTCTGTGAAGTTAAAATGATATGCTAGATAATATCAAAGGCTTTTAAGTACTGCTATTCTCGGCTTTTAAAATATTCTGCATGCCTATCAATGTCAGTTCTATTAATTTAGGGGAGGAAAGGTGTTTTATACAGTACCTTCCTAAAACAAGCTGTTAAATAGTTCAAGGCAATCTCAATTTTTCCACAAAAGCCTGCAACAAATTCTCAAATCTGAGAGAAAAATACCTACACAATATTGAGAATATATGAGATAAATGTATCTTTTGAGTTGACTTTCTAGAGCTGTTACAATTAAAATTGGTGGACTGATACTTTTATATCAGATTTCTACCGTAACCAAAACAGGTTTCTCATGAAACAGAAAAGAAATTCTGATTGACAAGCTCATGTTTTCTCTAAAAGTACTTGTCTCATACCAGTTTATACCAGATGGAATATTACTTGATGGTACTGGGATATTATTTACACACTTTTTGTCACTCAAATTTTAGTTTTATTCTTCATATTATTATTTCAAAATTAACCTAATAGAAAACATGTAATGTGTTATGTTGAGGAATGATGATGTATTGTTTCCTCAGAGTAAAAATCATAAGTCATTTCTAAAATGAAAAAATACATTAATAAAACATTTTTTGACATATTTTATTCAAAATTTAGTGTCTTCATTCATGATGGCATTCCAAAAGAAGGAAAATAAAGTCTTAGTTGAAAGTACAAACAGAAGATAAGAGAAACTGGCTCATTAATATCTCAGAAAATTTCTGGTGCTAATTCAATTGAAGACCATAAAAAGAATTGTACACAGTTCCTGAAAGATATACTTTTATATTTTTTTAAAAAAACCTTGTATTTTTAGCACTCACTGGCACATGAAAGTTTAATCTGGTATATGTCAAATTTTTTTCACATGCTAAAAAATGTTGTATACACAAATCAACAAAAGATTAAAAATATAAAATTAAATGTTATATTTGTATAATGTGTTTATATCAATATGTATTTATACATATGACTCATGACGTCAAACTTAGAAGCAGGCCCTATGTCAGAAAAGCTACATTTTAGTAGCATTTCAAATTGAGATATTTGGCTGCTTGGGTTGATTTTGCTGATTTAGCCAACAGATTGTATTAGTGTGTTTGAAGTTGCCATGAAAAAATCCTGAGGCTAGATAATGATGCATTTGGCTCACGGATCTGCAGGCAATAAAAGAAGCATGGTGATAGTATCTGTTCCTGACAGAGCCTCAGGAAGCTTGCTATCATCATGGAAGGGGAAGTGGGAGCAGGTGTAACACATGATAAGAGAGGGAGCAACAGAGAGAGAAGGGCGGAGCCACACTCTTTTAAACATCCAGATCTCATTTGAACTCAGAGAGAGAACTTATTAAAATGAGGGTGTACTCACTCGAGCCATTCTTGAGGGATCCACCCCTATGATCCAAACATCTTCCACCAGGTCCCACCTTCAACACTGGGGATCATGTTTCAACATGAGATTTGAAGGAGACATGCATCCAAACCATGTCATGGATAAAATCCCTTCTTCTATTATCATATTTTAGTTTCTTCATATACAGGATATGATATAGAAGCTTATATCTGAAAATACATGAGTTATTTTGTTTCTTACAACATATGAACAACCTCTTAATATAGTTAACATGTATTTTTGGCTTCCACCTATGCTTATTATACATAATTAATGTTTCATTTTCTTTTGGTGGAGATTACACATGTAAGGTTGTGAACTTAATAATAGAGGAGAAATACATGAGGATTTTATGAAAAGTCTTCCCCACAGAATCCCCTTTATAACATCTAAGATTCCTGGTATTGCTGTGTTCTTGTGCTTGACGGTATGGCAGAGAGTGGCAAGGGATACAGCAGCTGGGAAGGGGGCAGAGAAAGAGATCAATAATCTGAAGCTGATGTTTTCAAGCATACCTAGCTCTGTTTGCTCCTTCTCAATCGAAGTTATATATTGATAACAAGGGAAATCGTTATACAACGCTTTCAGATAACCAGTAAAATGGCCCTCTTCTTCTGAGGTCACAGTTCCTGGAGGACTTACATTTCTCCTACTTTTCAAACTTGTCCAAGTGGTTTTAGAGGTACAGTCTAACCTGCATCATAGACAATTTCTACAAGGTCAACTTCTATTTCCTAAAGATATATTCATATGTGGAGTTCACCAGGATTTTAACATTGGAAAAATCTCTCTTGTAGGCAGAAAGGAAGGGCAGATTGATCAATATATGAATATTCCTTGCAATCATATTTGATAGGAAACAAAATCTTTTCAGCTTAATCTGTTTCCTAGAATGCTGAATTTCTATTTCATTGAGGTGAAAGACTATATAAATTTAAGCACAATCTTGCCTAGAGATGACAGGAAGCCCTCATATTGAATAAGCTCTAGAAAGAAGGAGGTAGTGTGTAGAAAGGAACATATTTTGAGGGTGAAAGTATTTGGTTCAAGGTTCCAAACTGAAGCATAGCTTTCAAATGTTTGACCCTAAAATCTATCCATATCTGGTGCTGGGAGCATAGAAGAGAAAGGGCACATTTATGACCAAGGAGTCTTGAGATCCAATAAAAATCAGAATAGAAACCTGGCTCTTTTATTGTTGTCCTCATTTTATGATAGAAGGTGTCGCACTTTCTTGCTTTTGAAAGTAGAGAGCAAGGTAGATTGATGGGATTTTCTAAAGCATCACACATACATCACTAAAGATTAGAATGCAACCTGATTTTGTTGGATTAATTCTTAAGTGAATGATACTCAGAGAAAAGAACTATAGGTAAGGAAACATATCCAGTTAAGAGTACACTTGTTCTTCCCTCTATTCGTGAAATTATGCATCTTACTCTATTACAGAGACTCTTAAAGGGATTGTTATTGTCTCTGATTCAAAAATGATAAAATGTAACCCAGGTATTCGAGTTCAGTCATTTATCAATGTACACACAACCACAGACACAAGTTGTGAGTCAATCCTAAGTCTTGACGTTTCTAAAAGCAAATTCAATTTGTAATCGCAAACTGCCATTCAGGGGCAGCTAGACAATTTGCAGGACACAATGTAAATTGCAAATTGGGATACCTTACTCCAAAAGCAAAAATAGTGTTATTAAAATATTAAAACATAAAGCTTTTGTCTTTTATTGGCTAATTCTTGACTCATTTTTATTGAATATTTTTCTAAGTAAAGAAATTAAATTTTATTTATTAGCATGAATTTGCCATTTATTTTTACAATGTACAAATGAAATTTGAAAAACAAATATAAAATACTTAATTTGCATGCAAAATCACCCAAAAGACACAATTTGTATTTCTTTAATTCTTTCTTTCTTTCTTTTTCTTAGAAAGGGCTTTGCTCTGGTTCCCAGGCCTAAGTATAGTGGTATGATCATAGGTCACTGCAGCCTCCCCTCACCTCTAACTCCTGGACTCCAGCAATCTTTCTGACTCATCTCCAGAGCAGCTGGGACCACAGGCATGTGCCACCATACCCAGCTAATTTTATTTATTTATTCATTTTTTATTTTTGTAGAGACAGGTACTCACTGTGTTGCCCAGGCTGCTCAAATTCCTGGACTCAAGTTATCCTCCCACCTCAGCCTTCCAAAATGTTGTGATTATAGGCATAAGCAACTATACCCAGCCCATAATTTGTATTTCACAGCTCAAACACACAGGTCTACTTTATTGTTACCAAAACAGAAATGCTGCACAAAACTGGCAGAATTGTTCTTTTTGTACTTATGATACGTGCATATTCTACCAACATGCTCTACTTCAAACTTACTGATGATTAAAGAATGATTGAAAAAAGGAATTATGTGCTTCCTCATCTTTCTCCTCCCATGTCATTGTTTTTAATATAAGTAATAGGCTACTCAAGGAAGTAGCATAAGTAAGAAAGGATACGGTAGGCTTCCTCGTGATTCATATTTGGTAGAATGTCATCGCTTTCTTTCTGTGTTTGGAATAATTTGAGTGGAAAGTGTAGGCTTTCTTGTACTTTGTACTGGCTTTGTGACTTGTTCAAATTCTAAATATTTTGACTGCTCACAAAATTCTGTTCTTACAGGGCATCACAAATGCTATAGGTGAATGGGTTTGCAAGGAATGGTAGACATGAATGTTACATGTATATCCTCCTCTCACACACATGATTCATTGCCTTTGTTTAGACAAAGTTCTGTTCCAAAATTAAGACATTGGTTTAAAATTCAATTAAGAAATTCAAAGCAGCAAAAACAGAGCATTAAATCAAGCACAGTACAACTACAAAGGTGACACATTTGTGAAGCCAGGTCTATAGCTTTTTTAGATTCTGACCTGTGGGGCCATATAGGACAAGTAGAGCAACACTCTCTGAAATTAGCACGTGACAGCAGAGGACAGTGAATAAATTACATGTCAGTATACCTTCTTGCAGAAGGCATGGTAGCCAATTTGATGAAAGCAATTCATGCCCAGGAGGCCTAGTGAATAGGCCAAGTGGGATTGACTAGGTATTTGAGGAGGTTGACAGTGTTGAAATAAAGTTAAGTAGACCCAGAAATTCAACAATCATTTCTTAAATAACTGTGAATGGCAGTAAAGGAATTTTATGATTTTGATGGTCGGTAAGTGGAGTATGGGTGTGAAGATGTCACCAATGTTAACTCCATTATAAATGAAATTTAAAGTACAGAAGTAAGTGAAGTGTCATTTAAATCTGGTAAATATAGGCAGTTCAGTTGTCCTGAGTGACTACAGTCCATGTGCTTCCAACATAAGGTAAGTAAAACTGAAATAACTAAAGTGAATACTCAAAAAGCAAGCTGTTATCAATATGATGATTATTATTATCAAAGAAGTTGAGAGTAGAGGAGATTGACTTCTCAGTAAAGTTTTCTATGCCTAGGTTAAGTATAAAAATAAGCTATATTTGGTTTAAAAAAACTGAATGTTTTACATATTTTTACTAAATTATGGTTATGAAAATTTACATGAAGGAGTTAACAGAGCTAACTCTATAATATTTAAAGATATAAAAAAGGAAGACAACAATGTTGTAAAACAATTTATATTCCCCAGGTCTGACAAGTTTCTGAATGACAGGTCCATATGCTCAACAGTTCCTCAAAGTCTATAAGAGTCTGTGTGTTTGTATGCATGTGCATGTATATTTTCAGAAATCTGGCTTATACAGAAGTCAATGCAACACAGTTTCACTGATTAAGTTCGCTCAGTGTCTTCTCAAATGGTATATAGAATTCTTCCCTGAATAAGTAGAGTAGATGTTCCACTGATATGATTACATAAAAAGAGACAAATGTGAGGAAATAAATTCTATTTTGTCATTAATGAAATATACTTAAAACTGTGCCATGCAAAATATTGAAAGTAAGAGAGAAAAGGTATAAATATTTTGGAGGTACTGCAAAGTTAATATTTGTGTTCCCTCAAAATTCACACGTTTATATCCTGACCCACAATAAAATGGTATTAGGAGGTGGGAACTTTGGAACATGATTAGATCTTTAGTGTGGAGCCCTCATAGATAGAATTAGAACCTTTACAAGACAGACTCCAGAGAATGCCATTGCCCCCTCCAACTTGTGAGGTTACGGCAAGAAGATAGCCACTTATAAACCAGGAATTGGGCCCTCACTGGACATGAAATCTTTTGTCATCTTGATTTTAGACTTCTCAGTCTCCAGAACTGTGAGAAATAAATTTTTTGTTGTTTATTAGCTAACCAGTCTATGGTATTCTGCTATAGCAGCCCCAATGAACTGAGATAAGATGGTAACAGAAATTATAAAGAAAGATTTGGAGAAAGTCATTTAAGAAGTGATCACGTGTGAGAGGAGGCATACAGCATAGAAGGGGTTTTGTCATTTAATTTTTCTGGTTTTATAAATGGTGAACAATGAGAATTTATTAAATACTACAGGTAGATGATATCAAAATTATTTTTGTTGCATGTGAGAGCACATTTCAGAAGCAGAGGCAAAATTAATTAAGCTGAAAGTAAGTTATGTTTATTTAGATATATTTAGGAAAAAACTAAGCTGACCAATTCAAGAGAAGTTGGAGAAATAATTGTTCCTGGTTAATATTAATTTATGGGTTTTCATAATGCTACATATAAATTTCCAAGATCAGTGAGTATACAAAATAAGTCATCAAGAATAATAGTGTCCTTATTTTATGAAGGTTGTATAGAAGAGATGATGCACAAATAAACAGGCCATATTGTCACAGGATCCTTGGTGTGTCACTTTACCAGCCAGATACCTCTGTGGCCAGTTTTGCCTTTGCCCCAGTTTTCCTCAGGCTCACTGGGCTCATTAAACCCACTGGGTCTAGCAGGCTGTGCTTGGCTTGTGCTATCTGCCTGGATTTCATGCCTGCTAAGGGCAAGCCAGGTGTAAAGAAGCTAGGAGTGCATGAGAACGTGAGTGTAGGGTCTAATCACTGCATACAGCCAAGTATACCAGCTGTGGCAGGGTGGGAGGCTCCAAGGACCAGGATGGGTGCCACCTCCCTAGTCCAGACTGTGGCTGGACTAGGCATACAGCAAGCAGCTTCCATTGCAAGCACCAGGGAATGTGGTGGTGTCCAGAAGCTTGAATATTCCAGGAACCACAGAGCCCTAAAGAGAGTGTCACAGCCCTGGCCTGGGAGCTGCTAGATCTGGACACCCCAAAGGACCATAGCTCTTCTCTCCTTTCTTTTCTTCTTCTGTTCACCTATAATATGACAAGTAAGGGGTGTGTTTCAGCCCTGTTTGTGTTACAGCGCTTTCAGCCCTGCAATTTGCGAGTCTTGAGTTCTTGTCCCACATCTAGGAAGAAAGAGGTAAATGGACAAGTGAGATGCATGACACAAAGAGGTACTTTATTGAGCTACAGAACACCTCAGAGAAGATCTGCCGTGTGTAGCTCCTCCCCACAGGCAGTCCATACTATTGAGTATCTAGCTCTCAGCAAAGAGGAGATCCACAGTGAGTAACTCTGCTGTGCAGGAAGGTTGTTCCATCGTCTGCTTGATTCTGGCTGAGTCTGGGGGTTTTATGGGCCTCAGAAGGGAGGAAGTGAATGCTGATTGGTCCATGGATGGCCATGGACAGGCCCAGAAAAAGCACCATAAGTTCTTACTCTGGTCCACAGAACTGGCAGCTCGACCTGGCCTCAGGCCCTTTCTGACCTAAAGCTGGGGTTTCACCAGGGACCCACTCTTTTCTGGCCAGAAGCGTGTCTGCCTCCTGCTTAGCCATCAACCTGCCATCCAATATGCCCATGGCACCTAGACTGATCATGCCAAAAGGTATCTGCAGGCTGATGCTAAGCTACTCTCAGCACCCTCTCAGCCTCCCTCCTGTGCTCTTCAACACCCAAAGACTGGAGGGGGCCAAGGTGGCAGAGGGCTGGCATGGCAGACCTGTCCTGAGTGTGCACACATCTGGCAGGTTGCAACAGCACCCAGGCTCAGCCTCAATATGCTCCAAAATTGGAGCAAGTGTCAAGAGCAGAAAGAGTTCATGCAGCAGGAGTAGGCACCTCTGAAACTGTGAGGACAGGGGCATTTTACCAAGCCCCCAAGAGTGCAGAGATGAAGGGATTCCTGGGTCTGCACTGGCAGCTGGGCAGCTGCAGCTGTGCCCAGGATGCCAGGGCTCCTGCCTGCTTCTAGGCCCCAAGAGCACAGGGATGGCCAGGTCCAGAGTCAGGACTGGGTGGCTGCAACTGTGCAGGGAGTCTGAAGCTTCCACCCCTGCCAACTTGGTTGGAAATGGGGCTTCTACCTGTTGCCGACTCCTGCCAGCTCAATGGAGCACATAGCCCTGGCTGCTCCTCCCTAGCTGCAGCTGGTATCATTGCAGTGGCCACTTTAAAAGAGCTGCTGCTGCCATCACAATTATCACATTTTATATAATACTATCAAAACTTGTATGTGTGAACTAATATTAATGTGTGTTTTTCAAATTTACTCCCAGGGAAAGAAAAAATACTTGTCAAACATAATGACTTACAACTTGCATTTTATTTGTTTCTGCTCAGGAAGTTTTTGGCAAATAGACCAATAAACTTGTCTTCTAAACTATGTATAACTATTGGCTCTATCTAACTTCACATTATGTAAAAAAATTTTAAAAATATCTGCTAGGGGCCTGCTATGTACAAGCCACATGGTAGGATAAAGATAAAGATAAAAATTTCTCTATTACAAAGTTACTAAAAACTTAAAGAGAAAGACATTAGCTTTTCTAAAGCAATAGAACCACCAAAATATCTCCGGGTTTACTAATTAAATGTTTTGGTAGTCTTTTAGTGTTCTATTGCTGTGCAACACACTACCAGAAACTTAGAGGATTAAAACACTAACTTTTATCTTAGTTTTGTGTCAGAATTTTGAAATGAGTTTCACTGGGGTAAGGTCAAGGTTTCATCAGGGCAGCATTCCTTCTGGAAGCTCTACGAAAGAATCCATTTTCTTGCCCTTTCCAGCTTTCAAAGGTCACTAACATGCATGATCACTTTTTCATTTTCAAAACCAGCAACGGTGGATCAAGTTCTCATATCACATTACTCTCACCTCCCCTTCTGCCTCCTTCTTCCACTTCACTCATCCCTTTGTTTATATCCAGCCTAGATAGCTACTCTAAAATAATCTCAAAATTTTAAGGACAGCTGAGCAAACTTTTTTTTTTTTTTTTTTTTTTTTGAGACGCTGTCTTGTTCTGTTGTCAGACTGGAGCGCAGTGGCGAGATCTTGGCTCACTGCAATCTCCACCTCCTGGGTTCAAGCAATTTTCCTGCCTCAGCCTTCTGAGTAGCTGGGATTACAGGTGTGCACCACTACACCCAGCTAATTTTTGTAATTTTGGTAGAGATGGGGTTTCACCAGGTTGGTCAAGATGGTCGATGGTTTTGATCTCCTGACCTCATGATCTGCCCACCTCAGCTTCCAAAATTGCTGGGATTACAGGCTTGAGTCACTGTGCCAGGTCAGCAAGCAATTTTAATTCTATCTGCACCCTATTTCTATTTGCTATGCAATGTAACATATTTACAGTTTCTGGAGATTAGGTTTGTACATTTTTGAGAATATTCTGACTAATATAGGTACATCTGGTAAAATTTGAATACCAGAGGTGATAATGACTGAAGTTTGAAATAGTAGGAATTAATGTAAAAGACATGACACTTAAACTATGCTCTTATATGTACGTAAAATTCAAAACAGCAACTATGTCAATCTTGAGGTTATCAGATACTAAAATATCTTTACTGAAAAGTATTAAATCTATACAGTCAGGACTAGCAGTTGCTCCATATACCATAAGTATGAATATTAAATATAATTACATATATATGTTTTTTACATAGGTCACCAAACATAAATTAATCAAACTTTTAATGGGAATCATAATTTCTCATATAAGTTTTTTAAGTTCAGCACAAATTTTGGCAGACATTTTGCAATTTGTTTTAACATAGACTGTAAAATGGCATGTTTTTATTATGATGAATATAAAATATGCAATGTAACAAAGCATATTCAGGAAAGCACATGATTTAGTATGGTTTCAATTATTTTCAAGAAAATCTGACTATTTTAGTTTATATTATATTATTTTAATCCCTGAAATTGACAATGTTCAATGAAATTGTAGATTTCCAATTAATTCAAGTATACAATAATTTTTTAGAAATACAAACCTCCTGAGCCAAGGAGGAATGCTGAATTTTGTAAAATGTCTCTACCTTTAGATGCAGCTAAGTCAGTAGCCATTTTCCCTCATGTTAATGTAGATGTTTGGTGTCTCAGGGAGAAAAAGAATATTAGTTCTTATTTCATGAACACCTCCACAGATCTCAAATCAAGATGAATGACACTATTTATTACCTGGATAGATAATCCATTTTTCTATAGTGGCAATCTGCCCCAATGATTTAGTAGTGCTGCTTTCAAAATGTGATGTTAGATACCCAAATGTATGCTTTCATCCCTGAAGTGACAGTTAAAGGAAGGTATTATAAATAAATATTTAATATGGAACAAATATAAAAATGAAGTTATCCTTTTTTGTAAAATAAAATGGTATAAATTAATAAAAAGTTAATATTCTTAAAATAGTTTTGATATATGATGACGATATTTTTCATTTCTTTCTCCGTAACTGCATCTAGAGAGCCTTTGATGGGAATGTCTTTAATATAACAGATCTTGTCAATTAAAGGAGGGTGCAGCAGCATTGAATTTTCATGTATCTTGTCAAACAACTAATACATTTAGGGCTGTGGTTCCCAAACTTTTTGACACCAGGGACTGGGTTTTGTGGAAGACAATTTTCTATGGACTGGGATATGGGGGAAGGGTTGCTTTCAGGATGATTCAAGTGCATTACATTTATTGTGCACTTTATTTCTATTATTAATACATTATAATATATAATGAAATAAATATACAACTCACCATAATGTAGAGTCAGTGGGATCCCTGAATAGTCTTCCTGCAACTAGACGCTGCCATCTGAGGGTGATGGGAGAGAGTAACAGATATCCAGCATTAGATTCTCATAAGGAGCGTGCAACCTAGATCCCTTGCAGCACAGTTCATAATATGGTTCATGCTCCTGTGGGAATCTAATGCTGCAGCTTATCTAACAAGAGGTGGAGCTCCCACGGTAATGCCAGCGATGGGGAGTGGATGTAAATGGAGATAAAGCTTCTCTTGCCCATGCTCACCACTTGATGTGTAGCCTGGTTCCTAATAGGCCACACACTGGAACTGGTCTGTGGCCCCAGGGCTTGGCGACTCCTGATTTAGGGAATCCCTGGGGCATTATATAATATTACATATTCTTAGTAAGTAGCTCATAACCTAAGAGGCTCCTTCCTTTATAAATACACTGTAAAGTAGATACAATGACCATAGTAAATACAGTAGTATTTTAGTTAAATTAACATAGCAGATTATTGATGAATAGATTTTAAAAATAGTACTTATTACCTAGAAGCCCTTAGAGAAATTGGCCGAGTTCTTGGGCATTGAAGGAAGTTTCTGAAAGGTCAGAAACAGATGCTTTGTGAACAGATTTCTTCAGAAGCCTATACAGTATATAGGTTCTTTTATATTGCTAATATTTACCACATTTATTATTTTATTCAATTTTAAAGAAAATGGACTCAAAAATACAAAGTTATTTTATTTTATTTTTTTCTCAAATTCAAGCTTCTATCTTATTCTATTATTTTCTTTTAGCTTCAAACGTTTCTCTTAAAGTTTTTCAGCATAGTTTGACAACTAATTCTTTCAGCTTCTGGCCAGCTAAATATATTTGGTTTTACTTTTGAGTGTAATTTCTCCAACATACAGATTCTAGGTTCCATTTTTTTTTTTAGTAATTAAAAAATAATATTTCATTTTCTTCTGGTCTCTATTGTTTCTGAAGCCAACTATCTTCCATGGTTTTCAATCATTTGACTCTGATTTCTGTGGTTGTATTTGTATTATCTAACTTGTGGTTGGCGGAGCTTCTTGGATCTGTGAATTGATCACAGATTCTTTGTGAGCTGTTACCTTTTAGCCTTTTGCATTACCTCTGCAGATATTTCTTTTGTCCTATTATCTCTCTTTCATTTTTCTCTGTTTCCATTTTGGGTAATTTCCAGTGAAGTCTTTTCAAACTCACTGACACTTTCTTTAGTTGTGTCCAGGGTGCAGGAAAACCCTCCAAATGAATTCAGCATTTTATTTAAGTATTTTTACAAATAACTTCAATTTATTTTAGCTCTCCAGCCATCTCCCTGAATTCTGTGAACCACAGCTTTGCCCATAGGAAAGACACTATAAGAATCATAGTGTATCTGCTCATCTTCATCTTCAGCAGTCAATGTCCTATAATCTGTGAAGTCCTGGGATAATTTAGAGGGATATGAATATAAATGAGCTGTTTTGCTGTTTGGTATAGTAACTCTGAGATCTTAATAAGAGATTGTGGGATAGAGTTGGTGGGTTGTGGTTAGGATCTCACAAAATTCTGATCCTTACTAGCTGATATGCAACTATTAAAGTTATTTAAAACATCATCAATTCCTCTTTACTCTCATCTATATTTGTTCTGCCAAGACCTCCCTGTCGTCCAGGGAGGAAAGCAACTAGAAAATATGCCTCTGGAGGGAAGGCCCATCATTTTCTGAGTTTGAGTTCATTTAAACTTGTTTGGACTTCTCAACAGCCTAATATGTGTTTTTTTTTTTTAATATTGGAATATTGCGACGTATCCAGTTGATCTCATCTTTAGGCGGACAGTGACAATTTCTTGTGACTTTCTACAATTCCAACTTGAAGATGTCCAGTAATTTAGTCCAGAAATTCATTTTAGTAACCTAAAATGTGTGTAAATCTAAGAGTTTTTCGCTAATTCATTCAATTCCTTTTCTTTTCTTTGTGATAGAGTCTTGCTCTCTCTGTTACTCAGGCGGGACTGCAGTGGTACAATCTCGGCTCACTTCAACCTCTCCCTCCCAGGTTCATATGATTCTCCTGTCTCACCCTCCTAAGTAGCTGGGATTACAGACATGCACTTCCACACCTATCTAATTTTTGTACTTTTTAGTAGAGAGGAAGTTTCAATATTGACCAGGCTGGTCTCGAACTCCTGACCTCAAGTGATCCGCCTGCCTTGGCCTTCCAAAGTTCTGGGATACAGGAATGAGCCACTGCGCCTGCCTAAATTTCATACTATATGCATTTAGCCTCTTTTGAACATAATAAACCAAATGAATGTATAGACTATCAAGAAACAGTATGGAATCATTTCTTACATACGAAAACTTTAAAATTAGTTTTAAAAACAAGAGTAACAAACGAAAGAAAAAAGTTAATAACACTGAAAACTGACAAATGGTGTGGCACAGACAAATTTCTATAAGAATTAAGCTTCTGTAGAGCTCTAGTTACATTTAAGACAGCATGGATGAGAGAAGATTAAAGTTAAACCTTGACTGTCTTTTAAGTAAAACAAAGAAAGATGTAATAGCATAAGAAAAACTTCATGTTCTTCTGTTGTAAAGTCCCTCATTTTTTGTATGTGTTTAAAGAGTGTTTTGGGGACCATTATCTCAATATTGTGAATTATATGTAGGTCATAAACAGCATTGTAAGTAATCAGTTCAAAACAAAGTAGTTCTGGAAGAATCAGGAACTGAAGATAACACAAACCAAAGATTATTAGAATAAAATAATAGATCAAAAGAACTAAAGAGGATATATTTACCTTGGAAAGAAAAACAATAAAATTTCAATTAAATCATTCGATTTTAAAAGCTTACAATTTAAAAGAGTCTGACGTCATCAAAGGCCAGAGTAAAACAGTGGGTTAAAATTCTAGATTAAAATATTATACTGATAAAATACAAAACATGTAATCTTGATGATAAGGCCAGCATTAAATGTAGATGTTCCATCCATGTTTTCTACTTCAGTATAGGCATTGTAGAATTCAAATGTGAAAACGGTTCCTAGTGGAACAGAACAAGAAAGTGTAGAACTGACCATTAAAACTGGACATGTTGTAGAGATGGTAAGAATATTTTTATTAAGGATGCAAATGCATATACATAAATTTTCTGTGTTCAAATATTATAAGCTTAACTAAGAATAGATCTAAGTCAAAGCACTTGGAAATATGCTGAAATAGTTACTAAATTAACAGAGTTTATGTCAATGTTATATAGACTCAAGTAGTCTAAAGGTCACAGATTGCTCACAAAATATTTTTTAAAAACCAAATTCATAGACAATTCTGAAATAAATGGAGTTTAGTAAAATGTTTGCAAACAACTTTTCAAATTTTACATTTATATAAGATTGAAAGATACTGAAAAGTAGTGAGTGAAAATAGATCATTCAAGATGAACATTGTTTCCATTATTTCTAGTACACATATCAAAATCAGAGATTTAAGATGATTACACCAACTCTATAATTACCTTTAATTATGTGGTCACTAGATGCTTTGATTTCTATTTTCTTAACATCACAGGTTATTTCTAGGTATTCGTTAATATAACAAATTACAAATATATTTTTAGTCAAATAGAAAAATACCTTCTGAAACACAGGGCGTATGTTACAAAAGTAACCATACTTTACATCTATTATAGTTTAAGAAAAACAGAACACTGTGTATTTTAATTTTGCAAATAGTTACCTAACTTGAAATGCAACTTTAACTGCAGAAACCTGGATGTGGAGATTATAGTAAAATAATTAATGACTTATCTTTATAACCATTGAATTAAAAATACATGTATAACAATAAAAATATATTACTGTAAATTCCAGTGGCTACATCTGTATTTGTGAACTATATAAAGGAAGTAATTTCAAATATGTAACTAATGACAGTTCTGCAATTGATTTAAAATAAATTCAACAATGCAATAAACCATACTGTTAGAGGATAGAAAAAATATATACATTTTTACTATGCTAAATTTTTACTATGTTAAAAATGTGTATTACAAATATGTGATGGGCAATGGATTAGAATTAAAAGTCAATTAACATCAAATAATTTCAGAATATTATAAAATTAAATATTAGTCTAATAGTATGTTTTTGGCTAAAATACAGTTTAAGGATACTGTTATGCTTTTCTAATTTATTCTTAAGTAAATAGGAAATTACCTTAAAACAATATCCACAATTTAAGATTCATATTGATCTTTTCAAATAAATGTGTTTTTTTTTTGTTAAATAATTTTGGACTTAATTTTTACAAAATTTAGTTTGATCTTATATAACTCTATTTTATATTTTCTGTTTGCCATTTTGATTGAGAATGTTGCCTGAGATGCTAAACTATTATCATTGACCATTTTAATGGGGTTCTGTGATTTTAAAATGCGTATTTTAACAAATTAATGATGAATATACACATAAAATGAGAATAAATTTACATGTTTGTATTATATTTCCTTATTGATTCTCATGGCACACTATCTCATATATTTATGCTACAAATAAAGAGAAGAAAAATAAATTTTTATGAGTTTTACTCTCAACAAAGCAGGATATCTGTAATTTTATGGTTTTCGATGATCGTATTAACTAGAATCCAGAGTATCAAACTGAGGGCATAAAAACCTTTTTGGCTGTAAACTTTTCTAGACTCTGTGGTAAAGCTAGATTGATGACTGTTTATAATAGCAATAATCCCTGCAAAATCAGCCATTAACACAGTTAACAACTAATTTGTTGGAGTGTTAACTGCCCTTGGCTTTGCCTCAAGCTGTTAGCAAGCTGGTCATTAACTGCTGGTTACAATCGATTTCTTGGGGCCCTATTTAACAGAAATTTGATTTCAATTCCACACCCACAGAGGCTAATTTTGATTTGGTAAACAAGTAAGTCTCTTTTCTTAAAGTTAGCCTTGATACAATTTTGTTCTTATATGATACATTAAAAGACATAAGTCAATGTGCATGTAAAAAATATGCGATTACTCCAAAGATAACTAAAACAATGTTTATGTTTCTCAGCTTATGTGGCAGAGCTGTCAGAAAATAGAGGACAAGAAAAAGAGTAAAGAATATAAAATATTCAGTTAAACATGTTTGTGTATTGCATATTTTCAAGGACATTCTATTGAATGAAACCGGTTCCTCAAATGGTATTATATTACTCAGCCATTTATGGTAACTAAAGGAATATCTAACAATAGCTAAGTATGAAAAACATCTTCTTTCACTAAGCCTTATCACAAATATTCCCAACATATTGCCATGTGCTATTTCCAAATAAAATCCAGTGTTCTTCCACTGAAAAGTGCTGTTTAATATCAGACTTCAATCATTTACTCATTTATTCAACAAATATTGATAGAGTATGAGCTATGTCCTGGCCATTGCTATTTGTATTTGAGTAAAACAGAGATTTCAAATTTGGGTAAATTTAGTTTATAGTGAGTTAAAAAACAAATAATAAAAATGATAAATAACATATTAAAAATGTTAAGTTCTTTAAAAAAGAAAATAAAGAGAAAGGGAGTCAGGAAGTAAAAGTAGGCATTATGGTCATATTGAAGTTTGAAATTATACATAGGGTGGTCAGGATAGGTTTCAGTAAGAAATAGGGTTTCAACATAGACTTGAAAGAAGTAAATGTTACTCAAAAAGATTTCAGGAAAAACACATTCAAAACAGAAGGAACAGCTACAGCAAAGCTCTTTTTCTTTCCATTAGGTAAAATATACATAAAATGAGGTTTACTGTTTGCACCATGTACAATTCAGTGGCAATATAGTACATTAATGATATTGTATAACCACCATCACCCTCTATTTCCAAGTTTTTAATCAACCAAAACAGAAACTTCGTAACTATTACAAAACAATACCCAATTACCCCTTCCACCAGTTACCCCTTGGTAACTTCAGTTATAATTTTGGCTTTATGAATTAGCCTGGACTAGATACTTCATCTAAGTAAAATTACACATTTGTCATTTATTCTTGACTCATTTCACCTAAAATATTTTCAGTGTTCATCTATGTTGAGGCACATATCAGAACTTCATTCCTCTTAAGGCTGAATATTATTTCATTGTTTAATTATTCATCTGTTGACTGACAGATGGGTTGTTTCCACCTTTTAGTAATTATGAATGATGTTATTATGAACATTGGTGTATAAATACGGGTTTATGTCCCTGATTCAATCCTTTTGGGTATATACCTAGAAGTAGAATTGCTAGTAATGTGGAATTCCTATAATTAACTTTTTGAAGAACCACAAACTGCTTTTCACAGTGCCTCTCCAACATATACAATCTTCAGGGTTTCGTTTGGTTTGGTTGGTTTTGTTTTACAGCAACCATCTTGATAGAAGTGGAGTGCTACCACATTGTGTTTTTAATTTGAATCTCTCTAAAGACCAATGATGTTTAACATCTTTTCATGTGTTTACTGGACATTTATATATCTTTTTTTCTTTTTTTTTTTTAATTGTACTTTAGGATCTGGGGTACATGTGCAGATCATGCAGGATTGTTGCATAGGTACACACATGGCAATGCGGTGTGCTGCCTCCATCCCCCTGTCACCTACATCTGGTATTTCTCCCCATGTTACCCCTCCCCAAATGCCCCATCCCCTCACTGTCCATCTGTTGCCCCCAAAAAGACCCCAGTGTGTGATGCTCCCCTCCCTGTGTCCATGTGTTGTCAATGTTCAACACCCACCTATGAGTGAGAACCTGTGGTGTTTGGTTCTCTGTTCTTGTGTCAGTTTACTGAGAATTATGGTTGCCAACTTCAGCCATGTCCCTACAAAGCACACAAACTCATCATTTTTATGGCTGCATAGTATTCCATGGTATATGTGCCACATTTTCCTTGTCTAGTCTATCATCAATGGGCATTTGGGTTGGTTCCAGGTCTTTCCTATTGTAAACAGTGCTGCAATGAACATACATGTGCATGTGTCTTTATAACAGAATGATTTATAATCCTTTGGGTATTTACCCAGTAATGGGATTGCTGGGTCAAATGAAGTTTCTATTTCTAGGTCCTTGAGGAATTGCCACACTGTCTTCCACCTAGTTTACACTCCCACCAACAGTGTAAAAGTGTTCCTATTTCTCCATGTCCTCTCAGCATCTGTTGCCTCCATATTTTGTAATGATTGCCATTCTAACTGGCATGAAGTGGTATCTCAATGTAGTTTTGATTTGCATTTCTTTAATAATCAGTGATGATTAGCACTTTTTCATATGTTTGTTGGCCTCATATATGTCTTCTTTTCAAAAGTGTCTGTTCATATCCTTCACCCACTTTTGGATGGGTTGGTTTGTTTTTTTCTTGTAAATCTGTTTTAGTTCTTTGTAGATGCTGGATATTAGCCTTTTGTCAGATGGGTAGATTGCAAAAATATTTTCCCATTCTGTTGGTTGCCAGTTCACTCTAATGATTGCTTCTTTTGCTATACAGAAACTCTGGAGTTTAATCAGGTCCCATTTGTCTATTTTGGCTTTTGTTGCCAATGCTTTTGGTGTTTTAGTCATGAAATCCTTGCCTATGCCTTTGTCCTGAATGGTATTGCCTAGGTTTTCTTCTAAAGTTCTTATGGTGTTAGGTCTTATGTTTAAGTCTTTAATCCATCTGGAGTTAATTTTAGTGTAAGGTATTAGGAGGGGGTCCAGTTTCTGTTTTCTGTACACTGCTAGCCAGTTTTCCCAACATGATTTATTAAACAGGGAATCCTTTCCTCATTGCTTGTTTTGTCAGGTTTGTCAAAGATCAGATGGTTGTAGATAAGTGGTGTTGCCTCTGAGGCCTCTGTTCTTTTCCATTGGTCTATCTCTCTGTTTTAACACCAGTACCATGCTGTTTTAATAACTGTAGCCTTGTAGTATAGTTTGAAATCAGGTAGCATGATGCCTCTGGCTTTGTTCTTTTTGCTTAGGATTGTCATGGCTATGTGGGCTCCCTTTTGGTTCCATATGAAGTTTAACGGCTTTTTTTTTTTTTTTTCTGGTTCTGTGAAGAAAATCACTGGTAGCTTGATGGGGATAGTGTTGAATCTATAAATTACTTTGGGCAGTATGGCCATTTTCACCATACTGATTCTTCCTAACCATGAACATGGTATGTTTTTCCATCTGTTTGTGTCCTCTCTTATTTCCTTGAGCAGTGGTTTGTAGTTCTCCTTGAAGAGGTCCTTTGTATCATTTGTTAGTTGTATTCCTAGGCATTTTATTCACTTTGTAGCAACTGTAAATGAAAGTTTGTTCATGATTTGGCTCTCTGTTAGTCTGTTATTAGTATATAGAAATGTTTGTGATTTCTGCACATTGCTATTGTATCCTGAGACTTCGCTGAAGTTGCTCATCAGTTTAAGGAAATTTTGGGCTGAGATGATAAGGTCTTCTAAATATACAATCATGTTGTCTGCAAGTAGAGACAATTTGACTTTCTCTTTTCCTAATTGAATATCCTTTATTTATTTTTTTTCTTGCCTAATTGCTCTGGCCAGAACTTCCAGTACTATATTGAATAGGAGTGGTCAGAGACGGCATCCTTGTCTAGTGCCAAATTTCAAAGGGAATGCTTCCAGCTTTTGCTCATTCAGTAGCATATTGGCTGTAGGTTTGTTGTAAATAGCTTTTATTATTTTGAGATATTTTCCTTTGATACCTAGTTTATTGAGAGCTTTTAGCATAAAGGGCTGTTGAATTTTGCTGAAGGCCTTCTCTGCATCTATTGAGATAATCATGTGGTTTTTGTCTTTGGTTCTGTTTATGTGGTGGGTTACGTTTATAGACTTGCGTATGTTGAACCAGCCTTGCATCCTTGGAATGAAGGCTACTTGATCGTGATGGATAAGCTTTTTGATGTGCTGTTGGCAATGCTTTGCCAGTATTTTATTGAAGATTTTCACATCTATGTTCATCATGAATATAGGCCTCAAGTTTTCTTTTTTTGTTGAGTCTCTGCCAGGTTTTGGTATCAGAATGCTGTTGGTCTCATAAAGTGATTTGTGAAGGGTTTCCTCTTTTTGTATTGTTTAGAATAGTTTCAGAAGGAATGGTACCAGTTCTTCTTTGCATGTCTGGTAGAATTCAGCTGTGAACCCATCTGGACCTGGCCTTTTTTTGTTGGTAGGCTATTAATTTATGTCTCAACTTCATCCCTTGTTATTGGTCTATTCAGGGCTTTGACTTCTTCCTGGTTTAGGCTTTGGAGGGAACAAGTGTCCAGGAATTTATCCATTTCTTCCAGGTTTACTGGTTTATGTGCATAGAGTTGTTTGTAGTAATCTCTGTTGGTAGTCTGTATTCCTGTGGAATTGGTCGTGATATGCCCTTTATCATTTTTATTGCATCTATTTGATACATCTCCCTTTTCTTTTTTATTAATCTGGCTAGTGGTCTATTTTGTTGATCTTTTCAGAAAAGAAGCTCCTGGATTTATTGATTTTTTGAAAGTTTTTTTGTGTCTTTGTCTCCTTCAGTTCTGCTCTGATCTTAGTTATTTCTTGTCTTCTGCTAGCTTTTGAGTTTTGTTTTGTTTTTTTTTTTGTCTTCCTCTTCTAGCTCTTTCAATTTTGATGATAGGGTGTTGATTTTAGATCTTTCCTTGCTTCTCATGTTGGCATCTATTGCTATAAATTTCCCTCTAGATACTGATTTAAATGTGTCCCAGAGATTCTGGTACATTGTGCCTTCATTCTTGCAGGTTTCAAAGAACATCTTTATTTCTGCCTTCATTTCATTGTATATCCAGTCGACATTCAGAAGCCAGTTGTTCAGTTTCCATGAAGTTGTGTGGTTCTGAGTTAGTTTCTTAATTCTGAGTTCTGATTTGATTGCCCTGTGGTCTAAGAGAATGTTTGTTATAATTTCCAGTCTTTTACATTTGCTCAGGAATGATTTCCTTCCAATTATGTGGTCAATTTTAGAGTAGGTGCAATGCAGTGCTGAGAAGAATGTGTATTCCATGGATTGGGGGTGGAAATTTCTGCAGTTGTCTGTTAGGTCTGCTTGGTACAGATCTAAGTTCAAGTCCTGAATATCCTTGTTAATTTTCTGTCTGGTTAATCTGTCTAATATTGACAGTGGAGTGTTAAAATCTCCCACTATTATTGTGTGGGAGTCTAAGTATCTTTATAGGTCTTTAAGAACTTGCTTTATGTACCTGGGTGCTCCTGTATTGGGTGTGTTCATATTTATAATTGTTAGCTCTTCTTGATGCATTGATTATTTTACCATTATGCAATGTTGTGTTTTTCAGCTCCATCAAGTCGTTTATATTCTTCTCTAAGCTGTTTATTCTAGTTAGCATCTCATCTAACCTTTTTTCTAGGTTCTTAGTTTCTTTGCATTGCATTAGCACATGTTTTTTTTAGCTCTGAGAAGTTTGTTATTACCCACCTTCTGAAGCCTGTTTCTGTCAATTCATCAGATTCATTCTCCATCCATCATTGATCCCTAGCTGGTGAGGAGTTGGGATCCTTTGGAGGAGGAGTGGCATTCTGGTTTTTGATGTTTTCATCCCTTCTGCACTGGTTTCTTCCCATCTTAGTGTATTTCTATCTGTGGTCTTTGTAGTTGGTGACTTTCAGATGGGGTCTCTGAGTTTACATCCTTTTTCTTGATGATGAAGTTATTTCTTTCTCTTAGTTTTCCTTCTAACAGTCAGATCCCTCTGCTGCAGGACTGCTGGATGTCCACTGCAGACCCTGCTTGCCTGGGGATCATGCATGGGGGCTGGAGAACAGTAAGCATTGCTTCCAGTTTCTTCTTCTGTTATCTTTGTCCCAGATGGGTACCTGCCGGATGTTGGCCTGAGCTCTCCTTTATGAGGTGTCTCTTTGGGTATATGGGGGTCAAGGAGCTGATTGAGGAGAGACTCTGTCCCTTATAGGAGCCCAAGTGCTGTGCTGGGAGCTCCATTGTTCTGTGCAGTGCTGCTGGGCAGGTACTTTTAAATCTGTTGCAGTGGAACACATAACCGCCTCTTTTCCCAGGTGCCGTATCCTAGGAAGGTCGGCTTTATTTATAAGTTCCTGTCGTGCTCTTGCTTTTTTTCATAGATGCCCTGCCCCTCATGGAGTAGTCTAGTCACAGTCTGCCAGCAGAGGAATTGCTGAGCTGCCTCAGGCTCTGTCCAGCTGCTGTGTGAACTTCCTCAGTAGTGGTGGATTGTCTTGGTACTGGTGGTTGCCTTTCTCCCCACTGAGCTGGACCATCCTGGGTCCAGCTGTACTTGCTGCGAAATTCTCAATCCAGAGCGTTTCAGATTGCTTGCTTTGTGGGGGTGGGACCCGCCGAGCCAGATCACCTGTCTCTGCCTCCATCCTTACAGTTGAATGGGTGGCTCTGTCTCCCAGGCATTGTAGGCACCAGTTGAAATGGCCACCCAGATTTGTGCGAGTTTCTGTGCACCAACCCTACATGAGATGAAACCGCCATGCTGAAACTGCTGTGCTGAAAACTCCTGGCACTTTTTGGTCCAGGAATCTCCTGGTCTGTGGGCAGTGAAAATTTGTTTGGAAATGCAGTTTGTACTCACCTGCTGCATTGTTCTTGCTGGGAACTGCACTCTGGAGCTGTTCCTATTAGGCCATCTTGGATCCTCCCCTCATTTATATAACATATTTGAAGAAATATCTATACGAGTGATTAGTGCATTTTTGAAAAGGGTTGTTTTTGTTGTTGTGTTGGAAAAGGTTTTATATATTCTGGATATTAATTCCATATCAGATATGTGATTTGCAAATATTTTCTTTCCTTCTATATATTTTCTTTTCACCTTCTCCATAGTGTCCTTTGATTCACTAACATTTTTAATATTAAAAAATATTTAATCTATTTTTTCTTTTGTTTCCTGTGCTTTTGGTGTCATATCCAAGAAAGCATTGCCAAATCCAATATCACGAGTATTTTCCCTAAGATTTCATTTGATTTGTATAGCTTCAGCTCTTATTTTTAGTTATTCATCTATTTTGAATTAATTTATAATTAATTAATTTAGGGTATAAGAGTTCAATTTCTTTCTTTTGCCTGTGAACATCCAGTTTCCCCATCGCCCATTTGTTGAAAAGGTTTTCCATTAATCAGTGAATAACCTTGGCATTCTTGTCAAATATCAAGAGACTACCTATGTCAGTGTTTCTAGCCTTTCTATTCTATATCTTTGGTCTATATGCTTTTACCAGACAGTTTAATTATTATAGATTTGCATTAAGTTTTGAAATAAGAAAGTATGAGTCCTCTAATTTCCTATTTTTCAACATTTTTTTCTGCTATTTGGAATCTTGTGAAATTCCATAGGAATTTGGGGTTGAAATTTTCTACGTCAGAAAAAAATTATTCACAGAGATTTCGTAGGCATAGCATTAGATTTATAGATTACTTTGAGTAGTACAGACATTTTAGTAATTTTAATCCTTTTAACCGAGAACATGCATTTTCCCCATTTATTTGTGTCTTCTTTAATGTTTGTCAGAAATATTTATGAATCTTGCCTTCTTTGTCAAATTTGTTTCTAAGTGTTTTATTATTTTCAAAGCTATTGCCAATGCATGTTTTAAACTTTTTTCTTTTTTACTTTAATTTCAAGGATTTGCAAACACAACTAATTTGTGTGTTCTACAACTTCGCTAAATGCGTTTTTTTTAGCTTTAACAAGTTTTTATTTTTCTTTAGTTTTTGTGTGTATGTGTGCTCCTTAAGAGTATCTAAAACTAAGTTTATGTTATTTGCATACAGAGAAAATTTTATTTTATTTCTTTCTAACAGGAATGCTTTATATATTTTTCTAATCTAATTGCATAGATTCAAATTTGCAGCACTATGTCAAATATAAGTGATAGTAGTGGGTTTTTCTTTTGTTCCTGATCTTAAACACTATTAGTGTTTCAACATTTATATGATGGTAACAGTGAATTTTTAATATTAAGATATTTATCATAGTGGGGAAATTCCTTCCTAATCTTAGTTGAGGTTTTTAAAAAGTAATAGAAAGGTTTTAGGTATTTTTGAATGTTTTTTCTGCCTCAGTTGAGATAATTATGTGCTCCTTTCCCCTTTCATTCAACTGATGTGTTGTATTACACTAATTTGTTCTTGTATGTTAATCTACCTTATTAATTCATTTTCTCATTGTTATAAAGAAATACCTGAGACTGGATAATCTATAAAGAAAAGAGAGTTAATTGGCTCATAGTTCCACAGGCTGTACAGGAAACATGATGCTGGCATCTGCTAGGCATCTGGGAAGGCTTTCGGAAAGCCTTTGTTTTGTTTGTTTGTTTGTGTCTGGATGTTATGGTTGTAAAGTTGTTTTAGAAATATTTGGAAGACTATAATAATATCATCCTCTGGGGATAATTTTTTTCCTTTCTTTCAAGGAGACAGAGGGCACAATCATGCCAGTATCATTTAAAGCAATGTCAAAGATTAGAATCATCTGAAGATGTACCACAGTCACTGTATTGTTCTGAATTAGCCTTTCTCATAGAATTCAGAACTTCAGTATCACTATCCACTGTGATAGGGTTCACTAGGCTATCCTTCTTGGGCAAGACATGGAATGAAATCCTTCTCTCCACCTTCCTGGAAGGCTATCAGTTCTCCACTTTACCTCCTAGGTTCAGCTGCTACCTCCAGAATTAAATAGCTTCAGGAAGAAAGCAGTCAATATTGCCAGGCTGACTCAGTGGTGAGCCTTTCCCAGCTCCTTGTCTGGTAATTATTTCTTATCTTCTTAACTTGCCAGTGCCTTCACTTATTCAAGGAGATGACTATTGCTGTAGCTGTTCAGCAGCAATCTTCTGAGTGAGGTGTGTTCCAAATTACTCCCTCACCATTATCAGGGCTGTTCTGTTATGAGTTGCTGTAATGTCCTGAGTTGTTTGGCCTCCAGCCAGGAGGTGATGCTTTCAAGAGAGCACCAACTATGATAGTGGAAGGGGGACATCAGCTTGTCCGAAGTTGGCCAGGATAAGCATTTGGGTTTCTCAGATGATGGGTGGGGTCAGAAAGCTCCTAAGAGTTCATGTTTTTTGTTGTCAGGTACTGGGTGGTAGAGAAATATTATCAGGTGGGGGCAGGGCTAGGCAGAGCTGAGCTCAGACTATACTTGGATGGGGCTTGTGTGGCCTCTATGGGGCATGGAGGGGTGTTTCTTGAGCCAGTGGGGTTATATTCCAGAGGGAATTATGGCTGCCTCTGTCACTAGGGAAGTGAGGGAAAGCTGGCAGCAGTAGGCTGCCAGCTCCCACAAAGTTGGCATGGCCGGTCTGGCCCCTGCCATGCTCTGCTAAGAGCACCCAGTTTATCTCCAGGCAGACCATCCTCCAAATTACTCACTCACCATTATTAAGGAGAGAGCTATCTTTATGAAACTTCGATCAAATCTCTGGTTCAATAATTATTTAATCAAAAATTTAATCTAAGTTTTTTGAAACAGTGGCACATATCAATGTATTGTCTTAAACACCCAGGTTTGTGTTTAGGGATAATGCTCTAATTCTCTGAGTGGAAAGCTCTACATGCATTCATGTACCACGTAATGACATTTTAGTCAACCAAGAACAGTGGTTGCCTAAGTTTATAATATAATTTTTTACTATACTTTTTCTATGTTTAGATATATTTAAATAAACAGATACATACACTGAGTTACAATTGCCTTGGTATTCGGAACAGTAGCATACTGTACAGGTTTGTAGCCCAGAAGCAATAAACGTTACCATATATCCTAGTTGTATAGTAGGCTATTTCCTCTGGCTTTGTGAAATTACATTCTATGATGTTTGCAGTGATGAAATTGTCTAATGACACGTTTCTCAAAATGTATTCCCATTGTTAACTGATTCATGAAGGTGTGTGTATATGTATATAAAACATACGTGTGTATATATGCCTACATATGTATATAAAATATGTATGTGTATGTGTATACCTACATATATATACATACATATATATATATATATACATATATATATATATCACCTATTATTGGTACTTCTTGATAGTTTCATTTGAAGTTTAATTTCTATTCACTGACTTTTTTCTTCAGTTTTTCAGAAGTATTATTTTACTTCATGTTCCCTGATACTGCAGAGCATATGAAAATTGTCACAAATTCATGTAGTGGCTCAAGGGGATATCATTAGTTAACAAGATAATGAAATGAAAATTTTGAAAAGAGGTATTAAAATTACAGCTAGCATTATTGAAGCAAATGTTGGAGAGATTAGATTTTTAACCAGAATAAGGAAGAATGTAGTGTACTGCTTATTCTTCAAGTCATCATCATCATTATTATTTTGCCAGCAGCAGCAGCATAGAATGTTATGCTTAGCCTTTTACATATGTCCAAATATATTAAATATATACTATAGATTTCATACTAATGTTTGTCTATATTTGAGTAATTTTCTAGTTACTATTTTTGGTTTGCACATATGCCCTGCTCTTTAGATTAACTCAACTCCTCAATTGCAGAAGCCACACAGTCTAAACTGTGACATTTGTGATCAGAGAAATCTGCATTCCCTAATTATTGAAACATTCTTTCAGCATGTAAAATACGAGAGGGTCATAATATCTTATCCTCTTTGTCCTTCAAGTTAAAGATACACTCTGTGATCATATACCAAAGGTAGCATACAAATGCATTATGCTTATTTCAACATTTGTCTCTCTATGTTTTAAATATTTATATGACAAATTATTAATTTTTTGGATAGGAGAGCTGTATAACTTCTTATCCTTTTACCTCAGGCAAAGTGCTGGTGTTTGATTTATCTTCTGTACTTGTCTTTCTTTTAACAATATGAACTTTTTCTCACACAAGTGCAACACTGCATGTGACCCCACAGGGAAACATTTTCCTTTTAAGGAATGTGTACAAAATACTTAATAAGTCATGTCATCCCGTGATTTACTGTATATTATATTATTGGTGACTACAGTTAACTTTCTTGGTCTCTAGATGCCAACATTTTAATAAAAACAAGACATTTCAACGAAATGTCAGAAACAAAGTGATCAAAGAGCTGTGGGAGCAGTTTGGCAACAGTTTGAGCTTTGAATTTCCTATTCACTTTCCAAAACATTCACTTAAAAAGCATTTATTGAAGCTGAACTGCCTTTATCAGCCTGATCAGAGCTCCATAAAGAGCATGCATGATTCAACTGCCTTCCCAAGCTTTAAAAAATATAACTTTGATATATGTCTCACAAGTGCAGCACAATAGTTTTCATGCTCACGTTTGTTAAGATTTAGTGCAGCCGTTAAAGAACAGAAGGGCTCTTTGGTGGCAATCCTCAGACATACCAAATATCCCAAAGCAAAACCTTCTACAAATCAGGGATTAAGGTACTGACAAAAATTTCCACTTGATTGCAGTTTTCCCCTTTAAACCTTATATCAGGAGTGACTATCTTTTCGATCAAATCTCTTAGGGAGGTGAATAAATAGTTTTTCCCTCTTGGAGGAAAATATCAACTGAGAGATAAAAAGTGACATTTTATGTGCCTTGTCCAAAAGTCAGTCGATTTATTTAAAAAATGGTGAGTGAGCCTGACCTATACATGAAGTTTGTGGCATGTCTCTTGTCAAGTATTGATCACTTAAGTCTTTACTGTTTGCCTACTGCAATGTAGCTAATAATCTCTTTTTATTTAGTTTGTGGCTTTGAATTCTTATCATGGCTTTGCTGATTTCTCTGGGACCTATTAGATCTTGCTTTTGCTGTGCAAATGGCTATGGAAATTAAGCTTGCTGAAGCACTTTTCCTGGGCAAACACTCCTTGTTTTCTATCAGTTCATGTGTCAAGTGGTTTGCATGCAGATAGGGTACATTTTAGAAGCAGCGGGTGCCATCAATCTTCATGACTTTGCTGTACACATCGTTTCACCTCTGCCTGGTTCAATGGGAGATTGTAAAGAATGGCTGAGCAATCAGGCTATTGCCTTTGACTGACATCAGGTATTTCTATCTAACTCACTTCAGCACTTTGGTTCAATTCCGGATGCTTAGAAAATTGGGCACTAGGTGATGTGGTCAAATGTCCACATATTTTAACATGTTTGCCATCTCTCTAAAATTTCAAAATTGTGTTTTTGAAATTCATTTACAAATCAGAAGCATTTGGTGAAGAGTGTTTTACTTCCTATTATGTGGTCAATTTTAGAATAAGTGTGATGTGGTGCTGAGAAGAATGTATATTCTGTTGATTTGAGGTGGAGAGTTCTGTAGATGTCTGTTAGGTCTGCTTGTCTAGAGCTGAATTCAAGTCCTGAATATCCTTGTTAATTTCCTATCTCGCTGATCTGTCTAATACTGACAGTGGGGTGTTAAAGTCTCCCACTATTATTGTGTGAGACTCTAAGTCTCTTTGTAAGTTTCTAAGAACTTGCTTTATGAATCTGGGTGCTCCTGTATTAGGTGCATACATATTTAGGATCGTTAGCTCTTCTTGTTGCAATGATCCCTTTACCATTATGTAATGTCCTTCTTTGCCTTTTTTGATCTTTGTTGGTTTAAAGTCTGTTTTATCAGAGACTGGGATTGCAACCCCTGCTTTTTTTTTGCTTCCCATTTGCTTGGTAAATCTTCCTCCATCAATTCCTTTTGAGTCTATATGTGCCTTTGCACATGAGATGGGTCACCTGAATACAACACACAGATGAATCTTGACTCTTTATTCAATTTGCCAGTCTGTGTCTTTTATTTGGGGCATTTAGCCCATTTACTTTTAAAGTTAATATTGTCATTGTGAATTTGACCATGTCATTATGATGTTAGCTGGTTATTTTGCCCATTAGTTGATGCGGTTTCTTCATAGTGTTGATGGTCTTTACAATTTGATATATTTTTGCAGTGGCTGGTACTGGTTTTCCCTTTCCATATTTAGTACTTCCTTCAGAAGCTCTTTTAAGGCAGATCTGGTGGTGACAAAATCTCTCAGAATTTGCTTGTCTGTAAAGAATTTTATTTCTCCTTCACATATTAAGTTCAGTTTAGCTGGATATGAAATTCTGGGTTGAAAATTATTTTCTTTAAGAATGTCAAAGCTGAATTTTGTTGGTTTATGTGTATCCACTACTCATATTATGTCCAAGATTACTGACGGGTTAATACAATGGCTGCCTTATTGCCTGCGTGACTTCATTGAGTTATTTGTCATGGAACTGAGAATATATGTCATTTATTTATTATTAATAACAGTTAGAGCAAGTGACTTACATTAATAGGGACCATTATGCTTCACTTGTTTGCATTCAAAGATGATTTACAATAAATGAATTAAACTTCAATAATTTTTAAGGCAGTAGGTGACACAGATTGAAGAAATTATAATATGTATATAATAGTTTAAAAATATCACTGTGCCAAGTATTCTCTATATGTGTGTTCACATGTGTCTTTGTGTATATCTATATACATAGAGATAAAGATATATAAAGAACAGGAGAGAGGAATGTGCTGTTCTATCATATATCAAGGTTAGTGAATTGACCAATAGTGTTCAGAGTTATACATAACAATGTGTCTACTGCTTCCAATTAACAGATCAAAGAAATAACTCAACAGTAAACTTAAATTATATTGGCTTCATATAATAAGTATAAATTTTCATTTGTATTTTTCTTGAAATGATATTGGTATCAAAGTGTCACAATGGAACTACTATAGATAGAAAAGCAGGAAGCAATATATTTACTTTTTAATTTGAAAGTCATATACAATCATCATTTGCATTAGCTAGTCAAGTTTAAGTATAAATATCAGAACTATATTATATATATACACAAATGAGGATGATGAAGAAAGAAGGCACATTTTTAGAAGCGGCACATACCTGTTCTAATTAATAATGACATAGAAAGAATCAAACTTTCCAAATGACAGAATCCTTTAGTACTTCAAATATTCTGATGTTTGATTTATAAAGCAATATGTTTTGATGATTCCAAAAACATTCTTGAATCTGAATTCTGAATTGGTGAAAAAAGTAAAATTATGAAAAAGTCTGTGTTTGTCATGTCTGTCTGTGTGTGTATTTATAGACTCACTAATGAAAATTCATAATTACTGATGCTTACTTACTCACTGAAAACAAAGTTATCAACTAGGATATTTTGGAAAATATATTCTAAGGAATACATGTTATTTATTTGTTATTAATAACTGCATTAAAATGGTTGATTTTTGTGTTAAGAATATAAATGTTCTCAGGATTTATGATTTCTCTTTAATATTTATAGTATTATTTAATCCTAGTGCTTCTGAATAATTAGAATCTTAGTGAATTCAAATTAGAATATATTTATTAGGTTGGTGCAAAAGTAATTGCATTGTTGTCATTGCACTAATGGCAAAAACCACAATTATTTTTGCACCAATCTAATACTTTGAGTAGTTAAAATGTATAAACATAATTGCTTACAATCTCATTTTCCATTTGTTCTTATTTTACTAACAAATAATTGAACTTCCAAAATTACGTTTACTCATTATCAGTCTTTTCCTTTGAAGACTGTCCTCTCCACCTCAAAGTCCAGTCAGTCATGCGGCAGCAACAAAAAGCAGTTATATCCTGATGCAAACTCTGGGCATAGTTGCTTGGTCCAGAGATGAACAGTAGGTGTACGCTGATCAATCAGAATTATTCTCTGAAACTTGATCAGAATGTAGACAATAGAATAATCTTGTTTTTGTCAGAAATAACTAGAGACAGGGTCTCACTATGTTACCCATGCTGGTCTCAAATTCCTGGACTCAAGTGATCCTCCAACCTGGGCCTCCCAAATGGCTCATGCTGAGGTTATAGGCATGAGCCATTGCACCCATCCTCAAAGGCCAGTCACAGACAGTTTGCAAAGAGGCTCCCATGTGCAGCAGTGGGAATGCAGAAAAAGCTGAGGACAAAGCAGACAATTTCATTGTAAGAGTAGTTGAGTTCTCAAGAAAGTTAAACTCCCAAAGAAAGCTAGCATGCTAGATAAGGGTCTGGTTTTGGCTGGGAAATAATATGACCTTAACCCATGTGATAGGAGTATCTGGCTTGATTTTTTTTTTTTTTTAATCTTGTATACTTAAATTCCTCTGAGCTTACTGGTCCTGAAGAAATGGTCCACTCATTCACATTTTGCATTGGCAAGCATTTCTGAGATATTGCAAAGTTCTCTCTGTTTCAAGATTGTAATACACCTTCTCCAATCAGGATCTGCTCCCACTTCCCATTACTACTATAGAATTAAGTTATACCTGCTGAAGATATGAAGAAAAGAAAAACACAGTGAAAAAAAAGAGACTTAAAAAAATCAAGGAATCTTAAAAACCTTGCTAGCATGTACCATCAGAAAACAAGAGTATGAGGGATTGAATTTTGAAGTCCTTTGATCATGAGAGAATTTATTGATTTTGGAGCATTCACCTGGAATAAACTCTTTAGTTGCATGATAAAGACTCCAGGACATGAGGTAAACTTGCTCTTAGGATGGCTTGTAAAAACACGGAAAAATCAATGGCCTACTCTAAGTGACATTGAAATGTCAGAACTGCTATTGCAATTATGTGAAGGAATAGATTAAAATACTGTGAAGGAATAGATTAAAATACTCAGAAATCGGGCTTACTGGAATGGCTATTTTATATAAAGGCTTAAAATTTGTCACATTATGTTGCAGGGGAATGTCCGGATGATATGCCATTTACCAAGCGTGCTAGGAATATGTTAGTGAGGGAGTGCCAGAGTCCTCAAATGTTTGATGGTGGCCCTCTGTGTAAGCCACTTTTGTCAGTATGAGAGGCCATTAGGGAACTAGGATTATAGATAAACAGCAGGATGGGAGGCCTCTGAAAGAATGGTACTTAAGTATTGAAAGTCAACTGGATGCAGTTATTGTGATATGTGGCAAGGTCAAAAGGGCACATGGCGAGTCTCACCCATAGCAAATTAAAGAAAAAAAATTCCTGATTATGGAAATTGGTATCTCAGTGAAAAAATAAGTTGGCTTTAAGCAAATGAGACCTACTTGTTTTTAATCATTAAATGAAAGCTTAAATGGATGACCAAGAAGCTGAGGGATATCATGTAAAAAAGGTCAGCATCTCTTTCCCAGTATGTAGTACTGATAATGTTTTTTGACCCAGACTCTTCAAGTGTTGGAATTCCAAGTAAACCAGTGCAAGTGTACAGCTGAGATAAATATATACTGAGGAAAGGTATATCTTCAAATATTTTGAGGCCTCTTAATAATGAAGGATATGGAGAAATCATAATGGCATTCTTATTAGATAAGGGGCATTTGGAATACATGTAATAAGTGAAGTCTTGTTTAAGGTTTGACTCTGGCTGTCTCCACTAGTTCTTGAATCCATCTAGTGATCAGTTTCCTGGTTTATGAATTCATAATCAAAGCAGACATAATTGGTAGTTGGCACAGGGTTTTTGGCGTATGGCATGAGATCATGATATCATCATGGCAAAGGGAAAATGTAAGTGTCTAACAATCCTGCCCCCAGCCTCAGCCAAATGGTAAATTAAAAATAAAACAATTAGAAAATCAACTATATATTTTTTAAATGAGAGTATGAAATTTATTACCACTTTTAAGTATATAAGGCAAGCTTGCCCAACCTGTAGCCAGCAGGCCTCATGTAGCCCAGGAAGGTTTTGAATGCTGCCCGACATAAAATCATAAAGCTTCTTAAAACATTATGAGACTTTCATTGCAACTTTTTTTTTTAGCTCATCAGCTTTCAGTAGTGTTAGCACATCTTATGTGCTGCACAAGAAGAATTCTTCTTCCGATGTGGCCCGGGGATGCCAAAACACTGGAAACTTATGAAAGAATATAGGGATTATAGTTTTGGTCTTATACCCACTTAATATTGAAGGCATATTCTGGAGAATAATAGTAGATTATCACAAACATAATGGAATAGTGGCCGCAGTTACAACCACGATGCCAGATGCAGTGCCTTTGCTAGAGTATACTAACAAATACAACTGCAGGTAGATGGTATGTAGCCATTCACTTGTTGAAGGTGTGTTTTGTTTTCTGGCTTGCTTGCTTTGCTTTGCTTTTGTGTCCTTATCAGTAAAGAGGATCAGAAGCAGTTTATGTTCACATGGAATGGAAAATAGTATATGCTATATATTAATATCCGGGGTATGCTTACTCTCTTACCATCTGCGTTAATACAGTCTAAAGAGATCTGCACTGCCTGGTTATTCTTCAGAAAATCACATTGATCCACTTTACTGCTCATATCATGTTAATTGGACCAAATGAGTAAGAATGGACTGCTAAATTGGAAACCTTATTATGATCCAAGCCTCAGAGGGTATAAAATAAACCCTTTGCCTATGTGCCTACAAAATCAGTTAAATTATCAAGAGATCAGTGGTCAGAGGCATGTTGAGATGCTCGTCTCAAAGAAAAATTAATATATTTTACATTTTACACCATGAAGAAATAGCAATGCCTTGTAGCAGATTCAGGCCCTGGAGGCAGTATACTCAACATCTGGGATCTCTGCTCCACACCATACACTGGGTGATTTGAAAAGCTGCTGGGTTTGTGTGAGATACAGAGCAGGAAAGGACTATGCATCAGTGAAAGCAGCTCTGAAGCTTGATCCATAAATTTCAGCAGACACTGTGGCATTAGAAATAGAAGTGATAGAAAAAGCTGCTGTGTGGAGTTTATGGGCATCCCTGATGAAAACATCAAATCTGAGGGGGCTGTCAGTAGCCAGCTGCAGTTTTTAGCTTTTTCATGGATGCCTTAGCTTCAGAGAGCTTCTTAAAGCAACCCACATCAAATGACCCAGGGGTATAACCCAGGACAACTATGAAGAAGTTGATAAAGGCTGCCAATTAGCTTGCATTGCAGCATATCTCCATTTGAGAGTCAGTTTCCTAGGGAATTACACCAGCAATATTAATAATTTTGTGGGCTATTTAAATGTTATTTTTTAGTGCAGTTGATTAAAATAATTGATACTCAGCCCAATATATAGTTGACAGGTATGATTTGGTTCTGTGTCTCCCCCCATATCTCATATTGGAGCTCCCGTAATTCCCATGTGTTGTGGGAGGGACCCAGTGGGAAATGATTGAATCATGGGAGCAGGTCTTTCCCAGGCTGTTCTCATAATAGTAGTAAATGAGTCTCACGAGATCTGATGGTTTTAAAAATGGGAGTTTATCTACACAAGCCTTCTCTTTGCCTGCTGCCATCCGTGTAAGTTGTGACTTGCTCCTCCTTCCTTTCCACCATGATTGTGAGACTGTCCAGGTCATGTGGAACTGTAAAAGCAATAAATCTCTCTCTCTCTCTTTTTTTTTTGCAAATTGTCCCATCCCAGATATGTCTTTAACAGCATTGTAAAAACAGATTAACACACTGACCCAAGATTAATTTATAGAAAACTAAGCTATATTAATTGGGAGAGAAAACAATTTTCCATTTTTATTTGCTAATATTTTGAGATATGTGAGGTTGGCCTATTAACAATCATACTACTATTGCCTAATTAGATTTTGATTTCTAGTTTTTTTAAACCTGTAATTTGGAATCATTGTTCTTTTTTCTGTTATCCAAAAGAGGCAATGTTTTATTGTTATTATATAATTTTTAAATTATTTTTACTACAATTGATGATAATATATGCTTAGCTTAATTAACTGAAAAGTCAACCTGATCTGGGGTTTCTCTTGGGAATATTTTAATTACTTGTTCAATATCTGTGTTCTTTTTACTCTTCTGTACTTAGTACTTTTTTTTAGAAAATTGTTTATGAAATGTAACTATTAAAATGTATTCACAGACAGTTTTTACGACGCATAATGTTACAATGACTAGAGCATGTATAATTCTTTCTCTTTTATTTTCATTGTTGGCCAGTTGTGTTTTTTGAGTCAATTGTTACATTAATTTTATCCTTTTATTGAATAATAATTTTTCTTTTTGATTAGGCCTATTTTGTTTGATTTTTAATCCATTATTTCTACTATTCTTTATTATTCTCCTTCTGTTAAAAAATTGTTGAAGCTTAATTTGTTGTTTTTAAAAATATCTCCTTGAGATGGATGCCTAGCTTAATAAAGTTGATCTCTTCAGTTGTATTAGTTTTTAAATAATATAAATTCTTATGAAGTCCTTGCCCATGCCTATGTCCTAGATGGTATTGCCTAGGTTTTCTTCTAGATTTTTTATGGGGTTAGGCCTCATGTTTGAATCTTTAATCCATCTAGAGTTAATTTTTGTATAAAGTGTAAGGAAGGGATGAGTTTCAGCTTTCTGCATATGGCTAGCCATTTCTCCCTACGCCAGAACTTAAAGTAAAATAAATAAATAAATAATTTTTTAAGAAAAAATATAAATTCTCCTCTAAACTTCTGTATATAGCTTCACTACAGTTTTCATATGCTGTAATTTGCATGTAGTGTTTCAAAATATTTTCAATATTCTTATGTTGTATTATTTGTTGTTGGTGTATTGACAATTATCTTTTAAAGTTTCTAAACACATGAGGTTTTTCAATTAGCTTTTTGTGATTAATTTCAATCTCAATTGACCTGACATTTGGAAATGTGTTCTGTATGTTCAATTGTTTGACTTTCCTTCACTTTTGCTATATCAAAGATAATGTAATTTATTTCCAATTTGATAATCTTTAAGTGGCATAATTCGTCAATATATTCAAATATTGAAAGTTATTTTGTGCTAACTTTTCATTTTCTGCCAGTTTTTTTTTTTTTTTTTGAGACGGAGTTTCGCTCTTGTTACCCAGGCTGGAGTGCAATGGTGTGACCTCGGCTCACCGCAACCTCCGCCTCCTGGATTCAGGCAATTCTCCTGCCTCAGCCTCCTGAGTAGCTGGGATTACAGGCGCGCACCACCATGCCCAGCTAATTTTTTGTATTTTTAGTAGAGACGGGGTTTCACCATGTTGACCAGGATGGTCTCGATCTGTTGACCTCGTGATCCACCCACCTCAGTCTCCCAAAGTGCTGGGATTACAGGCTTGAGCCACCGTGCCTGGCCTTTCTGCCAGTTTTGTGTTTCTTTTTCTTTCTGTGTACTCTCTATTTTTGAGATTGATAAAATTTCATTGTTAAACTTCATTTTTTTCTTCTATGTATTAGAAGATGTTTCTACTATGTTACCACTTCTAACATCTTTTATTTTCTATCACTTTACTAGTTTCACTTGAAATCTTATTTTACACATTTAATTGATTGTAAAAAAAATCTATCCTCTTATTGGATAATGCAAAATCAGAAAATACTTATATTTATTTATCCCTCATCTGACTTGCATATTTCTTTTTTAAAAAGAATTTATCTATTTTTATTTTAAAATCAGAAGTAATTATTAGTATTTCTTTAGTGAACAATGTTTATTTATTTCTATCTAAGAATTTACTTTGTATTATTTATTTCTTTTCTTTTTTGTTTTTCTGGCAGTCCTGCTCTGTCACCAGGCTGGAGTGCAGTGGCATGATCTTGGCTCACCTCACCTCTGCCTCCCAGGTTCAAGTGATTCTCCTGCCTCAGCCTCCCGAGTAGCTGGGACTACAGGCACCTGCCATCACGTCCAGTAAATTTCTATATTTTTAGTAGAGACAGGTTTTCATCCTGTTAGCCAGGATGGTCTGGGTCTCTTGACCTCGTGATCTGCCCTCCTCGGCCTCCCAAAGTGCTGGGATTACTGGGTGAGCCACTGCTCCTGGCCTGTATTATTCATTTCTAACATATTAGGTATTCATTCTGTGATCATCATTTTATTGCCTAAAACATATCTGTTACGATTTCTTTTGGTTTGGTTTTGCTAGTAGTACAACCTATCAACTTTTGTTTTATGAAAATATTTCAAATTTGTCTTGGTTTTTGAGAATAATTTTTCTGTGTATAGATTTCTAAGTCTCAAGTTATTTCTATCATTACATTGACTTTACACTTCACTCTTATGAATTCTTATTTTATTTGTGTCTGATAATTCCAATAGCTGAAGGTCTTTCCTTTCCTATCCCTCCTGTTGTTATTTGCAGATATACCTATTTTTATTAATATATCAATGAGTATGTGTTTATATGTGAACACACATACACAGACACACATACACACATATTCATTTATTTATTTTCTTGCTTGTCTTTGTGCCAAGTGGCTTTTGAGTGAGTAATTCTTTCCTCCAAAAAAATTTTGTGTCTGACCATTTTATGGCTCAGAATGAAGGAGCAACTCCGGCAGGTATTTGAGTATATTTCTTCTGTGCTTCAGAAGGCACTAATTTTAGGAACTACTTTAAACTAAATTAATGATTGGATGGTTTTTCCCTACCTAGGTATGAACTTCAGATCAGTGTCTACAGGAGAGGTTTTATATTTACACCTTCTCAATATCATTTTCCCATGCTCTGCTTAGCACCAAAGGCGCTTCCACTTAATTTAAAGAGACATTCCCTGAAGATTGATGATAAAATTTTATTCTGGGTTTACGTTTACAGTAAAAGTATATCCTTTGGAAGGTCATATCATTAGGAGAAAGGAATCTTTTATTAGACTCCACAATTTACATGGCTCTAAAATTTGTCTTTTGGTCCCGGTATTTTTCCTAATCTTGAAAATTAATATTCATGGAGTATCCATGATAGTCAAAACTCAACGAAGCAGAAAAGACAATAGTGGTTGCCAGGGCCTGAAGAAAAGAGAAATGGGGAGTTGTTTTTCAATAGCTATAAAGTTTCAGTTATGCTACATGAATAAATAGAGATTTGCTCTGTGACACAGTTGCTATAGTTAATGATGGACAACATGTACTTAAGAATTTATGAGAGTAGATTTCACATTAAATGCTCTTACCACAAGAACAAACAAAAACAAAATAAAAAACTAAAGGACATTTTGGAGAGTGTTAGACATGCCTATTACTTTGACTGTGGTGGTGCTATTACAAATGTTTGCATTTGTCCACACTCATCAGATTGTTCATATTAAATATGTGTGGTTCTCATATATATATTCTACCTCAGGAAAACGGAAAAGTAAGAAAAAGAAAAACACTGATGCTCAAGTTCCTTGTTTCATCAAATAATTTCCCAACAAAACAACTTCAATAATGTTTATTTATCTTGGTTGCTACTATCACAAATATTTTTGGCTTGCTAATTACAATCTTGCTAGTTTTATGCTTTTAAAATATGTTAAAATTATTTTACCAAACAATTTTCAATAGTTTCACCAGAAGATTTGAACAGAACAACTGTGTTTTCACATTACTAGTTATCCTGTTTTTAAGATTTTTGACATTGCAATTTCTTTTTCCTAAATGCTTATGACCTAATGAACACTTTTAGGTGTTCAGAGTCTGAATAAAATGTGTATACTGTCTTGAGAATAATGCTGTATATGTCCATTAATATGAACTTGTCATTTTTTTCATCTCAATGCTTCAAATCCTAATAATGTTTCATCAAATTTATCTTTCAATTTCTAAAAGAAATGTTAAATTATTCCATTAGAATTGTGAATTTATTATTTCTATATTAATCAACAGTGCTTGCTTTATATACTATAAAGCTATAAGTTCAGTTTATTTTTTTATTTTGGATTACATATCTTCTTTGTGGTGTTTGATCTTACATAAATTTGAAACACCTTTTTGGGGTCATTTTCCATTGTTTCTATTGTTGTACATTGCCAGAGCTATTTTCCACATGCTTTTATTTTTTAAATTCCAGAGTTATTTTAATATATAATACCTAAATGTTCTAAAAAATGTTATTTTCTTGAAAATAACTTAGCTTTGTGTACAGAAAACCCAGAGACTCAGTATCTACCTGGCACTGAGCTCTGGCTCAAACTGAGAAAAGAAAAATAGCTTCTATGAAAAAGGAGTAAGAATCGAGTCTTCAAGTAACCTGGCTCTCCAAACAGAACTTTCTTATTAATAAGCTCATTAATTTTACTCAGGTTTTTCTTCTATTCTTTGGACTCATGAACTTGCTGCGCTCCATTTTTTATAAAATGCCATTCCTAATCTTTGACTTTCATTAAACAGAAAATACTTAAACTGTTTCATGTACTTATGATATTCAGTTTACCACATCAATAAATATTTATGTATCATTTTGTAACATGTATGTGCAGAGGTACATCTAACTATATATATGCTTATATATGTATGTGTGTGTATGTATACCATTGGCCCTCCATATCCATGGGTTCCACATCCATGAATTTAACCAAATATTACTTGAAAATATTCAGGAAAACTCTCCACAAATTTCCAAAAAGCAAAAGTTAAATTCGGTGCACCCAGAGAACTAAGTTGAATCTATGAGACTGATGTAATGTGTAGGCATTGTATTAGGTATTATAAGTAATCTAGAAATGATTTAAAGTATATTGGAGGATGTATGTAAGCTGTACGCAAACACTGTACCATTTTATAGAAGACTTGAGCATTCATGAATTTTGTTATCAGTGGGGGTCCTGAAACCAATTTCCCACAGATACTAGGAGATAGCTGCGTGTGTGTGTGTGTGTGTGTGTGTGTGTGTATTAATTTATAATTTTGAGGCCTTCAACACATTAAAGTACTTATAAGTTTTCACAGGCTGTCATTTTGATTTAATATTGAATTATTTTTATATTTGGAAAACCATTTATAATATATGTAGTAAATTTTATTTTATGATTTCCTTTTAACACCATAAATATAAATGTTATAATTTAATTTATTAGCAAATGCTTTTGTTCACATTTACTACTATATGTTCAGGACATAATTTTCCTGGATTACAAAAATGTATAATATTTAGAGAACGTTTATTGGTTTGCATTAATGAAACAATAGTATTTTAATGGCATTCTTGGAAGCTATCTATTATTACTCACTTTTAAAAACAATATATATAGGCCACTATAAAATTCCTGGTATAGGTTCTTAATTAATGAGCTGTCAGTAGGGTTTTTAATGTTTTTTTCTCTCATAATCAATCAGTTCATTGAAGAATTACAATTCATCTGAGTATATAAACCATTTATTGAAAAATACTGAAGTTAGAATTTCTGTGTTAATAGTAGATATTTTTGTGAACATCTAGAGAAATAAAGCAGTTATTTTTAGCAAAATAATCCTAGTAGATTTGGTGAATCTTCTGAGTGTAAAGAGCATAAATAAATTAAATAATAGTTAAAAGAAGTACTGTCACCAAAATGGCATAGTAGAAGATCCCAGCCTTTGTCTGCCAACAAAATGAAGAAAACAACATTTAGACAGCTATCCAGAAGATAGCACTGGAGAGCTCAGGGTTCCATTGAAGAAGCTACAGCATCATGGTAGAGCAAAACACCTGGGAATGGCTGTTAAAAATAAGTCAAATGAAAATTTTCATTTTACCTACATATTCCATCCTGCAGACTGGCACTGCTCAGAATGAAAATGAAAATTCCTGTTCTGTGGGTTTTTCTTGCAAGGGAAAAGAGAGCAAATGAATGACCAGCTTTCCCACTCTTTTACCTCACTGTCCAAAGACCTGCCTCACTTTCAGGACACCCAGATTGCTGGGGAGATCAGCATAGCTGAGACATCTGAAGATGGCTACCAACAAAAAAGAAGGACAGAGACTGTATCAGCGACACAGAGTGTGCTATCATGGTCCCTGGTAGTCACGGGACTCCAGTGGCCTTCACCTCTGAGAATATCAACACTCTCCAGCATCAACCACCACAGCTTTGCAACCGGAACTTCAGTCTTCTTCCATGGCAGACACCAGCTGCCTGAGAGTCCATGCCTCTCCTTCACCCTACCCAAGAGCTGTCCAGCTGGTGCCACTGCAGGTGTCCTGGCCTAAGATTCAGCATGGCCACTGCATATGCAATTGAAAATGGCTCATACCCCCACCACTAGCCCTGCTCTACAGTTGATTCCTGCAGCCATTTTCTTTTCTTTTTCTTTTTCTTTTTTTTTTCGAGACGGAGTTTCGCTCTTGTTACCCAGGCTGGAGTGCAATGGCGCGATCTCGGCTCACTGCAACCTCCACCTCCTGGGTTCAGGCAATTCTCCTGCTTCAGCCTCCTGAGTAGCTGGGATTACAGGCACACACCACTGTGCCCAGCTAATTTTTTGTATTTTTAATAAAAACAGCGTTTCACTGTGTTGACCAGAATGGTCTCGATCTCTTGACCTCGTGATCCACCCGTCTCAGCCTCCCAAAGTGCTGGCATTACAGGCTTGAGCCACCGCGCCCAGCCTCTGCAGCCATTTTCATACACATTTCAGTCCGAAACCCCAAAGAAGTGGTTATGATTGCTGCTGGCATCTGACCTAAAGTCAGCCCCAGCCCCCAACACCATGTTCATCCACACTGCTAATCCAAGGCCCTCCACCTTTAGCCTTAGTTCTCCACTGCTGGGCACAGAGGCACTGTGGAGGACTCTAGTAGCCCTCACATTAACTATAGACCCTCCACAGCTCTCACCAACAAGGACCTAACAGTTGCCAACATGAGTTGCCTGAGCTGACAAGGCTCCATGTTCCCCCAGAACTGGAAGCAACCACGTCTCTCCACACATGGTGTGAGGTGCCATAACACATTCTAGCATGCCTCCCAATCCCTGCATTTGGAGGTCTTTCTTTACCAAGTCCAGTCCATTAGTCTGGAAGAGGTGATTGCTTCTTCTAATGTGCAGATACCTATACAAGGTCACGATCAGGAAGAATCAGGAAAACATGACACCAGCAAAAGAATTTAGTAAACTTCTAATAGCTGACACCAAAGAAATAAAGATTCACAAACTGCATCACAAATAATTTGAAATAATAGGTCTAAAGAAGTTCAGTGAGCTACAAGAGAACACAAATAAACAATTTAACAAAACTTGCAACACAATACAAGAACAAAATGAGAAGTTCAACAGAGAAAAAGAAAACACAAAGAATAGGCAAACAAATTTCTGAGCTGCAGAATAGAACTGAGATAGAAAATGAGACCATCAATAGCAGACTCAAAGCAATACAATAAATAATAGGGAATTTCAATACCCCACTTTCAGCAATGGATAGATCATCCAGACAGAAAATCAATAGAAAACGTTTGACTTACACTACACCAGAGACCAAAAAGGCATGTATAGAACATTACATCCAAAAGCAACAGAATATTCTCCCAGATAGATCATATGTTAGGCCACAATGCAAGTCTTATGAAATACGTAAACATTGAAATCATATGAAGCATCTTTTCTGAACACAATGATATGAAGCTAGAAATCAATATCAGGCAGAAAAATTTAAAAATAAGCAAATATGTGGAAATTAAACCACATGCTTCAACAAGACTAATGTGTCAAAGAAGGAATCAAGATGGAAATAAACAAAAGTCTTGAGACAAATGAAAATGGAAACACAACATATTAAAACTTATGGGATGCAGGAAAAGCAGTTATATTAATAAAAGTAAGATTCACAGTGAAAAATACCTAACTGAAGGAAAATGTAAGATCTTAAAAAAATGAAAAACCTAGCTTTACATTGTTGGAAACAAAAAAAGAACAAAACTAAGCCTAAAGTTAGAAGGCAGAAAATGATCAACATAAGAACAGAAATGGAGACTAAAGAGACAATAGAAAATGTTGGTGAAACTACAAATTGTTTTTTAAAAAATAAACAAAAATGGCAAACTTTTAGCTAGACTCAGAAAAAAATTGAAAAAACTCAAAATCAGAGATGAAACAGGAGACATTATTACTGATACCACAGAAATACGAAGAATCGTAGGCAACTGCTATGAACAATACACGAAAAATTGGATAGCCTAGTATAAATGAATAAATTCCTGGACACATTTAAGCTGGCCAGACTAAATCATAGTGAAGTAGAAAATCTAAATAGACCAATAGTTACTAAGGAGATAGAATCAGCAATGAAAAAAATCTCTCTACAAAGTAGAGCCCAGGAGCAGATGGCTTCACTGATGAATTCACCAATTATTTAAAGAAATGGTTATTAGGCCGGGCGCGGTGGCTCAAGCCTGTAATCCCAGCACTTTGGGAGGCCGAGGCGGGTGGATCACGAGGTCAAGAGATCGAGACCATCCTGGTCAACATGGTGAAACCCCATCTCTACTAAAAATACAAAAAAAATTAGCTGGGCGTTGTGGCGCGCGCCTGTAATCCCAGCTACTCGGGAGGCTGAGGCAGGAGAATTGCCTGAACCCAGGAGGCGGAGGTAGCAGTGAGCCGAGATTGCGCCATTGCACTCCAGCCTGGGTAACGAGAGCGAAACTCCATCTCAAAAAAAAAAAAAAAAAAAAAAAAAAAGAAATGGATATTCATTCTCAAATTCTTCCAAATAATTGAGGAGGAGGGAATACTTTCAAACTTATTTTTCAGGGCTAGCATTATCCTGATAACAAAACCAGAGAAGGAAACTATGAGAAAAGAAAACTACAGGCCTATATCCTTGATAAACATAGATGCAAGAATTCTCAACAAATACTATAAAGTGAATTCAGTACCATACTATCAAGATCATCCACAAAGATCAAGTGAGATTTATCCCAGGGATGCAAAGATGGTTTAACATATGAAAATCAATAAATGTTATATACTACAGTAAAAGATTGAAGAATAAAAATTGTATAATCATCTAATAATGCAGAAAAAGCATATGACAAGAAGTAATGTACATCAAAAAGAGAAAGGCAAAGGTAAAGTTTTATCTATTTGCTGATGGCTTGATCTTATATATAGAATTCTCTAAAGATCGACACACAAAAAAATGAATTCATTAAAGTTGCAGAATACAAAAATCATTTGTATTTCTACACAGCAATAATGATATCTCTGAGAGATAAATTAGGAAAATAATCCCATTGCAAATAGCATACAATGCAATATAATATTTAGAAATACATTTAACCAAGGAAATGAAAGATCTGTACACTAACAGCTATAAGACATACTACCCATAGAAATCTAAGGGTTAAATGCAATCCCTATGAGAATTCCCATGGAATTGTTCACAAAACAGCATAAAATAATACTAAGATTCATTTAGAACCACAAAAAATCTAAATAGGCAAATTAATCTTTAGACTAATAGAATAAAGCTGAGGGGATCATATTTCCTGATTTGAAACTATACTTCAAAGTTATGCTAATCAAACAGTTTGTTGCTGGCATAAAATCAGACACATAGATGAATGGAACAAAATAGGGAATTTAGAAATAAACTGACTAATTTGGCCAATTAATCATTTACAAAGGTGCTAAAAACATATAGTAGGTAAAGGATAGTCACTTCAAGACACAGTGTTTGGACAATGGATAGCCACATGCAAAAGAATAAAACTGTAGACTTATTTTACAGCATATGCAAAATAACTAAAAATCAATTAAATGCTTGAAATCATAAGGCCCTAGAGGACATATGGAAAATGCTCCCTGATATTGGTCTTGATACTTATTTTTTTGTATGACACCAGTACTGTAGGGAACAAAAGTAAAATTAAAAAATGGGATTATATCAAACTCAAAAGCTTCTGTTCATAAAACTGCTAATGAAATGAAAAGGCAACCTTCAGAATGGGAAAAATTATTTTCAAACTATATATCTGATAAGAGTTAACATAAAAATGTACCACGACTCATACAACTGAATAGCAAAAATAATAATAATAATAATTCTCATTTAAAAATAGCAAAGGACCTGAATAAACACTTCTCCAAAGGCCAAGAAAAAGCCCACAGATATACCAGAGTATGAACATTTTATTTTTTGCTTAGCAAATTTATTGACTGTTGGATTTTTTTTTTTTTTTTGTGGAAAAACATATCAGCTATTTCTTTTTAATTCCCCATTGCTTTATTCTGGAGTTCTTTTTTCCTGGTATTACTGAGGTATGATTGACAAATGAAAATTGTCTATATTTATGATGTATAACATGATGTTTTGATATACATATACATTGCAAAATAACTACCACAACGAAGTTGATTAACATATCATCAATTCAATAATTACTATTTTGTACGTATGTGTGTGTTTGGGGAGTGGGGGATAAGAACACCTGAGATCTACTCTCTTAGCATATTTTAAGTATACAATACAGTATTAACTGTAGTAATCACACTGTATGTTAGGCCTCCAGAACTTACTCATTTTATACTTCAAAATTTCTTTGACCCTTTGACCAATATCTTCTCTTTTCTGCCACACTCCAGGCCCTAAGAACTCAAATTCTACTCTCTATTACTTATGCACTTAACACTTTTGTAGATTTCACATGTAACAGAGATCATGCTATATCTCTTTATGTCTAGCTTATTTCATTTAACATAATGTTCTGTGGGTTCATCCATGTTGTTGGCAAGTGGGAGTATTTCTGTTTTTAAGGCTGAATAATAATAATACGTGTGTTCTTTATCCATTCATAAGTTGTATGACATATAGCTTGCTTCTGTGTTTTAGCTATTGTGAATAATGTTCCAACGAACATGAGAGTGCAAATATCTCTGCAAGATAGTGATTTTTTCCCCCATTTTGGTTACATAGCTAGAAGTGGAATTGCTAGATCATAGGGTACTTCTATTCTTAATTTTTGAAGAACTCGAATCCTGTTTTTAATAATGGTTATATATTCTCATCTACAGTGAAAGGGTTTTTTCTTGAATATTCTCCAATACTTTTTTCTTTCTGATAAGAGCCATTCTAACAGCTGTGAGGTAATTTTTCATTTTTGTTTTGATTTGCATTTCTCTGATGGTTAGTGATGTTGAGCACTAATCACATCACATTTACTAAATGGTGCTGGGGTAACTGGGCTATTGTTTTTGTCAGCTTTGTCAAGGATCCAATGATTGTAGGTATGCAGCATTATTTCTGGGCTCTTATTCTGTTTTATTGGTCTATGTGTCTGTTTTTGTACCAGTACCATGCTATTTTGGTTACTGTAGCCTTGTAGTATAGTTTCAAGTTGGGTGACATGATGCTTCCAGCTTTATTCTTTTTGCTTAGGATTGCCTTGCCTATTTGGGCTCTTTTTCTGGTTCCATATGAATTTTAAAATATGTTTTTCTTTTTAGTTTTGTCAGTGTTATTGGTAGTTTAATAAGAATAGCAATGAATCCCTAATATGCTTTGAGCAGTATGGCTATTTTACTTATATTGATTCTTCGTATCCATAAGCATGGAAAATTTCTTCATTTTTTTTGTGTCATCTCTGATTTCTTTAGTCAGTGTTTTGTAATATTCTCATTGTAGAGATCTTTCACCTTCCTGCTAGCTGTATTCCTTACTATTTTATTATTTTTGTGGCTATTGTGAATGGGATTTGATTCCTGATTTGGTTCTCGGCTTGACTGTTGTTGGTGTAAAGCATTATCGTGATTTTTGTATATTGATTCAAAAGTTCAGCAAACATACAACTTAAAACTGCATTATGGTATGAAATTATTTTAGTATGTTATTCTTTTTGAGTATTTGTGCTTATGTGTTTTTATTAAAAAATGAATATACATGGCAATTATAAATGGCACTTGCTTTCTTTACAACTTTAATTTGAATGATATTATAATTGAAATGTTGAAGTATTATTTAATTTACTATTTAATGCAACTGTAAGTACATGAACATATTTTTGAATTAATAAGTTTTGAAAATGTTACACATTTCAGTGAAATTACCAATGGCATAATGGATAGAAGTGTAAAAACTTACTTGTGATATATTACAGTTTGAAATATACCTTTATGCACAATAATGGTAATAAAATTAAATTCTCACAGAATCATTAGCTTTGTTTTGCCCATTGTCCCTATGCTTTAGAGAAAGCAAGAGCAGATGTCTACAGTGTCTTTACACTACTAAGCATGGCATTCAAACATCAAAAGTGGAATCTTAAAATCCACTAGTTTTGTTGCATATGCCTGTAAGACTAAATGCAATGTATATTACCAAAAAGTTTTCTATGCCTAAAAAGTTAACTTATTAAAAGTTTAAAGATAATCATTTAAGAAAAAAGTAGATTTTTCTATTTTTTCCCAAAAATATTTGGGTACAAATTAAGGAATACTTTTCTTTAATACCTTTGGATTTTTAAAAAAATTTGTGTCTGATACACACATAGATATGTATTACTCAAAGTGATTCTTCTACTGGAATCTTAATTTCTGATACTTTATAGAAATATTTATTCATCAATAGTATTAGTATATAATATTAAGTAGGTAATAAATGGTAGTTTATTTGAAATTTTCTTTTTACTTTCTATTATGCTTTTTCTTCTTGTGAATATTGAAGATGTACCAATAAAAATATTTGTATTTCTCTTTAATCCAGTTCAGCTAGACAATGTCTTAATCTACAGCTTTGGTTTATTTTACCAAAATCCTACCAAGTTTTAGAAAGCATGATTTTCTTGGATCTCTAATAGGTAAAAATGGCCAGTGACTTGATTTTAGCTTTTGTTCAGTAAATTTCATTTAATACAGATAAGATTATCAATATTAAAGGAGACTAATTTTAATTAAAACCATTTATACTTCTTGAAGTACAAATTATATAAATGAGAGTAAGATAAAGCTATCACTTACAATATGATGTAAGTATGATTTTGCATATTTTATAGGCAAACATAAAATCTAAGGTAGCACAACAAATGTTAAAGTAATATCCATGCTTTAAATGATTGGTATGGATGTATGTGGCTAAAGGACAAACACTAAAAGAAGCAAAGTGATAAAAGTGGCTATTTTGCTTAAATAACAGAATATAGCTAGACTCTTGAGTTTTTAGGTTCAAGATATGAAAGACATTTATTCTATCAATGTTAATCAAGAATTTGCATGGTATTTGATGTTCTTTAAAATTCAAAATATACTGTAAATATCTAAAGAGTATATAAATTTAATTTTTAATAGTTTACTTATTCTAAAGGCTAGATATTCAATTGTCTCCCTGCTTCATTTAATCTAAGAAATTAATTCTACTTTTAACCACATATTTACAGAAATCCATGCTATAAAGGCACCTGCTTATAAGACAGGTGGTGCTATCTGCTTATATATGAGTAATAGATCAAGAATAAAAGGTTGAATTTATTAAAGAACAGCAATGCACAATTTGTCTTGAAAAGTAGCCCTACATTAAAAATAAATAAATAAAAAATGTGCTCTAGGGGAGCTCAGGGAATAATGGGTGAAATGTGTGAAATGTCAAGAATAATTAAGAAAAATGATAGTGTTAAATATCAGCAAAGGAAATACATCTTTCCTCCTACAGTCTTCTCTTCTCATTTTCTTCTTTACTTTTAAATGTCATCTCTGTTCTCAAATTATTTAGAATAGTGCTTGCAAAAGGGTAATATAATTTCTAGATAATTTGACATATCCCCTTGATAAAATTGTTGTTTAGATATTTCTTTATTTATTCGTGCTTCATTTAATATGAGTCCATTATTTTGTATAACTTAAATGGGTCAACATTTAATAAAATCCTGTGAAAGATGTCAGCTTTCCAAGGGGAATAGCTTGATTTATCTTTGGATTTATTTTTACCTCATTTCATAGAGTCTTCTTTTTTTGTAAGTGATTTACATGCAATTCTTTCATTTTATATATGCATATATATAATTATAAATTTAAATTTAGAGTAACACCTTAATGAGATATGCTAGAGAGTAATTTTACATTCATTACTAGTTAATTATACCAAGCAGTTAATCCATATATTAGAGAAAGTTTTGATTTTATTCTTTAACATAAATATTAAAACCACACTTTTTAGCTTATTTTTTCTAATGAGTAATTAGAGCTAAACGCATGTATTTAAACAATTGAAATTCTTCTGCTTTGATGAAAAAAGTACAAAATTGCTCACACATTTCTTAGAACTAATTCAGAGACTTAAAACAATTAAAAAATAAATTTTTATAAGCTCATATAAGATTAAAATATGTAATATTAAGAACTCCAAGTCCCTGGTGTGATTCTGTCCTGCGTGGTTGTTCTCTTGAGCACTTGTCATTTATCTCCATCCACCTTCTCTACCACCTCAGTGCATGACACCATCCAATGGAAGAGTCAATGGACATGAACATGAGACCCTGAGGCCCCAGAACTATGTTTTTGATTGTGAGCTAAAGGCTGACAAAGATTATCACTTTAAGGTGGATAATAATAAAAATGAGCACCAGTTTTCTTTAAGAACAGTCAGTTTAGAGGCTGGTACAAAGGATGAATTGCACATTGTTGAAACAGAGACAATGAATTATGAAGGCAGTCCAATTAAAGTAACACTGGCAACTTTGAAATGTTTTAAAATATACAATGAATTATTCCCCTTGGGGGCTTTGACATAACACCACCAGTGGTCTTACAGTTGAAGCGTAGTTCAGGGTCAGTGTGTATTAGGGGACAGTACTTAGTAGTTGTGGTGGAAGATGGAGAATCAGAAGACGAAGAGGAGGGGGATGTGAAATTCTTAAGTATAATCTGGAAAGGAGTCTGTCCCTGGAGGTGGTAGCACATTTCCACAGTAAAAAAGTAAAACTTCCTGCTGCTGCTACTGATGATGATGAAGATGATGAAAATGATGACGACTTTGTTGATGAGGAAACTGAAGGAAAAGCACCAGTGAAGAAATATATACAAGATACCTAGTAACAAATGCACAAAAGTCAAATCATAATTGAAAAGACTCAAAACCATCATCAACATCAAGATCAAAAGGACAAGAATCCTTCAAAAAAGGAAAAAAAAAACTCGCAAAATATCAAAAGGACCTTGTTTTGTAGAAGACATTAAAGCAAATATGCAAGGAAGTATAGAAAAAGGTGGTTCTCTTCCCAAAGTGAAAGCCAATTTCATCAATTATGTGAAGGATTTCTTCCAGATGACTAACCAGGAGGCTATTCAAGATCTCTGGCAGTGGAGAAAGTCTCTTTAAGAAAATAGTTTAAACAGTTTGTTAAGAATTTGCCTTCTTATTTCATTTCGGTAACAGTTGATATCTGCCTGGCCTTTTTATAAGGCAGAGTGAGAACTTTCCCTACAATGTTTCATAAATGTTGCTCAGGTTCAATTGCCAAGAATGTGTTGTCCAAAATGCCTGTTAGTTTTAAAGCTGGAACTTCACCCTTTCCTTGGTTTTCAGTATGTATATATGGAGTGTTAGGATAGGACATAGTAGTAGCGGTGGTCAGACATGGAAATGCTGGGGAGACACAAATGTACACGTAAAACAAAACTCAATATTAAAAAGACTCAATGTATTTACTTTAAAATTTCATCAACATGTCAAACAATTCAAAGAAATAATAAATTTTTGAAAATGAAAATTTTGTCACAGATGAGAAATGGAACCAAAAGTAAATTGGCAGTAAGCAATAAAGGAAAGAAAGTGTGATGGCAGAATTATTTATTTCAACTAGATGTTGTTTTAACTTGCTAAAAAGTTTTGTCAGAGTGAAAAAAGATGCAAAATGAGCAAGATATGTCTTGTATTATTAATTATATAGATTTATTTTTAATTATTATGGATGTATAATAGTTTTATGTAGTTATGTGGTATTTGTGAAATTTTGATACAAGAAATCAATGTGTAATAACCAAATCAGGATAATTGGGGAATCCATCACCTCAAGTATTATCATTTCTCTGTGTTAGAAACATTGTAATTCCACTCTGTTAGTTGTTTTAAAATATACAATGAATTATTAACTATAGTCTCCCTATTGTGCTACCAAACACTAGATATTCATTCTATCTAACTGAATCCTGTGCCCATTAAACATCCTCTCTTTTTTTTTCCTGCTCCCCACTCTCCTCTCTAGCCTCTGTGACCCATAGTTCTTTGGGCCTAATGTGCAAATTTGAATATTTGTTTAAAACTATATTTAAGTGTGATCGGTTTTATCCAACAAGTGTTTATTAATTCATAAACAGATGGTAAATTTAGGAGTTAAACAAGAATAAAACCATAAAAGTCCTTCCATTACATAGCAAGTAATTTGATTTTTTTCCATGCATTTCATGAGATATTTAAGAGGTTTAAGAGTATGGAGATTGTGGTTGAGGTCAAGAATATATATATTTTTTCTTTAGGTCACCTTTTTGACCCTGTGTGTCACAAAATTGACACACAAGTCTGAACATGTAACCATGTGGGTGAGAAATGAACAAAGCCTGTATTATAGTTTTAGAGGGTGACCTACAGAAAAACATATACATTCTTGCCCAGAGGGAGTCCATAAAGACATTTTTGTATACATGACTGTACCGCATGATGATTTTTCAGTCAACAACAGATTACATATAAGATGGTAGTCCCTAAAATGGTAATGGAGCTGGAAAATTCCTATCACCTAGTGATATTGTAACAGCTGTAATGTCCTAACACAATGCATCACTCATGTTTGTAATTATGCTGTTGTAAACAAACCTACTTTGATGGCAGTCCTATAAACTATAGCACAAACAAATATGTACAATACGTAATACCTGATGATAACGAGACTGTTATTGGTTTATATATTTGCCATATTTTATATTTTCATTTTAGCATGTATTTTTGTACTTATTTAAAAAAAAAAAAGTTGAAACAGCCTCAGGCAGGTCCTTTGCTCCCAAAGGACCAGAAGGCATTGTCATCATAGGACATGACAGCTTCATGAATATTATTGGCCCTAAAGACTTTCCAGTGAGACAAGATGTGGAATTAGAAGAAAGTGATATTGATTATCTTGAAACAGTGTATTCCTAGGCTCAGGTGTATCTGTGCCTTAGTTTTTAACAAAAAAGTTTAAAATTAAAAGAAATAAAAATCTTGAAATAGACAAAAGCTTATAAAATAAGACTATAAAGAAATGAAGTATTTTGGTACAGCTGTATGATATATTTGTGTTTTAAGTGAATTATTATTATTACAGAGCCAAAAAAGTTAAAAAAACAAAACAAAACAAAACAAAAACAAATCAACAGCACAAAAGGCCAGGCACGGTGACTCACTCATGCCTATAATCCCAGCTCTTTGGGATGCTGAAGTGGGTAGATGGCTTGAGCTCAGGAGTTCAAGATTAGCCTGGGAAACATGCCTAAATCCTGTCTCTACTAAAAAACACAAAAAGCCCAAGCCCAGAGGCTCACGCCTATAATTCCGCACATTGGGAGGCCAAGGCAAGCAGATGACTTGTAGTCAGGAATTTGAAACTAGTATAGCTAACATGGTGAAACCCCATTTCCAATAAACATAGAAAAATTAGCCAGGCATGTTAGTACATGCCTGTGATCCTAGCTATTTGGGAGGCTAAGGAATAATTGCTTGAACTCTGGAAGGAGAGGTTGCAGTGAGCCAAGTTCACACCACTTCACTCCAGCCTGGGTGACAGAGCAAGACTCTGTTTCAAAAATAAATAAATAAATAACACAAAAATTAGCCGGGCATGGTGTTGCATGTCTGTGGTCCCAGCTACTCAGGAGGCTCAGACAGGAGGATCACTTGAACTCAGGAGGTGGAGGTTGCAGTGAGCCATGATCATGACACTTCACTCCAGCCTGGACAACACAAGTAAGATTCTGTCTCAAAAAAAAAAGTTAAAAAAACCCAAGGTTATAAAGAAAAAGCCATAAGGTAAGCAAAGGTTAATTTATTATTGGACGAAGAATCTTTTAAAAATAAATTTAATGTAGCCAAAATGAAGTAGCATATACCAACGTCCCAGGCCCTCACATTCACTCACCACTCACTGATTGACTCACCTAGAGCCGCTTTTAGTCCTGCAAGCTCCATTGAATGGTAGGTGACCTACAAAGTAGTATCATTTCTTATCTTTTGTATTGTATCTTTTCTATGTTAACACATATTTGGATACATAAACACAAATAGTATTATAATTGCTTCAATATTGATGCAGTACTTGTGAAACAGCTTTGTAGCCTAAGAACAATGATTTGTACAATATAGCCTAGATGTATGACAAGCTACACCATCTAGGTTTGTGTAAGTACACTCTATGATGTGTGTACAATGACAAAATCACCTAAGGATGCATTTCTTAGAATGTATCCCCATCATTAAGCGACAAATGACTCTATTCGTCTTGTCACTAATTAGACTGAGAAAAAAAAATTAAGGAATTAATGGGAGAGAAAAAATAACTAATACTCATTTCTTTTAAATGATAGTATTAAGAAGTAGTATCTCAGGCAGAGAATGATATCATTACCTTTAAGCCTTCATGGTTGCAGGTTTATGTGCCCCTGCAATTTTGTAGCTGTATAAATATGATCGTATCATACAAAATGAGTTCCTTTTAATTCCCAGTGCCTAACTGTTGCTGGGAAGATGTAGTAGTGTTTTGAAAGGTAATGAAAAGATAGTTTTATCTTTATATTTTTATTCAGCTCCCGCATTTCTCTCACTCTCTTCTCATCAAGCAAATTATCACTTTCCCTACACCTGTCCCTTAACCCATCTTAACAATTTTCAAACTGTAAATATGTATATATACACATGTAAACATACAAAGAGATATGCTCATCTACATATACAAGGTTCATTTTATGTCATTGTTTAAAAAAATGAGAGGTATGCACACTATTCTGAATCCCACTTTTTGTCTCTTAGCAACACCTTTGTAATCCTTCCAAGTTAATTCTAAAACCTTTTAGTCATGGATTTAAGGGGTCTGTTATCTCCCTATGGCTGCCTTTTTGAAATGTGTCATACTTTTAAAAATATACATTCCTCTGTTGATTAGCATTGACATTATTTTTTATTACTCTACATTGATAGGGTGGCTGTATGTATTTGTATGCACATGCTGGTCTAATTTTACAGTGGTAGCTGTGTATTTTTACTCTCTAAATATCCCAGTGCCTAACTGTTGCTGGGAAGATGTAGTAGTGTTTTGAAAGGTAACGAAAAAAATGAGACTAGTTTGGAGCTTTGGAATCTGAAGATGGGCATGGCAGAGAAGTCTTTGAGTTTTCTTTTTACTACTATATCATAGAATAAATGCTGGACAACAATAACTTTGGACAATAATAGCTACAGACACACTCATACACACACACACACACACACACACACACACACACACACACACAAACGGCTATATAAACAAATGTCTACTCTTTCCAGCCAAGAGAACAGAAAAGGGGTGGTATGATAAGATAGAAAATTTTTAGACATTAAGTGCTTTCCAGCAGCCAAAACTCACAGAAATAACTGTGGTTCTATACCCAATGTCACCACAAAATGTCAAGTGTTGAGCCTAGATTTCCAACCACGCCAGATTGCAAAGAGACAATCAACCACTCCTCATCCTACCTCCCAAACCAAGCCTTTATCTGAGAAGATCAAGTCGGGAATGAGGATTGTCACCCCAATGTGTAATGAGGCCCCCTACTGTGGAGTCAGTGGAGATCACCTGGGAAATAGTAACAAGTCTCTTCCAGTCAGGGAGGTATCAGTGAAGACTTCATGGAGAGCAGTACTCACACTGTGCCCAGAAATTATGAAGAGCCCATCACTTATAATGTCAACAGAAGCTGAGTAGGGAACCAGGAATTCCACCTGTCCTCAGCATTAACAAAGCTGCTCCCTCTACCTGCTATCAATGTGCTATCAAAAGAAGGCAGCTAAAATGAAAATTTTACATAAGATTCACAGTCTCATAACACAGAACCACGTTTCATTAACCACCCACCCCCACAATGAACAAAAAAATTTACAGTGACATTTGGACTTTTGGGACTATAACCAAAAAATAATAATAAAAATCTAACTTTTGTGTCATCCAAGTCCTCATGAGAGGAGAAAAAGAGCAGGGACGATGAAGCACAGGAAGAAATCACAGCTGAAAATATCAAACACTTTAAGAGACATAAACCTATAGTTTCCAAAATCAGAACAAACCCAAACAGAATAAACCTAAAGAAATCCACACCAACACACTTAAAAGTCAAACTTCTGAAAACTAAAAACAAAGAAAAAATCTTGAAAGTAGCAAGAGAGAATTGACAGCTTACCTTTAGTGGAAAGAAATAAGTAGAATTACAGAGGATTTCTCATAGAAGCCATGGATGCTAGAAGGAAATGGCATGACTTTTTTTAACAGTAAAAGAAACTGTCGACTCAGATCTTATATGCAGTGAAAATACCTTTCAGGGATGAAGAGAAAATCAAGAAATTCTAAAATAAAGAACACTGTAATTCAACACCCATTCATGATAAAAACTCTCAGTGAACTATAGAGAAGAATGTTTCCAAATTAATGAAAAGCACCTATAAAAACATATAGATAAGATTATTCTTAATGATGAAAGACTGCATGCTTTCTCTCTAAGAGAGAGAGCAGGGCAGGATGAACCCATAAATGGACCAAATATGCCAAAGCAATTTAATGGAGAAAGGACAATCTTTTCAAAAATTGATGCTAGAGCAATTCAATATCCAAGGGCAACAACAATAATAATGGAAACACCCCAACCTAAGTTTTACAATTTATACAAAAATTAACTCAGAATTGCCCACAGACTTGAATATGCCTTTTGCAGCAACATGGATGGAGTTGGAGTTTATTATCCTAAGTGAACTAACACAGGAACAAAATAACAAATACCACATGTTCTCACTTGTAAGTGTATTGTGTATCTCACGATGTGCATGGATCTTCAGAGAATTATGCTGACAGAAAAAAAAAGTCAACCCCCAAAGTTTTAATATATGATTCTATGAATATAAAACATTTCAAATGGCAAAATTATAAGTAATAGAAACCAATTACAGTAGCTGGGTGTCAAAGAAGGTGGGTGGATGGGAGTTAAGTAGGTGTGACCAAGAAAGTACAACATATCTGATCTTTCTGGTAAGGGAAATGTTCTGTCTCTTTGTTGTTTCCATGTTAGTATCATGGTTGTGATCTTGTATTATAGTTATGCAAAATGTTACCATGAAGGAAATGGCATAAAGAGTACAAACCTTGGGAGGCCGAGGAGAATGGATCGCGTTGTCAATAGATCGAGACCATCCTGGTCAACATGGTGAAACCCCGTCTCTACTAAAAATCCAAAAAATTAGCTGGGCATGTTGTCGCGTGCCTGTAATCCCAGCTACTCGGGAGGCTGAGGCAGGAGAATTGCCTGAACCCAGGACGTGGAGGTTGTGGTGAGCCGAGATCACGCCATTGCACTCCAGCCTGGGTAACAAGAGCGAAACTCCATCTCAAAAAAAAAAAAAAAAGCAAAAGAGTACAAATCAATTCTTTGTACATTTTCACAAGTGTGTGTGAATCAACATTTATATGAAATAAAACACTTAACTAAAAGAAAGGCATAACACTTTGTTTTGATACCTATCAAGGAAAAAAATATATATTAATAAGAGGCCAGGCACACTGGCACTTTGGGAGGCTGAGTCAAGCAGATGGCTTCAGTCTAGGAATTCGAGACCAATCTGGCCAACATGGCAAGAAATACAAAATTAGCCAGGTGTGGTGGCACATGCCTGTAATCCCAGCTACTTGGGAGTCTGAAGCATGAGAATCACTTGAACTCGGGAGGCAGAGGTTGCAGAGAGCCGGGATTGCACCACTGCACCTCAGCCTGGGCAACAGAGCCAGACCCTGTCTCAGGAAAGAAAGAGAAAGAAAGAAAGCAAGAAAGACAGAGAGAGAGGAGAGAGAAAAAGAGAGAGAGGAGAGAGAGAGAGAGAAAAAGAGAGAGAGAGGAGAGAGAGAGAAGAAAGAAAGGAAGGGAGAAAAAAAGAGAAAAAAAGGAGGAAAGAAAAATATTAAAATAAATTTATAAGAAAGCGTAGTTTCCTGTGTGAAGGGTCATTCAGTCATATTCTTTTACTACTTCTAAACTATTTTGTGAAGAGAGGCCTTTACTGTTATTTCCATGATGTAGATTTCTACAAGTGGAATCAGTAAACTTGTTATATTTTAATTGATTTTAATAAATTGCTTTCCAGTACTCAGTTTTCCAATAGTAATGTACAAATATATTCCCTACTATCTCCAAACTATGCAAAATAAAGTTTGTTATTCATTCTTATAATTTCCTAATCTGACAATTTTCTTGTCCAAATGTTTTAAATTTTCTATTCTTATGTTTGATGGCCAGATGGACTGCTTTCTGTATCTTAGTCATAGTGCCACCCATCCTATGTTTAATTTTGCCTTCCCTTTTATCAACCTGTAAGTGCTTTCTGTATATTATAGATTTTGTCTTCTTTGCATGAATATGTATTATATGTAATTTTTAATCCAAGTTTATTACATACTGCTTTTGTCTCTACAGTCTTTTACCAAACTAAAGTTGAAATTTGTACACAATAAATATTTTTCTTCTTATTTTACAACCACCTTCAAATGACTACTCATAGATTTATTTTTATTTATTTTTTATTTTTTGAAAGAAAAAAGGAAAAGAGAAAGAGAAAGGAAGGGAAAGAACAGGAGTCTTGCTCTATTGCCCAGGCTGGAATGCAATCTAAAAATAGGTATTAGAAATCTCTTTTATGCTGACAATTGTACTTATCTGCAGAGACAGGAAGGAATAAGGGAAGAAAATAACAATCAGTCAACTAACATTTCATTTAAGTCTGTGAAATGCTATGCAAATGCTGAAGAATTATTTACTTCCAATTATGTGGTCACTTTCAAAATAGGTGTAATGTTGATACTGAGAAAAATGTGTGTTCTGTGGACCTGGGATGAAGAATTCTATAGATATTCACTGAATTTACTTGTTGCAGGTCTGAGATCAAATCATAAATGTCCCTAATAATTTTCTATCTCATTAATCTGTCAAATATTAACAATGTGGTGTCAAAGTCTCCCACTATTATTGTGCAGGAGTCCAAGTCTCTTTATAAGTCATCAAAAACTTGTCTTATGTATCTGGGTGTTCCTATATTGGGTGCATATATATTTATGATCATTGACTCCTATTGTTGTATTGATCCTTTTACCATTATGTAATGTCATTTGTTTCTTTTAGTTTTGTTACTATTAAAGTCTATTTTGTCAGAGATGAAAGTTACAACTCTTTTTTTTTTTTTTTTTTTTTTTTTTGCTCTTCATTTGATTGGTAAGTCTTCCACCAAAGCTTTGTTTTGAGTCTTTGTTTGTCCTTGCTTATGATATGGATCTGGGTACAGCATACTGATGGGTTTTGACTTTTTATTCAATTTTCCTTTCTATGCTTTGATTGGGGCATTTAATCCATTTAAATTTAGGATTAATATTGATATTTGTGAGTTTAATATTGTCATTTAATTCTAGCTGGCTATTTTGCCCATTAGTTGATATAGATTCTTCATTATGGAAATACTCTTTACCTTTTGGCAAGTTTTTGGGATGACTGATACTGGTTGTTCCTTTCTGTGTATAGTGCTTCTTTCAGAAGCTCTTGTAAAGCAGGCCTGGTGGTGATGAAATCGCTGAGTGCTTGCTTGTTCATGAAAAATTTTATTTTTTCTTCATTTATAAAGCTCAGTTTGGCTGGATATGAGATTCTGGGTTGAAAATTCTTTTCTTTAAGGATATTGAATATTGACCCCCACTCTCCTCTAGTTTGTAGGTTTTCAGCTGAGAGATCTGCTGTGAGTTTGATAGGCTTCCCTTTATGGGTAACCTGACCCTTCTCTCTAGCCACCCTTAGAATTTTCTCCTTTATTTCAACCCTGGTGACTCTAACGATTATGTGTCTTGGAGTTGCTCTACTTGAGGAATATCTTTGTGGTGTTCTCTGTGTGATCTGGAGTTGAATATTGTCCTGCCTTACTAGGTTAGGAAAGTTTTCCTGAATAATATCCTTAAAAATATTTTCCAGCTTGGATTCATTCTCTTCATAACATTCAGGTACACCTATCAAACGTAAATTAGGTTTTTTCACATAATCCCATATTTCTTGGAGACTTAGCTTATTCCTTTTTACTCTTTCTTCTCTAATCTTGTCTTCTCATTTCATTTCATCAAGTTGGTCTTCAACCTCTGATATCCTTTCTTCTGCTTGATCAATTCGACTGTTAATACCTGTGCATACTTCACGGAGTTCTCGCATTGTATTCTTCAGTTCCATTAATTCACTTATATTCCTCTCTAAATTGTCTATTCTCGTTAGGATTTTGTCAAACCTTTTTTCAAAGTTCTTAGTTTCTTTGCATTGGGTTAGGACATGTTCTTTTAACTCACAGAAGTTTCTTATCATCCACCTTCTGAAGCCTACTTCTGTTAATGGAACACACTCATTCTCCATCAGGCCTTGTTCTGTTGCTGATGAGGAATTGTGATTCCCTGTAGAGGGAGAGGCATTCTGATTTTGGGTATTCTCAGCCTTTTTAGGCTGGTTTCTTCTCATCATTATACATTTATTCATCAGTCGTCTTTGTAATTACCAACTTTCCAATTAGGTCTCTGAGTGGACGTCCAACTTGTTGATTCCCAGCACTGGAATCTGAGCAACCCACTGTGCCAGCTAAAACAGTGGCATTAAGATTGATGGTGCTTTTCTGCCTGGGATACTCTGGTCTGGCTTCCCTCTTGAGTCCCTCCTTCCATCAGCTGAATAGGCGACTCTGCCTTCCTGGAGCACCAAAGGTACTTTGCACCAAGAACCGCCGCGCCGCCGAGGCGCTGGCAAAACTGCTGTGCCAGCCACAAGAGTCATGCTGGTAACCCATGGGGCTCCTCCGCTGGGAATCTCCTGGTCTGTGAGCAACAAAAATTCATCTGAAAGTTTGGCGTCCTCTCGTTCTCTGTGCTTTCACTGGGAGCTACTTTTGGAGTACTAGAGAACGAAGTTGAGGCAATTGTAGATGCTGAAAAGTAAGGAAGAAATCCCAGATAGGAGTTAAACAGAGAGGGGCACTCTAAATTCTGAGCATAAAATCAGTTCATCCCTGAGATTATGAATTAGTCACACATCACACCTGTGTGTGTGTGTGTGTGTGTGTCTTTTTCTCCTCTTTTACACACACTCCTTGGAGAAACATTACAGAATTTTGAGTGTCATTTTAGATACATAAATATAATTTTACACTTTAAGCTATTTTTTCTTTGAGTTTGTGTTTACTAATTAAAATGACTTAGCTTTGCCATTGATAGTACAGTTTATCAATATTCCCTCCTTGTCTTTAAGATGATTATTCCTACGATAGAAATGCATTACCTGTTTTTAATATATATTTCATCATTACCTAATCATATTATGAAATATTTTATTGATCTTTATTTTTTAAAGAAAAACCTTTGACTGCTGGATTTTGTAGTTATATAATTCTAAAATTAGCATAAAAAGATAATTGTGCTAATATACGCATGAGATAATTTGTTTTTTAGTTTTGCTGAAGTTGTTATAATACTGGAGAACCTGATTGCTGTTAGTGTGAGTAGAGGCAACCTTCAAAAGTTTCTGATTGTAGCTGAGATCATTTTATTGTTTTGCTTTTTACAATAAATATATCTTACTCTTATAGAAGGTAATATTCTATTTCTATTTTTTATAGTTCATTCACTGAGAAAGCTTGTTTTTGTCAATTATAGAGTTTATTGTTATTATCATATAAATTTTCACCTTTAATTGTTGGAGAGAGAGAGAAATAGATAGATAGATGGATTTTTGATAAGTAGCCAAATTATACTCAGATATTAAATTCTGCTTGATAGTATATGGCATGCTACCTTTTGTTACCTGTACAGGGTTCTTAATAATCAGAAGTGGTATTCATTTTAGTTCATTTTTATTGATTTTACTGAGGCACAATTTACCTAAAATAAAATGCACACATATTGTGTGTAACAATTCAATGGGCTTGAAAACAATTTATTTACCAGGGTTATAAGCTATCAGCCTTTTATATCGAGTTATAAAACTTTTCCATCAACCCATTAAGTTTTCATTTACCTTTTGGTGGTAAATCTTCATCCCCAATCTCTTCTTCAGACATCACTGATCTGATTTCTATCATAGTTAAGTAAACTTACTTATAGAAATTCAAAAATGAAAATCCTACAGTAAAAATCTTGGTAGATTTTGCACAGCATATTCCTTTCGGAATTCAGACACATAGTTTCATGTATCAGTAGTTCATACTTTTTAACTTATGGCTTAATAGCATCCCATAGTCTTAATGTACCATGGCTTATGTATTCCTTTGTCTTGTTATTTAGACTATTTCCAGTTTCAACTGCTAATTCTAAAACTTATAAATATATATGCATAAGTATAGTTTGGCCAAATATTTTCATTTTAAAAATTAATCCTAGGAGTGTAATTGCTGGGTCATAACAGCCAAATTGTTTTCCACAGTAGTTATGTCATTGTCTACTTACTTTTACATTGATGAGAGTTCTAGTTGCTTCATATGCAAGCAAACAATTGATATCATTACAATTTTTAATTTTTGCCATATTATAAATAATACATGATATCTTATTGCTTTTTAATTTGCATTTCCCTTATATAATTTATATTAGACATTCCTTCATTTGGTTACTGGACATTCATTTTTAATGTATTTTTTGTAGTATCTGTCCAAGTTCTTCATTCATTCCTAGATTTTCTTTATCTTATTGATATTTAGTCATAAAAATCCTTTATGTACTCTCAACACAAGTCCTTTGGCAGATGTATGTATTGAGAAGGTTTATCACTAGCTGTGACTCATCTTTTTATTTATTTTAAAATTGTATCTTTTGAAGAGCAGGTGGTTTAAATGTTTATGTTAATTCAGTTTTTCATTTTAAAATGTTTATGTTGTATTCTGTCTAAATAATCTTTGGCTGCCCTATGTGGTGAAGATTGTTTCCTATATTTTCTTCTAGAAATTTTAGCATCTTTCTTCTATGTTTGGAACTATGGTTTGCATAATATTACTTATTTTTGTGTACAATATATAGCATGGGTTCAGGTGCATTTTCTTTTCCATATGATCCATTTGTTTCATTTAAATGTTTTTATAAAGATTTTTCTATCTCCATTGAACTCTACTGGCATCCTTTAGATACACATTCATTATGTTCTGGTTTATTTTCAATTATGTTGGATTATAGTCAAACACCTTAGACTACTAGATGACTCTCTCATTATTTCTCTCTCTCTTTTAATTTTGTTGCATTTTTTATAACTATCTGATTGTCTTATCATAAATATTCCATTGATATTTGATGAAGCTGATTATTCTGGTCATGCTGATTATTCTGCTTCTTTCTCTTTAAGAAAGTAATCAAAGTAAACAATCAGTTAATTATATTGTCAAATACTTCCATTTCTTTTCCTTTTGAATACTGTATTTCTTATATTCTTAGAAAAATGTATCAAAATCTTACATTTCCAAAATTTTTATTTTAAGTATTTAGCATCTTTCATCTTCTCTCTATATTATATTATATATGTTCTAATATCCTCAAAATCTGCATCTCTTATCACAATATAATATTATTATTTATACTATTTGGTATTTTTAACTTTAATTTCACTCTTATTATTTCACCATTCTTTTGTATATTCATAAAATCTTTTAATTCCCTCATTTATATATTTAAAGATTGTCAATTATGTTTGCTGTATCTCTTAACTACCTTATTTTGCTATATTATTTAGGATAGACAACACTGTATTTCCATCTGTTATACATCGGCAAAAGTAGAGGACAATTTCTTATAGTTTTGTCTTCCAGAGCTACAAGATATTTTTATATGCCTCCTCTTATTTTAGGAACTTGCCCTTTTCTGTCAAATATAAATTCTCCTCTGCTTTAAAATTGCAGTTAACATAAAATTTACCCAAATACATAGACTAGCTGCTTATTGTCATGACAGTTCTTTCAATTCACCAGTTAATTTGAAAGAAATTCCAAGCATTCCTGATGAAAATATTTTTCACATTTTATTAACTAATTGCTAATTAATGTTATTAATCTGTGGAAAACGTTAAATAAGTAAATGTTAAATAAAAATTTCTGACAACTCTGTGTAAAGTAAAACTTTAAAATATTTGAATTTATACACTGACAATATCATCAGAGGCTTCTTCAGTCATATTCAGAAGCTCAAAAGATTTTCAAAGTTTTTGGTTCTCTCAATAGGATTGACATCAATTTGTAATAATACTGCATATTCATATGCTTTTGAATACATCACAGCCAAGAGTCCATACCCTGATTACTAAATGTTTAATTTTAAAACCTACCTTTCCTTCTTTAAATGTCTCCCTTCTTCAGAATTTAAAGGGTCTCAAAAAGTCATTTGGGTTTTTAAATAACACTAGATGAATAAAAGTTTTCTTCAAAAGGTTAAAAGAACCCATAACTTCTCAAATTGAGAAAACACAGCTGATCACTTTTGGTAATTGTTAAAGGTCATATTTTAATTGAGTGCCTCAAACTCATACTAGGGAACAGCAATAAGACTATAGCTGAAAGTCATAATATCATGCTGAACTCAAAGTACATTACAATAAAATCAATTAAATGTGATAATTTTCTTTGGAAATTATTGGGTTTAATTAAGTTGTAACCTCCATATTTGATGTGTGTATTTTTAAGGAGATAATGCAGATGAAACTTTCATAGCAATTACAATAACAGAGAGAATTTTGGTGTATAATACTAGTCAGTCATTTTTGTATTTATATAATTTATTTGGTTTATATGGAGTAAAAGTAGTTTTTATAAATTTTAATTTTAAAACAATATCTTGATCAGATTTTTTAAATTTAAAAATTGTTTTTTATAGTTTTGTCCTTCCTTCATAATATTTGCCTCCTGCCAGATACAATATCTGATTAACTTCCCTTGCAAAAACTATCTAAACTGCAAATAAAAAATTCCATACTCAATTAACTCCAGTTATATGATGCTACTTTTCTCTTGGCACATATGTTCTAGTGTTTGACAGCACAGTAAGGTGACTATAGTTAACAATCATTTCTTTTCAAAATAGCTAAAAGAGAAGATTTGAAATCTTCCCAACAAAAAGAAATGATGAATATTTGAGGTGATTTGATGATTACACATTGTATGCATATACCAAAATAGCAGGTGTACCCCACAAATATGTAAATTATGCATCAATAAAAACATAAAATTAAAAAACATACAATAAAAATAAAAACTTAATATTGAACTAAACCCAACCCCAAAATGAAGAACTTTGTTTAAGTTGTAACATTTGATGTTCTTAATACAGAATTTATTATTTTGATATCAATGAAAAGGTTACAAGTAGAAAAGTAATAGTGAAATAGATATTTTTCTCAAAATACTTGATGATTTGTTATATTATCTACAATAAAAGAGTCTAATAATTTTACTGGCTTATAATTATTCCTTTTTTTTTTTTTTTTTTTGAGACGGAGTTTCGCTCTTGTTAACCAGGCTGGAGTGCAATGGCGCGATCTCAGCTCACCGCAACCTCCAACTCCTGGGTTCAGGCAATTCTCCTGCCTCAGCCTCCTAGTAGCTGGGATTACAGGCAAGCGCCACCGTGCCCAGCTAATTTTTGTATCTTTAGTAGAGATGGGGTTTCACCATGTTGACCAGGATGGTCTCGATATCTTGACTTCGTGATCCACCCGCCTCGGCCTCCCTCAGTGCTGGGATTACAGGCGTGAGCCACCGCGCCTGGCCCTATAATTATTCTTTATGTATCCTGTGAAACGGGCATTTTTATAACCACATTTAATGATGTCAAACAAGGGCTAAATTTGTAGTCAAAATTTACATATAAATTAGAAATATATAAGGACTAACAAGTATCTTCTTGGTTTTCCTTACCTAGCTTGCCAAAGTGCAGTCTGTAATATACTTCAAAGACTAGATTCAGAGACCCAGAAAGTGTCTTAAAATATTTGTCAAAGAACAGGTGCAGAATGGCCTGTAGCAAATGAACTGAAAATGAAATGGGAGAAAAGGGACATAATGACATGATATTATCCAAAATATAAAAGAGAGATAAAGAAGAGAGAAATGCAAATGAGATAAAATTAATTATTTTCTAGTCCTCAAGACTCAGATAAAAAGTAGCTCTTTACAAATATGGTGGTTACTAAAAGAAAGGCAAGGGGAAACTTATGAAAATTTTTTTTTTCTATTTTAATGCCAATATGAAGAAATTCACATCATAGTCTCCAAATAATAGGAAAGCATGTAGTCGCCAATCATTTCTGGGGAAGGGAGAGAATAAAGAAATACTTTCTATTATATGTTAGAAAGATCTCTTAATACTTAAAACATTTTCAAGTTTTACTGATCAAGTGCTTATTTTATAGAATTTTATTTACATTATCTTCTCACAAAAATCCCAGGTCAGAAGAAATTGAAACTAATAAGAATCAATATTTCAAAGTTTACATCGCTAATAAATATATTAATTATTACTCAACCCAATTATATTTTTTCCAAACTTTTCATTGTGGAATTGGAAGAACCAAATGCCAGGAGCTTACATAAAAAAGTAAGTAAACTCTCAGAGTAATAATTGGTGGCTGCAATTACATGCTGGTAGTTTCTGTCTTTTCTAATGGTTCAATCAGTGTTATTTCTCATGTTGTAACTTGTGTGCAGATATGACCTTATGGGTTGAAATTGGAAGTTCATTTAAAAAAATCATTGGTAGAAGGAAGTTAATGTGACCTAATTACATCATGTTCAAAATGTATAATTATGAGACAGATTTGATATACATTTTTATCTTGCTTGTGATTTTCAACCCCCAAATTATTAGAATGCCAAATTTTAAGTATAGCCAATAAAGTTGTATTAATACTAGTAATAATAAAGTAATAACATACTAATTATAAAAGTCATCAAATAGTAAACTCTTCTAGTAACTCCATTGAAAAATTTCTATTCCCAATAATGAGGGTACTCTTTGTATCAGACCAATTGTGTTCTGCAAAACACAATTGGAAATTCTGGATAGAAACAACTATTTGAAGTGACCAAAAGTAAATTAATGCAGTAGAAACCAGAACGGAGTCCACCATGACAGGCAGAATACTGTGCAGTGTAAAATTTTTATACATCATTTTGTCTGAAGTCACTCTCCAAACCAAGCAAAACAAGATGTATAGACCAAGAATGTGCAACATTATTACTTCTTTGAAGATCCAAAGGATGCAATTTAAGATTGCCTGAGAATCTAAAAGGTAAGAGAGAAAAAACTCAGGAAGAAATTGAAATAAAGGGGAAAAACCCCATATTCTTCCATCAGACATTTCTCTAGCCCTTTGTTAACACTGAAGTGTGGAAGCATGGGAAAGACTCCAACCTTCTAGGCAAAATAGCTACAGCCAGACATGAAAAGAACTGAATAGTTTCAACTGCTGCCCATCTTAAGCAAGACAATTTGGGGTGGCGAATTTAGGTCAAGGAAATTACTAGCTAGAACAGAAATCAGCACTTCTCAGAGAAAGATAACAAATCCAGAGTCTCTATGATGTGTCCTCTTCAAAGGAAAAGAGTTTAAAAATATGGCATATAATAACTCACATATAGAGATTAGCATAAATTTAAAATATCTATTATAATATGCTCAAGGACTTGAAAAATGTTTATTTGAATAAACAGATTTGGAATCTCTGCAGAAAAATGCAAACTAAAATAAGAAAAAGTGATCTCACAGTAATAGACTTCATCTTTTAAAGAAGTATTACATTTATAGAAACATTCAGAATATAATACAGAGATTTCCCACATACCACCTCACCTCTTTCACAATGTCGCCCCTTTTCTTAACATCCTGTTATTGTCATACATTTGTTAAAATTGATGAACCAATATTGATACACTATTATTAACTAAAGTGCACAGCTTAAATTAGGGTTTGCTCTGTTGTACAGGTCTATTGGTTTTGACAAATGCATAATTTTATGTATTCACCACTAAAGTTTCATACAGAAATATGAGCTTTAAAATCTGTTGTTGAGACAGTAGAATAAAGTCAGGAACCTGGTAGAGATCATATATTGTTAGGCAGCATCAAGGAGGAGAAAAGGGCAAGGAAAGGGATTCTCCCTTTAGAATCTCCAGAAGGAATCCACCCTATTATACCGTGACTTTAGCCCAGCAACCCTGATTTTAGAGTTCTGACTTCCAGAGCTGTGAAATAATAAACTTGTCTTGTTTTAACCCACTAAATTTCTCCTAATTTGTTACAGCAGCAAAAGGAAACGAATATAAAATCCGAATGAGGCTATTTTCAACTTCTTTTCCAAAACTATTGTTCTTTTAAGCTACTTCAAGGATATACTTCAAGGAAATATTCATCTGAAAGGACTGGGGTTGCTTTCAGTGAGAACAGCTGGGATTTCTGGAATTTGGTAGAAAAAGAATTTGACAGTTTAGAAATTTCTGTCATGTTTCAAAAAATACATTAACATAAAATTCGATAGAATTTGAAAGTGTAAATTGTGATAAAGTATATTTACCTTCAACCTTGTCTATGGAGGTTCACTTACGACTATTCATTGCTGAGTCTTCTTAATAAAAAGGGCCTGTCTTCAGGTCGGTCAACATTAGAGTCACTTCCTAGACAGCTCATTTTTTTATACTGATTTCTCTTTCTATATTTAATATCATATTGCTTAGTTCATTAAGAAAGTCTTAAGGACTATAAAGTTTTTTTAAGATGTTGTTAATTATAAATTACCATTGTCTTACAGTAGTTGGAGCTCTGTATATATGTTATGCCAAAGTTGTCAATACAAAGATTCATAAGATAATTATTGGAATACAATGTAACAATATGTTATATATAATTTCAATTGACTTCAAATTAAGTCTGATAAGTTATTTTTAATATAGCTCTGAGTACCAACTCAGTAATATAAATGTACCCTTTCCTCACCTAACAATGAAGTATCAAGATTTAGTACTAGAGGCCGGGTGCGGTGGCTCAAGCCTGTGATCCCAGCACTTTGGGAGGCTGAGGCGGGCGGATCATGAGGTCGAGAGATCGAGGCCATCCAGGTCAACATGGTGAAACCCCGTCTCTACTAAAAATAAAAAAAAAAAATTAGCTGGGCATGGTGGCGCATGCCTGTAGTCCCAGCTACTCGGGAGGCTGAGGCAGGAGAACTGCCTGGACCCAGGAGGTGGAGGTTGCGGTGAGCCGAGATGGCGCCATTGCACTCCAGCCTGGGTGACAAGAGCGAAACTCCGTCTCAAAAAAAAAAAAAAAAAAAAGATTTGGTACTAGAGTACTAACACAATTTTTTAGTATAAAAAGTAGGTAAAAATGTTTTTTAAATAAAAACAACTAATGTAAATTGTATTTATATGCTCAAGAGCTATAGTTTTATAAATTTGACAGATATGTTTATTTTATTGAAAAATAATGCAATATCTTTCGAGACAGGGTAAAGTCTGTTGTCTCAATGATTATTTCATTTAATTCTATTTCTTTTCATTGCTTCCTTTCTACTCTAACAGAAATTTTTCACTAGGTAAACCTAAACAGAATGCCAACTTCCCATCAGTAAGTTTCTAGTCATTTAAATTTCCAAATGACTTCTACATTTTTTCCATCTTTCCCCAATCAACATTAAATTCAGTGAAATGGATTTGAATGTATTTGCAATATACTATGTAAATGTAAATCAAGAACATTGCATTGTTCTTATCATATTTATGATACTCTTGCCATAATATAAGTCCATTACAGCTGTAACTTCTAGTAACCTATGATAGCACTTACAGTCTCTATTACCATAATCCCTAAAGGAGTATCCACAAAAAAATACAAGTTATTTTATCTAAGAAATGAAAAGCTTCTTTTCTAAATAACCTTAGTCCTAGTCCTAAGACAGATACTCTGTAAAACCGAAGTGTGATGTTTTATCAATTCACAGTTTTCATCTTACTATAGTAGCTTTATAAATGAGAAAGAGTATATCTGCTTTATTTCTCTCCTTTCTGTCTTACTCTTGCTCCTTCTCTTTTCCTATAAATGTAAGATTATTTGAAAAAGACATAACTTTCCAACAGTGATGAGTACGTTTCCATTCACCTTTTATCATGCATAAACATGAATGGATATCAAAGACAGTGTCATCTTCAGAATGGGTTTATTCTAAGGTGGTGACAATGACTATTTTAGTGTTTACCGTCGTGGTCAAAGTTTCAGAAAGATTTTTTTTTTTGTCTGTTTAATTACAACCAATGCAACCAGTAATTTGCACAGTGATACCAGTGTATTATTCTAATATTCCACACAGCTGCTATACTTTATTAATCTTTGAGCTTCTACAAATGTTCTAAAGTAACTAATTAATACACTGCAATTTAATGGTAAGCAGAGACAGAACTAAAATCTGAAGCAAATTATTAAAATGCTCATTCATAAAAAAGAACAATAACAGAAAACTAAGAACATGCATTATATAACCATTTCAAACTTGGCATCGAATGAAAATATTTACCTGGCCAAACAATTTTGAAAAACAGTCTTAAATTCTGAAGCCCGTGAAGTGCAATGCAAAGTGATGCTCTAGAGAAATATGAACAGGGCAAAAGTTGAGTGAGACGAGTAAGATTTCAGAGGTCACCAAGAAGCATAAAAGCTCAGTCTCTGGAAATAGACAGTCTGGATTTCTCCAAGCTCTGCTATTTATTAGTTGCATAATCTTGGGCAAATTATTTAACCTTTTTATGCCTCAATTTTCACATCAGTAAAATTAGGATAAAAGCAGTCCCTCCTTCATATGGTTGTCATAAGGATTAAATCAGTTAACAGTTTTTAAGCAGATGAACTGGGCTGGCACATAGTAAGTACCAAGTACCGTCTAAGTTTTTGTTACATAATTAAAAAAAATAAATGCAATATTTAATCAAATGCACAATTCTATAAATAATTCAATTTGCCCTTTATATTCTTAGAAGATTGAATCTTGAACTAAACTAGAAATTTAATTAGCAGCTGTGAGTAATTAAGGTGCTCCTTAAGCTCTGAGAAAAAGTAGGGGAGGAGACATCGATAGCAGGGAATTGGTAGAGGTAGAATTCGGTGTTCTCTCAGAAAATAATGTAAGGTAAAACAGCAGTGTCTTTTCAAAAGAAACAGACCAGGAATTTGTCAACTCTACAAGTGCTATTAAAAGTAAATTTAATGTCATAATTATACCATTGAAAACAGCTGCGATTGAGAAATCGTAACACACGGTCTTCTAGATGAATTTTATACCACTAGAGCACCCACTAGCTGCTTACTGTTATAATCACTTATTCATCCATTGATTCAAACATTCATTTCACTATCACCTGGAAACACATGCCCTGAAAACAGATGGTTCATGAATTACCATCTGGAATCCACATATTTCAATGAATTGAACATTCTAACCCTTATAGGAAATGATGTTTGGCATTTATTATAAACAGACAACTAAGGGAGGAGTAGGGAAGTAATATTAGAGGAACGCCCTCTTCAGGAGTTAAATAATATGAAGGGATAGCACCCTCATCTGGGAAAAAAAAGTAATTTTTAGTCAAATTATAGTAAAATGAGCATAGCTATACACACCAACTATACCTGTCTGCATATAGAATTTATTTTGTTAATTTGTGGTACATTACATATATATGTGACCATAGCCTGCTCTTAAGAGGGTATTTATAATTTACTTCATTGCCTTAGGTTTAGCTCTGTTATGTAAATATACATCACTAAACAGAGATTAGCACAAGAATCACTAAATAAGTTACCAAGAGACCCAAGTAGTTATCCCAGCTCTGCCAAAAACCAGCCACGTGACTTCAGGCATATTATATCAAATGTAAAAGAGTCAAGTTGAATTAAATATCTCTTAGTGTTGTAGAATTCAATATTTTTGATGAATTAGCAATGCTATTCCTATTGCCTATGGATTCTTGTCAGTGACCTAAAATATAGTTTTTAATGCTGCTTCAAAAAGTACATGGTACATTATTATACCAAGACTGTGTGCTTTTATCAGACAAATAAGACCTAAAACGTATTGACATAAGTTAAAAGTGCTACGTTCAGTCATGTGTTGTTTTTAAAGTTTTTTTTAACTGCATCTTATGTTAAACGTTATCTTGACTTTTCACCATGGTATTGTGTTTTAGTAATGACTTAAAATGATTTCACAGATTTTTATCTTATGAGATTATGTAACAAACTTTTGTCAACATAAGTTTGTGAAAAATATGTATAGTTTCCTGAGCCAATTATCTACCTTAAAGACTAAAAAGTTTGCTTTTATAAAGTACATCAAAATCTAAAATAACTGCAACATATCAAAAAATTCAAATAATATATATAATGCATTACTCATGAAAGGGATATATATACTTATATAATAAGCTATGGAAAACTGTGTTGGCAATTAAAAACATGAACATTAGCTATTTGAAAAGGAGATAAAGTGTCTATTCTAGATGTGAATATTCCCATTTATTTAACTTCAGTATTCTAGATTTTTAGTTTCTCTACCTGATTTCTGTAGACAGAAAAATCCAACTTACCAGCTGAATTGACGAATATAAACCTTTCATACAAGGAAGATCAGTTATCTATTACTAAAATAATGCTGCATAGAAAACCACCCAAACGTAGTGACTTTCAAAAAGTAACTTATATTTTTTGATACTATTAGGTGAGAAGAGTAGCTGTGATGATTTGGGCCGTTTTTGATAGAATTCAGCTGGGTTGTTCATGCATTTTAGGTTGGTTGGCACTTGGTTATGGCTGGCTGCTCTAGAATGGTCTCAGCTGGGACAACTGGGCTCTCTCCCATGTACTCCTCATATTCCTACAGCAGTCTTGCCATATTCTCATGCTTGTGGCAGGGATTCAAGAAGAAGCAAGCCCAGTCATGCAGTTGTGATCAAGAGAACACATGCACATACTTCTTAAGCTTCTGCTGTGTCATGCTTGCCGATAATATGTGGTTGGCCAAAACAAATATGTTCATGAGCCCATAGAATGAAAAGGCGCTACAGAGTTACAGTCTTGGGATACAGAAAGGCAATTAATTGGCATCACTAATGCCAAACAGTAACAAAAATCCTGAAAGTTTATTGTGAATTATACAAATTTTCAGTGATAACATGTGCTTTGGCAAACTTCATTATTTTAAATTAGTATCCAATGCAAGAAGATAAGGCCATTACAGTCATTTTATATTTTCTAATATTAATTATAAAAAAATTAAGAATGCAAATGTTTAAAATAAATCCACATTCACAATATTGAAAACCTTAAAATATTTTAGAAATGTTTCTTAAACTATGTGTGTGTGTGATTACATTTTAAAAATAAAATTGGGAATAAATTCTATATAAAAATCGATCATGTTTATGCTGCATTTATATGTATTACATGTATTATATTTATATGTATATAATTTGTATATGTGCCATACCTAACAACGGTTTTTGACAGGCAGGTTCCGTGGTTTCATGCTGCAACCCCCTTCCACTTTTTTTTTTTTTGAGACCGAGTTTCGCTCTTGTTACCCAGGCTGGAGTGAAATGGCGTGATCTCGGCTCACCACAACCTCTCTCTGCCTCCTGGGTTCAGGCAGTTCTCCTGCCTCGGCCTCCCGAGTAGCTGGGATTACAGGCACGCGCCACCATGCCCAGCTAATTTTTGGTATTTTTAGTAGAGACCGGGTTTCACCATGTTGACCAGGATGGTCTCGATCTCTTGACCTCATGATCCACCGGCCTCAGTCTCCCAAAGTGCTGGGATTACAGGAGTGAGCACCGCGCCCGGCCCCCGCTTTGCTTTCTTAAGCGCTGCCGCTCTGCTCAGAGCCTCTGTGCCTGGCCAGGACACACAGCGCCCGCCCTGTAGCTTTTCTCCGGGCTCTGGCTTGCTTCCTGGGCAGCAAGGAGCGAAAGTGGGGGGTGCTCACCCTTTCCACCTCACAGGCTCCCGCAGGTTTTAGACCCAGAGATAATATCCAAACGAAAGAAAGGGAGAGGGAAAGCAGAGAGAGAGCTGGGAGATAAAAAAACAAAATAAAACAAAACAAAAAACACCTGCGCTTTGAATTCCTACTGGCCCGCACCACTTAAGAAGGGCTGGGCCGCACCCTCGAGGCTTGGCGCTGCTGCTCCATTTCAGGTGTTCTTAATGAGACAGGACAGAATGGGGCTAGTTTTACTCATGATTTTGAAGTTTTCTTCTCCAGCTCTCCCCCTTTCCTGGCTGTATCTCCGTGGTGTACCCCTCTCCTGGCTGGCTCTCCAAAATGTAATATTGGGGTTCAGGTATTTAGGGTGTCCTCAGCTCCCCTGAGAGGAAGTTTCTTCAGGTTCTTGGCCTTCTGCCCTCTCAAGAATGAGAGAGGGGACCACGGTGCGGTGTGCAGTAAATGCCAGACTCAAAGTGTAGGAAGTGATTTATTTAAAGAGAGAAACAGGAGAAGGAGACAGAAAGAAACAGCTAACTCTCACACTGAGTGAGAGAATCCAGAAAGATGGAATCCAGGAGAGGAAAGCGGCTTCCACACTGAGTGGAAGGGAATAGACGCAGGTGAAGGCAATAGACAGGAAGGAAAGGCACGTTTCCATGAGGGAGTGTGGAAGGGGACTCCAGAGGGAAAATCCACGAGAGAGAAAGATGGCTTCCACAAAGGGAGTGTTCGCGGAAGGGAATCCAAACATGGAGTCGGAAGGGGTGTGGAAGAAGGGGACTTTTAACCTGGAAGGAACCCCCACCTTCGCTAAGACCCGAGGCCAATGAAAGGAGTTCCTTCGAACTTCCACTGGAGTGACTGACTTTTAGTTTCTTCCCGTGCCAGTATAATTCAAACACAAACAGTTAAATCTCTGGGATGGAGAGAGATGGGAGGGGGGCAGGGCCCTAGGAAGTTCTTGCCCTTAAAACTACGCCCCCTTGTGGACCCAGGAAGAGAACACATCCCTCAATTGCAAATGTTTCTTTCATAACATGCAAAATTAGTTCCCAACAAGATTTTAGAGAAGTGCTACTCTAGACAGTACAGAAAACAAATAGGAGTTTGGCAGTGAAAAAGAGGATAAAGTTTATGAAACTAACATAGAAATCTGAGCTACTGAAAGGCATTAACATGTGGACTCATCTTTTTAAACAGCCAATTCATGTGTGAAATACTAGAGAAAATGACTAAATAAGAGAACCATGGGATTTACTTATAAATAACAGTGGCAAGCAGTTACTCCCGTACTGAGACCACTTTTCCGGTGTATACCTGACTTAAATGTTGCCTTGGGTTATCAGACCTTTCCATACTTCCATGTAACATGTTCATGGGCTTCACATTTCTCTAGTACCAATTGTTGCAGATATAAAAATATAGGGCTTTATTGGAAAAAAGTCCAAGCAGAACACACCTAATCTTCCAGATTCTCATTATCCTACGTTTAGGCTCAGCACAGATGGTCTATGAGAAGTCATGGCCACGTTTCAGTAGATAGGCATTCCATCCATATAATGCAGTACATAGTTTAATGTTGGGAGCAGGGACTATCATGTAAGCATGTAAGAATGGAAATTGCCTAGTCACAGAACTGGCCTTGCTGACACTGGGAAGACTCAGGAACCCAGTCAACTAACCTATTCAAGTTGAACTAACTCAGACCTGCTGACCCAGCTCTCTGTGAAGCCCTGAAAAAAGGAGAGAACTTTCCAGGCCATCCATCTGCACATGCTGATTGAATACATGCATTGTTACCCATATCTTTAGCTTCCACAAGTCAATCTTATCCTTAGCCAAGAATGTACTTTTTTCTTTTTCTTTTTGGCATTTACTAAATAGACTTTGGGGATTCTTATCTACCTTCGTCATATTTACAGGTTTTTTTTTTTTTTCTTCCAGAGAACCTCAGCTAAGTATTATCAGGGTTTAGGACCACCCAATGGCAATTGTCGACTTACTCACCAGCAGTCACAAGGCAACGATTATTTTCTTGAACCTAGCCTCAGTCATGGTTTATCCTGAAACCAGAATACCTGGTTCAATCTAAGACACACAGATAGGTCTTAGGCAAGACACACAATGCTAGGACCCTTTAAGGAGGACTAAAACTACACCACTGTTTTTTGAACTTTCAGCTTATTTCAGCTAAAACAGAATCTAGACAAAACTTAGAAAATGCAGTGTAAAGCAGCACAGCCCAAAAGACAAGATAGCTGTCAAGTGATAGCTCAGAAATCATGTTTGCCATCAGGCAGCAGAACATTTAACAAGACAAACAAGAAAGCCCTTTGGTAAGTAGTGGTGGTCATTTTTTATATATCTTCCTTGTCGCAAAAATTATTGTGAACATCTCTCAAATACAGAATGCAGTGCTATCCAATATTTGGTTTGGACGTTAAGACTGATGATGCCATACACATAGCAATAGATTATAAAAAGGTTCATTACTCACATAATGAGGCTTTCTAGGGAGAGAGGGTCAGCTTCCAAGCAGGTCAAAAAATGGCTTGAGAGAGAATGCTGCTGGGTTTGGGGGTGCAAGGAAGCCCTCAGCTCCCCTGAGAGGATGTTTTTCCAGGCTCTTGGTCTCTCATTCACCCGAGAGTGGGAGAGGTGACCATGTCGGGTGTGCTTCTAAGAAAATATTGAACCCCAAAGAGGTTTTGCAGAAAAGTAATTTATTTAGGCAGAGAAAGAGAAAAAGGAGAGAGAAAAAGGTGAGAGACTAAACTTCTACGAAGTGTGTAGAAGGGGACCCAGGTGTCGAATCTAAAGGGGTATGGAAGAAGGGGAATTTTAACCTGGGAAGAATTCCCACCTTCTCCAAGCCCCCTGGCCAATGAAAAGAGTTTCTTTAAACTTCTGCTGGAGTGATTGACCTTTGGTCCTTTCTTGTGCCCACAAAAATTTAAACAAAGACCATTAAGTCTTGTGGATAGAGAGAGAGGTGGGGGCCATTGGGAAATTCTTGCCCTTGAAACGAGGTCCCCTTGTGGACCCAGAAAGAGAATAGATTCCCTCAAGAAGGGTAAGCAAATTGCATTGAGGTTTATATGGTGGTTAGAACATGGGGTAGGAATGAGTATTTCCCAAAAGCAAGGACTTTCGTTGTTTGAAATTCTCATGGAGGTCAAAGAGAAAGCAACTGCATTTTCTTGTTAGTGTACCCAGATGTGGGGCAGAAGGGAGAGAAGGAGGGGTGAAGCCTAAATGCTGTCAGCAGTAAAACATCAAAAAATGGCATTTTATACTTTATTAATTCACCTATTCAATTCTCATTCCCACTCCCTCCCACCTGGCAATCACTGAAAATTTTACTGTCTGTAGAGTTTTGCCTCTTCCAAAATGGCATATTGTTAAACATTACAGTATGTATACTTTTCAGATGGACTTCTTTGCCTTAGTAACATACAGTTAAGTTTCCTCCATGTCTTTTCATGGGCTGATAATGCTTTTTAAAATTTTATTGCTGAATAGTACACTTGTATGAATGTACTACACTTTATTCATTCACCTATTGAAGAATATCTTGGTTGCTTCCAATTTGGGGATATTATAAATACAATGACTATAGACATGTTTACAAGTTTTTTTCCTGTGGACATAAGCTTGTAATTCAGTTGGGTAAAATCTAAGAGCATAAAAACTGGATCATTATGGTAAGATTATGTCTTCTTTTTTAAGAAACTGACAAACTGTCTTCAACAGTGACTCTATGATTTTACATTAACAGGAACAAAGAATGAAAGTAAGTAAACAGATTACATTCTCATCATTTACATTTCTATCTTGGTCACATAGAAAATTTGAATATTTGTTTCCAATATCTGTATATGAATATATGTCCTAATAGTATTTAAATGTGCATTCTTTTAAAATCTGTGTTTCTATAGGCATCTAAATAAGCCTTTCTCTTTGGGAGAAGAAAGGTATTCATCAAGGACGTTTATCAACATTGAGTGGTGCAGAGACTTCATATACTTATCATAACAGTCAAAGCTAAGAAGTAGGTATGATAATAATATAGGAACTTATTCAGGATTAATGTGTTATTTAAGGCCCTATAACTAATAAATGACATTCAAACTCAAGGGTATATATCTTCAGAATTGACACTTTTTCACCTCATCCTATACCCTTTCTGTACTAATTTAAGTGTCACTTTCTCATGGATTTGGAAAAGTGTTAAAGTGAAAGAGAAGTAAACTTCACTGATATTGTAACTATGCACCTACATAGAATTGGAGTAGGTCTCTACCATATTTGTAACTTTACAACCAGCAAGTTTCTCTTCTTAGGATTTCTCTAAGCTATCCTGGGAAAACTCTCCCTCGCTCCTTCACTCTTTATTCCACCCCAGTTGACCAATAGCATGTCCACATTGCATAGGCAGCTAGTCATCCTTTACTTTGGAGTAAACATTTGTTGCAAATGATGTAAAAACTTCCGATACTTTTTCACAAAAGGAAAAATGTCATCAATTAGTAATTTAAGAAGCTTTAAATGAAAACACAAACTAATGTTTGTGAATTAAGTGCAGTGGACAGAATATGTTTGTCCTTCAGCTTATAGTAAAGGTTTGAGCTAACATAAAGAAATCTGTAGATTTTATATAGGAATACAGATAGGTAGACGAGAAAATCTGCCAAAATATTTTACATGTAAAACACAGATTACACCTTCACAGATACTCTGCATATTGCTGTGACTACCTGTATTTATGTAAATTAGTTTATAGTAACATTAAGATAAAGTTTAGCCAAAATCTCTGTGTTTCATTATGCTATAGGAAATAGCCACATATTAGAATCACTTTGTTTTAACAGTGGTATTTCACAATGAATGCTGCAATGCCTTTTAATCAGTGTCTACCAATATTCAAAATAGGTACCAGTGCATGAAAATAGTTTCTCAATTATTTTCTTAATGCTTGTACTTAAACATGCTAATTTAGTTCAGAAGCATGTCTATTTTACTTTTGGATATTTCTTTTATATTATGTGTGCCTTTAGGATTTATGATTGCAAAAGTAAACCAAATCCTGTATACTGATAATTTGTTTTTTCATGTGGTCATGTCTGTTAGTTGAAAACCTAGAAAATAACTTTTGATTATTGAATAATTGTCACAAACTAAAGTTCATACCAAAAATCAATAGACTTCAAACTTTTTTAAATCTTGAATTCACAAAATATCTTAAGCTACAATTGCAAAATATGTCTATTTATGTGCTTATTTTTCAAAACTTTTACTCTATACTTTGTAATGCTGTGCTAAAGTATTTTTACTTTATTGAAGATAATTAACAATATAAATTAAGATGGATGTGATAAAAGTAACAGAACTTTTAAGTATTTTCTATTATAAAAGATGCTTGTTTTCCAATTATAAAAATTTTATTGAATTTTAAAGCTTTGGTTTAAGATGTAATTTATTATACTCCACATACCATTCTGTATGTATATTCCAATTTATCTCCAAACCTATGTGAATTGTATTAATACATGAAAATATGATTAAATATACTTCACTATATTTTAAAGTTTGGGTATAAAATTTTATACTTCAGAGGTTTGTTTGGATAATTCTATTTGATGACTATCATACTTAAAAAACATATTTCAAAGATAAATATATCGAAATGGAAGACATGATTAGCTGTTCTTCCTAAATTATGATGATCACATTCCAAATCAGTCCACCCATTATGCCAAGGCTTTGTAAAGTTCAACTTGTAAACTTTTGTTTTCCCTAATGCCGTTCAATTATTCTTACAAATTAATTAGATACAATGCTTTTTTGTTTTTATGTTTAGAGTACACCTTTCTTTAAAAGATTGTTAAATAAATGGAAAATTGTTGATAATTATTAAATATGTGACAATCCAAAAGTCATTATAAGTGACAAAAATATCATTGTAGACAACAAAGTGAAATACCAAAAATAAAATCCAAGTAACTATATTCAAAGTTCTCTTTCTTCATAAAATGTATTTTTCCTTAAAAATCCTGTTATTACCTTATTCATATTTTGAAATACTCTATAAATCTTATGAAGATAAAACATTTAAAAACCATGTATTAAGTAGCATGATATAAATTGTCGGTAGTTTTATTCTATAATTTTGCCAATGATAGTCATAAAATTATCAAGAATGTCTGGTTTTGCCATTTCTTGTGCTTGTGTTCAAAGATGGTTTTGTTGGAAAAATTTTATAAATCTTGTGCTGATTTTATAAATTAGATTAGTTAGTTACATGTTATATCTGTAAATTCTCATAAGCATGACAACTCTAAAATTTTGAAAGCCAATGAAGAAATGAGGACACTATTGTCAAAGCCTCAACAATGTGAAAATTATTCCCTTCTGTGCTTACCATAGCAATATATCATCACATATATATTAAGTGACATATCACATTCTGTTGAGAGAATCTGACAAGGTACCAATATAAATCTATTAATAAAATGTTTGTAAATTTTAGTATCCTTATGTTATTCAATATATGTGTGTGTGAAACAGATTTTGTTTCAGTATATCACAATGGGTAGTTTCCTGCTCTACCTTGGGGATACAAGCATCTAATTAGTGGTTTACTGGTCAAGGCTATTGAATAAAGGTATCACTTCAAAATCCCAAACCTAGAACATATTTTCAAGCTATTAATAAAAATAGCATAATTGTAAAATCCTCAAGAATATGAGTTTGCCTCATTGATATAACTCCCATCAAGCTTAATAGTGTGCATTCCACATAAAGAAGGTCTTACTAAATATTGTTTGAAAATTTTATCTAAAAAAGGCTAAAGTATACTCCCAAACCATAGATTTTGAGTTTTGTGCATGCAGAACTCATACAAGACAAATTGTCAGAGAAAATTGTTTTGCTTTATTAATTTTAGTAATTGAAAAATTATTATGTTTATTCCGTAGAAATCCACTTTTTGCAGGAGCAATTCTTTCAGCAGCTAATTTAGTGGATATTTAAATAATTCAAAATGAATCTGCTTCCCTAGAAGAGAAAAAGGTAAGTATATTGTTGAGGCAGATGTTAATAGCCTACCAACCAAAAAAAGCCCAGGTCCAGATGGGTTCGCAGTCGAATTCTACCAGACATACAAAGAGGAGCTGGTATTATTCCTTCTGAAACTATTCCAAACAATACAAAAAGTGGGACTCTTTCCCGAATCATTTTATGAGCCCAACAACATTCTCATACCAAAACTGGGCAGAGACTTAACAAAAAAGAAAACTTCTGGTGTTCATCCATGATGAACATTAGAATCAAAAATCTTCAATAAAATACTGGCAAACTTATTGCAACAGCATATCAAAAAGCTTATCCATCATGATCAAATAGGCTTCATCCCGGGGGTGCAAGGCTGGATCACCATATGCAAGTCTACAAATGTAATCCACCACATAAACAGAACCAAAGAAAAAAACAACATGATCATCTCAACAGATGCAGAGAGGCCTTTGACAAAATTCAATAGCCCTTTATGCTAAAAAAAAAACTCTCAATAAACTAGGTGTCTATGGAATGTGTCTCAAAATAATAAAAGCTATTATGACAAACCCACAGCCAATATCATACTGAATGGGCAAAAACTGGAAGCATTCCCTTTGGAATCTGGCACTCGACAAGGATGCCCTGTCTCACCACTCCTATTCAATATAGTATTGGAATTTCTAGCCAGAGCAATCAGGCAAGAAAAAGAAATAAAGGGTATTCGATTAGGAAAGGAGGAAGTCAAATTGTGTCTGTTTGCAGATGACATGATTGTATATTTAAAAGAACCATTGTCTCACCCAAAATCTCCTTAAACTGATTAGCAACTTCAGCAAAGTCTCAGGATAAAAATCGATGTGCAGACATCACAAGCATTTCTATATACCAGTAACAGACTAAAAGAGAACCAAATCAGGAATGAATTCCCATTCACAACTGTTACAAAGAGAATAAAATACCTAGGAATACAACTAACAAAGAATGCAAAGGACCTCTTCAAGGAGAACTACAAACCACTGCTCAAGGAAATAAGAGAGGACACAAACAGATGGAGAAACATTCTATGCTCAGGGTTAGGAAGAATCATTATTGTGAAAATAACCATACTGCCCAAAGTAATTTATAGATTCAATGCTATCCCCATCAAGGTGACTATGATCCTCTTCACAGAACTGGAAAAAACCACCTTAATCTTCATATGGAACTAAAAGAGAGCCTACGTAGCTAAGAACATCCTAAGCAAAACCAACAAAGCTGGAGGCATCACACTACCTAACTTCAAACTATACTACAAGGCTACAGTAATTAAAACAGCATGGGGGCCGTGTGCAGTGGCTCAAGCCTGTAATCCCAGCACTTTGGGAGGCCGAGGTGGGTGGATCATGAGGTCAAGAGATCAAGACCATCTTGGTCAACATGGTGAAAACCTGTCTCTACTAAAAATACAACAAATTAGCTGGGCATAGTGGCACGTGCCTGTAATCCCAGCTATTCAGGAGGCTGAGGCAGGAGAATTGCCTGATTCCAGGAGGTGGAGGTTGCGGTGAGCTGAGCTCATGCCATTGCACTCCAGCCTGGGTAACAGGAGTGAAACTCTGTCTCAAAAAAAAAAAAAAAAAACCCAGCATGGTACTGGTATGAAAACAGAGATTTAGACCAATGGAACAGAAGAGAGGCCTCAGAGGCAACGTCACACATTTACAACCATCTGCTCTTAGACAAACCTGACAAAAAACAAGCAGTGGGGAAGGGATTCCCTGTTTAATAAATGGTGTTGGGGATAACTGGCTAGCCATGAGCAGAAAACAGTAACTGGACCCCTTCCTGACACCTTACACTATAATTGAGTTAAGATGGATTAAAGACTTAAACATAAGACCTAACACCAAAAAAATCCTAGAAGAAAACCTAAGCAAAACCATTCAGGACATAGGTATAGTCAAGGACTTCATGACTAAAACACCAAAAGCAATGGCTACAAAAGCCAAAATAGACAAATGGGATCTAATTAAACTCCAGAGCTTCTGTACATCAAAAGAAACAATCATTAGAGTAAACCAGCAACCAATAGAGTGGAAAAAATTTTTGCGGTCTACCCACCTGACAAAGGGCTAACATCCAGAATCTACAAAGAACTAAAACTGATTTACAAGAAAAAAAGTGGGTGAAAGACATGAACAGACACTTTTCAAAAGAAGACATATATGAAGCCAACTAACATATGAAAAAATGTTCATCATCACTGGTCATTAGAGAAATGCAAATCAAAACCACATTGAGATACCTTCTCATGCCAGTTAGAATGGCAATCATTAAAAAATCTGGAGACCACAGATGTTGGAGAGGATGTGGAGAAATAGGAACACTTTACACTGTTGGTGGGAGTCTAAATTAGTTCAACCATTGTGGAAGACAGTGTGGTGATTTCTCATGGATCTAGAAATAGAAATTCCATTTGACCCAGCAATCCCATTACTGGGTATATATCCAAAGGATTATAAATTAATTTATTATAAAGACTATTTATAATACAATGTATGTTCATTGTGGCACTGTTTACAGTAGCAAAGACCTGGAACAAACCCAAATGCCCATTGATGATATTTTGGACAAGGAAAATGTGGCACATATACACCATGGAATACTATGCAGCCATAACAAATGATGAGTTCCTGTCCTTTGTAGGGACATGGATGAGTCTGGAAACCATCATCCTTTGCAAACTGACACAAGAACAGAAAATCAAACACCACATGTTCTCACTCACAGGCAGATGTTGAACAATGAGAACACATGGGCATAGGGAGGGGAGCATCACACACGGGGGTCTGTTGCAGGGGATAAGGGAAGGGGCAGAAAAGAGTAGGGAGGTTTGGGAAGGATAACATGGGGAGAAATGCCAGATATAGGTTGCAGGGAGATGGTGGCAGCAAACCATATTGGCATGTATGTACCTATGCGACAATCCTGCATGATCTGCACATGTACCCCAGAACCTAAAGTACAATAAAAATATATATTAAAGAAACTTATCTTCAAATTTTGATATGGTTGACCACTGCATCAGAATCACCTTGACCTAGTGAATCAAGATGTGGTAATAGAGACCAGTGATTAACATCTTTGACAGTCTTTCCCAGGACATTTTTGATCACACTAAAATTTAACAAGCACCATTTCAAATGATTTCAGTATCATTTGCAATCATAGCTAACTATATACCAATTTTGTACTTGGCAGAACCAAAAAGGAACTTAACTCAAGCATTCTAACTTCAAGGTAGCATTCCTGCATTCCAATAATTTTATTTTCTCTGATATTACAGAAAAATTTCTACTATCTCAACTTCCCTAATCTTTATCACTCTCTTTAAATTAACCAGCTGATATAGTACACTGAATTGAGAATATTTTTAAGTGACTCATTGTGAGAAATTTAAGCTACATCTAAAAATGTGTCTCATTTTTCTTGGATAAACATTCTCAAAATAGTCTTATATTGTATACCAGACTTTTGCCATACAGTTGCAGTTTATTCTGTGTGTCAAATAAATTATTCCTAATGATTTTACATTCTGTTCCAGGAGCCTATTAGAATTTGCCTTAGTTCTTGACAAAAATGACAATGCTCAGTGAAGCTCTAGACTTCCTCTTAAAAATATTCTCTCTCTGAAGACAGCAAAGAATGCTGGAACCAGATTTAAGGCAGTGAAAGCAACAATAACAGAGCTGTCCTCTATCTAAGTGTCTATTTTAAGCATACAATGCAATGCTTACATCATTCTTAGAGATTGCTGTTACTTTTGGTCACTCACTTTCATCAGCTATCAGCAAAACTGATTCTACTTGACCCTACATTCCTTGATGACCTCTGCACATCCAAGTTTTTTGATACCCTGGAATTTAAACATTCCTTAAATTATTCTGTTGCATTAGGCCATATTATATTGTATTATATTGCCTTGTACTATATTATCATTGGTGCCTTCCAAATTACCAAAAGTGATAATAGACTCAGAAAAATTAATTTTTGTTAATGTTTCTGGAAGGAGGAGGAGGCTAGAACAGTTCCTGATAATTGATAATTGATTAATGTGTAATGGAATACATAAACAAATAAGAGAACTGCCCTCCAATACTTCTTTACTTCTTCTCTGATAAAAGATAGGCATTTTGGTGGGTTTGGAGAAGCTCAAGTGTGAACTGATGGCCCTCGGACTGAAATGTTGGGGCACTTTACAGGAGCGGGCAGCAAGACTCTTCTCTGTCAGAGGACTGGCAAAGGAGCAAATTGACCCGGCTTTATTTGCCAAGCCTTCAAAAGGGAAGAAGAAATGAATGTCATCAGAGCTGATTCCTGTTTCTCTATAGTGTCTAGCATTTATAACCTGTATAATGTGGACTCTTGACGAGTATTCCTGTTGATACTAAAAACTAACTTTTTAGTAACCCAATTCTAACTATCCCCTTTTTCCTTGTTAGGTCTGTAGAATTAATGTCTGAAACCATCTGGGCCTTACATTTTCTTTGTATGGTTTTCTGTAATGTATTTAATAAATATAGGGCTATTCAGAAAAAAAAAAAAAAGATAGGCATTTTAACCATAATGATTTGAATGCTTAGTGTCTGCCATGGTAATTAGGTCTATAAAAAGATGGCATCTTCTCTATAATGGTATTCTTTACACTAAGAGCACAGAGGACTCAGCATTTTTGACAATTTTTTTTATTTTTATACTTTAGGTACTGGGGTACATGTGCAGATCATGCAGGATTGTTGCATAGGTACACACATGGCAAGATGATGTGCTGCCTCCATCTCCCTTTCACCTATACCTGGCATTTCTCCCCTTGTTATGACAATCTTTTTTTATGTGCATTTTTATATTCAATGTCCTTTAAGAGTCTAAACCAAAGAAGTGCCTTCTAAAATATACTGAATACAAACAAGGGAGCTATTTGTATGGGAAACCATGACCAGGCAATCAATTTTGATCAAGTTTTTAGTCTACATTGATAGAAATATTAGCTAGAGAAAGAAATCTTAGTAAATGAATAACAATTCACTTTATCTCCACATTTAAATATTTTGGCTCAATAGCACATCTGTATTTATATCAATTAATTAATAGAGAGATACAGAAATATAAATACATAAAATAGAGTTCTCAATTAGAAACTAAAATTAGAAATGCTTACTAAATTAATGTATTTTAAGCAAAAAGAAAAATAAAGTTTCCTTATTAATTACACACAACAGTTACAATTTATGAAATAGCTTTATTCAATTAACAAAATATTCTTTTATCCTTTCCTTATATAGACTCAAATAGATTTAAGCTTTTTATAAGAAATATTTCATTAAACAAAGAAGGCACAGCTAGTTACACTGGAAAGTTCATAGGCATTTCAAATACTTTGGAATCTTAGTGAATACTTTCAAATTTCTATAGATTTTAATTTATACAAAATTGAAGAATTTTTAAATACTGAAGTACTTTTTTTACTTAGAAGCTTAAATCTATTAAATTTTGAGCAGAGTGTCTTTATTGAGTCTGATTGTAGTCAACCTAACTCAGATAGCAATCAGAACTGTCAGATAACTTTTATTTTTCTAGGAATTGAGGAAGATAGAAATGATCTGTGAGGCTGAAGAGATCAGGTGTAATCTTTGTGCCCTGAAACCTTGACCTAATTGAACAGTTACAATGTACTTTTGCCCATTTTATCTTAGGCAGTAATCCAAACCTAGATTTGAAAAAGTCAATCTTGTCATCAACAATTTCTTCCATACATGACTTTAAACTTCTATATTGACCCAATTATACTTAATTCAATCATTCTGACCCTTCACATCTCCATATACACTTATGCAAAGTAGAATAATATTTTCTTAAATGTCATTTTGTGTATAGATATAACTTACATGCTCTTGCTAAATGAATAAGTGCTGGCAGGTTTATAAAACAAGAAGATACTCAAAATATAATCTTTTTACAACTGTTAACGTATTAAAATTTAGAGAAGTTCAAAATCTAACCACTAATGTTTAAAAGAAAAGTTTCATACAGCATGCCACCTTTTTCTCCTGTGTAAACATTTCTGTTAATTACATGGAGTTTTAAAAAGCTTCACTCCATCCTGGCAGTTCCCTAGAGCTAACAATTGTTGCTGGGTTTAGTGATTGTGGCAGAATGCCAATTTCATTGTATGATGAGTGAAATATCCACAACAACTGTCACAATGCAGCAAAGGTCACAGAAAACATTTAAAAGCCCGAAGCTTAGAATTAGGTTTCTCACTGAATATGTAAACAGCATTTTATGCCTCAAACTTATTTATATAACAATGAGAAAATATGTTCTCATATTAAATACCACTACAAATTATCATATTCCATTTACTCCAGCTTCACTATTATTTTATGGTCACTTAACGAAAGAATAGAGAACACTCTAGATAAAGAAGTTGCTAATTATTTTTTTATCTACAGAATTTGTAAAATGAGTATATCTTTCTCGTGTTCTTGGAAATGCACATATTAGTGTACATATAACTCATTATATGCTATGTACAAGAGATTTGGCTAAAGAGTGTTTGGTGATAAACATACTTTATGTAGGTTTAAGGAAGGAAGAGAAATTTCAGAGGTAATTGGATGATGCATAATGTCGTGGCAATATGAATGAATCTCAGTAACACAATAGTAGTTGAAAAACAAAATCTGAAGACAAATATCTATGTTGTAATACTATTTAAGTTTTAAAAAACCTAATAAAATATTATAGATAAGTGTAATAAATATACATCATAAATGAAAAAATTAAAATTTAATCATTTTTAAACTAAAATTAGCTATTTCTTTTGGAGCTAAGGTAGAGGAAGAAAGTAATGGAGTTGAAAGGTAGGTATAGAAGACAATTTTACTGATAAAATATTGAGAAGAGTTAAACAGCTTGTCATAGGCAGAAAGTAAAAGAAGGGTCCCTGGAGGACCTCTGACTCACCCCACAAGTCTTACACAAGATGTTTTGTGCAGATAAGGGAACTTATGAAGAGGCTTGCCTAAACATGCCCAGAGTGGCAAATTTCATTCCTTAACATATGAGCAGTAAGGGTCATAAATAAATAAGGAGAGGCTCAGACTAAGAGCCTCTGGAAAGATAGGATGGAGCCACCATGAATTTGCACCTTGTACAAATAAGGAACCCAGCCTCATCAGCTTATATAAAAAAAATCCCTGTATTCAACTGCGAAAGGAGCAACTGGCCACCTGCTTTCAGGACCCCTCTCTCTGCTAAGAGCTTTATTTTTGCTTAATAAATTCTACTCCACTCACTCTCCAGTGTCCGTGTGACTAATTCTTCCTAGTTGTGAGACAAAAACATGGACCTAGCTGACCACAACAATATTTTCTTATATTAATGTATATGCATGCATATTGCATCTTCAATATGTAATATATTTATTGTTATTTGAAATATTACCTTTCTCAAATTTATAAGTATATATTACTGACAAAACACCCAGAGAAATCTATTAAACTCTGTGGTAGTGGAGTGGACTACAACATTCAGAAACCTGTAATACTCAGGAGATTCACCATCTTCTTTCTTGACAATCATTGGAATGTTGTGAACAGTCTGACGTTTGACAGACATGTGCATCAGCATCTGCAGCTCCTCAAACATCAGAGAAAAGCTTTTGAAATATTCTGCTGCTGCTTCCATAAGTTCTCCCTCTGTTAAGCCTATTCACAGTCACAGGAAATCAGAAGTGTATAACTCTTGTCATTCAGGTTATGCGCCCTAAGAAGTGACTACTGCTTGGTGACATTCTTCTTTAGACTCTCAATGGCCTTGCTGCCATTGTCTATGTTCAAGAGAGAAAGAGAAAGCAAGATGTTTCTGAAAAGGTTATAAATAGGTAGATACTTAAATTTATACCTGCAATAACTGCAGTCTTATGGAGGATAAGTTCCTTTTTTTTTTTTTTTTGAGACTGAATCTCACTCTGGTTTCCCAGGCTGGAGTGCAATAGTGCGATCTTGGCTTACCGCAACCTTAGCCTCCTGGGTTCAAGCAATTCTCGTGCCTCAGCCTCCCAAGTAGCTGGGATTACAGGAGCCCACCAACATGTCTGGCTAAGTTTTGTAATTTTAGTAGAGACAGGGTTTCACCATGTTGGTCACACTGGTCTCAAACTCCTAACCTACAGTGATCCGATCGCCTTTGCCTCCCAAAGTGCTGGGATTACTGGCATAAGCCACCACACCCAGCCATGATGGAGGATAAATTCTAAGAAATGTGTCAGTTAATTTTGTTCTTGTGCAAATATCATAGAGTCTACTTACACAAACCTAGATGTGATAGCCCACTACACACCTAGGCTATCTGGTCTAGCCTATTGCTTTGAGGCTACAAACCTAAACTGTATGTTACCTTACTGAATATTGTAGGCAATTGTAAACAATGGTAAATATGTGTGTATTTAAATATAGAAAAAGTACAGTAAAAATATAACATAAAAGATAAAAAATGCTACATCTGTATAAGGCATTTATGATGAATGAAGCTTTCTGGTTTGGCAGCTGCTCTCCATGAGACAGTGAATGAGTGGTGAATTAATGCGAAGGCTTAGGACATTAGTGTACACTACCATAGATTTTATAAACACTGTATATTTGGGCTATACTAAATTTATAAGACCTTTTCCTTCAATAATAAATTAACCTTAGGTTATTGTAATTGCTTCATTTTATAAACCTTTTTTTTTTTACCATTTTAACTCTGTAAGAACATGTAGCATAAAACACAGACATACTGTACAGCTGTACAGAAATATTTTTATTCTTTATATCATTCTATAAGGCTGTTTTATTTTTAATTATATTTTTTCTTTTAAAGCTTTTTTATTAAAAATTAACACGCAAACACACACATTAGCCTAGGCCTACACATGCTCAGGTTCATCAATGTCTCTGGCACTCTCGCATGTTGTCCGTCCCACTGGAAGGTCTTTAGGGGCAATAACTTGCATGGAGCTGTCACCTCCTATGATAACAATGCCTTCTTCTGGAAGACCCCCTGAAGGATTGGCCTGAGGCCGTTTTATGATTACATTTTTTTCATAATTAGAAGAATTCCATTCTAAAATAATGATAAAAAGTATAGTGTGGTAAATACATAAATCAGTAATGTCTTTTATTATCATTATCAAGTATTAGGTACTGTGCATAATTCTATGGGCTTATATTTCTATAGGATTGATATCCAAATATGTTTGTTTACACTAGCATCATCACAAATACACAGTGATGCATTTTTTAGGACATTATTATGGTTACAATGTCACCAGGTGATAGGAATTTTTCAGCTTCATTAAAATTTTATGAGACCACTTTTATACATGTGGTCTATCATTGACCAAAATGATGTTATGCAGTGCATGACTGCATCAGAATTATTGCAAGCATTCAAAATTAATTAAATTCCAGGAGAAGAAAAAAGAAATAAATGAAACAAAAGCTCATATACAGATTAAGAGCCGCTAAGGTTTATCAACTCTCAAATGTTTTCACTTAATATTCATAATAAAATTTGTGGTAGTTATTTTAATTTCCATTTTTGGATGCATAATTTGAACTCAGAGAAATTAAGCAATGTTCTCCCAGTCTGCAATCCTGCACGTCTCTATGATTATCTACTGCCCCGGTGTGACAGATCTAGTGGACGGACTGTAGGCACATTGATTGCTGGAGGTGGAAACAGTTTAATTTTAATCTTGAGTAAATGAATGAGGAGAGATGGAGAAAAGACTTTTGGTTTTCCAGTAAGATTCTGGTGGCTTATTTTTAAGGAATCATTTTTGTACAAAATTGGAACTAAAGTTGGATCTGAGAAAAATAAGGTAACAGGTAAAAATCACGGGTTTACTTTTTTCTTCTTAAATTTAGCCTTGTGTTTTCCATGTTTTCTGTTTTAAACAATCTTGAGCAGAGATAAATTAACAATTTTTTTTTTTTGCTCTATCTCTCCACAGAATGTCCAACTTGCTTAACTTTGGAAAAACTGAAATGACAAATTAGAATGTTTCCAATTTATCCGATGTGTATTTGAAAGAGCTACATGCCTTTGGATGTTTTTGTAGCTCTTAACAAAAAAGGGTTCCCTCACAGGTGAATGAACAAACTACTTAATGGAGACTGTTTAGACACTAGTTTAGAAAAGGCATTTTTTTGTTGTTGTTGCTATTAGGAAATTGTGTGTGTGTTTCAGTGTCTCTATCAGCTGAAAGTATCCAAGAGCTAAAATTCAGCTACAGCTGGAGCTAACTCCCATTCATTCATCATTGTCAATTCATGAATTAGGAGCCAGCAGACCATTTCTCTTACTTTACTTCAGCTCCTTTTCAGAATGAGGTAAGGCTCATAATACACAGATATGATAGTTCTTTCTTCTAGCCTATTATTTAGAGAGCAATCAATTTTGCTCCTGTCAGTCTACAGACTCTTCAGCTTTTCAAAAGGAAACTAAATTCTGACTGGTGTTTATATATAAATATGTGCATGTATGTGAACAGCACCTACAGTGATAACATTTGCTTAACATGTTAATATCATCATATGGTTGTGGCATTTTTACGGGGTATGTTTTAAATTCTCTCAAACTTTGAAACAGCTTGCCTTTTCTCTTAGCCAAATAATTATCATCTATGTAAGTTCTTTTTTGATTGTGAAAAGCTTTACAATGTCCACATTCCAAAGCTTTTATTAAGACATATTGATAGTGGTATATTTAATGATTATATGTGTCTACTGAACTACCAATAAGATAATTAGTCACAGCATCATAGAAGGAAAGTTTTCTCTTAAAAATAGATTGTATTAGATCAATTTATTCTCTTTCAAGAGTTACAAACATTAACCTTTGGAATGACCATTACCCTTCAATTGGCATTCTTAGACTATCTAATGTATCATTAGCCTTTGTAGATTCTGTCATTAAGGGTGGCAATCATAATATTCAGTAAATTATAACACTGTAACAAGTTGGGATCATCTTTCTAGCTCTCCAAAAGCCACTAATTAACTATTTGAATATGTCAAAAGATAAAATGAAGCTTTGTTGCAAGCCAATATTTTTCACCTGTTTAACCTATCACAAACAGAATTATAGACCCATGTAATTGATAAAGCACAAAACATAATTATAACTTAACTTTGACAAGATTTCTAAAGAACTTTGTGTAACAAAACCACGGCAGAAATGGTCTCTTATAAAAGATAGATCATGACTTGCAAACCTTTGCAATTTTTAAATAGAACATCCATGATAAAAATATACAATTAAATAGAGATTTTCTAAAGTAGTGAACATATAAAAACCAACTTTTACAATGTGAACAGAGTAAAATCACCACGGCAAAACTGTTCCATCAAAATGCATCATTATACATAGATACATATGCTAGGATTTTAAAAATTTAAAATAGATTATTATAACCCTAGTGTACTGATGATAGTTATAATAGAAGATTTATTTGTAAACATTTCAACACAAAAAGTTCAGAACTTAATAATATTTTGCGGGCGAATTTTTACACACAATTGAAACAGGGATTCACATGCCTAGTGTAGAATTTGATGTCTATATAATGTATATAATTTAGCTTAAACATTTATACTGTTTAAAATAAATATTTTAAAATGATTCTTATGTAGGATTTAAAAAATATATTAATTTTTGGCTTAATATCATGTTTTGCTCTTTGACCTAAGTTATACATTCAGAACAAATGCAACATTTTCTGAAATAAGTTTGCTATCGGTTTCATACTATTGGCATTGCAGGAAATCTGAAAAAGCAACTAATTTGCAAATGCCTTCCTCCTCTAGTCACTCTTGTAGAAATCATATATTTTTATACAAAGGAAAAACCTTAAGTCATGACTACTGATTTCAATCTGTGATTAACTTTGCAGTCTTTGCCGACCTCTAACACTCGGAAAGACGACAGATTCTTCTATCCTATTAGAGTTTTTCAAAATAAAATAACTCTCTTGTACTTAGCTTCCTCACCTTACTGGATAAACTGAAAATAATTCCATCAAAGATTATTGTTGTTTATTTAGTTGTACACATAATTGATAAAAGTATTTTGAGACCAAATTCTAATAAGAAACATTTAATGGAATCCAGTTTATTTAGTAGATAGAATATATCTTCCAAACTTATTATATTGAAAAAAATGTATAGACAAAGTTCCATGAAAAGTTATTTAATTATTAGGAACTAAAGCATCTAGGATATTTTTTTACTCCAAAATGCAAATGAATTAACATGTTTGTGATAAAATACATCCACGTTTAAAATTGCAGAGTCTTTCAGAACAGAAGTATTTCAGAGATATCTGTAGCCTTCTACTACTGTAAACATGAGGAAACTAACACCAAAAGCTCTTCAAGACTTCCAATTTTATGTAGCTAGGCTATTACAGAATAAGCAGCAAGATTCATCTGCACTATTTGGACTGTTGCTATTTTTGCCTATTTGTCCCACCTCACTACTTACACATTCGAACCTTCTTGTCTCCTTTTCATCAATGATAATCTGTTAAATGCATGATTATCACTCAGTCAATACTAACACTGACTTTATTAGTTCCATTTAGTTGTGCAAGAAGCCACTATTGCCTCTACTACATAAAGAGCCAAACAAGATGATGCAAAGTAAATAAACATGAGTGAGATCTGGAAGGAACTCAATTTTGTGAACAAAAAAATAAGGCTTTTTAAAAATAGCTGTGCCTCAAAATAAAATCTATGAGATCATAATAGCAGACAAACAAAATTTAGAAGCATTCAAAGGGATAAAGTAATGTGTCTACATGGCCTATCATCAAAATTTTAATCAGGTCACTGACATTGAGCTTTGAATATTGATAGAATTAAGTATGAACAAAAAAGATATTTTAATAGTTTTTTAAAACAAAAATGTTATTTTAATAAAGAAAAGCAAGCTTTTCAGCACAAAGAAAAGTTTTAAGCACATGCTGAGTGCTTTATAGTAATTAACTCATTGATCAAAATATAAAAAATCTCTATATTATTTTACTTTAAATGGGAATTATTTATGTGTATTGTTTGACTCTTCTCAAAGCTATGGCAAAATAGTATGATTAAATTGTATTTATTATAGATATCTGACATTGGATACAATACAGTGTAATCTCTGCTCTAAAGTTACTTGTGCCACTTTGAAAAGCTTACAATTTATACACACACACAAACACAAACCACACACACACATATGGGTGTGTATATATATATATGTATACAGACACACATACATATATATGCACACACATATATATATACACACACACATATATATACACACACACACATATATACACACACACATATATGGGTGGGTGGTGGTTAGTGTGTGCATGTACATAAGTGCATGTATACATGTTAGTGTGTATGTGTCTATAGCACATTTCACATAAACAAATATTAAAATGCATTTTGATCTACAGTTTTAAAGAACATCCCTAATCAGTGTTTGAGCTGCAGAGCTTTGATTAAATAAGAACCACATTGTTATTGTCATCTACAAAAGAGAAAGCAATTTAGATGTTCTTCGGATTTTTTACGGTTAAATATTTGTGCTGAGTTTTCTGTTTGCTGACAGGGTGGTGCCATGAGAACACAGAGTACATGTAGCAGTAAATTGGTTGAAAGAGATCTCACCTCCATCATGGGAAAATACATTGCACCAGTAAACAGTAAATATGCAACAAAAGTGTGAAAATAGCATATTGTATTTTACTCAGTGATTTTGACTTAGAAATTTTACCAAATAATAATTCTATATAAGTAAAATAAATTCTATAAGTTAAAATATTATCAAAGTTTTTGTTTGTTTGTTTGTTTGTTTGTTTTTGTTTTGAGACAGAGTTTTACTTCTTGTTGTCCAGGCTGCAGTGCAGGGGTGTGATCTTGGCTCACTGCAACCTCCGCCACAGAGGTGTGAGTGATTTTCTTGCCTCAGCCTCCCAAGAAGCTGGAAGTACAGGTGCACACCACCACGCTCAGCTAATTTTTTTTGTATTTAGTAGAGGTTTCATCCTGTTGGCCAGGCTGGTCTTAAACTCCTGACCTCAGGTTATCCACACCCTCAGCCTCCCAAAGTGTAGGGATTACAGGCGAGAGCCGCCACACCCAGCCTAATTATCAAAGTAGTTTTTACAATTGGTATTTTAGAAAACAATCTAAATTGATAAAATAGAACAAAATTAAAATACTATAGGCATTCTTTCTAAGGAATGTTTTTAACGTGACCATGCAAAATTTTTGTCAATTGGAGACATTTAATGAGGATAATTTCATAGAGAGCCTATGCAACAGGTATAAACCAGAACTGACCTGGCAAACTAAGACACATGGTCACCTTAAATATTATGCACTTTTAAAAATGATGCTAAAATACTTTATTGACTGGAAGTATTTGTATTATAACGTTAACTTCAAAATTAGTAGATCCAGAATAATCACAAATATATAAATTAAAACTGATTTGCTTGGTTGGAGTAGATACGTCTTTATGGTAAAATATGCATGCATTTTACATTTTTATAGCAAATATGTATTGATTTTATAATACAATACACACTGTAAACATTATAGCCTTATTTCAAATCTAGCAAGAACTGCCTTAGTAGACAAGTAATATGACTTGTTCAAAATTCTCATAGAATTAAAATCAATAGATTAGCTGTAGGGGAAAGAGAAATTGTAGATAGAATGTATCTACTATTTTTCCAAGTTCATTCCCAAATATTTAACAGCTTAGAACATTACACCACTAACTTTAAGTCACATTTCGGGGAATCTATTATAGAAAGCTGACAGTTGTTCTACAAGTGACCTATAAAGAAGATAGAATGACTGGTTGAGGGGGCTCACACCTATAATCCCAGCAGTCTGGGAGGCCGAAGGCAGGCAGATCACTTGAGGCCAGGAGTTGGAGACCAGCCTGTGCAATGTGGTGAAACCCCATCTCTACTAAAAATACAAAAATTAGCCGGGTCTGGTGGTAGGTGCTTGTAGTCTCAGCTATTTGGGAGGCTGAGGCACAAGAATTGCTTGAACCCTGGATGCTAAGGTTGCAGTGAGCAGAGATCCCACCAGTGCATTCTAGCCTGGGTGACAGAGCAAGACTCCTTCTCAAAACAAAAACTAAAACAAAAGTAGACAGAATGGATTATAATGGTATTCTGAGAAATTATAAGATTCCAGAGAATGTCTGGAATGTATATTACTTTTTAGTCCAATTTGGGAATGTAGTTTCATTGTTTTAACATGTTCAAGTAAGTATTGGTCTTTTAATAATAACTCACTAATAATTACATATTACAAATGATGAGTTGATTTGGGGAGGAAAATGTCATATTTTCCTAGACTACAGTCTATATAAGTAAATATGGAAATTTTAGCTAATTCAGTTATACACAATTTTACCTCCCCTGAAGAAACTCACCAGCAAAAGGGAGGATATAGCAAATCTCTCCAAATGAGAAGGGAAATATGCTTTCTAGTTTTAAATGTATGTAGTTATAACTCTTCATCAATTTAGAATTCTTCACTTATCACATTAGGACAAACAGCAAAGTTATTAAAAATATACCTGAAAGTATAGGACTTTTAAATAACAATACACAATGCTCCAGTAGTTATGTTTTAATTCATACTTAAGATGACCACAGTGAGAGGCTGGGAGGGTGGCATGTCTGCATTTGTGTCTTTTATAATCAACCAGTATACAGAAGTAAAATGTTTTCTTAAGTTTGGGAGCTGGTCTAGCAAAACCTGAGGCAGGTGAGAACCTGCAAGTTGGTAGCCAAGTTGAACAGAAAGGTGTGTAAGCTGGGGGCCTGATACTTTAGACTGGCCTCTGAAGTGAGGGCAGTCTTATGGAACTGAGCCGTTAAACCTGTAGAGTCTGACACTAACTCTAGGTTGTTCGTTTCAGAATTGAATTAAATTATCAAACACACAGTTGGTATCAAGAGCATTGGAAAATTGGCTGAGGGTAGGGAAAACATCCCAGAAAGTTTGCACTTAGAACAGAATTCTCAAACTCAGTGGTCACCAATCACCCGAGAGACATACAAATATAAATAACTTGTATCTGTCCATAGATGTATTCATTCAATAGGCATAGGTAAAAATATACATTTTTTAACAATCTCCTAATCTTCACCGTGAAATGATTTTGATAGTGATAATCCTCTTGCCATTCATCAATCTAAGGGAACAAGATCAAAATTCTAAATCAACTTTATAAGAGTAGAGTCAGAAAGGAAAAAGAGAATGAAGATGATTAATGACAAATGTAAAGCCATATCCTACTGACAACAATACAACAGGCAGGGGTCTCCAATCCCAGGTCGAGGACCAGTCCGTGGTCTTTTAGGAACCAGGCTGCAAGGACGGTGGGGAGAAGTGGGACAGCTAACATTACCGCCTGAGCTCCATCTCCTCTCAGATCAGTGGCAGCATTAAATTCTCATAGGAGCAAGGACCCTATTGTGAACTGCACATGTGAAGGACCTTCCTTGCATGCTCCTTATGATAATACCTGATGATCTGAGGTAGAATGGTTTCATCTTGAAATTATCCTTCTCATCCATGGAAAAACTCTCCTCCATGAAACTGGTCTCTCGTCTCCAAAAAGGTTGGGGACCACTGCTGTAGAGAAAGGTTGGCACTGCCAAGTGTACAAGAAAAATTTCAGAAAGCCCTAATTAATAAACTGTGAATTAGCCAAAATGGAGATAAATATTAGAGATCATGAAAGCAATGACCTCCCAAAAAGAAAAACCTGAGGCTTATTTAACCATGAGAACAGATTAGCTACTTCAGTATGTATCTAAATTTCAAGAGGATTTTCAGAAGTAGAATTTTTAGAAAACAAGGAGGTTTCAATTACTTACTTTTATGACTCTTTTTTTTTTTTTTTTTTTGAGACGGAGTTTCACTCTTGTTACCCAGGCAGGAGTGCAATGGTGCGATCTCGGCTCACCACAACCTCCGCCTCCTGGGTTCAGGCAATTCTCCTGCCTCAGCCTCCCGAGTAGCTGGGATTACAGGCGTGTGCCACCATGCCCAGCTAATTTTTTGTATTTTGAGTAGAGACAGGGTTTCACCGTGTTGACCGGGATGGTCTCGATCTCTTGACCTCTTGATCCACCCCCCTCGGCCTCCCAAAGTGCTGGGATTACAGGCTTGAGCCACCGCGCCCAGCCCCTTTTATGACGCTTTAAAGTGATAAATAACTGGAATGTGAACTGCCCCCAAAGCTTACTTTTGGAACTTCTTCCTGCTATAATAAGTAAGCATATTAGGAGAAATTATTACAAAATTTCTACAAAGAAAAAAGAAAATAACTGGCAATTATTGAATGCCTGCTACTTTGGATATTGCAATAGAAGGTTTTCATTCACCTTATTCTTTTCTGTAACCTCATGTGGTAGATATTTTAATCCCCTTTTGAAAATGAGTACATTGAGTCAAGGAGAATTAATTATGTTTTGTTTGTTTTTTTGCTAAACAAGTTTAAGAGTTGCAGATTAAGTATATTTTCTAAAATAAACACCTAATAAGATTTCTCAGAAAAGTCCACGTTTTTCCAATTCAAAGTTCATATCCATTACATTAATAGAAGTTTCACTCCATTATATTCATAAAAGTTTTCTTGTTACAATTCACAGTATAGATTAGATTTTATATTCCTATCTAATAAACTCCTCTCTATATATTTTAGTAAATATGTGCTAAATAAATCTTAAATTTATCTCTGTTATTTATGTCTCCCAAAGCCATTAAACAGTTTGTTTAAAATAATTCTATTAACAATAAATATATTAAAAGAGAAAAGAACTATCTCATCATAAAACTGATCCTAACACTTGCAACCTCCTTCATTCTACTTACAGTAAAACATGTTGCATATATTATATAATTTATATGATTGCATATACTCTGTAATCTCACCATTTAAATTGAGCTATTTCACAATTTTACTCCAAATTTGCCATCATGTTGCTTGATTAAAAGAAAATAACCAATAAGCTGGCTCTATCCTTCATCTGCTAAGTTCTTTCATATAATCCAACAACACAGAACATGCTATCAAAAAGAAAAGGCAGCTGATTTTTCATACATGTTCTATCCTTTTTTTCCTCAGCCTGAAAATTATGGCACTTGTTTCTTAGTAACAAATTCACACACTTCTCTTGAATTTCGTTTTCTCTGCAACAGTCCAATGAGTCTTTATCTATTGCTCCAGGCAGCCATCTTCCCAAATCACCTAGAGATGTGAATGATAACCCTATCACCTAGTAGACAGAAACATCAAAATTCTGGCCAACATTCACCAAGATAGCTTTTTCTTATCTGAAGCTATCCATCTATAATGTGTAAGGACAGAGCCTGCTTTCAGTAATGCAGCTGGTTATAGCAACTAAGAATAGCACAAGTTTCCTTCCAGATGATGTAGAGTAGCTCACCTTCATCAAAATGAACTAGAACAGGATGCTTGCCTCCTGAAGGACATTTGGAAAAGTCTGTGTTGAGTATAGATTGCACAGAGAAATGGAGTCAAATTACTAATTGAAATATGCTTTGAACCCAATTCTCTAAATAGGTATAAGTTGACATCAATAAACAGTTTAACTAGTTTGTAATTGTAATGTTTAATAATGCAAGTAATTTTGCAGTTTTCATTACCTAATCAAAAGCAGTAGCAATGATTGTATAGAATTATGGAATAAATTAAATATGTTTGAGTGAAGCTGCAATTTTAGTGCCATGAAATCATTAAATTAAAATCATTAAAAACTGCCTGATGCTATTTCTGTCAGATAACATGCCTTTCAAAACTGGATTTTTCTTTTGGACATTCTTTTTTACACAGCATTTTGTAAGCAGTTATGAGATCTCTATGATATACATTAATCCTGAATAAGCCATCATGATGCAAAACTTACTTTGACAATTAAAATATATTATTCTAACAATTGCTTTATTATTTAATATAAAATGATTAATCTCAGTAAAATAGGAAAAAAATTTCTCTCTCTCTCTATATATATCCTTTTTCTAGTCAATATAACAATGCATTAACCTTTATAATAAAGTGATTTACTATTTTTAACAAATATTAATCATATTTTTAGAGAGCTTTTTTGCATTTGTAGAGTTCATTTTTCCTATGACTCATTCACTTCCTTGAGATTTCCTTCTACCTCATATGAAGCAGATCTCATCAGATCTTGTGAAAGCCTGAGGTTAGCAAAATTATTTTGCTTGAGGTAAATTTAAAACTTGAGTCTCTAGGAGTAAAATTCAAATGCACCACTACTGTTCCCAGGGTCTTTAAATCTTAATGATATGTGCTCCAGAAATGGGCTTATCCTTCACTTCCCTCCCTCCATTTTATAGCTCTTGTTAAGTGGTTAGGGCATTTGCAGTTAAAGGACACTGAACTACTATAGATACATTACTGTCGCCCCTACCCTTTAATAATAAGTTGTGGGGTTTTGTGTAGCTTACATAGACTTACGGTATTAAAGATATTAAAAGGGCTTTATTAAATGGTGTCTAGGCAATTGAAGGTGCATCAGAGTGACATCTCCTAATTGCCTGTTGTGCATTTTAATAAACTGCAGGCTCACATGTCAATCACAGGATAAAGTCAAGGCATATAGAAATGTTTGGATTAATTATTAATATCAATTGGCTATTAGAGCTCTTTAGTTTCTTGCTGTGGCAAAGCACATCGGTGAAAGTGCTGGATGGGAGGTAATTTGTTTGCATGCAGATAACTCTGGATTGTAATAAATCTTAACAAGTTCTAATTCTCACTTGACCTTCTGCAACTTCCTTTTGTGCACCAGTCACTGTGGGGATATTAGGATGCCTTAATCACCTTGGATCACATATGAAGGAACTGACTCCCGCACAAATAAAACACGTAGAGATACAGAAGCAGCACTGACTATAGCTTACATTTTTCAATCACTGGCATTTTCCTCAAGTTTTGCATGTTGTTTACAGTGTGGTTATTATTTTTAAATTGTGCTTGTCAAAAGATAAAGTAATTTTGATGCTGTTCTTACCTGAGAAAATCAAACACTGTGATTTTTTTTCCTTTGACAAACATTTGCCTCTCTCACATATGCAGATATTTAAAACAAATGCATAGAGAACATTTTTCTTGTCAAAAACAAAATAGCAACAACAACAAAATGGAAATCTAGGCTTTTGAATTCTTTGCATCATTATTTACCCTTACAAATCAAGAAACACTGAATGATCAATGAACAAATGAATAGCATCACAAAGACAACACAACACAGATACTAATCTGTAGACTTTAGTTTGAGCTCCATTTTTTGGTATTTTTTCATTGATATATACTAATAGTATATATTTTGGGGGTACATGTTATATTTTGATATATGCATAGGATGTATAATGATCAAATCAAGGTAATTATAATATCTATTATCTCAAACATTTTTATTTTTTTTGTATTGGGAACATTACAATTCTAACTATTTTGAAATCTACAATAAATGATCATTTACAGAAATTATTGTATTTCTCTACTGTACTATCAAATACTAGAATAAATTCTTATACCTCACTTTATTTTTGTATCCCTTAATCAACTTGTCTTCATGCCTCCCATTCCGCATTTCCTTTCCAGCCTCTCATAACCACCATTTTACTCTGTACCTCCATGAAATCTACCTTTGTAGTGCCCATAGATGAGTAAAAACATGCAATATTTGTTTTTCTGTCCCTGGCCAATTTCACTTAACATAATTACCTCCAGTGCCATCCATGTTGCTGCAAATGACAAAATGTCATACTTTTAATGGCTGAATAATATTCTACTGTGTATATGCACCACATTTTTGTATCCATTCATCTGCTGATGAACACTTAGGTTGATTCCATATCGTGGCTATTGCAAAAAGTGCCACAGTAAACATGGGAGTGCTGACATATATTCCATAAACTCATTTCCTTTTTTTAAAAATATATACCCAGAAGCAGAATTGTAGGATGACCTCCATTCTCAATGCCTATTATTTTTATGTCATTTGTGTGTTCATATTCTCAATTTCCTCTTCTCAGTTTCCTACCTGTAAAATGGCAAGACTTCTCCCTCTTCAATCAAAAACAATGTAAATCATAAGGCCTAGAGCTATATTAATCTATTGAAGGAAAAACAACTATTTCTCAGGAAGTCTTGTTTACCATTAAGAAATTATTACATAAAGTATTCAAAAGTTGTTAATAGTAAATCCATGCTTAGGCAGAAGTCTTAAGAAATCATTAACATGGCCGGGTGCGGTGGCTCATGCCTGTAATCCCAGCACTTTGGGAGGCCGAGGCAGGTGGATCACGAGGTCAAGGGATCGAGACCATCCTGGTCAACATGGTGAAACCCCGTCTCTGCTAAAAAATACAAAAAATTAGCTGGGCATGGTGGTGCGTGCCTGTAGTTGCAGCTACTCGGGAGGCTGAGGCAGGAGAATTGCCTGAACCCAGGAGGCGGAGGTTGCGGTGAGCCAAGATCGAGCCATTGCACTCCAGCCTGGGTAACTTGGGTAACAAGAGCAAAACACCGTCTCAAAAAAAAAAAGAAATCATTAGCATTTAATGGCTTTGTTTTTAGTAAGTTAGTAAATTTGTGAATTTCGCCAACAACCAATGAGTATGATGTTTAATAAAAAACACATTTGGTGGTTGGCTTACAGAGACATGTTTGTTGTATTTATGTTATTTAATTTATTTTACAAATATATCAGACATAAAACCTGAGGAAAGTGTTTTTCTTGTTCATTGTTTATTACCCTCCTCTTTGGGGGGAAGTTTTATATTGAATACATCTAATAATATGAGACATTTAACATCTAGTAATTAAACTTTTTTCTTTTTCTTTTTAGCATCTAAGGAAGTTGATAAACGTTTTCAAATACGTATGTTCCCCTGAGAAAATTATTTCCTGTATGCTGGGTCTTCTCATCTTCTTTAAACAATGCAGAAGGGCATTATCTCCTTGGCAGAGATCTGGAAGCTAGCATTTATTTTCAGCTCTAATGGTCTCATCTGAATCTGCATCCCAGGAGTTTTAGCTAACAGAGACCCAATGCTGTGATTCACGCTGTTTAATGCCAAGTTGACGGGTAATAAAGTTATCATAATCCATAATTTAATTATAGATGAAAGTCCCTATTCTGTGATTGTAACACTGAAACTCTAGCTTCATTTACACTTCTAGGATGCCTCACAAATGATTTGGGCTTATCTTTGATACAGGGTCAAGGGTGGAAACATTTTTCATATAATTGCATTCTATCTTACTTGAAAGAAACATTTCACATCCAAATTGGGTTTATTTTTGTGTCGTCATATGGCTATAGTTTCTATGGTAACTTTTAATAAGGATTTTTAATATAAATTTTAATAAGGATTTTTGGAGATGTATCCTCTTTGCCACAGATATTTGTGTTGAATTTTTCATCCCATTTAAATGTAAAAATTGCTTCTTTTCTTGTTTCTGTCCCAAACCTCGAAAACAGGAACAAATATACTCTTTCCTAGAAATTAGAAAAAAAAATGCATCATTGAAAATTGTTTTATTTTCCCAGGATTGCACCATGCTCATGCCAATTTCATGTCACTTCATGAATTTGCTAAGGCTGCTCACTTAGTCTGGCATAGTACCTTCCTTTTTTCGTATTTTCAGTTAGTGACCAGTTCTATCTCTCTTCTTCATGAATTTGTTTTCAAGCAAGAAAATATACCAGATGCTAAATTCATAGGCAACCTTCAAGGACACTACCTTTGTCACTAAGACATTCAACAAAAGTTTCTAAATCTAAGTTATCTCAGTGATGGCAACTGAGCCTCTTTCCAAAAAACTGTGCTGATTAAGCAAAACAACACACAGATCTAGCCACTTCTCTAAAGGACATAATCAAAATGCTACAAAATATAAAATATCCGAACAGGAAAAGAAACAGCTGTGCTTTGGTTTTAATTCTTTATGTGTGTGTGACGTGTGTATAGAGAATGATTGTAATATATACATTTATCATAGAATTTGTTATGTAAGAAAAATCCTATATACTGTTGGTCCTTTGTACTCTTACTTTCAGAATTCAAAAGATTAGCTTTAGTAGAAAATTTCTGGACACTGTAATTATAATGGAAAGAAAAACCAGTTGATTATGGGGAGGAAGAGACTAAAGAGAATATAATTTTATTTCCAATATTCCAAAGTAAGTCCCATGATCAAAAGAAAGAGCTAAAATCTTTTGTGATATCATGAGTCAATACTGAAGAAATGATCACAAAATGTATGAAATTTGGAGGCAAAGATCTTTAGATTAAACTTCACTAAAGAAAGATCTGACTTCAGGCAATCACCATTATCAAGTAAGCTATGATATTATTTCTCAATATTTTTGCCCTCTGGCAAGAAATTTCTTTCCCTGCTTTTCTATAGGATTCTGTAGAATTTCTAGAGGATCACTTCTGAGTGTGATTGTAGTCTACTTCTAGATGGTCCAAATATATCATGCAGAACTTTTTTTTAACCTCATTCAATGTTTTTGCTTTGGTCATCTTGTCACAGAGGCTTCCGTAGGTTTGCAGGCATTGTGGTTACAGCAGGATGGTGATGTAGCAAGAGAAGGCATGCCAAGAGGTAAGTCATTAACTCACTCAACTTTCTCATGTCTTAAACATCTACTTGACCGTACGATACTTCTATGTGATGCTGGAATACTGCTGTCTATATTTGTTCTGACTGAAGTACTTACCTAGTTGACTATTTTTACAAATCCCTTTGTGCATGTAATTTTCAGGGCCTTGATAGGGGAGTATGGCCCATAACCTGTGGAATGAAGATCTTATAACATGATTGCTGCTGATGATTTATTACATCTCTTTTTCATATTTTTAACAGGAGAATTTTCAGTACTTCAACTTCTTTCCCTGTAGACTTCCACTGAGTTTTGGAAAAGTGGAAAAACAGATCTGTTTTCCACTGTTCTGACTCACCGATGGCAACCTTCTGAGCTAGAGATGAGGAAGAGGCCACTGTAACTGTTGGCTCCAGGAACCACACTAGCATAGACACAATCCATGTTATCAAAATAGTTGCTTTATGCCCTGCGTCTCAAGGTAAGAACTAAGCCATTAAAAAGGGGTTAGAATAAGGTTAAGTGAGGAAATCTGTAGACACTGCCAGAGATTCTACAGTTTCACTAATATGTACCTCAAGTATATTTAATAAAGCCTATGTCAATATACCAAATTTACTTCAGCTGCTGTGGCATCTCCTCATCAGCTGATAACTGGCAATGCCTTTAATTTCCATCTTTATGTGTAAAAATGGCACATGTGAATATGTAAATTTCCCTTTCTTCAGAGTTCAGCTATATATTAGTTTTTTCCTTTAATAATATATTTGTATATTACTACAAATAATATATTTGTATATTGTAGCAGGGGGAAAAGCATCCAAATTGACCAATACCTTTCATGTAAATATTTCATTAATTTGTTTCTTTCAATTAGTTTTGGCTGGCAATCTGCTAGGTATTTTATTTAATTTTTATATCTTTCTTCAGTTTGAGAACATTCTTCTACTATTTAGTATTTACTTATTTTTTTATTTTGTCCCATTTTTCATATATGCCAATTAGGATTTATCCCTAATTCTTAATTGTAAATAGACTTTTTAAAATCTGTACTTAATCTTTACTGGACTTTATTAATTTTGCATAGTTAATGATGAGACTTTCAACTTTTCAAGAGTTTCTCACAGCTTGGCTTTTTTCAATTTACAATGATGTTTTCTTCTAAAAACACCTTTGAATATGGTTTCTCCTCCATTTATTCTATTCCTTTAAAAACATTTTAATTAATATATATTTACATATCAACTACCTATTTATCTGTTACTTTCATGTGTATTCTGGGGACTTGTTTCCAATTTTTCTTTTTAGTTGAAGTTTTAATGGTTCATTTTCCATTTTTTAAATTTCCATTAGCTCTATTTTCAACTTTTTATTTCTTATTTCATTAGGAGACAGGGGCATGCTTTTGATAGCAACAGGAGACAACATATTCCTAGGCAGGCAAAGACAAGTCCCTGGTGAAACCTGACCTTCCAGCCAAAGACAGGTTGAAGCCTGAAAACAGAGCTGCCAGTTCAGATAGAGGCCACGACAGGAACTTTTATCCCCATCTTGCCCTCTCTCTATATATTGATTTGGATGATACCTTTTAACCAATCAAATGGTGCTTTTCCAAAGATCACCACGGACCAATGAGCATGCACTCTACCATTCTGAGCCCATAAAAAAATTGGACTTAGCCTCATATGGGTCTACTCATTTTTGGTCCCCCTCTAGTTGCCAAGGGCAACCTGCTTTCAGGGTCCCCTCTCACAGTTCAGAGCTTTCCTTCCGTCTTTCCATAAAATTCTCTGCCCTACTCTAACTGGTGTCTGCTCATCTTATTCTTCTTGGTCACATGACAAGAACCTGTACCTCACTGAGCTGCGGGGCGGCAGTAACAAGAAAGCTGCAACACGCTCCCATTCGCCCAGCTGAGAGCGGGAAGTGAAGCTGCTGGGTACAACGCCCTCCTGCTCGCCAGGCAATGGGAGAGAAAAAGCCACTGGGCGTCATTCCCTTCTGCTTCCTAACTACAAAAGCCATAATATTTCTTGGGGGCTCAGACTTCAGCATTCCCCAGGCTTCACGGTTGTCGGCATCTCTGTTTTCAGTCACCACCATGTTCCCCTCATCCAGATGCCAGTGCCCAACGTGGAAGCTGCAGGCGGCACGCCTGGTCCAGCCCTGGGCTGAGTGCAGAGTCACAGCAGGAAGAGGATCTGGGTGAGTAGCACAAGCCGATTGCAGCCTGCAGAACCGAGTGTGGAGAGCGACCCTAATGTGCCAGTGCGAGAACCCAGGCAGAGGTCATGGCAGCTGCAGAGATTTTCAGTGGGCAAAGCGGCACCGAAGGAATCCTGTAGCACTTTGTCACCCAGGGACAATCTTAGCTAGTACAGTGGTGCAATCTTAGCTCACTGAAGCCTTGAACTTAGGGGTTCAAGCGCTTCTCTCACCTCAGCTTCTTAAGTAGCTAGGATCACAGGCATGTACCACCACACCCAGCTATTTTATTATTTTATTTTTTTGAGAGGGGGTCTTCCTATATTGCCCAGGCTGCTCTTGAGCTCCTGGCCTCATGAGATCCTCCTGTTTCAATCTCCAAAATTGTTGGGATTACAGATGTGAGCCACTGCATTCAGCTTTATTTTCTGTTAAGTTAATTTTATTAGTAATTGTTCGTTTCATTTAAGAAAATTCAGAATAAATGCTCAAAGTTTATTCAGATTATAATGTCATATAAACACTTAGGAGGTAGAAAATTTCATCCAGTTTAAATTATCATATATTAATCTTCCTTTTAGTGGCACTTTGGTATTTTTGATTCATGTTACAGTTTTCCTACTGCTTTAGCATGCTTATAATAGTCTAAGTGCACTGCAACTCTTGTTTAGGCAACATTTAAATTCTCTCTTTATTTTAGAAGCTTAGGCCTTCCGTTTTCTGAAAGAGCACAAGGACCTTGGACACCTACTTTACCTCTAGGCGTTACTTGCCTCACTAACCAGTTTCCAGTTAAAGGCGTGGGAAGTACACTGTCCCCTTAATGGATACTGCTCAAGTTTCAGTTTGTTCCATGGTTGTAAGAAGGATGAACAAATCACTTAAGCAAAGTAACTGGTTACTGCAGGAAATCCTGGCAGATTCCTGTCTATATACTCGTAAGCACACTCATATTTTTTTCATATATGTGTAACTTGGTTTTCTTCTGCTTTACTTACACTTAAGGGCAACTAGGAGATTACTGGTCAGGTTTCTCATCAGCTATGTTCAGTTCTATACTTTGTCTGTCTTGATCATGGGGCGTTTTTTTCTTTATCATTCAATTGAGTCTATGCAACTCTAGAGAAGTCTAATAAGAAAACAAAGTAGAAAGATTTTGAAAAGCCAATCCTCCTCCAGATGCATTACAACTATGTATTGTAGCTCCCATTTCCCGTGAAAACAGACCTTATCTACCTAAATTGGAAGACATTAGTTTTATGCCTTTTTCTCTTTTTCTTTTTTTATTCTTTTCTCGTGTTCCATGATGATGTACTATCCCCTTGCGACATAGAATAGAGTTTGAACCAAATGTGTGCTTTCAATTTAATTGAAATGTATTCTGGGAGAAAATTCCCAGCATTTTTTCTGATAGAATTAAAGTTGAAATCTCAAGGTATTTTGATGGCATTACAAGTGAGTTTTAAAAAATAAAATTATTCAGACATATTTTTAATTAATCACCTCCATTAAAAATTTCTAATGACTGATATTAGTTGTTTTGCTCTATAAATAACATTTTAATAGTTTCATGAAGGACCACCCCTTAACAGAATAGATAAGATTAACTGAAGTAGATTATTTAGCACAAAAACAGAATAGTCATTTTATTATAATGAACAAAAATTTACTTAAGAATGTATTTGCAGTGTTTCTACAATAATAGCAAGAATTATTATTGACTTCTAGTCATTCAAAAATAAAATTTAAACAAATGGATTGACTTACGTCCTTTTGATTATTCCTTTCTAAATTCTGTCACTGTGGTATTCTATAATTTTTGTCATTAAAAACAATGTATTTTATTTTTATGGCTAATTTTTTGTAATAATATTTTCAGGTTGATAATTTGAGAGTTAGTAAGAAAATATTCCTAGCAGCCTTTTGAGGAAACTAATGAATATGTGCAAGTGCTTTATTAAAATTAAGTAATTTTTGTAAATATACTCTATATAAATGACACTTGTCACCTTAAAATTAAAGACTAAAATTTATAGACACTTTTATTAAGTACAAACTGGGAAAAACGTTCAAATTTGAATTGTTCTACAATGAAATTATAATTCATTTAAGTCATTTAGGTATATTTTGAATCACTGGGAAATGTGCAATTTCCAACCAATTTCAAACTTCTAATATCCACCCACACTACATTAAGTTGTAATGAAGTTAAATCAAGACAGTATGGTTGTTATATGGGCAGTTTATCAGATTTACTGGAAACTCACTGAAAAAAAACTTAGTATTCTCACAGAAGCTTTAATTTCACTAACTTAGACTTTATTCAAGTAATTTGCTTGTTTGATCAAGTATATCCTAAGAATATAAACTTCAAAACACTTTGGTAAGAAAACACAAATTATAGTTATATAATAAAAATGTTTATAAAATGATGTAACATTTGTGTCTAATGAATCAAAATTAAAACTAATTTGTTGTATTTCCAAATAATAATATACATATTCCATAATATTTTATTCTTTATACTTACATTAGTCAGTGATAAGTTCAGCTTGAATTTAAAAACCTACATGATATAAACAAAAAAATAAATGACCTTCAATATGTCAAGTCAATAGAAGACAAATCTTAGTGCTTTTTTTACTTAGATATTTTCATCTATTTCTAATGTATTATACCATATTATAGACACAAAGATCAGTAAGACATCATTTAATCAAGTCAGAGCACAATAAAATAAATATATGAGAGGAATAATCAAATCACTTTTTGGTAGCATACTAGTGTCATCAGGGAAGTATAAAATACACTTTATAAGGAGGTCAAAAAATTGGTAGATCACAGATGTTTTCAGGTAATTAATCAGGATTTCTTGAGAAATTAACTTATATAAAAGAACTATGATACAGATAGGATGTTAACAGAGAGAAGAGGAGGCCATGGGAGGCCAGGAAGAATGTTGGGAGGAAAATAGTGGCAATTGGTTATTGGGATAAGTTAAAATATTTGAAAAAAAATAGACACAGAATACTTGCACAATAAGTTCAAGACCTTTGTTATACATCCATGAAGAACAGTTTAAATGGACTTGTTTAGGCAAATGGGAAAGCCACATGCAAACACTGCTTTACACAGATTTTATTGGCAGTTATTTTAAGGATGAATAAGCATAAGGAAAACTTCTTTTCAGTAGTAGTTGAAATCTTTTAAGCCAGAGATAATTAGAGCTTGAGCTGATTTGCTGGTAGTAACCTCTGAATCAATGGAGCAGATGAAAGAGACTCAAAAAGAGGCAAACTGTACATAACAGGGTTACTCGTTGAGGAATGAGAGAGTGTGGTAAAATGGTGAATTCCAGCACAGCTGACTCCAGGTTGTACTTTATTATTAATAATTGTATTATTAATAAGATTTGCATTGTTGCCAAAGTTAAAATAATTTCCATTGAAATTTGTTTTTTAAACCATTGTTAGATTAGAAACATATTGCCTAATTTTAAAACATTTCTCATTATACGTTTTGTAATATATTTCCTACTTAGGTTTACTTTAATTAGGGATCTAACTCTATACAATATAAATCCTTAGAATGGTGTTGAAATGCTGTTTTATGACTCAGTATATGGTCAATTTTTGTAACTGTTTCATATGTACTTGAAAATATGTATTCCCCAATTGTTGGATGCATTGCTCTATATGTGCCAATTAGAGTACAGTTTGTTAATTATGTTATTCGACTCATCTATGTCTAATAATTTTATGTTTGCTTATTCTATCCATTATCAGAGTAGTACTAAAAAGCATCTCAAATGATTGTGGATTTCTCTATTTATATTTCAGTTATTGCTGTTTTTGCCTGATATATTAATATTATAAAAGTGTCACATTGTCTACATACAAATTTAGATTTATAATTTTGATTTTTTCTCGCTTTATACTTTGCACATTCCTGTATACTTATATTTAAGGCATGTGTCTTTTATTCAACCCTTTTATTATGTAACTCAGTACAACAATATTAGCCATAAAATATCTTTATAAGGTCAGAGTGTTTGTCTGTCTTCTTCATGACATACCCAGTTGTCTAGCAGTATATTTTGCATATAAGAAATGGTAATAAAAAATTCAATTAATGGCTAAATAAATAATGAACTTCTATTTCAGTTATCTTTAGCATTAATTATCACTTTCTTTGATATAGTATTTCTTTTTTTTTCCTCCCAGGATGGCAGTCAGTTCTCTGCATGTATCCTAAACTACCTAATGACAGCTATTTTGCCACAGAATTCTCTCTCCTATAGAACATTGAGCTCAAGTCTATCTATTTATCTCTCTATCCATCTGCACATATGTATATTACACACCCATATATTCATGTACTGGGATATGTGCATATCGCATATTCTACTACAGATCCTGACTTAGTTCCAAAATTAATACTGGAATGAGGATGTAAAGTTTAGGTTCATATATTCGTGAAATATACTTACTAATTTTACTAAACATTATACCTATATAGCTTACCCTATGTACTATTTACAGAATAAATTAATGTAAAATTATGCCTTCATGTGTTACAATCCAAGTATTGGGTTTCTCTGTTTAAATTTCCTAGACATAGTAAAATAGAACAGCATTTTCTTTTGGATAATCAATTGTTATAACATGAAATTGCAGAAAACCTCATGAGAGCTCCCCAAAGAAATTAAAAGACAGTCCATGAAAACATATATTTATCCTACACAGACAATTATGTCATTGGATACCTAGATAATTGTTTGTTATGGTATTAATGTCTGGATGAGTTAAGAAGTCACATAGGTTTACAGTTTATAATACCTTGGTATTTCACCAAATCAGCTTACATATCTCAATTTTTCTTCCTCTAAACAACACAAGTTTTATGTTTATTTTGTGAGTGCTATAAACTTTTTAAAAAAGGATATAAAACAAGAATGTGAAATAGTTCATTAAGTACTAGATAACGTATTTGCATTTTAGTGGAGACATTGGGAATAGTTCATAGTTAAGATGATAGATGGATTCAAATCTAAAAAACATTTTAATTAATGAGATTTGACAAAACTATTTTAGATGGTTGCAAGTTTACTTTGCTATTTTAAAAGATAGTGACAGTTCTGTATAACCTAGAAACACCCAGTGTGGAGTTTGGACATGACATGCACATGCCTCATTTATATTTTGATTACTTTCTAAGTGCCGACAAGGTACTGTGTTCATGAATAATTCAAATCATCTAAAAGAATGGGCTTTTTACATTCCATTTCAGAGTTTTGTTTTTCAGGCAGGATGTCTTAACAATGTAAAACATGTGTCACTGATTGAATATGATTAGAAATACACCGTGATCTGACAGTTAACAATTATTCCCATAAGTTTTATTCTTGCAGGCTATATAAATGATATAAAAATAGGCACAGTAACTCAAAGTATAAGTCACAGATACTTTAAAAATAAACAACATGTGTACTTAAAAGATAGAATAAAATTTAAATATAAGTGTATGATATTTTAGCCAATTAAATGCAATGGATTTAGTTAAGTGTCACAGAAAAATTACTATTAAAAATTTTAAATGAAAATGTGAAAGGCTATTGTTTTGAACTGAGCTTTTGTATTTGGCCCCAGCAGACCAGACCAAACCAAACCAAAATGGAGTCACTTATGCTGATGTTCCATGTCACCAAACCAAAGTTAATTCATTTATTTGACTTTCCCAGATATCAGAGGAAAGGTAACAGCCAAACTGGCCAAGGTCAGCCAGCATGATAAAGAAGTTCCCTCTACTTTAACCCTAATGAAAAAGTAACCTGATGTTAAACTATCCGCTATTGTTTTTATTGCTCTGTTTTCCTTGTTCTCACCATAACAAAATTCACTGTTCTACTGTACAATGAAGCTTTCATTCCATTTTGTAGAATGAATGGAAGCTGCTCAGATTCATGAATTGCAAATAAAAGCGCCAATTATAATCTTTAAACTAAATTTGTTGTAATTTTATCTTTTAAGAAAAATAATACACTAATGTACAAAAAACGAATTTTCAGTTTAAAATGATTTTCCAATTTTCTAAAGCAAACTACTTGAATACTAAAGCATACATTTTCAAATTCAACTAAAGTTTATTGCAGGATTTTCTTGATTCATAATACATTTATCTCTATGTGCTTTTTATTCCTCTAATAAAAAACAATAAAGTAGGATTTGTGAAACTTAAAATTTGAAATAAAAATTAAACAGGAAAAATTTTATTTATTTCCAACCACAGAACATAGTGCCAGTGCAGACTAAAACTAGAAACTAGTAAATTTACACATTGTTTAGTTAACTAGCATAGTTAATTTCAGTTCAAATATTTAGATATTGAAAAGTATTTAATTATAGAGTAAAAATAAACAGCAATTTGGAAACATTGATTTGATGTATTCTCAATCACTGATTGCTTTTCTAAAACCAATTTCATTTGGTCAATAGTAATGTTGAGCTTTGGCGAACTGACTGTTCTGACTGGATTGGCAGGCTAGATTAAATTTTTATTCCTATATACTTAACTCCTTTCTTTGTGATTATGTATCATTGTTTTTGTTATGCAAGATGACAAATACATTCTACACAATAATTTATAAAAAAAAGTTATTTGTATAATGTGTATGTATATATACATATGTGTGTGTATATATATATACAGACTGTTCATATATACGTGTGTGCATATATATAGTCTCAATTATATATATATGAACATACATACATGTGTATGTGTATATATATGAACATATATACATGTGTGAATGTGTGTATACATATATATGTGTGTGTATATATAAAACATGTGGAAGATATACCTACTAAAGTAACAGACTGTATATATGAACATATATATATATGTTTGCAAAGCACAAATGAGCTTTATTCCCACCTCTGTTCCCTTATCAATTAAATCACCCCCCGAAACATTCTCTGTTGTTAAGGCACTAAGTATCTTTGCAGCTATTCTATGAATATGCAAGTAATATGCAGATTATATTTAATATGTATTATAATGTGAACACTTTTTTATTTTACTTTTTTCCACTTCTTAATGTACATTAGTGATTGAACTACCTTTATACCTTCCAATTTAATTGTACTCCATTGTACGATTCTATTTTCATGTATTTGACTGTACTCTGTTGATGACTAGTTATGCTGTTCCTAAAACCTAATGCTGAAATGGGTTAGCCTTATACTTCAAGTGTATTTGTAAGTATAGCCTAAATTCCAAAACTTAAATGGTGAAAGGGGATATATCTGTATTTGATAGGTTACACCAATTTGTTAGTGGTAGAGGTTTATGAATTTTTATACCCACAAGAAATCTATGCGTATCTACGTTACTCAGTGATATCCTTAACATAGTATGTAATTATCCCATTTCAAATCCCAAATGGAATACTGCAATAGAAGTCAATTCTGAAAGTAACCACCCAGAGTCCTGACTGAATGGCCATAAATCCAGAAATTCCCACAACTCACTTAAGGTTCAATAATTTGCTCGAACAACTCAGAGAGATGAGGATAGCACTATGCTTAGAAATAATTTACAGTTTTATTCTAATGGATACATATACATAGGCAAGGACTAGAAATGTCCATATTGCAGAGCTTCCATGTGCTCTCCCTTGGAGTTAGAGTGTTCACAAACCGTCAATATGTTCACAAGCCAGGAAGCTACACTGAGCTCTGGGTCCATCATTTTACTGGAGTTTTATTATGCATTCATGAATAATTAAATCACTATCCATGTGATTTAATCATCTGCAAACCATTTTCTCTACCTTGAGGTCAGGCAGCTTAAAGTTTCAATCCTCTAATTGCAGGCTGTCTTTCTGGAGACCAGTCCTTATCTGGAAACCATGTAGGGGTCCACCATGAGTCACCTCATTACTCTAAGAAAGAAACTTCAATCATTCAGGAAATTCCCAAATAATTGTGATTATTTGAGCCAAGAAATGGGGACAAAGACCAGATTTATTTTTTATTATTCCATAGTACTCTAACACTGGACCAACCTAATATTTCAAAACGGGATTTCATTGTTCTTTCATTTTTATAAAACTTATAATTACTAAGGATGTGCATGTATTTTTGTCTGAACCATTTTGTTTTTATTTCCTATATCCTTTTCTTTAACCATTTAATTCTAGTTCATGGCCTATTTCCCCTAGAGATTTTTCTTTTAGTCTTCTTGATTTATAATGCATGTATATACATATATTTATGTGCACATATACAAATTAGCAACTTGTCATAAGAAGCACTTCATTTTTTTATATTTGTACACGGTATCCTTTTCCATGTGCAATTTTTAAAATGTAGTTGAATTTAAAAAGTCGTTTTTGCATCTTGATTGGGTCACTGTAAGTAAAACATTTCTAGGATTATGCTCAAGTAAAATAAAGTTTTCTTAGTACATTCTTGATATGCTTTTTAATCTCTTATATTTCTGAATATACTTTATAAAGAATTATACTGAATATTACCAAATGTCTTTCTGGCATGATAATTTATATGACTTTTTAAAAATTCAATAACATAATAGTGTTTAAAAGAGATTTTAATGTTAAACCAACACTTCATTCCCAGCATAAAACTGTTTTGTTACATTGCATTGTATTGGAGTTGCTCCTCATTTGTGTTAAAAATTCAAGGTGAGTGTGGAATCACCCTTCCCTTGACTTTATGTTTTCATCATTTAGTTAAAAACCCCTAACCTATTTACACCACCTTACTGAATATTCTTTAAAGGAGAAAGTAGTGAATTACCTTCTTTATAAGGTTCTCATCCTGGATTACGCCCTACAGGAGAACTTGAGACAAAGACCCCCAGTTTAGTAAATAATGTTGTACGTAGTCCCAGGTAGCTGCAAGGAGGATTTGAATGATAGAAACTGGGAAAGAGAGACAAACCATTTAGAAATACCTTACCGTTGTCCATTGCAATGGGTGACAGGGGCTTGACCTTTTTAGGATGTTTGAAATTCACTTCAAAATTATCCCAGGTGAGGACATGAAGGGAATATTTTTCTGCTGCCTTTATTCCTTAATTGGTTAATGAAAACTTTACACATTTTAATCCCCTAACCTCTAAGATTGCATATGTACAGGTGCTAAGTGAATTCCCACAGACATTCCATAGAGATACATCAGAGAAGTGAGAATTTCTGGAGCTTAAAGCAAAAGGTAGGGAGAGTTTCAGGTTGAGAAAATCCATTTTATCGCACAACTTTTCAGAAGACTACTTAGAAATTGTGGCCTCATCAATGCCTGGGGCAAGAAAAGGCCCTCCAAATTTACAATAGTGACAAAAGCTATCCAATGCAGTTAACTATTCACACCACTCAGATACTTACATTAAAGCCAGTCAGCAACAGCACCTCTTCTTGGTTGTAGCTCCATCTCTTAAAAGACATAATGCAAGTCAGCTAATAGGACAAAACAACAATTTATCTCCAGCAGCAGTGACCAATTCAAGCTGTGATTAATGTTCATCATCCTCTTCTTTCATCACTCATAATAGATTTTCTTCATTCTTGGCTTGTATTTTGGCGGGTCTAGGTTGCTTACTAGGTGAGTTGACCTATATCTTCTCCGCCAAAATTTCTGAGCCTTTATTTGCCTTGTTATTGTCTTTCTGTGTTTGTTACAACTGCCCATTTGCTCTTACCCTCCCAAACCATATAGCTTATGGATCCTCTGGTAACTGGCCATTATCTCCCTCTATATAGTAACTATTTGTTTTTTGTTAACTGGAAGGAGAAACACAAAGTGGTCAAGTATAATGTAACTTCAATTTCTGTGGAACTCTTACATGGAGAAAGTATTGTTGCCAGTAGTAGCAAGGACCTCTATCTAATTAGCAGAGCCTAATGTAATGAGGGAAGAAAGCATTTCCTAAGTTAGTTATTAAAAGTTATTGTGAGAGGGGCCTATAATGTTTCCATAACCCAGTTGATAGAATTTGAATATTTTTCCCTTCCAAATCTCATGTTGAAATGTGCTCCCCAATTTTGGAGGTGGGACCTGGTGAGAGACGTTTTGATCATGGGGCAGATCCCTCCTGAGTGGCTTGGTGCTATTCTCATGATAATGAGTGGGTTCTCCCTCTATGAGTTTACCTAAGATCTGGTTGTTTAAAACAGCCTGGAACTTCCCCCTCTGTCTCCTGCTTCTTCCGTCACTATGTCATATGCCTGCTTCCTCCTTTACCTCCTGCCATGATTGTAAGATTCCTGATGCCTCACCAGGAGTCAGGCAGATATTGGTGCCATGCTTATACAACCTGCACAACCATGAATCAAAATAAACCGCTTTTATTTATAAATTTCCCAGTCTCAGTATGCAATTACAATAATGCAAATGAGCACACCAGTTCCAAGTCTCATATTCTGGCCATTAGGGGCCCATCACCATTCATGAGCAATTGACAAGATAGCACCCATCCATAAATTGATATTCCTAAGCTGGCATCTCAGTTGAGCCTTGAAAAGGCTGTTTCACTATTATACTATGCTAGTTCCTTCAGATATGTGGGATCTGTGGTAGGACCAGTGGAAACCATGATCATGTGCTCATAGTCGCATCTTCTTTGCTGCAAAGTGAACCCCTTACTCTTAATGTTACATGAACTAACATGCCAATTGATCAAATATTTGCAATCATTTGGATACCAAGGTATTGTTGTGAAAATGTACTATGGGTATGTGATCTGAAAGCAAGTTACAGGACACAGCAAATAGAGGAATATACACATGGTAAGATTATTGCTACCAGGAACATCCCCTCCCCTCTTAAGAATGCTGACCCCATTGTAGGGAGCCCAAACAATTGCTTTCCTTAAAAAATAAATAAAGAAAGCAACCAGACGGCTTAACACATCATCAATGTTATTGTTTTCTTTTTTCCCTTTCCTTTCTTGTAATTTCAGTGTGTAAGGGTCTTTTATGTTAAATAGGAATAGGACGACTGGATAGCATTTTTTGTAAATTGATATTAGAGAAGTCATGCATATCAGGCATAAATCAACATCAGTTAGCTCATTATGATGAATACTGAAAGATTAAAATTGAATTCAGGAATGGTAATGTACAAAGATACTTTTAAATGATATTTTGAGTACTAGAATTTAATTCAACGAAAAGTGAAACAGTTGTTCTGTAAAAGAAAATTTTTAAATACATGATTGAATATATCCAAATGTCTTCAATACCATGTAGGTAATAATCATATAAAAGTAATTTAATAGCATACTAATTGAGATTCAATTTTATAATTGAAGATAAAAATGTAATATTAAGAACATAGTTAACACTTTTTTCATTATCACCATGAGATGTCTAATTAAAATTCTTTCTTAATGATGCTTTTCAACTTTTATTCCTTTAGAATAAAAAAGAGTAAGAAAAGAAAATACAATTTGAATATATTTTTTAAGCTAGATATTTACAGTGAACTGTCAAAGACCTCTTCACATTGACCTAAATCCATTATGTAGAATACTTTGTTATTTATTTAATTTGTAAAGTACAAGGCACATACGTTGTTAAATGCCCAAATTAAGAAAAAGAAAAGAAATAAATTACTGACTTTAGTAATTTTCCTTAAGTATAAAAAAAGACAAGGCCACAGTATTTTAATTTTACACAAAAGCTATTTGATATGAGTTTCATACTTTCATAATTAAATAGAAACTACTAGTTAAGAAGTTAGAAACTATGGTATTAGGATTTTAATGTGTTGTTTTTTATTTTTAAAAATTTCCAAGGCAAAATATATGAGTGTCTTTGCTCTCTGCATTAAAAATACTAGAATATCTGCTTGACATTTGAATGCATATTTCATTCACATCTATTGTTGCTATCAAGTTTTCCAATAGAGCATCAAAGCTGCTGAATACATGTTTAATTCCAAATTTCATTTCTTTCTAAATTGCACTATCCTTAAGCAATGCATCATCATCACAGGTCATTGCACTGATGAAATTAATCTGATAAAACACCTGTGTGACAGAGAAAATGATATATTAGTGTGATTCATCATTAATGAACATCATCAGCCCATGATCTATTAGTGTATTGCTCAAAGGATGGTGTCATTAGGAAAGAGTGAGTTCCCAGTGTTAAATTATGGTGTAGAAGGCAATAGCTAGAGAGTGTCATAACCCATGAGGCAGCAAGTAGATGTGCCAACACAAAATCAAATTCCTTAGAACTTTATTTTTAATTTAAAAATGTTAGATTTGCATCTTTGCTAATAAAGTTTAGTGCCCAAGGGCAAAATTAAGTATGTCTTGATAATTCATCTACTATTAATTGCTTATCTATCCTCTATAAATTCTAATATTTATGAGGAAGACTAACATATGCTTTATTACCAATGGGAAACACAAACAATTTTATTTAAAGGTAAATACAGAAGAATTTGGAGTATCTATGAAAAAAATTCTGCAAAATTGTCCCTTCTTATTTGGGCATAAATGTAGCATCAGTGACCAGTTTTTTATTTTCAGATTTAGTAGGAAATCACCCTAAAATGTCTTTGAGTAATCCAACCAGGAAATTTAAAATAAGTTTATTCAAGATCAAGTTAAGATCTGTGTGTACATATAGTAGAATTTAAAATATGCAGCTAACTTAAAAAATTTGAAATAATCTAAATAGACTTTTATACCTAATCATGACTAGTTTGGTCTATTGGTTTAAAATAACTTTAAAATGTGACTGAAGGTTTAACAATTGTGTTAATATGAACAGAGACTGTAAACTGAACCTCTGTCCAAAACATACCCTCAATGAGAAAAAGAGTTTTATCTGCTTAATTCCTTCTTTTGTATCTAGTATAGAGACTAGCACATGTTAGGCTCTGAAGTATTCCTCTAATTAATTAATTAACTCATTTAATATAAAAAATATTTTCAAACAGATTCAGAGGCCTTAGATCATGAATGCATTTTAATAGCATCTGTATTCATGTGGTTTGAAACATGATTTAAATACTATCAAACACTAAAAGTATCTTGTTGGTACTGTCATTAGTTTTCTTACCTATATGAAAAAATAAATTTTCTTACTTATATGAAAAAATAAATGTTTATATTCTTTCACTGTAGTCTTATAGATAAAGAAGCTACCACATGAAAATTTGAAATGGTCCAGGCAGGCATAGGTTGATAGTAAAATGTTTATCAAGGGGATTCATATTGCTACTGAGGCACTGTGTTAGAGGGACTGTCTGCTGGGGGCTTTGTTTCCAGCACAGCACTTCTCTGTTTCCCACCTCTGACCAGCTAGGGTCTTTTGTTTCCACTTTCCCACCTCTGGCAGGGCAGATAGCCAAAAAGGGAAAGAAAAACGTTTGAATGTTAATAGGAAAAGTATTAACTGGTTTGCATTCCAAAACTAGAGGAACAACAGAGTGACTGGAGGTATTATATACATATACACTAATCCACCAGAAGAAGGCTAACCAGAGCCAGTGTTTCTTTATCCCAACTTGAAATAAAAGGCAGTCCATGTAGATCCTTTTTTTCCCAGACAGAATGGGAGCCCTTCCAACAACACTAGACTTGTTTGTACGCACATCGGGAAGCTTCGTAACTGGAAAGGGTCAGGGGAAGCATTCTTCTTTCCTACAAAGCTTGAGACTGCAAAGTGGCGTAATTAACACCAAGGCAGATGAGACTGCCAAGAGAGACCACAACAGCCTTGTCTGTGAAGTCTCGGTAGCCCCCTGAAACTCCCTTCCCACCCCTCACTAGTAATGTTGGGGTGGGCAGGATATAGCCTGCGGAAAAAACAGTTGGAAGAAGTATCCTAGTCCAGAAAGTGCTCTCATTCCTCTAGGCAGAGGGAATCCCATAACAAATTCCTGCAGAGGGAAGTCCTCTTTGGCCTGATACTCCCTCTACTAATCAGGGGTCAGTGGGATAAGTATGAGGAACTGGCAGGAGAAACCCAGCCATAGTTGGTAGCCTGGCCCAGAGAGTCCCCTTGTTTCTTCGGGTCTGAGAATCCTCTCCTCTGTCTAGACACCTGGGGCAACTGTGGGCCATTGGTATGGAGATTCCACCGCAGCAAGTCTCTGACTAAAGAAATATCTTCTTCTCCCAGGGCCTGGGACTCTATTCCCCAACAGAAAAACACCCGGAGGTCCAGCTCAGAGAAACTTCTGGTCCGTCATGGAGCACACTCAGGGACCAATAGATGCCCTAACAGCATCGGATAAACCAAGCCAAACAAACTAATACCACAAAGACTCGGAAACTTCAACTGCCCTTTGAACCAGGATCCACAAAAGTAAGCCAGGACCTAAATGCTAAACATAAACAGAGTAACTGCCTTCTAAAAGGAAAGATTTAAAATTGGACATAGAGTCTCCTAACAGAATAGACAAAACACACCACATATAATTAAATCTCCTGTCATCCCAAGAATGAAGGAAATTATACTTTAAATAAGAAAAGATAAACAGCTGACATGAACACTGTGATAGATTAGATGTTTGGAATTATATGGCATTATAAAACGATCCAACAATCAATTGCACATTTTCTTGAAGCAAATGAAAAAATAGAGAATCTCAGCAAAGAAACAGAAGTTAATTTTTAAAGCCTACTGGAAATTATAGAACAGAAATAAATTAGAAATGACAGAGAATAGAATCAGTGAACTTGATCCAATGTACCCAGTTCAGCCTTTACCCAAGCTGAACAATGGAGAGGAAATAGACCAGGAAAAAATGAACAAAACAGTAGAAACACGTGGGACAACGAAAGATATGAGATTTGTTTCATCAGCTTCCAGAACAGGGAAAGAGTGTGAGACAAAATAATATTGAAATAAATAATGGCTTGAAAACTTTTCAAGTTAGTTTAAAACACACACGTATAAAAACACATGCATACCTGGCTATAGTTTCAAGAAAATGAATGAAATTCAAAGGCATTAAAGACAAAGAAATCTATGCTAAGACATAACATAGTCAAACTTCTGAACATTTTGAAAAATAAAGAAATAAATCTTGAAAGCTGCCAGAGAGAAACAACTTAAAGAGGAACATAGATTGTAATGTCTGCAGGTTTCTCATCTGAAATCATGGAGTCCGGAAGAAGTCCACATTTTTCAAGTGCTGGACTAGAAAGAAAACAAAGCAAACAAGCAGAAAAACACCAACCCTGTCCACCACAAATTTTATATTAAGTCAACCTTCAGGAATTAAGGGGAAATAGATACATTTCAACTAAAGGAAAATTTTAAAACTTTGTTGCCAGCAGACCTATTCTTAAAGAAAAGCTACAGGAAGTTCTTTGAGCAGTGTATTAGTCTGTTTTCATGCTGCTAATAAAGACATACCTGAGACTGGGTAATTTATAAAAGAAAGGGGTTTAATTGACTCACAGTTCCACGTGGCTGGGAGGCTTCACAACCATGGCAAAAGGTGAATGAGGAGCAAAGTCACACTTTACAGGGCAGTAGGGAAGAGAGTGTATGCAGGGGAACTCCCATTTATAAAACCATCAGATCTCATGAAACTTACTCACTATCAGAACAGCATGGAAAAGACCCACCCCCATGATTCCATTACCTCCCACTGGGTCCCTCCCATGACATGTGGCAATTATGGGAGCTACAATTCAAGATAAGATTTGGGTGGGGACAAAACCAAACCATATCAAACAGGAGAGAATGATAATTTTGGAGCATCAGGAAGAAAGGGGGAATATAAAAAGAAAAGATACATGGGTTTATAAAAGACTGTTTTTTTCTTTCTGCATTTTAAATAAGCTCACTCTACTGCTACACCTCACCTTTGTTTATCATACTTTAGTCTCCTTGGTTTTCTTTCCTTTCTTAACTATGTCACCCTCACTCTTATCTTGGGTAGGGCTTTTGCACAAGGTGCACCCACTAGGTTGGGACATATTCCTTCTCTTTTGTTCCCTCCCATCCCTCTCCAAACCAGACCTTGAGACAGAGCAGAAACACTTATTAAGGGCCTTCCAGGTCCCTCAATCATTGAAAAAAATAAAAGATCTTGAGTCTGTTCCAAGGAAATTTCAGGTACTTAACTAGTCTTGAAAAGTAAATGAGCAACCTGATAAGAATGAAGATAGTAACTGTGAAAAGAAAATAAATCTTGGGACCCGCAAATCACTGAACTAAAGGAAAAAGTCAAGCTGAGAACTGCTTAGGGCAAACCTGCCTCCCATTCTACTCAAAGTCACCCCTGTGCTCACTGAGATAGATATATATCTGATTGCCTCCTTTGGAAAGGCTAATCAGAAACTCAAAGGAATGTTATCCCTCATCTCTCACCTATCTGTGACCTGGAAAATCCCTCCCTGCTTGGAGTCTTTCTGTTTTTGCTTCAAATTGTCCCGCCTTTCCAGACTGAACCAATGCACTTCTTACATATATTGATTGAGGTCTCATATATTGCTAAAATGTATAAAACTAAGCTGTGCCCCAACAACCCTGGGAACATGTCATCAGGACTTCCTGAGACTGTGTCATGGGCGTGTCTTCAACCTTGGCAAAATAAATGTTCTAAATTAATTGAAACCTGTCTCAAATTCAAAATCTTGGGGGTTCACATAACAGTAGTCTCCCAAGCAAGACACAGCAACTAAAAAATAATATCTTAACATAATTTCTTGAGCTGTTTTTCAGAAACTCCCACCAAATGGAAAATGCTGACTGCTGCAACATAGACCACAGACAAGGAGGAACTGACTGCTGAACTCTGACTGCAGTTCTTTGTTCTACATTTCTTTCTGAGGGGCCTGAAGAGGGTCATACCCACAGGGCAAACCAATGTTCAACCTCTGTGTATTGGTTTGAAACTTTACCTGCAACTTCTGCTTTCCTAAGATGTACCTCTGCCTTCAAAATCTCTTGCTTGTAAAGCACTGCGGAGTTTGAGTCTTAAGTGTCAGCTGTCTATCCTTGCTTCGTACCTGAGATAAATGACCTTTGCTCTCACTGCAAATCTTGGTGTCAGTGTCTGGCTTTACTGTGCTGGGTGAGTGAACCCATTAGGTACAGTAACAGCATTTCCAACTTTTGATCTAAATACTGACTTTCAGCATTTCTCAAAATATTCTATGTAAGATGAATCATTTATTCATTTAGTTTATTTGTGGGTTTTCTACCTGTAGATACTGTTATCTCCTCAATAACACTGTTCTCATTGGTAACTATGTGTGAATTTGACTAATGTTAGTTGCCTTGCTGGGCCATAGGCTCCATTAAGACAGAGTTATTATGGTTTGTTTATTGCTTAGATGAAGACGTGGCATGCGGTGATTCTATCTGCCTATCCTGTTCCACTCCCCTCCTGTTTCTCCTCTTATGTAAAGCTCTTCTTCCATCTGCGCTTTGTGGCTTTTCCTTCCAAATCCTTAGAAACTACAATATTTTCCTTTTAAAATTAATCTCTTTTTCTTCACTAATTCTTTCCTATTAACTTTTAAATCTTTTCAGTTGGCCGTCCATAAAACCAAACCAAACTCAACTAAATCTAAACCCCAGATTCTTTACACTTCTCCAGCTATGGGAGTAATTGTCCTTCTTCACAGCCCGTGTTTGCTGAATTCCACTTAGCCATCTGCTCATAGAGTTTTCAGCTCCCATCCAGCTATAAAAATGATATTGCTATATAATTTTTACACCTGTCAGAAAAAAAAAGGCCTCTTTTATAAGACCTCTCTGCAATATTCTATGTCTGATGTCTTCTAATTTGGAGATGTCCACTGTGGGTTCTCATTATTTGTTTAACCACTTTCTTGTTTACTCACTTTCCTCAGCCTAAACAGTAAATTTTGGATTTCTCCAAGTATAGATCTTAATACCATTCCCAAGCTCAACATGTATGGAACAGGAGGCCATTATTTTTAGTGAAATGACTCAAACAAAAAGTAAAAAACTGCATGTTCACACTTATAAGTGGGAGCTAAACAGTGGGTACACATGAACATAGAGTGCAATAATAGACATTAAATACTTTAAAAGGGGAAGGGTGAGAGGGTAGTGAGGGATGAAATATTACCTATGGTGTCCAATGTACACTATTTGGGTGATGAGTATATGAAACGCCCAGACTTCACCACTGTCCACTATATCTGTGTAGAACAACTATATTTATATCCCTAAATCCATAAACATAAATTTTTTTTTTTTTTTTTGAGACGGAGTTTCGCTCTTGTTACCCAGGCTGGAGTGCAATGGCGCAATCTTGGCTCACCGCAACCTCCGCCTCCTGGGTTCAGGCAATTCTCCTGCCTCAGCCTCCTGAGTAGCTGGGATTACAGGCACGCGCCACCATGCCCAGCTAATTTTTTGTATTTTTAGTAGAAACGGGGTTTCACCATGTTGACCAGGATGGTCTCAATCTGTTGACCTTGTGATCCAAGGGAAAAACGTATACCATCAGAAAGAGAGCCAAATATTTACTCTTGATCCCATTATTTGTAATTTTTTAAAAATTCAAATAATTCAAACACTTAAGAATAAATGATTACTTAATTAAACTAATATGTTTCATGTAACAATTCCATGTCATGAGAAATAAACAAATTGTTAAGTAAAAAATTCAATTGAATCAATATTATGATATGACATATATATGTGCCATCTATATTAGAATATCTCTGTGTTGAAATTCATTTTGTTTCTATTAACTCCATACAGAAACCATGAATTTATATATATATATATATATATATAATTTATAACTGGATGTCCAAACTGATGAAATATTCTTACTTCTAGCATTAATATAGAGCTGCATGGCCCTTGAGTTAATATTTATCAAATAGCTGCTTTCAATGAGGCAATGTGTGGTGGCTTTATATAAATATATGGGTATGTAGGAGAAGTGAGTGGGTACATGTGGGTATAAAATTTTATGCATATATATATGTATAAATAAAACTTCTTGTAAAAGCGGTACTTTTTTTCTCAATATCTAAATGCTTATGTTACAAAACACTGTCATCATTTGCCTTATCTATTTTAATCCCCAAAATAATCCTAAGGAGAAAATAATATTATCCCTGCTTGACAGAATGTTCATTAAATTTTATCATATATTATTCCTAATCTTCATAAAATTACAAATGATAAATAACATTATCAAAACTATATAGGTTCAGAAAGTTTTAAAAATTGCCCCGGGTCACATATCTCTAATGTCATTGGAAATTAAACCAAGATGTCCCTGACTTTACAACTAAAATATCAAATTCAGTTGCCAAATTTGTGCAAATAGAAAAATGAAGCAAGAAGTAGAGAAAGACCCAAGGTCACACAGTGATTCAAAGCATGCAAACCAAGGTCATCTGGGTCTATATTATCTGAAGGCAAAGTCAGGTACAGCCTGGCCCTTTATGAGTGGAGCTAAGTAAGATCAAAGAGATTCAGAACCCCTTTCTCCAGGCAAATTCAACTGTTATCTGATTCTTATTGAGTTCCCACTCAATCCCTAGACCCTCAGGACCTAAAAGAAGAGACTGGACAGCAACCCCTACCCTGACATGTATCCAGTTTTCACATTACTAACCAAGTGTCTTATCTTCTTTTAATCTCGTTTTCCTCTTTCTAAAGTGATACTTACTTTGCAGTAGTGGAAGAATGTAGGCATGTGCAAACAGGACAGGGCCCCACACTGAGGAAAAAAACTAATAAAAATCTCGCTTTCCTGTATATTCTCTTTACCTTCACTAGCCTCTCATCCTGTTTCTCTATTTCTAATTTTACTTAACGCTTTAATGCTCCACTTACATTCCTTCTTCCTTCAGAAATCTGTATTTTATACTCTAGGAGACATTTCACCCACTACTGAATTCTGAAAGCCTTTTGTCTATACCTTTATAGTGACCATAATATTTTTACTTTGTATCAGAATCAGATTGATAGATACATTAACCTCCCACTTGGCAATTGGCTCCTCATGAAAACTTAAGTTTTGTTCAAAATTCATGAGGAACTTCTTAAGAGTCAGTACTTATTAAGTCAGTAGAGATTCAGAGACAAAAAGCAGAATACGTGCTATAAAACATCTCACAGTCTGGTAAGATTAAGCCAGCTGTATAGCCTTCAACTCCCAGCACGATGTTAGTGGTAACACATCATTTAAGTACTCCCCTGTGGATGAACAAATAAATGAATTAATTGGTTATTTGGCTTATTTACTGCCAGGATTGTCACACTCTTTATTAACCAGCTAATTGTTAAGTAATTAAGTTTTTACAAATGTATTTGGAAATATATGTGTATATATGTTTTAAATAGAGAAGGTTTTTGACTTCTGATGGAGTTGCCTCTCAATAAATCATCATAAATTGAAAATATTTTAAGTTGAAAATGCACTTAATACACCTTATCTACTGAATATTATAACTTAGCCTAGCCCACCTTAAATATGCTCAGAACACATACATTAGCCTACAATTGGGCAAAAGCATCTAACACAAAGCTTCTTTCATAATAAAGTATTCAACATCTCATGTCATTTATTCAGTACTGAACTGGAAGTGAAAAACACAATGGTTGTATAGGTACTCACCATTAATGTACACAGCTGACGGCACACTGAGCCTGAGGAATGTTCGTAGTATTTAACTAAAAGTAATTGCTGGATGATGGGGATGCTACAGCCACAGGGTCATCAATTTTTCTCTCTTCTGATGAGACTCGAGAACAGCTGGTAGAAGGCACTGATAATCACTTTCTGATGGCTTAGCAGGCATAGTGTTCTTTAGGAAGGCCTCAAGTTTTAACTGTACAGCTTGTTTCTTCTTTTTATTATCATCCAAAAAACAAAAAATGCTAGCAACACAGTCCTCTGTAGAGTATCAAGTTGTTTATACATGTGACCATGAGGCTGACTGGGAGCTGTGGCTCAGTGCGCCTGCCCAGCATCACCGGAGTATCTTACTCCATATCACTAGCCTGAAAATGGATCAAGCTACGAAACTTGAAATACAATCTCTATTAAGTAAGTATTGCTTCCAAACCATCATAACGTCAGAAAATTGTAAGTCAAAGAATTGTAAGTAATTTGTAATAAATATGCATATATATTTATGCATGTATATGTGACGAATAAAGCAAATTTCTCAACGAGAACTTCACCCAGTAATCTTAGCTACCTCAAAGAAAGACAAAAGAAAACTGAGAAATTGCGTTCTTCCTAACAAGAACTTCTTTGCTGATAACCTTAAAACTTAGCTAAAGACTTTGAAGTGGCTGAAATTTGGGTTTTGGACAAACTTGCATCAAAATTGTGGCTCTACCTACTACACATATTACCTAGGAAAAGAAATCAGCAAATTAACTATGACCCTAATCACAATCATCACCAAAAAGCTAAGAATTACCAAATGTTTAATATACTGATATTATGCTAAGCACCTACTACATATTATCTAGTTTAATCTTCATTAAATCATTGAAATAAGTATTAGACCACATGGACAACTGAGGTCCCAGGAAATGAATTGATTGAATTCAAAATCCTGTCTGACTCCAATGGCTGGAACCTTAAGTACAAGCAACATGGTGCTTCCTGTTTGAATTCATTTCCTTTATCAGTAAAAAGAGGTAATTACATTGAACAGGGCTGTTTATAAAATTAAATATATAAAATCATATGAATAATTTGAAGCACCGGGATGACATTCAATAAACTAAGGAAAAATAAAAAACAAAATAATATAGCAATGTAAGCTGTGAGTATCAGAATCAACCCTTACGATTTAGTCCTACCTTTTTAGGTTGCCAGTAAATTAATTAAGAAATTGAAAGGTTCAGTAACTTCCAAAGAATTCAAACAACTAAGTGGTACAAATAATAGAAACTGTATTGGGGTCGGGAGCAGTGGCTCATGCCTGTAATCTTAGCACTTTGGGAGGCCAAAGCTGGAGGATTGCTTGAGGCCAGGAGTTCAAGACCAGCCTGGGTAACATAGAGATGCCCTATTGCTCCAAAAAAAAAAATAGTAAATTGTTAGCTGGGTAAGTGACACACACCGTAGTCCCAGCTATTCACAAGGTTGAGATGGAAAGACCACTTGAGCCTGGGTTGAGGCTGCAGTGAGTTATGATTTCACCACTGTACTCCAGCCAGCATAACAGAGTGAGACCCCATTTCTAAAATAATAAAAAAGAAAGTTGCTGGGCGTGGTGGCTCACATGTGTAATCCCAGCACTGTGGGAGCCTGAGGCAGGTGAATCACCTGAGTTTAGGTGTTTGAGACCAGCCTGGTCAACTTGGAAAAGCCATGTCTCTACTAAAAATACAAACATTAGCTGGGTGTGGTGGCACATGCCTGTAATCCCAGCTACTTGGAAGGCTGAGGCAGAAGAATCCTTTGAACCCAGGAGGTGGAAGTTGCAGTGAGCCGAAATCACACCATTGAACTCCAGCCTGGGGAACAAGAGTGAAACTCTGTCTCAAAAAAAAAAAAAACGTTTAAAAAAGCGATGCTACTTCACAGCTTGGGCCTTGCAATACTAAATGTACCACAAAATACTGAATGAGATTCAGAGAGAAAAGAGACAGCAATATTGCTCAAGGTGGACCTCTGAAGAATAATGGAAAATGATACGGCTATTTAGCATTGAGAGAAAAATACCACTTAGTAACTCTCCTTAAACACACAGAAGTTTCATATGATATGTAAAGTAACTATTCTCTTTTCCACTGAGAATAAAAATATTGCAGTTAAATTCAGGAATAGACTATTTACTTAATGCGAAAGCATGTTTTGCTCAAAAAAGAGCAGGTTAGTAGAAGAGATATTAGAAGTACTCTTTTAAGGCTCTAAGAATCAAATAATAACTATCTCCCCAAGATAAATTAAGCTCAATGCTATATAGGCAGTAGAATAAATCTGAGGCCATCTGACGCTCAATATTTAGTAATTCGCATTCTGCCAATGTACCGAATTGGCTTAACCTCAGATCTATTATATTGAAAATCTGATATTTTATATAATTAAGAGAAACTCTTGAAAAATTAAAGCATTTTAAGCCACTTGGCTTTAAGATTCCACCAAATACTGTGTCAGTTGAAATAACTCCTGCTGGAGAAGATAAAATAATGGTTCCATTTTACTGTCTTTTACACTCAGTAATAATGGCTTGTAATTATAGAACACCTCTCTTCCGTGGAGCTTAATGTGTTTTGCAGACATTGCTCATTAATCCTTCTCCCTTACTTTTAAGGTAGGTATCACAGTCCTCATTATACAGATGGAGAACCCGAGGCACAGAGAAGTTAATTGATTTGCCCAAGGTCACACAGCAAGTAAGTGACAAGGCTATGACTTCTGATTCACCATTGAATGCCTTGCACACCAGGTCATTCAGCTTTTCCCATTGGGAAGAAGTAATGCATTCATTTTTATCAAAGTTCAACTCCAGGCTGCTAAATTCCTTGGGGCAGAGTTGCATATTGCAATTTCACACCACAGCATTGGCACATTGTGAATTCACACAGAGAAGCTCTCGTACTGAGCTGCAAGGTTACTAATAAAAATAGAGAAGAAAAGATGTCTGAAAATGGCTCTCTGAGATGTCTGAGTTTGTACTGCTAACAATACACACTATCCTTCTCAAACAACCAACAGCATAAAACCCTGCGAACTTCAGGTATCAAATTCTAATGATCGCAAATGTTTTGAAAACCCTTTAACAGTGATAAAACAAAAGCCCTAACTAGGTCATAGTAAAAGTGTTTTACAGATGTGCTTCATTTATTTATGTGTGTGTGTGTTTATTGATTTGTCTAAGACACACAAACTCTTCTACCTGGTCTTCCAAAAACATTCATAAATAAGCACTCCATCCAAACAAGACAACCAGCACTTAAACTGTTATCACTTCACAACAGCAGAACATTATGTGAAACTGCTGTCTAATGGGCACAACAAATTGCTGATTGTGTAAAACCTGAAGGAAGACATTCTAGACACAAAGATTGCCTGATTATTTCATAACCCAATATTCTATGTAAGTGAGCAGCACAGAATACCATTTTCTTGCTGGCTGAAGATGCAATAACAACCTTCAGCAGCCCATTTGTCCTGCTTAGTTCAAAATGGGAGAAATTCAGAGAAGTGCCAAAATGTAGCTTTCTTCATTCCAAGTAAGTCTTTGAAGATTGTCATTAATGATTTTTCCTCTGAAGCATAGCCAAGCAAGTGCTATAGAATTCTTATCTGACTTAATGTTCTGTAGATGCTGTGAAGTGCTAGTGAAAGAGAAACAACAAAAATCCTTTCCTATGAAATGATACTGGGATTTAATTAGTGAATGGCCTCCTTCATGTAGTTCTCTTAGTTTTCTAGTGGGTTAAACCTTCAGTTTACTTTCTCAGACACTAAAAAATCAATTATTACCAACTTGTAAAGGTGTTGTATTGTTATTGGAAAGGGGTCTCGATCCAGACTCCAGGAGAGGGTTCTTGGATCTCCTGCAAACAGGAATTGGAAAAGAATCCATAGAGGAAAGCGAAAGCAAGTTTATTAAGAAAGCAAAGAAATAAAGAATAGCTACTCCATAGGCAGAGCAGCCCCGGGGGCTGTTGGTTGCCTATTTTTATGAATATTTCTTGATTGTATGTTAAATAAAGGATAGATTATTCATGAGTTTTTCCAGGAAGTGGTTGGCAATTCCCAGAACTGAGGGTTCCTCTCCTTTTTACACCATATAAGGTAATTTCCAGTGATTGCCATGGCATTTGTAAATTGTCATGGTGCTGGTGGGAGTGTCTCTTAGCATGCTAATGTATTATAATTAATGTATAATGAGCAGCGAAGATGAACAGAGGTCACTCTTGTTGCTATCTTGGTCTTGGTGGTTTTTCTTTACTACACCCTATTTTATTAGCCAGGTCTTTATGACCTGCATCTTGTGCCAACCTCTGATCTCATCCTATGATTTAGAATGCCTTATCCTCCTGGGAATGGACCCCAGTAGGTCTCAGCTTTATTTTCCCCAGCACCTATTCAAAATGGAGTTGCTCTAGTTCAAACACCTGTGACAATATAGCCAAAAAAATAGATCATGCTTAAACATCCTGAGACATACAGGTCATATCACTCTTGGGCTAGAATGCTCTTCACACTCACTGTTAGGTCAATGATGTCTATTCTTTGTTGGTTAGGAAAAAGTTAAAAAAATAAGCAAAATACTGTCTCAAAAATTTCTGCCTTTAGAAAGTAAACTTAGTGAAGGTGGGATTTATTGTCTTTCTGTTCACTGTTGAATTGCAAAACCCTATAACAAACATTTCAGTAAACATTTGTAAACTGAATAAATTAAATGATTCAATTGTTGAAAACAAAGTCATACTAGTGTCTGTGCATATATCACAGAACCATATTTTATATTCTTACTACAACTGAAATATGTCATGCTTATAAGGGTTTTTTAGAAAGGTGTCTCCAAACGTGTGCTAGCCTTCTGTTTAATGCTTCTAGGTCTCATAATGTTAAGAATTCTGGGTTTTATTCACAGTTCTAAAACTTAATAGCCATGAAACTTGCACAGGTGATTTGACCTTGTCTGTGCTTCGGTTTCTTCCCCTTTAAAATTGGATTAATAATGCCTATCTCCTACAGTTATTATAAGGATTAAATGAGTTAACATATATGGAAATCACAAAAGAATCCTTGAAAAATATTAAATCTTACATAAGTGTTAACTATTATTAATTAATAATGAAATCTTCTGTTGAGATCCTACTTGATGTTATCAAGCTGGAATGAGATCTCACCATTGCTAACATTTTGTCTCTGTAACAGGTATGAGGGGAACTTGAGATCCTCTCTCCTTTCAAACTTCTTGTCTCTCCTGTCCCCCTAACCAAATATCAGCCAGCAACAAATCTCATAATGCGTAGGAGATAGCCTAATATTGTAGATCATAAATCATGAGTAAAATCCAGATCTTGTGCAAAATATTTCTGTACAAAGTCTCTAGGTCTTATGATTTCCTGAGAAGTTAGATCATTGCTTATTTGAAAAGAGGAAAAATTAGGCCTGTGCTAGAGAATACCTCAACTAAGATTCTTGGAAAACACATATACCAAAGTAACCTTCAGAATGGATACTCACCAGCACTTGCATACGTCTTCTTGCTTACGGATGTTGCTATTGGGTCATAGAAAAGACTTCAGTCTAGAACTCATATAGTTCATAAATGTCTCCCATAAAGAGCCATTTATATGCTAAATAATTTTTTTTTTCTTGCAACATTGGACTAAACTGGTTGTCCAGAGAAGCATCTGGCTTTGGACTTCCCAACCAGTTTGCAAGATTGGAGCCATGGATCAGAAGAACTTTTAGGGTAAGTGCAATATTTCAGACTTTTAAAATCATTAATAACCTGTATTTATAACACATACCACAAAGGAATTCTAAACTAAATGAAAGAAATGAAAGGGGAGGCAAGGAAATGAAGACCAAATAAAGTGACTATAGCAGGGAAATGACATACTTACCTGTCTCATAATGGTGAAAGTACAATAGAATTTGTCATTCAGATTTATTCTAGTTTCTCACATGTACTTTGCTAGCTGGTAATAAAACACCTCCTCATGCTAAATGTTAATGACTGCCCAATACTCTCACAATCTCCCTACCTGGGATTCTTTCCTAATTCCAACACTAAAGCTGTTATCCAGAAAGACATACTCATAGTTGTTTTGAAGTCTCTTTCCATTTCATTTCACAGGGGAGATAATTCCATAAACTCTACCTACGAATTTTTTTTTTTTTTTTGAGCTGGAGTCTTGCTCTGTTGCCCAGGCTGGAGTACAGTGTCATAATCTTGGCTCACTGCAACCACTGTCTTCTGGGCTCAAGCAATTTTCCTGCCTGAGCCTCCCTAGCAGATGGGACTACCAGCATGTGCAATCACACCTGGTTAGTTTTTGTATTTTTAGCAGAGACAAGGTTTCACCATGTTGGCCAGGTTGGTCTCCAACTCCTGACCTGAAGTGATCTTAAGCCTCAGCCTCCCAAAGTGTTGGGATTAGATGTGAGCCACCAAGGTGACCTTATGAAATATATTCTAAATTGACCACTTCTCTCCATCTTTACAGCTACCTCCCTAGCCTATACTCTATTGCAATAACCTCCTAACTAATCTCTGTTTCTCTTCTTGCCTCCCTATAATTCATTCTACTTAGCCTCCCTATAATTCATTCTACTTTTACCACCTGGTAAAACATGCCCAATGGCTTACTTTCACATTTAAAATAAATCTCTAACTTCTATTTCTAGAGTGGAAAGCCCAAGATGGTCTGACCCTGTCTACCTTTCATAAGTACCACTACTATACTCTGCATCAACCATACAGACTTTTTCTTTTCTTTGAATGTTCTGAGGTGATTCCTATTCCAGGCCTTCAGGATTTTGTTGTTTCATCAACATGAAATCTTATTTTCCCTTAATCTTTACACAACCTCATCATTCTGAGGGACTGTGTTAGAGGGACTTCCCAGACCAGCCAGGGCCCTTTGTTTCCACTTTCCCGCCTCTGGCAGGCTAGGGGACTTCCTTTCCATTTTCCCGCCTCTGGCTTTTGGAGGTGGGGGCTCTGTGACTCTGGGTTGTAAAACAGTAGCCAATCCAGTAAAGGATTCAAAGATCAATCAGTCTGGAGGAAGTTTGAAAGAACCCTTCTCATTAGAAGAGAGCAAGAATAGGGAAGAAATACCTCAGAGGTAAAGCTGTAGCCACCCCAGCCTGGAGCTGCACCCTCTTCCTGGTCCCTTTCCACGGCCTCGAAGCTGTCCTTTCGCTCTGCCTAATAAATTGCACTACTGCACACTCTTTGGGTCCATGAGTTCTACTTGAGCTGTAACACGCACGCGACATGAAGCCCCCTTCCCCATTCTTTATGGTTAGGAAGGCCAAGAACCTAAGGGCTGGCTGCAGCTACTCCACTTCTCTGGTGGCCTAGCGGTTAGAACTCCAGCAGGTGGCCAGGTTTGGTGTGGGAACCTCCCAGTGTGGGAACCAGGGAATTTGGCTGCAGCTACTCTGGTTAAAATTCCAGGCTCATATCAAATATTGTCTCTTCATATGTCTTCCGACATCCACACTAAACTAACCTCTACACACATTATGCCCATATTCTGATTTCTTTTCATCACTACTATTTTATATATTTGTTTACATATTTAATTATTATTTCCCTTGACTACATGTTAGATTTATTTCTGGCTTATTTACTATTTTTAGGTCCTCAACACATAGCATAGTCTTACTAGATACTTGTTGAAAGAGAAAGTAGATGAACGAATGAGTATAAAAAGTCAAGAATCAAGAAAAGTTGGGAGTATATTAAGGATCACCAAGTCCAAATCTGAATTTCAAGAGATGGGGCAGTAATTAAATGATACGCTCCAAATGACAAAAGTAGTTTATATTCTACATGTATTTAGAATTCTGGTGTTGGCTCTCAGGTTATTATTTCCATTAGGCAACATTGCTTCCCAAAATCATAACTATTATGATGGAACCACAAAAGTCTAACAAGTATATTGCACAATTACCATAAAAAAGAGATTTAAAAAACCTCATCCTAAATTAATTATGTTTTCAAAACTTAACCTGCCTTGGAATCTGCATTAAATCCTGACACATCTGTGTACTCCTTATTATTCTAACTCTCACAGTAATCTTTCCCTGAACTCAGAAGCTGTCCATTTTTTGAAAGCCTGAAGATATTCTGATTAAACAATAAAAAATAAGTAAAAATAGTCTGTCACATTAAGATCATTTTTATGGAAGATAAAAAGCAAGAAATGGGGATAGAAAGTACCTGAGAATGGGGTATATAGCCATAAGCAAAAACCTAAGAGTTGTTTATGAAAAAAGTTTTTGATGCTTTCAATTATTTTGAAGAAAAATAAATTTAATATTACTTGTTATTACTACCATGGAGTATAACCTTTATGATTTTTAAACATTTTAGAGATTTTTCTCATATTTTACTATAAAAACCATACTGTTAAATTCAGGAAGATCTATGGTCATCAAGTTAATGATTAAACACTGATAAATTTCCCCTTTTATTCTGATTCATTTGAAGTTTGCATTGTCAAGAATCTTTTTTTAAACATACTGTGCAGCACGTTTTAGGTTGGTTTTGATAACATTCTTTTCTTTTTTCTAAACACAGTCTCAGTTGCTCTCCAGTCATTTCCAAGTTTTTTATATATACTTTATGAAGCCCCATAAGACATCTTAATGGCTCAGGATGGTAAAAATGTGAGGTTGAAATATGATATGGGTTATGATGTTTATAAAATACAGTTAAAGATTAATCTAGCAACCTCAAATGTTTTTTTTTTAAATGGCAGTCTAATGCTGAAATAAACATATGCACATTTTGAGGCAAAAACTTTTTTGTTTTAACTTTTTTTTCTAACTGCGCAAGCTATTTACAAAAAAAAAAAGTATTTCATTCTGCCTTCTGTCTTACATTGTATTCAGTATGCATTAGGATGATCTCCCACGGGACTTTTCAGGATTATTCATTCTTTGAATAATGGCTTGTATGTGGGCTTCAAAGAAATGCAGTAGGAGTGGGAAGAAAAACATTTTCATTTCCAAAGAAATGTTCTGAACTTCCCAGGGGACACTGAGAAAAGATTTTGTTGAACGGAGGGACACCTGACAGCCACTTAAGTGGCTCAGTGCATTCATAGTAAAAACTATTTTCCTCCTCCCCATACCCTGGTTTTATGCATGAGAACAACTTGGTATTCAAATAATGCATAATCTCACTTATAGTACAGGGAATTCATTAATGGGTAATGCAGAGGAAAAGTGAGACAATGTCATCTGCAGAAAAAGCAAAGCGCTCCCTTGTGGCAGGATAAGGTTTTATACAGTCTGATTTGAATTGAAAGACTTGAGCCCCTTCTCTACTTAGAGACAGTTTTGCTTTTCAACAGAAGCTGCTGAAGAAATGTAGAGTTTTGAAAAAAAGAAAACATGTTTTGATCAGCATTAAATTCAGGGCACTACTCTTCCGGTACACACTTATCATGAGTCTGACAGTACCTTTCTTGGCCAAAGAAAAGTGCACTCAATTCAATGGTAAACAAATGGCTTGAGCATGTAGCCACAATGCACTTGACTCAGCTTTGTAAGCAAAAACTCTTCCTTTTTTTTACTTAAGAGTTTGTGAAAATTTAAATACAAACCTAATGGCATGAGCATATAATGCACTATAATTTTATGCATAAATTTTGAAATTATGTGGATTATAGAACCATTAGAGTGTTTTCCTTATGAAATCTTTCATATTTTATAGTATGTATTAATATATTTATATTTAATAATAAATATATCAATATATTTAATACATGAAATAATATTGTATTTTATAATAAATTCTATAAATAAGTCGTTAGATCCTGAATATTTTCATTTAATATCAAAGTCACACAGGTAACAAATGGCATCTTTTGCAAAATCTTTTTTTGTAAATCATAGATACGGTTTTCTACTCTTATAGGATTTTTCCCTAAATGAACGTATTAGCGTTACTTGTAATGGATGCAGATTCTGATCACTGATAACTTTAGCCCTTCGTTCACTGACTGTGTCTCCTCATTAGCATCCAGATATTGAAATTTTCTCTAAACTGTCAAGAACTATAAATCTACTCAGTCACTCATTGAGTTTAATGATGAGTTTAAAACTTGTTGAGTTCCTGCTATGTGCCAAATATTGCATTCAGTGTGGGAAATTCAGCATAAATAAGGCAGATGCTGAAACACTGGGGATTTTAAGAGAGGATGTGTTAGTATTTTAAGAGAGGATTAGTTGGCATTTTAAAAGATGGTCAGCCTACTCTATGAGGAACGGATGAAACCAAACACAGAGGCTTCATGACGAAAGAAAAGCATCTTTCTCTCTATTTGGGTAGATGTAATGGTTCTGCCTAGAGTAGTGCCGGTGGAGGTAAAATCTAGCAAATAGAGTGAAAGGGGACAACTGGATAGAGACAGGAAGGCATCACATTTCTTGCTACCAAGATCTCTGGAGGCAGTTTATTTACTAAGATAGGTTAACTGGAGAGAAAACCTGTGAGGAAATATGACTAAAATTCTGAACATGTTGAGATTTTTTTCATTTGTCTGGCAAAATAAAAAAATTCACTTAAAAACACACACACTAGGCACATGATTTTGAGGGTCAATATGAAGGACTGCTCTGGATATACCTTTTTTTTTATTCATTGAGATTTATTTTATAGCAGATCCACTGAGATTTATTTTATACTAGACATTATGAAAATGAATAATACATCTTAGAAAGAATGATTAAAATGACAATATAGCCATGTTAAAGGCAAATCTAGAAGAAGTCAAAATATAAGAATCATATAGAAAAAATAAAACCAAAAAGTAGAAACCAAAACAGTAACCAAAAGCTGGAAACTAGAGAAGTGTGATATCGTTTCTTCCATAGGGAAATGCTTTAAGGAAAGAGTGTCTAGCATTGTCCAATAATACAAAGAATCTAAAAAAAAGTAAAGTGAAATAAAAAATAATTAATCTTGTGTTTAAATAAACAAGGAGATCTGAAAGAATAAAGTTTTCCCTTTATAAATTGATGCAGAGCAGGGATAACAGCCTCTGAAGAAACAGTTTCAAAGAAATTAAACAGGAAAGGGGATTTATAGGCTTTTGACAATAGAGCCATGCTAAGGACAAGCGGTAGTGATTCCTGGAAAGAAACTGCCAGGTCTTCAGTATCCTAATATTCAAGTTTCAGCAAAATAGAACAGTAGCTGATTTGAGCGAAACAAAGGTGCCTCTGCAGTTTCCTTGAGAAAAGCAAAAGTTGCTATTTCTGGTAATTTAGCTTTTATTTAAAGTGGACTGGAATTTTCCATCTGGGATAAATGAGGCATGAGAAATTGTCCTAAGCATGAAAAGATTCAAGTAAGTTGAGGAAAATACAGTTTACCAACTAAAATATGCTAATTAAATATATCAGCGTGCCATTGATGACTTCAACAGAGATATATAAATTGGAATATGTTCAGAAATTAATCACAGTAGAGAAACTTTTATTAGGACTTTGGAAAGCTCTTCTCAGAAAGTTAATACTAAATAAGGGGCAAGAGAAAGGGAAATGTAGAGCTGTTTGTGGAACTGATTGAAGATTTTATACCAATGAGTGATTTGTGTTTTACTTTTGTTAATTTATTACTAATAGTATTAATTGCAATGCATAATATATTATTTACTAATTTTATTTATTTGTTGACTGATGTGATAAATCAGAATGAGTGTTAGTGAAAAGAAAATATACAGGAAAATGTTGAACATAGATTAGATGAGAGTTAGAGAATAATCAACAGTGCAAAGTTTTAAGAAGTGAGAAGGAAAAGAAGCAAAAAAAAAAGCTAATGCACTAGACTTTGAAGGAACACTTTTGTCTAATTGCATCAGGATAGAAGGATAATCACAGATGAAAAATGATTCTAAATTGGTGTCAAGGAGACTAGGAAATGGTCATTTGATGACTTCTATTTTTGTCTATAATGAAATCAAAACTCTTCTGACAAGAGAGTGGGAATAAGGGACATGAGATCTATGAGAAGGTTGAAAATGTTTTTATATTGTTTTTCAGGAGAGTGGAAGAAAAAGCTGTCAAAAGAAAGAGCAGAATTGATTGGAAATAATGAAAGCTCAATAAATATTAATCGCCATTCACTACTCTGCACACAAATATTCAGAGAAGAAGGTGTAGTCTTTCCCAACTTTAAAAGTCAAATGCACAGAAACATAGAAGTGATGATCTAAAACTGGAGCAGTAGCTATAAAGGATAGAAAAATTTTAAAAATGAAAATAAATATTATTGGGAAAATATTAAAAAGTAGAATTTTCTCAGACTCCCTTAAATCATCAGTCCACCTGACATAATTGTACATGTGATTTATAAATCCAAATCAGTTATCAGCAAACTCTAGGGCTCATGAGCTAAATTTGGCCTGTCAGCTACATTTGTAAATAACGTCTTACTGGAACACATCCATGGCTATTCATTTGCATATTGTCCATGGCAACTTTTGCAATACGATCCTGATATTGAACAGTTACAACAAAAATTCTACCGCCCACAAAGACTAAAATATTTAGTATCTGGAAACAGAGACAAAATGTTTGCTGATAAACTGTCTAAATTAAAACCATGACAATAATACATTTACGGACTATTTTTAGATACATAATTAACTATTCACATAAACGCTTGGAATTCTTTCATTCAGCATATATTTTAAAGCCCAACTGAAGTGTCAGGCACTTTTTCAGACACTGAACAGTTAACAATGAAAAAGACAAGCAAAGCATCTGTACTTAACAAGTTTACATTTCAGTAGAAACAGGAAAACTCAGTAAACATACGAGATAAATAGCCATGAGTATATGCTGAACAGAAAATTAAAAACTGATAACTGACTGGTTAGTTACTTTAGTTTGGGTTTCAGAGAGACCTCCCAAGCAGAGGAGATGAAGGTTGAGGAGCTCAGTGGGCTGGGAGCACCTTCCAGGGAAAGGGTTGAGCTAGAGCAAAGGCCCTGAAACTAAAACAAGCTTGGCAGATTCAAGAAACAGAAAGCAGATCTGTTCCTTGGAATTATCAGACAAGTGTAACAGTAGCTGTAGAGGAGTTTAGTTGGATAGACGAAAAGTTAATTCATGTAGTAATTAGTATATCAGGATACCCAACAGAATTTTAATTCAATTAAAATAGAAGGCCACCGAATTATTTAAAGTCTGAGCAAAACCTTCTGATTGAATTTGAAGTTATTTGCTGGGGCTGCTATGTAGAGTTGTAGGAGATTAGGTGGAGGATAGATCGCAGGTGCTAAGAGGAGAAGCAGGGAGAGAAGTTAGAAAACTATTGCAATTTCCAAAGCTAGAGTTGAGTGTGGTATAGAGTAAGTGCATTGTAGAGATGGAGAAAATTGAACCACTTTAAGGTTTGTTTATTTGTTTTTTAAGACAAGTGGTAATAGGCTTTGCTGATGAAATGAAGTAGGGATAAGAACTATACACAAATAATAACATGTGGTTTTGACATGAGCAATTTAGAAATCAGGGATTTTTTCTTTCAATATTAAGAAAAATATCAGAAAAGCCTGCTTTATATCATAGTAGGGAAGTTGCTTAAGAAATTTGCTATTCAGCTGCAGTTCCAAGAGATCTGTGTTAGAGATATAAATTGTGATAGTTGTACTGGAAGATGTGGGACTAGATGAGATAAAATCAAATTTATGCCAAGGTAGAAAATAGAAGGAGACCCAGAATGACACATACAGCATTTAAGGATCAAAGGAAAAAAACTTAGTACAAAAATTGGGGTCAAGGTGCAAGAAATCGAACAGTCTAAATTGTGAATTTGGTGCAAAGAAAGCCAGGAGAATAAAGATTATTTTTATAAAGAAAAGAGTTAGCTGTTTCTAATGCTCATGGCAGATTAAGAACAAAAACCAAGAATTAACTTTTGAATTTGGAAACATAAAGTTCTTTGATTTTGATGGAATGGAAGGGTGATTATGGTAGATTAAAGAGAGAATGTGAAATGAGGACATAGATATAGTTTCTATAGTTAACATTTTTAAGAACTTTTTTTTTAAATACAGGAGTCCAAAGATCCATAGTGGTAGGCAGAGAGGGATTCTACTGTGAAAAGACATTGTTCATCTAGGAAATGTTACTGTATGTTGCATTCCATATGAAAATAACTCGGTTAAGAGAAATTAAAATATTGATAATGGGGAAAATTGAAGGAGGCTGTTCTGTATAGCAGCAGAGAAGGAATTGACCTGTAATTATAGCTAGAATTGTTCTTACACTCTAAAAGCAGAGAAGGAAGATCATGAATAAGGATGGTCATAGGTTGAGGCATTTTGGGTAGTCATAGGAAGTAGTTCACATCTGATTACTTTTGTTTTCATCATAATAGATTAAATTATGTCAACTGAGATTAGGAAGTGAGATTGAAACCAAATCATTTCCTGTGTTTTCAGCACAATTCTTACCTTTTCAATGCTCTTTTCTAGCATCTTTGCCATCATAGTTTTGGTATGTTTTTGCAGTGGGAGATCCCCAGTGCTGGTGACAAGAGCAGGCAGCAGTAGAAGAGCTTTTTTTCTTTTCTTTTTTTGTTTTAGAAGGAGTCTCACTCTTTCGCCCAGGCTGGAGTGTAGAGGTGGGACTTGGCTCACTGCAACTTCCCCTTCCCCAGGTTCAAGCAATTCTGCCTCAGCCTCCTGAGTAGCTGGGACTGCAGGTACGTGCCCCACGCCAGGCTAATTTTTGTACTCTTAGTAGAGATGGGTTTTCACCATATTAGTTAGTTCTCAAACTCCTGACCTTGTGATCTGTCTGCCTTGACTTTCCAAAATGCTGGGATTACAGGCGTGAGCCACCACATCAGAGCTTTTGAAGGCATAAAATACAAGCCTGGGTTCCTGCGGCAGCTGCATCAAACTTCTGCTCTTTTAGGAGTATAGCGGTTTCCTAAAGTTATTGACTGTTGGGTAACACTACCCTCCCTTTTTAAATATTTCAGTTCTTCCTACAATGTTGTAACCTAGTCCCTTACAAAAAAAGAAAGGAAAAAAAAGCCTTCTGCTCAAAATACCTAGAGTGGTAGCTTCTGTTTTTCACCTGTATCCTTAGAGTTACAATAATGTATGAAGTCTGAGGAAGAGAAGCGAGTGTGATATAGTCATATTCAGAAGTCCAATATGCAATGCCAATAAAATCTAGCCTGTTATGTTTTAAATAAGACAAACTTGAGAAATAAGAATGCAAACTACTTATCCCATTTCATATTGCTTCTGCATTAGTGTATGGTTTGTTAAGCAGCTCGAGAAAATCACTCAAGTGCCATGGACCATAATTTAAAATACTCAAAAGATGTTTTAATATACCCTTGAACCTGAGCAACAACGTTCTCCAACGAGAATTTGAGTCCTGACAATAGAAAAACTTCTTAACTTCTTAGAGCATTATATTCCTTAAGCAAATTTATTTATTGTCTTTTTTTCTGAGACAGGGTTTCCCTCTGTCACTCAGGCTAAAGTGTGCTGTGGTGTGTGATCTCAGCTCACTCACTGCAACCTTCAACTCCTGGGTTCAAGTGATTGAGTAGCTGGGATTATAGGTGTGTGCCACCATTCCCAGCTAATTTTGTGTTTTTAGTAGAGACAGGATTTCTCCATGTTGGCCAGGCTGGTCTTGAACTCTTGGCGTCAAGTGATCCGCCCACCTCAGCCTCCCAAAATGCTGAGAATATTTCTTAATAAACTCTTAAATATATCATTCTACTATTATAAGATTTCCCCATTTGTCTAAAGATTTGTGACTGCTTAGGAAAAAAAATTTGATTTCTCTCTTGCATAAGGACCCTTAAATATGTCAAGACACTTGTTGTGGAGATTTTTTATTTTATTTTGTTTTCATCTTCAATACAAAATTACCCTAGGTCTTTCCTTGTACACAATGGAATTAAGTCTACTCAATTAGTTTTCTGACTGTTTGCTTGCTCAAGCCATTAATCTCTCTCTCTCCCTCCTTATTCCCCTTCTCTCGCTTCTTTTATTTCTGTAATTCTCTAGCTTCATATTTTGTTGTTAAACTTAGCATATATTATGGGCTGAACTGTGTCCATCCAAAACTCAAGTTAAAGTCAGAGCTCCTTGTACCATTGGGCCTGTCATCTAGACCTGATCTCTCTTAAAGTCTGACAACTAGAAGTACTTAAGTGTGGTATGAGTAGCCTAGAAAATTACTTTTCTTGCATCTAAGTTTGTATTAACCTTTACTGCAAACTTAACAGCATTGAAAAATATTTCAGTAACAATTAAAATGTCTAATTTTGTTTTAGCTTTTTTGGCATCACAGTGGGTAGTTTGGTTGTATCATCTCTTCTTTATATTTAGAAATTGAGTCTTGAGATTAAAATGTAAGGTTTTACATTTATTCTTATTTAATCTTACTTTATCGTATTTGGCTTCTTCCCAAAGAGGTATTTGGATACCTCTTCAGTCATGTAGCACATTCCCTACATTGCTATATCTAAATACATGAATCAGTATATTTTATCATCATGGAATTATTACCACCATCTCAGTCAGCATAGTTAATATCTAAAATATGTATAGATGGTTACGTTTAGATGACATCAGGAACTTAAAATCTGTATTGCTCAAAACACCAATGCAGATTCAGAGGAGCAGATGGAGCAAGACAGCAGAATAGAAAGCTCCACTGATTGATTGTCCCCTGTAAGGACACCAAGTTACAACTACATACACAGAGAAAAACACCTGCATAAGAACCAAAATCAGGTGAGCATTCATAGTATCTGATTTTAACTTCATATTGCTGAAACACTGAGAAAATTACATAAAATCAGTCCTGAACTCCCATCACCACCCCTCTCTCCCCTCTTCTTCTGCAGGTGGGACATGGTATGGAGAGCATCTCTGGGCACTGGGGGAGGAAGAGCATAAAAATTGTGAGACATTGAAGTTAGTGCTGTCCTGTTACAGCAGAAACAAAGAGATGTAACAGATACGTCATGTAAACACAGCTGCTGTCCGCCCACAAAGTGAGTATTTAAATCAGCCGGAGTCAGAGAGGCATTGCTAGAGAGGCACTCTGAACTTGAGTGCCTGCAAACCAAGGGCCAAAGTGCTCCCAGTCTAAACATAAGGATTGCAACAATTCTTAGGTGAGTCCTAGGGCTGAACTAGACCCAGAAACAGCGGACTCGGGGGACATTTGAAATACTGAGACACCAGCTGGGGCAGCCAAGAAAGTGCTGGCATCACCCGTTCCCCTAAACCCAGACTGCAGAGCTTGTGGCTCCAAAATTGATCCTTTCTTTACACTTAAAGAGAGGAGAGGGAAGAGTGGAGAGAACTTTGTCTGGCATCTTGGATACCAGCTCAGCCACAGCAAGACAGGGAGATCAGTCCTGAGGCTCCTGTTACCGGCCCTAGTTGCCAGATGACATTTCTAAGCATGCCCTAGGCCAGAAGAAAATCCACTACCTTGAAGGAGAAGATCCAGTCCTGGAAACCTTCATCACCTGCTAATTGAAGAGCCCTTGGGCCCTGAATAACCAGCAGCAATACCCAGGTACTACAAGGACCTTAGTAAGCCTCTAAGACTTGCTGGCTTCAATTGAGACTCAGCACATTCCCAGCTGTGCTGGCTATAGTACAAAACTTCCGCTTGAGAAAAGCAGAGGGAAAAGTAAATGGGACTTTGTCTTGCACCTCAGGTACCAAAATCATCACAGGAAGGTAGAGCACCCACCATGCTTTTGGGGTGTCCAACTTCAGGACTTGACTCTTGGACAGCATTTCTGGACCTGCCCTGCGCCAGAGGAAAGCCCACTGGCCTAAAGGGTGAGTCCCAGGCGTGCAGCATTTACCACAAGCGGACATAAGAGACCTTGGGGCTTAAGGAAACAGTGGTGGTAATCTGGCCATAGTCTTCATGGCCATGAGTGGCAGTGGCTATGGGGTGAGGCTCCCCTGCCTTTGGAAAGTGGAGGGAAGAGTGGGAAGGACTGCATCTTGTGGTTGGAGTGCCAGCTCACTCACAATACAATAGAATACCAGTGAAATGGTTTGATTCTGTGTCCCCACCCAAATCTCATCTCGAATTCTATTCCCCATGTGTTGAGGGAGGGGCCTGTTGGGAGGCAATTGGTTTATGGGGACAGTTTGCCCATGTTGTTTTCATGATAGTGAGTGAGTTCTCACAAGATCTGATGGTTTAAAGTGTTTGGAGGTTATCCCCTTGCTCTCGCTCTCTTCCTTGCCACTATGTAAGACGTGCCTCATTTCCCCCTTACCTTCTACCATGAGTGTAAGTTTTCTGAAGCCTCCCCAGCCATGCAGAACTGTGAGTCATTTAACTTTCTTCTCTTTATAAATGACTCAGTCTCAAGTAGTTCTTTATAGCAGTGTGAAAAATGGACTAACACAACCAGGTAGATGTATAAGGATTATGGCTCCCTTCCCTGACTCCCAAAGGCACTCTGGGGCCCTGGCAACCTTGCTACTCTCAAGGGAAAGACACAGGCTTGGCTTGCTTTGCCACCTGATGAATGTATAATCCTAGGGCCTAGAGCAAGCTTAGGCAATAGCCAGGGAGTGTGGACAGCAGGCTCTAGGCAAGACCCAGAACTGTGCTGGCTTCAGGTCTGACCCAGCACAGTCATAGTGGTGAAAGGGAGCTTCAATACGTCTGGCAGAAGACTTTTTAGTGAAAACCTTATAGGCCAGGAGAGAGTGGCATAACATATTTAAAGTACTGAAGTAAAAAAAAATATATTTTACCCTAGTGTATCATATTTTGCAAAAATATTCTTCAAACATGAAGGAGAAATAAAGACTTCCCAGATAAAATCTGAATGATTTTATCAATACCAGTTTCATCCTAAAGAAATGCTAGGTGGAATGCTTCAGTGGGAAAGAAAAAGACATTACTGAGCAATAAATAATCCCCTGAAGGAATAAAACTTACTGGTAATAGTACACAGAAAAACACAGAACATTATAACACTGTAACTGTGGTGTGTAAATTATTCTTATCCTAAGTAGAATGCTGAAACAATGAACCAATCAAAAATAATAACTTCAGCAACTTATTAAGTCATAGTACGGCGAGATATAAATAGAAACCACACAAAGTTAGGAAGCAGGAGGGACAAAGTTAAGGCAAGCTTTTATTATTTTTCCCTTTGCTTGTTTGTTTATGCAAATAGCATTATTAACAGTTTAAAATAATAGTTTAAAAGATGTAAATACTATCTTTTAAACTATTATTTCATAATAATATATTTATTATAATATAATATAATAATAATTTATAATATAATATAATGTAGACTGGCTGAATGAATGAAAATACCAGACCCACTGATCTGTTGTCTGCAAGCAACATACTTCATCTATAAAGACACACATAGACTGAAAATAAAGGCATGACATAAGATATAACATGGCTTTGGAAACCAAAAAAGAGCAGGAGTCACTATACTTATATCTGACAAGATAGATTTCCAAATAATAACTATAAGAAAAGAAAGAGAAGGTCATCATATAATGATAAAAGGGTCAATTAAGGAAGAGGATACAAAAGTTTGAAATATATATGCACCCCAAACTGGAGCATCCAGATACCTAAAGGAAATATTATTAGAACCAGCCAAAGAGGGATATGTGCTGCTGTACAGTAATAGCTGCAGACTTCAAAACCCCACTTTCAGTATTGAACAGATCTTCCAGAGAGAAAACAAACAAAGAAACATCAGACTTAGTCTACACTATAGACAAAATGAATCTAATAGATATTTACAAGAATATTCCATCCAACAGCTACAGAATACATATTCTTTTTCTCAGCACATGGATTATTCTCAGGATAGACCATATGTTAAATCATTAAGTCTTAAAACATCCAAAAGAACCTGAAATGATATTAAGCATCTTCTCTGACCACAGTGGAATAACACTAGAAATTACTAACCAGAGGAATTCTAGAAACTAGATAAATACATGGAAATTAAACAATATGCTCCTGAGTGACCACTGGGTCAATGAATAAATCAAGAAGTAAATTTAAAAATGTATTCAAACAAATGATAATGAAAACACAACATGCCAAAATCTGTGGGATACAGCAAAAAGAGTACTTACAGGGAAGTTTATAGTTTTAAGTGCTTACTTCAAAGAAGACCAAAAAACTTCTAATATGCAGTCTAATGATGCATCTTAAAGAGCTAAAAAAAAAAAAGCAAGAGCAAACTGAACCTAAAATTAGCAGGAAAAAAGAAGTAAAATTAGAGGAGAAATAAATCAAATTGAAATGTAAAAATACAAAAGACTAATGAAACAAAAAGTTGGTTTTTTGAAAAGTTAAACAAAATTGACAAACCTTTACCCAGACTAATATAAAAAAGGAGAAGATCCAAATAAATGAAATCAGATATTTAGGATTATCAGAATTAACTAACATGCATGATAGAAAACACAAAAGAGGGAGACAAGTAGGGACAAATATGGACTGAAACCAGAGGCAATAATGCGAAATATCACACAAACAAGGAAGGACACTGTACTAATTCTCCAGGACCACCATAACAGAATGCTACGGACAGAGTGACTGGAACCACAAAAATTTATTTTCTTACAGTTCTGGAGCCTGGAATTCCAAGGAGCTAGCTGAGTCGGTTTCCTCTGAGGCCTCTCTCTGACTTGCAGATGGCTGCCTTCGCACAGCCTTTTCCACATGGCCTTTCCCCTGTGCATGCATCCCTGGTGTCTCTGTCTCTTCTTATTAGGATATCAGTGAGAATTTTCAGTCGCACCCTAAAATCTTTGTTTTAACATAATCACTTCTTTAAAGGCCCTGTCTCCAAATTGGGTCACATTGTGCAGTACTAGGGTTTAAGGCTTTAGCATATGAATTTTGAAGGGACAAATTCAGCCCATAACAGGTATTTAGGTTGACAAAATATAAAGCTAGAGAATTACAGAAATAAAATAAGAGGGAGTAGAAGAACGGGGGGGAGGGGTGGAAGATTGTGTGTGTGTGTGTGTGTGTGTGTGTGTGTGACTTAAGGAAACAGTGAAACTACTAATTTTACTTAAGACATAAATTGACATCCTTTATGTTTTCATAATAAAATATATTATGTACTATTCTGTATTATTCTCTATAGCATAATACAGAAACAGGCTTGCTACATTCCCAAGGCCAGGAAACAGCTCTCTCCATACCTATCCCATGTTTTTTTGCCTTACATGAAACAGAGCCAAAAATCCTCTTGATTCCCCTATGAATTGTTAAAAGTTCTGAAAATTTTCTGAAGAAGTGGTATTTTAGATTATTATTAATGTCTGTACCTTCTTAAAATATCTAAGCTCACTCCTGATCCTCTATTACCAAAACTGGCAAATAATATTTGCCTTATCTTATTTAAAGTTTCTTTAGCTCTTAACGCCTTTTAATATTCTTTTTAATTGTATTGGTTTTCAGTATTTCTTCACTCTACACACTCCAGCTGATTTTTTTTACTTCTTTGACAATTAACTCTTCATTTCTCTTGATACTACTTAAAATTTGATTCCTGAAAGTTTCACCCTCAGATCTCATTCCTTGGGTATTTGCTCACATTTCCAAAATTTCAAACTTCATTCCTTGTGTTACAAACCTACAGAGTATGTAATTTCTCCTTAGGAGATTTCTAGTTAATTGCCTCAATGGCACTTAAAACTCAATATATTCAAAACAACTCATTTTCTTTGTTGTTTACCTGCAAATTTCAGCACGGACCCAATCTGCTGTTTTCCCTTGTGTTACTTCTGATTGATGACCTTTATCATACACCTAATAGCTGAGGAAAGGGGAGTCATTGAGAAACCATTATCGCCTATGTTTTCCACTCTTATTTTTAGAATAAAATTCAAACTCCATATTGTGAGGGTATCATCAAGAACGTATACATGATCTATCTTCTCCTTCATCTCAGACATCATATAATGTTATATTTCCTCTCTTTCATTGTTTTGTATGTATGTGGCATCTGCTTGTTCTTAAGGTACACTATCCTTTTCTTAGTCTCAGCATATTTGATCTTGTCCTTGCCCTTGACCTCGACCTACAACTTCACTGAACCAAATTTTCGGATGACTTATTCCTTTCCAATATTCAGTTCTCACCTCAAATGTCTCTCATTATTAAAGTCTCTGCTGCTAAAATGTCACCTCTTCAAAGGATTCCTTCTTAACTACAATATTCAAATTACATTCCCCAATGTCATCACCATTTGTCACTCTCTCTACTATTGTCTGCTTTATTTTCTTCATAGAACTTATCACTTTTTAATATTTTGGACTCAATTTGTCTTGTTCATTAAAATCTCATCCTACAACTCCATTTTTCATATCCCTAAAATAGTTTTTGATCATCTACAGAATGATAGCTGACATTTTTACCATGGCGTATGAGCCCCTTATCTGGCCCTACCTACCTTTCTGTCTAAATTCAGTTAATCACCACTGTTCCTTATTTCAAACTCTTTCACTTTATAATGGAATTATTCAAAATCAAGGTCCCTGCTTGCCTCATAACACAATAATTCTGTTTACTTGAGTTAACCTCAATATTCTCATACATAAAACAGGGAGAGGAGGTAGCAAAACATGAAAGAAATAATTTCCTTCTAAGCTTGCTTGGGGAATGTGATAATATGTGTATAGTGCTATATATAGTGACTGTCACATAAGAAGCACTCAATAAAAGTTAGCTATGATTATTGTGACTACTTCATTCCTGTGAAATGCTGTTAGAGATAACATTTACACAACTAATCTGGTGACTGTAACTTTCAAATAGTTTATCACCTCAAAAAGGGCAATTTTGTCATTGTAAGCACCCTACATTAAAATTTTCTCAACTTTATTATATTTGCATATCTGCTTCATAGTGAGGGTGTCAAAAGCATAAGTTGAAAATGTGACAAACATATTTCTATTAAAATATAACATTTCAAGCCAAAATGCATTCAACTTTATAATATGTTTACTTATATTTTCTTGCGATTATGAAGCTATTTGACTATGTAATCTCAAGAAAAGTAAAGTATATATGTGTAAGAATACTGAAATACGATTTCTTCTTAAAATTTATTGTTGTCTCAAGACCAGGAAGAATGAGGTTACATGGACAACTGGAGGGTGAAAAAGGCAGAGAAGAGTTTTATGTAGCAATAGAACTACTCTCAGTAGAGAAGGGACATGAAGCTGCTAGCTCTCCTACTTGTAGGAATGTAGTCCCAGTATGTGGCTGAGAATGGCTGAGTCTGGGGTTTCTATGGGCTCAGAATGGAGGAAATGAATGCTGATTGGTCCATAGATGGGCCTGGAAAGAACATCATCTGATTGGCCGAAGGGCAACAAGGAAGTTCTCACTCCAGTTGTGAATTTCACCTGGAACTAACAGCCTGGATTTCAGGCTTCAAGCGTCTCTGGCCTGAAGGTGGGTTTCACCAGGGACCCACCCCTATCTACCTAGGAATTTGTCTGCTTCTTGCTGCGATCAAAATGACCTTCAGTCCTCTTAAAAAAGAGTACCAAAGAACTGAAATTCATCAGATCACCACATCCAGACAGTGAGATGCAGGACCACTTATTCATTTTGATTGCCCTCTTGCCCCTCCCTAGTTCCTGTTTTCTTATACATTGTTACCTTTCTTCCTTGCTGTATCAGCTAATTTTTACATTGCTATAAAGAACTACCTGGGGATTGGTAATTTATACACAAGAGAGGTTTAATTTACTTACAGTTCCATGTGGGGATGCTGCAGGAAACTTAGAATCATGGCAGAAGGAAAAGGAGAAGGAAGCGCCTTCTTCACAAGGCAGCAGCAGAGAAAGGGAGAAGGGTATAAGCCACACACTTAACCAAACAACTAGATATCCTGAGAAATCCATCATGAGAATAGCATGGGGAAAACCAATGCCATGATCCAATCACCTCCTACCAGGTACTCCCCTGACATGTGGGGATTACAATTTGAGATGAAATGTGAGTAGGGACACAGAGCCAAACCATATTACCTGCTATATAAGCTCCTACTTTTTATTGGTCAGAGAAAGAGACTGAGCTCCTATATCCTAGGCTGCAGCACCTGATTAAAGCCTTCTTCCTTGGCAATACTCATCCTCTCAGTGACTGGCTTTTCCTGCAGTGAGTAACAGGACCTAAACAAAACTCTTGGTGTTTTGGTAACAAGATCACAAAATTATATCATCTTTTGCACAAAATTTTAATAAATTTTTCTAGAAATAGGAGGCAGATGGGATTAGATTGGCTCAGAAAAAAAAGACATTTTTTAAAAGCTGAACAAACCTACCTACCTGCATGAGAACTCTAATGCATGAGAATTTAAATGCACATCCTCTGTGTCACTAGAAATTATCCTTCTTAAAATCTGTCCCATAGACAAATCTGCATTATATACTTGAGGATGAATGGTTGTAGCATTCATCGTAATACAAAAGTAAAAAGGAAATGGTATGATTATGGTGTAAAATGCTATACTATACCATATATGAAATGAAGAAGGATTGAAATGAAGAAGGTATGTATCAACAACATGAAAAATGTCCACAAAAAATTGTTTTTAAAAAGCCAATTGCCTAACAGCATGTATTATTTTATTGGCATCTTCTAAATTTATGAACAGAAACACATCCAAACCTAAACATTTTGAAAATGTCCAGAGGGATATATATCAAATTATTAAATTCTTACTTACGGGATGAAGAGTTTGATGTTGGGAAAATGAAGGGTAACCTTTTTTTATTTTCATATTTCTACATTTACAGATGTTTTGATATTTATCAGAAATCAATGTAGGATAATTACAATTATAAATGTATTTTTGATAATGAAATTAAAATATATGCCCGGTTTTTTACACATAAGAAACTACTACATTTTTAATTTATCAATACCATATTCTTGCTGAATTTTGGAGGCCTATTGAATGTAATATTCTGGCTAAAGCCTAAATATTGATACCACCTAGGCTAAAGATATCATTAATGAGAATATATTCAACAATTTTCAAAAATGGGGGGTGTGTGGACATTCTTAAAGCAGTTCCTTCTTTATGTAACATTAATTGTTTTTGGTAAAATTAAAATTACCAGTTCCACAGTTCTATTTCATTTGACTCCTGATTGCTTATTTTGTAAAAACCTACCTGTTGTTCAATATGTAATTTAAAAAATTGAATATGATATTTAAATGTGTAGCAATCATTTTGTCAATAATTTAATATGTCAATCTATGACTTAAATATGTATATGATTATTTTATTATTTGATATCAACTAAATTTGTTATGAGTCCCTAATTCTAAGAGATAAAACCATAAAATAATATGTTGTACATTAGATATTTAGAATTGTTCATTCTTTCTATCTGCTGCACTGTATCCTTTGACCTCCATTCCATTGCCTCCTTCTCCGCTACCCCAACCATAGTACCCAACTAGTGTGTTCTCTGTTTCTGTATATTTAAGTCATTTTTTTCCTTTAGATTCCACATATATGTGGGCTTTTGTAACATTTACTTTCTGCATCTTGCTTATTTCTCTTAGCATAATGCCTTCCAGTGAGAGAGGAGACCATTTCTCTCCCCTTGCCTGCCTTTTGATAGAAGGGAGGAGGAGAGATAAAATAGCAAGAAGTTGAAATCAGCGGTCAGGCATCTTGCTGATGCCACTGGCCCAACCACAGTAGGGCCCAGAGGCTGGGAAAATAACTCCCATCTCTGTAACTGGTGCCTCTGTAACTGGTGCCTATGTTATCTATAAACCTTGAAAATGTTGCAAAGAGTGTTGTTCCAGCTGCCCAGAGCCCTGCTCTGAATTACTTACTCCATGTTTGCACAATCCAGATCTCCCCTTAGAGTTGCATCTGCCACCAAGTAATTCACTGCCTTTGTTCAGCCTTCCCCTTCTTCAGTTCCCATGTGCACCAAATATAAATTAGCAAATCAATGACAGCCAAAGACTGTAAGGTCAGTTGCCAGGCAAATAGGCAATGACACAGTTTCACCTCTGCTTCCCCTTTAAAGTTGTAAGCTCGTAAAACGGAAAGGAACTGCTTGCTCTTCGGGGAGCTCGGCCTTTGGGATGCAAGTTGGCCGATGCTCCAAGGACAAATAAAGTTTCTTCTTTCCCCACTCCCGTGTCTCATCCTGCAGCATTTCTGGTTCCCTGACTAGGAAGCAAAACTTGCTTTGGCAGATGACCAGGACAGCCCTTAGGCAGCTTTGGCCCTCGCTGCAGAGCATCCCTGTGCTTGGCTCTGGCTGGCCCAGGCAACGAGCCCTTAAGGCACCTCTGAGAAGGCACTTTCGCTTTCTCAGTGGACCACATCCCTGGAGCGAGATCTGGCAGACCCCGTGGTGATCAATGCAGTAGCTGAACACCGGGAAGGAATTGACACTTGGTGATGTCCAGACTACTGGAAAATGGTAGAGTCAATCCTAGAAGCTAGCCCACTCCACCTGAGTGGAAGCATGGCCTGATCACCCACAGTGTGCCAATCTTGGCACCTTGATCTTGATTCTGTCCTCGTGTGTGCCGATCTCAGTACCTTGGTTTTGATTTTGTTTCCTTGCAAGCCATTTCTGGCACCTTGAGCTTGTTTCTGCTTCTGACTTGGTTGGAGGGAGGAAAGTGAAAGTGCATCCCAGAGGAAAGGCAAGATGGAGAGGGGCACCAAGTGAGGACTCTGGTTCCTTCTCACTGCTCGAAGTGAGTGTGCCCCTCGAGCTGCGGTTCCATAGGATGCCTTGTATGGCAAAGTGGCAGACTGTGTTGGTGCGTTGTACCAACCTGTCTAAGCCAAGAGGGTCCAAGACTCCCACTGGGGGAGGGAAGGGAGTGGACGGCAGTGACAGGAGGAGCGAGTGTCGACCCTGTTTTCTTTTTCCTTTTTGTGGCATGAGTGATGTTTTGTTGAGGGAGAGAGAATGGAAACACAGAGAAAACCCACCCTGTTGTGGACCATGTTAAAGAACTTCACGAAGGGGTATAGTGGCTATTATGGAGTCTCTGTGACCCTAGAGAGGTTGTGTACTGTGTGTGAGATAGATTGGCCTGCTTTGGAGGTAGGATGGCCAGTAGAGGGGAGTCTAGACAGGTCTTTGGTTTCTAAAGTATGGTATCAGGTTATAGGCAAGCCAGGGCATCCACACCAGTTTCTCTATATAGACAGTTGGCTTCGGCTGGTGTTAAATCCCCCACAGTGGCTAAGAGGACAGGCCACAGCAGTGCTTATAGTGAAGGGACAGTTTAGGAAAAGGAGATTTGCATTCCACTTGCTGCAGGAAGCAAAAGCCTAAGGTTCCAGTTGATCTGGAATTGAAAGGTAACTGGCCTGAGGAAATGGCACCCATTCTCATAGCACCTCTTGTTCTGCTAGACCCTCCCCACTATGAAGAGGAAAGGCCAGAGCCCAAAGCATCAGAGTGACCACCCAGTCCCAGAACCCCCAGGCCATCCAGAATAGATGAGAAGGGCAGTGCCCCACTTGAGGAAACCCTCTCCTTGGTGGCCTGTCTGCAGCCCAAACACAGGTGCAGACACCCTTAAGAGAGCAACAATGTACTGGGGTGGATGAGGATGGACACATGAGGGTTTTTGTCCGTGGATCGTCCTGCAACACCAGGCCTATTCATATTGTGGCCTGTAGCAGAATCTTCTTTTCTTCTTAAGTCTGAATAAAATTGCATTATATTGACATAAATACACACACATATATATACATTATATATTGTCATTACATTGACATGCATACATATATACATAACTACATAATATTTCATAATGTCCATAAGTTTCTTTATTCATTTTTCCATTGATGGACATCTGGGTTGATTCTGTATCTTGGCTAATAACGCTGCAACAACCATTGGCATAGAGTTGTATTTATGAAGTAGTGACTTTATTCCTTTTGGGTATTATATCCAGGAGATGTAATCCAAAACATAAGGACTGTATGTAAAACATAACAGTGTATTATATTGAGGATTTTTGCTAAATGAGTTGATTACAGCTGCTCTTGCCACAGGGGACATGGGTAGCTTGTGAGATGATGAATTTGTAAATTTGCTTACTATAGTAACCATTTTACTATACATATGTATCCCATAACATCTGGTTGGATACCTTAAATACACATAGTAAATACAATTGATTATTAATTTATTAAAATAAATATCATAATATGTCAAGAGTTTAGAGTATGAAGCTATGAGAGTGTAGTCTGTGGGTATCTATAAATGAAAGAGATTATTTTCAAGTGTTAGTCACATTGATAATCAATAGTTTTATATAATCTGAACTATAATTTATATTGTATTATTAACTCAGAGTAAATCATGTTTACTTTTTATTTTGTTTTCAGAAATTACCAGATATACATACAGAAACATTTAGAGAAACTTACCCAAATGAAAGTTGAAATAGTTTAACTTGAAATAATTTACATTTGGCACATTTATTCTCAGAAAACATCAAATATTATATGTTTAAAAACATAATTATTTGCATCAGACTTAATGTGTGATTTTTTGTGTGAGATTTAAGTAACTCCAGAGACAGTTCTATAGCCAAACTAAATATATGTAAAAGGGGAAATTTCATTCATCTCGGGTGAAACGATAAATTGTAGTTAAAGAGTATTGTTTGAAATTGGAATAGCATATACCTGCTCTATATCAGCAAGCATTATCTGTATTCTTCTATTTCAACTTCCTTTTACTCCCTGCTTAAGTAGTTTTACTGTCTCCTTTTTCTTTAGCACACTTTAAAGTAAAATATCTTCCTTACTGGTTTCAGTACAGGAAATTTGAATGCTAAGATTCTGCCAAGATTTTATTCATAACAACATCATATTGTCTCTGATGTGCTTACAGTATTAACAACTTGCCGTAAAACAAGTTATAGCTGAAAGCCTTAAAATCCATTCCCTGTGAAACATGCCTGCTGATGACTCACTCTTAAATGATGTAATTTTCAGGGTTATTTGATTTCCCATATTGAACAGTTATATTGGGTCTATCTTTTAATCAGAGCATATAGCATGCCATATCTACGAATTGTGACCAATAAGTGTTTGCATATTGATTGTTCAGAATTCAAGACACATTTTCTAATGAAACAGTAGCTTGATTGGGGGATATTGGGCACACAAAATCATATTTGAACTATAAAATGGTTAAAATAATAATGCTATTATATTAACTCACATTTTCATTTCTGTGACCTGAAAGATTTGGGAAAGGGGATAAGATCAATTTAAGAATTTCCTACATATTTCCTGGTCTTAAATCCTGTCTTTTTTTTCTTTTTAGAGATGGAGTCTCACTCTGTCGCTCAGGCTGGAGTGCAGTGGAATGATCTCGGCTCTCAAGATCTAGCAATTCTCCTGCCTCAGCCTCCCAAGTAGGTAGGACTACAGATGCAAGCCTCTATGCCCGGCTAATTTTTTGTATTTTAGTAGAGACTGGTTTTTATCATGTTGCCCGGGCTGGTCTCAAACCCTGAGGTCAGGCAATCCACCCACTTCGGCCTCCCAAAGTGGTAGGATTACAGCTGTGAGCCACTGTGCCCAGCAAATCCTGTCTTTTACCTGTTAGCTGTGTGAGTTTGAGAAAATTAGCCAAATTTTTCTGTTCTGATTTATAAAAATAGTTTATTATTACATTGGTTATTTCAAAAATTATAAATACATCTTGATGTACTTCCCTAAAGTCTTTATATATGCATTTTTTGTGGTAAATTTTCTCTTCATAAATGAAAAATTTAATAAAATCAACTATGTGGAGATATATAATTTAAGAAACTCACTAACTTTGTGATTTGCATCATTTAGGGATATTTGCTTCTAGTAAGCATGATGCAGTATTTACTAGAGATATAATATGCATTAAAACAAAAAATGTTTTCTGTCATCATAGAAAAGTGTGGAGTTCAGGGATAATTATCCCTGGATGCATTAATTGCTACTAACATGATACATTACCACCAAATGATGGGAAGTGGAGAGAATGGTGGCACACTGGGATCCTCATATTTAGCCACTGCACTGCAGCCTGGTGCCTGGTGACAAAGTGAGACTGTGTCTCAAAAAAAAAAAATGTCGTAGCACCCCAAGAATTTTCAGAGCTCACATATGGGAGATGTCACCAAAGCAAATGTGGTTTTTATTCCTCCTCAAAGTATGATGCTAAATCTCAAATCATCATCATCATCATCTACAAATCTAAAATTACTTGAAAATAACATGATAGCATTTGAAAAATGAGAGTCAACAAGTAAAGAATAGATTTTGTAAAAACAAAATAAATTTTGTAACAATTGGGATGCTTTCTTATCTTGGCAAAAACGTTTATATAGTGGATTTATTTTGTTTGTGGTTTTAGCATGCTAAAACACAAAACAAGTGTTATTGGCTGCGTTCTTCTTCACCACATCACACTTCTGACTAATAGGCACAAAGAGATTGATTTTAAAAATAAGTGCTAATAAGAATGATATGTAAAACTCCTGAAAGAGATCAAACTCTTTAGCAGGGTAAATGGCCTATGGCAGTATCTGTCAATAGTTGTTATTTTGACTACAGCATGAATCAGACACTTAAGAATGACATAAGGAGTACATCCCAAGGTTATTTTACGATATGAAGTGCTCCATTGAAATCATTTCCTTTGAAACTGAAGCAGTCTACCTTTGTAAGATTTTATTTTCATTCTGAAGTGAATACATTTCAGAGTGTTTTCTCCAATTATCAGTGCAGTGTATCTTTCTATTAGTTGCCTTTTGGTATTCAGTCATCTTTTATGCTTATTTTGGAAATTGAAGCTTGCAATATTCATAGTTTATTATGCTAACAAATTATAGTTAACAATAAAGACTTTTTGGCAGCCTAGTAGTCATTTTAAGTTTTCCTTACAATAAATAAGATGAGAGGAAAAACTCAATCACCGGTAAGCTTTTTTAGTTCAACAACAATAAATACTCACAATGAATGTATAAACAGAATCAGGTCTGGGCCATAAAAAAGGAAAACGTTTCTTCATTATTTTGTTTTATAAAAGTGACTTTCTCTTTCAGATTCTAATTATTATTGCTAAAATTTTACACATTCTAGACATCCTATAAATGCTGCTATTTGATAAGCACGGGATTGAAACTCAAATTCTCTCCTAACCAAGAAAACTTGAAGCAGGTGTCATTATGCTGATATTTCTATTTCAAAAAGAAAATAATCACCTAGCTCTTACAGAAAACATTTGGATCTCAGTTTGTCATACCCTATCAGCCTTTATGTAGTATAGATCTGTATGTTGAAATAATATTAATAATGTTAGAATTTGTATTTGCATATTTAAAAAAATACAAATAAGTTAAATATCAAGACTTCAAGCCTCAAGGTATGGATTTGCAATGGTTACAACTTTACACAAAGATAAATAAAATGCAAGATTCTTTGTCTTGGGAGATACACACATGGTCAATATAAATAATTAAGACATATTTTACATATACAATATATATTTATATTCATAAATACAATTATATATTACTTAGCATCTTATGACCTGAATATTCCTGAAGGCTTGTGCTAAATATATGCATGTGGATATATTTGAATTTATGTATCAACATTAATTGTTCACTTGCTAGGAAATCATATATAGTGCTCCTATAATAGTAAAAATACTAAAAATATCTGTGATTTCTGAAGATTAAAAATCACTTAACATAACATAGATCATATTATTATCATATCTGATTTGAACTTCAAATGATAATATTCATAAAAATCATCAAACATATTGATCAAAATTGATTACCAGTATTTTGATATTTCCAAAAATCAAATTTCCACTTAAAAAACAGCTTTGTTCCTATTTAACAAGAATAAATATAAAACCCTCTTATTAATTGTTCATTCCTCCTTGCTCCACAGGCTTTTTCAACAATCTCTCTAATAATATAATACTTTCGTTTTTCAGTATCTTCAGTTACTCCATTTTGACTGGTTCCATTTTTTTCTACTTATAATCATCTTCAGTTACCTCTTACCCAGCAATTACTGACTATAGTCATGTCTCTTATCAAGATACCATTTTCTTTTTCTGCCTGACCAGATATGGTGAGATATTAGTTAGTATATCTAACTTTCACTTTCTCATTTCCCTTGGGTCCTCGAGAGCAGTCTGGTCTCAGCCCCCACTGTACTTCTGAAATTACTCTCACCAAATTTACTGATGACTTACAGCTGAGTAGAAGGTGTTCTTTCTTTAGATTGTATTCTATTTTGACTTTCTGAAGAATTTTGGTCTTTTCGCTAAATTCTATGAAGTCAGATAATCCCTGCACAGAAGCTACTTGTATTACTATTTGTGCATAACTTCTAGGTACCTTAAACTTTTTGGATTCTCATTTCCCTTATATATAAAATGATAGTAGTGAGCCACAGTCATTGGGTGGTTTTAGTGATTAAATGAGATAATATATAGAAAGGATATTTTATACTACCTGACACATACTAAACACTCAGGAAATGGTAACTAAACTTTCTAAAATAATCTCTATATTTGACTTCTTTATACCATTTATCTTTTCACCCAATATCTCTATTTTCTTCCATAGGACTAATTCAACTGTTGACTCCCATCAATCAAATACTACGTCAGGAACACAGGTATTGTCAACGAAGTTAGACTCATTGCTTTAACAAGCAAAACTTCAAAATGAACTTGTGGGGACTCTTACTAGGAGGAAAGTTAGGAAAGGATACTTTGTTTTTGTGCTAGAGAGTTATAGGAGACTACTGAAATGTATGATTTAGAATTTCCAACTGCAGAAGTCAGTGTTCTTCCTTTAACCCTATGGTCATAAACAAAGACAACTCAAATGAGAACAATAAAGATTGTTTTTTCAGAACTGCTTATAACAAGGGAGTCGGTCACCATCACTTGAGTTGTGTGGAGACTCAGAGACAGGCAGGGAAATGGGAAGACATTTTTTACACTTTTAAAAAGGAAGGGGGAGGCTTAGGATGTTCTGTGATTGGAGATTGCTTGTAGAGGAAAGCTAGAGGCGGAGTACTGGAAGTGAGGCATTCTCTGTGATTGGTTTAGGGAACATATTTGTCTTTCTCTGCTTGGAGGTACTGACAAAAATTATGCAGTCAGTGACCATTTTGGCCTGATTGCTGCAGAAGTTATGAGTTAACATGCTATTGTCATCATGACTTGACCACTGCCCATTTTTATAATCAGTCTGTCAGAATATATGCATTTGTACAGAGTACATTTTAGACTAATTTGTCTGTGAATATTTTGGACCATCTGGCTCTGAATGAATTGGTATTTTTTAAAAAGCAGTTTAGATATTTTGTGAAAACTATTATGTTTTGGTTTGATTTGGTTAATTTATTTCAAAGTCAGGGTGCATTGTACAGGTCATGGTTTATTTTTCAATTTTTCAGTTCTCCCCGAACAGCTAAGCAGTCACAAGGTCGTATTTCCACTTATCTCAAACTACAAATAAGATATCTCCATCTGGATGTTTCAAAAGCATCTCAAAACAAAATAGCTAAACTCTTTTCACCTTATACCTAGAAAGCATTTTTTTTTTTTTTTTGAGATGGAGTTTCCGCTCTTGTTACCCAGGCTGAGGTGCAATGGCGCGATCTCCGCCTCCTGGGTTCAGGCAATTCTCCTGCCTCAGCCTCCTGAGTAGCTGGGATTACAGGCACGTGCCACCGTGCCTAGCTAATTTTTTTGTATTTTTAATAGAGACAGGGTTTCACCATGTTGACCAGAATGGTCTCGATCTGTTGACCTCGTGATCCACCCGTCGCGGCCTCCCAAAGTGCTGGGATTACAGGCTTGAGCCACCGCGCCCAGCCCAGCATTTTTTACTTATATTTAATTTCTAAATACCTACTGATCTCTTTTTTCCTTATGATTTACTAGTATTGACTTGCCCTATGCATTAAATACCTCTTGACCAAGCAATTGTAATACATCCTTAACTGATATATCTGATTGTATCCTTTTTTTCCTTCAGTCTACCTAGTACCAAGTTAGTAAGGTTACATTTCTAAAATACAGAATTTGCTTTTGATCATAAGGTGAATTTCTATTTTCAACACACAAGAAAGCCCAACCATGTCATAACAAACACTTCACCTCCTGGTTCAGCACACCTTTCCAGTGCCTTCACCTTCCCACAGCCTCCACCTTTCTCGTGATATCTGTATTCCTAAGTCTGACAAATGCTTTTACAGCATTATTTATGTGCTGCTTTTCCTCCCTTTTAATGTCTGGTGATTTTATATACATCTGAACCTTCATGGTTCAGATCTAATATAATCTGTTTATTAAACTTTCTCAGACAAAATTAATCACATTTTCTACTGTGCCCTATAGCACTTTATCTTAGTATTCCTATAGTATACCTATCACATTGTAACAATGTGGGACCACACTCTACTGGGTGCCTTATTCCTCACTGTCATTATCTTATTTTATCCATTGTACAGATGAGGAGACTTAGTCTTAGAGAGATAATATTTTGTGAGCTAGCTCTAAAGTTTAGTTTTCTTATATGTAAATTTCTTCTCCTCTTTACTGCCTTCAAAACACGTAATTTAGAAGTGTATTTACTCGTTTGTCTTTCCACTATAATGAGAGGTTTAAGTATGTTTGTGTTCCCAACATTGTATCAGCTCCTCCAAGACAGGAGTTACATGTAATTCATTTAAAAAATTCCCTATAGCACATGCCTTCCATAATATATAAATGATCATATGGTTTTTATCTTTCATACTGTCAATATGAGGTACCACACTGACTAATTTTAACCATCTTAGCATCCCTGAGATAAATGGTACTTGGTCATGATAAATTATCTTTTCAATGTATTGTTGAATTAAGTTTGCTAATGTTTTGTTTAGGATTTTTCTATCAATATTCATCAGTAATATTGGCCTATCCGTTTTTTATGTCTTTGTCTGGTTTTGATATCAGGGTAATACTTGTTTTGTAGAATGTGTTTGGAAGTATGTCCTTCTCCTCTAATTTTCAGAATGGTTTGAGTAGGATTTATATTAGTTTGTCTTTAAACGTTTGGTAGAATTCAGCAGTGAAGCCAGGCTTTTTGTTGCTGGGAGATTTTTCTTTTCACAAATTCCAAATAATTATATTTATTAATTTTAAAATAAAATGTTGTGGCAAATGTATTTAATGATATGAGTAGGCTTTGGTTCCAATTACATTATGTATTTTTAAATAAATATCACTTACTATAAGAATGAGACAGAATTCAACATCAATTCTATTTCTTCCTCTTTCTTTTCTTGTCTTTATTTTTAAATTTTTTATTTTAATAGGTTTTGGGGGAACAGGTGGCATTTGGTTACATGAATAACTCCTTTAGTGGTGATTTCTGAGATTTTGTTGCACCCATTACGTAAGTAGTGTACTCTGAACCCAGTGTGTAGTCTTTTATCCCTCATACTCCCCGACCCTTTCCCCTTACTACCCAAAGCCCATTGTACTATTTTTATGCATTTTCATCTTCATAGCTTAGTTTCCACTATAAGAGAAAACATATGGTGTTTGGTTTTCCATTTCTGAGTTATTTCATTTAGAATAATGGTCTTCAAATTCATCCAGCATTCTGCAAATGCCACTACTTTGTGTGTGTGTGCATGCATGTGTGTGTGTGTGTGTGTGTGTGTCTGAGTAGTATTCCATGGTATGTACATATAGACTACATTTTCTTTATCCACTTGTTGGTTGATGTACATTTGGGCTGGTTCCATAGTTTTGTAATTTCAAATTGTGCTGCTATAAACATACAAGTGCAAGTATCTTTTTCTTATAATGACTTCTATTCCTTTGAGCAGACACCCGGTAGTATGATTGCTGGATCAAAATGTAGATCTACTTTTAGTCCTTTACGGAATCTCCACCCTGTTTTTCATAGTGGTTGTACTAGCTTACATTCACATGAGCAGTGTAAAAGTGTTTCCTTTTCACCAGATCTATCCCAACATTCACTGTATTCTGATTATGGCCATTCTTGCAGGAGTAAGGTGGTATTGCATTGTGGTTTTGATTTGCATTTTTCTGATCATTAGTGGTGTTGAGCATTTTTTCATATGTTTTATGGTCATTTGCACATCTTCTTATGTGAATTGTCTATTCATGTCCTTAATCCATTTTTTGTTGAGATTTATTTTTTCTTGTGGATTTGTTTGAGTACCTTGTAGATTCTGGATATTAGTTCTTTGTCAGGTGTATAGATTACAAAGATTTTCCCTGACTCTTTGGGTTGTCTGTTTACTCTAGGTTGTGCTTTCAAAAGAGAATCAGCTGCAGTAGTGTAGGAGGGATACAGGCTTGCCCTAGGTCGCTTGGATAAGTTTCTCAGGTGGGCAGGGCCATGGAGCTCCCAAACATTATGTTCTTTGTCTTCCACTACCAGCATGGGTGGAGAAAACCATCAGGTGAGATCAGGGTTAGGCCTGTCTGAGCTCAGGTTTTCCTAAGGCAGAGCTTGCTTCAGCTACTGTGGGAGATGAGGATGTGGTTCTCAGGCCAACAGAGTTATGTTTTCAAGGGAATTATAGCTGTCTCTGCTGCATCATGCAGTTTCCAGGGAAGTGGAGAAAAGTCAGCAGTTACAGGCCTCACTCAGCTCCCACACAGCCCTAAAGGCCAGTCTCACTTCCACTCTGCCCCCACAACAGTGCTGAGTTTATTTCCAGGGAGCAGTTGAGGAGGGCTGAGATCTTTGCCCAGGCTATAGGCCATTCAGCTGAGAAAGCAAGCAGGGCTTTCAGATTTCACACCTCCCCACCTGCCACAATTTCTGTCCTGTGTCTGCACCCCTGGTTTGCCCCCTCCTCAGGTTCTGTCCAGGAAACTTCACACTGGGTCAAAATTGTAACAAAGTTTAACTGGAAGTTTTCTTATCCCTGAGGTTTTACCCCAATTCCACTGGCATCTCTCCCAAGGACCTCTGTAAGACAAAGTCAGAAATGGCTTCCCTAGGGACTGAGAGTACCCATAGGGTTCTTCCTGATACTTTCTCTACCTCTGTGTTTTGCTTAGCTTTCTAAGTTTGTCTCAGCTCCAGGTAAGGTCAAATTCTCCTATTATCTAGACTTTCAGGTTCCCTAGTGAGGATGTGTGTTTGGGGGGCAGATGATCCCCTTTTCATACATTTATGCTTTTGGTACTCAGCTTGTTGGTTGTCTCCTGGAGCCTGCAGCAGCAATCCACTTCCTTCAAAGGATCTGTAGACCCTCTCAGTGTTCTTGGTATGTTTCTGCAGTAGGTCTTGGAGCAAAAGTTTCATGATATGAGTCTCCACATGTGGCTCTGTCCATCTGAGTGGGAGGCAAGTTAGTCCATCCTATTATCTGCTGGTTTTCCTCTTACTTTGCTGTGAGACATTTTTATTAGCATTTTGATTTTGTTACTTGTTATTGGTCTGTTCAGGTTTTAGATATCTTTATGGTTCTGCTAGGTTGTATGTATCTAGGAATGCATTCATTTCATCTAGATTTTCCAATTTCTTGGCATGTAATTGCTTACAGAAGCCACTAATGATCTCTGAATTTCCATGGTATTAGTTGTAGTATGTCCTTTTTCATCAGATTTTGTTTATTTCAGTCTTTTCTCTTTTTTGCTTGCTTACTCTGGCTAAATTTGTCAATTTTCTGTTTTCAAAAACCAACTTTATATTTCATTGATCTCTTGTATTGTTTCTATCATTTCCAATTTATTTCTACTCTTATTTTTATCATTTCTTTTTTTCTACTAATTTTGGGTTTGCTTTGCTTTTTGATTTTTTACTTATTTAAGATGTGTCTCTAGATTTTTTATTTGTTTTTTTTAAAAGAGACACTTATAGCTGTAAACTTTTCTTTTTGTATTACTTGCTGCATCCCATAGGTTTTTGTGTGTTGTGTTTCCATTTTCATTTGTTTCAAGAAAATTGGCAATGTTCTTAATTAATTCATTGACCCACTGGTTATTCAGAAGCATATTGTTGGATTCTCATGTATTTATATAATTTTCAAATTTTCTCACCATTCATTTCTAGTTTTATTCAGTAGTGTTCAGATAATATTTTTAATATTATTTTAATATTTTTGAATGTTTTAAGACTTGTTTTGTGGTCTAACATACAGTCTATCTTTGACAATGATTCATTTGCCTCCAACAAGAATGTGTATTCTGCTGCCATTGGATAAGCTGCTCTGTAAATATCTATTAGGTTCATTTTTTCTATAGAACAGATTAAGTTCTTTGTTCATTCTCTGTCTAAAAAATCTGTTCAATGCTGAAAGTGGAGTGTTGAAGTCCAGCCATTATTCTATTGAGGTCTGTCTCTCTCTAGCTGTAATATTTCCTTTATGCAGTCAGGTGCGCCAGTGTTGGATGGATATATTTTTTCAATTGTGATATCCTCTTGCTGAATTGGTCATTTGATCATTATTTGGTGAACTCCTTTGACTCTTCTTATATTTTTTTGTCTTGTAATCTATTTTATCTGACATATGTTTAGCGACTCCTTCTCCTTTTTGGTTCCAGTAGGCACAGAATATTTTTTTCCATTCCTTTCTTTTTAGTCTATGTTTGTCCCTATACGTGAAGTGTGTTTCTTGGAGACAACAAATCATTGAGTCTTTTGAGGTTTTTGTTTTGTTTTTAAATATATTTAGCCAGTCTGTGTCTTTTATTGGACATTTTTAGTTCATTTAGTTTCAATGTTATAACTGATAAGTAAGAACCTACTCCTGCGATTTTGTTATTTGTTGTCTAGTTATCTTGTGGTCTACTTTTCCTTGTTTCCTTACTTTCTGTCTTTCTTTTACTGTAGGTGATTTTCACTCCTGGCATGATTTAATGTCTTGCTTTTAATTTTCATTTTTTTGTGTCTGTCTGTTTTATGTTTTTTGATTTGATGGTACCATGGGGCTTGCAGATACTATTGTATAACTCATTATATTAAGCTGGTAACAACCTAACACTGTTTGCATAAACAAGCAAAAAGAAACTGATAAAAAATCTACAGTTTAACTTCATCTCCCCACTTTTTAACTTTTTCTTGTGCATTTTTATGTCTTGTACTTTCTACATCTTGAAAAGTTGTTGTAGTTAATATTTTTGATTGGTTCATCTTTTAGTATTTCTACTTAAGGTATGGGTAGTTTAGACAACATAGTTATAGTGTTATAAAATTCAGTATTTTGCTGTGTGCTTATCATTGATGACTTTTACACCTGCAGATAATGTCTTATTCTTTTATTTTGATTGAAGTATTTCTTTTAGAATTTCTTGTAGAAAAGGTCTGCTGTTGATGAAATTTCTCAGGTTCTGTTTGTCTGAGAAAGTCTTTATTAATTATGTTTGAAGGGCCCTGTGTATGCTATTTTAGGATAAAAGTTTTTTCTGTCAGCATTTTAAATGTCATGCCACTCTGTACTGATCTGTAAGGTTTGCACTGAAGAGTCTGCTGCAGGACATATTGGAGTTCCATTGTATGTTATTTTTTTCTTTTCTCTTGCTGTTTTTAAGATTCATTTTGTGTTTTTCTTTAATCCTTGATCTTTGGAAGTTTGATTATTAAATGCCCTGAGGTAATCTTCTTTGGGTTAAATCTGCTTGGTATTCCATAACCTTCTTTTACTTGGATATTTTCTTAGGCTTGGGAGTTCTCTGTTATTATTCCTTTGAATACACATTCTAGCCTAATCTCTTTCTCTACCTCCTCTTCAAGGCCAATAACTCTTAGATTTGCCCTTTTGAGACTATTTTTCTTTATCCTCTCGGCATGCTTCATTCTTTTTTTTTTTTGTCTCATCTGACTGTATTTTCAAACAGCCTGTCTCAATCTCACTAATACCTTCTTTTGCATGATCAATTCTGCTATTAAAGGACTCTGATGCATTCTTCAGTGTGTCAGTTGCATTTTTCAACTCTAGACTTTCTGCTTGATTCTTTTACATTATTTCAATCTATTTGTTAAATTTATCTGATAAAATTGTGAATTCCTTCTCTGTATTATCTTGAATTTGGGAAAGTCTTTTTTTAAACAGCTATTTTGAATTGTCAGCCTAAAAGGTCATATATCTGTTTCTCTAGAATTGGTCCCTGGAGGCTTTTTTAGTCTATTTCATGAGTCATGTTTTTTGGATGGTCTTGATGCTCTAGGTGTTTGTCTATGTCTGGGCATTGAGGAGTTAGGTATTTGTTATAGTCTTCATAATCTGGTCTTGTTTGCACCTATCCTTCTTGGGATGACTTTCCAGATATGCAGAAGGAAATGAGCATTGTTATCTAAACCACATCTGAATTAGGAGGCATCTCAAACCCAGCAATACTGTGGTTGTTGCAGACTCATAGGGGTATCACCTTGATGATCTTTGATGATCTTGATGATCTGGAAGAATTATCTGCATTATCAGGGAAAAACTTGTTCTCTCTTTCTCCAAAACAATCAAAGTCTCTCTCTCTCTTTTTTCTGAGGCACCTGGTGCTGGAGGTGGTGGGACATGAGCATCCCTGTGGCTACTATCACTGGAAGTGCACTAGGTCAAACCTGAAGTAAGCATAGTACTGAGTCTCATCCAAGGCATTTTGTAACTAATCCCTGACTACTGGCTATGTTTGCTCAAGGCCCTGGGGATCTCTAATCAGCAGGTGTTGAAACCAGCAAGGTGTGCTTCCTTCACTTCAGGGTGGTGAGTTCCCTCATGTCCCAGGAGGGTCCAGAGGTGCCATTCTTGAGCCAAGACCTGGAGTAAAAAAAACCTTAGAAGTCTATCTTGTATCCTATTGCACTATGGCTTAGCTGGGACTCAAACCATGAGATACAGTCCTTCCCACTCTCCCCTTATTTTAACACAAGCAGAAGAGGCTTACCTAGTGGCCACCGTCACCACATGCCCATTTGGAGTACTGCCAGGTACTCTCAATGTTCCCTTAAGGCCCAAGAGTTCTTCAGTCAGCTTATGATGAATATTGCCTCATCTGGGACTCACCCTTCAGGACAGTGGGCTCCTCTTTGACCCAGCACTCACCCAGAAATGCAATTTATGAACCAAGGCATAAAACTGGGAACTCAAGTGCCTGTGTGCTGTTCTACACTCCTGTGTTTGAGCTAGTACAAAGTCCCCTTCACTTTACCTCCACTTTTCTCAAATAGAAGGAATTTCTCCCAGTATCCTCATAGCTGGGAATGTGCTGAGTCTCACCTGAAGGCAGCAAGACTCAGAGTCTTACCCAAGGATTATGGTGTACTACTTGTGTATTGCTGCTGGTTATTCAGGGGCCAAGGGCTCTTTTGTCAGCATGTAATGGGTCATTTCAGGACTTTATCCTTCCCTTCAAGGCAGCAGATTCCCTTCCAGCCCAGGGTGTTTCTAGGAATGTCTTCCAGGAGCTTGGGCCTGGGAAGGGGGCCTCATGACTTTGACTGGTGCCCTATCCTACTTTGGCTGAACTGATATCCAAGTCACAAGACAATGTGCTTTCCCTCTCCTTTTCTCATGTCTCAGTAGGTCCCATGCCCTTCTAGTCCACTGGCTCTGAATCCAATTCAGCACAAGGACTCACCTACCAGTTGCTATCCTTATGACCTAAACTGCCTTTCAAGTATATTTGGGGCTTCCAATCCCTTTAGCCTGTGGTGGTGAGGCTTACCAGAACTCAAATTACAACTGCTGGGATAGACAGTTCCCCCTCTGGCTATGGCTGATTTAAATACTCACTCCATGGACTGACTTTGACTGAGTTTGGCACAGTCTGCTATGACAAGGAATCACAGAGTTCAATACCATGTCTCAAAATTGCTGTGCTCTCCCTCTTCCAAGTGCACAGACTCTTTCCTGTGGCTACTGCCAGGCAATGGGGGAAGGGTGACATTGGCAATTCTAGACTGTTTTTTCTACCCTTGTTAGTGCCTCTTTCAACAATATGCAGTTAAAACCAGTTACTATAAGTGCTCACCTGATTTTTGGTTCTTGTGAAGGTGCTTAATTTGTGTGTAGATAGTTGTTAAATTTGGCATTCCTACAGGGGAAGAATGGTGCAGCCTTGTTTTCAACCCTTTTGCTTCGCCGTTCTTTATGTTTTATAATTCAATTTGCATTTACTGATAATGTTGAACATAGTAATATTTCATTATTTATTTTCATGCACTGATAATGTTTCAACGTTTGTTTTTTCTTTCTGTTTGAATTGTTGGGCCTCCTTTTCTGTAAAGAATATGATCACATATCTTATAAATGTACATGAACTTTCCACACTTGTTTCACTATCTAGTTGTATTCCTTTTTCAATACCTTGCCCTTTCTACACTCCTTGGAATAAGCCTGTTGTGTTTACTCTTTAGCAAAATCTAACTATCTCTTTTCTTCCACCTCCATTCTATGATTCATGGGCTAATAGATCAGAAGGAAGGATTTAAAACGTCCTTGCTTTATTGTGCTCCTTTGAAAATGTTGTTCTGGCAATAATGATTTGACTGTGAATCCCACACAATTAATTTGCAATTCTTTTCCCTGTTATTATTTCTGTAATCCATCAAAATTCAGGTTATTATTCCTCTTCCATTTTTTTGTACTGCTTACATATTTCCATTGCCTGAAATAACTTTTCTCTTATCATTTTATTTTCTGGAAAAATCTTACTTTGTCTTCTAGAATTAGTTAAAATGCTATTTATCATATAACATCTCTGTTAAGTTTTTTCAATACAGAATTAATGACTTCTGTGTTCTTTGAGGATTGTTTTTCTTTTTAACACCTAAGTTTAGAAGAAACTTTGTTAAAAAATAGATGTTAAAATTTTTTAAGTGAATGAATTTGTATCAAGCATAATATAATTTTTATAGTTGTTTTCTTTGTATTTTTATATGTACATTCATATCACATATACATAAACTCTTTTTAATCTAGATGGTAATTTCATTAGAGATAAAGACCAGGTAATTTTCATAGAATGTTTTTGAATAAATGGCTTGAGTACATGCAACACACACAAATATGCAATTGACTGGTAACATAGTGAATTAACATGGATTGGTTATGCAAGGTCAGCAGAAGATCATTAAAGAGATAGCAAATTCAGATAGAATATTTCAGACCAGAGGTAAGGAGAGACAAAAAACAAGTTGTTTTAATTTGTTTAAAGCTGAGTTTATTGTTAGATATTTAGCAATCATCAGAAATATCAGAGTAAAAATATAGCAAGTAGTGTTAGCAATCTAATTTGAAATTAATCCGAATATTTTTTTTTTCAGATTTTCCACCACTTTTTGGAGTAGCTACCATGAATCTATTGACAATCCAATAACTGAATTTAAGTGACCATTTGTCTGAAAATGTGTGTTGTCTCAGACACAATATGTATAGATAGTTGGACTGTTTTAAGATCTAACTGAAGCAGTTTTATGCAAGATTAGATTGGATATATAAAACCCAATAGAAAATAAAGCTAATTAAATGGCAGCTACATAAACAAAGCTAAGTTCTGTATAAAAAAGTGAATGTTCAAAGGTGGTCCCTATAAATGATCAACACAGACTGATACTCTGAAAAATCAAAAGAATATTTTGCACTTTTTCTCTTTATGAGCTACAGTTGATCAAAATATCCAGGTTTGGTTTTCACTCCCGTTGGCAATGTATACCCCACTTTTAGCTATATTTTGCAGTAAAATGCTAGATAACAGTTGGATATAATTTTTCCATAATAGAAATAGCAAAACATCTTCCCTGTTAGCCCATAACAAACAATATTCATATCAAAATGAACCTATTTAATGAAAAGTGAGGCTGCTTTTACACACTTTTATAGCAGTTTGATCATATTTTGGCATAATCAGCACTGAAGTAAATCTAGTATATGTCTCAATGGAAAGTGTTAAAGCTGAATAAAAAATTGCACGGATCCAGTTTTCTCATGCACAATTTTTAAAACGATGCTCAAAATTATACAGAACTATGCTGCTTAGGCATTTCTTTAATGAATTGGAGTGAATGATAGTGCTTTCTTATAAACAAACAGGCACATAGAAACAGTAAAGTGGAAAGGAGAATTGAGAAAATTGCATTATGCTAATCCCAAGAAACTAATTCTTGTGATATAGTACAAGAACAGTCTATATCCCCTTCACTTTACATAAGAAATATACTGTAGAGGCCATTCAGAAGTTACTGTTACTTCCGAGTTCATTCAGCAAGTCAATGTTATATTTATTCATTATTTTTTGCACTAAGGATTACATGGATGCTGTCAGAGTTCCAAAACTCCATCAATATTTTTGGAAAAATCAATTTGATTTTTTTTAAATATATAAAATTGAAGACTCATAATTGTGGTCTCATTTATAGGATTGTAAACAAAGGAGTATACTTGAACAAAATAAAAAGACATTTTTATTCAAATTTTTATACCTCTTCTTACAAAACTGAGTTTTAAATATCAGTGTTATATGCCCTCCTAATGGAAAATACCTCATAGAAGTAGCTTAACAATATTAATTTTGTTAAAAGAAATGTGTTATTACTTAGGTATTTTCCTGAAGAAATTTACATTGCTTGATTTTAAATATATTTACTTTATATTTCTGTGGAACCACTGTGATGAGTTTATTTCTTTTTGTGTCTTCTGTGAATATTTTATTTGATAATTGAAATGATTTTGCATTCAAAGTCAGGTCAATTATGACATTTACTGTTTGATATAATTAATATTGACTGTCTCTATACAATTCATGCTTATTCAGAGAGCAAAAATGCTCAAGTCTTGTTGGTTGTAGCAGAAACCAACAAGACTCCAGCATTGTTCCATCCAATGAATAATTTTTATCAACTTATTTAATAAAAACAATATGTTTGATCTGAAGATGACTTTGTATTCAAAAAAATATTTAAAGAACCATGTGTAAATTCAAGTACCACATTCAATTATCAAATGAGACCTGTGCTTTTATAATTTCTTTTGAAAAATGCTTTCAAAATCACATTGGAAACTAAGCTTACCAATTTCATTGAGAGTAAAGCATACTATAATCATGTGCAGGGTAAGAATTTGGCAAATGTGCCTGTTTTTTAATTCCAATTTTTTCATTAGAATAGTATTACGAAATGTGTTCTATGTTCTGAGGTGACTGTTTATTTATATTGATATGGTTTGGCTGTGTCCCCACTCAAATCTCAACTTGAATTGTATCCCCCAGAATTCCCAATTGTTGTAGGAGAGACCCAGTGGGAGGTAATTGAATCATGAGGCCAGTCTTTTCCATGCTACTCTCATGAGAGTGAATAAGTCTCATGAAATCTGATGGGTTTTCCAGGGGTTTCTGCTTTTGCTTCTTGTTCATTTTCTCCTGTGACCATCACGTAAGAAGTGCCTTTTGCCTCCTGCCATGATTCTGAGACCTCTCCAGCCATGTGGAAATGTAAGTCCAATTAAACTGCTTTTTCTTCCTAGTCTCAGGTATGTCTTCATCAGCAGTGTGAAAATCAACCAATATAGTAAATTGGTACCAGAAGAGTGGGGTGCTGATGAAGGATTCCAAAAAATATGGAAGGGACTTTAGAACTGGGTAGTAGGCAAAGGCTGTAACAATTTGGAGGGATCAGAAGAAGTCAGGAAAATATGGAAAAGTTTGGAATTTCTTAGAAATGTGTTGAATGGCTTTGCCCAAAATGCTGATAGCAATATGGATAATAAGGCTCAGGCTGAGACAGTTTCAGATGAAGATGAGGAACTTTTGGAAACTGGAGGAAAGATGACTCTTGTTATGTTTTAGCAAAGAGACTAGTGGCATTTTGCCCCTGCTGTAGAGATTTACAGAACTTTGAACTTGAGAAAGATGATTTAGGATATCTGGTGAAAGACATTTCTAAGCAGCAAGGCATTCATGAGGTGACTTGGGTATTGTTAGTCATTCTGTTTTACAAGGGAAGAAGAGCATAAAAGTTTGGAAAATTTACAGCCTGACTATATGATGGAAAAGAAAAACCCATTTTTGGGGGAGAAATTCAAGCTGGCTGCAGAAATTTTATAAGTAGCAAAGAGTCGTATGTTAATCCCCAAGACCACAGGAAAAATGTCTCCAAGCAATGTCAGAGACCTTCACAGCAGCCCCTCTTGCTGCAGGCCCAGAGACCCAGGGGAAAAAGTGGTTCTACAGGCTGGTCCCAGGGTTCCCATGCTGTCTGCAGCCTAGGGACTTGGTGCCTTCTGTCCTAGCCAATTCAGCCATGGCTGAAAGGGGCAAACATACAGCTCAGGCTGTGGTTTCAGAGGGTGAAAGCCCCAAACCTTGGCAGCTTTCATGTGGTGCTGAGACTGCGGGTGCACAGAAGTCAAGAATTGAGGTTTGGAAACTTCTGTTTAGATTTCAGAAGATGTATGGAAATGTCTGGATGCCCAGGCAAAAGTTTGCTGCAGGGACAAGGCCCTCATGGAGAACCTCTGATAAGGTAATGTGGAAGGGAAATATGGGGTCAGAGCCCCCACACAGAGTCCCTACTGGGACACTGCCAATTGGAGCTGTGAAAAGAGGGCCACCATCCTCCAGACACCAGAATGGTAGATCCACTGACAGCTGCACTGTGCTCCTGAAAAAGCTGCAGACACTCAATCCCAGCCGGTGAAAACAGCCTGGAGGAAGGCTATACCCTGCAAAGCCCCAGGAGTGGAGCTGCCCAAGACCATGGGAACCCACCTCTTGCATCATCATGATCTGGATGTGAGAACTGGTGTCAAAGGAGATCATTTTTGAGCCTTAAAATTTGACTGTCCTGCTGAATTTCAGATGTGCATGGGTCCTGTAACCCCTTTGCTTTGGGAGTTTTTTCCCATTTGTAATGGCTGTATTCACCCAATGCCTGCAACCCCCATTGTATCTGGGAAATAACTAGCTTGCCGTTGACTGTGCAGGCTCATAGGTGGAAAGGACTTGCCTTGTCTCAGATGAGACTTTGGACTGTGGACCTTTGAGTTAGTGCTGAAATGATAACTCCTTTCAGACTTTGGAGGATTGTTGAGAAGACATGATTGGTTTTGAAATGTGAGGACATGAAATTTGGAGGGGCCAGGGGCAGAACAATACAGTTTGCCTATGTTCCCACCCAAATCTCAAGTTGGATTGTATCTTCCAGAATTCTCATGTGTTGTGGGAGAGCCCAAGGGGAGGTAACTGAATCATGGGGTCTGGTCTTTACCTTGCAATTCGCGTGATAATAAATAAGTATCATGAGATCTGATGGGTTTATCAGGGATTTCTGCTTTTGCGTCTTTCTCATTTTCTTTTGCTGCCACCATGTAAGAAATACATTTTGCCTCCTGCTGTGATTCTGAGGCCTCCCAAGCCACGTGGTACTGTAAGTCCAATTAAATATCTTTTTCTTCCCAGTCTTATGTCTTTATCAGTAGCATGGAAACAGAAAAATACAGTTATAGAATGCTGACTAAGGGAACATTCTGTAAAACCAAATGTCTTTATTAGAACCCTACCCAATCTATTCTGAAATATGTGACCTTGAGCTAGTTGCAAAGCCTGATACTACATCAATATATTTATCTTTGAAACCAGGATAATAATAAAAACTTTCTAATAAGATTTCTTAACCCGTGATTTTCAAAAGGTTAAAAATTGTGACTCATTCAAATATAAAATTAACATTTGTCAAAAGTTTATATTTGACTCACTACTTAATGATAGAATCAGTAGCATGTTATGAATAGTATAAAGAACATTTGAGAATATATATAAAATAAACCTGGAAATAAACACAGCATTTGATAGGTTGCTGAATTAAATGTAAAACTGGCTAATGTCCAACAAGGTTATAAACCATAATATACTTCTCTGGAGATGGGTGCACCAAAGTCTCACAGATCACCACGAAGAACTTACTTATTTAACCAAATGCCACCTGTTCCCCTAAAACCAATGGAAATAAAAAGTTAAATGAATAAATAAATAATTTTAAAAAACATAAAACTTCAGGTTATCTCCTTCACTGGACAGATAAGTATCACATCTCTACGAGATAGAATTTTACAGGTTAACCATCACTGTAAAAGGCTGAAAGTCACTCAGTAAATAAGGCCAGCACTGCACTAAAAAACACACAGTAAACTCGCTTACCTATATACAAGCAGTGAACATTTTTGTTTTGACAGTTTTCCCTCTTATGGTCACAATCTCCAAAGATTATCCTTGATCACATAAAAAGCTGGTCTTATTAGATTTGGCTTGTTTATTTTCGTAGATAAAGCAACAGTGTTACTTACCTTAACATGCCTTCTTGAATTTGTTCTGCAAATTAGACTCAAACTGTTCTGACAACTAATAATCCTAAATGTTTACTCTCTGGGGATAAAGTTCAAAGAAAATCACAGATTGGCTCACAAACACTCTGACTTACTCTCAGATGTCTGAGACTGGGAAGCAAAGCCCATGACACACTTTCCTTCAGATTTCAAAATTATATATTTGTATACATTTATCTCAAATTAAAATTCTTTGAGTTTTTTTAAGGTCCTCAACTTACTAAATTAGTGAATTTCTTACCACCTGTGTGGTTGACCTTGTAATCCAGGTTACAAGTTAATTTTAGATTTAAGGAGTTTGTCTCCAAATATAAAGTTGATCTCTATCTCTTAATATGGGTTTGAATACTTATTAAGCAAGATTTCCCCAAATTTAACACTTCAATTATGGCCTTGGCTGAACTATTGATTTGTTCAGTTATATCCTAATAAGATGAAAGAAACAGTCATTTGCATCTATGCAAATAAGGGATTACCAATAAAAAGCCCCAGCAAAATTATTTTTTTATCTTTGAGGAGATAGTAAAAATTGGATATTAATTTAAAATAATTTATTTCAGCTTAAAAATGAATAATCTACTAAACTATGTGCTAGAGAGTGGTTGGAAAGAGAGAAAGAGCTTTGTATACTAATTTAAAACAAAATGCTAAAAATAATGAAAATAATATTCCAAACTTTTACCTCTAGCCAAGATGGAAAACCTTTGTGGCAATTTGTTACAACAGCAATAGAGAACTAATATAAGTCTTATAAATTAAGGTACAGAACTTAACCTTCCCATATTAAACAATTATACATCCAGAAAAAAAGTTTCAAAAAAGCAGTTATAATATAAACAATTGGCAGGTAAGGACATTGATTGCTGAGTGAAAGAAAAACAAGGTAACTTCTGCTTTTTCCACCAATGAGTTTCCAGGCTCAGCAAAATAGGATGCAGGTCTCCCTGTCTTGGAGAGATGGAGTTGTGTGTTTAAAAGGATGAAGGCAATCAATATCACAATGCCAAGTATTGAAAAGAGGAGAGCTGCACAGAGTGAGAGCTCTGAAGATATGCAGAGGATGCCCGTGAAATCTCCTCAGTGATGATTGGCCTATGAGTATAAAGACAGGGAAAGACACACAGAAAGGAGCAGACAAAACAATTTTTGGAGCTCATAAAGGGGTAAGGATATTCATTTTCCCAACTGATCTATTGTTAAACATCATAATATACAGTACTTGAGAAGAATACTTCTTAGTAGGGACAAATTAACGCTAATTTAAAGTTTTCTCTGGTTCCACTTTAAAGCTTAAAAGCTTTCCTTGAAAGTATGAAACTATTTCCAAGAAAAATAAGCGAATCTAAGCACAATGTTCAAAATCATTTGAAGAAATACAACAACAGAAATCTGCACCCAACAATAGAGAGTTCAGAATGCCCATCATCTGTTGCCCAGCTATGAAAGGAAGTGAAAAAAAAATTAGTCAAAAGAAAGAGACTCGGATATGGTATTTATGATACAATTAATAGACAAAGGTATTGATTAGCTAATATATATATATTCTTCATATGTTCAGTAAGTTAGCAGGAAGCATGAGCATGTTAAGAAAGATATAAAAATACCCAAATTGAACTCATAGAAATTAAAAATACATCCGAGGTGAAAAATACACTGAAGGGATAATAGTAGAAGAAAATATTATTGTTATAGGCCGCCTGTAAAATTATTACCATTAATTCCTTCCTCTTGGCAGTTGTAACAACATGGAATGTCTTGTCCTTAAGTAAGTTACTTCTAAGACAAGATACAGCAATGTTGAGAGTCTATAGTTTATGTGTTAGATGATTGTGACTTCATTCATACTAGATTATTCTCCATTGCCTTCTCAGATTTCATGCATCAATAAATCTGTGCATGGGTGCACAGGCCCACATGGTAAGAAGCTGAGTGCAGCCTCTGGTGAACAGCCAGTTGGAGACTAAGGCTGACAACAAACAGCTCTCTACAAACTTAATTCCACCAACCACTATGTGAGATTGAAAGTAGATCCTTCCCACACTGAGCCTTCATGTGAGACCACTGACCTTGTCAATATCTTGCTTTCAGCCTTGTGAGATACTGTAAAGCAACAGACCCATTTATTCTATGCCCAAGGTTTCAAACCACAGAACATATGAATGAATAAATGTAGCTTATTTTTAACTGCTAGTTTGTGGCAATTTCTTATGCAGCAATGGTAACTAACATAACTAGAAACTTGGTATGATTAGAAATTCATACAATTGTAACACATTTCATAGTTTATTTTCAGTCTTAGGTCTTTTAATAGACAGAAGAATTTCCACATTCTAATCCCCAAACCTATGAATATGTTACAATACATGAAAATAACAATTTTTCAGTTTAATTATGAAATTTCAGATGGGGAGTGCATCCTGGATTATCCAGTTAGGCCCAATATAATCCCAAGGGTTCTTAAAAGGAAAAAAGCAAGTCAGAGAAGATGTGAATATGGAACCAGAGGCCTGAGTGAGCTGGTTGCTGATTGCAATGGACATATGAGTCAAGGAATGGATAGAGGGTAGCTTCTAGAAGCTGGGAAATACAAGTTAAATGAAGGAGTTTCTTGTCTAGAACCTTCTGAAGGCATGCTTCCCTTTTGGCTCCTTTGTTTTAGCCCAGTCAGATCCAATTTGCAGTTCTGATTACGAATTGTAAGATAGAAAATTTGGGGTGCTATAAGTCACAAAGTGTGTGGTAATTTGTCGCAGAACAAATAGAAAGTTAATACAAATCATATAAATTAAGGAGATTAATATCCACTCTTCTCACATCTTTTGTAATCTATTATCCTTCCTCAAGTTTTGTGTTTCATTTTATTCATATATTCTGAGACAACCTAAATCTACACTTTTCCACAAAATACAATATTTTTTTATTGTCTCTCCTGCATGGTTCTATTTCATGTCACTAGTACTCTGGGTATACTCTAAACCACTTGAATAAGTGACAATAGTGACACAACCTATCAAAACCTGTGGGATACAGCAAAGGCGATGCTAAGAGGAAAGTTCCCAGCCTTAAAGGCCTACATCAAAACTTCTGAAAGAGTACAATTAGACAATCTAAGGCCACACCTCAAGGAACTAGAGAATTAAGGACAAATCAAACTCAAACCAAGCAGAAAAAAGAAATAACTAAGATCAGAACAGAACTAAATGATATTGAAACAAAAAAAAACACAAAAGATAAATTAAACAGAAAGCTCGTTCTTTGAGAACATAAATGAAATTGATAGACCATTAGCAAGATTAACCAAGAAAAGAAGAAAGAATATCCACATAAGCTCAGTTAGAAATGAAATGGGAGGTATTACCACTGACACCCCAAAAATAGAAAAGATCATTCAGGGTTACTATGAACAGTTTTACATGCATAAACTAGAAAACATAGAGGACATAGATAAAAATTCCTGGAAATATAGAATTCTCCAAGCTGAATATTTGTTGAGTTAGTAAATAACCAGAAACTGGATCAAAATTACTTACAGATCAATATGTAGATATTTCATTCCCCAAGTTTTGATAGCAAAAGCACTATTTTATCTTTGACTGTTTGCACTTCCAAAAGAAGTTTAGAACCTGGGGATCAAGTACCATGAATAAACCTTTTTGGAATTTTACTGAAATGGAATTACATTACTTATGAATCAAATTTTATAGAATTGATGCCTTATAATATTCATTAATTTCATATGTAAGCATCATGTATCCTTAAACTTTTAATGTTTTATTTAATATTAAAATATTCAAACCATAGATAAATTAATTGACATGTTAGACTCTCTATCATTAGTAAAGGATATTGAAAAATTAGGGCCATTCTAACCAAAGGACCTCCAGAGTGGTGAAAACTACATTAGTATTCGTGAGCACAGGTTAATCTCAAAAAAATATTGAGAAATAAAAGTAATTTCTAAGGGAAACATATATATATTTATGATTTTCAATATAAGTACACTTCATGCTATATTTGGGACAAATTTGGAAAACCTGGAAGTCCTTTTTCCAGATTATGTGTTGACATAGTATTTCCCTTATAGATATATAACTATTTACATTAAAGTAATTTATACAAAATGTAAAAATGAATACAACTAGCCCATGTAATATTAGGGATACATATACATGGAGTAAATCTATAGATTAAAAAAAATGAGAATTTGCAGTACCAAATTCAGTACTAGGTTTGACCACCACAGTAAAGCAAATATTGAGATAAAGCAAATCACATGATATTTTTGGTTTCCCAATGCATATGGAGTTATATTTACTCTATATTGTAATCTGTTTATTGTGCAATAGCATTATGTCTAAAAACAAGCGCACGTATCTTAATTTAAAATACTTAATTGCTAAAAATGCTAATAATAATCTTAGCCTGCAGCAAGTCATAATCTTTTTGCTGGTGGAGTCGGATCTCTGTGTTGATAGCTGTTTACTGATCAGGGTAGTGGTTATTAAAGTGTGAATTTGCTGTGGCAATTTCTTATAAAAAGACAATGTAGCTGGTTCTATTTACAGACTGCCTTTCATGAAAGACTTCTATGTAGCATGCAATGCTGTTTAATAACATCTTAGCCACAGCAAAACTTTAAACATTGGAGTCAATTCTGTCAGACCCCACCACTGCTTTGTTAGCTATGTTTATCTAATATTCTAAATATCTTCTTGTTATTCCAAGAATGTTCACAGCATCCTCACCAGAAGTATATTCCATCTCAATAATCCACTTTCTTTGCTTATCCATAAGAAGCAACTCCTCATCACTTCGAGTTTTATCACAAGATTGCAGTAATTTAGTCAAATTTTCAGGCCCTAGAAAAAGAGAATTCTAGTTCTCTTGTTATTTCTACCACATCTGCAGTTACTTCCTTCACTTGAGTCTTGTAAGCTCTAAAGTCATCCATAAGGATTGGGATTAACTTCTTCCAAACTCCTGTTAATATTGATAGGTTGACCTCCTCCCTACAATAGTGAAAAATTTCCAATTTTTTTTGTCTAGATTTATCAGTGGAATCACTATCTATGGCAGCTACAGCATTATGAAATGTACCTTTTACATTTTTTTGAAAGTCAAAATTACACCATAATCTTCGGGCTGTAGAATGGATGTTGTGTTAGCAGACATGGAAACATTCATCTCCTTGCACATCTTCATCCGTACTTGTAGCTGACCAGGTGCATTGCCAATGGACAGTAATATTTTGAAAGGAATCATGATCTAAGCATTTGGTAACAACACTGAGCTTAAAATATCCAGTAAACCATGCTGTAAACAGATGTGCTGTCATCTAACCTTTGTTGTTTCATTAATAGAGCAGTGAGTAGATTCAGCATAATTTAAAGGGTCCTGAGATTTTTACAATGCTATAATTGTGCAATGGCTTCAGCTTAGTCACTAGCCATGTTAGCCCCCAACGAAAGAGTCATTCTGCCCTTTGAAGCTTTGAAGCCAGGCATTGACTTTTCTTTTGTAGCTGTGAAAGTCTTGGATGACATCTTTGTCCAAAAAACAGCTATTTTGTCTAAATTGAAACTGTCTTGTTTAGTATAGCCACTTTTATCAATGATGTTAACTAGATTTTCTGAATAACTTGCTGCAATTCTACATCAGCACTTGCTGCTTAAACTTGCACTTTTATGCTATGGAGATGACTTCTTTCCTTAAATCTTATGAATCAAACTCTGCTGGCTTCAAACTTTTATTCTCCAACTTCTTCACCTTTCTCAGCCTTCATAGAATTGAAGAGTGATAGGTCTTTGCTCTGTATTAGGCTTTGGATGAAGGGAATGCTGTGGTTGGTTTGGTCTTCTACCCAGACAACTGAAACTGTCTTCATATTAGCAGTTAGGCTGATTTCCTTCCTTATCATTTGTACATTCACTGGAGTAGCATTATTAATTTCTTTTAAGGAGTTTTGATTTGCAGTCACAACTTGGTTGTTTGGCACAAGAGGTCTAGCTGTTAGCCTGTCTAAGCTTTCAACATGCCTTCCTCAGTTTAATTATTATTATTGTTTTAATTTAACATGAGAGACATGCAACCCTTCCTTTCAATTGAACACTTAGTGGTGTGTGTTATTAACCATCCAAATGTTATTTTATTTTAATGGAAGGCTCAAGGAGAGAAAAAGAGATAAGTAATGGGCTTGGTGATGGAGCAGTTAAAATGTACAAAAAACTTATTGATTAAATTTACCATTGATAGGACTGAAAATAATTGCAATAGTAACATTAAATATCGCTAATCACAGATCACCATAACAGATATAATAATAATTTAAAAAGTTGAAATACTTTGAGAATGAACAAATGGTACACTGAGAAATGAAGTAAGCACATACCATTGGAAAAATGGTGCCTATAGACTTACCCAATGCAAGGTTGTCAGAAACCTTCAATTTGTAAAAATTGCAATATGTGAAGCATAATAAAGACATCACCACAGAATGAAGGCATGCCTGTACTATTCTGAAACTATGACATGTTTGTTCTATAATTAAAACTTTAAAATTTTGCCAGCTGTTTATATAGGTTTTAGATTTTGTTATCCTTGAGATAGAAACTAGCTCATTCTGGATAGAAGGAAATGGTTCAATTTACATAGAATTTTCTAAGCAATTATTATTGTAGGTCAGATAATTTAGAAGAGACTTTGACTTAATTGGCCTCTTTGAGATAACATTATACAATATAAAAAGTCAGCTTTAGCCGTAGAACCATATTCAGGTCAAATTAGTTCTAGCTGAGTAGGTGAAGAGATCCTTAAAGAAGTCTGAGAACAAAGGCATCAAACCCTTTTGAGTGGATCATTGGCTCTTTATTGAGTAACTTTTTATTCATAAATTCTGTTCTTCATTCAACATCATAAATATTATGATAAATAAAAAAGTACAAGAAAATTAGTGGGACTGTATTATGATAGGCCTCCAATTAGAGTCAGTCTCACCTATACAACCATTATATTCAAAGTCTAAAATGAAAACTCATCTGAATTTAGTATTTCAGGTATGATTGTGTGGAGAAAGTATAATTAAAACCTGAATCTTTTGCTAACCCGGAAATGCCTCTCCACAATGGTAGTAGAGAAAAAAAGCTGCTTTAATCATTAAATAAGCATTAAACCAGAATGTAATGTGTATTTCAGGCCATCCGTTAACAGACTGTTAAGACAGAAAGAAATCTCCCCCTTTTAATAGGCAAGCAAAAATATCCCATTACATGTATTTGTTTCAAGATAAATGATAACTAGACCTCAAATAAGAGGACTTGATAATATCATTTATAACACATAGTTCATCCTAGAGTTGCCTAGTAATTGAGGTGACCATCTGTATTAGTTAATTGGCTTTTTCCTGAAATAGAAAAATTGTTATATCTTTATACCAGAAGGTCATTTTGCAACTTGGAGCAAGATGTGCACCAAAGTTAGACTCCTACCCCTCCCACAGAAACTGGGAGATAAAGTGTGCTGTTATAATTCTTTTACTCCTGTAGTTCGGTGAGTTCTGAGTTCTTGTCCCACCCCTGAGAAGAATAAGGCATGTGGACACTGGAGAGTGAGTAAGGCAGAGTAGAATTTATTGAGTGACAGAAAATCTCTTGGCAGTAAGAAGGGATCCAAAAGTGGATTGCTGGCCATGAGGCTGAGATCAGAGGTTTTTATGGGCTTGGAATGGGGAAGTGCATGCTGATTGGTTTAGTGGTAGGCATGGAAAAAGCACCATTTAGAAAGAGGCATAATAGCATGAGAGAACAATCCAGGGAAGGTAGGTGTAGGTAAAATAGGTGAAGGATAAGGACCAATCGGGAGACAGCATGCCATATGGGAATGGGCATTCTCAATCCAGCCCATGGATTTTATCCAGAATTTTTAGCTTGGTTTTCAGGCTTTAGACTGTTTTTGGCTTGAAGATTGAATTTCACTGGGGACCCATCCCTGTCCGCCTAAGAATGTATCTGCCTTTTATCGCTAACACTGGTGTCTCTTCTGTTTATGTTCCAGAGAGGTGACTCCCAAGTTCTTAAGGAAGACATTTCTTGTCATAAAAGTCACGAAAGACCAGCTGGAAAAGACCTATCTCGTCTTTAAAACTGTTTATATACATTTACAAAAGATTGGAAAGTACTTACAAGTTTTCTAAGAGAAATACTCTAGAATAAAGAAGATGGAAATCTCCCCATTTATTTTCCCAGTGAGAAACAAGCCTCTTATTTTGTATTTGCTTTTCTTACATTTATCAGATAGAATGCAGGATACCTAACTCCTGTCATATTTGAGACAAATTTGTGAAATCTAGCAGTCTTTGTTTCAGATCAGGTTAATTATTAATATGTTACTGAGAAGAAAACCCCTAACAGAGCAGTGCTCCATGCTCACTCAGCTGTAACAGGCAGAAGATCCAATAGCCACATCCAGAAGGTTTTGGAGATTAGACAGCAAGCCCCCAGGCTCTGCCTTGCCATTTATGCTTCTTTTGTGAGAGCTCTGATTCACATGAATTCATAATAGAAGGCAAATAAAGGCAGCTGGACCTAAGACACTCCACATTAGAACCTATCAAATAATAAATAAATGTAAATAATCTTTTTTGTGTTAGCAGTGTAGCAGTGGAATTTGAACTTTTTTTTAAAAAAAGTCATTTAAATTAAGCAGATTTTACAAAATAACTTAAAATGTCCGTATCTATTTGGTACATTGCATTTATTCTAATACAACTAGAATACTTAAGATGAGGATCATTATCTCTGTGAGGATGAAAAGACCAATGAATAACTAACTGCCTATCCCAGGCTGATCACAATTTATGCTTGTTCTTTGATATGCAACTAGTGCTGCTCTTCGAAGACTCTGATCACTTAAACTCACAATTATTCTCCAGACTTTGCTCAATAACACTTATTCCATTTGCAATTGTAAAACCTTACCTCACTGATCTTAGCAATTGGCATTATTTCTCTAAAATCAAAATTTCCTATGTGTGCATTTATCTTAGAAATAAAATATAGGGGTTTGTGAATAGTTCTTCTCTTACTTAGGCTTCTCTGTAGTTTTGCTTCACAAGTTCTTATAATTCAGTTAGAAAACTAAACGGTGATGCTTTCAAGCTTTGCATGCCTTCTATTTAAAAAAGAAATTATTGTCAACATGCAATGTTTTCTGTATTGGCAAATACAAACTATGGGTTTGCCTATTCTCTTCAATTGAACCAATGAAGGGGAAATTTTGGGTCTATCACTATATTTCCCAAGGAACAATCTTAAGGAATCTCAGAAATGTAGTAGTTTAATTAAACTGGCATAAAAAGAAAAAAAAGTATATGTTATCAAATCATATTTCTCAGTTAAGCTCATTACATATGCAATGCACATATAATCTAATGAGTTTAACCAAAAAATATGTATATATATGTTTGTGTTTGTGTGTGTATATATACATATAAAACAAAAAATATATCCACATCTGGCCTTGGATGCTACAGTTGGTTGGAACATTTCCACCAATGCCCCAACAAAAGTATAGATAAAGTTGAGGCTCGGTGCAGTGGCTCACACCTGTAATCCTAGCACTTTGTGCAGCCAAGGTGGGTGAATCACTTGAGCTCAGGACTTCGAGACCTGCCTGGACAACATGGTGGAACCCAGTCTCTACCGGAAATACAAAAATTAGCCAGGCATGGCAGTATGCACCTGGAGGCCCAAATACTTGGTGGGGCTGAGGCAGGAGGATTGCTTGAACCCAGGAGGTCAAGGCTGCAGAGAGCAGAGATGGCACCATTCCACTCCAGCCTGGGTGACAAAGTGAGACCCTGTCTCAAACAAAAGCACAATCACAACAAATTTGATTGATAACCTAACCTATTCCTTGCTTCCTTTGATCTCCCGTCATTGCTGGAGTGTCTGATGACTGACACCATCAGCAGGGGCACATCACTAGATAGAGAGCAAGCCTGGAGAAACAGGAAAAGAAACAAAACTGTCTGTCAAACATGCGATCAAAATGCAATATTTACAGCCATATTATCACTGTCAGACAAATGAATAAGTAAGGGAAATAAATGCGGTCTGAAATTAGAGAAGAAAAGAGATTTTTCAACTTAAAATTTAAAAGACCAAGTAATGCTAAAGGTAAAATTATTTATGAATGCCACATTGTTTTACAGTCCAAAGCATAGAAACAATTTCAGATAATTCATATATTTGCTCTTCTGTCATATTTATGCAGTTTGGAAGCTGAATAGATCTTGTTAATAATTTAACAACTCTTGTTTTTTTTTTTTTTTTCTCTGTAAAGTAGCATACAAAAGCTACCATAAGATCAGAGCATTCTGGATCAGTGTATGCCTATCAATCAATCATATTTTCTTATCAATTACACCAATTACTTCCCACTGTATATGAAGGAAAATAAATTACACCATCTGGATATTTTTGAGCAGTATGAACTTAAAAGGTAGTTTGAAATGAAGTTTATAGTTTAATGTTCTGCCTTTTATTCATTATGGATCATTGCAATGATCTGAGATAGCATCCTGCTGTTTTGTTTGTTTGCATTTTTTTTTTTTGAGACAGCGTCTCATTTTGTTGCCTAGGTTAGAGTAAAGTGGCACAAACATGACTCACTGCAGCCTCTGTCTCTTGGGCTTAAGTAATCCTCTGCCTCAGCCTCCTGAGTAGCTTGGACAGGGTTTGTGCCACCATGCACTGCTGATTTTTTTATACTTATTTTTTGTAAAGATATGATCTTGCCATGTTACCCAGGCTGGTCTTGAATTCATGACTCAAGCAATCCTCCCCATCAGCCTCCCAAAGTGCTGGCATGATAAGGATGAACCACTGCATCCTACCCTTACTGCTGTTTTTAGTGGCAACCCCAGCAGAAAAGGCTTATGCATCTTTATCAAAGTTAAAAAGTAGATAAATCTCTTTTCTGTGAGATCTTGCCTATCCTTCCATTTACCATTCCTACTCTCTGGTAAACATTCAAACACTTGCTCACCCTCAGACTTTGTGGATGAGCTCTACTATGCCCAAGTAACTCAATTATTATTTATTGAAAGATCTAAACTGAACATTTTACTTTTTGAAGATTTTTAAAGAAAAAAATAGTTCCATATTTTCCATCTCTATGTTAAGTTTTGCATTCTTATCTATGAGAGACATTGTTTATATTTTGCACTGGAGTGACAAGCACTATGACCTAACAGGTCTTGGGCCCCTCCAATTTCTAAGATTGAACTGAATTGTAAGGACAGGTTATTTGTGCAGAAACACTTATACTAATGAAAGTAGCTTATATTGAACTTTGGGTTTTCAGAGTGCAATTCCTAAGGGAGTCATTGCCAACCTTTCATCCCCAGAGCCCTCCCTCTGATGAACTCTTTTGGCTATTCAGCTTTTCTTGTGTCAAGTGCATGAGTCTCCCCTCTTCTCTCTGCCCTTCAGGCGTCCTCATCATCTTAATTATGGTGAGTTATTTGACTTACCCTACTCAGAAAACTCCCTTTCTCTTTTCTTTGATTGTTTGCATGCTGAATTCTAACCTGGGTTCAGAACATTTTAAAGTAATCTGATTAAAATCCAGTGAAACTAAACACAAGGGAGAGAATAGAATACAAAAGAAGCCAGATAACCTAAAAGAGATCAATTTAATCTGTTTTTAAGCTTATTAATAATGTGGGGCTTGCCTTCTTCCTATGTTAATGCAACTTCTGGGATTTGCAGCAAGAGGCCAGCAGGAATGTTTCCTTCTGATATGTTTTGTCTTTGAGAACCTCAGTCTTCCATCTGGAAAACCTCAAGCCTTCTGTAGCAAACATATTACCGCCTTCAATTTTCTTCAGTTTTTCAGCCCTCCCTAAATACCTGTTTCTTATGCCCTCTGGCCCTCTGAAAGCCCGGTGTTATCATATATATATATATATATGATGCATTTGCAAAGATATTTGCTAGGATAACATTGAGAATACAGGAAATATATATACATATATAGAATTATGCCCTAAAAAGTATGTATATACGCGCGTGCGTGTGTGTGTGTGTGTGTGTGTGTATCGCCTATACTTTTTAGGGCATAATTCTCAATTTAGCATTTAAAAGTTCTCAAATTTGCTTAGTTTAGGGCACTTGCATTTCACCCTACTCTTGTTCTGCTATCTCTCACAAAAGATAAAACACAATGAGCCTACCTACAAACAAAAAACTCTCATGTTTTCCTCTTATTTCTTTAGCATCTAGCTAAATTTTTCCTCAATCTTAATTTTTCCTCAACCTTTAAAAAAGAAAGCTAAAACTTTCATACAGATTCAGTGTAAAAATAAAAAATACTGGTATGAAATAAATATAAAGGCTACGTATATAACTGCCAAAAACAAGTAATTGTTAGCAGAAGAAAATGAATAAATGCCTCACAAAGATGAAGGTGTTAGGTCACACAACTGTGCAGTTTTTAAGTATAAAGTGTATTGCTTTATATCACAGTAAATAGGGTTGAATTATCAAAGGTGCCCCATGATCTCACCAAGCATGTTTATTTGGCTGGGCACAGTGGTTCACACCTGTAATTTCAGCACTTTGAGAGGCCAAGGTGGGCAGATCACTTGAGGTCAGGAGTTCTAGACCAGCCTGGTCAACATGGAGAAACCCCTACTAAAAATCTCTACTAAAATACAAAATTAGCCAGGCATAGTGGTGCATTCCTGTAGTCCCAGCTACTAGGGAGGCTGAGGCAAGATAACTGCTTATTTTAGATTTTCTTTATTTATTTTCCTGTTGTTCATATAATACATGGAACTGAGTTCAACACGGCATCATAACGTCAAACCCACAAGTCATAGCTAGTCAAATGCTACTCATGTAAGATCCTACCGAGTAAGTCTTAAAGAAGCAGGATCTACAGTATGCTTGTAGAACTCTGTTCTTGTTTATTTCTTTCAAAGTAGTTCATATACACTTACTAGAAAAACTGATTATGTATACTACTGTCTCTTTCAGATATAAATACTTTTTAAAAGTAGTTACATATAAGATTCTCCATATGTAGCAGGAAAAGGTGCTAGACAGCATTTATTTTAAATGTTTAACAAGTTTAAAAGAAACTTTTAAGTTTATGTATATTAAATTAGGATTGCTAGTATACAATTCTGTTTGCTTACTTAAAAATTATTTGCATTTTAAAGGTTGATAATCTATTGTAGAATTAGTCACACAGAGGATATCAAATGTAAGAATTAATGTCATTAAAATAAATTTGAAAAGCATTTTAAAAAAGATTGCTCGAGTGCTATTATTTCCTAGAGGGATTACTCTAGATGTCTCTGTTTCATTATTTGATGGTTAAAATATTATTTTATTTCCAGGAATATCTGTTAGACCCTCTTATAATTTGATTCACAATCACTTTCTACTTACATAATTTGAAAAAAAGATAACACAAATTCTGCTGCATGTCAATGACAGTTTTTGAGTACAGAGCCTATAAAAATGGAGAACAATGATTTTAGAAAGAAAAACACCACCCCTTGGGCCCACTAGAAATGCTTCTCAATTTTGCTGCTACAGTGAAAATTCCAACTCACATTCAATAAAAGTTCTCCTTGAAGTAGCCCTTCATTGTAACAGATGGCACTCAATTTGGTCATTTCTAAGGGAGATATCAATTTGTCTCCCAAAATGATGAGAATGCTGACAACATAGAAAAGATACAAGGCCAAACATTTATGAATTTATACACTGTGAAGTGGAATAAAAGTGTTCAAAGGTGCTCATTATGGGACTGCTGTAACCAGACCCAGCAGAAACATGGTTTGAGATTTTTTTACACTTCATTACTATACAATTGATACTTAGATGTGCATATATGTGGCAGAATGGAATATACTTATAGAATTGAAACCCAAAGGCCAGAACATGTCTAAACTTTTTGGAGATCATTACAACTATGCAAATCATCTGATAATTAGCCATAGTCTGGGTTAGGCCTTCACTGATAACGCCCCTCCCTAGTGTGACAGAGTTCTCAAAGACAGAGAAACACAGGGTAAACCCTTTTCAAAGGCAAATACTTCTTAATCTTTTCTTAGCATTCATTAGTTGGCTTTACTAAGAGGAAAAATGATATATGAACACAAATTCTATTCTTCATTTCCATTTCCCATATACGCAGCTTAATTCTACCCATGAAAAACTAGAAAGAACACCTTGACCTGGCATCCTTCACAATCACCTTGGCTATGTTTCCAGAATAGACTACCACTGGCTTAGTATTTTAAGTCTTTGTTATCCATTTCATTTAGGCTCATCTTTCTCCTCAACCTAAAATTTCCTTTTTTTAAATGTAAATTTGTATACAACAGAATATGTTAATGATTTGAGGTACTGCAAATTGTCAGTGTTGACGATATACAATTATATATATATGCACAATATATATTAGTCATCTACACGTACTTATATAATTTTAAGATGTTGTTGCTTTCTGTGAATATCTTAATAGTCAATCAAGAAGCATGTCTAAAATAAGCTACTTTGTGGCTGTGTTTGCATGCACCATTGTATTACCTTGTTCAACAAGGAGGAGCCCAGGTGGCATAACAAAATAAATAGACACAATGCTTCTGCTTAATTCAAGTACTTGAAGTCCATATTGTTGTTGTTGTTGTTTGTTTGTTTTTTGAGAAGAATTCTCACTCTGTCACCCAGGCTGGAATGCAGTGGTGCAATCTTGGCTCACTGCAACCTCCGCCTTCTGGGTCCAAGCGATTCTTCTGCCTCAACCTCCCAAGTAGCTGGGACTACAGGCATGTCCCACCACACTTGGCTAATTTTTGTATTTTTAGTAGAGACGGTGTTTCACCATATTGGCTAGGCTGGTCTCGAACTCTTGACCTTGTGATCTGCTCACCTCAGCCTCCCAAAGTGCTGGGATTTTAGACATGAGTCACCATGCCCAGCCTTCTTTTCCTTTTTAAATATACTCCTATTAGTGAGAATTATGTAATACAATCATGTATCAATGGAGGATACAAATAATTAAATAAAGGATAACAAAGATAAATGAAAACCAACTTATTGTACATGTTCTGGTTTTCAAAGATACATAATATGAAGGCAAATGTAGTGTAAATATAACTAATCATCCTGCACATCAGGCCTTGTTAGTGAAAACCAGTATTGTTTCCCATTAGTTAAATATTATAATAAAAATACATATAGAAAAATCACCCTGAAAATAATTTAACTTTCAAAAAAATATTACTTTAAATTTCTAGTAATAATAGGTAGACCATAATTTTACCTCAGGTGAACTCAGTTTTGTCTGGATTATGACATTCTATTAGATGAATTTACTCTTCTAATCTGTCAGAATCATTGCCTTAAACTTGAATATATTCATATTGATACAATAGCCTCAGACTTTGTACAACGTTTAGTTTTTCTGTATTGGTAGTAATTTACTAAGTTGAATAAATTTTTATTTATTAAAGTAGGTAATAGCATATATAATTAATAACATAATATTACAACAGGGTACTTAATTCACAAGGCATTATATATTATTGTTAATTTTTATGAACACAGTTATGATAAGTATGTCACTGTAGAAAGAAGCATTTTGAGATTACTTATGTTTTTATTTTCTCCCTATCATCATAAATTATTAATTAACTGTAGTATGACTTTGTTCATGAGATCATTAGTTTTGAAAATTAGTTGTTCTGATCACCTAAGACTATTGGATCTTTTAAGTCATTCTTCTTGCTGTTATAATTGAAAATTATTTACTACTACCGGCAGTATAATTAGTTTTATTAGTGATTTTTTAAATTAAAGATTTTCTTATATTTCATGACACAGTTAGGTCATTTATTTATACCTTCTAAAATTGGAGATATATAAACATGAGGATGTTTATATTTATTCTGTTTTTAAGTATGACAAATACAATAATATGTATTGTGAGTTTGGATATGTAATCTCTGAATAGCATCAATATGTTGCAACATTCCAAATGAAACTGAAATTCACTTAAGGAAATATTCTACTCTTATTTCTTCACTGGGCAATGAAAGGTAATATATAATGCAATCGTGCAATTGCTGAGAGCATGATTAATCAAGTTAAAGTTTATGAATATTGACTGTCGATTTATTTTAGCAGTTTTATTATAGAGAAGGCCTTCAATTTGGTAACTCTCCTTTAAAATGAAAACAAACTGTAGCCTTGCTAGATGTTTAAATTAAGCATGCTACTTTGGCCTTGACACATACAAAATAAGAACATTATTCAACAGCAGCATAACTGGTCTATGTATCAGTTGGAACTACTGGTGCTTAGTGTCCTCTGGAGACATTGAACGCAATTACCCGATGAGTGGAAAAGGTGATTGTTTTTCAGTGACTTGAAAGGGCATATGCAATAATTTAAAAATTCTTTAAAAAAAAAAACTGACTTTGGCCTTTTGAACCTGGCTTGGGAGAATGATGACTGAAGCAATCTTTAATGGAATTGCATTTGGACACCCTCAGTCAAACTTTAGGAAGTGTTCATTGGCTCCTGGGTATTTGATAAGCATTTGACAATTGAAGATTCTTTACCATTATACGTAGGTATTTTCATTCACATGTTTACATAGATTATGAATGCAAAAAAGGTGGTAATAAATATCACATGCTAAATTTAAATTCTTTAGATTAACTCACTTCTTTTGCTTATATAGAAATGCAAATGGGAAGTCAGGCTGCTTTAGATGACCCCACCACCACCATCACCATTTGTATATTAGTGAACTCAATGCAATGCGGTATTTTATTTGCAGGAAGACTGATAGGGATAATGTAAAATTAAATTTATTTGACTTGTAAGTCTCTTACTAAATAATGCCTAAATAGTATATATGAAAGCTCTCTCCTTTTGTGGGGACTATAATGGTAAGAAACAATAAATAAATCTCAATCTTATCTGGTTATCATCAGTAATAACTGTTGAGGTATAGTTTAGAACAAGCACTGTGGGATTCCTTGATTATGAAAAGAGTCAAAATCTACGGTCATTAGAAAGTCAGAAAGGTCTCTAAATCTCTAGACAACTACAAAAAATGAGTATTTCTAAACTTGTCATTTATAGTAGGAGTCTTGTGAATGCCTGAGTAATTACCTGATAATATTGAAAGCTCCTAAGGCTTCGAAAGCACTATCGGGAACCTGTCCTAAAACAGCAGGAAGTTGCTCATTCATGTCAGATTAAAATGTAACAGAAAAATTACTTTGATTTTCAGATGCAGAGAAATGGTGGCTTTAAAAGCTGAAATTAGAAAGGAGACAAAGCTTATTAGAAAGGTTTATTATTGCATACCAAAGCCATCTTAGCTCTTGTTTCATCAATAAGAAGTTTTCAGGACTATCCAAATGATGCATACATCTTTAAAAATAAAATTTAGAAACTGTGTTCATCACTAAGTGTACAGGGAAGCAGAAAAAAATATCAACTCCAGTCTTTGTCATGGGTGATCACTGATACAAAGGTGTACTAGTCATACAATTGTGCAGATCCTAAGTATAATGTGAACACAGAGATTTCCTCATTTCTAATTATTGAGATTGTCTCTGCATTTGCCTGTAGTAAATCTTTCTCTGTTCCTTCCCCACATGTCTACCTGGTAAACAGCTTATAATCCTTTCCAGTTAAATATCTGTTGTCAAAACATTTCCAGATGCTCCCAAGAAGATTTAAATGCTGTTATGAATATTATTGTATTAAATAATACATGAAATATTCAGGAATATTTATATGATGCTTATATTTTAAAAGTAAAATATAGAAACTCTGTTCATCAGTAAATAGGGAGTCCAAAAAAATTATCAATTTCATTCTTTTGCATGGGTGCTATGGTAATTTATTTTCATTAAATTAACTAGTAGTAGGCATGCACACACACACACACTCACTAAACTTTGTATTAATAAACAACACAGAAAAAGTATAGGTGGGTGAATATGGAGGTGAGAGACAAGAGACATTTTCTGGTAGAAACCTTCCTCTGGCTACTCAATAGCTCTGTAAATCCTTCTATCCATATTGAAACTTTCCTACAACTTTCTCTAACCTGTGCTTAGGTCTCACATTACGTAATTTTTCCACATAAAATGAACAAGTACACATCTTTCCAAAAAGAGGTATATGAGGTCATATCAGTTACTATATTCTTCTCCAAATGAAGTAATTTCTCTTTCTATAATAACTGTAGTCCTGCTTTAATATTTTATAAAGATCAAATACCATATTATAACATCATTACAAGATCTCCCCATTTTCTGGTAATCATTAAAATGTTAACTGGCTCAGTTCTGGCTCATTTTCCAATGTGGTAACTTAGTGGTGTTCTGCTTACCAGACCTACAGTTTTTCTGATCATCTAAGCAAAAAATACAATAATCGACTTCCCGCTGATAACACCATGATTAATTACCAATTGATAATTATCCCTGCAGGCAAAAATATTGTAATTGTCAGTCTGGTCCTTTGTCCACTCAGTCACCACATCTGCCAGCTCAGGATTAAAATTAAACATATTGAAATAAGAAAGCTGAAGGTCAATGGCAGCCACTGCCATCATCATCCCAGGCCTATGAAGAACAGATGCCAAAGAAGTTTGTACGGATGTTGAAGTTCTCTTCAGCACATTTTCCAGACATTTAGAGAGACATTTAGGTGGTGTTCTTTAAATCTTCACATGGGACATAGCATTCATAACTCAAAATACACCAAATAGCTGTCTCTCTAAAGATCTGAATTTTGATGCTGGGAGCCGTGGCTCATGCCTATAATCCCAACAATTTGGGAGGCCGAGGTGAGCAGATCACAAGGTCAAGAGATCAAGACCATCTTGGCCAACATGGTGAAACCCTGTCTATCAAAAATACAAAAATTAGTTGGGCGTGGTAGCGCATGCCTGTAGTCCCAGCTACTAGGGAGGCTGAGGCGGAAGAATTGCTTGAACCCCGGAGGCGGAGGTTGCAATGAGCGGAGATCACGCCACTGCACTCCAGCCTAGTGACAGAGTGAGACTCTGTCTCAGGAAAAAAAAAAAAAAAAAAAAAAAAAAGATCCGGATTTCTTCTTCTCCAGTGTAGCAGGGAAATTTTGACTATCACATCCATTGAATGTAGGCCACGGTTGAGACTAGCTTTCAGCCAAAAAAATTCAGAAAAGTGGTGTAGTCAGGCTGGTGGAGTTAACATTTTGAATCAGAAACTGACTGAATCAGAAACTGTTCCATGCACCTGTAGAGATGAATTTTCTTGATCCAGTATTTTATTCTATCCTTCTTGATCTAACACTCTTAAGATCCATCCCCACAAATAATATCTAGGTTTCTGTTTACATAAGCAACAAAGGTTTGTAAATCCTTTAGTCCATAAGCTCTTTTCTCTCAATTTTTCTTTGTGTTTATTCAGAGTATTTGTGTTGTTAAAATATTTGTAGATTTGCTCTAGTTATGGGTCTGAAGAATAAGAGTAAGTAGGTTGTGGAAACTGAAGGATGAATAAACCTTATAAGTACTTACTTAGGATAAGATTAATATACAAATTTTAGGCAATGAATAGCTAGTATGTTCTGTAGGGTAGAGGATCTTCTCTTGATAAACAAACAAACAACAAGTGGCTTGAAGTTTGAAAGGTTCTTAAATTCATTGAAATCTATCCTAATGTCTTCAATTTGGCAATATGAGACACCACTTTTGTATTTCAAGTAGCAAGATAATTGGCCATAATGGTATTATCTGCAGGTGGAAATAACCAATCCAAAGGTAGAAAAGAGTAAAGAGGCAGTTACATCAAACTCAGGAAGCTGCCATATTCAAGATCCCAATTCCTTCCAAATAATACTTCACAGAAGTCACTAGCTGAGCCTTTGAATTCTGCCTGTGTTGCAGGATTATAATTTTATCTTATTTAACTAATTTGTTCTCTGATCAGGCCTTAATCTGTGAGTGAAACAACCTGACATCATGGTAATTATTCTTCAGTGAACCCTCCAGTATAGGTCAGTAGTCAGCACATCCATAATCCTTATAGGCATTACTGCCATCACAGTTAAGTAAACCTGACCTTTCTGATAACTTCATCTTTGGCAACAGGTAGTAGTTTAAGTAACCATTTGCCTTTGCATGCCATGGATTACCTGTGTCTCATCTTCCAAATGTGTTGAGACCAACATTTACAATCAGGTCAGATAACTATCCTCAGACTAATAGTTGAGAGGTCTATTTCCCCGTGCCACTTCTATTAGCACATGTATCAGCTGATGTTCGCTTAGGTCGGTATGAGACACCACTTTTGATATTTCATGTAGAAAGAGAATTGGTCATAATGGAGTTATCTGCAGGGAAAAACCAAAGATGGAAAAGGGAAAAGAGGCAGTTACATCAAACTCAGGAAGCTGCTATATACCCCTACGTGAGCCCACGTGTCCTGCTTGAGTCGCTGGAAATTATATAAGGCTGTCATGGCTTCAGTTATTTCACACCATAGCTACTGAGCAGGGATCCTGTTTTCCTGCTGCTTCTGTTGCAGCTATGGCTATAGTTGCAGTCTGCAGCCACGTGCAGTCACCTTCAGTTACCCTACTCAGCTGTTGTTATTGTCAAGGACACCTCCAGAGGCAGAGAAATGATCTTTCATTTTCCCAAACTCTCACTCGTGCCTCCCAATGGTAGCATATTTTCTGTACATATTTTGTTTACAATATATTTCAGACTTTTTAAACAAATTAGTGATTTAAATATATCTATTTTTAAATAAGTGAAGTATAGTTTAATAATGTAAATTAAATTTTAAAAAGCAATTATAAATTTCAATCTGAGGCTTATAAGGAAGGGGAAAATAATTGTCATAAACTTGGTCATATATTCAGAGAAGAAATCATGTTTTTATACATATGAGCATCAGGATATTTTGAGCTGATATAGTCAGTTACTTCCTTTTTCTGAAAGTACTGCTTCTTCAAGTGATGCCAGAATAATCACCCCCATATTATCATCAAGGATGATATTTTCTATATTTGAAAACGTCTCTGTAGAAATTGTCCATGTGAAGATACTTTGCACACTGTTAAGCAGAATAGAAATGCCACGTTGTGCAACTGTATACAGCACAGTACTAGAAATACCTGAATTCTTTGGAATATTAAAATTAATTACAATTTTGAAACTTAAGATAGATGAAATAATTGAGACATTTTAATTTTCTTTGTTAGAGAAAAAACATTTCTTCTGGAGAAAACTTTAAAAAACGCGTACACTCACAATGTAGTGGAAAGGAAAAATTGTGAAAAAGCATGCAAAAGTAATTGTTTTTGAAGTTGAGTAATAGAAGAAATTAATCAAAATGTCATATTTTTCTATCATGTAAAATATTTTATTCTATAAATGTCATTGCTGACAGTATTTAGGGGTCAAAATACTTTTAAGGTCACTAGACAGCTCTGCTTTCATAAAAACGTTAAAATTTTGAAAAAAATAATCTGCATAATTCTCTGAAAAACTGAGAAATGTATTGGCACCCAAAATTTATGAAACGTTTAATGTCAGAAAGCACTACAAACAGGTAAATATAGATTTCCCAATAATATCAAAGCACTGGGATCCATTTTAATTTATTCTGAAATATACCGGTAGGTTTGGTCAATATGCTTGAGGACTAATATCTGCCCAATAATCTCATATCTGTGTAGTTATTAGTAGATGCTTAACTTATTTTAATTATGTGTGTGTGTGTGTTTGTGTGTCTGTGTGATGTTTGGTTTTATTATTCTTTACGCAATTTTTATCTTATACTTCCCAATCTTTTTATATTCCCATTAGATTTTTAAAATTTTTAAAATATTGCTTTTAACTTACTTTATTCTAATTTATATAGATAAAGCATTTGAGAAAAATATATTAAATGGTCAATATTAGTAAGCTATCCTGTTAGCTGTCATGAATAATTTAAAGATATTTGGATTCCCACCTCCTCACCTTTTTTCTGTGTAAAGACATGCGATCTATGGGAGAAATAATGAGACAAGTACAAAAACTGCTAGAATACAGATCAGAATACCACAATTGCCATAAGGCTAAAGTGAAAATATATTTTGGAGATTCCGACCCAACCTTCTCTTAATCAATAAACAGTCTCCTGTAATATGTCCTTAATAGATTCTGAGTCTGTGTTGATATTGCATAAACATTCCAATTTCCTGACTTGAAAACGTTATTTATTAAAAAAAATTGCCTCCAATATGAAGCTGGAGTCTACCTCCCTGTTTTAGCTCACAATGGGTAGATGTGGGTAAAGATTTTCAGGGAGTGAATGGTCATTTCCAATCACAATTTATTGTAGAACTTTAAATTATACAATATATTTTACTTATATTTAAATATATATACTTCATAAGATATTACCATTTTCAGTGACTATAAAACTTGGCATTATATATTTTACTGAGGGTGCAATAATAGATTCTCCTTGCTTTGAGTTCAGTGAATGATTTCTTCATAGGAAGGAACTGGGTTCTGTATTGTGTGAGTGAGAGTACAAAATATAAGTAATATAAAGTAATCTGCCATCTGTGGTTACAACTGATCAACACAGCTGGGTGGAGTGGCTCACACCTGTAATCCCAGAACTTTGGGAGGCTGAGGCGGGCAGATCACCTGAGTTTAAGAGTTCTAGACCAGCCTGACCAACATGGAGAAACTCCGTCTCTACAAAAAATACAAAAATAGCTGGGCTTAGTAGTGCACACCTGTAATCCCAGCTACTAGGGATGCTGAGGTAGGAGAGTTGGTTGAACCTGGGAGGCGGAGGTTGGGGTGAGCTGAGATCTTGTGGTGGCACTCCAGCCTGGGCAAAAAGGGCGAAACTCCGTCTCAAAAAAAAAAAAAAAAAACACAACTGATCAATATTTATGAGTATATTATTCAGTTCTAAAGTCCATTCTACAAAAAAAATTGAATTTTAAAATAATTTTTTAAATGCTGGAAATGTAATAAAAAACTGTTAAGTTCTATTTAAAAAAAACAAACGGCATCAGTTTGTTGTCATTTAATTTATTCATTAACTTTTGTGGTGCAAAGAAAAAAATCTTAGAAGTTGAAAAAGTCTATATAAACAGACTACAGATCACTTTATTACTACTCATACACCATCTCTAGGACTGAAAAATATAGAGAAAATAAGTTAAAATATACAGAAAAAGTATTTAGGTGAAAATAGAGAAGATAGAGTGTAATACTCGGAAACCAATTCGTCCTAGGTAAAAACTGGAGTGTTTATGAAAAAAATCAGAAGGAGAAATTGTTGGCTATAAGTTGGTTTCTAATCAACAGTATTTTAAGCTGAGGAAGACAGAAAAGTGTACCCAGGTAAAATCAGAAATGCAAGTGGGGAGAAGTGATGATTTTACTTAGTGATTTTGGATGAGAATAACAGAAAAAATAAAATATTCTATAGTTCAGGTGTCTATATTTCTGTCTATAGGAAATTTAACAGCTTCATAGAAAATAAAAAAGTTAATATTTATTAAGTAATATGACCTACTAGACACCTTATACATTTCTATAATTTATTGACATGTACATATTCACTATATATGTGGGTATGTGTATATATATATTCATATATTAAATATATACACACATATATATATATATATCTCCACATATATTTACCCAAATAGTGTCTGAGAGAGGTTTAGTAACTTATTTAGAGCTCATAGCTAGTCAAGGGTTGATGCCCAAGCTCATTTGTCAATCCACCCCACTGTCTTGCAAATGTTTCTAGTATATGGAATTCATAACAAATATACAGACACATGAATGTTCTCTGAAGAATAATTCATCCAGTATTTGGGGTAAGGACATAAGCACACACAAACCTGCATGAAGAGAATTAATATGAAAATTCACAAGCATAAAGCATTCTATAAGATGTTAAAAAGGACAAAAGGAAAAAGATCTGAACTACACTACATCATTATGTACTGACTGCTTGGTCAGACAAAATGCTTGTTTTTCTACCACAGCTAAAAATATATATGTAATGATATGTTCTTTGAACAAAATGAGAGGTTTTAAATATCTTCATATTCTGTAATAGTTTGAACAAGCTAAAAACAAGATTTGCCAGCATCACTAACTTGAATAAATGGTAATTGGTAACTAAAAATTTAGAGAAGCAAAAATGAACAATCGTAAATTAGACTTAATCCTAAAAAAAAGACACAAAGATTAGTGGTAATAAAGTAAAATAAATGCAACAAGTAATAGTCATAATATCTTAGAAGTTATAATAGTAAAGTAAAAATAACAATGTGAAAATATCTCTTGTAATTAAGTAAAAGAGCTTTCTAAAGGTTCAGATAAAAGAAGTTGTGTTTCAAGTACTGATTTTTTTTAATGTTTCAAAAGGAATAAGGTGTATTTAAAAAAACTCATTGGCAATAAATTACAAACGTTCACAAATAAATATAAAATACAGCGTGGATGACATGCTTCAAATAACATACCCATATCACTATAAAGGTACCAACTTTTAAGACAAAATCTTCAAAGACTGTATGTAGGGCAAATGAGCAACATAAAACAAAAACAAAACAGACATATAAGGTCACCTAGAATAGTACTAGAAAGAATCTTCTGAAGCTTTTATAACATGTTACTAAATGTCATCTAATTTAGGAATGCTTATATTTAGAGATGAATGACAAGAATTTATGACCTCTGGGTGGACATCAACAATAGTAAAAAGTCTTTCACATTTCCTACAGTGGATAAATATTTTCAGATTGTGTGGGGGCAAAGACAAGCTTATTCCATTTGGATAATAAGGTTAATTAACATTAATGATACTGATCTAACTTTAAATTAACTTTGTGACTGTTAAACAGTACTATACAGGAGATATAATTATTTGTACATTTTCATATGCAGATGGATTTTGTTTGAGGTAGGCATCAACAGAGAAATGACTACTGAGAACCCTCCACCCTAAAAAATAAAAAATAAAATCATCTTTTAAACAGCATAATGCAATAAAAAAATTATTACCTAAAGAAATGTTGCAGTTGCCAAAAGACATACAACGTTCAAGTTAGACAGTTCATTTATCAAGATAAGCTAGCATCTGATAACAATATCTCAAATATATGAAGGTTCAGTCTAAGAGCAGTATGCCTCTTGCTTGCGTAACAATAGTGAGCCACTGAACAGGTCCACGAGGGAGATCTTTACAGAGTAAATCAGAGACTCTCACTGCTACAGCCTCTGGCATTTGTAACATGTGGTAGCTGGATCAGCTGCAGGTTCTTGGCCTCCCTAAGCCTGAAGAATGAGAAAGAGGGCCTCACTGTCAATGTGAGTGCTACCGCTCAGATAGAACTCATGGACCCAAAGAGTGTGTGGGAGTGCAGTTTATCAGGCAGAGTGAAAGGACAGCTTCCATGCCGTGGAAGGGACCCAGAGGGGATGATGCTCTAGGCTTCCATGGCTAGAGCTTTTACCCCTGAGTTATTCCCTCCCCTTTCACGTCCTTGTCCAGTGAGAGAGGTTCTTTCAACCTTTCTCCGGATCAGTTGATCTTAGAATCCTTTAACAGATTAGCTACTGTTTTCAAACCCTTGTGTCACAGAGCCTCCACCTCCAGGGGCCAGAGGCATGAAAGGTTCCTGCCCCTAAACAAAGCCTGTAAGAGCCAGAGGCAGGAAAACTGGAAACAAAAGCCCCCTAGCGGGCCACAGGAGGGAAAACTGGAAACAAAAGCCCCTAGCCCCCCAAAGACCAGAAAAGTTCCTCTACCACAGTCCTTCAATGTGACTTTCAAGGATTCCAGGGTCTTCTACATCTCACAGAACTGATTGTTTTGGGTCAGAGGACAGACTCACAGAAGTGAGTGGGAGCTGAAGGCAGAAATCTCTGAATACTGTGAGAAGAAGATAAAAGGGACTGGAAATTCAATCCTGGCAGGAAAATAGGATAAAACAGGACCCAAGTAGAGTGAGAGAATGGAGGCAAAAGCGCCCTAGGGAAGTCTAGGACTGGTGCCATCTCTGGCCAGAAGAGAAAGCAGGCAAAAGATGTTCCAAATATCTCCATTTTGGGGGACTGTCATTCAGGATTTGCCTTTGGGAATGAAAGAGAAGGAAATTAATGTCATGTGCGGAAGACTGGTGCATGTTCTGCACTCTTGAAGATTATTATGCAGTCCACCTATCTTGTAGGTGTCCACAAGCAATACTGTCTCTGAGTCATGATCCTTAGGAAGGAGCTGAGGTGTGAGATAATTATAAAAATGCCTGAGAGTTGGAATCAGTGTAGAGAAAGGAAAACATAAGAAAAAAGTCATAGAAATTGCAGGCCCTCAGAACAAAATGACAATATATGGAAAAAAAATACAAGTAGGAAGAACTGAGAAAACTAAACAGACTTACTCATTATCAATTAATAATGTTGAACTAAAAATAGTAGAGTACACCAAAGATGTTAATGTAAGTGTATTTTTAATGCTCAGAGTGAATTAAAAAAAAATCTATAAAACAAAATCAAGGTTGGGCATGGTGGCTTATGCCTGTAATCTCAGCACTTTCGGAAGCCGAGGCAGGCCAACCACCAGGTTAGGAGACGAAGAACATCCTGGTTTTTGTTTTCATGAGGTCCTAGAACAAATCCCCTGCAGATACCGAGGGATGACTGTATATGTATATTGAAAAATTTCATTGTACACTTTAAATAGATATAATTTTTTAAAAAATGCTTAGAAAAAATTATTTAAAAATGAAGGAAATTGGAAAAATATTAAAAAGTACAAAAATGAAAAGATTATAATCTGACATAGGACTTCCTATCAGGAGTAATAGATGCTGTAAGTCACTAGAGTGACAGGAAATAAATGCATCTTTTCTTCTACATCTAGCTAAACTACCATTATTGAATTAAAATAAAAAAGAAGAAGAAAAGAAAACAGAAACACTTTCACTGATAGTTTACTGCTCCAGATGTTTGCTGAAAACATTCAATGACCAACTTGGACTACAAGATATGTGAACACAAAAAGTGAAGAGAAAAAATAATAATGAGCAAAAATATAAATAAAACATGTCAATAAATCATCTTAAGTATGAAAAGATTATAAAATAAGCTATTTTTGTTTGTTTTAAAACAAGGTAGAAATTTTACAAAATCAAAACTGAGCAGATGGTTGGGGAATATTTAGACAAATTTCATAACATGTTTAACTGAGTAACTTGGATGGTTTCGAAATATATAAAAAAATAAGTAAGCTTGTTAAAATTGTAGGAAAAATTTACTTAAAGAATATGCTTAGAGTACATAGCTTTCCAACATAGCAAAAGTAGAAGGAGAAAAAACAATGTTTAATCCAAGAGGAGGCAAAAGAAACAAAATCATTGGTAGTACTTTGCTGTTTTGGAAAGTGAATACAAGCTAAGTAACATTTTTAGCAAGTCCTTAAGTATGTCACTCTATCAGTTGTAAAAGACATATTGGAGTAATTTCTAATAGCATGACAATCTGAAATCAAAAATATATTTTTAAGCCAAAGTGAGCATATAAAATTAATACTTTATTAGGGCAAAATGATAAAGTTTAAACTTCCAACTCTAAGTTGTAAATATTTTTGTGATAAGCAATGTGCAAATATAAGGTATGTCCAAAAATGATTTATAACATTTAGTTAACACTTAAAATCCCTCAAAAGCTAGACCCAGCACTTCATATATTATACATTAGGCCACTTAATCCTCACAGCAACCCACCAAGTTATACAATTATTAAAAGAAGAAACCAAGACTCATACCTAGGCAGATTCCTTCTAAACGCTGCGATCTTGCCCATAGTGCTCCACTGCTTTAAATATTGTTCTCTCATTCGTTGTTAGGCTCCAGCGTCTTCATGTCTTCAGTCTCAATCATTTTTCTGTCCTTTATTGTATGATGTCATTCTGCTTTACTAGAAAAAAAGTATGCTGATCAAAGAGGTTGTGGTGGCAGAGAAGCCAAAAAAAAATTGACAAAGCAATCCACCACAACCTCTTTGATCAGCATACTTTTTTTCTAGTAAAGCAGAATGACATCATACAATAAAGCACAGAAAAATTTTAAATGAACATATAAAATTCCATGTATTTATCACAAGCAACATAATGTTGTAAAGTGTATATCCCTGTGGAGAATTTATACCTACCTAATTAACAAATACATTAATTCACATCATTATCAGTTTGTGTTGAGAACACTTAAGAGGTATACTCAACATTTTTCAAGATTACAGTACATTGCATTAACTATAGTCACCATGCTGGACAATAAACCTATTCTCTTTCATTTTGAATCTTGGATGGTATTCTTTAATCAAAAGAATATGCCCTTTTAAAATCCTGACACCCTCATTCTGCAAATAAGAACAGTTTAGCCTCCTTGAAGATGTTAAATCACATAGAGAGATATTGCACAGACCGAAAATGTCCAGTCACTCCAGCAAAAGCCACTCCAGCTAGAATCATCTAGTCTACATAGCTGCAGAAGGTACTACAGGCAAGACCAGCAAAAGAGCTAGCCAATTGAGAGTCCAAACTGACAACTGTTAGAAATAAATGGTGGTTGTTTGAAGCTAGCAAGTTTTGGAGTAGCTTGATATGCAGAAAATTGTCCCTGAAACAGGCAAATAAGCCTTCTGTGTTTTTGCTAGTCAGACACGTCTTGTATATTGAGTCTATTTCTGAACTTGCTAATTTCAAAATATCTTTGACAAAATATATCTTAAGATGAATAACCATAACAATGATGATAGAGGAAAATAAAATCTCTTGACCCCAAACTGACTAAGCCAAAAGGAAATCAAATTTGGGAAGTGAATTAGGCTAAGCAGCCTCTCGCTTTTGTTCCTACAAAGATAAAAGGCCACATATTATCCTAGGAAGCCACTTTCACAATTTGCTTAATGAGGAAATGTCTTGTAGGGACCAAGGTCTTTACTATAAAACAGTTCTGTTGAATTTCACCCTGATAATGTAAATCAACAGCTTATCTTCACAGGTACAAGACAAGACAGGACCACAAGTCATTCCTCCACCCACCTGAGACAAATGTATATTAATGTAGATTCACTGAGTCAACCAGACAAATACTTAATAGACTTCTCCTCTACCCCATCATTTCATATGTAAAGCATGACTTCAGTAAGCGCTGATCAAAGCTTCAAAAGAAGGCAAGCACTTGCCCCTTTTTGCCTACCCTCCCTGCTTTTTTCTCCTCTTTTCTCTGCTATCTGCTCTTTTTCCCTTAAATATTGAAAATATTTAAGTTCCCAAACCCTCTTTGGAGAAACATAGATCACAGATATTCCTGTGGTTTTGTGTTCCTTTTACCTATGTGTATCCTCAACCTTGGACAGATAAACCTCTACATTCATTGAGACCTGTCTCAGATAATTTTTGGTTTACAATGACATATTCAGATACTACATGCAAATAAAAAGACAACGGATGCTTAAAACTATTATGCTAGACTCAGGAAGTCCTGTAAATATGATCCAAGACTACTGCCTTCAGAGATACATGTGAAATGATGCCTCATTTATGTTCTACCAAGGTGAGCAATTGCATGTCATTGTCAGAATTACTTATTATGAACTTCTGACTGGTAAAGCTTAGTTGCAATGGAAATCATGTGCCTTGACACATATTGCTTAATGGGCTGTTTGACAAGCAGAGTTTAAGATGGGAAACAAATGGCAGGGATACGTTTAATGAATTAAAATGGGCAAAACCATCATCAACTTTGTCTTTTATAGTGACATGGACCTGTGGGTTGAAGCCAGCAAATTGTACTTGAGATGGAGCTTTACCTACCAAAGCAAATGCAGGTCTGTGTACTGTATTGCCTATTGTGAGTCATTCAATGGAAGTAAAATCGGTTGGAGACGTAACATTTCTTGTGAATGTTGGATCAATGATTATGTCGCAGGCACATTAGTGGCAGAAGTGGAACTGCCACAATAACCTCTATTAAATACAGGGAAAGATTTATGAGGTGAGAGACAACACAGGGAGAAAGGAACTGATAAGTATCTATCCCTAGGTGATTGCCAATCAATCTGTGGTCTCAGATGGTGAAAATATTGCCACATGTGATCAGGGATCTGTCTTTTTAATGCAAGTTATATAATATAAATTGGACTGCAATTGAGTAGAAAATAAATAGTGAAAATCCCCCCCTGCCCCAAAATACAGTGATTGCTGTTGACTGTGTTGGGAAAATAAAACTATTAACTGGAGACTGGCTAATTAATCTGAGTATTTGAAAATAAGAAAAGATCTATTTTTATAAACATCTGATGATAGATATATTGCTTAATTGTAATAATTTCATAATCTATATGTCTTTGAATATGTATATAATTTTTATGTATAGTAAAGCTGAAAAAGTTTTCATATTGATGCTTCAGTACTCTTTGGAAGAATTTGAAAGAAAATTAAGGTTAATTTAATAGTTTGATGCTTAGGCATTAAAGAATAAAGCGATCTATTTGGAATGAGTACCTAGTTAAAATTAGCTCCGGTTTCGGCATTCAATTCACTAATGACAAAAATGTAGCATATCTGCCCCCCTTTAAGGTGTTAAAAGCCAGAGTCAGGGGAAAAATGAGAATTTTCCTCTTTCCTTTTTATGTTAAAATGGAACATGCCCGTTGAACAATTAAAGTGCCAAGAGGAACAACCCCACTGGATTGGTTATATAATAATCAAAATAGAGTTATCCCCAATGGTACGCTGCTTCCTCAAACAATGATGGAAACAATACTTCAGGGAAACTTCAGTCTTTCATTTCAGGGGACAAAAAAGCATTATAACTCAGTAGTAGAATAGCGTCTTCAATTATCTTTGATGGAGTTTAAGTAAGTGCAAAAAGTTAGAGCAATTTGAAAAACAACAAAGAAAAATTCTGAGCCTAAGGGCAATGTTGGGGAAAAAAAAGATTAAGTCAGTTGGGACTGTTCTGCTGTATATTAAATAGGGTGGGAAGGGATTAAAGTGGAAAAAAAATAGGTGGGTGCCCACAGAGCCTCTACTTTACAATTCATCTCTCTTAAAGGATTTTGACACATTCAATCTGTCTTTTCTGGGATGAATTTAAAATAGATAAACTGAAAGAAGAACTAAATAGAAGAGCTGAAACATATTGCAGAATTTCATCTAATCTATGTAGTTCAATTTAGACCAGGAATTCCTAACTGAAACTTCCAGCATGAACATCAAGTCTCTGTGAAACTTTTAGGTTAAAGATAAGGGAATATGGAACAATTCTTCTTTGGCTTATTGGATAAAGGTCCCCAATACAATAGCATCTCTGCCAGTGACAGTGAAAAGAAACTGTAGGGATACCAGTTGAACTGGGTGGTTAGAGAGATGCTTTCTTGAAAGGCATTCAGTTAAAAATGAAGTTACAGATTGATATGCTAGAACCTACAAAGTATTCACCTCAATCCATATTTGCAATGATTGTGGTAACATTGCTGTTATCTCCTTCATGTCAAGTTTCAGCCAAATCTGTTGTCCACCAGCAGAAATTGAAAATACAAAGTGAAACTTCCTCAGCCTTATTTAGGGATAACCAATAGGCAATATAGAATTCCCTAAAGCCAACAGAAAATTTCAACTTAAACTTAAAATGATAGAAATAGGAGTAATAATAATCAATGCACTTATTTTATAACAGTCTGAAATTGAGAAGCAAGTTTTGGAGTCTGATGGGAGACTAATGGGGAATGAATTATACAGTATACTTTATAAGAGCTATAGCATCTGATAAACTATTCAAAAGATGCAGCAAAGAACAGTGGAAAGGTGACTGGGCTGATGGCTTGTTTTTGTACCTACAGCAGAAGAAAGCAAAGCTCAGATTGTCTCTAGGTGGGTACAAACTTAATATATTTTCATTATAATTGTAGAGTGTGAAGACAGCTAGGACATGAGCAGGAGAGGGAGCACCTGAGAAAAGGAGGTCTGAAAAATTTCACAACCAAGAGATTACCCCAAACATGTATGCTAGATATGAGCTGAGAGGAAGGTAAATACCTATGCAGAAAGGAATGCCTCAAAACACCCCTTAAAAAGCCCAGTAACTGCTCACTCCACTGTTAACCTGTCAGAATGTATTTAGCTACATGCTGATAAGAGGGAAAGGAGGGTCAAGGAGCAATTCCTAAGAGAAACACAGGCACAGTAAGTACAGGTTTAACCACAATACATCCTTCCTGGGGTGGCAGTGATGAGCATGGCTGCCATCAGGTAAAATCTGTAGCCAACTCTGGGCCTTTACTTTTGCATCGACTGACAGGAAGGGAGAATTCCACAAATCTAGGGGTGGGAACTAGCTGGGAGAAAAGGTGGGGATTTAAGGCAGAAGTGGGAAACTAGACAAAGACAAAAGTGGAGACTTGAGACAGAGGTGGGAACATAAAGCAAGGGTCCCTCATAATAAAAACCACAGTGGAGAACACTTGGGACTGCTGAATCATTCTCTTTTAAGCTGTCTGCTCTACCTTGTCTTTCAGAGTGTCCTGTATCTTTTAACCCTTGCTGCTACTACTATTTACCAGCCAAACCAGCCTGTTCCTCTCATGGAATCAAATCTCACCTCCTTACTTCCCTGGAGTAAACTTTCTGCAATCAACTTTTCTTCAATAAATTCTCTGCTCTCTTTGGAAGATTTGTCTCTTGGCTGAATTCTTTCTCCTAAGTAAGATGAGAATCAAGGACTTCCACACTTCCCAGCAACACAATGTCAAAGGTATTTAAATTGCACCATGTGCTGCTGTAATTTTATGAGGAGAGTTTGGGGCATGATATTGGTGAAGAGCAGGCTGAATCATATTGTGTTGTTGGCATTAAACAGTAGAGGAATGGGAAAAGGAAGCAAAAGAAAATTCGACACAAAAGCTACATCTGAGTCTTATAGATAATTCTTGATAGACAAACATTTCAAAAATTCAGGAACTTGCCAAGAATCCTGTGAAATTTTAAGAATCATTTGCCTGATACCTCAGATAATCTTTCCACAATTAGAGATAAAGTACTGTTTCTAAGTACTAGACTTATGACTAGACTTTGACTATGAAGAAGACAGTTCAACATCTATTGGTTGTTTTTCATTCTAGATTATACCAATTCCTAATCTTTGCAATCTTATTGCCTACTTAAAATAGGTACAGTGAAAGAACGACTAAGTGACGAGGAAGAGGACAATTCAAGTGCAGAACTGAGCAGTTTCACAATATGGGATGTAAAAAGTGCAGCACCGCTGAGATCATAAGATCCAAATGAACATATGATATTAGATATTCTATCAATTTATCACCGTACTGTTTGGGATTTTAAATAGAAGTCAGATGCTACAGGTAACTAAGGATATACATCTGGGAGCTACCAAATGCTGTTTCTCCTTTCTATAAAAACAATTGATTTGATGTTAGGCTCTAGTGGAAACAGCAATCATCACTAATGGAATACAGGATACAGTGAATTTGCTCTTTAAATTATGTTGCTTGGGGTTTTAAGACGGGAAAAGGTTAGAAAATTTCAGAAAAAGGACATATGAAGACAAGGACACTCTGAGCCTATGATGAAAACAATGGCTAGTCTAATGAAGAGGCTTCCCAACAGTTAATGTATCAAGTAAAAGTGTGTGTGTGTGTGTGTGTGTGTGTGTGTGCGCATGCGCGCATGTGCATGTCTACTGAAGTGGTACCTCAGAAGGGAAATCACATGATTTGGCTACCATTTACCTAGCCATTAACCAGCCCTAGCACCTTCCAGCTCCCATATCCTATTGCAGAACAAACTGACAATATAACTCTAATCATGATCAAACAATGTTGGAAGCATGGTGTATGGTAGGGTGTATAGCACTTCTCAGAAAATTTGGGATTTTACCAATTCATCTAGTGAAAGAAAAAAGTCATGGCAAAAGAAGAAAAGAGTAGTACAAGAGGTTGAATTACTTGCCATTGTACATTTAGTTTTGTGCAAAAACTATTCTGAGTGGTGTGTGGGTTTTTACATGCCCCTCCTCCAATCTGTCTCCATCAGGGAGAATAAACTGTTTCTGTTTTAATTTTCATGGGCAAAGGAAAGGGTCAAAAGTCAATCATTCCAGCTGAAGTTTAAAAAAACTCTTTTCATTGGCCAGGGAGCTTGGAGAAAGTGGGAATTCCTCCCAGGTTAAAAGTCTCCTTCTTCCACACCCCTTTGGGACTCTGTGTTTGGACCCCCTTCCATGAACACTCCCTTCGTGAAAGCTGTCTTTCTTTCTCCTGCATTTCTCCTCTGGGGCCCCCTTCTACACACTCTCTCTCTTGTGGAAGCTTTCTCTCTTCCTCTCCTTTTTCTCTTTCTCTACCTAAATAAATCACTTTCTGCAAACGCTGTTTTGGAGTCCAGTATTTAATTTACAAGCACACTGTGCCGTGGTCTCCTCTCTCATTCTTGAGAGAGTGAGGAACCAAAAACCTGGAGAAACTTCCTCTCAAGGGAGCTGAGGGTGCCCCTGAACCCCTGAACACCAACATTTGGGTTGCATAAAGGTATATTTCCTTATTTCTGTTGTACCAATAGTTGCCTATGACTTTTCAGAATAAAACAAGATTTAAGAAAAAAAACTTGTCATGGAATTAATTTCACAGGGATAGAGCCCAGCCCATGATTATCTGGTGGATCAATCAGACCATTACCTGTAGCCTCCAGAGGATTTTTAAGGATTTGATGGACATTGGTACATTCTCTACTTTTTTATTGTAAATCTCATTACTAAAGCCATGGCTGAGAAACTTTTAGAAGAATAAGGATAATGTGGAATATTTCAATTTGTAGTACACATATATATTTTATCAGATTTAAGAGACCTACTTCCCAGTGACTGAGATATGGTTATGGGCTAAAAGCACCATATTGTTTGACTATATTTCATTCTCACTCTCAGAGTAGTGATTTGATAGGAACTTGGAAGGGGCAATTAAAACATTGCTAAAAAATGAAAAAAGGGAATAGAGAACTTGTCTGCGTGATCAGACAACTGGGTTTAAGACTTAAGTTGGGATGATATAAATCAGAATCTTGGCAGTACAGAAGTGAGAATAAATGTGTAGGATATTATGTCATAATAAAACTCTTTGTCTTTATCGTTTGACAAGTTGTTTCTGTTTTATTGTGGTCTCCCATAGTACCAGCACGTTGCTTCATTTGGTTGGCTACTATCAAGAAAGACATTTTAGCACAGGACATTAACTCAAAGCCTTTAAACCTTGTAGTACTTATTCCAAAGGAATTTGTGGGTTGAAAATACCTTCTGTTGGTCTGTATTGCTTGATGGGAAGAATATCTGTTGCTCACAAATCCAAGAATGAGGATGAATACAAGAGAAGACATCAGTGTAGATATTCCTTTTGCTAGTTTTATGATTGAGCACTGTACTTGAACCCCTCAATGCAATTGAGGTAGAAAGAGTCAGGAGATAAGTAAAAATGGAGACCATTGTAGTTTAAAGGAAAGGAAACTGGAAATGAGTGAAAATACCAGGAAGCTTACTAATTTTTTATTCTCTCAAGATTGTATCGATACAATAGAATGATCAAAATTTGTTTGTGTTCCCTGACACAGATCGGCAATCTTGTTTCTTTTTGAGAAATGTCACTTGGACTGAAGATTCAAAATTACCAAAGAATTACCAAAATTCTTTCTGGTTAATCCGGTTGAAAAAAAAATGTGATGTAACACTGTCTAATGGCCTTACTGAATTTTGGTCACTGGAACCTTCTTTTGGGTAAATGTGTACAGATTATGTTCACTAATCTATTTTTTGATGCTTCGGTCTGAAGACACTATCTTTGAATTGCACAGATTTATTATTATGTAATAATTAGTTTCATGTACACATGTGATCTATGCACCAGAATGACACGTTGTTGAAGCAGTTGCCTGCATATGAGGGATTTTGTATTGCTGCAGCTTGCCTAAAGGCCAGAGCCTCGTTTGCTGTTTCAAATATAATAATGTGAATGTGCATGAACTTAATAACAGGATTTGAAACATAATGAGGAAGATAATAGGTTGATCATAATGAGAGCGACTAACATAGGAATAAGACAGGGTACACTCTCGCTGATGTTCTCTTACAGAGCTCCAAAAAAACTCTAATTTGGCATTTCTTATGGCACACATAGACCGAGTAGATTTTACGACTGGAATGTACACAATTCGTGAGTTACTAATAAATAAAATGGGGCATGCAATACAATTGCAATATATTTATTTACTAATAAATAAAATGGGGGATGCAAATACAATTTTTCTAGACTATTCTTATACTCAATAGTAGCATGGCAAATGTATTGGCAAAGTCAGCATTGATCTTTTAGAGATCCAGGAACCACTGATTTTAGCTATATGTTTTGAGCCAAGCAGAAATAACATTTTTAGAAACATTCCACAAGGCTGAAAAGTACGTAATATATTACAAGATAGAAATTTTAGAGGGATTACCTTGTCAAGAAATTAGTCAGATCTGGTAATACCTGGAAAGATGATAAACAAGCGTCTAGAGAAAAATCTCTCCATAAAATAGTAAGGCAGTTTTACTAAGTGACACTTAGCCCTTTGTGTTGCTATAAATAAATATTTGAATTTGGCAATTTATAAAGAAAAGAGGATTATTTACCTCATAATTCTGTAGGATTTCCAAGAAAACTGAGACTACTCTCATTGGCTTCTGTGAGAGTCTCAGGCTGCTTTCACACATGGTGGAAAGCCAAGGAAAGTGTTATGTCCAGAGATCACATGGTAAGTAAGGAGCAAGAAACAGACCAGGAAGGTGCTAGACTCTTAAAGAACCAGCTCTGGCAGGAAGTAATAACAACTAGAGCAAGAACTCACTCACACTCACCTTCTACGAGCTCATTAATCTATTCATTAGGGAACTGTCACATGACTCGAACACCTCCCATTAGGCCTCACATTCATCACTGGAGTCCAATTTCAGTATGAGATTTAGAGGGGATAAACATCCAAACTATAGCATCCTCACAGTGCAAAATACAGGCATTCCATCCCAGTAGTTCTCAAAAATGTTAACTTATTCCACCATCAACTCAAAAGCCCAAAGTCATCTCATACTCAAAGTAAGTTTCTTACAATTGTGAGCCTGTAAAATAAAAACCAAGTCATTTATTTCCAAAATACCATGGCTGTACAGGTACTAGGTAAACATTTCCATTACCAAGAGGAAAAATCAGCCAGAGGAAAGGGATAATAGGTCCCATGCACGTCTAAAACCTAGCAAGGCAGACCTTATATTTTAAAGACCCCAAATTATATTTGACCCCATGTCCCACATTCCAGGCACACTGGTACCAGTGGTGGACCCTTAAGGCCTTGGGAAGTCCTGCCACCAAGACCTGCTTTGCTCGGCACCAACCTCACAGCTGCTCTCATGGCTTGGAGTCAAATGCTTAACAATTTTTTCAGGCTGATGTTGCAAGCTGCCAGCAGCTTTATAATTCTGGGATCTAGAGGTTGGCAATTCTACTCTCACAATTCCACTAGGCATTTCCCTAGTAGAGTCTCTCAGGCGGTTCTGCCCCTGTAACAGGCTTCTGCCTAGGAACCAAGACTTTCTGATACATCACCTGAAGTTTAGGTGAAAGTTGCCAAGCTTCCATGGCTCTTGCATTCTGGGCCCTTGCAGACTTAATACCATGTGGATGCCACCAAGGGTTATAAAATGTCCCCCAAGAGTGGTGGCTCAAGTCATACCTGGGGTCATTTAAGCGATGGGTGATCCAACCTGAAAAACCAGAATGCAGAGAGAAGCTTCCCCAGGTAGCATACTGCAGTAGCACCTAGGCCTGTCCCCCAAAACCTTTCTGTCGTCCTAGGTCTCTGGAACTGTGATAGGAAAGTTGGCCTCAAATATTGCTGAAATATCTTCTGAATGATTTCTCCATTATCTTGACTATTAAATCCTGGCTCTCTTTTATCCCTGCTATTTTCTCTAGCAAGTAGTTTCTCTACAGCATCCTTGGAGTCATCTCATAGAAACATTCTTATTGTCAATATCACATGGCTAGGCTGTGAATTTTGGAAATTTTTATGCTCTGCTTTTCTTCTAATAATAAATTTCACCTTGAGATTATTCCTTTGCTCCCACATCTGAGTTAGGTTGTTAGAAGCAGCCGCACCACTTCTTAAATGCTTTGCTGCTTAGAAATTTCTTCTGCCAGATACCCTAGGTCATCACTCTTAAGGATGGCATTTAACAAAGCCTTAAGGTATGGACACAATGCAGTCAAGTTCTTTTTACAGCATAATAAGAGTGACCTTTACTCCATTTCTCAATAAGTTCTTCATTTTTATCCGAGACCTCATTAACATGGGCCTTCCCGTCTGTCCACATTTTGGCCACACCCACTTAATCAATCTCTAAGAAGTTCTGATCTTTCTTTCAATTTTCTGTCTTCCTCTGAGCCCTCGAAGTCTTCCAGCCTCTATCCACTACCCAGTTCCAAAACTATTTTCACATTTTCAGGTATCCTTATATGAGCATCTCATTTCTCAGTATCAGATTTCCATATTAGTCCACTACTTGTACTGCTATTTACTTGTAATTTATTATTTTAAAAGTTTATTTGGCCGATGGTCCTTTAGGCTATATAATAACAACAAAAAAACAGCATGAACATCTGCCTCTGTTGAAGGCCTTGGGGTACCTCCACTCATACTGGAAGGTGGAGGGGACCTGATGTGTGTAGATTTCACATGGTGAATAAGAAAACAAAAGAGAGCAACAACCAACTCTTGTGGGAACTAATAGAGTTTCCACAAGAGAATTTACTCAGCCATCCTGCCCCTCTAGAGAGGGAATTAATCTATTCCTGAGTAATCTACCACTGTGATCCAAACACCTCCCATTATGCCTGATGTCCAACAATGGGTATTAAATTTCAGCATGAGATTTGGAGGGACCAACCATCCAAACTATAGCACCCAGAATGAGCTGTGATCTTATATTTTGACAACCATGGAATCAAATATGTTGTGAAACCAGTAACTGGAATCCATGCTAGAGGAGCTCATACCAGTTCAAGTTGTAAAGGATGTCACCAGAGAAGAATTAATTAAGAAAGACTTCCTGTTAAAATAATTGGTGGGAACTGGGCAAAATATAATATTCAACATGTCATCCCAGTGGGAAGTAGATGTACCATGGAACACAATGATATTTAAAATACAATATTTGTTCAAAGCTGATTTGCTTTGTAGCTGGATATGACTGAGCTGTAAACTTAATAGACTCCCAATTAAGGGAAAGTGACTTGTAAGAATTGCTTATCTTACTGAAAATAATATAAATTAGACATCATTGATGTATTGTTAATATACATTTTGTATACAAAGCATTATTTCAATAACATATGTACTGGTTAATTGGTGTAATAAAGGATTTGTGCTTGTTTGAAATAAAGTGAGAAGAAAAGGAAGTACTCTAATGAGAAATCACAGAATGGAAAGTTAATTGGAAAAACTGATTTGCAATCTCTAATTGTAGCTCTCAGGGAAAGTGACTTAAGAGGAAATGAATTTAGGTTCGGAATAACTTGATATACACCTTTCAGCTTTATCTATTGAAAAGTATAATGCCTAATAAATGAAGGAAAAAAAGCAAAATAAAATTGGTTAAAAATTACTTAAAACATGCAAAAGAAAATGCGGTCAAGACCAAGATATTTAGTCACTCTTGCTAACATTACTCAAATTTTACATACCTTATTAGCCATAGACATAAAATTTTTTGGTTTACAACATCAAAAATAGACATTTTTGATAAGAGATATAAACAGGCATTAAAATGACATATGACTTGACTCCATTTATCCAGAATTCAAAGTTGGATTGATGTTAAAGGCTTCACAATGAGAATGAATTTTTACACCATGCCCAGACACTGTAGAAAATATGGCTCTGGATTTGCCATCTTGAAACTCTGTCCCCTTTAAATTTCTGGCAATCAGCTCAATGCCGTATCAGGCAAATTGTACTTGGATATCAGAATTATTTATTGTTAAACTCTATGAATGAGCTGTGGCTGCCCTGGAAAGGACTTGATATTCTTAGAAGGGCTTTAGGAAAAGCAGTATAAAAGCTAGGTGAAGAAGGAAAGTGGTTGCTTCTCTAAGTTCTAGTTGTCTGTGACTTCAGCCTCTACTTTTGCAATCAAACATGTTCTGTACAGAGGAGATTCTGGAGAGCCATGAATATTATGAAATCTATGGATAAAAGTGATAATTTTGTGAGTTGTATTTGCTACTTTGTTCTCTTGAAAGCTAACTAAACTCGTATTGGAAACATAATTTTTTGTGAGTCATTCAAATAAATCTGAGTTTAAGAACAAATGATATTGAGTCAGTAATCAGGTTGTACAAAACATCACATTTTTAAAGAATTAAATCAATTGGAGTTATCTTAGGAGAAAAATTAAAGATGTCCTGAAAATTTCGATAATTAAGAGCTTTTATGCATAACATAGAAAAGACTAATAGATATAATATAATACAGTAGTAAATACAAGGCTTTTAAATTAGACATTTGTGTTTGAAAACAAGTGTCAGTACATGATAATTGTTTGATCTTGGGTAATTTATTTAACTGCTTTGAACCCATTTACACAAAAAAGGAATTTGATATGCATTCTACAGAAGGTAGATGCGCTTGTTTGAAAAAATGATACATAAAACTACCAACATATTGGATGCTGAGAAAATATGAGTATAGCCTGTCTTTCTTTTAAATTTTGTCTGATTAATAAAATTTTAAGTAATATGTTCCACTTTGTTCTAATAAAGATTGGAAAATATATGAATTATGTAATAATGACATTGTCAAATACATTTTTTAGTTTTACTTGTTATCTGTTGTTGCATAATAAATTACCCTCAAATTTAGTAGCTTAAACAACAAACGTGTTATTTCATGGTTTCTGTGGATCAGAATCAGCACAGTTTAGCTTAGAGGTTCTCATTCAGGATCCCTTACCAAGCTGCATTCAGGAGGTTGATTAATGCTGTGGTCATCTAGCCATCTCAATGCTCAAGTGACAGAGTGCCAAGTAAAGTCATGTGAATTTTGGCAGGCCTTAGGTTGGATGGAAACCTTGCAGTGAAATGGAAATATTAGTTTCTTACCATGTGGGCCACTCTATTGGGCATCTGAAAATATGTCATCTGGCTTTTCTCTAAGGGAAGGAATTCCAGCAAGTCAGAGGTGATAGTATCTTTATAACATAATCACAGAAGTGACATTTTATCACTTTTGCCATATTCTGTTTGTTATAGGTAAATCACTAGATATGGCCTGCAATTAAATGTAGGAGATTATACAAGTGCATAAGTAGGAAGAGATGGAATTATTAGAGGCCATCTTATAACCCGCCTTCACAGTTGACTGTCTGGATCCCAATAATTCATGTTTTTTTCACATGTTAAATATACTCCACCCCTTCATGGTCACCAAGAGTAACATACTATTATACCACCAGCTCAAAGTCCAGAATCTGGACATCTAAATGAGGTCCAATTCTGAACAAGACTCTTAATTGTTCCCTAATTACAGCACTTTGAGTATTTTTTCTGTCATGCTGAAGAGGATTACCATGGTTATAGCTATCATTGTGACTGAGGGTATTCTTATTTTGAGGTTTAAGTCATAATTCCATAGATTGTAGCTCCATTTCATTGTCATCTATGCACGTTTGTCTGTGGTTCCTCTTAATATGTGAAACCAAGGAAACAAATTGACATATGCCCCATATCTAACATAAAATAGTGGGACAGACAGAGGACAACTTTTATAAACATTTCTGCTCAGAAAGAGTAAATAAGAAAGACACAAAGGAGTCTCTGATCCATAGCAATTCTGAAATCTAGTCAGGTAAATACTGAAAGTTCTGTGATTAGATATCAAGGACTGGGAATAAATCTTTGTGCCTGTCAATTCTGCTTTCTGGCATCTTGGTTCTTCCCTCTGAGTCATCTCTTGATTCTCATAAAAAATAGTATTTGTTTGCAGGTGAGCAGTCTTCTCTGCCTCTTACCAGTAGAATTTTGGAGGTGCAACTCTGTTCATTTTGTACTCTCTGGTTTTTGTTTGTTTGTTTGTTTTTTCTGTTCAAGCTAGGAATGGTTCAGCTGAGAATTTTTCAAGAACTTACTGGACCACCAGTGAATCTCACTGGCTTAAACTCCATTAGACAGAGCTGCACCCATAAATTCCTTTGAGATAGCCCTTTTGAACCCTGGGCTTCTTCTATTAGAGCTGAAGACAAATGATTTAACTTTCTTAGAGGCTCTGCTGTTGATTGGGAGGAACTGTGAGGTATACTCTTAATCTTTTTAAGGGCCTTTTTTAGAAATAAGTACTTTGAGGCACCACCTTCGAATTTCTGAGAACTGAATAAAAGGATTTTCAGATACATCCTTGAGTCCATCACTAGTTCATATTTTCCTGGCAGGCTCCTGATTTGAACTTTGTTAAAAAACATTTAACTTTGCCATCTTTTGCCACCACAAGAGGATAAGGATTTTTTTTTTCAAAATAACAAAGATATGATTAATTTTTATGTAACAGTTTTTCCATCAATTTATCTCTGTCCTCTCACACTTTACTATTAGTAGTAAGGAAAAACCAGATGGCAACATCAGTGCTTTGCTTGAGAATTTGCTTAGGTAGATCCTTAGTTTACAGTTTATTAGGCACATTATTTTTCCATGTAACTACAGATAACAATGTTGTCAACTTTTCTGCCACTATATAAACAGGGATTCCACTTTCTCTAGTTTGCAACAATTTTAATCATTTCCTTTTGAAATCTCATTAACAATCTCCTAAAGTCCAGATTTCTACTGAGAGTCTCATCAGAGAAACTTGTTTTTTCTAAAGATACCTCAAAATCTTTCCAGTCTTAATCTACTTCCTGATTTAGAACTGCTCTCACGGTTTTAGACATTTATTACGGCAGCACAATACTTCTAGGTAGCAACATTTGTATTAAATATCTAATATCATATAATAAACAACTCCAGCATTTAGCAGCTTAAAACATCTACCATTGTCATCTTATTGTTTTCATGGTTTCAGAATCGAGGGATGGCATAGCTAGGCACCTTTGATTCAAAGTATTTCAAACGCTACAATCAAGGCTCAACTAGGAATGTTATACTTTGAAGCTCATTCATGTAATTTTTTACAGGCCTCAGATTTCTGTGACACATGTTATTTGTAGACAGCATTATTTGGTATATGGTTTCTCAATAGGGTAGCTCTTAACATGTCAATTTTCTTTCCCCAGAGCAACTGAATGAGAGAGTAATGAAGGGCAAGCAAGATAAAAGTCAGTATTTTTGTAACCTAATTTTAGAAGTGGCATCCACAACTTTTGCCATATTCTATTCATTAGAAGTGAATCACTCAGTCTAGCCCATAATCAAAAGAAGGAAATTGCCTAAGGGCATGCATACTGGGATGTGAAATTATTAGGGGCCGTTTTAGAGGCTGCCTGCCACATTTTTGCTAAAAAATATTCAAGTATTGAATTAACAGTTGTCTGAAAATGAATTCATGTGACTTCCAAGTTTATTGCAATTCATGTTTCTATAAATGTTATCATTTACAGTCAGAGTTAGAGTGTAGAATTATTTTTTAAATTCACGGTTAAAAATGGAATGGATTTTGATATTTTTAGCTTATTTTCTCCCTTAATAATAAAGACTCAGTGGATAAGAATTGAATTTTTCTGTCAAAATTCTGAATATTTTTGTAATTTTAAAGTATTTTAAGCTCCTATATGTTTTACAAACTTATTTTAAATTTAAAGTAAGGTTTTCTATTTAAATAATTTTTCAAATATTATCATAAATTATCAAAAAGAATGTAGCCAAATCCTCTCTGTTTCATAGTTGTTGTTATTGTTGTTTAACTGTGATTTTCTCAAGGCAGGCAAACATTTTTTTAAAACTGATTCCATAAAGGTAGGATTAATATAATTTTGTAATGACAAAGGTTTGTGCACTCATTTTTAGCTATCTGTCACTAACTAAATCTCTCAGTGCAGTTTACAAAGTCTGAATTAAGGCCTTGAATTTCCAGTCTATTTCTTAAATGAATGAGCCACATCAATTTGTATTCCTTTAAAATAAACATTTTTTTAATGATAGTTTTTCTCCTGGTATAAAACTGTGTTATTTTTATTGTTTAATCCAGGATAATTTTTAAAGTAATGAAGCAAGCATTCCAAAGTAGCCATTTTGTTACCATTTAAATGCAATGTTTCTCCAAACTGAAATATTAATTTATTTCTACTATAGTATACTATAGCAAAGATTATCAAGAGAAAGATAAAACATAGACACATTCCTATTTAAAATAATTAAGAAAAAAGATTAAAATGTGTATGTATTTATCAATATCTGTGGTTCTTTCAGAACTCTATGAAAATGTTTTTGTTTTTTCTTAAAAAAAAAAAAAAGCCTTTTTGTAATCGTCTAGATTGCCCTTTCAAAATCCATCAAGTTGGTGGTTAAGTTGTAGAAATTTGAATAACTAGGTCAGAGCAAATACTCTTGATGATCCCATTGAGTTATAGTACATTATTTCACACATATTACTGTAACCAGGATATGAGTCTGTGGGAGTCACATGTTTAGTGTTCATACTATTACCCTCTTAATATTAATATATTCTGAACCAAAAAACAAAAACAAAAACAAACCTCTATGCTTTCCAAGCCTTTTCAGTACAAAGTATGCATCTGTGTGATTGGTTGCTGGGTTAAGAGGTTGCATAGATTACTAGATTGAACTACACTTTACATCCAAATTAATGTCACAACTTTAACAAATTGGGATGCTCAGCTATTGTCAAACAATGTAGAGCCCGGGGTTGGCAAATTAGTTAGTATTAGCATATAGACCTTTTGGCAGGAAAGGAAAGCTTTTTACTTAGAGCTGGGCATTCTCTAGGATTTGTCAACTCAAATCTGCCACTGGTCTCATTATCTCATTTGTCTTATTTAAGCTGAATTGGCAGTTATGTCTTCATGGCAAATGTTTGTTTTTACAAATGAGCAATGGAGCGGAATCTGGGAGACAGAACGGTAAAACAGCTTTACAGCAAGTTTTTAAGGTATTTCTTGAGAAGGATCATTGATTTAAAGCCACAGAAATTTTCTTTTCCCCTCTTGATTTCTTCTCATATTGCCAACTTGTGGCTATTTAGGGCACCTAACAGAGAAATTAGAGTTTCTCACGTCAACTGAACAAAAATTTTTGAGATTTGAGAACGTGAAAGACTTGTTAAAAGACACTGACTAAGCTAAAAAGTAAGCAGTTCTTTACAATTCTTATTGTGTTAGTATTAGTAAAGTGTAAGCTCTCTTTAGATTATTGTAATTGGCACCATCATGTACCTTAGGCACCTATGTGAATATCCATATCTGTGAACAAAACCAAACACATATGTGTATACATACACTTACATTCATATACGGCATCACTCTCAACAAGAAATTGTAGAAAATTAGGCAATAGAGGGACTATTTTCTTTCCCTGGGACACATAAACACAGGCTTGTATGAATGCATGCACATAGAGCCTCAGAATAGTACTGTGTGTATGTGTGAAAGTAATGTGTTAACAATCATAGGTATACAAACTGTTTAATACTTTCGTTAAGTCTACATCAGCTAGGTTATACTATATGTTACAAACATAATGTCATGTTTAATTACTAGCAAAATATATAATAAAAAAGGTATCTTGATTATGTGGGAAACCAAATGCAGAAAAAGAAAACAATAAATGCTAAACAATATGACTTGTTCTCAGGATTATCTAGCTCTGTAATATTACTTTAAGCCATGTTCTAAAAGAAACAGTTGAAGACACCAGATAAGTGCTACTGTTCTTCTCACCCCAGATTTTTATGAACTTCATATACTGTGAATGCTGAAAGGAATTTGCTCAAATTTATCCATAAATTGATTATGGTAAACACAAAACTCCTTAAGAAAACCACAATATAAACAACCTTTTATTAACATAAATAACTGAGAAAAATGTTTCCCTTATAGATAAACATAAGTAGTTATGAATGAAGTAATTCCTCTAATTTGTATTAAAAATATGACGATTATGATGTAAGAAAATTTGCAACACACACTACAGATTTCATGTCCAAGAGAGGCCATGTGTTTCAGTCACAGATGATAGTTTATACGGGTACATCCTCAGGTTATGGTTGTATTAAGACCAAAACTTAACTTACTCCAATGTCAGTGACATGACTAGACTATCACGTATCTATTACTGTAGAGATTCCACAGTAAAAGCACTAGTAAATTAAATACTAGCCTTTAGTGGGCAAAAGTGTAAATATATTAAATCAGTATTTGTCTATATTATCCAGAAAATTTATTTACAAATATAAGGAAATAGACTATTTGTAAATATTATTACATTTAAATTTATAGTTACATTTTGATCAATTCATTCTAACATATTTTTAGTAGTTTATTTAAAATGCAATTAGTATATTGTTTGCTTTAGACATTTCTGTTTTCTTTATATTTACAGTTAGAAAAAGATAGGGTGCTCATCTTCATGATTAGCCTCAGTAATGTTGGATAAGAAATGTTAGCAAGCACTGGCATATGTAGAGGATTGTGCTTTACACAATCTGTGACAGGGATTAGCATGTAGGTTTGAGAAAGGAATTTATAGCTCATATTCTTTATCAACACCATGCAGAACATTATTCTACAAAGTACTGTGGTCCAAAATATGTAATCTAAAAGCTATTCTGAGTAATCGTCAACCCCAAAATACCAAAGAGATAATTATATTTTTGAAAACTTGTAGTATGCTACTTCAAAGGAGATAATTATTTAAAACTATCAAATACATTTTGGCAACCTCTCAATAAGCAGTAATTACTGCCATATGACCGGATATAGAAGCAAATTTCTAAAACTTATTTTTAAGCTTTATTTACATTAATTGGCTTGAATGTAGGATAAAATTACCCTTTCCAAAATGGAATCCATTTTTTAATGCGCTAAACAAATCAGTATTTTCAAAAACTGAGATGGACATGTTCACTTCAAAGTGGTTACTAGAGATGATGAACCAGTGACTACAAAATAACAAAAATTATTAGACAAAATATAAGTCATATTCTTTAAATGGGTTGACATATATATGATGAAAAAACAGAATTTCTGTGAGGTCGGAACAAATTGGGAAGACAAAGCTTGGACAGTAAGCAGCTGCTGAAGCTGCTGTGTATCATGAATTCATGTATCTGTGAAGGGAGGGATATGCTGAGAATCTGTCAACTTGTACCTGTGTTGGCTGGAGACTAGATAGGAATTCACCACACATGAAATAGAGAGAAAAGAGAGTTCTACACTGTAAAAAAAGGTAGTTAACTAGAAGGTAATCTGAAGACAGTCAGACAGTAAGAAAATTTTGTCTCTCGTGTTTTGGCTTTTGGTAGAAGAAAAATAGAAATAGCTTCTTATGAGACTTATGGCAACTGACTAGTAGGAGAACTGAATTTCACACTATTTGTCTGGCTCAAAAATACAAAAGAAAATTTAATTTAGAGTAGACTAGGTTTGATTTTTCTCCAAATCCCAGGAAGAAAAAATAAAATAAAACAAAACAAAGCTACATATCCTCTCTAGGGAATTGACCCCAGAAACAAGCCTCATAGAAATGCCATAAGGAGTTACAAAATAAATGAAACCCAATTAAAAATCATAAAATAATACAACAAATGAGTCTCCATGAGTAATATTCAGCAAGAAAAAATAAAAAATATGAAAAACTAAAATACTATATATTAGAATAATTACATATTATGGTAGGCTGAATATTAGACCTCAATTATGTTGACATCTGAATTTCTAGAACCTGTGAATATGTTACCTCATATGGTAAAAGAGGTTTCACAGGTGTGATTAAGTTAAAGATTTTAAGATGGAGACATTTTCTGAGATTATCCTGTAATCCTGGATTATCCTTATAAGAGAAGCAGTAGAGTTAGAGTCAGAGAGAAAGAGATCTGTTGAGGGAATCAGAGGCTGGAGTGGTGCAGCCATGAGCCAAATTGCTCAGGAGCAAGGAACTACAGACACCTCAGAGGCTGGAGAAATAAAAGAACAGATTCCTTTCTAGGTCTGCCTGAAGGAACCGTATTTGCCAACATTTTCACTTGAGCTCCTTAAAACTCATTTCAGATTTCTGTTCTCCACAGCTATAGGAGAACACATTTGCCATGAAGTTGTGGGTTCTAGTTATTTGTTACAGCAATAATAGGAAACCAGAACACTTTAATGAGTGAAATAAAAATTACTTAATATGCTTAAAGTATCACAAAAGAAATTGAAAATTTTATTGAAGAGAGGAAACTAGAAATAAATACAGATCTGTGAGGGTGATTAATTCATCAACTTATTGGTAGAGATGTTAACAACTGTAATAACTGAAATTAAAAATTCTATGAGTTAAATAATATAATCAGCACAAAGAAATGATTAGCCAGATTGATGATTTATCTGAAGAAAATATACGGAATTCAATATAGAACCTCAGAAAGATACAATATAAAAAGAGGTTTAAGACATATAGGACAACTGGATAAGAAAACATACTACACAACTGAATGTGAAGTGACTGGAAAGAGAAAATACTGGAAAAAAATTAATTGGGGAAATTTCTAGAATTGATGAAAGATACAGTGCTTGAAAATGTTCAATTATGTCTTCAAAAAGAAAACTTCATACCTAAATATATCAGGATCAAACAGAAAAATGCTAAATACAAGTAGAAAACAGCCAGATAACATTTACTGCCCATATATGGTTGAAGTGACAAAACATTATGATATTTCAGGAATACATATTACAGAATGAGGGTCAGTGTTTTACACATACAAAAACTTTTTTTTAATGTTATACAAGACAGAGGAGAAAAGAATACCAAGGTATATGGTCAAACATCAAACAAAAGTTTTACATAGTAGAATGTGACAGTCAAGTGACAGGACAAAGTACCGTTACCCTTAATTTTTTATATTTAAAATGTAAAGATAAATTTTAAAAAAGGAAAACCAAGAACAATATGACAAAAATTTAATCACAATTCTCTAATACACACACAAGCACACAAGAACTGAGGGTACCAGTAACAGTCCATGAACTGTTTATGAGAAACGTGTAATTAAGAGACTGTCTGTGGGCTCTTGGCTTAAAGAAGCTGTATCCACTCTACATATTTTTTTAAGAAATTCTCTTCCCTTATTCAATACAGGCGATGTCTTCATGTACCCCAGGAAAGTAATTATTTCCTGTTTGCAAAATATGCTTGTTTCTTTGAATAATAAATTAATGTCTCATATATAGTAAAAGAATAATATAATTGGATATAACTAAACACCCTTAAATTCTGCCCTGAATAAATTATTAAAAAGAGTGAAAATAAGCTACACTTCAAAATAAATTTGTTGATACCTATGTAACTAAATGGCAAGAACATATTCCTTTGTTCAAGTGCAGATCACTAGCAAAAGGGCAAATAACTTTTTTTTTAGACAAGAGTCTTGCTCTGTTACCAGGCACCAGGCTGGAGTACAGTGGTGCAATCTCGGCTCACTGCAATCTCTGCCTCCTGGATTCAAGTGATTCTCCTGCCTTAGCCTCCCTAGTAGCTGGGACTTCAGGTGCATGCCACCATGCCCAGCTAATTTTTGTATTTTGTAGTAGAGATGGGGTTTCACCATGTTGGCCAGGCTGGTCTCGATCTCTTGACCTCGTCATCCGCCCGTCTCGATCTCCCAAAGTGCTGGGATTACAGGCATGAGCCACCATGCCCGGCCTCAAATAACTTATTAAACCATTGAAAAGTTACAGCTTCAGGCAGAGGCAGAGGACTAGACAGAAGACTAGACTAAGTGGTCTGGCCTAGATACAGTAAATGAAAGCTTCCTGTCTTCAAATTCCAACTCATTACAAGTAAAAGACTTGATGTGCGATCTTGCCCAAAGAACAAGGCCTATATCCCGACTTTGAGCAGTTTTTATGTTACTATCTCCCAACTAAAAATACTGTAACCTAATGTTTTATATATCTACTGTATTGTACTGTGATACAGTTTTATAGATGAGAATGGCACATCTTGTACTTAAAATACTTCCTACTTATTTGAAATTTCAATATTCTAATCTTTAAAGAAATTCCCTCTTGAAGCCACAAAACTATGTTTCATTAAGTTTTAACAATTAAAGGTTACTGTTAAAAATGAAAAACTAGAGGCTTGTTAGTTTCTGTGATAATCGATGTGAATTGAATGCACCATTTGAAAACCGGTTAATGGTATTTTTTTATTCCACCTGATTTCAGAGTAATCAGCTTTCCATATTAACAATTGTATGATCAATCTATTTATAATACATAATGAAACTAAATATTTAACTATAATATGAAGAGAGTGAATCTAACTGTAGATATTATTTTTTTAATTGCTAGTATTCCTACTTTCTTTGAAAAACGACTCCCTCTTCTTTGTTCTGCCTCTCCACACCTGGCATAATGTCCTAATGTAAGCAGAATTATCCATTCCTCTAAACAGAGTGACTGTAGAATAAATGGGCCTCTGACAAAAATTATAAAAATCTGTTCATGGTGATTAGATCACAGCATGTCCGTGCAAATGGAGCAGCTATATGTGAGATTTCTCCTTTATTGTTATCCGAAGCTAGAAGAAGGAGCTTTTTACATGTGGTTCAGCGGTGAGGTTTTGTGTCTCTGATAGTTACTGGTGCCCATGTCTCCACTACAAGGCGAAACCTAATCAACTTTAGAAAAAATAAAGCCCAAATTAGAAAGAGAGAGGCAAAGGGGAAAGTGCTAAAGTATAAAGTCTTGATTATAAGCAAGAAGATAAGAAAAGCTAATTTTACTGTATTTTAATATTTAGAGAAACCCAATGAAGTATTGTTATTATCATTGTAGAGAAGAAAACGGTCTCAGAAGAGCTAAAGGAATTGTGCAAATTCAATCTATGATTCTATTGTGCCAAAGCCGTGTTTGTAACCGTTACACTGTTGTTTTAGTTTCTGTTGCTATTAATAGAATACCTGAAAGTGGGTAATTTATTTAGAAATAAAAAATTACTTCTTACCGTTATGGAGGCTGAGAAGTCCAAGGTTGATGGACCCCGCTGGTCGTATAGGAGGGTCTTTTTGCCATTGAGGCTGGGGACTCCCTCTGCAGAATTCCAAGCCTGTACAGGGCATCACATGACTAGGGGGCTGAGTGTGCTAGCTCTGGACTTTCTTTCTATTCTAATAAAGCCACCAGACCTATTCCCATAATAACTCACTACTTCATTTACCTAGCAGCCCTCAACCTTTTTGGCACCAGGGACTGGTTTTCTGGAGGACAATTTACCCTTAGACCAAAGGGTAGGGCAGTTTCAGGATGATTCCAGTGCATTACATATATTGTACACCTTATTTTTATTTTTCATTTTTTTTAAGTTTTCTATTTTTTGAGACAGAGTTTAACTCTTGTCACCCAGACTGGAGTGCAATGGTGTAATCTCTGTTCACAGCAACCTCTGCCTGCCAGTTCAAGTGATTCTTCTGCCTCAGCCTCCCAAGTAACTGGGGTTACAAGCATGTGCCACTATGCCTGGATAATTTCAAGACAGGTCTCTTTTTTTTTTTTTTTTTTTTTTTATTGGATTTTAGGTTTTGGGGTACATGAGCAGAGCATGCAAGACAGTTGCATAGGTACACACATGGCAGTGTGCTTTGCTTTTCTTCTCCCCTTCACCCACATTTGGCATTTCTCCCCAGGCTATCCCTCACCACCTCCCCCTCCCACTGGCCCTCCCCTTCTCCCCCCAATAGACCCCGGTGTTTAGTACTCCGCTTTCTGTGTCCACGTGTTCTCATTTTTCATCACCCACCTATGAGTGAGAATATGCGGTGTTTCATTTTCTGTTCTTGTGTCAGTTTGCTGAGGATGATGTTCTCCAGATTCATCCATGTCCCTACAAACGACACAAACTCATCATTTTTTATTGCTGCATAATATTCTATGGTGTATATGTGCCACATTTTTCCAATCCAGTCTATTATCAATGGGCATTTGGGTTGATTCCAGGTCTTTGCTATTGTAAACAGTGCTGCAATGAACATTTGTGTACATGTGTCCTTATAGTAGAATGATTTATAGTCTTTTGGATATATACCCAGTAATGGGGTTGCTGGGTCAAATGGAATTTCTATTTCTAAGGCCTTGAGGAATCGCCACACTGTCTTCAACAATGGTTGAACTAATTTACACTCCCACCAACAGTGTAAAACTGTTCCTTTTTCTCCACATCCTCTCCAGCATCTGTTGTCTCCATATTTTTTAATGATCGCCATTCTAACTGGCGTGAGATGGTATCTCAATGTGGTTTTGATTTGCATCTCTCTGATGACCAGTGACGATGAGCATTTTTTCATGTGATTGTTGGCATCATATATGTCTTCTTTCATAAAGTATCTGTTCATATCCTTTGCCCACTTTCGAATGGGCTTGTTTGTTTTTTTCCTGTAAATCTGTTTGAGTTCTTTGTAAATTCTGGATATCAGCCCTTTGTCAGATGGGTAGACTGCGAAAATTTTTTCCCATTCTGTTGGTTGCCGATCAACTCTAGTGACTGTTTCTTTTGCCGTGCAGAAGCTGTGGAGTTTCATTAGGTCCCATTTGTCTATTTTGGCTTTTGTTGCCAATGCTTTTGGTGTTTTGTTCATGAAGTCCTTGCCTACTCCTATGTCCTGGATAGTTTTGCCTAGATTTCCTTCTAGGGTTTTTATCGTGCCAGGTCTTATGTTTAAGTCTTTAACCCATCTGGAGTTAATTTTAGTGTAAGGTGTCAGGAAGGGGTCCAGTTTCTGCTTTCTGCACATGGCTAGCCAGTTTTCCCAACACCATTTGTTAAACATGGAATCCTTGCCCCATTGCTTGTTTTTGTCAGGTTTATCAAAGATTGTATAGTTGCATGTATGTTGTGTTGCCTCCGGTGCCTCTGTTTTGTTCCATTGGTCTATACCTCTGTTTTGGTACCAGTACCATGCTGTTTTGATTACTGTAGCCTTGTAGTATAGTTTGAAATCTGGTAGTGTGATGCCCCCCGCTGTGATCTTTTTGCTTAGAATTGACTTGGCTATGCGGGCTCTCTTTTGGTTCCATATGAAGTTCATGGTGGTTTTTTCCAGTTCTGTGAAGAAAGTCAATGGTAGCTTGATGGGGATAGCATTGATTCTGTAAATTACTTTGGGCAGTATAGCCATTTTCACGATATTAATTCTTCCTAACCATGAACATGGAATGTTTCTCCATCTGTTTGTGTCCTTTCTGATTTCATTGAGCAGTGGTTTGTAGTTCTCCTTGAAGAGGTCTCTTACGTTCCTTGTGAGTTGTACTCCAAGGTATTTTATTCTTTTTGTAGCAATTGCGAATGGCAGTTCGTTCTTGATTTGGCTTTCTTTAAGTCTGTTATTGGTGTAGACGAATGCTTGTAATTTTTGCACATTGATTTTATATCCTGAGACTTTGCTGAAGTTGCTTATCAGTTTCAGCAGTTTTTGGGCTGAGGCAATGGGGTCTTCTAGGTATACTATCATGTCGTCTGCAAATAGAGACAATTTGGCTTCCACCTTTCCTATTTGAATACCCTTTATTTCTTTTTCTTGCCTGATTGCTCTGGCTAGAACTTCCAGTACTATATTGAATAGGAGTGGTGAAAGAGGGCATCCTTGTCTAGTGCCAGATTTCAAAGGGAATGCTTCCAGTTTTTGCCCATTCAGTGTGATATTGGCTGTTGTTTTGTCATAAATAGCTTTTATTACTTTGAGATACATTCAATCGATACCGAGTTTATTGAGGGTTTTTAGCATAAAGGGCTGTTGAATTTTGTCAAATGCCTTCTCTGCGTCAATTGAGATAATCATGTGGTTTTTGTTTTTGGTTCTGTTTAAGTGGTGAATTACGTTGATAGACTTGCGTATGTTGAACCAGCCTTGCATCCCTGGGATGAATCCTACTTGATCATGATGAATAAGTTTTTTGATTTGCTGTTGCAATCGGCTTGCCAATATTTTATTGAAGATTTTTGCATCTATGTTCATCATGGATATTGGCCTGAAGTTTTCTTTTCTCGTTGGGTCTCTGCCGGGTTTTGGTATCAGGATGATGTTGGTCTCATAAAATGATTTGGGAAGGATTCCCTCTTTTTGGATTGTTTGAAATAGTTTCAGAAGGAATGGTACCAGCTCCTCCTTGTGTGTCTGGTAGAATTCGGCTGTGAACCCATCTGGACCTGGGCTTTTTTTGTGTGGTAGGCTCTTAATTGCTGCCTCAACTTCAGACCTTGTTATTGGTCTATTCATAGTTTCAGCTTCCTCCTGGTTTAGGCTTGGGAGGACACAGGAGTCCAGGAATATATCCATTTCTTCCAGGTTTACTAGTTTATGCGCATAGAGTTGTTTGTAATATTCTCTGATGATGGTTTGAATTTCTGTGGAATCTGTGGTGATTTCCCCTTTATCATTTTTATTGCATCTATTTGGTTGTTCTTTCTTTTATTTTTAATCAGTCTGGCTAGTGGTCTGTCTATTTTGTTGATCTTTTCAAAAAACCAGCTCTTGGATTTATTAATTTTTTGAAGGGTTTTTCGTGTCTCAATCTCCTTCAGCTCAGCTCTGATCTTAGTTATTTCTTGTCTTCTGCTGGGTTTTGAGATTTGTTGATCTTGCTCCTCTAGCTCTTTCAATTTTGACGATAGGGTGTCAATTTTGGATCTCTCCATTCTCCTCATATGGGCACTTATTGCTATATACTTTCCTCTAGAGACTGCTTTAAATGTGTCCCCGAGGTTCTGGCACGTTGTGTCTTCGTTCTCCTTGGTTTCAAAGATCTTCTTTATTTCTGCCTTCATTTCCTTGTTTACCCAGTCAACATTCAAGAGCCAGTTGTTCAGTTTCCATGAAGCTGTGTGGTTCTGGGTCGGTTTCTGAATTCTGAGTTCTAACTTGATTGCACTATGGTCTGAGAGGCTGTTTGTTATGATTTCAGTTGTTTTGCATTTGTTGAGCAGTGCTTTACTTCCAATTATGTGGTCAATTTTAGAGTAGGTGTGATGTGGTGCTTGGAAGAATGTGTATTCTGTGGATTTGGGGTGGAGAGTTCTGTGAATGTCTATCAGGTTTGCTTGCTCCAGGTCTGAGTTCAAGCCCTGGATATCCTTGTTGATTTTCTGTCTGGTTGATCTGTCTAGTATTGACAGTGGAGTGTTAAAGTCTCCCACTATTATTGTGTGGGAGTCTAAGTCCTTTTGTAAGTCATTAAGAACTTGCCTTATGTATCTGGGTGCTCCTGCATTGGGTCCATATATGTTTAGGATCATTAGCTCTTCTTGTTGTATCGATCCTTTTACCATTATGTAATGGCCTTCTTTGTCTCTTTTGATCTTTGTTGCTTTAAAGTCTATTTTATCAGAGATGAGAATTGCAACTCCTGATTTTTTTTGCTTTCCATTTGCTTGGTAAATCTTCCTCCATCCCTTTATTTTGAGCCTTTGTGTATCCTTGCATGTGAGATGGGTTTCCTGTATACAGCACACTGATGGGTTTTGGATTTTTATCCAATTTGCCAGTCTGTGTCTTTTGATTGGTGCATTTAGTCCATTTACATTTAGGGTTAATATTGTTATGTGTGAATTTGATACTGCCATTTTGATGCTAAGTGGCTGTTTTGCCTGTTAGTTGTTGTAGATTCTTCATTATGTTGATGCTCTTTAGCATTCAGTGTGATTTTGGAATAGCTGGTACTGGTTGATCCTTTCTATGTGTAGTGCCTCTTTTAGGAGCTCTTGTAAAGCAGGCCTGGTGGTGACAAAATCTCTGAGTACTTGCTTGTTCGCAAAGGATTTTATTTTTCCTTCACTTCTGAAGCTCAGTTTGGCTGGATATGAAATTCTGTGTTGAAAGTTCTTTTCTTTAAGAATGTTGAATATCGGCCCCCACTCTCTTCTGGCTTGTAGTGTTTCTGCCGAGAGATCTGCTGTGAGTCTGATGGGCTTCCCTTTGTGGGTGACCTGACCTTTCTCTCTGGCTGCCCTTAGTATTCTCTCCTTTATTTCAACCCTGTTGAATCTGACGATTATGTGCCTTGGGGTTGCTCTTCTTGCGGAATATCTTTGTCATGTTCTCTGTGTTTCCTGCAATTGAGTGTTGGCCAAGACAGGTCTCTTAAAGACCCCACCTCTCAATATTGTCACACTGGGGTTCAGGTTTCTACATACTTTTGGAGGGGACAAGCATTCAAACCATAGCAACTACATTCACTCACTATTCTCCGAGTGAAACTTTGAAGAAAAGGAAAACCTTAATGAACCAGTGCTTCAGCTTCAGCTTTCCAAATATCTTCAAAGAGATGTATTAAAATGTATGTAGCTGACATATTACCCTTGATGTTAATAAATGAATCTCCCTGAGGGCGGGGGCAAATTGGTGATTGCTTATGGAAATAAATGTGATGAAGAACTAAGTGTGTATTATTTTGCTTTTATTATTTGGAGACCATACTTATATTCCTGTGTAGGTTTCCTATATGGCTTGACAGAAAATGAGAAATAAATAAAAACAGGTTGTAAATAAAAATTATAAGGTGATGACATATGCCTTAATTTATTGTTTATTTATTAAAAAGAGTGGGATTTATTATGTCCTTGTAATGTTGTCACAGGAATTTAAAAAACTTAAGATGCATAAATTAATAAAATAATATTTTTGCTATTTTTTGTTATTCTCTCATAGTCAAGCTTCATTTTTGCTAAAATTGATATATAAAAATTGAGTTATCTCTGCCTCTATCTCATCTGACTTTCTCCATTATTATAATGGAATACTTGTAAAATATGAAAACTAATACCTCCTTGGTTCACATTTTATAGTATTAGCCAAAAAAGTGAAAGGTTTACATTGAACAAGCATACTAAAATGAAAGCAATTTTAACATATTGAGGCAAATATGAATTTTGCATGATTAATAGGAAAGTATAATATATGAACAAATTTAATCATACACACACTGGATTAATTTAGTGTGTGTGTACACACACACACAAACACCCACATATGTATATACACACATATAGACAGATAGTGTATCACATGAATCAATGTGGTATGATCCAAAGCTGTGCTTTCTCATAAAACTCACTGAAATGATGCAAATGCTGTATTTTTGCTGTAATTAGGTAACCACTGGCCATATGTGGCTTTGAGTGCATGAAATTTGGGGAATGAGACTTTGAAACTGAATTTTAATTTTACAGTAACATGTGGCTAATGCCTACTGTTTTGGACTGTGCAGCTATAGAGGAAATAACAAATCTGGTGAGAAAAAGTTCATAAATATCAAGAGAAAATATTTTTATAATAAAATTTTGAATTAATTAATCTATCCAAATGATTGAATGTGTTAGTTAAAGAGCATTTCTTAGTTGGCTGAAAAGGAAAACGTTAGAAAGAAAAATACTTAGAAAATAATTGTATGCCTCAGACTGTAATATAACCGTAAGAGTGTTTAAGACTACAGGTACTTTTAAGTCATATGGTATGCAACAAATTTGTATCTTATAAGTAGGATAAGTAAATAAGCAAAAAAAAGTGAAAAATTTTATATTGGAATTTATGTAATAGCTGTGATATATATTCAAAATACTTTGAAGTAAATGGGTCACTTTCCAGGATAAAGGAATTAACTTGTCCAGTTTAGCATCATCCTGTTTCATGCTCAGTGAAAGTCACTTTGTGATAATATGCTTCTGCTCAGCAGTTTATTAGTAATTTCCCAAGAAGAGAGATTTACTCAGAGAGAAATTCCACACATTCCTATGAAAGGCATCTCTAAAAGAGTCATCTAGAGTGTTCAAAACTGGAAAGAGACAAACACAGATTTACAAAGAAAAGTTTATGTTCTTAACTGATAACAACTTTTGTTTTCTGAATTAAACGTCCTTGACCAGAGAGATCTCTAGTTGAATCAGAAAGGAATGGTCCCCATCTGCATTACATATCTCTTTTACAGATGAGAAAAATATTCCTTTAATGTGTGGCTGCAGCTAAAGACGGAATCAGTAATTGAGTCATGTTTTGTATTTATGTGACGTCTATGTTTGGAAATTGAGCTGGGACTATCAAGTAATTTTACTTCGGCCATTGAAAAAGCCATTTGATATTATAATGTATAGTCACCAGTGGTTTGGTGGAATTTAATGCATCTGTGAGCTGGAAGTTAACATCTTTGTATCCTATTACTGATCTCTTGAGAAAGCTAGACTTATTTATTTCCCGATTTTAGATTCAAAGAGATCATTTGTTCCTGATTAAAGACAAACATTGATCCTTAAATTAAAAAAGAAAAAAAGTTTTCCAATGTCTGGTACAAGGTTTTTCTACTGTGACTTTTAAGTGTGAAAATAACATTTAGCCAAGCAGAAAACATCTTTACAGAGCCAATTATGTTCTAGATATCAATCTCAAAGTGTTGGTCTTTTTGAGAAAGTACTTCCCTCTCCACAACACTGAAATTGCTCTTGGCATCACAGAGATACTGAGATTTTTTTTCTTTCATTTCTTAGTCTTTACAAAATTCAAAAGCTTATGAATTTTTTTTCTTCTTACAGAGTTAAAATGCCTAATCACTAATGCTACTTCCTATTCTGTAGTAAGAATGACTACTTTGCTGATGTCAGTAATCACAGCATTTGAAAAGTAGTTTAAAGACCAATGCTGTGCTATGCCTTGTCAACAGTCCCTGCTACAAGAGCAGTCAGCCTCTGCAAGCCCCAGGTCTTATTAAAGAAAATGTATAGAAAAGTACAGCCAACCTACTGGGTGTACCCCTGCTATATTTTATCATAAGGATTTACATTACTGCAGAACATGGCAGAAGAGTTATAAATAAACCAACAGGGAATGATTCATGCTAAAGGACAATAAAGCATCTGCTCGTGACACAGTCACCCTTCTTCTATTATTCCAGTTTTCAATTTCAGGTTTTCAAGTTTCTTAAATATAATATTTCTGCCTCTCAGTTATAGGTATTCCCTTTGTCTTTATTTTCCTCTCTCAAAATATCTATGAAAATTAAAAATAATAGAACTTACTTCATTATGCCACATTTTAGAGTAAATCTTTGTCTTTTACAGGTTTTTCACAACTTACCTTTATCATTTCTTTAATACATCTGCCAGTTGAGTTCACAAATAAATTTTGATGGCCTATTTTATGCCATATTCTGTGCTCAGCAACACAAGTATTATGCATTAGCAACATGTTCTGAAAAAATAATACTCACTTGATCTACCTACAAAAAGGGATCATCTGTAGTGCAACTATTAGACACCCAGTAAATTGGAATATGTGACTAAATAGTTCCTCTAAAGTCTCAGATAATTTTTGAATAACTCATGAGGCTTTGGCAAGACTGGATTATTTAAGCTTCATTTCGGATGTAGAGAATCAGACTTTCTGGTAGTGTTGACCACAGAGGAAAAAGAGTCACAGCTCTCAGGAATGAAGAGGGGGAAATGACAAGTCTTGGATAGGTCCTGAAGGAGATAGAGAGCTTTGACTAAGGACCTTACACAATACTGGGATGTTCGACGGCCTGTAGACTTCAGCAATCTGATGGGCTAGGGAACAAAAGAGAGAGAGGGAGAGAAAACACAGGAAACAGATCACAGCTGGGGATGGAAAGAATAGTGAGCGAGAAGAGCAGAGCACTCTCACTTCCATGATTATTTTACTTTTCAGGAATAAAATATAAATATTAAATAACTTTAACCTTTACTGACTCAAGTCTTCATACTAAATTTTAAAGAATAACCCCTAAAGGAATAGAAATATAATTTAATAATTCTCAAACCAGTAATCAAAAAATGAGAAATTAAGAAAATGATTAAATCAATAAAACAAGATGAATTTATAAACACTGTTTGCATTTAATAAATAACCCGACTCTCCAAAATAACCTCTCCAAAGGTAAAATAGAGCATATCACTCACAGGTTGAAGATTAAGTACACTAAAATGCCTACTATATTAATTTAACTTTCCATGTATGTATGTATAAGCATGCACATGTATGAAAAATGGAAATTGGGATAATGGTAATCCCCAGGGAAGAAAGAATATAAAATCCTTCTATTATAATTGCAAATACTAAATTTAAGCTGGGTGATGTCTCCATGTGTCTTGATAATATTATTTGTTACATGTTTTGTGTAACATATATTTCATGCATAAACACAATGAAGAGAGACATCGAATATACTGAGGATTATATAGTTAGGAATAGAAAATTCTAAATTAAATACTCATGGCATACTCATGGCAAACAAATTCTTTTTTATTTTTATTTTTGAGACGGAGTTTCGCTCTTGTTACCCAGGCTGGAGTGCAATGGCGCGATCTCGGCTCACCGCAACCTCCGCCTCCTGGGTTCAGGCAATTCTCCTGCCTTAGCCTCCCGAGTAGCTGGGATTACAGGTACATGCCACCGTGCCCAGCTAATTTTTTGTATTTTTAGTAGAAACGGGGTTTCACCATGTTGACCAGGATGGTGTCAATCTCTTGACCTCGTGATCCACCCGTCTCGGCCTCTCAAAGTGCTGGGATTACAGGCTTGAGCCACGGTGCCTGGCCCACAAATTCTAATCCTCAGTATTATTACCTAAAATCTGTGCTATGATTAGCCATAATCAGGACTACCTTTATTCTCTTTCTTTCCCTTTTTGCTTGTTCAGGCTTCCTGATCCCAATCTCTTTCTTTGGGTTCTCCAAATTTTTCACTCCTTAATCATGAAGAAATGTTCAGCTCCAACTGTGCCTAACTTGATTATGTGTTCACTCAAACCTACTATAGCTCAAGACAAGCAGATAACCTTCTAATTAGGATGTCTGTTCTTACTCATACACATATACATGTGTGCATGCATACACACACAGTGTTTAAGAAGAAAGTACACATAAATATCTTGTTATATATTTAGACATACAAAAAAACAAATCTACAAAGCAGAAGGGTTGTTTTTATATTATTCTTGTATCTAGCACATAGCTCTGCACATGGCGAGGTTTACTAGATAAGAGATAACTCAATATTGCAGGTATAACCTGATCCACCAGCACCTTGGCAAGCCCTGTCAATCCATTCCATGTACATAAGGGTACTATTTGATTCTGTTTTCAAATATATGTACAGAAAAGAAAGTGTAGAAGAGAAAACATCATAAATCATGGTTAAAAATATAAAAGGAGGAAAAAGCTGCACAGATAAAAATTTGTCAATTTCCATAGAAAGCAGGCTTCCTTAAATTTCATTCAAACCAGTACTAAAATGATTCATTATTGAAGCTTTAAATAAAAGGGATTTGCATAATGTGCTAAAGCTATGAAGGGAGAGATGCAGTCCATATATAAAGCAGGCTGTTGTCATTATGTTTGCTTTTTTGAATATATGTTTCTACTGAGCAATACTCATCAGGAGGGTTGTGCTGTTGGCTGTTTTCCTGATTCACAGAACTCCAAGCCTATCTTTGATGGCCACAACCAGGTGAAGACCACCAACTGCTCTTATTTTCTAGCAGTGTATGACTTTGTGGCTCTAGGTTATTGTTTTTGATGTTTTATTTGTTTTTGTTTTACTTTGAAGCCCAGCCCACAGATGCCTGGCATAGGATTAGGTAAATTGTTTATTATAAATAGATTATGTTTCAATTGAGACGCATTTGTTAAACCTTCTGTTGACTTCTTTTGCCCAAAGGTTGCCTACTCAGGAACACCATCTCTTAGAAGTGAAATAAGTCATCCTTCAGTATCCATGGGGAAATGATCCCAGGACTTCCTGCAGATACCAAAATCCATGGATGTTCAAGTCCCTTATTTAAAACGGCGTGTTGTTTGCACATGACCTATGTACATCATAGGTCATCTCTATGCGTGCGTTAAATCGTCTCTAGAATGGTTGTGATAGCAAATACTATGTAAATAAATAATTATTATATTATATGACTTAAGGAATAATGGCAAAAAAAAGTCTGTACGTGTTCAGTGAAGATGCAACCCATCCTTTAAAAAAATTCTGCAAACCCACCGATATGAAAGGCCGAATATACCTGCATTTCTGTTTTGCTGAAGTAACAGCCTGTTCAGCTCCTTAAGCACATCAAAGTATTGAGCATTATTAGGTCTCTTTAACTTGCACTAGAAACTTAATATAATTTAGAATTTGAAAAGGTTTATGGATCTTATTTTACACATTTCCACCATCCTCTAATCTTTGGCTTTGTTTTCTGTGGTGGTTGTTCAAAAAAAAAGTTTAACAATCAGATTTTATCAACAAAATATACTTTTCTCTAGATGGTTTTTTACTAGCATGTAAAAAAAAGTAAAAAATGCTAGCTGAATTTTAAGGTACTTTGCAGAAAGAAACACTGAATATTCTTATCCAACAGGGATATGTTGCTAATATATGAATGGGGAAAAAAGGTCTGGCTATAGCACCTAGGAAGATATTTTTTGATGATGCAAGAACATTGAGAAAAATGAATGGCGAATACACACATCGACTTTTGGATGATGCACTTATGTTTTCTAAATATGAATCTTCCTGTTCTTTGGAAAATGCCATTTTATAAACTGAATTTGAACTGAGAAGTTCAACTTACTAAAGGTTAGATCACTACAAAAGAAGGTTTAAGAAGACAGAAAACGTCTGTGTTGTTTATATCATATATCAGAATAAAAGGAAAAACAGTGCAATTTAAGGAAAGACTTCAATATCTCATGCCCTTTTACCAACTGGTGAGTTTACTAGATTTTGTTTTATTTGCTTCTGCTAACTTAGTTGAAGGATATTCAGAATTAGATTTAAATCACATCAAATATTTTTTAATTCAACAACTTTATATACCACTGGGGTACAGCCAAATAATAATATCATTGTAACCTCATCTGTAAACACTGTTAAAACTCCGAGATCTCAAAATATATAATTTGACCTAAATGAAAAGAAAAAAAAGAATGTTGATGAGCAACTTTATCCTGTGATTGTGTATCTATTGGTCTGTTTACCTTCAAAGGAGGTCATGGACATATACTCCTGTGCCCTGCACCAAAATATACACAGATTGTAAACTGTGCTTGATATTCTCTTGTATTAAAATATGCAAAACTTTTACAATATTGTGCCCTCCAGTACATGGGACCTCAGTGGGAAAGTTCTGCCCTCACATATAGCAGTCATTCTAGCAAAATAAGAGGTGATTTCCATTCAAGTAAGGATAAAATTAATAGACACTATGGAAAAATGTAAGAGAAATATATATGGATTACAGAAGTGAATAAACTAAATATGAAGTTGAAAATATATATGAAACCAAAGAATTGCTTCTTTGTCCGGAGTCAGGTTATTCAGAATCTTTTGACTTTTATGTTGTTTACTTTGTGTCTTCTTCCCACATTTCTCCCAACATCCTATTTTTGTCTGTTGTTTTCTGTCTTCTTTTAAAAAATTATGTATTTTTGGAGGGTAGCATGTTTTTTCTCTTTACTTTCCTCTGTGAACACAGATTTTAAATTCCCACTTCTTCAAGGGGTGTCCTAGGTAAAAGAAATAGTGTCTTGTGTTTCCTTTCCCTAATTATCTAGCTGTGTTACAATTTACAAGTTCATCAGGAGTTATAGTTCCATTTTATATTATTTTTAGTGAGATTTTAGCTTTTCAAGTTGTTCTAATTGCACAGCTAATTCTGCATTCTTTGCATTTTTTTATATTTGTAGTTAACATTCCTTTAGTTGGAGCATCTCACTCTTAAAAGTTTTGAGTGGCCAAGTGGGTAAAATGATGCATATGAATGCTCATAAAACAGAAAGTGATGAGAAACCTAGAAAATTAGGACTTGGTGTTTTTCTTAAAATTATTCAAATTCCAATTAAAAAAAAAAACTTGTCAAATCAAACAGGTGGTATCATTACGAGTTGTATAACCCTTGTATAAATTAATTTGTAGTGAAACAAATAGACTCATACACAATTAAAAGTAGATATCAAATGTAAGTTTACTTACCTCTCAGCTAATTAAAACTTCAGTTAAAAATTATCATTATATGTTATGCTAAGGATTTTATAAATGAATGTTAAAATTCAAATTGTTCCATAAGATCACATATAGTTCAAACTGAAAAAAAAAACTATTAAGTTATAGATTCTAGATTCGTTTGCATGATACAAAAAATGGAAGGAAATCCTCTTTTTTAGAATAAATTAAGAAAAATTTAAATGAAAAAAGTATTTTTTCATGAAATGACTGAATACTAGCATCAAATCTACAAAATAATTTTATTGAGACTAAACAATAGCAAAGTGCTGTGAAAAAGGACAGAATCCTGACTAACCCAGCAGTTGCAATAAAAAAATAATGTATCTCTTTTGAGCAAAATTAAGTGCTACATATGCAAAGCCTAAAGCTGAGACTTTTGCATATGCATAATGTCACTTGTGAGTCAGATTTGTCTTTTAGACAACATTTGCACAACTGAGAAGATACTATCAACAGTTGTATCTGCCAATAAGAAGGAAAAAAGAAAAAAAGTAAGACAAACCAGTGGTTTCTTAACAAGATCATAATCTAAAGGAGGGCTTCTCAGGGAGAGAAAGGAAGAGTGTCAGAAATATGAGTGATTTCTCAAACTATATGAGCAGAGTCAACATTTAGCCAAAAAGCATGTGCAAAAAAGGAACACCAGAGATTCTATTCAGTAATGATGTATCAAACATCATCCTTATATATAGAAGATTTTTTCCTAATTCCATGAAGGTCTGGTTGCCTATACTCACACATAACTCACATTTATGCTCACAGGTGCTCTTAATCTTATAAAGGAACCTTCCCACTCACATTCTAACACTGCCTTTCACACTCACACCCATGTTCAATAACATTTCCAATCCTACACCGGTAGACACTGGTCAAAATTCTATAAAAATTTACAATAGTTGTTAAAATTTTTCCTTTTAAGAAAAAAATACATTTTTCAATTGCCAGCAGGTGAATTATGGACTTAATGTTCGTGTTTTGAGAGATTTTCAATTCGATAAAATCTGGCAGCCATTTTTTAGTCCACATTGATTCATTCCTATCTATTTAGAATACAATTTTATTTTATAAATATGGCCCAACAAAACAATTTCAGGAACATAATTATTCATCTAAATGTGGTAGCTTTACGATTCAGCAAAATCCAATGTTTGCATATTTTCCCCCTCTGAGACAGTATAAATTTTGATAATAAAAGCTTTTTTGCTTTTTCCCCATCTCTTTGAAAACTACTCACCTGTTACACTTGCTTTGCCCACATGACAAAAGTTTTAAGGCTCTGATTTTTAAAAGAATTAGAAGAAACTGGAGTATGGGTATCCTCAAAGCTATTTTTTTTGAAACTAAGGGATCCAATTAAATTACCTACGTCGTCATTTCCAGATTTAAATTTAAATAATTGTATAGAAGTGACAGTAACTTATTTACTCATATTATAACCTTACTGACAAAATAATATTATTGTTAAGTGTTGTGGTCTGCAACAGTCTTTTATGTTCTTTCTTCAGCATGTCTTAGCATTGTCCAGAATCTATTTTTGTTTGACAGAATTTTCTTTCTTTTTAATGGACAAATGAAGACTACATGTTATTATTGCTAAGTGCCTGCCTTCACTCAAACCAAATGTAAAATAGTCAATAAACATTTTATAGTCACTACTACTAATAAAGTGCTCTCACAAACATTTAGTTCTTTTATCTGTATGTAATGGAGATCCACAATATTCAAAGAATTAATGAAGACTTTCTAAGTTTAGAATTCCTTGATTCAAAAAGGACTTGATAATTTTGAGAAGTTTAGGGAGCTCACCCTTTGTCCCCCAAACTGACATTCAGAAGTGTCACAGATGGAGATCAAAATACCAGTCATATATTTGATAAAAGCTGAACTGGAAAATTTGTCTTAGATTATCAAGACACAACAGGGTATCAAAACACTTTATTGCTGTTTGGTATCCAGAATGTTTACCCAGCCATGGGCATAGCAAGGGTTGCAGACCTCTCTGTATTATGGGCCATGAGCCCCATCATAAAAGACAGAACACATTCGTCCAAAGAAGAGGTCACTCCAAGGAGTAAAGACCCAAAAAACCTTAAGATCTGTATCAAAATTTCCTTCTCTTAGGCTCATCAGTTAGCCAGGTTGCTCCTCAAATGGATAGGTATGTGAAACAACATAGAGAGGAAAAGAGCAGAAGGATTTTTGAATACTCTCCCTATGGTGGAATGGAAATTTCCTATCTTTTGAAGAAATATGACAAGTGAGTATTCACATTTCCTTTTAGTGGTCAGGTCTGAAGAACATCAACACCCAATTGCCTTAGCCTTCACGAGGCTGCAAAATGAAGACAGTTTTCTCTTCCACTTAAAGGCTGTGCAATTCAAATGTAATACTTTCCTCAACAATAAAAACAGGAAAAAAAAGTCTACATTTTAGTGTTGTTGTCAGAACTAAATAATCTACTTGATATCAAACAATTAGATGCAAATGTTACCTAGGAAGTAGTGATTATCTTTGAATAGGCAGTATAGCCTTGAAGGGAAAACTGTCTTTGGACAAAAGTGAATTTTTAGTTATGGATTTCCTCTTTGTTAGCTATTGGACTATGAGCAACTTAAAGAACTTTTAAAATTTGTATTCATTTATAAAGATAATGAGGTTTTTTAAATAACAAAAATCTATGTGAACAATGGAAATTGTTAAAGCTAGATCATGACCTATGTTCATTAAATGGTAGCAATTATTTTCATAAGAAAATGTTCAGATGTGGAAGTCTGCTTGTACAGTCAATTGTCAGTTGTCATTTGCTTGTTCACTCAGAAAGAAGTCTCATATATTCTTAGGTTAACTATTGTGCACCATGTCTGTTCTAGGCATCTGAGGTACGTCAGTGACATCAACATTAAAAGGTCTAAGTCATAGAAGAACTCTGATGTCAACAGACATTTAATTTTTAGCTGTCATAATATAAATGGAATGTAAACCGACAAAAGTTCTTATTCCATTTATCACATAAATAGTAAAGATCATTTTGTGATAATTTTATATTGATGGTTGATTTTCTTTTTCTAAATGTGTATACTGGGAAGACAAAACATGCACACACATACAAATATAATATCTGAACAGTAAAATTTTCATGGCACTAAAACTGTCCTTATTTGTTTTTGATCAAAAGTATGTAGTTTTTAAAAAATTTGAGAGGTCATGGGTCTAAGAATCAGATTAAAGAATCTGTATTGTAACTTGACTCCATGAAGATAGTAGAAGTGAAAGTTCTTCATCAGCTAGAGAAGTAAAACTTATAAATGTGAAATGAGATCAAAATAATAAATTGAACAACAAAGACATAGATATGCAGTGGAAGTGTTCAGCATCAGAGATCCCTAAAAAATTTTCAGAATATGGAGAGAACCTGGGATGGGATATCACCATTTAGAGAAAAACCAACATGGTAGCAAAGACAATATGAAGCTTCAAACAAGAGATTTTAAGACAGCAGCAATACATGCTCAGTTCTGACTAGCTTTGTATAATCTACAGACATCTGTTTAATTTCATATCTTTTCCTGCTTTATCCAGTTTACAATATTAAGAGCAGTAGCTTCTAGATAGCTGAGTTTCTGGAGTATAGGATTCTACTTTCTGAAAATGGATGAACATGTATAATCCTCTTTATATATTTCCTGCACCTTTCTTGCTAAATTCTCTCTTTTTTGAGAATGATATAAATTTTTTATCAAGACAAATTTGTAGCTTCATTTCATATCTGCTTTTAGTTGGCTATTGCTAATTTACCTGGAAAAGAGTATTCAGGGTTTCTTGTTTTATGTAAAGCAAACTATAGTATTAATATCTCCATGTATTTTTAAACTAAAATGATGGCATTTTCTTCTCACTTCTTAACAGGCTGCAAACACTATTTATGGATTCAATGCAAGGTAAACTATTTTTTTTTACTCGTTAACAATTTAAAGGCATTGTTTTAATAAGCTATCCAGGTCTGTGAAAAGCAAAGCAAAACATAGTAACAGTTTTGCCAGAAGAAAAAATAAAGAACAGATATTTCATGAGTAAGGCATGGAAATAAATACAAGAGAGGAATAGAGTACTGATAAGTGAACTACATTAATATCAGTAGTTCTCAACTGGGAGTCATAACTATTAATACAAAATTTGCCTAAGAGGGGAGAGCGTGAGCTATCATGTGAGTAAATCTAGAGGACTTTGCCCAGCAAAATGGTTTATGTGATAGTTCACCCTAGAAGCTGAGAATTCACTAATGTACCAGTCTTCACTTGACGGAGCATTTCCATTACTCGCTCCGAGAACATTTGCCACGTGACTCCCCCTATATGCCCAAAGAGGATGCCCCTGAAATCCTAACTAGCTTATTTCCTGTCCATCAAAAACAAAGCCCATCTACGCCAAACTTGAATTCTTCTCTGTCTCATTTTTATAACCCAATGTGGACTCTCTCCTTCTAATATCTAGAGAGCCAAAGGCTTCAGGAAGAGTTAGAATCTTGTGTAATTAGTGGGATAGAACTGAATAGATATCAAAACTTGAATTTTGAAGTAGGATGAAGATAGCACAGTAAAGAACATTCTATTATGTTAGCACTTAAAAACAAACAAGAAAAACAGTTGGAAAGCAGCCATCCATTTTGTCAATCTATTTTTAGTTATAAACAACATCCAGTTGAGTTCATTAGGTTTTCTAAACTTGGCAGTAAAATAATTCTAGAGTGACAATGGTAACATCAGCTCCAGCATTACACATCCTTGTTTTTTTTTTTTTTCAAATGGATTTAGGTTCATAGGACGATTGTATTGTGTAGACATATTGCACAGTGGTACAGCCTGGGCTTTTAGTGCAGTCATCACCCCAATAACGTGCATTGCACCCAATGGTAATATTTCGTCTCTTACTCTCATTCCACACTCTTATGTGTGGGAGACTCCAATGTCTTTTATTCTACTCTGTGTCTATGTTTACTCATCATTCACTTCCCACATACAAGTGAGAACATGTAGTTTTTGCCTTTCCATTTCTGAGTCATTACATCAAGGATAATGGCCTCTAGTTTCATCCCTGTTGGTGCAAAAATTATGATTTCATTCTTTTTCATGGCTGAGTAGTATTCTGTGAGATATATCTATAACTTTTTTTAACTTTTATTTTATGTTCCAGGGTACTGGTGAAGGTTTGTTTTACAGGTAAACTTGTGTCATAGGGGTTTGTGGTAAAGATTATTTTCTTACTCAGCTATTAAGCCCAGTATCCAATAGTTGTTTTTTTCTGCTCTTCTCCTTCCTACCACCCTCCACCCTCAAGGAGACCCCAGTATCCATTTGTGTTCATGAGTTTTAATCATTTAGCTTTCCATTATAAGTGAGAATATGGAGTATTTGGTTTTCTGTTCCTGCATTACTTTGCTAAACATAATAGCCTCCAGCTTCATCCATGTTCTCACAAAAGACATGATTTCATTCTCTTTTATGACGGCATAGTATTCCATGTTGTATATGTACAACATATTCTTTATCCAATCTGTCATTCATTGGGATTTAGGTTGATTCATTTTCTTCACTATTTTGAATAGTGCTGCAATGAACATTCATGTGCATGTGTCTTTATGGTAAAATGATTTATATTCCTCGGGATATATACACAGTAATTGGATTGCTGAATTGGATAGTAGTTCTGCTTTTAGATATTTGAGAAATCACCATACTTCTTTCCACAATGGTTGATCTAATTCACACTCCCACCAACAGAATATAAATGTTCCTTTTTCTCTTCAACTTAGCCAGAATCTGTTATTTCTTGACTTTAATAATAGGCATTCTGACTGGTGTAAGATGGTATATCATTGTTGTTTTGATTTACATTTTTCTAATGATCAGTGATATAATTTTTTAATGATTTTTGGCTGCATGTATACCTCCTTTTGAAAAGTGCAAGTACATGTTTTTTGCCCACTTTTTAATGGCGTTGCTTTTTCTTTAAATCACATTTTTTATCCAATTATGATAAATAGTTATGTTCATTCCATGACGTTGCTATTATGAATAGTGCTGTGATAAACATATGAGTGAGGGTGTCTTTTGATGAAATGATTTATTTTCTTTTGGATAAATACCCGGTAATGAAATTCTTAAAGCATAGTTCAATTTTTAGTTACTTGAGAAACTTTCATACTGATTTCTATAGAGGCTGTACTAACATTCTCACCAATGGTGTATACACATTCCTTTTCCCACATCTGCATCAACCATGGTGAAACCTCATCTCTACTAAAAATACACAAATCATCTGGGTGTGGTGGCATGTACCTGCAGTCCCAGCTACTCAGGAGGCTGAGGCAGGAGAATCACTTGAACTCAGGAGATGGAGATTGTAGTGAGCTGAGATCATGCCATTGTACTCCCAGCCTGGTGACAGAGCAAGATTCTATCAAAAAAAAAAAAAAAAAAAAAAAAAAAAAGCCCTGGAGGAAGAACCCTCCCTAATTCATTCTACAAACACAGCATCACCCTGATACTAAAGCTAGGCAAGGACACAGCAAAATAAACAAACTACAAACCAATATCCCTGATGAACATAGATGTAAAAGTCTTCAACAAACATTAGCAAAACAAGTTTAACAGAACATGGAAGAGATAACATGCCACAATGGAGTAGGTTTTATTCCAGGGAAGCAAGGTTGATTCAACATATACAAATATGTTTCAACATATGCACAATAAATGTGACTCACCACCTACACAAAATTAAAAGCAAAAACCATATAATTATATCAGTAAATACAGAAAAGGCGTTCAATAAAATTCATCATCCCTTCATGATACATATTTTTACCAAACTAGCTTTGGAAGCAACATACCTCAAAATAATAAAAGGTATGTATTACAAACCCACAGTCAATGGTACACCAAATAGGGAAAAGTTTAAAACATTGCATCTCAGAACTGGAACTAGGCGTGAATGCCCACTTTTATCGCAAAAGAAAGAAACAAAAGGCATCAAATTTGAAAAGAAAAAGTCAAATTATCTGTTTATTGATATAATCTTATAAATAGAGAACCCTAAAGACTCTCCCAAAAGACTCCTAGATTTGATAATTTACTTCAGTAAAGTTTCAGGATACAAAATTAATACAAAAATCAGTAGCATTTCTATATATCTATTACAATCAAGCTGAGAACCGAATCAATAATCCAATCTCATTTACAATAGCTACACAAATACCTATAACTGTATTTAACCAAGGAGGTAAAGATCTCAAGGAGAACTACAAAACACTGATGAAAAAATCATAGATTACACAAACAAATGAAATAGCATCCTATGCTTATGGATTTGAAGAATCAATAACACTAAATGAGCATACTGCCTAAAGCAGTTGATAGACTGAGTGCAGTTCCTATCACATTACCAACAGCATTCTTCACAGATTTAGAAATAACAATGCTAAAATTCATATGGAACTAAAAGCACCCAAATATCCAAAGCAATTCTAGGCAAAATGAATACAGTTGGAGATATCACATTACCTAACTTCAAACTATACTACAAGGCTATAGTACCCAAAGCAACATGGTGTTAGTATAAAAATAGACACATAGATCAACAGAGCAGAATAGAAAACCCAGAAATAAAGCCACATACCTACAACCAACCGGTATTTGACAAAGAACATACACTGGGGAAAGAATGCCCTCTTTAGTAAATGGTACTGAAAATATTGGATATCCACATGCAGAAAAATAAAACTGGACACCTATCTCTCACTATATTCAAGTTAACTCAGATGGTGTAAAGACTTAAATGTAAAATCTGAAACTATAAAAATTCTATGAGAAAATCAGGAAAAAACTTTTCTAGACATTGGTCTAGACAAAAAGTTTATGGCTAAGTCCTCAAAAGGAAATGCAATAAAAAGAAAAATAGACAAATGGGGCCTAATTAAACTAAAAAACTTCTTCACAGCAAAATAATAATAAACTCAGTAAACAAACAATCTACAGAATGAGAGACAATATTTGCAAACAATGCATCTAACAAAGGGCTAATATCCAGAATCTGCAAGGACTTCAAAAAATTCAACAGGTAGAAAAGCACATCTTCAGTATTGAAGTTCGGTGAAAGCTGATGGGACCACTCCGAGTGAAGTGTGCATCACTAGGCAGTAATTGTGGATAAGGTAAAGTCTAGGTAACACACTCCCTTCCTAGATCCTGAGATGATGTCAAATTTATCAGAAGCATAAACACTGAGAAAGCAGAAGGGTGTAGATTCCCATAGGAACATCCTTTAATTTTTTTCTTTTTTAGTTCTGAACAAATGGTAGATAAATTTTTTTTTGCAGTAAGAGAAGACTTGTTACCATAAAGATACCAAAAGAAAAGACAAAAATTTAATGATATATAACTCAGAATTTTATTTTTAAGCTTGATTAAATGTTTCCAAAGTTTATATGGAAAATGTAGACAAAAAGAAAAATCTTGAAAAAGTGGGTCGACCGTATGACTCACGCCTGTAATCCCAACACTTTGGGATGCAGAGGATGGTGGATCACTTGAGGTCAGGAGTTCATGACCAGCCTGGCCAACATGGTAAAACCCCATCACTACTAAAAACATAGAAATTATCCAGGCATTGTGGCACATGCCTGTAATCCCAGCTACTCAGGAGACTGAGGCAGGAGAATTGCTTGAGCCTGGGTGGTGGAGGTTGCAGGGAGCCAAGATTTCGTCACTGCACTCCAGCCTGGGCGACAGAGTGAGACCCCATCCCAAACAAACAAAATAGAAAAGAAAAAGTGAAATATCAAGTTTAAATTTTTCATACTCAAAATTAAAAGTTGATATAAGCAAACAAAATAAAAACTGGCATAGTATCCGTAGAGAGGTAGGCAAATAGATACATGGAAGAGAGTCTAGAACTAGGTACAATTAAGCTATAAATGAAGGAGATGGCAATACAGTTAAAGCAAGAACTTAAATACACAGGAAATGTAACTGGGTCAGCAGATTATTCATCTGTAAGACAATAATTCATATCCATACTTTGCAAAGTATTCCAAACAAATCCAATATAGACTGGATACCTCAACAAGGTAATAGCAAGAATAATATTGCCATTGAGTTAATAATTATTAAATGTTTGGATCATACAGTAGCTGTTGTAATCATTGTTACCAGTAAGTCAGTTATTCTTCCAACCAGTTTCCTTTTGTCAGTAAAGGAACTAAAGTACTGAGAATTTCAATCCTTTGCTGCTGGTATGGATTTAAAACTTTGAACAAAGCAGATACTGTGCCCTTTGTAATTATTCGATTGTAAATTTATAAAATTTTAAAAAGATAGAAGTATTTTATTATCTTTAGGATAATGAGAACAGGTATAATTATTCAGAGTTTAGAAATGCTAAGTTTCCTTTTTCCTGTAAATCAAATAATTTGTTGGTATTCCTACTCAAAGTGGTAGAAAATTCAAAGTCAGTAATTGGAGGTAAAGAACCTCTCCTTTCCTATGGTTTCAAAAAGTGAGAATCTATACATTAGTTTTTCTTACTGTATAACAATTCAGCACAAATTTAGAAATTTCTTATCTTAGTATAACTTCAAATTATGCCACAAGGCTATAGTACCCAAAGCAACATGGTGTTGGTATAAAAATAGACACAAGGATCAACGGAGCAGAATAGAGAACCGACTGTTCCGAGTTAAGAGTTCAGGCATGGCTAAATTGGTACTCTGCCCAGGGTCTCACTAAGAGAAAATAATGTTGGCTAAGCTGCGTTCTCATCAGCAGTTTTGGTTTCTGTTCCAAGTACAGATTTTTGGCAGAATTCAGTTGATTGAGGCTAAATAACTGAGGTCCCTATTTTCTTGCTGACTGTCAGCTGGAGCCACCGTCAATTCCTAGAGGCTGCCCTCATGTCCTATCCATGTGACCCTCTCAAATGGAGAAATAGGAACACTTTTACACTGTTGTTGGGAGTGTAAATTAGTTCAACCATTGTGGAAGACAGTGTGGCGATTCCTCAAGGCCTTAGAAATAGAAATTCCAGTTGACCCAGCAATCCCATTACTGGGTATATATCCAAAGGTCTATAAATCGTTCTACTATAAGGACACATGCACACGAATGTTCATTGCAGCACTGTTTACAATAGCAAAGACCTGGAACCAACCCAAATGCCCATGGATGATAGACTGGATTGGGAAAATGTGGCACATATACAACATGGAATATTATGCAGCAATAAAAAATGATGAGTTTGTGTCGTTTGTAGGGACATGGATGAATCTGGAGAACATCATCCTCAGCAAACTGACACAAGAACAACAGAAAATGAAATACCACATATTCTCACTCATAGGTGGGTGATGAAAAATGAGAACACATGGACACAGGGAAGGGAGTCTCAAACACTGGGGTGTATTGGGGGGAAGAAGGTAGGGACAGCGGGGTGGGGGGGGAGGTGGGGAGGGATAGCCTGGGGAGAAATGCCAAATGTGGGTGAAGGGGAGGAAGGCAGCAAAACACACTGCCATGTGTGTACCTATGCAAATGTCTTGCATGTTCCACACATGTACCCCAAAACCTAAAATGCAATTAAAAAATAAAATAAAACAAACAAAAAACATTGCAGTTCACTTCTTCAACACAGCGGAAAATCTCTAATAGTCTAATAAGATGGTGTCTAATTGACATAATATTATCCCATAACATTTTCCTTGAGGCTGGTCCACAGCAAAATCTGAATGGGATTTATTTTTACACAATTTCATTACGTGGTGCTATAATGCAAAACTCATTTGCAACATAAGAAAATGTAGAGATTTAGCTACCATCTTGAGATGGCAAAGGGTTAATATCTCTTATTCTATCTAGTTTGTGACAGAAATATAAGCAATCTGATATGGTTTGGCTCAGAGTCCCCACCTAAATCTCATGTTTAATTGTAATTGCAGGTGTTACAGGAGGAACCTAGTGGGAGGTGATTGGATCTTGGGGGGCAGTTTTCCCTATTCTTTTCTCCTGATAGTGAGTGAGTTCTCACAACATCTGATGGTTTAATCGTGTTGCTGTTACCGCTTCACTCTTTCTCTCCTGCTGCCTTGTGAAGAAGGTTCTTGCTTGTCCTTTGCTTTCCTCTATGAATGTAAGTTTCTACGGAGGCTTCACCAGCCATGCCAAACTGTAAGCCAATTAAACCGCTTTTATTTATAAATTACCCAGTCTCAGGTAGTTCTTTATAGCAGAGTGAAAACAGAGCAATACACAGTCAAAATTAATGAACACTAAATTACCTTTCTGGTAAGGAGGAAATATAACCGAAAATATGTAAAGAAATGGAATAAAATAACTGATGAAGCTAAAATGTAAATGTTCATATGATAAACAAACAAAAAACACTGTACATAATATCAAAATACAAATGATAGACCACAGGAAGAAAATACCATTACAAAGTACCCTTTTTAACTTAATATAAATAGCTCCTATAAATTTATAAGTAAAAAGCCTTAATAAAAACATGGTAAATAATATGAACAAATAATTTACAGGATAGAAAATGCAAAAGGGTAATAAGCATATTGTAAGACATTGGGCATTACTAGAAGTCAGGAAAATGCAAATTAAATGCACAATGAAATATCATTTGTCATCTTTGCACTGAAAGGTATAGAGGAGTAGATATTCATACACACTGTTGGCAAGAATGTAAATTACAATATTTTAGAAAGTAATCTGGTAGTATTTATTAAAATTTAAAATATATGTGCTTTGGGAACCAGGATTTTTCTTCCTTGAAATATTTTACTAATATAAACATACCAACAATTGAGAGATATAGACATGACCTACAATTAATAGAAAAAGTACAGTAACGACATTGATATTTAAGTAACAAAACGGTTGAATATACATTAAATTCATTTTATAAAACTTCAAACTATTAAAAGATAATAGATTAAATTAATATCTAATTTATCTTGATTGAGCGTATGTCTCTGGTATATTTAAGTGGAACAACTTACATTAAAATCTTTTAAATATAAACCCATAGTTTAAAAAATAAAACCAAAACAAAACAAAATTTACTATGCTTGTATTGAATATAAACACTATATTGGGGACATATACTATATACCAAAAAATTAATTATTTTTAGTTCTATTACACTATAATCAATCAAATTAATTGCTATTAATGTTTTTCAGGACAATATTACTACCATCTCAATGTTAAGTAATAATAGGTTGATATGACCTTAACCTAGGAACATGTTTCGCATTATTTCTCTCCTTACTTACTCTTGGGGCTCTAACTACCATAGTATTTAGTTATTCAGTTTTTGCCTTCTGCCTACACAGCTGTCAGACCACAATGTGGATGTCTCTAAGTCAATGCTTAAGAATATTTCTGGGCCAGGTGCGGTGGCTCAAGCCTGTAATCCCAGCACTTTGGGAGGCTGAGGCGGGTGGATCACGAGGTCAAGAGATCAAGACCATCCTGGTCAACATGGTGAAACCCCCTCTCTACTAAAAATACAAAAATTAGCTGGGCATGGTGGCGCATGCCTGTAATCCCAGCTACTCAGGAGGCTGAGGCAGGAGAATTGCCTGAACCCAGGAGTCGGAGGTTGCGGTGAGCCGAGATCGCGCCATTGCACTCCAGCCTTGGGTAACAAGAGCGAAACTCCGTCTCAAAAAAAAAAAAAAAGAAAGAAAACAAGAATATTTCCATATTTCCAACTCCACATGTTAATTTTGTTTGTTCATTTTTTTCTTCTGTTAAATAGGTATTGACTATGTCATAGAATACTAATATTTTTAAAGATATAAACCACAAATATTTGAGAAGGGAGATGAGACCGTTATATATTGAATAATTGTCTTGTGCCACACAACTTCCTAGTTGTTTTCAGTATCCATTAACGTGAATCTTATTTGTAAAAACTTATTTGTAGAACAATGAGCAGAATTCTGATTAGAAGGACTCATACACACATCAGAAAAAAGAACGATATAAATTAGGACAAAAAATAGAGTAAATGAATTTGACTCAAACCATAGTTAAGAGAGCAGCATGAAGTGATCAAAACATTTGTTTTAAACAGTTCAGTTTTTCTCTACCAGGCTGTGTCTATATTGCTCTCTCAAGTAGGCCTAAATAAGACCTGATCATGAGGTCATTGCAATTCTCGAGGCAGTGTCCAGGACAGTCATTCAGAGAAACACATAAATAAAGCTCTATGTTTTCAGATTTCTGTTTACAAAATCAGTTAGTAAAAGAGAAATTAAAAAAAAAATCTGCTTTCTTCTTCCTCATCACATTTTACTCCCATTCAGACATTTCCTGTCATAGAATTTCAGCTTTTTACATCATAATATCATCAATGTAATTTTCAGTGTGATATTTTCTTTTTTTGTTGTTTTTTTTTCACACTGCTTTAGTCTTCTTAGATTGCCATAATGAAATCATATAGATTGAGTGATTTAAACAGCATACATTTATTTTCCCATGATTTTTTTTTTTTCTGCTGAAAAGCCCAAGATCAAAGTTCTGATAGGGTTTGATTTCTGGTGAGGGCTCTCTTCCTGGCTTGTAGACAGCCTCCTTCTAGCTGTGTTCTTATATGAACTTCCTTTGGTGCCTGAACATGGGGAGAGAGAAAGTGATAAATCTTTCTCCTCATCCTCTTCTTATGAGGCACCAATCCTTTCATATTAGGATCCCACCCTTTGACTTCATTTAATCTTAATTACCTCCCAAAGGCCCTGTCTATAAATGCTGTCACATGGTGATTAAGACATGAACATGTGAATTTGGGGAGGGGGCACAATTCTGTCAATACCACATATCAACACTTATTATTTTGGTTATTTATTTCAACTCGGAAATTGGAGAACACACTGCCACACAAGTATAATGCAGGCACTATAAGTCCGCATTTGTTCATTAGTTTATTCTTTCAGTAAACATATTTCAGAGGCCTATTCTAGCCCCTATAACATAAAAGCCTAGAATACTGAGTAAATAATTGCAATCCTTAAAATTTAGGAGAAATCTGAGACATTTCTGTTGTCACATCAGATAATAATCACATGGTTTGATAATCTGTTCTATACCCAAACTTCTAATATTTGTTTTGGGAAATAAAACTGGCAGTATATAACATATACCTTGACATTATAAGTGTGATATGTTCATAAATATCTTAATTTTAAGGGATTGTTATGGTTAATTTTATGTCAATGTAACTGTGTTAAAGCATACCTACATTGCTGGTAAAACATTATTTCTGTCTGTGAGGGCATTTCCAGAAGATTAGAATTTAAGTCAGTAGACAGAAAGTAAGATTGTTCACCATTGCAGGCAATCATCGTCCAGTCTTCTGAGGGCGTAAACAGAATAAAAAGATGAAGGAAAGGTGAATTTGTTCTCTCTTCTGGAGCTGGAACAAACATCTTCTCCTGCTCTTGGATACGAGAGCTCCACATTCTCAGACTTTCAGCCAATGGGACTTACCCTACACCCTTTGTACTCCCAGCCTGATTGTCAGGACTTTAGCTTCATTTGCACTATCAGCTCCCCTGCTTCTCAAAACTTTGGACTAAGCTTGAATTACGCCACTGGCTTTCCTACTTCTCCAGTTTGCAGAAAACATATTGTGGGATTTCTCAGCCTCCAAAATCATATGAGCTGATTTTCCTATTCAATCTCCCTTTATCTATCTATCATTTATCTATCATCTATCCTCTATCTATGTATCATCTATCTATTGTCTATCTATCTGTCATCTATCATCTATTTTCTTTATCCATCCATCTATTTACCTATTCAGTTATTTATTTCAAAGCAATAGATAACTATTTTGTTTCTCTGGAGAACCCTGACTTATACAAGAATTATTACCTTCTCAGTTATCTATAATCACAACAATTTTGTATGTTTAGCAATCACAAGACTTTCATGGGTTGCAATGATAGACAGCTATTTTAATTCACAAGTCTGTGTATTTGGTGGGTGATTCTGCTGACTGAGCTGGGCTCACTGGAGCCCATCCATGCATCTGTGGTTGGCTTTCCAACAGTTTACTCAGCTTTGCTGATCTTCAATGGGCTCTCTTACATGCCTGAGGCCCCAGCTGGAAATACTAGTCTGACTTAGTTCTTCTTAATGTATCTCCTCGGACATGACCTCTAGGCTTTGATCTCAGAATAAAAGCAGAAGAGCCAGAGAGAGAGAATGGAATCATGCAACGTCTTCTAATCAGGAGTCTCAAAACTAGTACATAATTTCCCAATTGTCTAATATGTAAAGAAAATTCAAAGTCCACACCATATTCAATTGGTTAGAAACAAAATGCATCATTTGATGTGAACAACTGAAAAGGCTCATTGCAAAGGATATGGATACTGGAGCTGGTTAATGGGTGAGTGAAGATTAAGGCCATTTTTGCAACTAGTCTCCTATACTAGCAGAGATTTAAAAATGCAGAAAACGTAAACTTAAACTGATAATACTTTACCAGAAAACCAGAGAAATTACCAAATGAAGCTATAAAATTTCCTATGTTAGTGGGTCACAGATGCTAAAAAAAAAAAAAAAGAAAAGAAACCAAAGTTAAGAGCTTTTATTGTCCTATTGTCAGAAAAGAATAGAATTAATTTCAGATTATATATTGCCCCCTCCACATACATACATATTACCCTGTTTCTTAGTAACTCCACATATCCCTTTATTGCCAGGTATCCAACTAAAATAGATGATGACAGATGAAATATTTACAACTAGATGTAGCCTTTCTGGTTTGTTGTTGATGTTTTCCTCTTTGTGATTGAAACGAAAACTCCATTTCCTACTGCCAAGAGCCTCATCCAATCTATTGTCAGTTTCTCGCCTGAACTCAACACTTGCCTCTTAATGTTAAGCACAATTAATTTCACTGGAGGCAGAGGGAACAAAACCAAACACACATATGTATATATATACACACACTTAAAATTTGAATATGTCTATTGCTTTTCAAATATACCATCTTTAAGATGGACTACAATGCACTTAATAAGCTGACATTTATTCAGTTAAGCTTTAAGGGGTTTTATTCACACTTTTCTCAAGACATGCTGGTCCTTCAGGGTAAGGCACATCTCCCACTCTATCTATTATTAAGCTTTTAGATAAATGAACAGTTTCTTAGTTGTTTTTTTTTTTTTCCTGCCAGAATAGAAGCACTACTGTATGTTTACACAGATCCTCACTGCTATTAAATAATACTTATCACAATTTGAAATTCTATTTTATAGCATTCTTTGATTGTTTGCTTATATTCTCTCCCCCAAAAGCATACCCCATACTGTAAGCTTTCTTAGAACAAGTGAAACGTCCGTTTTGCTTGGTATGTTAGGTGCCTTGCCAGTGTCTAACACACAGTAACTACTCAATAGCACTCACTGACAAGATACATAAATCAATGCATTTATACTTAAGCTTCCAAGATTAGCAATCAAAAAATTTCTCTTTGAAACATGTGCTTTCAAAATATGATTATGTTCTAGAGATATTTAGAGTTCACAAAATATCCACATACACTGCACAACTCCCAGCCCAGTTCCCTGCATCACTGAATGAAAGAAAACAGCCGGCATGGTCTCAGTGGATTTTTAATAAGTCGGTGTAAACCCTGTTGTATAAAATCACTAACAGATGGAGGTTTACTTGTTACTGAATCATAATTTATCTTATCTTGACAAATATAGATGTTAAAATGTAGAAAGTTATTAACAAGCTTATTAATAGTCAACTATGCATAAAATTACATTTGGACATTCTCTCTTAAAGAAGTACAATATTGGACCGGGCGCAGTGGCTCATGCCTGTAATCCTAGCACTTTGGGAGGTCAAGGCGGCTGGATCTCGAGGTCAGAAGATAGAGACCATCCTGGCCAACATGGTGAAACCCCGTCTCTACTAAAATGCAAAAAATTAGTCAAGCATGGTGGTGCATGCCTGTGGTCCCAGCTGCTCAGGAGGCTGAGGCAGGAGAATCGCTTGAACCCAAGAGACAAGAGGTTGCAGTGAGCTGAGATTGTGCCACTGTACTCCAACCTAGCGACAGAGTGAGACTGTGTCTCAGAAAAAAAAAAAAGAAGTACAATATCTGGATATATGGTGCATTTTAAGTCTGTTTCAGTATCAACCATCTTTCATTTGCAGATTAAAGTCATAATGTTTAAATAAATGCTAACCACTGGAAGCACTCTAAATACATTTTCTCTAATTTGAGTCAACAAACAGCACTGTGATAAAGAAGCATTACTGTCATTCAGTTATTAAATCAACTTTGCTACATTTGTAATATTTAGAGCAACAGGGAATCTACATCATCACCAAAGTCTACAACTTTTTTTTCAACAGTTATTCACGTAGTAACTGTAGCCAGACACTTTAAGGAAAAACTGATATGAATCAGTGCAAGCTCCAAATTTAGCTCTCTCAAGACTATGCCATGCTCTCTTTTAAACTGTTATCTATCAGGGCTTCCTTTCTCATTCAGGTTATTTGTGCATTATCACATTCCTTATTAAGGAGTATCCTGTTTTTATTATCTAATTCTATTTTTTCTCTTATTTGGTAAATTAACACTGAAATCACTGTGCTTTTGGGAAAACCTCCGAAATGTCCCCTTCTTCAACTTTAAGTTTAGTGCTTTATATTTGGTGTGGAGTCTGTATATACAGAAGGTTATTTCTTCCCATTAGCAGTTTACCTTTTCCCCTCTGTGGTTACTGTGGTCTTATACAAGATAAGTTTACCTTCAATTGTATACTTATGAAACTCCGGAACTATTCACATTTAGGTAACTGGAAATTTCATCTTCCTACCTGAATTCTGAGATAGTGAATTTAATCTCCACTTCCATGGCTTGCTGTTCTTAATTTAGTCAACACTAAACATGGTTTAGAGGAAGCCAATGTGAGGTGCAGCCAGGTCCAGATAAAATGTCACGTTGAGTTACTGGCCCTGTGAACATTGCTTTTCTAAGTACTGAAGCATGGTATTTTATTTAACCAGGAAGAAGAAGAATTTCATATTGATTCTTTAAGGTTTTTATAATGTACTCAGCATGTGAACAGCATCTTTTGCTATAAATTATTTTTATAATACCATCAAATTTTTATTAAGAAAAATATTATAACTCCAAATAATGACTCTAGGAGTTTTTAAAATGTGGTTTTATGATGGATTATAGATGACTTTATAAATTAACTCTGATTTCAATCTATAACATTCAGAGACATAATTAGACTAAACATTCTGAGATTTACTTTTAATTCATCCCTATTATAGTCAGCAGTGTTTAAATTACCTAAATGGGTGAAAGGAAAATAATTTGAATATAAAAATGTTTAAAAGTCTACTCCCACGAAGAACAATATATATTTACATGGAAAGAATAGCTCTTTAAAATGAGAATTTATTTTTTTATTTTTCTTGTACACTGATATCAAATCTCAACATTAAAAAAAGGAAAATAAACAATTATCCAATTCTTTTTTTAAAAAAGTATTCTTTCTAACACCTTTATAGTGCTGTTAAAGTCAGGGAAAAATATCTTATACAAACATTTTATTCATAAAAGTGGTATTCATGTCGTATATATTATTGTTATTTGAGTTCAAAGAAAAGTCAAAGCTTCAAATATTTGTCTGCTGCATCATTTGGCTTATTTATACAAAATTAAATCAAAAATAAAATAAAATAAAATAAAATCTAAGTATTTCCGGAGGGAATTTCTCCTCTCTTCTCAAGAAGAAGTTGTCTTGTTAGAGATTTCTATGTTTCTTCATGTGCTCAGCCTGAGGTACTTTAATAAGAAGGAGAGTGATGAAAATAGCAGTCAGACAATGAAAATAATAACAGTGAATCTTGTGAAGCATACTTTCTGTCCCACTAAGTATCGGTAAATTATTGCTCTGTGTCTCATGACCTTTATACTGTTACTGATCTCTTATAAACTTGCTTTGCTTCTAGTTTGCCTTCACCCACAGAATATCTGATATAAATATCAGAGAACAAAAAAATTTGAAATATTCCCTGCCAGCGTTTTATAAGAATTACATTTTTATAACATATTATCATAAAAAGTAGATTATGAAAAGTTTAATTTGCCAGTTTACAAATATGCTATTTATCTAAAACATCTGCTTGTTAATGCCAACATACATATTTTGGCTTTCTTTCCCAAAAATCTATTGCAAAGTGTTCTTTACCTTTTAGCACATTCTTTGGTTATTTTCTACAATTCAGGAGATAGTTACTTTATTACAGTTATCTCAGAAAACACTGAATACTTTCTGTCCATAAGACCTTTGTACTAGAAACTATGGTTTTATGAATATTTCTTTCATGTTGCAGTTTTTAGAGGAAAGGCTTTTAACTATTTAGTATAACAGTAGCTATGAGTTTGCCATATGTAACCTTTATTATGTTGAAGTATATTCCTCTTATGCCAAATTTGTTGAGTTTGTATCATGAAGGGATGCTGAGATTTCTCAAACTTTTTCTACATCTATTACAATATTCATATTTATTTTGTTTGTGTGTTGTATTCCATTCATTGATTTGATATGTTGAACCATCCTTGCATCTATAGGATAAACCCCAATTAATCATGATTTATTATCTCTTTTTCACTTGTCGAATTTGGTTTACTAATACTTTGTGGAGGAGTTTTGCATCTATGTTCATCAGGTCTATTGGTCTGTAGTTTACTTTTTTGTTGTTTCCCTCTTGGTTGGAACAATGTCCGCTTTCATCGCTCTTCTTCAAGGTAGTATTGGAAGTCCTAGGCAAAGCAATCAGGCAAGAGAAAGAAAGAATCTAAATTGACTAAGAGAAAGTCAGATTGTCCCTCTTTGCACATGCCACTATCTTACATACAGGAAAACCTAAATAGTCCAGCAAAAAACTTTTAGAGGCTGGGCATAGTGGCTCAGGCCTGTAATGCCAGCACTTTGGGAGGCTGACACACATGGATCACTTGATCCCAGGTGTTTAAAACCAGTCTGGGCAACCTGGTGAAATCCTGTCTCTACTAAAAATATAAAAAATAGCCACTGGGCATGGTGGTGGTCACCTGTAGTCCCAGCTACTTGGGAGGCTGAGGTGGGAGGGTCACTTGATCCCAGGAAGCGGAGGTTGCAGCAGATGGAGATCACACCACTGCACTCCAGCCTGGGTGACAGAGTGAGACCTTGTCAAAAAAAATCTGTTAGAACTGATAGACATATTTAGTAAAGTTGAAAAATAAAGAATCAACATACAAAAATCAGTAGAATTTCTACCTATCAGTTATGAGCTAGTTAAAAGAGAAATCAAGACATTAATTCCACTTACAATAGTTAAAAAAAAACAAACCTGTGAATATATTTAACCTAGGAAGTGAAAGACCACTACAATGGAAACTATAATACACTGGTGAATGAAACTGAAGAGGACATTCATTGACTGAAACAACGAAATATCGTTAAAACGGCAATACTACCAAAAGCAGCCAACAGACTCAATGCAATTCTATCAAACTGTCAATGATGTTCTTCATAGAAAAGAAAACTCCAAAGGTAAACGGAATTGCCAGAGTCCAAGTAGCCAAGCAAAATTGAGCAAAAGGAACAAAGCTGGAAATATTATACTACCTGACTTAAAATTTTACTACAGTTACCAACCTACCTGACTTCAAGTTAGTCTACAGTTACCAAACCACCTGACTTCAAATTAAGCTACAGTTACCAAAACAACACGAAATTGGACAGAAACAGACATACAGAACAATGAAACAGAACAGAAAACCCAGTAATAAGTCCACATATTTATATTCAACTAGTTTTCAATGAAAATGCCAAGAACATACGTAGAGGGAAAGGAACACCCTCTTCAAAAAATGGTGCTAGGAAAACTGGATAGCTGTATAAAGAAAAATAATAGTAGACTAGCTCTCACCATACACAACAATTAATTCAAAATGGACTAAAGACATAAATGCAAAACTTAAAACTATAAAAGTAGTAGAAGAAAACATAGGGGAAAGGCTTCAGAACACTAGTCTAAGGAAAAACTTTATGATCAATATTTTAAAAGCATAGGCAACAAAAACAAAAATAGTTGATTGAGATTATATTAAACTAAAAAGCTTCTGGACAATAAAGGAAATAACTGATGTGAATGTAAATTAATAGAGCCATTACAGAGTTTTCTCAAAAAACTAAAAATAGATCTACTATACAATCTACTAGTGCCATTACTGGATATTTATCCAAAGGAAAAGAAAACAATATATCAAAGGATTGCATGCACCCCCATGTTTATTGCATGATTATTTACAATAGCCAATATATAAATCAATCTAAGTGTCTATCACCAGATGAATGGATAAAGAAATTGTGGTATATGTACATAGTGGAATACCATTCAGCTGTAAAAAAGAATGAAATATTGTAATCATTCCAGCACATGGATGAAACTGGATGTCATTATGTTAGTTGACATAAATCAGGCACAGAAAGCCAAATGTCACAAGTTCTCCCTCATATATGGAGGCTAAAAATGATTACTTCATGCAGGTAGAGAGTTGAATGATAGTAACCAGATGCTGGGAAGGGTGAGAGGGAGGATAAAGAGAGGCTAGATAATGGGTACGAACATAGTTAGAAGAAATAAATTCTAGTGTTTGATAGCACAGTAGGGTGACTATAGTTAAGAATAATTTATTGTATGTTTCAAAATAACTAGAATATTTGAAATGCTCTAACACAAAGAAATAGGAAATCAAATAAATTATTTCCAAAGATATAGGTAGAGTTTAGACCAACTTTGTAAAATCTGTTCAACCTTTATCAGTTTATTACAGTTTTCTGAACAATACCTGATATTATAACTACAGGAATTCTTCTGTTCCATTGATTGCTAAGAAGACAGGCAAAAATGAACATCGTCTTTACTAAATAACGGTGACAATTATTATGATTATGATGATGGTAGTGGTGATGATAACAACAGTAATGGCTAAAATTTATTGAGCGCTTGCTCTATACTAAGGAGACATTATTTTTAACACACACAATCTCACTTAATTCACAAAGCAAAGTGATGGGGCTAATTTTATGAGTAATGTGTTTCTCATATTTTGGATGTGGAAACTGATGTCTACAGCGTTTTGTTTGTTTGTTTGTTTGTTTGTTTGTTTGTTTTTTGAGATAGAGTCTCACTCTTGCCCAGGCTGGAATGCAATGGCACGATCTCGGCTCACTGCTACCTCTGCCTCCCAGGTTCAAGGGATTCTCCCACCTCAGCATCCCGAATAGCTGGGATTATGGGCACCCACCATCATGCCTGGCTAAGTTTTCTATTTTTGTAGGGACAGGGTTTCACCATATTAGCCAGGCTGTTCTTGAACTCCTGACCTCAGGTGATTCACTGGCCTCCCAAAGTTCTGGGATTACAGGCATGAGCCATTGAACCCAGCCTCAGTATACAGAGGTTTTAAATCTTGCGCAAGTTTAAATGATAAGTTATAAAATCAAATTTTAAACAATAGTCTATCGAAATACAGAGTCCAATCTTTTAATAGAAGTTCTATTTGCATTATTGGAATACTAGTAAGTCATCAAGCTGTGTGACAAAATTTCTAAAGAATACAGTAAACAAATTTTGCCTTAAAATATGTGCAAACTTTTTCTTTTAGTATTTTAAGCATTCAACATGCCTTCTTCTGTATTGCTATTAAGATACAAAGCCTAAATATGGTCTGATTACCATAAGTCATTTGGTTGGATCAAGGGCAAGGAATCAATCTCATTTGCAGCCATCATCATGAATCTGCTATACACTCAACACAGATAATGAAATCACCAGGCTATTACACACTTACTACTTGCTGCTATTGGGTTATCATCTTCAACTGGAGATTACTTTCAGTTACATAATTTAAAAGATGAAAAACAAAGGTCCTCAAAGTTTGAGATGTTTTCCTAGGCAATAAAGTAACCTAAGCTCCATTATAGCTCAAGTCGCCTAATGTGGATTTCAATGTATATATATAGCAAAATTATTGACAGATCTAAAACCCAATAAATTGTAACTTCTAATTATAATTTACAAATATTTCCACTTTCATAGGTTTTCTCGTGTATTAAAGCAGAAATGGTTGCAGTGCCTTTGTCCCTTTTAACTGCCAGGCCTTTAGTAGGTCAGACACCAATTTTGTCACATGCAGGATTGGAATATTATTATTAGTTATCTTACCTTAACTTGAGAATACAATTAGAATACGTATTCATTACTTAGATGAAATTTGTAAGCATGTACTTAATAGTCTCCAGATGAAATAGCCTTTGTCTTAAACCTCTGAGATTTGTCTCAGGCTATTATTACAACCTGAAGAAAAAAATGTTTTAAGTTCTTGCTATCATGATTACACCAATATGCAGCAAAATCTCTGATGAAAGAGTCCTTTAGCTCAATTGTTCCTATTTCTTAAAGCTGCATTCAGTTTCAAGTAGGAGCCCTCCCAAAACCAACCATTTATATACTTTTCATTCCACCCGCCTATGAGTGAGAACATACAGTGTTTGACTTCCCGTTCTTGAGTCAGTTTGCTGACACAAGAGAATGATGCTTTCCAATTTCATCCATGTCCCTACAAAGGACATGAACTCATCATTTTTTATGGCTGCATAGTATTCCATGGTGTATATGTGCCACATTTTCCTTGTCCAGTCTATCATTGATGGGCATTTGGGTTGGTTCCAGGTCTTTGCTATTGTAAACAGTGCCATGATGAGGGTTGGTTCCTGGTCTTTGCTGTTGTAAACAGTGCCATGATGAACATATGTGTACATGTGTCTGCATAATAGAACAATTTATAATCCTTTGGATATATACCCAATAGTGGGATTGCAGGATCAAATGGAATTTCTATTTCTACATCCTTGAGAAATTGCCACACTGTCTTCCACAGTGGTTGAACTAATTTACACTCCCACCAACAGTGTAAAAGTGTTCCTATTTCTCCACATCCTCTCCAGCATCTGTGGTCTCCAAATTTTTTAATGATCGCCATTCTAACTGATGTGAGATGGCATCTCAATGTGGTTTTGATTTGCATTTTTCTAATGACCAGTGATGACAAGCATGTTTTCATATGTTTGCTGGCTTCATATGTGTATTCTTTTGAAAACTGTCTGTTCACATCTTTTGTCCACTTTTTGATGGGGTTGTTTGTTTTTTTCTTGTAAATTTGTTTTCATACTTTGTAGATTCTGGATATTGGCACTTTGTCAGATGGTGGATTGCAAAAATTTTTTCCCAGTCTGTTGATTACCAGTTCACTCTAATGATTGTTTCTTTGGCTGTACAGAAGCTCTGAAGTTAAATTAGATCCATTTAGTCTATTTTGGCTTTTGTTGCCATTGCTTTTGGTGTTTTAGTCATGAAGTCTTTGCCTATGCCTATGTCCTGGAAGGTTTGGCCTAGGTTTTCTTCAAGGGTTTTTATGGTATTAGGTCTTATGTTTAAGTCATTAATCTGTCTGCAGTTAATTTTAGTGTAAGGTGTCAGAAAGGATTTCAGTTTCAGCTTTCTGCACATTGCTAGCCCATTTTCCCATCACCGTTTATTAAATAGGGGATCCTTTCCCCATTGCTTGTTTTTGTCAGGTTTGTCAAGGTTTGGATGGTCGTAGATTTGTGGTGTTGCTTCCAAGGCCTCTGTTCTGTTCCACTGGTCTATGTCTCTGTTTTTGTACCAGTACCATGCTGTTTTGATTGCTGTTGCCTTGTAGTATAGTTTGAAGTCTGGCAGTGTGATGCCTCCAGCTTTGTTCTTTTTGCTTAGGATTGTCTTGGCTATGTGGGTTCTTTTTTGTTTCCATATAAAGTTGAAAGTGGTTTTTTCCAGTTCTGTGAAGAAGGTCATTGGTAGTTTGATAGGGATAGCATTGAATCTGTAAATTACTTTGGGCAGTATGGCCATTTTCACAATATTGATTCTTCCTAACCATGAGGATGAAATGTTTTTCCATCTGTTTTTGTCCTCTTTTATTTCTTTCAGCAATGGTTTGTAGTTCTCCTTGAAGAAGTCCTTTACATCCTTTGTTAGTTGTATTCCTAGGTGTTTTATTATCTTTGTAGCAATTGTGAATGGCAGCTCATTCTTGATTTGGCTCTCTTTAAGTCTGTTACTGGTGTACAGGAATGCTTGTGATTTCTGCACGTTGATTTTGTATCCTGAGATTTTGCTGAAGTTGCTTAGCAACTTCAGATTTTGGGCTGAGACAATGGGGGTCTTCTAAATACACATCATGTCAGCTGCAAATAGAGAAAATTTGACTTCCTCCTTTCCTAATTGGATACAATTTATTTCTTTTTCTTGCCTGATTGCTCTGGCTAGACCTTCCAATACTATATTGAATAGGAGAGGTGAGAGAGGGCATCCTTGTCTAGTGCCAGATTTCAAAGGGAATGCTTCCAGTTTTTGCTCATTCAGTATGATATTGGCAGTGGGTTTGTCATAAATAATTTTTAATATTTTGTGATACATTCCATTGATATCTAGTTTATTGAGAGTTTTTAGCATAAAAAGCTGTTGAATTTTGTCAAAGGCTATCTTTGCATCTATTGTAATAATCATGTGGTTTTTGTCTTTGCTTCTATTTATGTAATGAATTACATTTATAGACTTGCATATGTTGAACCTGCCTTGCATCCCTGGGATGAAGCCTACTTGATTGTAATGAATAAGCTTTTTGATGTGCTGTTGCAATTGGTTTGCCAGTATTTTATTGAAGATTTTTGCATCTATATTCATCATGGATATTGGCCTGAAGTTTTCTTTTTTTGTTGAGTATCTGCCAGATTTTGGTATCAGGATGTTGGTCTTATAAAATGAGTTTGGGAAGAGTCCCTGTTTTTGGATTGTTTGGAATAGTTTCAGAAGGAATGGTACCACCTCCTCTTTGTATGTCTGGTAGAATTCAGCAGTGAACCCATCCAGACCTGGACTTTTTTTGGTTGGTAGGTTATTAATTTCTGCCACAACTTCAGCCCTTGTTATTGGTCTATTCAGGGTTTCAACTTTTTCTTGGTTTAGTCTTGGGAGGGTGGAAGTGTCCATGAATTTAACAATTTCTTCCAGGTTTACTGGTTTATGTGCATAGAGTTGTTTATAGTAATCTCTGATGGTAGTTTGTATTTCTGTGGGATTGGTGGTGATATCCCTTTTATCATTTTTTATTGCATCGATTTGATTCTTCTGTCTTTTCTTTTTTATTAATCTGGCTAGTGATCTACTTTGTTGATCTTTCCAAAAAACCAGTTCCTAGATTTATTGATCTTTTGAAGGTTTTTTTTGTGTCTATCACCTTCATGTTTGCTCTGATCTTAGTTATTTCTTGTCTTCTGCTAGCTTTAGAGGTTTTTTTTTAATCTGTCTCCTCTAGCTGTTCAATTTTGATGATAGGGTGTCAATTTTATGTATCTTTCTTCACTTCTTATGTGGGCATTTATTGCTACAAATTTCCCTCTAGACACTGTTTTGAATATATCCCAGAGTTTCTGGTACGTTGTGCCCTTGTTCTCATTGTTTTTGAAGAACATCTTTATATCTGTCTTCATTTCATTGTTCATCCTGTCAACATTCAAGAGCAAAAGTTGTTCAGTTTACATGAAGTTGTGCAGTTTTGAGTTAGTTTCATAATTCTGAGATCTAATTTGATTGTGCTGTTGTCTTAGAGACTGTTTGTTCTGATTTCCATTCTTTTGCATTTGCTGAGGAGTGATTTACTTCCAATCTTGTGGTCAATTTTAGAGTATGTGAGATGTGGTGTTGAGAAGAATGTATATTCTGTGGCTTTGGGGTGGAGAGTTCTGTAGATGTCTATTAGGTCCGCTTGTTACAGTTCTGTGTTTAGTTCCTGGATATCCTTGTTCATTTTCTGTCTCCTTGATCTGTTTAATATTGACAGTGGAGTGTTAAAGTCTCCCACTATTATTGTGCAGGAGTATAAGTCTCTTTGTAGGTCATTATGAAATTGCTTTATATATCTGGGTGCTCCTGTATTTGGTGCATATTTATTTAGGATAGTTAGCTCTTCTTGTTGTAGTGATCCTTTCACCATTATGTAATGCCCTTCTTTGTCTCTTTTGATCTTAGTTGGTTTAGAGTCCATTTTATTAGAGACTAGGATTGCAACCCCTGCTTTTTTTGGCTCTCCATTTGCTTGATAGATCTTCTTCCATACCTTTATTTTGAGTCTGTGTGTGTCTTTGCACGTAAGATGGGTCTCCTGAATACAGCACACTGATGGTTCTTGGTTTTTTACCCAGTTTGCCATTCTGTGTCTTTTTATTGGGGCATTTAGGCCATTTACATTTAACATTAATATTGTGTGTAAATTTGATCCTGCCATTTCATTACTCGTGTTTGTTTTTCCCATTGGTCGATGCAGTTCCCTCATTGCATCATTGGTCTTTACCATTTGGTTCACTTTTGCAGTGGCTAGTACTAGATTTATTTATTTATTTATTTTCCATTTTTAGTGCTTCCTTCAGGAGCTCTTGTAAGACAAGTCTGGTAGCAATGAAATCTCTCAGTAATTGCTTGTCCATAAAGGATTTTATTTCTCCTTCACTTATGAAGCTTAGTTTGGCTGGATATGAAATTCTGGGTTGAAAGTTATTTCCGGTAAGGATGATGAATATTGGCCCCCACTCTCCTCTGGCTTGTGGGGTTTCTGCCAAGAGATCTGCTGTAAGTCTGATGGGCTTTCCTTTGTGGGTAAACCAACCTTTCTCTCTGGCTATCCTTAGCATTTTTTCCTTCATTTCAACCCTGGTGAATTTGATGATTATGTTCCTTGGGGTTTCCCTTTCTGAGGAGTATCTTTGTGGTGTTCTTTGTATTTCCCATATTTGAATGTTGGCCTGCTTTTCTATGCTGGGGCAGTTCTCCTGGATAATATTCTGAAGAGTGTTTTCCAGCTTAGATTCATTTTCCGTGTCATCCTCAGGTACACCAATCAAGTGTAGATTAGGTGTTTTCATATAATCCCATATTTCTTGGAGGATTTGTTCATTTCTTTTCACTCTTTTTTCTCTTTTCTTGCCCTCTCTTTTTATTTCATTGAGTTGATCTTCAATCTCTGATATCTTTTTTTTGCTTGATCAATTTGGCTATTGAAACTTGTGTATGCTTCACGGAGTTCTTGTGCTGTGTTTTTCCACTCCATCAGCTTATGTTCTTCTCTAGGCTGGTTATTCTAGTTAGCATTTTGTCTAAAATTTTTTCAAGGTTCTTAGTTTCTTTGCATTGGTTTAGAACATGTTCTTTTAGCTCATAGAAGTTTTTTATTACCCATGTTCTGAAGCCTGCTTCTGTCAGCTCACCAAAATCATTCTCTGAACTGTTTTGTTCCCTCGCTGGTGAGAACTTGTGATCTCTCTTGGGAAGAGAGATGTTCTGGACTTTGATGTTTTCATCATTTTTGTGCTGGTTTCTTCCCATCTTCATGGATTTATCTTTGATCTTTGAAGTTGAGGATTTTAGGTGGGTTCTCTGAGTGGATGTCCTTTCTGTTAAAGTTGGGGTTTTTTCTCCTGCATGAGGCTTCTTGTTAAATGCAGGTGTCAGTGTGCTTCTTGAGACAGTCTGTCCATTGTCTTCCTGTGGAAGTGCTGCTGGCCTGCCTCAGTCTCAGCCAGGCTTCTGTCTATTCTTCACTTGGTTTCTGCTTATACCAGTAGGATTAGCCCTGCCTTCCCCATGATGAGCTTCTTTCCCTCCATGGAGCCCGCTGCTCTCAGATGGAACTCTTTCTGATGTGTTAATTGCAAAACTCTCCCAGGAGAGGGATTCTGCTTGCTGGATCTTGTTGGGTTGGGACCTGTCTGGCTGCATCCTCCTCCCCACTTGCAACTCTCCCTTCTTCTGTGGGACAGGCAGTTCCTTCTCACAAGCCTTCTCGGTGTTACCAAGTCTCTGCTCTGGTCTGCGCTTACCAGGCACTGGTCTGGTGGAGGCTATCGACCTGGTCTGTCGCCTGGGTCTGCTCCTTGGGGTGGTTCTCAGCCAGGCAGCATTTTCCTGGGCTGTGTGCTGCCGAAGTCATGGAGTGAAGTGCTGTATCTGAATAGGAGTACCAAGGAGGTGAAGCCCCCCTCAGATGGATCTCCATGACAGATACACTTCCCAGGTGGGGCAATGCCTTTGGGCTGCTTTTGCCACCTTTTTTGAGTTAATACTGCTGTTTAACCAGTCCCTTTGGAACGAACCTGATACCTTGTTCAGAGATGTGGATATTGCTCTGGTTCTGTGTCTAATTTGCTGAGAGCTGCACTCCCGAGAAGCTCCCTTTCAGCCATCTCGGTCCCCCCTCCTTTTTCCATTTATGTAGTTTTCTACTTCATGGGTCCTTATAAGTCAAAGGGAGAAAATAAAACTTTCCTAAAGGAAAAAACTTAGTGTCAATTGATCTTTCCTATCAACATAAATAACACATTGTCTATAATTTGAAAAAAGGAAAAGAGGAAATTTGTTAAATTTTAATATGGCAGCTTTTTCTAATTTCAGTCTTCATTGCATCAAGATTTTGTTTAATGGTTAATAATTCCTAGCTTATTTTGAATATAATAGCAAAAGCAATAATAATAACAATTTAAAAACAGACCTTTTTGAAACCTTATATCCTAGGTATTCAGTCAAGTACTCTACATAAGTTATCATATTTCTTTTACCCAGTGCTATAAGGAAACATGTACTATTATTATTATGCCTTTTTACAGATGGGAATACTGGCAGTTAATAATCCAAGTCTATATCACAAAGCCACAATTTCATTTTATGAGGATAGGTGATATGCATTTTTATACTGAAGTTCAGAGTTTTCCCCAATCATAACTCAGAACTTTTTTATTTTTCAAATGTAATGATTAAACATTTTATGTTGTACTGTTTTGCCTTTATTAAAAATTTTTATTGTTAAAAAAATTTAATCTTTAAAATAAGCTTAGAGTTAAGTAATGACATTTCTTTTATGTCAAATTGTAACTGTTCTTGGTTCCTCAATTAGTGTTTTAACAAACCTGTTATTGTAAACGTATTAGATGTATGCCATAGGAAATATGCAGTTGCATATGGGTGTAATTTACTGAGATCCTCAGAGTTAGATTATATCTGACGGGAGTTTTAAAAAATTATTCTTATGATAATAACTAAAAATAGAACTACCATTCAACCTAGTAATCCCATCACTGGGTATTTAGGAAATAAATTGTCCTACCAAAATTACATGCCCCTGTATGTTCATTGCAGCACTATTCGTAACAGCAAAGACATGGAATCAACCTAGGTGCCCATCAGTAGTGGATTGGATAAAGTAGAATGCTATACAGCCATAAAAAATAATGAAGTCATAATCTTTGCAGCAACATGAATGCAGCTAGATGCCATTATCCTAAGTGAACTAATGGAGAAACAGAAAACCAAATACCACGTTTTTACTTGTAAGTGGGAGCTAAACACAGTGAAAATGAACATGAAAATGGAAACAATAGACACTGGGGACTACAAGAAAGGGGAAAGGCATGAGAGCAAGTGCTGAAAAACTATGCTCACTAACTGGGTGATGGGTTCAATCATAACCCAAACCTCAGCATCAGGTAACACACCTTTATGACAAAGCTGGATCTGTATTCCCTGAATCTGAAATAAAAATTAAAAACAAGTCTTCTTATGAAAATTAGCTATTTTCTATGTGACTCCAAATAGTCCAGAGAAAGTCATTCTAATTTTAGTACATTCAATTTAAGAATAATTTTAAGCTGACCATTCTTTAGTCATATGTAATGAATGTCTTGTTAACTTCACTTTCAAAGACATTTTTATTGATGCTGAATGATATTGTATTTCTTTGTCCTTTTAAGTGTGAGCTCTAGTGATCTCAAACTAAGTAAAGTTTTTCTGAAATTGTTCTGTCACAAATAATAAGACTAAAGTAGACTCAGAATTATTCTTTTAACATAAAAAGATTTTGTCTTGACCATTTTGTTTTGTTTTGCTTTAAAAATTTTCCTTTCTGTCTTATAAATATTTTGAGACAAGATTTGAGACATATATGCCAACAAAATTTAATGGGTTGTGAAAATATCATTTCTATCAATATCCTTCAACATAATATCAAATTGAACACATTTTAAGTTTAATAACAACTGAACAAGTAAATTGCACAAGTGCACTAGAGGAAGTACAAAAGGATTATTACAAGATGAGGAATTAAATCAGATTAAACCATAGGAAAACATGAGTCTGCATAGATGATGGAAGGACATTGAAAATGATAAATATGCATATTACTATGAAAACTGCATATTTATTTTCTCTTTATTTAGAAAGTGACTATATTAAAGAAAAGTGTTACTCTGTATTTCAGGGTTTATAAATAAAGTGGAAAACATATAGATCTGCCCCCAAAAAACTGTGGTTTGCAAACAAAATTATCATGTTTCACGTTCTGATACTTTTTGTGAGGTAATGTAATGCACAAAATATTAACTCTAAGACAAGTATGATAACTTAAGGCTGCATATTGTACACACACACACACAAAAACACTCAATGCACAATAGGAATAGCTAAAAAAAGAATTAAAATAAGGTATTAAAAATATTAGAATTTTTATAAAGTTTTAATTGACACATAGCAATTGTACACATTTAAGGAGGCCAATAAAAAAAAAAGTTTCTTTCTAAATATTATTTTTCTTTGACAATGGCACTTGGCTACTCAAGAGCCCTGATGAAGATGTAATATTTCCATGCCTGCTAGCACAGCATCCACTCTGCAACCTGTCGTTCAAAGAGCAATTTTGATTTCCGAGTCTTATTAGTTAAGAAATATATTTCATAAGTTTGTAGTTGCCACAGATAGTGATTTCTCTGATAAATCTGGAAGAAAAAACATTAAAAACATTCTGGAAAAGATTCACCCTTTCGATGCCATTAAGAACATGTATGTGTCATAGGAGATCAAGTACCAACATCAGGAGGAGTTTGGAAGAAGTTGACTCCAATCCGCATGATGACTTTGGGCTTTCAGGACGTAAGTGAAGAAAGCAGCAGCAGATGTGGTAGAAATAGAGGACTAGAATTAGAGATGGAGTGTGAAGATGTGACTGAATTGTTGCAATCTCATGATAAAACTTTAACAGATGAGGACTTGCTTCTCATGGAGCAAAGAAAATGATTATTTGGGGTGGAATCTAGTCCTAGTGAAGATGCTGTGAACCCTGTTTAAGTGACAACAAAGGATTTAGAATATTCCACAAAGTTAGTCTATAGAACAGTGGCAGGGTTTGAGAGTCAAGATTGACTTCAGTTTTGCAGAAAGTTCTACTGTGGCCAAAATGCTAGCAAACAGCATAGCATGCTACAAAGAACTCTTTCATGAAAGGAAGAATTAATTCTTGTGCAAATTTTATAGTTGTCTTGTTTTAGGAAATTGCCTCAGCCATCCCAGCCTTTAGTAACCACCACCTTGATCAGTCAGCAGCCATTAACACAGAAAAGACAGTTTACCCACAAAAAGATTACAACTCTCTGAAAGCTCAGATGATTATGAGTACTTTCTAGCAATAAACTTTTTTAATGAAGATATGTAAGTTTTCTTTTTAGACACAGTGCTATTGCACAATTGATTGACTCCAGTGTAAGGTAAGCAAAACTTTTACACACACTGAGAAAACAAAAAATTTATATGACTCACTTTCTTGCAATATTTGCTTTTTTGCAGTGGTCTGAAATAGCATCCATAATATATTCAGTGTATGCCTGTATCATGTGATTTTGACCATATACTGCTGACCACAGAAATTGGTTCAAATATAATCATTTGACTCAATTAGAGACAATGGGTCAAAATGAATTTTATTTCCTTAGACTTTGATGCAAATAAACTCCTTCTATTTCAAAGGGATCATCTTATCTTGGAAATTTGTAATTATTTGGGCCAATTATGGCTTTCTTGAAACCACCAGGGAAATGCCTGTGTAAGAATTGATCTAACACAAAGGAGGCCAAGTTGTGGAAATAAACCAACACATATTTTTTTTTCTTTCTTTCTTTCTTTCTTTTTTTTTTTGCTATGGAGCTATATATATTTATGTCTGTGTGTGTGTATACACAGACAAAGACACGCACAGAGAGACAGAGACATAATAATTGTGTATATTTATGGGGGACACTGTGATATTTTGTTACATGTACACAACGTGTAATGAACAAATCAGGTAATTAGTGTATCCACCACCTAAATATTCTTGATTTCTTTGTGTTCTTAATATTCAAAACCTTCTCTTCAAGATACTTGAAATAATGCAATAAATTATTATTTACTTAGTAACCTTATGGTATTACCACCATAGAACACTAGGAAGAATTCCTCTTATCTAGCTGTAATATTGTAAATTAACCAACCTCTCTCTGTTGCCCCACTCCCCTACGCTGTCCATCCTCTAGTGACAACTATTTTACTCTCTACTACTAAAAGATCAATCATTTCAGTTTCCACATATAAGTGAGAACATGTAGTATTTATCTTTCTGTGCCTGGCTTATTTCATTTAAGGTAATGTCCTCATGGGTCATCCACTTTGTCTCAAATAACAAGATTTTATTCTTTTTTATGTCAGAGTAGTACTCCATTGTGTGCCAAATTTTCTTTATCCATTTATTTGTTGATGGATACTTAGACTGATTCCGTATCTTGGCTATTGGACCTAATGTTGCAATAAACACAAGAATACAAAGAAAATGAATCATTACCTCAAACAGATATCTAAAACAACCCTTTTGACATAATTTAATCCCTGAGCCAATTTGTGCCCGAAGTCATGTCAAGTTTTGTGTCTTTGGCTTTATGCACCAGTAAGTTCCCCTTTATTTAAGCCAGTTTGTGTCAAATTATGTGGAACAATATGTGGTGAGATTTATTTGGGACATTTAACATTGCTCTTCCAAAACACTGGGAAGGTGAACTAACTAAAACAAATTGTAAATGTTATTCTGATTTGATTGAGTAGTCAAATACCTCTGTGATATTTTGGTCAAAGGAAGGTAAGTGACACATCAGTATCTCTAAAATACTAGAGAAGGAGAAGCATAACTTTGCAAAACCACACATTTTACTCCTTGAACCAATATTATTAAATGACTATAGTAAGTGGAATAATTATCTTCCAAGAATGTCCACATCTTAATCCACGGACCCAGACAATATATTACTTTAAAGCTAACATTACTTTGTAGGCAGGATTACTTTATAGAAAGTGAAGTGAGATTATCCTGTATTTTGCAGATGGGCCCAATTCAATCACATGGGTCCCTAAATATGAAGATTATGATCAAAGAGAAAGATGACTAAGGAAGAACAGCCAGAAAGATGCGATGTTAATAATTATGAAAATAGAGGAAGGAGGCCAGAGGCTGAGGAATTGAGTGACCTTTAAAAAATGGAAAAGACAAACAAATCTTTCTGAAAGTGTCAAGAGAGGAGCATAGCCCTGGCAGTACCTCGATTTTAGCCAGGTGAGACCCGTGTCAGACTCTTGGCCTCCAAACTGTAATACAATAAATTTGTGTTCTTCAGAACAACTAAGTTTAAGATACTTTTTCATAGTTTCAATGTAAAACAAATACACTGACTCTCTAACATTTCAGGAGTGATGTCTAATACTTGACCTAGCAACACTCCTTATGACCCAGAACCTACATGTTTCCCCATGGAAATATCTGACCCAACTAAACAAATTATGCTGCTTTGAGAGTCTGTCCCCTTGCGTATATCTGGAATGACATTTTCTCTCTATTTACTTTCATCTAAATATTCAAAACTAAGCTTAAGAATCATTTTCTCATAAACATTCTCTGATACCCTGGTATATTTTAGATATCTACCCATAAAATCCCATTTCCTGTGAGCTTGTCTTAGTACCCTAAGATAATTATTTTTTAATATATGAATCTTCCACCAGACTTAATTTTTTAAATTTGTTATTAATATTAAATGCAGCAGCTTCCCTGGGGCACGTGCTCCAACTATCATCTTTTGTTGATTGAATCAATGAATGAAAACAAAAATGAATCAGTGCTCTGTGTCAGGATTCCTAAGACTGTCTCTAGGCTTCACAATTCACAAGGAGGACTCACAGAACTCAGCATACAGTTGTACTCATTGCTAAGATTTCTTACAACCAAAAGATACAAAGCACAATCAGCAAATAAAAAAGGAGCAAAGTATAAATTCTGGAGAAAAACAGGCACATGTTTCCAGGACTCTTCTCCTCGTGAAATTACAACAGGATGCACTTAAATTCCCCAGCGATGGGTTGTGACAATATTTGTGAAATGTTGTCAATCTGGGAAGCTCATTAGAAACTCAGTGTCCAGAGATTCTTTTCTGGAACTTGATCACACTGGCACATGACCAAATTCCAGTTGCCTACAACTAAAGAAGTTGTTCAGCATAAATCACGTCGTTTCTGCAAACAGTGTAGGCCCGATGAGGCACTCATCAGTTAATGGTGGAAACTTGCTGAGATTCAAGTTCCTAGATGTCAGCCACGTATTAATATAATACTTTAGGCCTGCCATATCAACTCTTTCTTCACAAGGTTAAAAGTATTATTTAAAGCAGAACTGCTGTCCAAAATGGTTACCCTGGTTATAAACAGACTTCTTTGAGCTGAGAAAATATTTTCCTACCACAGACACTAACCAATATAGAAACTTACCTATAAATGTGATTAGATAAATTAGATCATGACATCTTTGAGGAGAAAAAGGATACAGAAGTAACATTAGAAGAAGTAGCACCTGAGGAAGTGCAATGAACAGAAGGGAATATTAAAATCAAACATTTTTACTAGTTAAAAAGTAAATCTTTTAAATATTTAATGCATTTTGCATATTTTATTACTGAATACAGACTTGCAATGCCTAGAGAAATATTAGATTTTTACAAAAAATTTAAAAATAGGAGAAAAGCTTCCGTCATTCAATAATACAATTAGGAAGCAGGATAGCAGGATAGCAGAAAGGTTATGGAAGAACTGTCAAAGAGATGCAGTGCTGCTGCTGATTTTTTTTTTTAGTCTAAGTATTTCATTCAAAGCATAGTAAAATTAGCATTGTCTTTTTTCAATCTCTCGGTATTCTTTAACCCATCAACTACTGAGGGAGAGGAACTTCTTAAATTAATCGCATATTGAATTGTATTTTATTTATTTATTTTTTAATCATCTATCTTTAATTATTGTGGATACATAGTTGGTATATATATGTATAGGGAACAAAAGATGTTTTGATAATCCCACATTTCACTCTAAGCCATTAACAAGAATAATCTAAGTCCAAGAAACCAAAAGCTCTAAGCCATTAACAAGAATAATCTAAATCCAAGAAACCAAAAGAACATGACACACAGGAGTAAAAGATAAAAATAGTTGATTACAGTCTAGGGATAGTGAAGAAAAGAAGCAGCAAAGGTGATTAGATTTGAGAATCCTCCTTATCCCCATATGGGTTTCAGAAGGAAATGCCAAGGGCAAATGGGCTGCCATGCTATAGTCTGATCAGCTGTTAGTCAGCTGTGCCTCCTGCCATAACATCAATAACTCAGACCATGAATACACAGTGGTCAAGCAAGGAGGGATCCTAAACTTTAGCTTTGATGACTAGTGTGTGTGTGTGTGTGTGTGTGTGTGTGTGTGTGTGTGTCTGATGTAGACAGCATTCAGAATTAGTTGAGAGGCTGGCTGAGGAATTTTCCAAATGTTTTCCAGTGGTTGAAATGGCTCTCCAAGGAAGCATATTGAAAGCACTGATAGCGCACTGACAAACCCAAAAACACCGAATGAAGAAAGCTATTCCAGGCAGGGATCCTGGGACTGACCAAACTGAAAGCAAGCAAAAACAAGCATATGAGTGAAATAATTTTTTCTCGGTAAATATGTGTTCAAAAAAATACATAAAACTAGACTTTATAAGCATTAAAATGTGCATCTTTATGGTAAGAAATAATTACATAAATATTTCAATAACACTCTTATGAAGGCTTCATGTAATTTATAACTTTTTTCTACTTATTAAGACAAAAAGAAATTTTACATATGGAAAATAAATTCCATGTGCAACAAAATACAATAAATCTTTTCCTCTTACAACAAAGCATTATAACCAATAATTGGTATTAAAGAATAATTCTTCTATTCTTAACTTCCTAACTCAATCTATCTTGAAAATTTCCTAAAAATCCACAGGAAAAAGAAGAAATCAGAATTGAAATTCCTAAGACTCCTACAAAACTCCAAGGAAACACTACACTACACTCCATGAAAAAAAATGTAGCTAGCATCAAATGCATTCATTAAAAATAATAACTAATTTGAAATGTAAAAATATTGAACAACACAAGTAAATTTACTTAAAGGAAGTAAAATAAGAGATATAATACTTATACTAAACCAATAATACAGAAAATTTTAAAGACAGAACTTTTAAATTATTATTAAATACAAAAGCTGTTTTTAAAAAAAGGTTAGAGTAGAAGATATTTGGCAAATCAAATCAAGAAAAAAATAGAAAAAGTAAAGTAAGTTTCTTTAGGAATTGGGAGGTAGAAAAATCTGGATATGGAAAGTTTTATTAAAATATTATATATCAATATGTGCAGAGATGAGGAAACTGATCAAATTTAAAACTTAATTTATAAGTTTTTCTCTATTCTGAAAACCTTCCAACTTGGAAGGAAGTCATGCTCATTACACACCTGACTGTTAATTGCAGGCTTCTCACTTTTTTTCTAGTATTTCTGGTCTGGGATGATGGACACAAGGTCAAAACTTCGATACAGGGTAATCAGATATATTTTCTTAGGAAATTAATTATTGAGCTGAGAGATATCTCGATGTTTTGCACTGAGTTGCAATTAGAACAGATCCTAAAAAAAAAAAATCTCCAGGAACTCCTGTGGTAAAGGTCTTGGGGTTCTATCTGAAAACTGTGTTTTTTGTTTCTTATTTGCTTGGTTGGTTTTTTTAAAATGTTTTTGAGTTCTCAGTAACTCTAATAACAAACTTTTTTTTTCTTTTTTACTCAAGTAAACCAAGATAAGTTGTTGTTAGCAAACAAAGGGATCTGGTGCCAAAGATCTGTGAAAGAGATGAGAAATATCAGACTGCAGAGGCAGATTGCTGCTTCTGATATTCCTAAACAACTCAGAACAATAGGATGACTGTTTCAACTCTCAAAAGTTTTACCTAATGTAGAGAATAAAATGTAGACATTCATGTGCTCCTCCTGAAGGGATTAATGCTGAGACTGCCAAAAGCCACTTTAGAAAATGAAGCTTCAACAAATTAAATCCTTAGCTAAAATTCACAAATGCTTTATTTTTCTGTGATGCATGCTAGAGCATTATTTTGGAAAAACTGGAAAACTGAATGATGATATGTCAAAAAATGTATAGGATCAGAAACTTATTGTTCCTTATCCTCTTTTTTATCCTAACCCCTGAAACTATCACTGAAACTCCTCCTATACTGGAAGACATAAACAATTTTCTTGATTCTTCAATCATTCTTTTCACTGTACTTTAACTAGAATTACAATTCAATATGGTCCTTGGAGTGAAGCAAAATATCCAGAAGGAAGACAAAAGGTCACATTTTAAAAGGATTTATAAAACTTCCCTAATTTGCATGTTAAAAAATGGGAAATTTTGCCAGCACAATATTGACAGTTCAAGGAAGATTCCATTTTGGAGGGCTTATTTCATTCCTGTAGATGTGCATGCTTATACATGTGTAAATATTCATTCGCACACATGCAAAATTATTCTGTAATGGAATGTTTGGAAAGTCAGCTATAGTTATTTTCTTCCTTTTTTTTTTCTTTTTGAGACGGAGTTTCCCTTTCGTTACCCAAGCTGGAGTGCAATGGTTGGATCTCGGCTCACCACAAACTCCGCCTCCTGGGTTCAGGCAATTCTCCTGCCTCAGCCTCCTGAGTAGCTGGGATTACAGGCATGTGCCACCATGCCCAGCTAATTTTTTTGTATTTTGAGTAGAGATGGGGTTTCACCATGTTGACCAGGATAATCTCGATCTCTTGACCTCGTGATCCACCCGCTTCAGCCTCCCAAAGTGCTGGGATTACAGGCGTGAGCCACTGCGCCCGGCCCAGCTATATTTATTTTCATTGGCTGAATAAGATAATGTAAATCTTAACCTTTAACCTAAGTCTGGCTTATGCTATGTGACACTGAAAATTATAAATTATTTAATGTAATATAGAATAATGACTAACATTCTTCAGATTAGAATATTTGATTTCTTTTGTCATGTGTCATCTTTACACCTAGTCCAATCTTTGTTCTCTTCTAGGCTCTGAAAATTTCTTTCTCTCTCTCTTTCTCTGTCTCTCTCTCTCTCTCTCTCTCTCATAGGATTTACATATGGCATATATTGATAATGGGAGTATAAGAACCTTTGAAACGTTGTTTGACACTCTAGAAATGATGGTAAAAGAATCTTTACTCCAATGAAGATTTCTGATCTCAATTGTGACTGGAGGAATCTTACTGAGATGAGTTCAGTTTTCTCAGAAGTGAAGTTGGTGTGATCATCATGATATGTCAGTCTTCAGTCTATCTGCAGTAATAAAGGCTCAGTGAACGCTGAATGGTATGGCATGTAGCGTTTTCTGACACTTAATGCATTTCCAAGGATTAAGTTGAAAGGAATCTAAAGTACTTGATTTGTAGAACCAAAACAATACAAGACTGGCAAACAATCCTCTTTCAATTTGATTTGCAACCACCAAAATCAAAACCCTCAAAATCACATAATTGCCATTATTTATTAGTCCCAGAGTCTACCTACAATCTACCTTGATACACAGGGTTATTATCAGAAATTTTTTATAAAGTGATATGTGCCTACTAACATTTCTCACATTTCCCACAGAAAAATATGTTGGGAAACTAAAAAGAAATCAAGAGAACACTGGCTTGACTCCAAGCTGATTATAATTACTAGGAACTCACAATATTATTGTGAATGCCAATTAGAGTCAAAATTTTTAGAGTAAAACCTTTGACTCTTGATCCTTATAATCTCTGATCATTTTTCCAGGTCCTAAAAATATAACAAAAAATGTATTTTCTAACAATCTTTTCTTAGCCAATATGGAATACTGTGACATAAAGAAACAGCTGGATGTCAGTGAAACCCATCCCAGACAAATGGCCATGATCATTATTGATGTCATTATGACATCACCATTACTGAGTAAATATAAAAGTTTATTTTAGTCATCAGAGGCTAGAAAGTCACAGGTGCAATAATCTCTCTTATAGTCCAATGTAATTCTCCAGCTCCCTTACAAAAAATAGTTGAATGTTCCCAGAAAATAATCTAAAATGAGGACTAAAATTTGACATTTGTTACAAATATAACTGATAAAATTGTATGGTAGACAAAATAATGGTTTTCCAAAGTTGTCCATGCTCCAGTACCCAGAATTTGTGAAAATACTTGATTATACGGCAAACAGATTTTTTTGCAGATGTTATCAAGTTTAATGTCTTTGATAAGGAAAGAATATCATGCATTATCTAGGTGGGCTCACTATAACAAAATAGATCCTTAAAAGTAGAGAATTTTCCCAGTTGTGGTAAGAAAAGAGATGAAAAGATGGAATCAGGGTTAGAGAATCACTATGTTGCTGCCCTTGTAAATGGGGACAGGGACTATCAATTTGTCTGTCTCTAGAAGATAGAGAAGGTGAGGAAGTGAATTCTCCTCTAGAGATTTCAGAAAGAAACATAGCCCTGCTGGCACCTTGATTTTGTCCCTGTGAGACTAATTTTGAAATTCAGACCTATGGAAATATAATAACTTTGTGTTGTTTTACATCACTAAGTTTGTTATAGCAGCAAATGGGAAAGTACCATGTATGGCTAACGTCAACATAGCTTCTGATATCTGAAATGTCGCTATTGTTGAGGATAACACATTCTATATGATAAAAGTTAAAAACTCCATTTGATTTTCTGGCAGTAAAGTAAGAACACATTTTACTCTACTAATTCAGTGACATGTTAGCCCTTACATTTCATACCCCACTGTGGTCCACGCTGTTCTCAACTCCCTCATTATCACACAGAACATCATTCTGGTCCCCCATCCTAACGCTATCATACTTGCAGGACCTAGAGAGCAAGAAGAAAAAAGAACCATATTTTTAACACCCATGTTGGTCAGAGAATGAAAAAGATATCCCATGAATAAAAGGACATGCTACATCAGTAAAATTATTGGTAGAAAAATGATACAATAAAATAGAGTATACAAAAAAATAGAGTATACAATTGCTGCAAGTATACAATAAAATAGAGTATACAATTACTCAATAAAATAGAGTATATCAATTCACCAAAGGAAGAAGCTCAATGCTGAGGATGTTAGAGGCAGGCTTTAAAATATTTCCTGATGAAAATCATTTTCTTTATAACTCAAATATCCTACTTTCAAATGCAGTCCTATATAAGAGAAGGCCTTGCACTAGTCCATGTTTCAGAATACACCTCTTTGAAATTCCAGCTTTGTGATTTGGTAAGTTGTGCAAAATTTGAAGAATGTCAGATTCCCCAGTTGGGAAGTCTCAAACAGGAGACTTGTAAAAGAGAAACCAAAGAGTTTTAATCAGGGTCATACATATATCAGCAATAATCTTTTCTACTACTGAAAATGGCTCTGGAATTGTGTTAGGACTTTAGTGGAAACTGAAATTAAACCATTTGGAAATTATGTGATCATGCTCTTTAAGCTGCTCATCCCAAAATAATGCTATCTAATCAACATTGTCATAATGTTAGGTAAGTCCTGTAATACTCAATCAAACATTATAAAAAGGTCATAGCTTGTATAAGGTCTGAAGGTACTGATGCATTTTATATGTGTAAATTTGCTCTCTGATAGGCATACCTTTGCAAGGTTGTTTCTTCATGGTGAATTTACATAAATGGTTCAACATCCATGTCTAAAGATGATGAAATTTGAAAGGTCTTTTTAATCATGACTGGATGAGCATGTTGGAAATTATTCTAGATTTTATTTGCTTTCCCTTAAAGTCAGGGTCTTAAGGATGTTTAGACCAGTCTGAGATTTGGAATATCCTCTGAATTGATGACAAGTATTTGGTATTTTCTGTCCAACTGTTAATGCCTAGTCAGCACTCTTAATTTTGGACAATAATGTATTGCAGCTATTTTAAGGATGGAGATTATAACAGGTTGATAGTCAATTTGCAAAATTAAATAGCTGGAAAAACTAAGTGCTTCCATGAACAACTTGCAGAAAACCACTGCACACCCAACTGAAACGTCAGTAGCTACCACTGTTGCCACCAGACCCACATACCCCTGCTGTCACGCTTAACAGCTAGAATGACTTAAGATGTCCCAAATTTTTTCATGTAATTAAGCTCCACATCATGGTATTCCTAGTGGCAACAGAGGCTTGGGAATTTAACTTTATTGTTATTTTTGTTCTGCATTTTAAGAGTGTAATTTTTTATTATTTGCTTTATTATCACTTTTTATTTTGTGTTTAAACTGTGAAAATGTAGAAGCCCAATGGTCAGGTCTTGATTTCTATATATCATATTCCAAAAAAAAAAAAAAAAACTGGGACTTCTTGAAGAAAGCAGCCTCTAGAACTGGGGTAGGAAAATACAAGAGGATCCTGGAGCATCTTGCAGTGCCAGGAAGGAAGGAACTACATCCCTGGAGGAAGGATAAAGGCAACAGAGATTACATCAAATAATTTTCAAAGGCCAAGAATTAAAATAATGTAGTATTGGATTATAACTGAAAATATAAAGTGCATTTACATGAGACAGTAGTAACACCAATTAAATAAATAAATAGATTGGTAAATAAATAAATGGAGAAAAGGGAAAAATCTTTCTTACAAAAAAAGTTCAAATGTTAGATATAGATGCTTCCATTTTTAGGAGGTGAAGCTTAATTCCCCTTACTCTGAAAGTAGATTGAATTTAATGGCTTGCTTCCAATACACACACACACACACACACACACACACACACACACACACAGAGAGAGAGAGAGAGAATGAAATGAGAGAAATACTAACTTTACAGTGAAAAACCCTGGCAAATACTACCTAAACAAAGCTATCAAGGCTAGAATAACCAGTAATAAGTTATACTGATAACATGAGGTATGAGGAAAAATAGCAGACTGACAACATTTGGAGATATTCTGCAAAATATTTGACGAGTATTCTTCAAATCTGTTGAAGTCACAAGATACAAGTAAAGACTGAAGAATTGTGACAGGCAAGGGCAGACTACAAAGAAACCATACCTACATGTAATGTGGTATCTTGAATTGTATTAAGCCATAAAAGAACATTACTGGAAAGCTGGCTAAATCTTAATAATGTGTATAGTTTAGTTGATAGTAATAAGCTACGATCATTTCTTAGTTTTGACAAATGTTCCATGGTTAAAATTATATATACACTCTCTCTCTCTCTCTCTCTCTCTCTCTATATATATATATATATATATATATATATATATATATACACACATATATATATGTGTGTGTGTGTGTGTGTATACACACACATGATATATAAGTTGCATATATAATATATATGACATTAACCTATAACATTTTAGGTTAACATTAGGAGAAACTGATTGCAGGCAGTATGGTAACTGTACCCTTTCAACTTTTTAAAATAAAACTAAAATTATTTCAAAGCAGAACATTTATTTAAAAATATAGAAGTCTTTAAAGATTTTGTGCTGCCTGCACACTTTTTAAATATCAAATATTATAGGTTGACGTGGAATCTCCATTTCTCCTCTTCAAGAAGCTTGAATATCATCATCTTAATTCAAATAATTGTACAAATATTTCTCTCATTCATTCATTCATTCACTCATTACTTAACAAAACTAATTTTATTCATACTAGTAAAAAAAACCTGTTTACAAGTTTATTTGCTGATTATGTAATACTGATTGATAATACTATACTATTAATATTACTGATTCATTAATACTGATATATATTAATAAGCGGTACTTATCTGTAATTTTCCCTTTGTGTGTGTGTCTTTATGGGTGTGTGCTTTGCCTGATTGTCATAGCAGGTTAAAAAATCCTCAAAGATAGAAACAAAATGTGCCTTTTCTTTTCTATGCAAAGATATTTTTAATGCCCTGAAAATTTAGAAATATTTGCCTATAAGATGTTCTGATCCAAATGACCTTTGGACTATAAATATTTGAACACTCCATCAATTTAACCTATTATTAATTTTCTCATTTTATACTTATAGAATTAATCTCTTTATATTTTATTAAAATTAAAATGAAAGGTTGACTAAGTTTTAAAAGCAAGCAAACCATATTAATTTTTATGTAGTACTATAATTAGAAGGAATCATAGTATAACTTCATATAAGCACATTAAAATATACTAGCAAAATAGAATTTTGAAAAAGCCAGCATGCAAATATACAAACATTTAGTTATAAGAGGGAAAGAAAGCATCAGAGATTATTTAATTGAAAATGTGAGGCCGGGCGCAGTGGCTCACGCCTATAATCCCAGCACTTTGGGAGGCCGAGGAGGGTGGATCATGAGGTCAAGAGATCGAGACCATACTGGTCAACAAGGTAAAAGCCCATCTCTACTAAAAACACAAAAATTAGCTGGGCATGGTGGTGCGCGCCTGTAGTCCCAGCTACTCGGGAGGCTGAGGCAGGAGAATTGCTTGAACCCAGAAGGTGGAGGTTGTGGTGAGCCGAAATCACGCCACTGCACTCCAGTCTGGGTAACAACAGCAAAACTCCGTCTCAAAAAAAAAAAAAGAAGAAAATGCAAATCATTTTTATTCTCATGGGCTTACTTGAGATTGTCTCACAACAAGAGAGGGGAAATGACACTTTAGGAGTCCTCACATCAGTCAATTCTATATTTACATAATTATTTGTAAAATAGTTCTAAGAAAAGTTTAACATCAGGGTTACATTTTCCATACATCATGGATCAAGGAGCCAAAATTTACTTTTTTAAATGATAGTTCAGCCAGCTATAACCAAGATTAAAGATCAGACTTACATGTGCTCAGACTTAGCAGAGCATACCTAAAAGTTACATATGAATAGCGAAGCATCTACCAGGCTCTAAAGATTCTAACACATGATACATGGTCACCTTTTGTGCTTTTTATTGACTATACAAACACACTAGCAATCTATGTTTAATTCAATTAAAGCAGGACTATCAAGGGAATGGAGTAGTCATCAGAACCTAGCACGGTTCAAATATAATTCTAATTATCTTTGGAACTGTTAAATACTTCAAATAATGTGGTTTATTAACTATATTTAGCTCAGCATTTTCATAATAGCTTGCTTTCACTAAAACTGAAAAATGATAAAAAGAGCAAGGTAGGTTGAATTAGGCTTAAAATTGATTGAAGTATGTAATACTTACAAATGTGCAAATTATCTCTGCATTATTTTCCTTCATAGTGTTTATTTTAAACTTTAATATAAATAATAAATTTATATTTATTCAAATAAAGTAGAATTTCTATGAAATTTCTATGAATACTACTGTAAGAAATATTTTCAGCAACCATACTTTTCAAAAATTTATTTTGTCAGTCCATTTGACTATTGTAACAAAATACCAAAAATTGGGTAGTTTATACAGTAATGTATTGCTCACAATTCTGGAAGCTGAGAAGTCAAAGCCCAAGATGCCAGCATATCCAATGTCTAGTAAGGGCCTATGCCTGTAAAGAGAGTCATCTATGTGTCCTCACATGGCAGAAGGGGCAAACAAATTCCCTCAGTCCTCTTTTATAAGGACACGAATCCCAGTGACAAGGGCTTTAACCTTATGACCTAGTTACCCCTCTGAGCTCCCACCTCTTAATAGCAACACACTTGGATTACATTTCTACATATAAATTTAGGATGGATGGGATCTTTCAGATAATAGCAATAGGAAATTGTTTTGTCTTCACAATTTGGCCTTCCCTCAATATTATTTGACTATATTTACTTCACCATGCCAATATATATATATATATCCTGAAGGGTGTCTTTTGTTCAATTTTGATAAAACCTAATGTATATATTTTAAAGACTCATTGTTAAATTCAAGGCCACAAAAATTTATGGCTATTTATTTCTAAGAGTTTTATAGGTTTAACTCTCACATTTAGCTGTATGATCCACTTTGGATTGATGTTTGTGAATAGTGTGAGGTGGGGGTTCAACTTTATTGTTTTACATGTTATATTGGCATGGTGAAGTAAAGGGCAGACTTTGATGTTTATTTACAGAATGCTACAAGATATGAAATTTTACATAGAAATAAGAAACCTAGTCAGAGGGCAAGCTTCATACAGTATATACAGTTGGAACTGTTCAAGTATAGTTTCGGCGTAAAACTATGTTTCTTAATTTTACCACTTGCAAGAATTTTTTTAAGAAGTTAATGGGCTCACTATTTCCTATATTTGAAACCTCTGAAGTGTAAAATAATTGAGTGTTTGTATCTATAAACCAAATTACTTCCTTAATGCATCCTAGCACACAGAAAGTAGAATTAATTTATAATTTAAGTGGTATTCTCACACATACACACACAAAACTTAGCATTCTGTAGTTTGTTTAAATGCTGATGAAGAATATAACTTCCAGATAAATTGACATCTTATGGAAATTGCTTTCATTTGAAAAGTTGTATTAAGGTACACTTCATATATCATAAAATCTATACATTAAGTTTACAATTCAATAGCATTTAGCATATTCACAGAGTTGTGCAACAAACACTACAGTCTAAATTTTAGAATTTTGTTACTCCCAAAATAAATCCTGTACTTCTAATGAGAAATAGTTATTTCCCCTTATTTTTCCCCACCAGCCATAGGAAACATCTAATCTTTCCATCTCAAATATTTTCTTATTATTAACATTTCATATAAATGGAATCACACAATCCGTTATCCTTTGTTATTGGCTTTCTTCCTATAGCATGATGTTTTCTATGTTCATCATGTTATACTATGTATCAGTATCTCATTTTTTTATTAAATAATATTCCATTATCTGGAAACACCATATTTTATTTCTCCATTCATCAGTTCTTGTGCTTTTTTTACTTTAATTTTTAAAATATTGTATTATTTTGCTATTATAATAATGCAACTATGAATATGTATTTATTACTTTTTATGAAGGTATGTATTTTTCTTTTAAATATAGATATGAGTAGAAATACTTGTTAATATGATAACTATGTTTTAAGTAACTGATAAATTGTTTTCTGAGGTGGCTTCCTTATTTTATAGTACCACTAGCAATGTACGAGGATTCCAATTTGTTCCTATTGTTTTCAACATTTGTTATTGTCTTTTTTAGTATAGCGAGCACACTGTATAATGTGAAATATAATATTTTTATTCAAATTTCCCAAATATCCTTTTTTTGAGGAGCCATCACACTTCATATAAAGTGAAATAATGTGATTTAATTTGTATTTCCCAAATGACTAAAAATATTCATTAGCTGTTCATGTGCTTATTGATCACTTGTATATCTTCTTTAGAGAAAGTTCTATTCATATATTTTGCCCATTTTTAAATTTAGTTAGTACTTTTATTGAGTTTCAAGCATTTTTATACATTCTGAATACAAGTCCCTTGTCAGATATATGATGTGCAAATATTTTCTCTGATTCTGTATGTTGTCTTTATCCTTCCTGAAAGGTGTCTTTTGTTCAATTTTGATAAAACCTGATAAATCTGTTTTTTAAAACTTATTGTTCAATTCAAGGCCACAAAGATTCATGGCTATTTATTTCTAACAGTTTTATAGGTTTAGCTCTTACATGTAGGTGTATAATTCACTTTGGATTAATTTTTGTGAATAGTGTGAGGTAGGGGTTCACTTTATTGTTTTACATGTTTATATGCAGTAGTTACATTACCATTTTTTGAAAAAACTCTTTTTTCTCAGTTAAATTGCCTCAGCACTCTTATTAAAAATTGGTTGAACACCAAAGTGAAGCATCATTTCTGGAGGTTCATTTTACTTTGTTAGTCCATGTTGTCCTTATGCCATGACCACATACCTTGATAATTGTGGCTTTGTAGTAAATTGTAATATCAAGACATATAAACAATCTATATTTTTTCCACATTTTTTTACCTAAGTCCTTTAAGTTTCCAAGTCAATTTGAAGATCGACTTGCCAATTTTATCAAATAAAAGAGCTGAAATTTTTATAAGGATTGAACCTATAGATTAATTTAGAAAGTATTGCCCTTTTAACAATATTAGTCTTCCAATGCATCAGCCTGGAATGTCTCATTTATGTAAATGCCTCTCATTTATTCAAATGTCCCTCAAGTTTCTTCATTGATGTTTTGAATTTATCAAGGTACATTCTTGCACCTTTTTGTGGTTAAATTTATCTCCAACTATTTTATCCTTTTTGTTGTCATTATAATTGTAAATGCTTTTATTGTTTAAATTGTTGTCAGTCTATAAAAACATAAATGATTTTTGTATACTGACCTTATATTCTGTATATTGCTGAACTCTCTTATTAGTTGTATAGCTTTTCAAGTAATTTTCTAAAGGTTTTACATACAACATTTGTCATGGGCAATTAAAAAGAGATTTGCTTTATTCTTTCCAGTCTTTGTATTTCCGTTTGCCTAACTTTTCTGTGTAGAGCCTCTAATGTCATGTTGAATAAAATTGGAAAAATTGGATTTCCTTGTATTGCTCCTAATATTGGAAGAAAGCATTAAGCGGGATTTTTGTAGATGCCCTTTATCTACAAAAGTAATAGAAAGTTCCTTTTGTAGATGACCTCTTTACAAAGGGGTTAGGAATTTCCTTTCTATACTTAGTTCGTTAAGTACTTTTGCAAAGAGAGGGCATGTTATTCTGTCACTGCATTTCTGCATCTCTCGAGATGATCATTTCCTTTTCATCCCTTCACTATTAATGAGTTATTACATAAATTGTTTTATGAATGTTAAACCAAGCTTCCATTCCTGGGATACATTCTACTTTGTCATAATGTGCAATCCTTTTAACATGCTTGCTAGTGTTTTCTTGAAGATGTTTGCATCTATACTCATAAGAAATATGGGCATGTAATATTGCTTTTTTGTTCTGTGTCTTTCTGATTTTGGTAGCAAAGTAATACTGGCCTCATAGAATCAATTGTGAAGGCTTTTTTTTGTCTTCTGTTTTTGAAATGTATTTTCTCTGTTATAAGAAAAGCTACTCCAGCTATTGTGGTTGCTGTTTGCATGATATATCTTTTCTCATCCTTTTATTTTCAACTGTTTATATCTTTGAATGTTCACTTTCTCTGTAGTCGGCATATAGATGAATTTTGGTTTCATTTGGTTTGGTTTTCAAAACCAATGTAATAATTTATGACTTGTTTAAAGCATTAAACAGGTAATTGTTTGATTCATAGGTATCTAAATTGTTATTAGTAGTGTCTGGCTTATATCTGCCGGTTTACTTTGTTCTTCCTTCCCTCCTTTCTTACCTACTTTCAAATAAATTGGATATTTTCTATGGTCACATTTTAATCTCTTTCATGATTAAGAATATTTTTTAAAAATTATAAACTTAATAATTGCTCTAAGGGTTAAACCACACATCTTATCAGACTCTACTTCAGATTCATACTGTTCTTTTCAGTGAGATGTAGAAAGTGCATTCATATATAGTTCCATTTCCCCTTTTGTGGTAATATTGTTATGTATAAACATTTATATATATTAATAGCCCCAAAAGAGATCAATATAATTATTAATTTATATAACCTAATTATTTTAAAGAAGCTGAGGGAAGAATAGAGACATGTATAGATAGATAAATTTTGCTACATTACCTCCTTTTTAACCAATCCTGATTCTCTCAATTTTTTTTCTGTGAATTACAGTCGGCATTTGATGCCTTACTGTAGTACAGTCTTTATTTCTACCTATATTCTTCATGATGTTAATGACAAACATATTACATTTCGATACATTGTAAGCCTGAAACTACAATTGGATACATATTGTTTTATGCATTTTAATAAAAGGAGAAAAATGAGAAGAATATGCAATTATTACATCTCTATGATTACCTAAATTAATTACCTTTATCAGTGATCTTTATTTTTTTCATGAAGAGTCAAATTACTGCCTACTGTAACCTGCATTTGGCCTGAACTGCCTTTTTTAGTATTTCTCAAAAAGCAGGTTTGTCTTTATTTTAACTTCATTTTTTAAATTATTTTTTTGACTATGGGACTCTTGGTTGACAATTTTTATTTTCTTTCAGTGTTTTGAATATATCATCCCACTGCCTTCTGGCCTCCATGGCTTCTGATGCCAAGTCAGCTTTTAATCTTACTCAGTTTCTCTTTTATGTGATGACTTTTTTTCTTTCTGATTTTAAGACTTTCTCTTCACCTTTGGCTTTCAGTTTTGACTAATGTTTCTGCATGAGGATCTCAGTTTACCCTACTTGGAAGTTTGTTGAACTCTTAGATATTTATATTAATGTTTTTCATTTATTTTGAGAAGTTTGAGCCGTGTTCCCTTTGATAATATTTTCTGCTTTCTCTTTCTCTTTTCTCCTTCTAGAACTTCTATCTCAGATATGTTGTTGTACTTACTGGTGTCCCACAGTTTTTTCTGAGCCTCTGTTCACTTTTGTTCCCTACTTCCTGTTCTTCGTTTTGTATAATATTTTCTTATTCATTTTCAATTCACTGATCCTTCTGTTACCTCAAATCTACTATCACGTCCCTCTAATGACTGTTATTTTATCTGTTGTACTCTTCTGTTTGCTTCTTTTTACAATCTATCTTGTTTACTGATATTTTCTCTCTGATGAGATATTGCTATCATACCTTTTTTTAATGTTTTAAATGTGCTTTTATTTTGTTATTGGAACATATTTATAAACATTATTTTACTTTTTTCCTAATAAGTTCATTATCTTGGTCCCTAAAAAGCAGTTTTTAGTGTTCACTTTTTTCTTATGTATGGGTCATATCTGTCTGTTTATTTACATGTCTCATAATATTTTGTTCCAAACTAGACATTTTAAATAATATGTAGATGAACTTCTAGATAACAATGCCCATTGAAGCTTATTGTTGTTTGCTTGTTTATTTGAATATGGACATGTCTGGACAACTTCAGTGAAGGCTATTTTCTTAGTTGTGGGCAGGTTTGATATCCTGTTCAATATTTTTTTCTAATTGTTATCACTAAACCAGGCATTCTATGGGTTGCTCCTCTTTTCGCAGTGTTTAGTGGTTATCCACTGATTAGGAAGAGATTGCAACTAAGCCCTGTTACAATAAGATTTTCATTATTTGCCGTTAGATATGCGTGTGGCTTTTTACTTACTGTTCAGGAGTTTACCAGATAGCCCTGTGTTCATTCACGTATCAGTAACTCATAATTATCTTTGCAGTTTCTCCTTAGATAATAGTCCTGAGCATGTACCGGCAGCGATGACTGTTATTTTAGCTGGCTACATTTGACTATTTTATTGATCCCCTAATTATACTTCTGGCTCATCTGCCCTTATTGTTATCACATCCGGCTGTTAAATTCCACTACTTACCAGATGACTTCACTGTTTGAAAAATGCCCTGGCACATAAATTGTTCCTCAGTTCAATTCAAAGAAGTAGGATCACTTGGCAGAGGCAGGACATTGCCAACTTTGAAACTTGCTCTGGACCATCCCTGGGAGGAATCTCTGTAATATGGAGTGGGAGCTGGGAAAAGGGGATTATTACCATGGAGCAGGAACTGAATCTTTGAGGGTTAGGAGAAATTGCTGATGCCTCCTAGCTGCCATCAACACCCATCGTGTATCAGAGGCATGGAAATTGTGATACTAACTTAAAATCTGTGATGGTGATTCTAAGAGGTAATGGATCTTCCACCTCTGGAAACTAAAGGAAATGCTAGTTATTACTCAGAAGAGTTTATTTTGCAACACAGAGCTCTGTGTGAATGGAATACTGCACACTTGACCTGCTGTACCACTGGCTTCTCCCTACACTATAGTATTGGGAAAGGGCAAAGACCACTTGGCTTGTTCTATACACTCAGCTTAGGTCTAACACAGTAAAGACCTATGAGAAATGATATCTACCAGTGTTCACAGCTGCTGAATGTACACAGATTAGCTTTTGCACTCTCAAGTGTGGAGAAGATAGAAGCTGCCACTTAGCATGGAGCCTATTGGAAGGTGTCAGCCTCAATACAGAGCTGTGAAGGTGGGATACAGCTCCTAGCTCAAATGTCACAGACTACCAATGTTTCTAATGTATATTGTGGTCAGGTGTGGTGACTCATGCCTGCAATCCTAGCACTGTGGGAGGCCACATGGTGAGCATCACTTGAGCTCAGGAGTTCAAGATCTAAAGTATTCTGTAAGAAATAATTCTCATTTTTTTTGTAGGCAGTTGGTCAATCTCTAGAGATTTTAAATGTTTGTCTTTGCAAATTTTGACCAGTTTAGAAGAGAGATTTCTAGAGCTTTTTATATTATCATTCTGGAAAAGTGCAAAATTCATTTTCAATTTTTGAGTATACAAATTCCTTAATTTTTTAAACATTTTCAAAGCCAAGTTTCCCGCCATTGAGTGTACTTTTGACTTGAAAATTTCAGGGGCATCAAAGGTAGACTATGCCTAAAACCCTCTTATTATTTGATATTTCTGCAGCATATTTTAGCCACAATTATTCAACTCTGCCACTGTAGCATGAAAACAGGTACAGACAATATAAAACAAATAAGTACGACTATGTTTCGATAAAACTTTACTTACGGAAATGGGCAAAAGGCACTATTTGGCCTACGATCATAGATTCCTGACCTCTATGTAGAGTAATGGCCATAAGCAAGCTGTGGTAGACACTATAATTCAGGATAACTATTGTCATAGAGAAAAGATCTGAAGGATAAGGAGGACAATTTAAAATTAAAGTCCCCAGACACCAAAGGAAGTAGATCAATGTTGGGACATATTAGTGTTCAAGAACCAGAGAGTTCTATAAAACTCTGCTTTCAAATTCTAGACCTAACTTTAATCCAACTCAAACCTCTATTTTTAGACTACATGAGGTAGGGCCTGGAATATGCTCCGTTGTATAGTTATATGATATCAAATTTCATTATTACCATGAGTAGTTGAAAAACCAAAACATTTACAGTTCAATAAACTATATATATTTCTCAGTCAGAGACAAACAGATACATAAATGTGGTCAACAAAATTAGGTTTATTATACCATGGTGTGGGATCTCTCTTGCAGTAGCTTTAAATAAACCTAATTTATTAAAAGCTACTGCAAGAGAGATCCCACACCATGGGAAACTCTAGTGCATCTCCAAAAATGGCCTTAGGAAAGGGGTACTGATTTTGCAAACAAAATTGGTCATGGAATGATCTTTTTGGGAGATTATAAAAGTTTATGAAATAGAGTTTTTGGAATAGGCAGTGCTCTATCTTTAAAACACATGAATCCATGCAAGGTTAATACAACGTTTTTTGCAAGGTTAATACAATGTGTTATACTCTTATATAAAGAGTATAAGCTTAGGCCGTGATGAACATCACGGTTTGGTTTGAAACTGTTCATCTGTTTTGTAAGTGATAATGCAGTCCATTTTGAAAGTTGTGGTTTCTCTTACACGTCTCAGTTGCCCCTGACAGTCTAGCTGTCAGAAAGACCATTTTTCAATTTATCAAAATCAACCAACACAGCAAGATTAAATAATTGAAGTAAAATGCAATTTTTAATACTTAGAAATAAGTCTTTTATGTATGTTGGGTGCTGTTCTATTCAGTGTTAATGGTTTTATAATCTATGAAAGTTTTTGAGTTGTACGTTGCCATGATTCAGGATAGATTTAGCCCAGAGCAGTGTTCATACCAATAAAAATCTGATTTGCTATCTGCTTCTGTTTCACAAGTCATACAAAATTACTTCTATAAAGAATCGGATAAATTCTTCAAGTATTTCTCTCATAATGTGTTATGCCATTTTCAAATGACTAAATAAATAATGTATAATCTATATCAACCTTTATTTGCTTTGCAATTGAAGTTTTATGTCATCTTATATCTTTTTACTAAAGAATTCACATTAGCAACTTTTATTTATATGATTAGCATATTAGAGCTAGCAACTTTCATTTTATATATTTATGATTACAAGTTCACAGAAAAAATGCATTATGTTTATTCTGGCACAATGAATGAAACCTACTTGATGCACAGTAAATATTGTTAATTGTATGATTGCATAAAGAATGAATGAAATTGGCCATGTGGGCAAAAACTTAAGAAGCAATATCAAATGGCAAAACCATAAGAAACAGAAGATAGAATTAATAAATGAATTTAATTAATGTTATTTTTTTAATGCTCTTACACTTTTACAACTGATTTTTTTAAAGTGTAGTCATTGCAGCCAAGTACCATAACAAGTTGCAAGATGCAAAAAAAAAAAAAAAAAAAAACTTGAATACAATTGATTTTTTCGGGCTAAAGAAAAAATTATAACTAATCCTCAAAATCGTTCATATAAAATGTGTGTGAGTAAATATGTGAATAATTAATCCTTTTTTTCTATTGATTTGATCATATTTGTACAGCAAAAACTTTGAGAAGAAAGTTATTTTTAGTGAATACATAGTAGAAATGATCTTTAAGATCATTAAGAAGACTATATTTTCTTTAAAGGAAAATATAAGTCTGGCTCTCTGAGGTTTAAAAAATGTGCAATGTTTCTTTTTTTTATTATTTTGGTTTACCCTTATAAATTGATTATCTGAGGAAGAATAATATTAATAGTGGCCTATGTTCTTTCTTAGAATAATTTGTTGTATAATCAGATAACCATTACCATACAAGCAAATATTTTCTTAAATTTTATTAGATGGTAATATTCAAGCTCCATGCTTTTTCATAAAAAATGAATATTTCCAATAGTTATCCACTTGAAATCACAAAAATCCTGATAATTTTCATTTGCCTTACAAATAATTGTAGCTTCTTCTTGTCAATAATGTCAGCATGATTATTGCACATCCTAGAAACTTAACTTCATTCCATCTGGAACATAACCTATTTTCCACCCACACATTACAAAACTCATTAAGCAAAACTCTGAACACAGAAACACTCTAACCTCTTGATTGTTTTCTTAAGCATATCACCATATCTGTATATATTTAATAGAAGCTTATTTTCTCAGTTCAGCCGAATTTAAAAATAAAGGATTTATAAATGTATATATATTTATATATACAAACAGAAAACCTTATATATGTAAGTTATATATAAGGTTCCCAGAATGGTGTTTGGAGTTTAATATTATCATATATAAGTTATATATAAACCTTTTATATAACTTACACGTAAAATTTAGATAGGTAAGGTTTTATATATATGTGTGTGTTTATATATATTTTTCACACACACACACACATATATATATATATAATTTGTCTATGTCTCTTATTTATTTGATCTATTAACCACTCAGAGGAAGCCTGCTGTCCTGACAATGATGCTGTATTGATCAACTCCAAGGGCAACTAAGTTTAAATTCTTGAAACATTATAATCTCCCTTCTTAATAAATTTTCCACAATATGCATTGATTTAGTTTGCAGTGCTATATTTTCCTCATTCTTGTGATACAGTGCATGTAAATAAGGTTTTATTGCCTGGATGCTTGAGATCACTGATTCTTTTTATTGGGAGAGGAGAGCATATCTTCCAATCTTCCCTACAGTCATGAGACCTCTTTTCAAACTTTAAACCATAGAATTTTTATTCTATATCCATCCATATATGTCAACTAATGAAAAGTGCTTCTAAAATATTGATCTATTATTATAGAGTATACTGCAGGGTATTATAATTGCATTTTCTTTCATGAGCCCCCTGCAAACACGATCACAAACTTGATGTTACTGTAAAGAATAAAAATGATCATTAACACTATTATGTATTAGATATTTATCAGATGTGTGTGCGTGTATATATACATACACACACACACACACACACATATATATATATTATTTTTTTCTCACACAACAATATGTGGAAGGTATTCTTATGATCCCTAATTATGTCTGAGAAAATTTATGCTTGGAGAGGTTTTAAGTAACTTGTTGAAAGTTAAATTGCAGAAAAAAAAAAGTGGAATTGGGATTTGAATATTAGTATGCTATAACTGGAATTCATTCTTTTTTATTTTTTACCTTTCATTTTAAGTTTAATGGCACATGTGCAGGACTGTGTGCCAAAGCGTGTTGGTGTGTACATTATTTTATTACCCAGGAAATAAGCATAGTGCCTGACAGGTAGTTTTTCAGTCCTCACCCTCCTTCCACCCTTCAACCTCAAGGAGGCCCAGGTGTCTGTGTTCCCTTCTTTGTGTCCCCATATATACAATGTTCAGCTCTCACTTATACGTGAGAACACACAGAATTTGGTTTTGTTTCTGTGTTAGTTTGCATAGCATAATAACCTCTAGCCCCAGCCATGTTGCTCTGAAGGATATATTCATGTTCTTCTTAAGGCTATGTCACACTCCATGGTGTATGTGTACCAGTTTCATGAATTTAAATGCTACCAGTTATACACAGTATTCGCTGTTCAAAGAGAAAGTTGCTCCAGTAATTTTGCCTTCTCTCTTCTCATCAAGCCAGGCACCACTAGGCAAGATCCACCTCGGCCTGGAGGATGGTAACCCTCAATATTTGTCAAAGGCTGATGGGTTTGAAGTTTTCTTCTTACTAATACAATCTACAGCATTCATGTTTCTCCTCTTATGAGTACACATTTAACACTTTTTGGCCCCCTCCTTAGCAGGCTCTTCCTTATATTTAAAATCTCTCAATAAATAAAATGTTTTCTGTGTTCCCTGCATGGTGGTTGGAGTTTGATATTATCTACTCATTCTACAAAGTCTATTTTAACAGATCCACAAATCTACCACAGGTGAAACCGTTTACTGCTGTGGCCACTAAACTAGTTCTTATGTGCCCCGATTTCTTACCCATTTTGTGGCTTTTCTGGTACAGTAAACAAGATATCTGAGTTCTTACTAATTTATTAAAATTTGAAGCAAGTGTAGTCAAGTTTCCTCTATTTCTAAATTGTAGTTATATTTTAAATGAGGGGTTTTAAAATGCTATTTGTAAGTTTAAAGTGATGGTCAACAAATGAAAAAAGTATGACTTACTTTTTCTTTTTTTTTTTTTGAGATGGAGTTTCACTCTTGTTTCGCAGGCTGGAGTGCAATGGCGCAATCTCGGCTCACCGCAACCTCCGCCTCCTGGGTTCAGGCAATTCTCCTGCCAGCCTCCTGAGTAGCTGGGACTGACTTATTCTTTATTGAACATATTTATAATCCCTACAACAAGTTTCAAAATGTTTTTCCTTGCAATATAAAGCTAGTTATCAAGAATAAGCCTTTTTCTGATTTTCTTCAAAACTGGTATGCACCACGTATATAGTTAAGCATTCTCTGTGTTTCTTTGCATACAAAGAGGTAGTGGCAAATGTCTTTTTTAAGAAATAAAATGCAGATATCAATAGGAGAAGCATCCTATTATAACTGAAATGCTTGGATTCCCTTGACATGGATAAAATTCAATGAGTAACTCTACTTCGTTAAACTACAATAGACAGCAGTCAGCCTTGAATAAAGAATGGAAAATAATACATTTTGGAAAAGATTTTAAACATGCAAAATTTAATGTAAATGGAATTTATTCCAAGGTGCTGAAATATTTATGTGTTGTTCCTTTCTGTTGTCAAGTAGCTTGCTACATGAGAATGTTATTTAAACTTATAATCATTGACATTAGACTACTAGGATATTGTGCAAGTAGGGAAGTTGAAATCCTTTTACCTCATTAAAGTTGAAGTTGATGTGCTTTGACTTTCAGTTAATATCCTCACTGTGCTCCAATAAGAATAAGCTTTAAATGAGTCTGCAAGGATCTACACAGAGATGGCATATAAAAGGAACAGTGATGCTTGAGATGTAACTTACTGAGGATGGTGTAGTTTCTAGCACATTCAAAAGAGTCTATTGATGGCATACCATTGAAGGTAAGCAACAAGAAAGCAAAAAGGAGAGAATGATTGTGGGAAGAGGGTAAAACGAAAAGACAAGAAATATAAGGAAGTGGAATTCTACATCCCTAACATTCTTACTATTTTCCTCAGCTTAAGAGGTAAATAGAACACAAAATTATAATGTAACTATATGAATCAGAAGCAAGACCACTGCAATGATAGTAATGACTATGATTATTAATTATTTACTAGACATTGGGAATATACTTAGATTTTTAAATGATATTAAAAAATATGAGAACATCCCTGTTGCCATTTATTCTGCTCAGGTAAATGTAGGCACATTTACCATAAAGGTAAACATCACCAGTTCAACACATAAAACAATACTCTGTTTCTATTTGATAGCATGAAACTGATAATTATAGAAAACATCAGATTTATATTATTTCCCCTGATAAAATACTACTTTGTGTTTTATTTTTGGTATTTGTGACTGCTTCCTTGCTAAAGTTCTCATGCTCTTATTTGAACTAAGCTTAAATGTGTTTGTAAGTATTAAAAAATTAGTACCTAACCTAAAAACATAAAAGCTTTGCTCTAATTATCAAAAACAGTTTGATTATGTTAACCTATTGATTTCAATTGTATATATCTTAACTTTAAAAACTAACACAGTGGTTTCTCTGTGAGATTAGTTATAGAACTGACATCATTAATATTTTTAAAGAGGTCCTTTCAGTTTTTAACTTTCATTTATAATTATTTGTACTACTAAAATGCAATAGCAATTATTTTGAGCTACATAAAACTTTTATATGTTTATGATCATAATACAATGTTAAAGTTCTCTAATTCCTGAAATCTCTGTTTTCCTGTCTTACTTTCTTATTTCCTAAAGCACAAACCTGTTCATTTGAGAGTTTGTTTTGAGTTTATATGAATTATGCCTCATAGAAGGACAGGATATTATACTAAAAGATAGCATTTTATGGGGTGTATAAATAGAACTTTGATTAAGTCCTGACTCTTGCTTTTAACAGCTAAGTGACCCTGACCAGGATCTGGATTTCTCTGATCTTTTACTTCTGCCTATGTAAATGGAAAAAATAACAGCTAATCCAAAAGGTTGTTTCCAAGGTAAATGATGTGGCATAATTAAACCATCCAACAGAGAGCACATTGGTAGTGAGCATTTCTTAAATATGGGTTTATTATCTCCTTCTCCTACTGATGTATGGCAAGTTTTCTTAAGATAAAGCAGGAGTTATGCCAGTTCCAAGAAAATCAGTGTAGTGACACTTTGGGAACATATTACTCATTTATTTCATATTCATCATTGTGCATATGGTAAAAACTTTTTCGACATGCCTTAGAAGTCACTGTAATGCAATTCTGCATTTACATTCTCTAAGTATACTTGTCCTAAGATTTAGTGTTACTTGACTCAGTACATTGAAATGTAAATACAAATTTAAGTACGATATTTCTTCATGAAGTCTTTGGAATGTGAACTCTCAGGATACAAAGTTCTGAGGCCTGCCTATTATTCCAGAAAACTTGAGAGATGGAGGAACTTGATACTTTTATTTAATATCATTATTGAATTGATGAAGTACTTTGGCTTCAATAAGCAAGCCAAATGCCCAAGAACACATAATTACTCAGCTTCTACACAATATGCACTGTACTGGATGCATACTTACTTGAAAACCTTCAAATAATTCAGTGATAGAGACATTTTTTGCTTTTGTCACAGTAAAACAAACCCAGACTTAGGGAGAGATTTTAATTTGAAAGACGGGCTATTGCAATAGGGAGATGGCTGGAATTTTAGAAATCTGTGAGCATCTCCAATTCAAACAGAGAAAGGTTTTTCTTTCAGAAAGCAAAAGAGAGGCAAGCAGAGATAAGCAGAATCTTTGCTGGGGAAGCTGGAAATAACCAGCAATTTCTGATAGGAAAAGGGTCCTTCCCTGGTCACTGATTCCCAGGAGAAACTGATAAGAAGGTATAATTTGCTTTTTTGTGCTTGATCAGTCCTGAGGACAAGTAGAGTTCAGGGGCCTGTGGAAAGAGAGAAGCCTGATGAAAGTTTGATCAAGACAAAGCAATGGAAAAGCAGCAGGTCACTTTTATATATTTGGAGATGTTGATAAGACTGAATTTTGCCTCCTTGCTACCCATGTACAAATTCATAGACTGGAGTCTTAACTCCCAAATTAATTGTATGTGGAGATAGGGCTTATAAAGAGGTAATTAAGGTTAAGTGAGGTCATAAATGTGGGGCGCTAATCTGGTAGGACTGGTCTTATAAGAAGAGAAAAAAAAACCCAGTGCTTCACAGAGAAAAGGTCAAACAAGGACACAGCAAGAAGGCATGTATCTGTAAGTAAGCCAAGAAAAGGCCCTCATCAAGAACAGGAGAGCCAGGGCCTTGATCATGAACTTCTGGCCTCTAGAACTGTTGGGGGAAAAAAATCTGCTTTTCAAGTCACCCGGTTTGTAGCATTTTGTCATGGCAGCCCTAGCAGACTAAAATAGATATGAAAAATTGAAGATCCAAGAATGTAAAGATATTGTTCCATTTCTCAATCTAGTATGTGGGGAGATCAGATGTCATGTCCCAATCTGTTTGATCCTAATGTCCATGACATTCCATTTTGTCATATTACCTTTGCAATTAGTTAATTGCTGAATTATTTAAACATCATTTTGTGTTTCTTAATATAGCGCTCCCATTATTATATCACAGCTGCCTTGATAGGATATGGGGACAAGAGAGTACCCTCCACGGCAGTGCTTTCTTCAGGACATTCACCTGAAAGTTTTTACAAAGGATCATGTTGCTATCTCTTTTCAATTTTACTGCATTCAGTGGAGGCTCTATACTTTTTGTATGAGCGGGAGTAAAAGTTTTATTCTGATTAGAAGGGCAGTGGTAAGCATCATAGCAAAGTTGCTTATGTAGAGCAAGTATCTGGACTGACTTATTTGGAATGGTTTTAAGGAAATCTAATGGGAATCACTGGGAAAGACTAAAAACACCCCTCCCTGCATTCTTGCTATGCTTTGGTAACCCCAGGGATTCTCTTTATTTATTTATTTTTATATTTTGGCTAAGGAAAAAAGAATTTTTTAAAAACATTATATTAATCATATTAATACTATTTTTATTTTCCATTTTCCTTTTATCATATTGATTAATATAATCTTTTCTTCCTTGTAGACAGAAGGTATTGCTTCACACAGTTTCAGATAAATAGTAGTAGTAGTGAATTAAAGAGTTTATATTTTCTGAGCATTATTTACAGTTACTTGTTACTTTAAAACAATTTTGCATAAGAATAAGATTAAACAACACACACAATCATGATGGGACATGTTTTGTTTAGAAAAATTATTAGTTCGACCAAGACCTGTGGTTCAGGGTCATATGATCTTTTCCTCCCTTCTTTAATGAGCATTTTAATTTGTGAGTTTTCTTAAACAAGGAAATGGGTCATCAGATAATAGGAGTTTGTTTTGCATAATAAAGTGTATAGTGAGACAATATACCAGGTCAGAGTAAGGAAAAAAAATATTGCAGGAAATGATAACTTTCCATCTAGGACAATCCTTTGCTATTTTCTTTTTTTTAAGTCAGAGTCTTGTTTTGTTGACCAGGCACAAACACAGTTCACTGGAGCCTGGACATCCACATCAGCCTCCCAAGTACCTGGGACTACAGAAACATGGCCCCATGCTATTTGTTTAATTTTTTTGTAGAGACAAGGTCTCCCTATGTTGCCCAGGCTCATCAAGGACAATTCTTAATAGTTTTGAAATTCCTTTGTCAGTCCCATACAATCTATTTATCTTTCCCCAGGAAAGGATATACATGCATAACTAAAACAACAGGCACATAATTGCAGTAAATTCATAGATTCTAAAGCCTTAAGTCTGAAAGAAGCTTTATAATGATTTTTCAAAGTCCTGTCATTTAATATCATATCTTCTTCATGTTGGAAGAAATATTAGAGAATTTACACAAAAAGTAAGCATTGGATCATATTTATTATACACTCTTTTGTCTGGTTAAAACTAAAATACAGTCTTATTTAAAATTTGATAAAGTATTATTACACTCCAGAAATTAAAAATCAAAATGACATAGAGAAAAGCATTTCTCAATGTTTTCATTTGTGGAAGGTATTCCACAAAATAAATAAATAACATTAGACCATTCCTGCAACTGTATGCAGGCATGAGTTTCTTACTGATATGGATATGATCAATATCCATTTGATCATATTTGTTGTGTAAACATCAGAGTATACTTACACAAACCTGGATGGTATATCCTATTACTCCTAGGCTACAAACCTGTATAGCATGCTATCATACTGAATACTATAGACAATTGTAGCAAAATAGTATTTGTGTCTAAATATATCTAAACATAGAAAACATACAGTAAAAATACAGTATTATAATCTTAAGTGATCACCATCATATATATGGTCTGTTGTTGACCAAAATATCATTACGAAGCATATAACTTTATATGTGTGTGTGTGTGTGTTTGTGTATTTTAAATTACTTAAATTTTATTATTAGAGAATAAGACTTGCTAAGAGTGTTACTGTTTTGAAAACATTTTATGTGTATATATTATAATCTATGTATGTTTTATGTGTGACACATATGTGTACTATATTATCATATATATCCATTCATGGTATAAGAAGAAAAGAAATTTATAGGTAAACCTATAAATAGACATTGGATGATAAAAACAAGTGATCATTAAGGATTAATTTACTCTGATAATAGTATCAAACATAAGCAATATGATGAGAGGATTTCTTTGCCAAATCTAATGGGCAATTATCTGTCCTCATTTTACTCAAACTATCAGCACCTTTCACATAGCTCAGTCCTCCTTTCTTCCTGATTTTCCAATTTAAATTTTATGACAAAACTCTCTTCTGGTCCTCTATTAAGTTGCTGGATGCTACTTTCCAAGCCCTTCTTTTGCTGGTTTTCCTTATCCTCTCACCTCTGAACATGGATATGCCACACCACTGAGCCTTAGTACCTGTATGTCCCGAGGCAAACTCATTTTCTAAATATAGTCCTCATATTCCCAGCATCAACATCAATCAAAACTTGTTAGAAATGCAAATTTCTTAGGTCCACCCATGATTTATAGAACCAGAATCTGAGTGTAGGGCCCAGAAGTCTGTATTTAACAATCTCTCCAGGTGATTCATATACATACTGAAATTTGAAAAGCCATGATATAGGTCACAACATTCAGAACATATAGTTCCAAACCATTTCAAGCTGGTGATCCAGATAATTAATATCTTCAGCCCCATGCTCTCTCTTGAGGTCTTCAGATTAGAATACTGCCCATTTAATGCTATAAATAGCATGACTTCCAGGCACCTCAAAATTAATGCATTCAAGATCCCTGAACTGTTTTCCCTCATCCTCCCAAACAGTTCCCAGTATATCCTAGTACTTAGTACATAGTACGGGTAATACTGATTTATTAAATTAATTTAATGACGTATGAATAGTTCAAATTCTCCAATAAATTATGCTGAAACAGAAAAATTAAAACTATGTTAAATGTATCCAGTAAACCTTAGGCATATCTGGTTGAAAAGAGGGAAAATTTAAGAGCAATCCTACGCTTACAAATATCTATACACAAATAAATGGACCACGTGTAATTAAAAACATACTTGAATCTTTAAAAAATACAACTTAGCTTTAATCTATATCTTTAACACTAGCTCTCCATATTTTGTGGCTCTTGATTAATATACAACAAAGTAAATGTAGGTAGCCCTGAAGAGAAATAACGAGAAACAAAAGGATAAAAAAAATACATAGACACATCCGCATGCAAAAAAGAGTAAGACCACCTTAAATAAATGACTGAAGTTTCCAAGTTGTAATAAATTGTATGCCAAAGTATTGAAAGCGTATATATGGTAGAATGTTTTATACATAGCAGGGGCTTAATTTATTAAATAATGATACGTTTTATCACAGATTTCAATCTTCTTTAAGGAAGCATACACAATGTAAGATTTCTTGAGAGACTGGCAAAATTTCAAATTGCATTACTAATTAGAAAGATTATCAATATTACTAGGGATGGAAATGAATAGATTTTCATTTGGAATAACTGTGCCTGGCCAGGTGTGGTGTCTCACAAAGGTAACCCTAGCACTTCAGAAGGCCAAGAAGGGAGGATCACCTGAAGTCAGGAATTTGAGACCAGCCTGGCCAACATGATGAAACCCCATCTCCACTAAAAATACAAATATTAGCCAGGCCTGGTGGCATGTGCCTATAATCCCACCTACTTGGGAGGCTAAGACAGGAGAATTGCTTGAACCCAGGAGGCGGAGGTTGCAATGATCCAAGATCCTGCCACTGCACTCCAGCCTGGGTGACAGAGCAAGACTCTGTCTAGGAAAAAAAAAAAAAAAAAAAGAGTAACTGTTTCTGTTTCTATAAATTACTTTTGCTTTGCAGTTAGACTGAAAACCTGGAACACTGTTGCATTCTCTCTCTCTCTCTCTCTCTCTCTCTCTCACTTTAATAGTACCTCTTGCATCTTATTTGTTTTTTGACCCTGAGTAACCTAGAAAACTGGGAAGAATTATTTTCCCTCATGTTCACTAGACCAAATTACAGAAATCTGACTCATGTTAATAATAAAAATAATGTATCTTCATTTCAGGAGGATAGCAGATGGGCTCCACATGTAAAGGATATTGATTCAATATTAGTATGGGTTAGTCTTATAAAATATGCCAATAGGTTTTATATTTATCTATTTTCTATATAATACCTTTATCAAAAAAATATGTTGTCAATTGTGGTTTTAAAACACTGAAAACATAGATAAAATTAATGTGCAGTGTACACTTAAGCAGCAGACTGATAACATAAAGTTACCAAATACTTAACATAAGATAGGTTCAAGTTGTGTGTACGTCAGCTCACTAGACATAGTCTGAAAGTTTAATGACTTGTACAAGCATTTATTTAATGACAAATTACATAAAATATGAAATATGGTTTAAAATCACTTATTTGCATTGCTGTTCAGTTGCCAGGGTCCAGCATATTTAGGATTCTACCAAAAAGTAACCAAAGATTCAAAGTATCTTGTCTTTTTTTTTTTTTGACTCCTTACACTCCTTTTCAAATAAAGACTAATATTTGTTCAGAACAGGCATTCATTAAATATTAGTTGTACTAAATTAAAAACAAATGTTATATTAACAGATTTATAACACCTAGATCAAGAAGTACAAGTCCACTAATATACAAGATGAGTAGATGCTTGGATACCACATTTAATAGTGATGCCAAAACTGAAGGGTGTGCAGAAAACAACTGCCAACATTATAAAGATTATGAAAAGTATATATTTTGGAAAACCCTAGAAAGAAGTAAGAAACTTAAGACTGGATATAAATTTTGTAGATGGAGTGGTATAAGCATTTTCAAATTGTCTTTTAAAAACTGTCATATAGAATAAATTAGATTTATTAGGTTTACTTATATTAGAATGGTGTATAATTCCTGATTATTAGAATTGACCTAAACAACACTGTCTGCTTTTTATAAAGTGCCACATTACCTGAAAAATTCAAAAGCAGAGGAAAATATCATTTCTGCCATTGTAGAGAGACTATTGCATTAGGTTGGAGATTGTGCTAGGTGTCCTGAAATATTATTTTTTATTATTTTATAATTATATTATTCTAAATTGTTGAGTAATTGGAGTGCTAAGATACTGAGGAAAGAAACTCTTGAAGCCGTTTTGAGTTTTCAGCTTCCACATTCATTGCCTTTTAATCTTAGTATTCTCACCTGAAATATAATTAACCCCTTTACTGTAATGCTACCTCTTATCTTTTATTACCTTTAAGACCCTGAGGAACCTAAAAAAGTGAGGAAAAACATCTCCACTCATATTCCCAGGAACAGATTATAGAAACTTGAATCATGTAAAAAAAGTAATAATAAAAATTCCACTAATAATGTATGTAAAGCACACTTTGGTTTTTAATATGCCTCTATCTAAAAAAAAGCCCACATATGGTAGTGGTAGTATGGTATTGTAGAATATTAACTTCACGTATTAATTGTTCCTGGACTCATTTTTACCTTTTTCCTTTGCGTAATGAGCTATAATATATGTTCTCAGAGGGCCCGCAATCCTCCCCACGTTCTCTGAGGAGAATAGATGAGAAAACCCGGCAATTTGCTCTGAAATCAATTTTTGTTTTACCCCTGGATTTGAAGGCATACTGCTAAGATATCTGGAATATATTCTAGGTTATACTATGAGTAATTTTCTTTTTTTTTTTTTTAATTTTTTATTGGATTTTAGGTTTTGGGGTACATGAGCAGAGGATGCAAGACAGTTGCGTAGGAACACACATGGCAGTGTGCTTTTCTTTCCTTCTCCCCTTCACCCACATTTGGCATTTCTCCCCAGGCTATCCCTCCCCACCTCCCCCTCCCACTGGCCCTCCCCTTTTCCCCCCAATAGACCCCAGTGTTTAGTACTCCCCTTTCTGTGTCCATGTGTTCTCATTTTTCATCACCCACCTATGAGTGAGAATATGCGGTGTTTCATTTTCTGTTCTTGTGTCAGTTTGCTGAGGATGATGTTCTCCAGATTCATCCATGTCCCTACAAACGACACAAACTCATCATTTCTGATTGCTGCATAATATTCCATGGTGTATATGTGCCACATTTTTCCAATCCAGTCTATTATCAATGGGCATTTGGGTTGATTCCAGGTCTTTGCTATTGTAAACAGTGTACATGTGTCCTTATAGTAGAACGATTTATAGTCTTTTGGATATATACCCAGTAATGGGATTGCTGGGTCAAATGGAATTTCTATTTCTAAGGCCTTGAGGAATCGCCACACTGTCTTCCACAATGGTTGAACTAATTTACACTCCCACCAGCAGTGTAAAATTGTTCCTTTTTCTCCACATCCTCTCCAGCATCTGTTGTCTCCATATTTTTTAATGATCGCCATTCTAACTGGCGTGAGATGGTATCTCAATGTGGTTTTGATTTGCATCTCTCTGATGACCAGTGACGATGAGCATTTTTTCATATGATTGTTGGCCTCATATATGTCTTCTTTCGTAAAGTGTCTGTTCATATCCTTTGCCCACTTTTGAATGGGCTTGTTTGTTTTTTTCCTGTAAATCCATTTGAGTTCTTTGTAAATTCTGGATATCAGCCCTTTGTCAGACGGGTAAACTGCAAAAACTTTTTCCCATTCTGTTGGTTGCCGATCCACTCTAGTGACTGTTTCTTTTGCCGTGCAGAAACTGTGGAGTTTCATTAGGTCCCATTTGTCTATTTTGGCTTTTGTTGCCAATGCTTTTGTTGTTTTGGTCATGAAGTCCTTGCCTACTCCTATGTGCTGAATGGTTTTGCCTAGATTTTCTTCTAGGGTTTTTATGGTGTTAGGTCTTATGTTTAAGTCTTTAATCCATCTGGAGTTAATTTTAGTGTAAGGTGTCAGGAAGGGGTCCCATTTCTGCTTCTGCACATGGCTAGCCAGTTTTCCCAACACCATTTATTAAACAGGGAATCCTTTCCCCCTTGCTTGTTTTTGTCAGGTTTATCAAAGATTGTATAGTTGTAGATATGTTGTGTTGCCTCCGGTGCCTCTGTTTTGTTCCATTGGTCTATATCTCTGTTTTGGTACCAGTACCATGCTGTTTTGATTACTGTAGCCTTGTAGTATAGTTTGAAATCCGGTAGTGTGATGCCCCCCGCTGTGTTCTTTTGGCTTAGAATTGACTTGGCTATGCGGGCTCTCTTTTGGTTCCATATGAAGTTCATGGTGGTTTTTTCCAGTTCTGTGAAGAAAGTCAATGGTAGCTTGATGGGTATAGCGTTGATTCTGTACATTACTTTGGGCAGTATAGCCATTTTCACGATATTAATTCTTCCTAACCATGAACATGGAATGTTTCTCCATCTGTTTGTGTCCTCTCTGATTTCGTTGAGCAGTGGTTTGTAGTTCTCCTTGAAGAGGTCCCTTACGTTCCTTGTGAGTTGTATTTCAAAGTATTTTATTCTTGTTGTAGCAATTGTGAATGGCAGTTCGTTCTTGATTTGGCTTTCTTTAAGTCTGTTATTGGTGTAGACGAATGCTTGTGATTTTTGCACATTGATTTTATATCCTGAGACTTTGCTGAAGTTGCTTATCAGTTTCAGGAGTTTTTGGGCTGAGGTGATGGGGTCTTCTAGGTATACTATCATGTTGTCTGCAAATAGAGACAATTTGACTTCCACCTTTCCTATTTGAATACACTTTACTTCTTTTTCTTGCCTGATTGCTCTGGCTAGAACTTCCAGTACTATATTGAATAGGAGTGGTGAAAGAGGGCATCCTTGTCTAGTGCCAGATTTCAAAGGGAATGCTTCCAGTTTTTGTCCATTCAGTATGATATTGGCTGTTGGTTTGTCATAAATAGCTTTTATTACTTTGAGATGCGTTCCATCGATACCGAGTTTATTGAGGGTTTTTAGCATAAGGGGCTGTTGAATTTTGTCAAATGCCTTCTCTGCGTCAATTGAGATAATCATGTGGTTTTTGTTTATGGTCCTGTTTATGTGGTGAATTACGTTGATAGACTTGCGTATGTTGAACCAGCCTTGCATTCCCCGGATGAATCCTACTTGATCATGGTGAATAAGTTTTTTCATTTGCTGTTGCATTCAGCTTGCCAATATTTTATTGAAGATTTTTGCATCTATGTTCATCATGGATATTGGCCTGAAGTTTTCGTTTCTTGTTGGGTCTCTGCCGGGTTTTGGTATCAGGATAATATTGGTCTCGTAAAATGATCTGGGATGTATTCCCTCTTTTTGGATTGTTTGAAATAGTTTTAGAAGGAATGGTACCATCTCCTCTTTGTGTGTCTGGTAGAATTCGGCTGTGAACCCGTCTGGACCTGGGCTTTTTTTGTGTGGTAGGCTCTTAATTGCTGCCTCGACTTCTGACCTTGTTATTGGTCTATTCATAGTTTCAGCTTCCTCCTGGTTTAGGCTTGGGAGGACACAGGAGTCCAGGAATTTATCCATTTCTTCCAGGTTTACTAGTTTATGTGCATAGAGTTGTTTGTAATATTCTCTGATGATGGTTTGAATTTCTGTGGAGTCTGTGGTGATTTCCCCTTTATCATTTTTTATTGCATCTATTTGGTTGTTCTCTCTTTTATTTTTAATCAATCTGGCTAGTGGTCTGTCTATTTTGTTGATCTTTTCAAAAAACCAGCTCTTGGATTTATTGATTTTTTGAAGGGTTTTTCGTATCTCAATCTCCTTCAGTTCAGCTCTGATCTTAGTTATTTCTTGTCTTCTGCTGGTTTTTGAGTTTTTTTGATCTTGCTCCTCTAGCTCTTTCAATTTTGATGATAGGGTGTCAATTTTGGATCTCTCCATTTTCTTCATATGGGCACTTATTGCTATATACTTTCCTCTAGAGACTGCTTTAAATGTGTCCCAGAGGTTCTGGCACGTTGTGTCTTCGTTCTCATTGGTTTCGAAGAACTTCTTTATTTCTGCCTTCATTTCATTGTTTACCCAGTCAACATTCAAGAGCCAGTTGTTCAGTTTCCATGAAGCTGTGCGGTTCTGGGTTGGTTTCTGTATTCTGAGTTCTAACTTGATTGCACTATGGTCTGAGAGGCTGTTTGTTATGATTTCAGTTGTTTTGCATTTGTTGAGCAGTGCTTTACTTCCAATTATGTGGTCAATTTTTGAGTAGGTGTGATGTGGTGCTGAGAAGCATGTATATTCTGTGGATTAAGGGTGGAGAGTTCTGTAAATGTCTATCAGGTTTGCTTGCTCCAGGTCTGAGTTCAAGCCTTGGATATCCTTGTTGATTTTCTGTCTGGTTGATCTGTCTAATATTGACAGTGGAGTGTTAAAGTCTCCCACTATTATTGTGTGGGAGTCTAAGTCTCTTTGTAAGTCATTAAGAACTTGCGTTATGTATCTGGGTGCTCCTGCATTGGGTCCATATATGTTTAGGATCGTTAGCTCTTCTTGTTGTATTGATCCTTTTACCATTATGTAATGGCCTTCTTTGTCTCTTTTGATCTTTGTTGCTTTAAAGTCTATTTTATCAGAGATGAGAATTGCAACTCCTGCTTTTTTTTTGCTTTCCATTTGCTTGGTAAATCTTCCTCCATCCCTTTATTTTGAGCCTTTGTGTATCCTTGCATGTGAGATGGGTTTCCTGTATACAGCACACTGATGGGTTTTGGATTTTTATCCAATTTGCCAGTCTGTGTCTTTTGATTGGTGCATTTAGTCCATTTACATTTAGGGTTAATATTGTTATGTGTGAATTTGATACTGCCATTTTGATGCTAAGTGGCTGTTTTGCCTGTTGGTTGTTGTAGATTCTTCATTATGTTGATGCTCTTTAACTTTTAGTGTGATTTTGGAATGGCTGGTACTGGTTGATCCTTTCTATGTGTAGTGCCTCTTTTAGGAGCTCTTGTAAAGCAGGCCTGGTGGTGACAAAATCTCTGAGTACTTGCTTGTTCGCAAAGGATTTTATTTTTCCTTCACTTCTGAAGCTCAGTTTGGCTGGATATGAAATTCTGGGTCGAAAGTTCTTTTCTTTAAGAATGTTGAATATTGGCCCCCACTCTCTTCTGGCTTGTAGTGTTTCTGCCGAGAGATCTGCTGTGAGTCTGATGGGTTTCCCTTTGTGGGTAACTCGACCTTTCTCTCTGGCTGCCCTTAGTATTTTCTCCTTTATTTCCACCTTGTTGAATCTGACGATTATGTGCCTTGGGGTTGCTCTTCTTGCGGAATATCTTTGTGGTGTTCTCTGTATTTCCTGCATTTGAGTGTTGGCCTGTCTTGCTAGGTGGGGGAAATTTTCCTGGATGATGTCCTGAAGAGTATTTTCCAGCTGGGATTCATTCTCTTCGTCCCCTTCTGGTACACCTATCAAACGTAGGTTAGGTCTTTTCACATAGTCCCACATTTCTTGGAGACTTTGTTCATTCCTTTTTGTGCTTTTTTCTCTAATCTTGGTTTTCTCGTTTAATTTCATTGAGTTGGTCTTCGACTTCATATATTCTTTCTTCTGCTTGGTCAATTTGGCTATTGAAACTTGTGCATGCTTCGCGAAGTTCTCGTATTGTGTTTTTCAGCTCCTCTAATTCATTCATATTCCTCTCTAAGTTATCCATTCTTGTTATCATTTCCTCATATCTTTTTTTAAGTTCCTTAGTTTCTTTGCATTGATTTAATACATGTTCTTTTAGCTCACAAAAGTTTCTCATTATCCACCTTCTGAAGTCTAGTTCCGTCATTTTGTCACAGTCATTCTCCGTCCAGCTTTGCTCCCTTGCTGGTGAGGAGTTTTGGTCCTTTCTAGGAGGCGAGGTGTTTTGGTTTTGGGTGTTTTTCTCCTTTTTTCACTGGTTTCTTCCCATCTTTGTGGGTTTATCCGCTTGTCGTCTGTGTAGTTGCTGACTTTTTGATTGGGTCTCTGAGTGGACACCCAGATTTTTGATGATGAAGTATTTCTGTTACTTGGTTTTTCTTCTACCAGCCTAGCCCCTTCGCTGTATGACTGCTGAGGTCCACTCCAGGCCCTGCTTGTCTGGGGTGCATCTCTAGTAGCTGTGGCACAGTGAGGGATGCTACCTGTTTCTTTTTCTGCTATCTTTGTCCCAGGATGATGCCTGCCAAATGTCAGTCTTTTGGATATAGAGGGGTCAGGGAGCTGCTTGAGGAGACAGACTGTACTTTTTTGGAGCTCAATTGCTGAGCTGTGAGCTCTGTTGTTCATTCAGGGCTGTTAGGCTGCTATGTTTGATTCTGCTGCAACAGAGGTTATTAAAAATAACCTTTTTTTCTCAAATGCTCTGTGTTGGGGGTATTGGGCTTTATTTTTCGATGTCTGTTGAGGTGTCCTGCCCAGCTAGGAGGCAGACTAGCCACTGTTTGGCTGCCGAGGCTCCCCCTGCTGTTGTGTGATTCGCCCTGTTCCTGCAGGCTCTGCTGTGGTCTCCGCCACGCCCTGCGGCGGAGTCTCTTCATTGTAGCGTGTTGCCTCGGCAACAGCAGGCTGCGTCAGCAGTGGGCGTGTATCTCAGTAGGGACGGGTTGCCTCGGCAACAGAAGGCTGCGTCAGCAGTGGGCGTGTATCTCCGTAGGGACGGGTTGCCTCGGCAACGGCTGGCTGCGTCAGTAGTGGGCGTGTATCTCAGTTGGGGTGGGTTGCCTCGGTAGTGGTGGACGCCCCTCCCCCACAGAGTGTCTCGGACCGTCTGCTCGGGATAGTTTGAAATCGCGGTTTTGTTCGTCCCACTGGGTATCCCAAACGATCTGTCCCTGCAATCCCCTGGGCTGGCCTACTGTCCAAGTCTCGTTCAATCTCAAGTCCAGCCCTCTCAAGTCTCAGGTTGCCGGTTCAACAGGGCACCCAGACAAGCACGCCCTGTAGGGATTTCTGGGTAGGGCCGGCCGCCGTGGCCCCGACTGCCGGCTTCACCAGGCAGACCTACTGCCTGGCGTCCCGTGTCTTTTTTATACTTGGGAGTTTCCCCGTTCTGTGGGCAACAAAGATCAGTCTGGAAATGCAGCTCTGACTCACCTGTTTGTGGATTCAACGAGAGCTCCAATCCTGGGTTGTTCTCACAGCGCCATCTTGAGTCCTCCCCCATACTATGAGTAATTTTCAAAGTAACAATAGAAAGTTTAAAATTCAGGTATTTTGGGAGAGATAAGTTCAGCAGTTTGACTTCAGTGAAACTGCTTAGAATCACAGTTGGTAATTTTAAAGATGTTTAATATAATTGTTGACCCCTGCAAATAATGATGGTTTAAAGGTTACCTATCATTTATCACAGAAAACATTTATATAGTAACTAAGTTTCTAAGGTAGTTTTTTTCTCATCAAGTCTATTTATGAATTCATTAGTTTGTTCACTCAATGTCTTTTGATTGTCAACCCTATTCTAGTCATTGCTTTGATATTGGGGGTTAAATTGTGAATAATATAGAAAGTGGAAAGATGCAAAATAAAGGACAAGATATTTGATGTAATTCAGAAGATGAATTTGATTGAAGCATAGGATATGCTTTGGAGGCAGGTCTTAGAAGTGAGATTGGTGAAGTAAGCAGAGGCCACCTTATGAGAAACATCAGGTTATAGAATTCAGATCAAAAAAATTTTAATCAATAGTGTGATGTAATTTTTATGTTGAAAAGAGCACTGCATAAAATAATTCAATATTAGAAACTTCTACAGAATAAGTGTTCCATGAGATTAAAAGTTTGATTATCTTAACTTTATGAAGGGAGGAGTATATAAATGTTGGAGTAAGAACACACTGGTGTTCAGAAAGCAGGGGAGCCATTGGAGGCAGAGAAAAAGTGTGAGGTCAGAGTGGAAATCCAGGAAGCCAGGGTAAAGAAAACGGTGTTCTAGATGGGTGAATTGTAAGTAAATTGGCGATAAGTATAATTTAGAACAGCCCTATTCAATAGAAGTATGATATGAGATGTTTAGGTAATTTTCTGGTAGCTACACTAAAAAAGGATAACGAAGCAATTGAAATTAACTTAATAATATTATATTAAAATTGAAATATAATCATTTCACGTGTAGTCAATGTAAAAAAATTCTCAAGGGAATGTTTTATGTATAATTTTATAACAAATTATTCAAAATTTAAATCTCAATTCAAATACTAAAATTACATCAGAAAAAATTCACCAGTAGTTAGAATTCATAAAACTTACAGTTTAAAAAATATATTTACATACACTAGTTATTCCAAATGTACTTCAGTGTTTTCCAATAACCAAAATGAATATCAGTTCAAACATTTCAATTTAAATTAAGAAAAAATAAATCTGCAAAATTTAAAATTCAGTTTTCCGTTTCACTGGTCATATTTTGGTTACTCAATAACCGTATGGAGCTATTGTCTGTCCTTTAGTGTAGTGCAGATTTGCAACATACATTTTTAAAAAGAACTGAGAGCATTTGTTGTGGCATTTGTCAAGGTGGATGAGGGAGATGAAATGGGGAAGTCTGAAACTCGGTTTTCCAGTTTAGGCAATTTATTGCATAGTGGAATCTTCATGGAGATAGAGAAGGCAGAAGGAGGAGCGTTTGTTTAAGAATAAGGGAGACCAGAATGCTAATAACTCAAATAGTGACTGCAGTTTTCTTTTTTTATATATTTATTATTTATTATATATTCTTTTTTATATGTTTATTATATATATATTAAATTACTTTTTTATTTTAACTTATACTTTAGGTTTGAGGGTACATGTGAAGGTTTGTTACATTGGTAAACTCAAGTCATGGAGGTTTGCTGTACAGACTATCTCACCCCCCAGGTATCAAGCCCAGCACCCAACAGTCATCACTTCTGCTTCTCTCCCTCTTCCCATCCTTCTCCTCCAAGTAGATCCCAGTGTCTGTTGTTTCCTTCTTTGTGTTCGTAAGTTCTTATCATGTAGCTTCCACTTATTAATGAGACCATGCAGTAGTTGGTTTTCTGTTTCTGTGTTAAGTCGCTAAGGAGAATAGCCTTCAGTTCCATCCATGTTCCCACAAAAGACATGATCTCATTCCTTTTTGTGACTGCATAGTATTCTATGCTGTATACGTACCATATTTTCTTTATCCAATCTGTCATTGATGGGTACTTAGGACAATTCTATGTCTTTGTTATTGTGAATAGTGCTGCAGTGAATATTTGTGTGCATGTGTCTTTATGGTAGAATGATCTGTATTTCTCTGGTTATATATGCAGTAATGGGATTGCTGGGTCAAATGGTAGTTTTGTTTTTAGCTCTTTCAGGTATCACCATTCTGCTTTCCACAATCATTCAGTTTATTTGCACTACCACCAACAGTGTATAAGTGTTTCTTTTTCTCCACAATCTCACCAGCATCTGTTATTTTTTGACTTTTTAAAAATAGTCATTCTGACTGGTGTCAGATTGTATCTCATTGTGGTTTTGATTTGCATTCCTCCAGTGGTCGACAATACTGGGCTTTTTTCATATGCTCGTTGGCTGCATGTAGGTCTTCTTTTGAGAAGTGTCTGTGAACATAAATTTCAACTCCAATTGTAGTAGAGTGCATTGAAACTTTCTAGTACATTTCTGAAAACTTAGTGGTTATTCATTAAATTATTAAGTAATAAAATATGACAGTTTTCATTTCATTTCTCCATTCTAAAACTGCTCCCCTGCACTACTCTATTTTAAAAGTGTTAAATTGGTGAGTGTTTCTTTTGCTGGCTTCTCATCTGCCAAATCATTAGTCTTCATTGTTCCTCATTCTGGCATATTTCCTACCAGTTGCTTTCCCTGGAACTTTATTTCATAAGTTTATGATTCTGTCATTAGAGGGATTCAGATTACTAACAAATATTAATGCAATTATGGATACGTTGTGCCTTTCATAAATAATTCAGTGATGTTCACCCTACTTTTAAGGGAAGACCTAACAAAATGAATGTGCTGACAAAATGGTAACTTAATTTGTAGGAAGAGTAAAGCAATGTAGGTTAAGTAGTTCATGTATCAATGTTTACAAGTGGTTTAGATGGTTTAGATTTCATTAATTTCAATTACAGTTAATCATGAAAATCAAAAAGGCATAGGTAATGAATATTTATTGATAATTATATATGTGAGAAAATTTTAAAAGGTTCTACTGGTAAATCCTTGCGGAAAATGATATATTATGATTTCTATTTCCAAAAGAAGAAAATATAGCCTGGATTAAGAGATAGAAACCTAGTCTGTATGACATTAAAGTGAATTTTATCTTTTTGTTGTTGGTTGGTTGGTTGGTTTTTCTCAATAGGCATTTTATTTTGAATAGTTTTAGGTTTTCAGGAAAAAATCAAAGATAATACAGTTTCCATACGCATTAATACACATTTTATCTTACATTAGTATGGCACACTTGTCACAATTAATGAACCAATACTAGTAAGTTATTATTATTAAAGTAATACTAAGAAAGTATTTCTGTAGTTTTTACTTCATGTTTATCATCTTGTTTCTTTAGGCTACTCTTGGCTATGACAGTTTCTCAAACTTTCCTTGTTTTAGATGACTGTTTTGATATTTTGTAGACTGTCCCTCAATTTGGATTTTTCTGATCTATTTCTCCTGAATAGACTTGAATTATATGTTTTGAAGAAGATGACAGACGTAAAGTGCCCTTTTTATCACAGCAATCAAGGGTGCATACACTGTTAATGTTGACCTTAATCACTTGGCTGAGGTAGTGCTTGTGAGGTTCTCTACCATAAAGTTACATTTTTATTGCTCTTTCCATACTGTAATCTTTGCAAAGAAGTCATGACCCAAAGGCTACACTTCACAAGTGGGAAGTTATGCTCTACCATCTTAGGGAAGAGTGTCTATGCAAATTTTGGCATTCTTCTGCATGGGAGATTTGTCTATTCTCTCCCATTTATTTATTCAACAATTAATTAATTGTTAGTATAGTCTCATGTATATTTATTTTCTGGTGCAAGAAAATGCTTCAAGTTCTTCTTGTATATTTTCTGCCCCAGACCTGGAATATGTCCTTTCTCCAAAGAGCTCTGGTTCCTTTCATTAGACAATGGTAGTAAAAAGTGACATCTGGGTGCTAGATATACTTAGTATTATTGATGTATTTCACCTCTAAACCCTCTCAGCTGATAGAGCTAGAGAATATATTATATGTGTCTACAATTACTGATTTTTCTTTTTTTGAGATGGAGTCTTGCTCTGTCCCCCAGGCTGGAGTACAGTGGCGCGATCTCGGCTCACTGCAACCTCTACCTCCCAGGTTCAAGTGAGTCTCCTGCCTCAGCCTTCTGAGTAGCTGAGATTATAGGCACCCACCACCACAACTGGCCAATACTTGTATTTTTAGTAGAGACAGGGTTTCTCCATGTTGGCCAGTCTGGTCTCAAACTCCTGATTTCAGGTGATCCGCCCGCTTAGGACTTTCAAAGTGCTGGGATTACAGGTGTAAGCCACTGCACCCGGTGGTGTTTTTAATTCCATTATACAGTTATAGTAGCTTCAGAATTATTAACCTGTACACCTATGGGAAGAAAGTTTATCAGTTTCCAAAATTACTAAGGTCAGCAACTTTTCACCCACTTTCTTTAGTAAAGCTATTCCATATATTTGTGATATAGGTTCTTTTTACATACATATTCTTGTCTTATTCACTGTTTCATATAAAGATACCCCAAAACTTCTAAATAAATTTTCAAAATTTGCATTTGTCAAAGTTCAGTCTTTGTGTTCCAAAATTCTATGGGTTTTGACAAAGTCATAGGGTCATTTATTCACCATTATAGTATCACATAGAGGAGTTTCCAGGCTCTTAAAAATTTCCTGTGCTTTAACTATTTAAACTTCCTCCCACACAAACCCCTGGTACTACTCTGTTTACTGGTTATAAAGTTTTGCATCTTTCAGAATATCATATAATGGAATGTTACTAAATATAACTTTTTCAGACTGGCTTTTTTGTTGTTGTTGTTTTACTTAGAAATATGCATTTAAGATTCATTTATGTCTTTGGGTAGCTTAATACATCATAAACTTATTTATACTTTTGCATGAATTAAATCATATATTTGTACCTTTTATCATGAGTAGTATTTCTTAATATTCTTCTGTGTAGATACACTGCATTTTTTTTTTGACACATTCACCTATTGGACATCTAAATTGCTTACACATTGGGCAATTATGAACAGAGCTGTGATCAGTGTTCCCATTCAGATTTTGTGTGTGGATGTGAGTTTTCAAGTGAGTTCGGTATATAAGAGCAAATTTGCTGGATTGTATGAGAAGAATATGATTAACATTGTAATAAGTTGTAAAATTGTCTTCCAATGTGGCTCAGCATTTTACATTTTCATCAGCAATGAATGAGAGTTTTTATTGCTCCACATCCTCCTGGCATTTGGTGATGTTAAGCTTTGGACGTTAGCCTTTATAACAGGTATGTAGTAGTATCTACTTGTTGTTTTTGCTGTCCTCTAATGACAAGTGATGATATCATTTCATATGCTTACTTGCCATCTGTATGTCTCCTTTGTTTGATCAATACCCTTGCCAGTTTTTGGGTGAGATTATTTACCCTTTGTTCAGCTTTTGTCCCTTTTTACATTTTGGACAACAGTCTTTATCAGAGATATGTTGTGCAAATATATTCTCCAAATTAGTAGCTCAGTTTATATTCTCCTTGTTAAGAGAATATACTGTGACATTAAAGTTCATTTCATAGTTTTTGTAGGTTGAGGTTGGGTGTTTTTAAGAGATATTTCAGTTTAAAATTTACAGAGAAATAATAAAAGATAATACAGAGTTTCCAAATGTAAAAATACACATAACATTTTACATTAGTTAGATATTGTAAAGAGAATATAAAGATGCTGTTGTCTTTCACAGAGCAGAAGACTTAATTTTTAAGAATTCAACTTAACTGTTGTTTGCTTTCACATGTCATGATTTTGGTGTTGTCTCTAAAAACCCATTGCTAAACTCAAAAATCACTTAGATTTCCTCCTATGCTTTCTATTGAAGTTTTATAGTTTTGCATTTTACGTTGAGCTATAGGATCCCTTTTGAATGAATATATGTGAAAGGCATAAGATCTGTGTCCAGATTTAATTTCTTCATTTAATCAGTTTTTTGCTTTGTCAAAAATCCATTGACAATGTTTCTGTGGGTCTACTTGTGAAATCTTTGTTGTTTTATTGATCCATGTATGTATTATTTTGCCAATATCTCACTGTTTTAATTAATTTTATAATGTGGTAAAAATGGGGTAATGTGAGTCTTCTAAATTTGTTCTTCTTATTCAGTATTATGTTGCCTGTACTAGGTCTTTTTCCTTTCCATATACACTTCAAAATTAGTCTGTCAATATCTACAAAATATCTTGGTAAGATTTGATTGAAATTGTGTTGATCTTATAGACCAATTGGGAAAAACTTAGCTCTTACCACTCTTTATTCTTTCAATCCATGAATATGGAATATATGTCCATTTATTTAGAATGTCTTTGATTTCATTCATCACTGTTTTGCATATTTTCACATATGAATCCTGTACATATTTTGCTAGATTTATATGTAGGTATTTCTTTTTTTCATGCTATTATACTTTTTTAAATTTTAAATTCCAATATTTCATTGCTGGTGTAAAGGAAAGCATTTGACTTTACTATATTAACTGTGAATCATCCTGCATCATGGCTATATTCAATTATCAATTTCTAGAGTATTTTTGTAGATTATTTTGGATTTTAGACATAGATATTCATGTTATCTTAAAGGGAAAAAAGCACATTTATTCCCTCATTTTATAAACCTGTATATATTGTTTTAGTCTTTCTCCTTTCCTTCCCTCCCTCCCTCCTTCCCTCTCTCCCTCCCTGCCTTCCTTTCTTCCTGTTTCTCTCTTTTTTCTTTTTCTTCCTTTCTTTCTTGTTTTTCTCTTCCTTCCTTTCTTTCTTTTCTTCTTTTTCCTCTTATTTCACTAGCTAGGACTTCTAATACAATAGTAAATAGGTATTGTTGTAACAACATATTTGTCTTTGTTGTGATTTTAGGGAGAAAGCATCAAGTCTCTCTACATCAAGTATGATATTAGCTGCATGTTTTTACAGATGTTGGTTTTCAAGTTGAGGAAGGTCCTCTTATTCTCAGTTTGCTGATAGTTTTTGTTGTGAATGGGTAATGGAATTTGTTTGATACTTTGTCTGAATAAATGTATATGATCATATGATTTTTCTTCTTCAGCATATTGATATTATATATTTCACTGGTTGACTTTTGAATATTTAACCAGCCTGGCATGTCCAGGGCAAATCTAAATTGTTTGCCGGTATAATTATTTGTATACATTGTTGCATACAATTTGCTGATGTTTTGTAGATTTTTACATTGATGTTAAGAAAGATATTAGTCTGTAGACCTCCTTTCTTGTAATGCCTTCATCTGATTTGTATTTTAGGATATGCAGTCCTTATAGAATGTGTTATGAAATATTGCCATGATGTCTATTTTCTGGGCTTTATAACATGCTTATGAAAAGCTAAGTGAAAACCTCTGAGCTAGGTGTTTTGTGTATTGAAAAGTTTTAGATTATTGTTTCATTTTTAATAGGTTTAAATATATGCAAGTTATCTACATATAGTTTTATAAACATTTCTAGCTTGTGTCTTTCAAAGAGTTTGTACATTTTATCTAAGTTATCTAATTTATGGGCATAAAGTCGTTAATAGTATTTTTTTAACATTTTAATATCCATGCAATCACTAGTGCTAATTCCACTATGAGATTTCTTTTTGCTATTTGATTAGATAGAGTTTTACATTTTCATTGATTTTTTTTCAAGGAACTTACATTTAGTTTCTTTGATTTTCCCATGGTTTTCAATTTTGTTTAATTTTATTATTTATTTTCTGCTGTTTGCTTTAGGCTTACATTGTTTTTCTTTAGTTTCCTAAAGTGAGAGTTTATATTATTGGTTTTATTTCTTTCTTCTTCTCTGATATATACATATATATGTATATGTCAGTATATATTTAATACTATAACTCTTCCTCTAAACACTACTTCCATTGCATCCCACTCATTTTCTTAGGATGTATTTTTAACAGTTATTTCAAAATAACTTAAAATGTTTCTTGAGACTTTTCATTTGAAGCATGTGCCATTTATAAGTGTGCTGTTTGATTTCTAAATATATTTTATATTACTGATATCTAATTTAGTTCCATTGTAGTCTAAGAACATGCTTTATGTGATTACTATTATTTTAAATGTTTTGAGGTATGTTTTATAACTCAGAATGTGATTTATCTTTCTGAGTTCTTCATTTGAGCTTGAGAAAAAATGTGTATGGTGTTGTGGTCAGTTGGAGTATTGTACAGTTAACAAATAGATCAAGTTGGTTGATGTGTTGTTCAGGTCATCTTTATCCTCACAGAATTTTTTTCTTGTCTGATCTACAAATTACTAACCAAGAAATAATGAAGTCTTCAGCTATAATAGTGAATTTCCCTACTTTCCTTTCAGACTGCCAATTTTGTCCTCATATTTTGTTTCTCTAGTTAAGTGCACCTATGTATAATATTTTTATTTCTTACTGGGAAATTGACTTCCTTGTATGACTGTGTCCCTCTTTATCCTTAAACAGTTCCCTGATTCTGAAATCTGCTCTGTCTGAAATTAATAATTACTGCAGCTTTCTTTTGACTGGTGCTTGCACCATATATTTTTCTCCATCTTGTTTTTTGTAACAATTAATTAGTGTTTTTCTTTAAACAGGGTTTCTTGTAGACAACATATAGGTGCATCTTGTTTTGGTTTCTAACCATTCTGATAATCTATGTCTTTTAATTGATATATATGGACAATTCTCATTAAAGTAATTGTTGATATAGTTGGATTAATATCAACCATATTTGTAAATGTTTGATTTCAATGCATTTTTCTTATTTTTGCCTGCTTTTTCTCCCTTACCTTGTTTTAACTGAATATTTTGTATGATTCCATTTTCTATTTTCTCACACTTATTTTTATTTAAAAATAGAGATATACATACAGCATATAATACACTTTTTAATTAATCAAAATTCATCTTTAAATAATAGAATATTCCTAATTGCTTTCTCCCATCCCTGGTGAAATTATCATTAACTGACTGTCATTAATGCCACTTATCAATAGGTTATATTCATCCCATACATTGTCACTATTATTATTTTAAACAAACACTATTATTATTTTAAACAAACACCTCGCCTTTAGATCAAATAAGAAGAAACATAAGAGTTTGTTTTAACATCATTTATTCCTTCTCTAAAATTCTTCCTTTCTTTACTCACTTAAAAGTTTCTAAACTACAGCATTTTTTCTGCCTGAAGAAGTACTTTTGACTTTCTTTTAGGATATATTTGCTGATGATGAATTCTCTGTTTTTTGTTTGTTTGTTTGTTTGTTTTAGAACAATTTATTTCTTCATACTGAAGGACATTTTTTCTGGATATAGAATTCCACATTGCTGTTTTGTGTTTTTCATTTTCATTTTGTTTCAATACTTTAAAAATTTCACTGAACATTTTTTGCTTACATAGTTTCTAACAGAAAGTTTGCTTTGATTCTTATCCTTGTTGCTTTATAGATATTTCTATCTCTGACTTTTTCAAGTATCTCCCTAATTTTTCAATATAATAGGAATAAGTTATTTGTTTTGAAGTCTTCGGGGGTTAGTATTTAGATATTTATCAATGCTTCCTGAACACCCTGGATCTGTGGTTCTGAGTATGTCATGAATTTTGGAAAATTCTCAATCAATATTATTTAAAAAATTTCTTCTTTTCTTTTCTTTCTTTCTTCTCCTTCTGACATTCTGAATGTGTGTTACACATTTTCCCCCCACAGTTACACATTCTGTTCTTTTTTTCTTTCATTTTTCATCTTTTTTCTCTTTTTATTTCAGATTGCTAAATTTGATGCCCCAGTTTAAGCATTTTCTTTAAGTTGTTCCTTCCCACATAGTCGTTTAGAGCTTTAACTAACTCTAGGTTTTGTATTTCCAAACATAACTGTTAAGTGCTTTTGTATTCTTTATAAGATATTCCTCAAAATTCTCTGTTTCCCAAAGGATGCAATCTCTAAAACTTAGTATCTAGTTTTCTTTTATTCCAACCAAGACATGCTGAGAAATCAGCCATATTTCCTAAATTCTTGTTTATTTTGAAATTTTATATATTTTTTCTGCTTGGTGTTCCACTGCCTAGAAATCTAATCATATCAGTAACCTAAGCAACCACCCAAATTTTTCAAGCCATCACTTACTAAATCTGAACTCATTGGTTCAGTAAGTTTACAGTTGTGTGTGTGTGTGTGCACACACACATATAATGGCATTTGAACAATATAATGATGAATATTCAAATTTTATTCTTTTTTTGAGAAGAAGTCTCACTCTGTTGCCCAGGCTGGAGTACAGTAGCATGATCTCAGGTCACTGCAACCTCCACCTCCTGGGTTTAAGTGATTCTCCTGCCTCAGCCTCCTGAGTAGCTGTGATTACAGGCACCAGCCACCACACCCAGTTAATATTTGTATTTTTAGTAGAGACAGGGTTTTACCATGTTGGCCAGTCTGGTCACAAAATCCTGACCTCAAGTGAGTCTTGGCCTCCCAAAGTACTGGGATTACTAGTGTGAGCCACCCTTCCTGGCCAAATTTTATTCTTTTATTACATGAATTTTAGTCTCTAAACTCCAGAAAATGTAAACGCAAACATAAGAAATTACATAATTTGACTAAAAAAGAAGAGTGAATTTTTGTGTCCTTAAATATCTTGCATATTAAGATTACTATTTGAGACAATGTTCTACATATAATTTAAAAAATATCATAGAGTTATGTAAAATGTAAAAGACATTGTTTATTTCCTATTTGATTTTTACATAAAAAATAGAATAATTTCTTCAGATCCTAATCCATATACTTGACAAGAACACAATCGATAATAAAATTTTCTTATTCTTCATATTCCATATGCTTCAAATGACTTCCAGCAGTTTTCTTGGTGTAGGTGAGTTCTGTGTCCGTGAGGGGTGTTTCATACATTTTTGTCTCACAAAATGTGGTTGTATAATATTTGGGAGTTGGAACAATTTCCATTTCACTGTGCATGGAAAACAACCTGCATGGAAAGTTGAGTTAACTGACAAGACATATTTCAATTGCCCTTTTGTTTGGATATCCCAAACATCTGCCTAACTGACTGGCCTTGCTCTCCTCCCGTGCTCAACAAGTCTATCTTGCCGTCTCATTTTCATCAAAATGCAAATTCATTAGCTACTCAAAATTAAAGTATTGTGTGAGAAAAATTAGAACACAGTTATTTCTTTCTTTCTAACATTGAGGATAATTGGCATTTCATTTCATACTATTTTAGTGTTTCAGATGTATGTCATGGTTATGGCTTACTGCTGGTATATGCAAACTTTATAAATGTGTGACCTCTGGGATATACAGCGGGATCATTAATTTTATGCACAAATTAAAAAATTTACCTTCAAATTATTATTAAATTTCAGACTAACATAAATTTAGATGGCTATTTTAATCTATTGATTAATTTTAGTAGAAGTTGTTACATGAAGATGAATGATTGAGGACAATCAGATATCAACATAGTTTCTTATGTAGGCCATATTCTAGTAATTTTAACCTTACTTTGATAAAACTCAAAGTATAAAACCTGCTCTCATTTTTGGTACAAGAGCTGAATATCATCTATTTAAATACATAGACATAATTAAAATTAAGCAACAGATGGGCAGCCTATGGAAACATTTTGAGCTCTGGAACCCAGTAAGTCACTCTAGTGCTGGGTTACTAGCAACTAAATCATGTCAAAATGTTAAATTCAACTTGTGGTTAAACACCAAATGGCTGTTTATTTATAGTCTTACCTGAGTGTTCTGCTACAACTAAAAAAAAAGGTAGAGCTTCTGCTCCTCCAACTGGTAGTCATGCAAAATAAATTTACAACTTAATTTTGATAAATATGCAATTGCATAGTTTAGAATTTAAGTGCATATGATAAATGAATGTTCTGGAAAAAGTGGATAACTACTATTTTCTGATGAAACATTGAAAGAAGAAACTCGAGTCAGAGAAAGGATTGTGTGGGTGTTCAAATACCTTTGTTTTTATCAGCAGAGAGAGCATACGAATAAAGAAGTGATAATCATTGCCCCACATTTACTCAATTAAATATGAGCACTCAGCTGTCCTGGATTCTTATATGTTTGGCTGCCTATATCTCATCACTGCCTTTTGTTTTGAAACAGGATCTCACTCTGTCATTCAGGCTGGAGTGCGGTGGCAGGCTCACCACTCACTGCAGCTTCAACCTTCCTGGCTTCAGTAATCCCCTTACCTCAGTCCCTCTAGAAGCTGGGACTACATGTGTGCAACGCCATGCCCACCTAATTTTTTGTATTTTTTTGTAGAGAGGGGGTTTTGCCGTGTTACCCAGGCTGGACTCAAACTCCTTTCAAGGAATCAACCTGTCTCAGCCTCCCTAAGTCCTGAGATTACAGGTGTGAACCACCACATTCATCCTCTCAATATCTCTTCATATAAAAAAGGATTTTAAGTCAGTTTTACCTTGTACACAGAATAATTTAAAAATTAACTGCCCAATGTTTACATTAAATATTTCCAATTATAAATATAAAGAACTATTCCAAAAGTAGTAATTGCAGGTCTCTCCAACAATAAACAAATGTATATTAACTTCTATTTATTTTCCCTGTGTTTGATACTAAGCATTCTTCTAATTAATTTTTATGATGAAATGCGCATATACACATTTATGCACAGTGACTTGAGATTGAGTGAAATTTTAATCTTTTTCAAGAAAGAAACAAATTGTTTGCCTCCTACCCTTTGAAATCCAGACAATATCACATAATGAGACTTTGCCCAACCTGGTAGAGGGATAAAAGTACAGAATTTGAGGCAGTGATTATGTGGACTGCAACTTCATGTATTTTCTCTTCTTTAGTTGCACTAACTTCACTCTCTCCTGGTTAAAATCTTTTAAGTGGTACAAGAACATCAGCAGAAATCAGTAGAGGATCAAGCTCCTTTAACGAGAAATGGAGACAGAATCTGGGTGTGTAGACTAGTGCTGCATCTTAACTACTATACATTTTTTAAACCAGTCATTTTCTCACTTTGTTTTCATAGGATAGTCAATCAACTAATGATTATTTCTACGGCGAATCACCTATGTCTTCCAAAAACATTGTATAGTGAAGAGAAAGATAAATTGTCTCATCACTTCATACTCACAATTGTGGGCAGACCCTGACACTTAGCCTGTGCTCCCTCAATACTGGATTGCTGTCTTAATACCTAACATAGAGACTAGTGTTCTAGTACTTAATTTGACAATCACCATCTGTGTGATTTAACATACAGCACTTAAATTATTTGAATTTTAACTTATTATCTATGAACTGATCTCTCAATTATATGTAAAGCCTAATGCTTTACTATTCTATCAACCTTTATTTCAATTTGTAGCCATGGAGAAATTATTCCATTCATCATCAAAACTACATGCCACTTGCCAGTAGACGTTTTTAAAATTTGTGGTCAAGATTTTGTCTTTGATAAATGAAACTACCAAATATTGTCATTATTTATAGAGATGAAAGGGCATTAACTACCCATCAAGTGTTGCTGAAGTTATATGAATCCAAAAGTGTAGGAATATTTTATTTTTTAACTCAGAGACATAGGAGCTTATTAAAATTTGAGCTGAGTTTTTGACAACTATAAATATCCTTTACGAAAATCCAGAAAATTTTATCATAAGCACATTAAAAAGAGAAGAAAATGGATACCTTTTTATAATCACTTAAATTTGGCCATGATGCATTTATTGTAATCAGTCGTATGAATTAATGCCTCAAAATTAATAAAGTAAATGGACTGCATTCTCAAAAAATAGTATAAAATACAATCTCCTTAAGATAGGAGAGAGTGAATTTTTAAAATGTTTTTGTTGCATTTTTTAAGGCTTTTATCTTTCTTTGGCCTGATTATGTTTTTTCAGGTTCTATCAAAAGTTGGTGAGAAGATGGTGCATATTAATGCCAAACATGGGAATCTTATCTTTTTTTATCCAGTGGTGGTTAAAAATGTGGCTTTTAGATGTGCCTAGACTAAAATATCAGGTCTGTTCTTAATAGCTGACCATATATGGTGTCTCCATTTATTTATCTGTAAAATAGTACTAATATTAATACCTACTGTATTCTTTATTATGTTAAAATACATAGAATTTACAATAAAATATCAATGTATACTCTATAATTTTTATAAGAACAGATTTGTGAAACTGTCTTTCCATGAATCTTGAAGGCTTTCAAAACTAAGTTATGAATAAAAAATGACAAAGCTACTTGAATAAAATAGTGTAAACATATTTTAAACTGTGATTCATTAGCATAAGCAGATTATTCTTGGATCCTTAGGTTTTATATTGAAGTACATCTTTCTGTATGTATATAGAATCTCAAAGAAAATTAATGGCTTGAGCTAGGGAGCCGTAGAAAAGACTGTTAGAAAGAACATTGTGTAACTTGGTTGCTTAGCATTTCCTGCTGACACTAAGTTGCCCCCATGCTCCAAGAAATTATAGATGTGGGGCTAAATGACATAAAGGTACCAATGCATAATAAATCAAGTTTGTCAACTCTATTTATTATGTTTGGAAACAAAACACGATTCCAAAAGAAGAGTTCAGGTTGGTCTGGAGTCAAGCAAGAAGAGCAGCAGGTGGTTGCAGGGCCTAGATAAGAATTTCCAAGGTGTGCACGCTCAGGCTTATTAAAATCACAATTGTATAAATGTCAAGGGTACAAGTGCAATTTTGTTATGTGAATATATTGTTTAATTATGAGGTCTTGAATTTTAGTGTATCCAGTCTGTTTTTGTGCTGTTGATAAAGACATAGCCAAGACTGGGCAATTTACAAAAGAAACTGAAAGTTTAATTGGACTTTCAGTTCCACGTGACTGGGGAATCATGTCACAATCCTCACAATCATGGCAGAAGGCAAGGAGGAGCAAATAACATCTTACGTGGATGACAGCCGGCAAAGGGCAACTCTCGTTTTTTAAAACCATCAGATCTCATGAGACTTAGTCAGCATTATGGAGAACAGTGAAATAAAGACCCACCCCCATAATTCAATCACCTCCAACAGGGTTCTACTCAGGATACATGGAAATTGTGGGAGTTACAATTCAAGATGAGATTTGGGTGGAGACAGAGCCAAACCATATCATTCCATCCCTGGCACCTCCTAAATCTCGTGTCTTTACATTTCAAAACCAATTATGCTTTCCCAACAGTCTCCCCAAATCTTAATTTATTTCAGCATTAACTCAAGAGTCCACAGTCCAATGTCTCATTTGAGACAAAGCAAGTCCCTATGGCCTATGAGCCTGTAAAATCAAAAGAAGGTTAGTTACTTCCTAGATAGAATGGAGGTTACAGACATTGGGTAAACACAGCCATTCCAAATGAGAGAAATTGGCCAAAGCAAAGGGGCCACAGCACCCATGCAAGTACAAAAGCCACCAGGGCAGTCAAATCTTAAAGTTCCAAAATGATCTCCTTTGACTCCATTGTCTCATATCTGGGTCATGCTGATGTAGGAGGTGGATTCCCATGATCTTGGGCAGCTCTGCCTCTGTGGCTCTGCAGAATACAGCCTCCCGCCCAGCTTCTTTCATGGGCTGGTGTTGAGTGTCTGCAGCTTTTTCAGCTGTCAGTGGGATCTGGAGGATGTGGCCCTTTTCTCACACTCCACTAGACAGTACCACAGTAGGGACTCTGTGTGGGGGTTCGGACCCCGCATTTCCCTTCTGTACTGCCCTAGCAGAGGCTCTTCATGAGGGCCCTGCCCCTGCAGCTAACTTTGGCTTGGGCATCCAGGTATTTCCATATTGCTTCTGAAATCTAGGCGGATGTTCCCAAACCCCAATTCTTGACTTTTGTGCACTCTTGGGCTCAACATCATCTGGAAGCTGCCAAGGCTTGAGGCTTGCACCCTCTGAATCCACAGCCCAGGCTCTATGTTGGGCCCTTTCAGCCATGGCTGGAGCATCTGGGACATGGGACACCAAGTCCCTAGGCTATACCCAGCACAAGAACCATGGGTGTGGCCCACAATACCATATTTTCCTCCTAGGCCTCCCAGGCTGTGATGGGAGGGGCTGCTGTGAAGATCTCTGACATGCCCTGGAGACATTTTCCCCATTGTCTTGGAGATTAACATTCAGCTCCTATTACTTATGCAAATTTCTGCAGCTGGCTGGAATTTCTCCTCAGAAAATGGGATTTTATTTCCTATAGCATAGTCAGGCTGCAAATTTTCCAAACTTTTCTGCTCTGCTCCTCTTACAAAACTGAACGCCTTTAACAACACCCAAGTCACCTCTTGAATGCTTTGCTGCTTAGAAATTTCTTCTGCCAGGTACCCTAAATCATCTCTCTCAAGTTCAAAGTTCCACAAATCTAAAGGACAGTGGCAAAATGCTCCAAGTCTCTTTGCTAAAACATGATAAGAGACAACTTTGCTCCAGTTCCCAAAAAGTTCCTTATTTCCATCTGAGACCACCTCAACCTCGACTTGATTGTCCATATCACTATCAGCATTTTGGGCATAGCCATTCAACAAGTCTCAAAGAAGTTCCAAACTTCTGCATAGTTTCCTGTCTTCTTCTGAGCCCTCCAAACGGTTCCAACTTCTTCCTGTTACCCAGTTCCAAAGCTGCTTCCACATTTTCAAGTATCTTTTCAGCAAGATTCCATTCCCAGTATCAATTGACTGTATTAGTCCATTTTCATGCTGCTGATAAAGACATACCCAAGACTGGGCAATTTACAGAAGAAAGAAGTTTAATTGGACTTACAGTTCCACCTGGCTGGAGAGGCCTCACAATCATAGCAGAAGGCAAGGAGGAGCAAGTCACATCATACATGGATGACTGCAGGCAAAAAGAGAGCTTGTGGAGGGCAACTTCCATTCTTTTTAAACCTTCATATCACATTACACTCACCACCATGAGAACATTGCAGGAAAGAGCCCCCCTGCCTATAAATCAACCACCTCCTCCTGGTTTACTCACACAACAAGTGGGAATTGTGGGATTTACAATTTAAGCTGACACTTGGGTGAGGACACAGCCAAACCATATCACATGACCTGCGTAATGTACATTATACTCATTAAGTAGTTTTTCATCCCCCATTCTCTTCTGTCCCACACCACTTTTCATGGTCTGCAGTGTCCATCATTACATACTCTATGTCCATGTGTACACATTATTTAGCCTCCACTTATAAGTGAGAACATGCAGTACTAGACTTTCTGTTTCTGAATTGTTTCACTTAAGATAATGGCCTCCAGTTCCATGTTTGTTGCTGCAAAAGATGTGACTTTATTCTTTTAATGGATGAATAGTATTGTTTTGTGTATACATAACACATTTCTGTATGAAATGTTCTTCCATTGGGAACACTTAGGTTGATTCCATTCCTTGCTATTGTGAATAGTGCTGCTCTCCCAGGTGTAAGGGAAGAAAGAAGATGGTAGGCATGGGGCCTGAAAGTGTTCAGCAGCCAAACATTGAAAATGGACTCTTACTCTTTATTACAAACTCACACCAATAATGTTTTGTATTCTATTCAGAAAAGGAAAATGACAAAGTAAATGGGTCTTAGCCAACAAGAAACAGCGAAGGAAGGGCAAATATTAATGTCATAGAGAACACAGAATGATTCTTTAGAAAGTGGCTCTGTAATAAACACAGGTGTGGCTATTCTTAAGGTTAATTAAAAATTAGAAATGATGAGATATTTTCCACCTAGCTGATGGCAAGGAACAATTAATTAAATGAATAAAATTCCAAGGTTCTGTGTTGATCATAGTGACATAAAGATTTGATGAATGAATGTAAATATTGCTTTAACCTATAGTCATAGTAACATGTTAGAAATTAAAAAGAAAAACATAAAGCCTATAAAAAATAGCAGTATAAACTAAAATATAAATTTATCAAAAGGTGTGTGTTGCATTGAAATTATATATAAAATCATAGTAACATGCAGGAGTGGGCAAAGGATATGCAAAACTTCCACACAAACAGACTTGCCATATTCTTTAGTAGATGACTTCAAGTCACAAAAACAGAGAGAATTAACACAAATATACAGAATAAATATGACTTTATAAAAATCTGCTAGAGCTGTTAAAATATCTCACAATTTGACTACATTACAATTAACTTAAAAGTAACATAAAATAATTCCTCATTTGCTGTTTTATTATACAGGAATAAAATAGCATGCATATGGTCAAGGGTATATAGAAATTAGTACATTTTAGGAAAAAGTTTGAAAGCAATATGAATATCTGTGGTAGGTGGATGAGTGGATAAATAGAATACCCACCATCACATATATTTTGTCTTCTAAATGAATGGTATTGGAGACTTACCTAGAGTTTGTGTACAATATGTATTTTCAATGAGAAAGGTTGTTTCAAAGTATTATTTATAGTATAATTTGACATTTTTTAAAAAGCAAGTAAGTTCTAAATACATATATAATTGTACTTTTATAAAATGGAAAACTTGTGAAGTCAAACACACTAGATCACCAATATTTTCCAAAAGGAATGAAAATGGTGGGAGACATGGAAAAATAGTTCATAAATATTTTGGTTTACTTAAATCAAAATTTATAAAGAAGAAAACACATATGTGTAGTGAAAAATTATGGAATAATAAATACCAGATTCAAAAATCTGAATACCTGTGAGAAAAAGGATGATAGTAGGAGTTGAAGAAAAAGGAATCAATTTCTAAAAATGTGTGTTACAGAACAGAGTGGCCAATGGCCTGAAAAGCAACATGCCCAAGTTTTGTTGTGACTACTGAGATACAGACCTCACCCATGACTCTCCATCCGTGAAAAAGACACACTGCAACTGTAGAAACACAAAGAGAATGTGAAAGACTACTATTAGAAATGAATGGAAGAGCAGGCTCAGAGCCTGGCTGACACAACAACTGCTGCATTTCAACAAGGAAAGATACCTCCTACTCCACTCTCTGCTCCTTCTCCTGCAGGGGTGATAATACCACCTCCCCCAATCTTCCGGTTCTCCTTGCCCAGTGTGATGCCAGTACCCCATATGGGGAGTGTCCTCCCATCAAGCCAATGATGGACCCTCCTGGGATGATGCCAGTGGGACCTGCTCCTGGAATGAGGCTGCCCATGGGAGACCACATGCCAATGATGCCTGGGCCCCCAATGTTGAGCCCTCCTGCCCGTCCCATTATGGTGCCCAAGTGGCCTGGAATGACTTGACCAGACAGATAAAGATAGAGGGGAGGCCTCCTTATATCAGCTTTATATTACCTGTTCTGCTTTATATTACCTATTCTGTTGATGATCTCTTTTACCACGAGATCATGCTGCTGCGATGCTGGGTTTTCTAAAATGCATAAGGAAGACTTGCTCCCCTGTCCTATCAAAGAGAATAGTTTTGGAGGGGAGAAGGGAAACAAACAAGATGCAGTTTTCATTTGTATTGGAAAATGTGAAAATACAATTGTCAACTCTTTTAGCTTAAAAGAAACTATTTATGTAATATGCTTCTGTGTTAAGGTTTATAAATTAGTATATATACTTTAAAATTATTGTAAAATTCATAGAATATTTTTGTTAATAAAAAAATTGATAAAGGCAAAGAAAAATACTTTGATATAAAAATTTTAAAACCTTATATACTTGAGGAAGTTGTTTTACAGGTTTTTGTGGGTGGTGTGTGTGTTTCTTTTTTGTTTTTATTTTTGTTTTATTGATAGCGATGGAGTTTTGTCATGTTGTCCAGACTGGTCTCGAACTCCTAGACTCAAGTGATCCTCCTGCCTTTGCCTCCAAAAGTGTTGGAATTACAGCTGTGAGCCAGTGCACCCTGCCATAAAATCTTTAGTGAGCAGATTTACTCAAGTCTCCAGTTTCAGTAGTCATTTAATGGTCTGCAAAGCATCAAGATCTACTGGAACAATTGCCTAATGGTTGAATAGCAAAATTGCTACGTTTGAGGGAACATGCAAAATTCCTGCAGGAAATAAAATTCTGGCAAGGAATACAAAATGATATATTGCAGCTTAAACAAAAGTTTCTAAAAGCTTAAACATGGGAAAAAAAAATCTAGTTATGACAGGCAAAAAAAAAGAAAGACATCTTTGTGCTTTCTATCTAATGAAATGAGAACTGAGATAGGTGAAAATAGTATGCTATACAAATGTAATGTAAATAACCATTATTGTTCCAGGCCTTCAACTTTCTGAAATAATATCTCATTTATAAAATTTTTTAAATGTTGACTTGTGGTTTATGATTTCTAAAATCTACTATTATATGTAAATATTTATTAAGGATTCTTTCTTAATATCACTACCCTAGTAGACTTACAGAGGTATAAAATAAAGGTTGAATTGTTGCTCTCTATAAAAAATAAATCATAGCAGTATACAGCGCAAACTCTGAATCACATAAAAAGTATTCCGTGTTATTGTTCTCCCAAAATTTCTCTTGAAAGGAATCAGATGTTATAGTATAATTTGTGCCTATTTTTGCACTATGAATTTATATCATCTTGTCAAATAGGCAAAGGTTTAGAAATTTGAACTGAGTAAAAAAAGACATTTGCAGTCTCTGGTCACTGCCACTTTTTATGAAATGTTGCTACTTTTAATTTCCAATGACACTTTCCAAGTAATTTGCCAAGCTTGCACATGTGAAGCAGCAACTCGTTGGGTAAACTGCCAGTACTAATATTCTCTATTTATTTGCTATAAATTTCTGCATAAGTAGTAGATCGTAACTCATATCGATTTTGTGTTGAAAGATGTGATAGATGAGATAAAATAAATAGATAGGGGTATTAGATACAAAATTTAGTATTTATTATAAATTCAGGAATATCTTGAATATCATGTTGGTGAGTTTGAAATTTTTATTATCTTACAGCACAATTATACTGTTGATCTTCAAGATTTCTTTCTTCTCAGGTATAGCTTTGACATGATTGTAGGTTTAAAATATTTTCCATCTGAAATACAAGTTGGCCTGGAAAAAATCAAATATTTCCCATGTACCCATCTCCTATTATATCTGAACTATTTCTCTGTCATTATTGGTTAAAAGTTACACAGAAAATCATGCAGAATATTTTAAAAGATGATACTAATGACTGTATTCTAAATCATTTTTTTTGTGTTACAGTAATCACATGTGATTCAAATCTTGTCATATGCTAAGAAATGAAATAATTGAAAATGTAGATAATAAAAAAAATTTACCATGAGTTCCTTTTACCTTTTTTTAATGTATTTATAAGTCTAATCCTGAAGGACATTTTAAAACCCCTTATTTTCGAATTCAGAAGTAAAGGACACAATTTTTAACTTAGTCTTAAAGGTCGTACTGTCTCCTTATCAAAGTATAATCCAAATATCTACAAAAATTGAACAAAACATTCAGTACCCCTTAAATATTTGTACCAATGCTTATTTTAAAATTAATTAAATATGAAAGTGCATCCTGGTGTAAAAAGGACTCACATGTCATCATCATTAAGTCAAATCCATACACCATTTATTTATAATTTTATATTCTGAAAATTAATATATATTTAGAATATATTCCCTACATGTGTCTTATAGGACATTTCTTGTGGTGGAAGGCAAAAGGGAGCTCGCATGTGCAGAGATCACATAGAGAAAAAGGAAGCGAGAGAGAGAGAGAAAACGCCCAGCTCTTTTTAACAACTAACTCTCATGAGAACTAAAAGAGCAAGAGCTCACTTCCCACTACCTCATTCAGGATGGTCATCAATCTATTCATGAGGAAATGCCCTCATGACCCAAATACCTCCCACTAGGCCCCATTCCCAACATTGGAAATCAAATTTCATCATGAGATTTAGAGGGGACAAACATCCAAACTATAGCATCTGTCCCTGGTCTCTCCTAAATCTCATGTATTTCTCATGTTAAAAAACACAAGCCTCTCCCAATAGTCTCCAAAAGTCTTAGCATGTTCCAGCACTACCTCAAAAGTCCAAAGTCAAAAGTCTCATTTGAGACTTGAGGCAAGTTCCTTAAAGCTGTGAGCCTGGAAAATCAGAAACATATTATTGACTTCCAAGACATAGTTGTTATACAGGCATTGTGTAAAAAGTCTCATTCCAAAAGGGAGAAATCAGCCAAGACAAAGTCTAAAACCCAGCAGGCAGATGTTAAATCTTAAAGTTTCAAAATATCCCGTGATGGTATGTCCCTCTTCCTGGGCACACGGGGCCAGCAGTGGGCTCCCAATATCTTAAGCAGTCCCACTTTCACGAGTTTTCTGAGTGCACCCTACTGGCTGCTCTCAGCAGTTGAAGTCAAATGTCTGTGGTTTTTCCAGGCTGAGGTGGCATACTGTTGGTTGCTCTGTAGTCACTATGGCAGTTCTGATCCCGTGGTTGCACTAGGCATTTCCCCAGTGGAGACTCTCTACAGTGGTCAAACCCACATTGCCTTAGTTGAGGCTCTCTGTGATGGCTTTACTCCTGCGACAGGCTTCTGATTGAACACCCAGGTTTTTCTATACATCCTCTGAAATCTAGATGGAAACTTCCAAGCCTTCACCGCTCTTGCATTCTGTGTGCCTTCAGGCTTAACACCACATGGATGCTGCCAAGGCTCATGGTTTCTCTTTCGGAAGCAGCAGTGAGAACAGTTACCTGAGGCCACTTGAACCTTGGCTAGAGCCAGAGAAGCTGGGATGTGGGAAGCAGCATCCTGAGGTAGTCAGCAAAAATCTGTAATCAAAGTGCAGATCAAGTCCTCAAAATTGTTTTTACCAATAAACTTTATTTTAAATTACAATTAATATCCACACAGAAATCACAAGATTTCCACATCAATACCTTCTCCAAATGACACTTTGTCATTATATTGGCCAAATATGTTTTATGTAATCCATGTATGAAAGAAAGATTGTCCTGGCTCAAAGTGAAAGACATTTTTCTGGTCACATTATAAAATAAATATTGAAATTTTTTAAAAAATATGAGTGTGATGTATGAGAAAATAGAAGCATTATTATAACTCACCAAATTGGATATATACCAGAAATAGAATTGTATATTCTTATGATTTTCTATTTCATCATACGCAAGTCCTTTGTTCCTTTACTCTTCACCTGATGCTTCCCAGCTTTCCCTGGCTATTGTCCTTTGGACAGCATACAGAGAGACAATTTCAGTGCAAAACACTGTTTAAAAGCACTCTAGAAGTACACTAACAGTCACTGTGTCAGCACTTAGTATGAGATTTTGAAGGTGATTTTTAACCTTTTCATCTTCTAAATTCTAGCTTGTCTTATTAAAAATACTTTCTCTCTTTCTTCTTTCCCATTAAAGCCCTGTTGTTATTTAAAACAAGAACATGTACCATATCAAACAATTCAGAGATCCTCACTCTGTACATAAAGTACATGAAAAGGGAAAGTGATATTATCACAAACGGAGACTGCTTATATTCATTTATTATGCAAAATGACTGGGATGATCAGTTTCTTATTGAAAATGGTAAAAGAAGAAAAGGTTCAGAATGTCATAAAAGTGAAAAAAAAGTATTTTCATGAATTCATTGACCTTTCCATTAATATCATAACAGAGTATAATCACTAAGGCTTTTAAATGAGCAAAGTAGCTCAATACCAAAGAATGGCTTGAGAAATCTCAAGGGCTTATGTTGCCAGAACAAGACCCTGACACTAAAAGTAAAAGGGTAAATGAGAAGCATGTTTAGTGATGACCTTTAGGTCCCACAGATGCTTAACACATATCCTGTCTTTTTGCCTTACTGTTACATTTTAGCTTATTAAAATTAATTGTGTTCTATTTTAAATATTAAGCATTTTTTGGCTCATAACCTTCTCTGTTGAATGAATAGTAACACTCTCTTTTTCTATCACACTTTATGTATGATGATAATAATTCACATTTTGTGTATTTAAATAAATACAATAAGTAAAAGGAATCTTGTAATTTTCTGTTGGAAAATAAAAATTAAAAATAAATTTAAATATAATTGAAAAAGTCACAAGTTCCAATAAGGAAGAAATTTTGGAGTAATAAAAAGAGAATAAAATACACCAGGTATGCATAATAAATATATTTCCTATAATGGGCATTTAAATACATGTTGTATATTTGAATGATATGGTTTGGCTGTGCCCCAAATTTCATCTTGAATTGTAACTCCCACAAGTACCATGTGTCATAAGAGAAACCTGGTGGGAGGTGATTGAATCAGGGTGGCAGGTCTTTCCTGTGCTATTCTCGTGATAGTGAGTGGGTCTCATGAGATCTCATGGTTTTAAAAACAAGAGTTTCCCTACACAAGCTCTTCTCTTTGCCTGTTACCATCCATGTAAGATGTGACTTGCTCTTCCCTGCCTTCCATCATGACTGTGAGGCCTCTCCAGACTTGTGGAACTGAAAGTCCATTAAACCTTTTTTTCTTCCAGTCTTGGGTATGTCTTTATTAACAGTGTGAAAATGTACTAATATGTTAAACTTACCTTTATTTTTCTATTGATATGTACTATATATTCAGAGAAAAGTCTTTCCCCATCTAATTGACAGTATTATTGGAAATATTTCAGTAGTTTATTTTTTGGTGCTTCAACTCACAAAAAGGGAGATAGTTATTACCAAGTACACTGTTAAATTTCTAGTGTCAATGAACATGTATTTCATCATTTTATAAAAGGAATGGTTAACTCCTAATTTATATATCTTGTCAGATGAAGTTTTGATAATTAATGTATATGTTTCTGTATTTCTACAAACTATATATTAAATGGAATGATGAGGGAATTTTTTAAAAGTTAAAACTTGTTAATAAGAGAAGCCAAATATTGGTATGGGCTCTTGGTCTTACATATACATATACAATACACACATACATACCCACAAATATGCACATGTATATATATATGTATGTATAGTATGCAGGCACACACACATAATATGTTCTCCTTATATACTATGTATGTTTATCTAATCCTCTCAGCATCTAGAGGACATAGATATACGTTTTATCTTTACAAAGAAACTGGGACAAAAAAAGCTTGTACCAAGAAAAAATCCTAGCTTGAGTTTTGAGAGACATAATTTTCATTCCAACCCAGGACACTTTTGAGACTGAAAGTGGTCTTGTGATAGAAGAATGAGTTCAGCAAGCATAATCAGAAACTGTTCTAGGAAACCCAAATATATGTTCATATTATAATGAGTACCTGGTTATACCGGAACTGAAACTCAAACATTCTGAACCATGGGCTCTATTCTCTGCTGCCTCCAAAATGGTGTCATTAACTTATGAGTCACACTTTATGTTTTGTTCTGTTTTGTTTTAACCCAAAACACAATATATGTTAAGAGCTTGTGGTTTGCCAAAAACAGTGTTTTCGTGTTGAGGTTACATTTTTGCACAAGTGGAGTAAGTCTTGATGTAATTGAATTTACATTCTTTTAGAGAGAAGAGACAATGGACAAGAAAAAAATATAAATGAGCCAAACGAGAAATACGGAATATAGTAATATGATGGAAATAACACGGAAGTTTAAGATAGGACAGTGAGGAAAACAAGTCAAAATGTGACATTTAAGCTAAGGTCAGAAAAATGGAAAGTACATTATGAAATGGGTCAAGGAAATATTGATCAGGAGAGAAGAAAAAGAAGGCTCAAAGGCCCTGAGATGAGAAAGAATTCAAAATGTTCAAAGAACTGAAAGGTAAGGTGACTGTAACAAGCAAGTTAGGAGAATAGACAATGAACTGAGGTTAGAAACACGGGCAGATGTTTCATAAACATGACAAGGCATCTGACTTTACCCTAATGTACTCTGAAATCTTTTTGAAAGGTTTTAATTCTTTCATTAAAAATGTTCATTGAATATTTACTATGTGTTAGACACTGTGTTTAAGTTACATGAAGGGTTAAAAATACTGATGAGGGAAGAGAATAAAATGTTTTCATAGAGCATTCAGGAAGGAAATTTGAGTAAAAACTTGAAAGGGGGGTAGGAGTAAGCCATATGGACATTGGGGCAGGGTAATGGAAGAGGGATAATGAGCAGCAGGAAAGACCAATGTAAACGTTTTTAAATGGGAGGCTATATGATGTGTTAACAAGCAGAGAAGCCTGAATTTCTGGAGCAGAGTGGGAGGGGCAGAAACAGAGTAAGAGGTAGGAGGATGATGAGAGAAGGAAGAAGAGTAGACCATTTAGAGCTTTGTAAGCAATTAGCAAGGCTTAGGGTTTTCCTTTGATTGACATGGAGATCCATTAGCAAGGTTAGAAGACAGAAGTAGATTTAGCTGATGTACATATTTAAAAGGTTTCACTTACTGCTGGAAAAAAGAACAGGTGGAGCCAGGGAGCCTAGTTAGGAAGCTATTGTAGCACTCCACTTGAGAATGTGGTTTCAGCCAAGGGGGCTAGAAGAAATTTTTCCAGCTTCTCCCTGTTACCCAGTTCCAAACTTGCTTCCACATTTTTGGGTATCTTATCAGCAATGCCCCACTCTCTTGGTACCAATATACTGTATTAGTCTGTTTTCACCCTGCTGATAAAGATAAACCCAAGACCCGGAAATTTACAAAAGAAAGAGATTTAACCAGAGTGTAGAGTTCCACGTGGCTGGGAAGCCTCACAATCATGGTGGAAGACAAGGAGGAGCAAGTCTTGGCAGCAGGCAAAAAGAGAATGAGGAATACACAAAAGCAGAAACCCCTGCTAAAACCATCAGATCTCATGAGACTTATTCACTACCATGAGAACAGTATGGGGGAACCACCATTATGATATAGTTATCTCCCACTGGGTCTCTCCCACAACATGAGGGAATTATTGGAGTGTAATTCCAGATGGGATGTGGGTGAAGACACAGAGGCAAACCATATCACATATGAATGGGTACTCCAAAAGGACTCGTAATTTTGTATCGCACTTCATAATGAGGACTGGTTTACCTCCTAAAGCACTGTTTTATTTATTCCATCTTGAATTTCTCAACTTCTGACAACTAACAAAACTATTATCCCTCCTACTGGGAAACACGGAGATATTGTAGGCCTCAAGACTAACTATTCTGCCAGTTCTATTTCTTTTAACTTTTCTTGGTTTGGCTTCTGCGAGCTAGGCCCCGTACTGCACATGAGAAGTCCAGAGGAAGAGAGAGTCTTAAAACTGCCTATCTCTTGTCCTGCTGAGTCAATTTGGGTCATTGTGCCTTATCGTCAGAAGAAAGCTGTGAGGTAATTGACTCTTGTCAGGGATCCTGAGTTATTCACTAGCAAGGGTGATGGGACTTGTATTTAAAAAGACTTATAGAGAAGAGGCATGACCCCAAATACATGGCTACCTCACCATGGAAGAGAGGTGAAACGCAGGTTAAATCAGCCATATCCACCCCATTCTCTATAATCAAACTTTTGGCTCCTCAAACCATATCATTTATTACTATATGATGAAACTATGTAATAAATTGGCTCTTTAGTGCTCTGTGTGCTCATTTATAAAATGATCGTGTATTCCTAAAGCACTACTCTATTTTCTTCTTGATCTAAACTCTTCTTAGCTCCATTCACAGTAGCCTCCTTTATTTCTTCCAGCTTCTTACGAACAGGTCTTCACATATGATATTGTTTCATTTGCTTAAAAAAAAAAACTTTTCTATTCTTTAAAACTCTCAGTTTAACTGTCACTTTCTCAAAAAAATTTCTCAGATACTATTCTCAGATATTATTCTCAGATTAATTAAGCACCTCTCTCATAGCAATTTGCATGTCTTTCTAAAGTAGTCATTGGTAGCAACGAACTAATTAGTCACTCAAATATTTATTTCATCAAAATTTGAATAACTTGGTCTATTTTAGGCCCTATGAGAGCAGGGTCTTGTTTCTGGTTTTACTGTTATGTGCCCATTTTTAGGAGAGGAAGGTGAGCCCAGCCTTTTTTGACATATTTATGGAAGGGAAAGAAGAACAGATGAGGGAATTGGAAGGAAGGGAGGACAAAGGGAAGGACAAAGGGAGAGGAAGATGGAAGGAATCTACTACCTCCAGGGATGGTGGGAAGAATGCATTTAAAATGGCAGTCCAGCAAAAACAATAGCTTAGATTGGTGTGCTGTATGCTTCCATGGCATCCTGTTCTGCTTCCCAAGCAATCATCACATCTGAAATTTGTTGTTTATTGTTCTCTAAGGGATTTTATGGTTCCTGTGGAAGAGACCATCTCAATCTTCTTTATCAACTTATTCTCAGGGCTGAGCACTGTGTTAGACCCAAAAAGTGCTAAATTAAGTTGAATGAGTAATAAATTATTATTTATAATATTTTGTTAATGGGGTGATTGAATTGTCCACTCTGAAATTAAATTCTTGGTTTAATACACTTCTTTGGCCTCTTCATCAAAGTGAGCTTTCCCGGTTTAGATGAATTGATTGAATAAATGAGGTGTTACTGTGTATTCACTTATTGCAGCTGTACAGGTCATCCAGCAGAGCCCTTTCACACCCTATTTATTTGTGTCTCCAACCTTCAGAAAGGAATATGTCCAGAACAATTTAATCAAGTTCAAGCACAGGAAAATGGGGACTTAATTTGGCATCTTTGTGCATATAAAGAACTAGGTTATGTTAATCTACTGTTTCGTCTTCTGACATATAAACTTGATAAATGGAGCAGTAATTTTTGGAGATTATGGCATTCATTATCCTTCATGCTTATCTTCAGTAGCAGGCTTTTTTCCTTTTTCAAAAGAAATTTTCCTTGTGGCAAGGCTGTTTACTTCTTACAGAGTTATTTTAAAGAAAATGTCATGTGGGGATATCACCAGGTAACCTTAAAGCCAGGCTTTTTCACTACAACTCTATTTTATGGAGTGGTTCTTTTTGTGGCAAAGCTGTCTCAAAGCACTGTCAAAATTGGAAACAAAACAAAAGTCACACAGTCAGAAAAATCAATGATCTTTCAAATAATCCAAGATTAAATCAAATCAAACTAACTTTAAACTTAAACTCTGAAGCCAGTCAGGAGTTGGTGCACTGGAGAAGGCCAATAAAGACTAAATTCTAGATACTTGGGCAATAGTCGGTATGGTTTAGGTAATAGCAATTTATCCAAAGTCTGAATGAACTCAGAATTAGTTCACACAGTGCAAACATTGAAAAAAGCTAGACCAAACTAACAATTCATATTCAAACAATTTATGATATAAATATTTTTACTAATCAATTTAAACAGGAGGCTTGCTCACGAATTGTGCTTCTTTTAGAAAGTATTGCCCCAGCAGTGAATGGCCAGTCAAAAAGCCTCTGCTTTCTTCACTCAAGAGCAAAATTCTATTTGTGAAGTTAAAAAAAAAGCAAGCAAACAAACAACAACAACAACAACAAAAAGAGCAAGAAAAGAAAAACATTCCTAAAGGTTACAAATGTGTTCATAGGGTATAGGCAACTCTGGGACAACTGTTATAGCTTAGAAATATTCTTTCTTTCAGGCTAAATGTATTTTTCACATAATTAGGTAAAATTACAAAAAAAAAAGTTGGCAATATGCCCAGAATACATTTTTATTGTTGATATATAGTCAAGTAATTTGATCTGCTTTAAGCAATATAGGTCATTGGAAATTTAATTCTACACAGGAGTAGATTATAAAGAACGACTTGCAATTGTGAAATACTTTGTTTAGAGTAGTATTTTCTGAAACATGATATAACTATCTATAACTGGACTTGTATGTATGAACATAATATTGAAAGATAGTCATGAATATATGTATGAGAAATATTTTTATAATAGTCAAATCCCAGCATCAATCATCCTATTTTTTATTTCATAAATTTGAGTTTATTAATATTTTCTCTCAGTATATCCTCTTCAGTTAGAAAATGGATTTGCTAACTGATAATTTGATTTAGAACTAAATGACATATTCAAGAGTAAGTTTTGTAAACTCAAGACTTACTGCGAAGAAGAAGAAGAAATGTTATCGGTGTGGTGGGCAGAATGACAGCACCTCAAAGATGTCCACATTAGTCCCTGATACCCACCAATGCACATTAGTCCCTGATACCCACCAATGCATTAACTTACAGAGCAAAAGTGATTAAGAATCTTTAATGGGGAGATCATCCTGGGTAACACAGGTGAGCTCAGTTTAGTCACAAGTATCCTAAAGAGGAAGGCAGCCATATTGAAGTCAGAGATAGAAATCTGAAGATGTTATACTGCTGGCTTTGACAGTAAAAAAAAGAGCTATGAGCCAAGGAGTGCAGGTGGCTAGCCTGGAGAAGCTGTAAAATGCAAGGAAATGAATTCTTCTTTAGAGCCTCCAGAAGCAGTGCAGCCCCACTGACAGTTTGATTCTAATTCAGTGAAACCAATTTCAGACTTCTGACCTTCTGATGATACTGAATTTGTGCTGTTTTTAAGACACAAAATGTGTGACAATTTCCTACAGCAATAAAATTAATATATTTTTCTGATAAAAACAATAAAAGTAACAACACATTACTAATATCATACTTGCTATATGTTAGGCATACACTGAGCGCTGTTCATTGAATATATCATTTCATCTCATTATCATTATTAATTCTTACCATTTTACAGATAAGAAAGGTATATTTTATTTAGAGAAATAGCAGATGTAAAGCATGCAAAATTAAGTGGAAGAGGTGGGATTTGTGCCCATAAACAACTAACTCCTACAATAAAGAGTGTAAGTTGAAAGAAAGATAAAATTCTAATAATTTCATCTACTCCTAAATACATTTGGCTGTTCTATTAATTCTACATGTGTTTCTTAAAATAATTCAGGTAGAGAAAATATTCTGTCCAGGAGGAATACATGAGTCACTACAGGAGAACTGAATATGACTTCCTTTTTATTCATTTATCACATCCACAGTGAGAACTGTAGGTCACTGTAGGTATCTCAGAGCAATCATCCCTTCGTTTGTAAATGTTTGTCCTCTGGGTAGGCACCACACTGAAGCCATATGTTGCTGCACCCCTGGATGCAGCTGATTGGTCCAGACTTGGGCACCTGTATCAAATTTATTCATACAGCTGTCCCTTCCTGGGAATTCAAATTGGTATTACAAAAGATGTACTTCATCTCTTCTGGAATGCTGAGTGCTGAATGCTCCTGTATCATGGATACTCAGAGGCACCTAGTGATTTCACCACATGCTCCAGAGAAATAGAGAAAGCTGTTCTGAAAAGAGTGAGAAATAATTAGGTATAAATGTAGATAAATAGTTTTGATGGATGCAGAGAGAATATTGAAATTTTGCCAGGCTTTGTATCTAGTATAGTACTAAAACACAGTGTAGTACTAACTATGATACGATGACATCCTACTTGTGCTTTTCTCCTTGGACTCTTTGAGATGTCTTATGACACATTTTTACTAGAGTTAACTTCAAGGGGCTTGTGTTTCTGGCAAGGTGATTGGGTTTGTATCACTTATTATACCAGGTCCTAGACATGATAATTCACCATCCCTTCCTTCAAATACCTTATGCCCTAGGGTAGTTGATTAAGACATATTTTTAAAAGTGAACATTTTACATGAAAGAAAGAAAATGGCATTAATCAATACATTTTACATTTTAGGCCACCAGTATTAAATCCTGAAATTCCAGAAAGTCAGTTTTCGGTTATTTGCAATTGTCATTTCTCCCTCTTACCTTCCTGAAGGCAGACATTCAGGGTAAAATTCTAGTATGAAATGTATCTAAAAAGAAAAAAGCCCACCTATTATGTGCATTAACTTATTCCCCAATGTAATATAGTCAATCCTATTCACTCATCAGTTTTCCAATTATGTTATCCTTATTTGATTAATTTCCTCATTAACATAATAATTGGTGATCATAAAAAATGATTTTCTTACCTCATTACTGTGACATATAATTCCTGCTGCTTCCATATCATCATCATCTTCCTGTTCAACCTCTAATCAACTTACCTTGAAAATAGTGTCTTAGAATTATTGATTTCATATATTTCTTTAAAAGCCAGACATAATTTATCAATTTGTTCCATTTTATATGATTGTTTTATGATCAACATGACCCTCTCCTCAGTTTCTGCTCATTTTCCTTCAGATTTTTAATGTGCTCTATCCTCCAAGGAGCCTTAACCTTTGAGAGTGAATTCCAGATTTATTCTTACAAATACTTCAAAATCCCACAACATTCTTCTTATTTTAAACATATGATTTCTTCTCCTGGGGACTAATGATAAAAATCCTCTTCCTTTAGATTATCAGTTTCAGCCACCCATGACATGGTTCACATTATGATATTAGATATTTTTTCACAAAGTGACTGCAAATGTGTTTATAAATGTGATTGTAATGCCCTTGCCTCTGGGCTTTTTGTGATTATTTCCTACCCTTCTGTACCCACTGTACTTTATTCCTCTTTCAGAAAGCACCTCACATGCTGTTTTATGTCCAAGTCATCTTGACTTGCAATGTCTTTCCCCAACTGACTTAACTACATTTGTAAACAGAGGTTGCTTTTATTTATTAATAAAATATACTAATGCATGATCTTGAATATAGTGGATGAACAATAATTACTCAATCAGCACATTATTTTTCTAAGACTCGGCTGCAGTTCTCCTGTTTACCATCTTCCCACCTTCTGCGTTTTCTGGATTCAACCTTTTCTTACCTTCCATCTGTTTCTTATGCCATATTGCCAGTTATTTACCAATGTGTCTGCATAAAACAACATACAGCTATAAACTTTATTCTAAACATTTATTTCCCTTTTTTTAAACAAGCACAAATTAATTTTTTTCTTGAATTTAGTCCTGTGTCCTGTGTACAAATGAATTACGCCAATTTAAAGAGAATGCTTCATTGCACAGTACAAGAAACAAATATGATTCTTCTTCTTCTTAGTTTAACTATAGGTTCTTGCAAATTTTATTTCTTTTCAAACAAACTGTATTTCCCAACATCCATTAAAATATAGTTCAATATCTGAATTCACATTTAGAATATCTGTATAAACAGTATTGGTGTAGTGGTAGACTGGGCAGGGAGAGACTGAGCTTATACTATTTGGTGTCCATCTAATATTATATACTGTGCTTGTGGAGTGGATGAACCAGAAGACTAAGTCTCCTGGGAGTTAACTTAATATAAAGAAGTAGTTACTTGGTTGAGTAACTATTAGAGTATTATCAGACTTCACTTAGTAACTACAATTAGAGGTAGAAAATGAAGTGTTAGTCACTATTGATCTCCTGGCAGACTTTTATCCAAAATTACACTACCTGCATTTCCACGTCTGTCTTGAAAATAAAGCAAAAGTGAAATTATTGAGAATATATGCCCACACTCTGCGATGTAGCAATTCTACTCCAAAGTATATTTTCAAGAAAAACACAAGCATTTGTTAACACAAAAAAGTACTAAATGTTCATAGAAACAATATTGAGAATAGTTCCAACCTTAAGATGATGAATATACTGTAAAATGAAATATTATACAGCAATAACAAACTGCCTATTACTGCACTCAAATATGAATGAATTTCAAACACCTAGTTTTGAGTGACAGATGCCATATTTAAGAATATGTGTATCTTGATTGATTCCTTTCAAATGAAGTAAAACAAAAAATAAGAAGCCAATCTGTATTAGATGGCTAGATTAGGCTACCACTGGAAAACTGAAGAGAGACCTTAAGGAATAATGAGTAGGGTTCCATTTCATCTATGTTTCAGAAATGCTTATAACATTCTCTTCCTTGATGTAAGTCCTTAAGTGACTACGTCCAAAAACAATTGTCAAGTTGCACAATGATGATACATATGCATATTGCTAAAAATGCTAATGATAGTTCTGAGCCTTCAGGAAGTTGTCAGCTTTTTGCTGGTGCAAAGTATTGTCTTGATGGCTGCTGACTGACAGATCAGGGTGGTAGGTGATAAAGACTGGACCGGCTATGGCAATTTCTTTTTTCTGTGTGGTTATAGATACATTTATACGTTTAATGCTTTTGTTAGTAATTATTTACAAACCTTTTTATACTATAAAATAAAAATGCAATTTTCACAAAAGGTATTGACTTTTCTAGCAGGGTACTGAGTTAATTATTTCAACTTAATAATAAACAATATTGAAATGACATTACATAGGCCTGTTGAGGGAGTCACAGAAAAACAAGCTTTGGAAATACTTTTTGAATGTGTGAGCACGGCTATAAGTACAGTTAATCGGGAAAATTAATAAAACATGAAAAATTGTTGAGATTAATGGACTTTAATTAAAACAGGATAAAGGACTCAGGATATATAAAGTCACCATTGGGCAATTTTTTAAAATAAGAAACAACAAAGTTTGTTGGATTGATATAGTCTTCATTTCAAAAAAGATTTCTCTGTATCAAACAATGCTGTTTGAAGACATTTTATTTTATTTATTTTTTGAGATGGAGTCTTGCTCTGATGTCCAGGCTGGAGCAGAGTGGTGTGATCTCGGCTCACCACAACCACTGCCTTCGGGGTTCAAGTAATTCTCTTGCCTCAGCCTCCAGAGTAGCTGGGACTACAGGCGTGTACCACCATACCCTGCTAATTTTTTGTATTTTTAGTAGAGACAGAGTTTCACCATGTTAGCCAGGATGATCTCAACCTCCTGACATCATGATCTGCCCACCTCAGCCTCCTAAAGTGCTGGGGTTACAGGCGTGAGCCACCCTGCTCGACCTGAAGGCATTTTGTCACAGTAGAACTTTTATCAAAATTAGAGCTTAATCATGCCTAGCTTTTGTCTTAAATTGAGTAATGTACAGCTCTTTCTTTTACTTGAACATTTAAAAGCTACCATAGGTAATTAATTAGCCTAGTTTCTATGTTGTTCCATCTTAGAGAATAAGGAGGCCCAAGGAGAGGGAGAGAGATGAAGGAAGAGCTTGCTGGTAGAGTCATCAGAACACACACAACATTTATTGATTAAGTCTGTTGTCTTATATGGATTCAATTGGTGGCACCACAAAACAATTGCAATAGTAACATCAAACATCACTGATCACAGATAACCATTACATACATCATAATAAATTCAAAATTTGAAATATTGTTGGAAATATTGTGGAAATTACCAAAATGCACCACACAGATTCGAAATGAACACATGCTGTTGAAAAAATGCCACTGATAGACATGCTGGACACAGGTTGCGAAAAACCTTCTATTTGTAAAAAAAAGACAGTAACTGCAAAGTACAATAAAAACAAAGTGCAGTAAAACAACCTGTGCCGACATCCAGCATCTACAGATTACATTCCTATGAAACCTCGTTGTAGGTTTGTTTTGATTACACATACAAAAACTATATAGCACCTTAATTTTATTACACTATTGTCAAAGTTTATGTGAAATTTAAAAACTCCTACCTGTGTTATATCATACACTTCATATAGTTCTTACATGTTGCAAAAAATATGAGTATCTTTTTTCAGAGAAGTAAAGCATTACCTGACAGGAGCTCTACTGTTTTCTCTACCTATGCAAAGCTTACTCATCTTTAAAGACCTAGCTCAAATTTTTTCATCTTCTGTGCAAAACTTACCTACTTCCAACACAGAGCACAAGCGCCCCCCCCTCTTTGTGAACCACATGTTGTGTTAGTAACTGTAGGATATCTTTCAAGGCATATGTTTGGATGACCTCTTTACTGATCTGACTTTCATACTACATTGTGAGGTTCTCAAGGTCAAGGACGTTCTTTTGTACACTCTAGTTTCACTGGCACTTGAAAAGTCCACATAAAATCTCTAGAAATAACTTTAACAAAAATGTTGGAAACTACGTGAAAAAGATGACAAAAACCGCCCTGAATGAAGTCACATCCTCAAGGAACTAAATACTTGAACTACGTTTTCTGTGATTCCTTTAGAATTACTTTTATTGATTTGCCCGTTGTCATCCTATCATCTATCAACAGAGATGAAATTTCTAGAAAGCAGCATTAAAAAACCTGTGGCTGTGGTGCAGAAGAAATGTTGTTGAGGATATTGTTTGTCACGTTATATACTGTCTTCTACATTGTGAGTACTCACACGTACCAAAAAATCCCCACAAAAATCTGCGTCCTCAGCCACTGCAATACTTAGCCCTTTCCTGAAAGCAAACTTATTTTAATCTTCTTACTTTTAAAATTCTGTTACTGATAATATAGCTTCCTCTAGGCATTTTTAGTTTTTTTTAAAAAAAGGTCCAAATGGTAATCTCTGTAGTCCCAGCTACTCAGGAGTCTGAGGTGGGAGGATTGCTGATCCCAGGAGATTGATGCTGCTGTGAGCCAAGATTGCACAACTGCACTCCAGCCTGGTGACAAAGTGAGACTTTGTCTCAAAGAAAGAAAAAAAAAATGCAACTAACAATGATTTTTAAAATGGTAATCTCAATGTTAGAGTATGATTTGGTAACAAGAAAATTATAAATACAATTTCAGTAATATATTTAAAATTTAATACTCCCAAATATAAGAAGTCTTTAAGATGAAAACCAAGGAAAATAGTCAATTTTAACAAAGTTTTCTTCACAGAAATGTACCTTATTACCTACATTATATAAAATAAAAAATTAGAAATAACTTTAATGTTAGGTTTTAAAAGAATGTCTAAGTAAAGTGTGGTATGTCCAAAAATATTTCAACATCCATTTATAGTATATCTGCCAAATTCTTGTAATTGTGTGAGAAAGGTCTTATAATATCTAAGTGCTATGTAGAATGGTATATACCATATGATCTCAGTTACACAAAACTCTACCCAGAGAGAGAAAAATTAAAAGGAAAATCCTTAGTATCATTATTATAATTAACTTTAAATGGTGGACTGATACATCATTACATTTTTCTTCCTTATGCTTAATGGTAAATCCTACATAATGAATTATGTATTTTTCCTGACAATGAATATGTATTTTTAAAAATTAAATTAGGAATATAAGAATTTACGATTTTAAAGTTTATGTTAAAATCATTGTCCACAATTAACGTACATTAGTGATTTGGAAATATTGCAAAAATAGTAAACAGAATAAGATATTATATCATGTATTATGAATACTGACTGCATGTAGAAACAGAAGTACGTGCTGTTTTAAATTATTAATTGTACTTCTAATATGGTAATACTATTAGAAGTTCAGAAAGCTTTATATTAGAGTACGAAATGCAAAAAGAATGTAAAATTTGAAAAAATATAAATTAAGGAAAAGAATGTTGGAGTTTATTTTTCCCCATATTAGGGAACTTATTCTCCGAAGGTTTAGGACCATATTAAAGAAAAGATATGAAGATAATATATCCACGTTGTAGAGGATGGAAAAGTGGTGAAAGTGGTTGAAATAAAAATATATGTTGAAAAATACATGTTCAGTTGCAGTCAGGTTGGGTCAGATTTTGGAGGGCCTATAAAAGCAAAGAATGAAATGCCCATGTGATTCTCAAGGTCTCAGTTAGATAGTTAGATACTTTATTTGGGAGAATACCAAGCTTTGGATTTTTCTCTTTTTCTTATCCTGCCCATCATATAATGAAATTATATATACATATGTATATATATGTATATATATATAATTGTATTTTAGGTTCTGGGGTACATGCAAAGAACATGCAAGATTGTTGCATAGGTACATACATGGCAATGTGGTTTGCAGCCTCCATCCCCATCAACTATATCTGGCATTTCTTCCCATGTTATCCCTCCTCAACCCCCTACCCCCCACTGTCCCTCCCCTAGTCCCCGACCACAGACCTCAATGTGTGATGCTCCCCTCCCTGTGTCCACATGTTCTCATTGTTCAACACCCTCCTAGGAGTGAGAACATGTGGTGTTTGATTTTCTGTTCTTATGTCAGTTTGCTGAGAATGATGGTTTTCAGCTTCATCCATGTCCCTACAAAGGACATGAACCCACCATTTTTTATGGCCTCATAGCATTCCATGGTGTATATGTGCCACATTTTCCCTGTCATCATTATCATTGATGAGCATTTGGGTTGGTTCCAAGTCTTTGCTATTGTAAACAGTGCTGCAGTGAACATAGGTGTGCATGTGTCCTTATAATAGAACGATTTATAATCTTTTGGATATATACCCAGTAATGGGATTGCTGGGTCAAATGGAATTTCTATTTCTAGGTCCTTGAGGAATCTCAGGATCAGTGGTGGTCTTGGGAAGGAAAGGGTGGAGCGAAATAATTTAGTAAACTAGCCAGAGGCAGACTTGGGGAGAGCTCCTCAGATTTATGTAAGGGGTCACTGAGAGTAGGCTGCCACTTAAACATTAATTACATTTATCTTCTTATTTCTATTCTAGGCTAAATTACACTTTGAATAGTTACTATTTATTCTCCAGATACTGAACCCAGTATATGCATTATTTGACTTTAATTCTCACAGTAATCCTATGATGCAGCCATATTAGTTTTCTCTCCATTTAACAGATAAGGAATGTAATGGTTTGAGAGTCTGAAGAACCAGACCAAATCTCACAGTTAGAGGACAAAAAAATAAGCTATTAATTTAGGTCTGATTGATCCCAAAATTTGCCAAAGGCAAGCAGCTGGATCCATAAAGGAAAACATAAAGCAAGTAAATTTGAGTGAAGAAAAATAAAAAAGCAAAATGAAACTATTTAAAGGCCTTCAGCAGAGAATTATAAATGACATTAGTATTTTATGAAAATGAATCAGATGGGCAAATAGATTAAAATAGAGTGATAGATTAGAGGGGGAAACACCAACCAGAAAATGATGACAATTTCAGATGTGACATGATGAAAATGCAAATAAAAATAGTAATGACAGGAAATAAATTTATGACAGAAATAACAAAATTAATAGAATAAGCAGCTGATTGGAAGTGCGGAACAAAATGTAAGAAAAAGGTAATAGCGAGTAGGATTCAAGATGGCGCGGTAAGGACAACTCAGGATCGCAGCTCTCAGTGAATACTCAGAGGGTGAGTCAAAGCCACATTTCCAGACAGATCTTTGTTGCCCACAGAATGGAGAAATTCCCAGGTGTAGGAAGGACACGGGACGCAAGCGCAGCCGTTTTGGCTGTTGCAGCCACTTCAGCTGGCGTCACAGCACAGCGGCACTCCACAACAATCCACACAAAACACACTGGCCTGGGTGCCCTGCTAAACCAGCAATCTGAGATTTGGGAGGGCAGATTAGCATATCCATTTGATTAAACAGGACTTGGACAGTGAGCCAGACCAGTGGATTCCTGGGAAGTGGCGTTTGAGCCAGCGCAGTGGCTCGCTGCATGGGAAATCACACAGATCTCAGTGTCATAACAGCGGGCGACCAAAACACCTGGGAGAGAGCCATCCATTCAACTTAAAAAAAAAAAAAAAAAAAAGGTGCTCTGAGGCAGGGAGAAAGGTGAGCAGGCTCGGTGGGTTTCACCCCCACAGGGACAAACAAAACGGCAATTCAAAATGCTTCCAGGTAGAGAGTTTCACTGCAGGCACAGCTGAACACAAGATGGAGAAGCTCGGTGGGGGAGGGGCGTCCGCCATTACCGAGGCAATCCGCCCCTACTGAGGTACACTCCCACTGCTGACGCAGTCTGCTGTTGCCGAGACAACCCACCATAACAGAGAGACTCAGCTGCAGGGCAGAGCCTGTGGCAGCAGGGCAGAGCCCGCGGCAGAGCCCATGGCGGAGCCTGCGGCTGCAGGGCAGAGCTCACAGCAACAGGGTGGACCCACATCAGCAGGGCAGAGCCTCAGCAAGAAAATAGTGACTAGACTGCCTCCTAGCTGGGCAGGATAGTGCAACGGACACTCATAAAGAAAGCCCCAACTCCCCAAGACAGAGCATCTGAGGAAAAAAAGGGGTTTTAAGAGTTCTGCTGCAGCAGACATAAATGTAGAAGCCTAACAGCCCTGAATGAACAATGGCACTCACAGCTCAGCACTTGAGCTCCGATAAACTACAGACTGCCACCTCAAGCAGCTCCCTGACCCCTGTATATCCAGAGTTACCTCAGAAAGGACTGATCCGACTGACATTAGGCAGGCATCATTCTGGGACAAAGATAGCAGAAGAAGAAACTGGTAGCATCCCTCACTGTTCTGCAGCTGCTACAGGTGTACCCCAGACAAGCAGGGTCTGAAGTGGACCTCAGCAGTTGTACAGCGGAGGGCCTAGACTGGTAGAAGGAAAACCAAGTCACAGAAATACTTCATCATCAACAATCTGGGTGTCCACTCAGAGACCCAATCGAAAAGTCAGCAACTACTCAGATGACAGGTGGATAAATCCACAAAGATGGGAAGAAACCAGCCCCAAAAGGAGGAAAACACCTGAAACCAGAACACCTCACCTCCTACAAAGGACCAAAACTCCTCACCAGCAAGGGAACAAAGCTGGACGGAGAATGACTGTGACAAAATGATGGAATCAGACTTCAGAAGGTGGATAATGAGAAACTTCCATAAGCTAAAAGAACATGTTCTAAATCAATACAAAGAAACAAAGAACCTTGAAAAAAGATTTGAAAAAAAATTCGAGGAAATGAAAACAAGAATGGATAACTTAGAGAGGAATATGAATAAATTGAAGGAGCTGAAAAACACAACACGAGAACTTCGCGAAGCATGCACAAGTTTCAACAGCCAAATTGACCAAGCAGAAGAAAGAATATCAGAAGTCGAAAATCAACTCAATGAAATAAAATGAGGAACCAAGATCAGAGAAAAAAGCGCAAAAAGGAATGAACAAAGTCTCCAAGAAATGTGGGACTACGTGAAGAGACCTAACCTACATTTGATAGGTGTACCAGAAGGGGACGAAGAGAACAAATTCAAGCTGGAAAATACTCTTCAGGATATTATCCAGGAAAATTTCCCCAACCTAGCAAGGCAGGCCAACACTCAAATCCAGGAAATACAGAGAACACCACAAAGATACTCCACAAAAAGAGCAACCCCAAGGCACATAATCATCAGATTCACCAAGGTTAAATGAAGGAGAAAATACTAAGGGCAGCCAGAGAGAAAGGTCGGTTTACCCACAAATGGAAGCCCATCAGACTCAGAGCAGATCTCTCAGCAGAAACTCTACAAGCAAGGAGAGTGAGGGCCAATATTCAACATCCTTAAAGAAAAGAACTTTCAACCCAGAATTATATATCCAGCCAAACTGAGCTTCATAAGTGAAGGAAAAATAAAATCCTTTGCAAACAAGCAAGTACTCAGAGATTTTGTCACCACCAGGCCTGCTTTACAAGAGCTCCTAAAAGAGGCACTACACATAGAAAGAAACAAACAGTACCAGCCATTCCAAAATCACACTAAATCCTAAAGAGCATCAACAAAATGAAAAATTTTCATCAACTAATGAGCAAAACAGCCAGCTAGCATCAAAATGGCGTTATCAAATTCACACATAACAATATTAACCCTAAATGTAAATGGGCTAAATGCACCAATCAAAAGACACAGACTGGCAAACTGGATAAAAAGCCAAAACCCATCAGTGTGCTGTATCCAGGAAACCCATCTCACATGCAAGGATACACAAAGGCTCAAAATAAAGGGATGCAGGAAGATTTACCAAGCAAATGGAGAGCAAAAGAAAAAACCAGGAGTTGCAATTCTCATCTCTGATAAAATATACTTTATTTTTAAAGTATACAAAGCAACAGAGATCAAAAAAGACAAAGAAGGTCATGACATAATGGTAAAACAATCGATACAACAAGAATTGCTAATGATCCTAAATATATATGGACCCAATACAGGAGCACCCAGATATATAAGGCAAGTTCTTAATGACTTACAAAGAGACTTAGACTCCCACACAATAATAGTGGGAGACTTTAACACTCCACTGTCAATATTAGACAGATCAACCAGACAGAAAATTAACAAGGATATCCAGGGCTTGAACTTGGACTTGGAACAAGCAAACCTGATAGACATTTACAGAACTCTCCACCCCAAATCCACAGAATATACATTCTTCTCGGCACCACAGCACACCTACTCTAAAATTGACCACGTAATTGGAAGTAAAGCACTGCTCAGAAAATGCAAAACAACTAAAATCATAAAAAAACAGTCTCTCAGACCATAGTGCAAACAAGTTAGAACTCAGAATTCAGAAACTAACCCAGAATTGCACAACTTCATGGAAACTGAACAACTGGCTCTTGAATGTTGACTGGATAAACAACGAAATGAAGGCAGAAATAAAGAAGTTATTTGAAACCCATGAGAATGAAGACACAATATACCAGAATCTCTGGGACACATTTAAAGCAGTCTCCAGAGGAAAATATACACCAATAAGTGCCCATATGAGAAGAATGGAGAGATCCAAAATTGACACCCTATCGTCAATATTGAAAGAGCTAGAGGAGCAAGATCAAAAAAACTCAAAACCTAGCAGAAGACAAGAAACAACTAAGATCAGAGCAGAACTGAAGGAGATAGAGACACAAAAAAACCCTTCAAAAAAATCAATAAATCCAAGAGCTCTTTTTTTTGAAAAGATCAACAAAATGGACAGACCACTAGCCAGACTGATAAAAAAGAAAAGAGAGAACAACCAAAAAGATGCAATAAAAAATGATAAAGGGGAAATCACCACAGATTCCACAGAAATTCAAACCATCATCAGAGAATATTACAAACAACTCTATGCACATAAACTAGTAAACCTGGAAGAAATGGATAAAATCCTGGATACCTGTGTCCTCCCAAGCCTAAACCAGGAGGAAGCTGAAACTATGAATAGACCAACAACAAGGTCTGAAGTCGAGGCAGCAATTAAGAGCCTACCACACAAAAAAAGCCCAGGTCCAGATGGGTTCACAGCCGAATTCTACCAGACACACAAAGAGGGGCTGGTACCATTTCTTCTGAAAGTATTCCAAATAATCCAAAAAGAGGGAATCCTTCTCAAATCATTTTATGAGACCAACATTATCCTGTTACCAAAACTCAGCAGAGACCCAACAAGAAAAGAAAACTTCAGGCCAATATCCATAATGAACATAGATGCAAAAATCTTTAATAAAATATTGGCAAGCTGATTGCAACAGCACATCAAAAAACTTATTCATCATGATTAAGTAGGATTCATCTGGGGATGCAAGGCTCGTTCAACATATGCAAGTCTATAAATGTAATTCACCACATAAACAGAACCAAAAACAAAAACCACATGATTATCTCAATTGATGCAGAGAAGGCATTTGACAAAATACAATAGCCCTTTATGCTAAAAACCCTCAATAAACTCGGTATTGATGGAATGTATCTCAAAGTAATAAAGGCTATTTATGACAAACCAACAGCCAATATCATACTGAATGGGGAAAAACTGGAAGCATTCCCTTTGAAATCTGGCACTAGACAAGGATGCCCTCTTTCACCACTCCTATTCAATATAGTTCTGGAAGTTCTAGCCAGAGCAATCAGGCAAGAAAAAGAAATAAAGTGTATTCAAATAGGAAAGCTGGAAGCCAAATTGTCACTATTTGCAGATTACATGATGGTATACCTAGAAGACCCCATTGCCTCAGCCCAAAAACTCCTGAAACTGATAAGCAACTTCAGCAAAGTCTCAGGATATAAAATCAATGTGCAAAAATCACAAGCATTCCTATACACCAATAACAGACTTAAAGAGAGCCAAATCAAGAACAAACTGCCATTCACAATTGCTATGAAAAGAATAAAATACCTAGGAATACAACTTACAAGGAACATAAGGGACCTCTTCAAGGAAAACTACAAACCACTGCTCAGTGAAATAAGAGAGGACACAAACAGATGGAGAAACATTCCATGTTCATGGTTAGGAAGAATTAATATCGTGAAAATGGCTATACTGCCCAAAGTAATTTATAGAATCAATGCTATCCCCATCAAGCTACCATTGACTTTCTTGACAGAACTGGAAAAAACCTCCATGAACTTCATATGGAACCAAAACAGAGCCCACATAGCCAAGTCAATTCTAAGCAAAAAGGACACAGCAGGAGGCATCACACTACCGGTTTTCAAACTATACTACAAGGCTACAGTAATCAAAACAGCATGGTACTGGTACCAAAACAGAGAAATAGAGCAATGGAACAGAACAGAGGCATCGGAGGCAACACAACATATCTACAACCATACAATCTTTGATAAACCTGACAAAAACAAGCAATGGGGAAAGGATTCCCTGTTTAATAAATGGTGTTGGGAAAACTGGCTAGCCATGTGCAGAAGCAGAAACGGGACCCCTTCCTGACACCTTACACTAAAATTAACTCCAGATGGATTAAAGACTTAAACATAAGACCTAACACCATAAAAACCGTAGAAGAAAATCTAGGCAAAACCATTCAGCACATAGGAGTAGGCAAGGACTTCATGACCAAAACACCAAAAGCATTGGCAACAAAAGCCAAAATAGACAAATGGGACCTAATGAAACTCCACAGCTTCTGCACGGCAAAAGAAACAGTCACTAGAGTGAATCAGCAACCAACAGAATGGGAAAAAATTTTTGCAGTCTACCCAACTGACAAAGGGCTGATATCCAGAATTTACAAAGAACTCAAACAAGCCCATTCAAAAATGGGCAAAGGATATGAACAGACAGTTTACAAAAGAAGACATACATGAGGCCAATAAACATATGAAAAAATGCTCATCATCACTGGTCATCAGAGAGATGAAAATCAAAACCACATTGAGATACCATCTCACGCCAGTTAGAATGGCGATCATTAAAAAATCTGGAGACAACAGATGCTGGAGATGATGTGGAGAAATAGGAACACTTTTACACTGCTGGTGGGAGTGTAAACTAGTTCAACCATTGTAGACGACAGTGTGGCAATTCGTCAAGGCCTTAGAAATAGAAATTCCAATTGACCCAGCAATCCCATTACTGGGTATATATCCAAAGGACTATAAATCGTTCTACTATAAGGACACATGCACACGAATGTTCATTGCAGCACTGTTTACATTAGCAAAGACCTGGAACCAACTCAAATGCCCATCGATGATAGACTGGATTGGGAAAATGTGGCACATATACACCATGGAATATTATGCAGCAATCAAAAATGATGAGTTCGTGTCGTTTGCAGGGACATGGATGAATCTGGAGAACATCATTCTCAGCAAACTGACACAAGAACAGAAAATGAAATACCGCATATTCTCACTCATAGGCGGGTGATGAAACATGAGAACACATGGACACAGGGAAGGGAGTACCAAACACTGGGGTCTATTGGGGGGTAGAGGGGAAGGACAGTGGGGGCAGGAGCTGGGGAGGGATAGCCTGGGAAGAAATGCCAATGTGGGTGAAGGGGAGGAAGGCAGCAAAACACACTGCCATGTGTGTACCTATGCAAATGTCTTGCATGTTCTGCACATGTACCTCAAAACCTAAAATGCAATAAAAAAAAAAAAAGGTAATAGCGATGGATGCTTGAAAAGTACTATTTTGGTATGTTTAACATATTTTCAAGATTGGAAATATAGTTTGATCTACCTTTAATTATTCTCAATATTGTCTGTGTTCTATTGTATTTCATAATTTTTTAATGTATTGTCTTATTTTACTTCATTGTAGCTGTAAGAAGTTAGTAGGAAAAAAATCCATGCCACATAATGTATTTAAAAACTGGTCAAGGCTGGGAGATCTTTTGATATAAGCAAACCACATAAAAGATACAGCTCAGCAGTCCACGATTTCTGAGTATTGTCTCTAACATTGTCATCAAAATGAATGTTTGCATTTCCTATATTTATATGGCAGTAACAATATAAAAGGTAGTATTAACATATGCTAAAATGTAATTTTAATTAATTCCATAAGCATTTTTATTTCTAAAAAATGTAGATGTCATTTCTCATAAGAGTTCAAGAAATTGATCTTTTTTTTTTCTTATTTTTTTATTGCATTTTAGGTTTTGGGGTACATGTGCAGAGCATGCAGCAGTACAGTTGCATAGGTACACACATGGCAGTGTGTTCTGTTTGCTTTCACCCCTTCACCCACATTTGGCGTTTCTCCCCAGGCTATCCCTCCCCACCTCCCCCTCCCACTAGCCCTCCCCTTTTCCCCCCAATAGACCCCAGTGTTTAGTACTCCCCTCTCTGTGTCCCTGTGTTCTCATTTTTCATCACCCGCCTATGAGTGAGAATATGCGGTGTTTCATTTTCTGTTCTTGTGTCAGTTTGCTGAGAATGATATTCTCCACATTCATCCATGTTTTAAATTATTTTTATAATACAGGAAAGTAGTTGTATATTTACACAAAAGAATCATGTTGTTTATTTTTAGTATTCCTTCAAATCTGCCATTTCCCAAGGAGCAAATCATTTTGTTTTTTGAATTTCTGACAGCTGATACAAACAATTAATTCAGTTTGAGATAGAAAACAATTACATCAGCAGAGGATCATCCACCATTGTAGTATTCTAAGAATTTGACCCTTGCTTTGGGCAGGGAGCATGGGGTAGCAGTGAGGCAAAGCAAAGCATTAGGAGAAACAGTCTTTATATCAATAAGTATTTCAATAATTCAAAAGATCTGAATTTGAAAACAGCTCATCTCTCTGAAATAAGTGAAGTGAATGCAATACAAGACTTGTATTAGCTTGTGAATACCATGACATCTTTAAAAAAGGATCTGAATATTAAATTTCTACAAAATATTAGAAAGTGTGACCTCACTCATTGTAATCCTGCTGCTCCTAGAAAACTATGTGTTGCATACATATGTTTATAAGCATACAACAAGTATATGTTGTAGGCTTATAAATATTTTAACATTCAATTTTCACAAGTGCTATTTTTTTTTTTTTGAGACTGAGTTTCACTCTTGTTACCCAGGCTGGAGTGCAATGGCGCTATCTCGGCTCACTGCAACCTCCACCTCCTAGGTTCAAGCAATTCTCCTGCCTCAGCCTCCCAAGTAGCTGGGACTACAGGCGTGTGCCACCACGCCCAGCTAATATTTTGTATTTTTAGTAGAGACGGGGTTTCAACATGTTGACCAGTATGGTCTCGATCTCTTGACCTCATGATCCACCCGCCTCGGCCTCCCAAAGTGCTGGGATTACAGGCTTGATCCACCGCGCCCGCCCACAAGTGCTATTTTTACACTAATATTACAAATATATAAAAGGAGAGGCAAAGAAATTTAGGGTTTGTCCTGTTCACCTATTTATTTACTTTTATTTTCAAAATGATTGCTTCTTAACAAGGTATGAGAAAATGTTTTTAGCTAGTAGGCCCCATAATTTAACAAAATCAGCCAGATGTTCCTCATTCAAGTGAAGCACTTGCATAAACACATATCCCATTCCTTCTTATCTAAACAGGTCACCTGCTTTGACTCAATCACTACTAATGTTCAAATATTTCCAAACAGCATTTTTGGAGGCAATGTCTCCAAAAATATAGAGATGCTATAACAACAGGAATCAGAAAGTACAGCGTCTTTTTTTTTAAGTTATTGTCAATGGTCATCTGAAACACTCTCAAATTTACTGATTGAAGTGGTAAGATCTGTACATGTTCAGTGCTCTGAGAATAACTGGTTCTGTGCTAATTGGCATGCTCTGGCATCATCTGCCAAAGAATTTTGGTCAGGACAAAAAAAGCAAACAAATGAAAAAAACATAAGCCAGTTTATAGAATATGGGAATGAATAATTTCATATAGAAGTTAGGTCATTGCATCTGTGCCATTATGATTTTCAAATGTCGTAACTGTTAAGACAATCTCCTTTTGATGTTCCCTAATTTAAATACTGAAATATAGGGCTATCTATTATAAACACACCTTATGTCAAATTAAAGGGGAATGGAAAAAAACATAATTGTTTGATATATAAAAATATGCACATATCAAAGCAAAGAAGGAAAAGTATGTCACTGCTACAATTCTCATTTCTTCTGCTTGTTGTGTGGCCAGAGGTAATATTTGTAACTTCCCTTCTCACTGTCTTTCCATTTACTCATTGCCCTGAGTCAGCACCACAGCCAGTCATGGTTTTTTTATCTGGGGGAATAGGGAAGTGACCCAAATTGTCGTTTCAGAGGAGTTCCTGTATTAGCAATCTGGCCTGTATGCCATTGTCACAGTTTCTTATTTACGTATTTATCAATGAACTTAGTACCAGGAAATGACACTGATTCCAGACATATACAGTGCCAACCTCATTTTATATTAGTAATTCTATAACCTGGATAATCAGGATCTGTCATACCAGCTAGTACATTAGATTACTTATGTGCCTGTCTTCTAAAATGGTCAAGGGGCAATCTCCTTCCAATTCAATGTATTTGTGTTGTGTCTCCTAGTGAAAGAATTTTTCTTTGAGGATCCAAAAAGCCTAAATCTACAGAGATGGGAAACAAATATTTCCACACCTTAGCTTATAAATTCTGGTTATGAGAGAAATAATGCCACGTGCTGATCACAAATTTAGAGCATATTACATTTAAAGAAAACCACTAGCTCAACAAATGTTGTCATCCAGCTAGCATTGTAACTTATAGCAGAATTATAGCTGCAGTCTCAGCCTCCCAGGCTTAGGTGGATCTCCCACTTCAGCGCTCTCTCCCTCCAGCTGGGACTACAATGGTGCACCACCAGTCCCAGTTAATTTGTGTATTGTCTTAGTAGAGAGGGGGTTTCACCATGTTGCCCAGGCTGTCTCAAACTCTTGTGCTGAAGCATAACTGAGTTTCTAGTTGCCATTCCATTGTTCCATTTCCATTAGGTCAGCTGTAGGATAATGAATGTTATAACATAGTGAATATATTTGGTGAACATAAGCCCATTGCCACACTTCACTCAATTTAAGTGAATTTCCTGGTCAGAAGATATATTGTATGTGTTCTGTGACATTAAAGATGTCACCCTGTGAATCCACTGATGGTGTACTGAAGAAACTATTGCAGATTGCAAAAAGGAATTCATATCCAGACTAAATGTCTTTTCCAGAAAAGATAAATCATTGCTTCTACTGTGGAAGATGAGACAGTCCCAACTTCATTGAATTGATGATCATTCAATTTGCATTTGTACCTTTGTTGAGAATCAATTACCCACCTATCTGCAGATCTGTTTCTGGACTCTTTCTTATATACCTTTGATTTAGCAATCTTTCATCATTATATACTATCTTGATTACTGTAACTTTATCATAAGTATTGAAATTAGGTATTATGTTTTCTACAACTTCATTTTTTGTTTGTTTTGGCTAGTGTAGTTCCAATGAACCTCCACATAAAGTTTAGAATCGCTTGTTAATTTTGATACATTAAAATTGGAGAGAAATAACACAGAGAACCTTGGTACAGGAAGAACAACAGAACTGGTAAATCATTACATACATACAACTACATAAGTAGTTTTTATCTTATATTATTTAAAATAAATAAAACTTTTTATTTACAAGAGGACATGTGAATAGAATTCACATGTAATAGAATTTTGATTACATTAAATATAAAGATCTAAGTAGTAAAATTGATATCCTAACAATATGTAATTTTTCAATGCACAAGCATGGTGTATATTTCCAGTTACTCAGATCTTAGTTAATTGTTTCCATTAGTGATTTGTACTTTACAGCATGTAGTTCCTACATGCATTTTTTTTACCTGGTACCTAAACACTTCATGTCTTTGATTGTTAGTATAAATATTACATGACAATATCCAAATACACAATATCCAAATACTCAAAACTAAAAATAAACTTATGACTCTACTTTGACCTTGTGCTCTCCATTCTTACTGAACAATAATTTCAGTAGATCTTTTTGAAATTTTATTGGAATTTTCTATGTGGACAATCATGTCCTCTTGTGAATAAAAAGTTTTATTTATTTTAAATAATATAAGATAAAAACTACTTATGTAGTTGTATGTATGTAATGATTTACCAGTTCTGTTGTTCTTCCTGTACCAAGGTTCTCTGTGTTATTTCTCTCCAATTTTAAGAACTTTCTTTAGTATTTCTTTTAGAGCAGGCCTTTTACAGCAAATTATTTTATTTTCTCTTGTTTAATAATGAATTTATTTTACTTCATTTCTGAATGATATATACATGATTCCACAGATACAGATAATACAGATATAGATAATATAAAATTCTAGCTAATTCTACCTTAGGAGGTGTTTTCTTTTCAGCAGATGAAATCATCATTCACCTGTCTCCTGATCATTGGTTTCTTATGAGAAATTCACGGTTACTCAAATTATTACTTCGCTATTTGCAATCTATTATTTTCTAGCATATATATATATATGCTAGAGAGAGAGAGAGAGAGAGAGAGAGAATTTCTAGCTTCTATTATATATGCAGACTCAGGTAGTGGCTAAAATCTCAGTTAGGTGGGGGGAAAAACACACACTGGGGCCTGCTTGGCAGGTGGGGAGGGAGACAATCTGAAAGAATAGCTAATGGATGCTGGGCTTAATACCTAGGTTATGGGTTTATCTGTGCAGCAAACCACCATGGCCCATGTTTGCCTATGTAACAAACCTGTGCATCCAGTTCAGAGATATACACATAAAACTTTTGGTTTTCAGAAGTTTGACCATGATGAGTCTAGGCATGGTTTATTTTTAGTTCATCTTATTTGATGGTTGCTTCTTGAAATTCTTGTATCTAAATTTATGTATTTTACCACATTTGGGAAGATTACCATCATTATTTCCACAAATGTATATTTCTGCTCCAGACTTTTTCTTCTATCTTCCTAGAACTCTAATGACCCAAATTTTAATAATTTTGAAAATTTCCCATATGTACCAAGACTCTATTCATAGCTTTTCAATAATTGATTCTCTTTATTCATTCATCTGATTGGTTGTCTTCTGTTGATCTATCTGAAAGACCACTGGTTCTTTTCTTTATAATTTCTATTCATCATCAAATAAAATTTATATTTTAGATATTTCATAATTTATATTTCTCTGCCAAGAACATATATCTTTTTGCTCACTTTATCCATATTTATCTTTAATTCAGTTATAACCACTGCATTAAATAATTTTTAAGCAATTCTAACATTTGAGTCATCTGAGGGTTGATGTCTGTGATTATACCTTTTCTTTAGAATTGGTTTTGTTGCTTTTGTAGACTGCGACAAATGAATCTGATTTTATTACAAATTTATGACATAATCACACTGAACAGAGTAGGAAAAAAGTGAGATAACTTGGCTAACTCGGGAAAACAGTGTTTTGACTAGAAACTCCAATACTAAATATAAAAGTATACTGTATATAAACACTATATTCTAGTTGGTAAATTAGTTTCTCCTCAGAATATAGCCTAAAAATTCTGAAACTGCTTTACACATATACTGAGGCTGAGTATATAAGTGCGTGGAGGCCTACATTTTCTTTTTCTTTGTATGTCAAAACATTTTGGGTTGTTTTCTGACATTTCAAATATGAAATTACATAGAATCTGGATCCTGTCACAATCATATACAAAAATGTTTGTTTTGTTTTGGTTATGCTTCTTCACCTGTTTCAGCAGAGAATAAACCAATTTACCTTTAAGTTGCAAACTCCATCATGCCTTCCATGAGAAATGATTGCTATCAATCCTTAGGCTGCTTTGCATATGAAAAACACATGCTCCTTTCCAAAAATTTTCTCAGATTTCAGTGGTGGCTAAAGTCTCAGTTCAGTTGGGGGATCAACACACACTGGGGCCTGTTGGGCAGGTTGGGAGGGAGAGCATCAGGAAGAATAGCTAATGGATGCTGGGCTTACTACCTAGGTGACAGTTTGATCTGTGCAGCAAACCATCAAAGTACATGTTCTAAAATAATGCACCTGGACTTTAGAACTTAAATGTTGAAGAATAAATAAATAAACAAACAAACAATATGGTACAGCGACCCTCCCCCCCAAAATTCTGTTTATATCTAGAGCCTTCTGCTATGCTGCTTTTGTTCTGTCTTTTGGGTAGTCAGAAGTGAGCATAAGATGTGTCAAGGATCACACATGAAACCAAGAATTCTCCTTTAGCTGTCCTTGAGATTTTCTTCAGCATCTCTAGGCCTCAACGTGTACGTTTCCTGATATCTCTGGCCAAGAAGATCAGATTCTTCCAGAGTTTTAGCTGCCCACACCAATGCTCTGCCATCCAGCCCTTGGCTGATCCCTGCCCTCAGGCCAAAGTGGTAAGAGAACTGAGAGGAGAAAAAAAAGAAACTTTCTTTTGTGTTGTTTCTCCACGTTTTGACATATATCCTTCTGTTCTCACACTCCACCTGCTTTTATTAATTTTTCAGAAAGGAGAAATCAATTCTGACAATTGCCTCGAATAAGAAGTCAAGAAGAGGACTGGGAAAAAGCCAACAGAACTGAGAGCCTGAAGATTTGGATATCTTGATAATGATGGTTTTACTGGAGGGATGGCAATAAAAGACTGTTGATTTAATTGTTTATATACGATATAATATTTTAGATTAAAATAATGTGAGTTTTATCATATCATTTCAATATATAATGCATTTATTTCTTTTTCCTTAAAGAGTCTCACGTTAATACACAAATTCCTCACTTTTATTATTAGGTGCACTTTGAAATTCTGAGACTGTGAACTAAGTCACTGTGACTTTGGAAAGCCTTAACTATGATAAAAAGTCTTTAGTACATATCTTTTTCTATATTTTTCTTTTTACATCTTGCACTAAATAAATTTTGTTTTTTTCTAAAATATAATATTCCTAATGTTGTTTACAGTGTTTAGAAAAATAATGCTAAAGAGCAGCTACAATTAAAAATGAGAACAATTGCAAAACTTGCCTGGATTCTCATTATGTCAAAGTCAATACCATAAACAGAAAATTAAGAGTGACCAAAGTGTTATTTGCTTTTTGTACAAAAGCATTTTCTACTTAACGGACCTTCACATTGTCACTCTGATTTCAAGGGAAATAACTGAAGATTTCCAGTGCAATCCTGAGAGGTCCAAAACTTCCTGAACAAATGTGTGTCCATTGAAAAACCAATATCAAGGATTCTGGGAATCTATTGGTTAAAGCCCACCTCTGTAATTAAGTACATGTCCCCATTGTAGAATCATCAACCAGCATATTGAAATTGCTTCTTTCATGCCAAATAACAGCTTTTGCCAAGAAAGAAGACCTCGTGCAGTCATTGTTGTCTCCCCTTAACTCCTTACCTGCTGTGAGTGTGGCTCAGAGCAGCTGCCTGTTCTTCCTAAACTCTGAGTCTATCAAATCATCCCAGGTATCCATCTGTACACCTGCTGCACTTATAGCAACAAAAGTTAAAGAATAATGTTGATTATCTGCCAAAAACAAGTAAAGACATAATTTTGCTCTAGGACAAAATGAGATTAGGACATAAATGATTTTTATTCTCAGGAAGCTTTCTGCTTTCCTCTCTCTTCACAGCAATCCCTCTTGCCTGCTTCTTAATTAAACCACCATTTTGTAGCTGGGAGTAGGAGGAAAAAATAAAGTTCTTTATCGAAAAAGCACTCTGATCTTTTCTTGATTTGCTACAATCCTCATAAAGAATATGAGGAATGTTTTTGGACAGTATGTGACCAGAACAAGAGAGTTTAATACAATTAACTTGGACACACTCCTGAAATTACTTGCTAAATCTGGATAATATAGTAAAATAACATTCTATGTCTGTGTTCCTCTATAGTAGTATTTAAATTTATTTCATCCTATCTTATCATTCTGGAAATATCTATTAACAATTTAAAATTAGTTAGAAATTTTGTGAGTAAAACAATGATTTCACACAAGCAAAAGATATAATGCTGAAATTGAGAATTTGGTACGAGAAAAAGTCTTTATATTTTCCCATATGATTTAAGTTATTGGAAACATACTAATGGCAACAGGCTAGAGTAAAACAAACAAATACCTCTATAACTTTAAATTACAAAATGTCTTTTTAATTGTTTAAGAGGTATTGAAATACAGAAAAACTCATTATGTAAACTTTAAACTTTAAATAATGTCTAAATGTAGAGATTGATAATTGAAAGTCCTTCTTCACTATATACACCAACTCTTATCAGCAAAGGAAAGTCATATTTACGGCTATGTATATATAGTCTCATACTTTTAATTTGTTGTTAATTTTAAAATGTTCATATAAATAATTATACCATAAACTTGCTTTTGCATTTAATGTAATATCTTGGTGGTTTTTAATAGATAAATATAAATATCTAATTCTTTTAAAAGACTTCTACAGTTCATTCTTGTTCTATTTTCATAGTGATGCATATTTGATTCCTTTCCAAATATTCAATAACATAAATAATATTTATGACTACATATATAGTTATAGTATTTTTGTGCCTATACTTTTATCATGTCCAAACTATTGTGCATAATATAATACTAGAAATGGAAGTGACAATCACAACTGCCTTTGAATATCATACTTACTTGCATATCTAACAACACCATTAAGTGTGTCCTTTGCCAAGTAGTTTTATATATAGTGAAATAATTTCATATTTTATTATTGTGATAATCTTGTGGCTTTCCTTTCATTCTATACTCTCTCAGTTCTCTATTCTGGATGCTTCAGTATTATTTTGCATTTCAATGCTTGGTGATTATAGTAAAAATAACAAAACTCAGGAGCTCTGTTGGCTGATAAGCAAGCTGAACTTGCTCATCTCTTAAATTAATCAGATTCCATCAATCTGTGAGCATTCTTTCAAATTACAACTCAAGATGTGCTAGCTGTTTTAATCCAGCCAGTCTTGCCATTTTATAACCCCAAAAATATATACCTCCACCGTTATCAGCAAAAGCTGCCTAAGCTTTTGCCTGTTTAGTCTCCTTGCCTTCTCTTTAATTATAATTCCCAAGCAGATACTTGTGAGCCCAAGGCCTCTTTCACAGCTTATGGCCATTCAATCTAGGATTAATTATTCAGTTGCATCTAGTCCAATCTTCATTATGAGATAATATCCTGTTTTTAAATTCCTGAGATTTATGATTTTCTTATTTTGTCTACATATAAAAAATTAGAATTATTTCATGAAATAAGGACCTCAGTTAATGTTTCTTAAGGAAAGTTTAAAATTCATTAATTCCTCTATTCTATAATGTCAGAAACAAAACAACATATTGAAACCTATCATTTTTAATATAATCCTTTCCTTAAAAAATAGTTAAGTGAAGCATTTACTTATCAGAAGTTCATTATTGAACTTAAAGAATAGCAAAACTTCCAAAAAGGTGAACACATTTCCAGGATATCGCTTACATACTGAGAACATTCTTCTTTATTTCTCTGATGATGTTAGTACATAACAAAGCAGGAAAACTTCCATCAAAGTACAATACTATGTCCTTGGATATAACAAAAACAACAACAAAGGAAAACTATCACTTTCAAAATGGTAAATTGGCTTTTAAATGTATTTTTAAAATTCATTGAAGTTTCTAAAACAGACAGGAATAAGATAAACAATAACCTGTAGGGAGAAAATCAAAGGCTGACAGACACCATGGCTCTAATAGGTGCTGCTGCTGTTAACAAACCACCTGTATCCATCAGAAGTCAATTCAACAAGATTTAAGGCGAGGTCTCAACCCTGATTGAAATGAAATGTCAGCTAGGATAAGAGAAGAAAGATGGAGATTGTATTAAAAAGAGAAACTATGTTCAGAAATAAGCTTTGGGACACACAAGAATCTAAAATGGCATTCATATCCAGCAGAGCAAATTCCTGGGGTCTAGAGAACTAGGTTAGTTTGTCTTTTTGAAGCACTTGTTGAATTTTGAGTTGAATCTGAACATAAATGGATTTAAAAGAGAATCCTTTTTATTGATTTCCAAAGTAAGATGACATATGAGGAATAGAAGTAGAAAGGAATAAAAATTGCTAAGGCTGTAAAAGCTTGTTGTATATATATTTTTTTCTTTTTAAAGTTCTCAGCATACGTATAAATTATATACATTAATCTTCTTTAAGAAATTGTGTATGGTATGCCAAACTAAGAAAATTGACCATTTATTTCTTTGATTTTCTTAAAATTAAAGTATACATAGTATGCATATCAGAAATTATAAGAGATCTAGAAATCCAAACTCATCACTAACACTCTAATTTGAACACAAAGACAAGAATGTTCCCCCTTCAGGGAGGCGTTGGGGTGAGATAGAAGGAATGTTGAATTAGTCTTGAAAGTCTAAAGTTTTAGTTTCTGCCCTGACAATTCAATCAATGTGATCTTGAAACATCTCACCCTTCTAACCCTCACTTTATCCAGCTATAAAATGGAAAGAATAACCACTGCTTTTCCCTCACAAACTCAAAATACTGTATAAAATGTTTAAGTTATGTGAAAGTGTGAAACACTACTTATATGTGGCATGTCACTATTTCTCATGTGAAATGTTGAAAGTCTATAAACTCCTCACTGCCTCTCATATAGTCAACCTCTCCTTCAGTCCACCTTGTAAGACATCTTAAAATTCCACTTCTTGGTATGTAATTATATAATATTAACCTCGGTCCTCATCTCAACTTCAATTAAGACTCATGACAATCCTCTATCCCCTATACCATCATCTTTGCATTTCTAGTACAATGAGTTATCCTTAAATTTTCTTAGTTGTATTCTTTTAAGAATTAACTGATACCATTTTTTTTACATCCAAACCACATTCTTCAAAGCATTATTTAATTCAATTAATTCTCCCTTTCATTCACTGCCTACATTTCTCATCATAAAAAAAAGCACAGAAGAGTCAACATAAGGAGGACAAACTCAAATATTCTACTATATATTCAAAAATAATTATCTTTACTATCAGTTCTGTGTGAAAAATCAACAAAATATCATAAGGATAATCATGGAATTACCTATTTGAATTCAAAGCAAATTTGCATTGATGAAATTAACACAAGTATATACAATTAGCTCAAAGAAAAAAAATAATCTGCTGATTAATAGCCAACAATAAACCTATCTCTTGAACCATAATTTGCCAATAACAATTCTTTCTGTGGTTTAAGCTTAGAATAAAATTGTGTTTATTGAAAAGCAAACTAACATAAATATAAGTTACAATGTTAACTGGAATATTAAAATACTCTTTAGTGTTCATATGCATAAGGTTTAGAAACAAATTAGGGCATTTAGTATCTACAAAAATTGTATTAATTAATATGCGATGTTACAATGATCTTTTCAAAGTGCAGTGGGTTAGATTTAATAAAATGTTGAATATAAACAGGTCATTAAAATAATAATGGCTTACTCGTATTGTGTATTACCATGTACCATAAACTGTCTGAATTACTTGATGTGTATTGTCTTATAAAGTTTTCTAAACTTTGCTATTTTCATTATTATTGGATCATTCTGGCAAACCAACAAATATGTATGTATTTTATGTATGTATATAAACTGTTTATAAATTGGCTAAATAAATGTATACCTGAGATTATTTAAAGAAATTGGTGCTAACCAAATTTTTGCCACTACAAAATTATGACAAAATTATTCTCATTGTCCAGGTAATTTTTCAAGTTACCTTTGCTTTTTCAAGGCAACAATATGACCAAAGACTGTCAAAATTACTTTTGGCTCTGAAATGGCCCCATTATTAGATGAAAATTGTCCTCACACTGTGGCCAAGAACTATGTCTGCAGAGATTTGGCACGTGCTCTATTATATAAAGATGAACAATATCTCATTATGGGAATACTGTGCATACAGCAAAGGAAAATAACATACTGAAGATAAGATAATGAGAACACAGTCAAACACAGTACTGAGCATAACAAATGTTAGTTTTCCTTATCAGTTTTATACCAGGAGACTCAAATGAAATAGCACTGCCAAGTTAAAGTAACGTGCATTTACAGGGGTGTTACATAATTCTACCATACTGTGTTCAGGTGCCCACGTAGGAAATGGGCTGGCCAATTCAGCAAGCTGAAAAAAAAAAAAAATGATGAAATCAGGAGGCTAGCAATACAGCAAGAGCTGAATGTGGTAGATAAACACTTTATTTTCTTATTTAAATGCAAAATCCATAAACATTCAGTATTATTTCTACTAGAGTATTCTTTAGGAAACTTTGATACTCTTCTCTCATAATACAAATCTTTGGGTCTTCAGAAATTGTTAGAAGTTAATTCCCACTATAAAAGACCATCTTTAATTTTACTTTTTCCTCAACATTACTAAAGCAGTATTACAGACACAATAAAGACAGATCATCAACAAAACCTTAAACACCTGGCCGTCATTTCCCTCCAGGCTGAACTAAAATAAACTTTCATAGATTTGATTGTTCTTTTCCTCTCTCAGGGAATATCTGAAAAGAAGGTGGGCTACAATGGTATTATTTCAGACTATTAATTATGTTGACAATGATTGTAACTATCATCCAGTACTTATCGAGCACCCATATTATGCTGTGTGCTACATAAATACACAATCAATACCTCATGTGTTGCTTTTCTTTGTATTAATATCAAATGCTCTCTGTGTATATGCTAAAGTCAAGTTTTTTAAATGTAGATGTAAGCAATAATACTTTTTAAATTATACACAAATATACATACACACAAAAGACACCTAAATGATCCCTAGCAAAGCTGAAGTTAAAAATGATTCAGTCTCAAAATTCATCCAAATCTCTCTTCTAGATTTAAATCCTGCAAAGAGGGATCAAAGCAAAGGAGATCACATGTATCTGATGTAGTTGGAAGCAGGAAAAGTGTTAGAACAGTTATTTGTGATCATTTTTACAAAAAAAAAAAGGAAATTGAGATTGACTGCTATACAACAGATGGATTATAGCTGATTTTTAAAAAATTTAATATGGCAAGTGGACATTTGTTTTAAAATAGGCTATGGATACTGTGGGGAAAGTTAGTTAAGCACTTAGAACCTCCACATTCATTTTCCCTGCATTGAAATTTATTGCAGTGAACTTATAGTTCACTATTGTAAGTTTAAATGCATTTTTCACTGCATTTAAACTTAGAGTAGTAAACAACTACTAAATAAAGTAGTTTATAAATTATGTTATTTAGTTTTATCCTAACTGACCTCATAAAATTGATAAGCAGCTTGAAATTCTCTTACCCCTCAAGCTTAAATGAGTATTGAGATAATGCCAAATATGCAAACATAAGCGAAAAACAAAAATAACAGAATTGACAGGTGAAAATAATTATAATTAAATCAGCTACAAAATGAAGTTGTTCAAAAAATACAGAAGACTTTATTTAGAATGCTATTTGAAATACAGATTTACATCCACTATTTGAAATGTATTTACTGTATTATTCATAGGTCAGTTACTGCCCAAAAATGTCGCTGCAAGATATACATAAATGTCATCAATGAGTCTAATTGCATAAAGTCAACACTTCTAAATTATATTTGTCTTTGTAGTAATTTGCTAAAATTTGAGGAGCGACTAAGAAACTTTTCTTTTTCTGCACAGTTTATAGTTACCCATAGAGAAGAGTAAATGAGTGTTAGAATTTAAAGATAGATTGCAAATCTTTCCTTTATGAAAGAAGAGAGGTTCAAATTTGTTGATCTACCATTAGTATTCTGATAGATACATAAAAGATAGTTTATTTTCCACAGTATTCCACCCATCAGCTCTTGGAAAAACAAAATATGTTTAATTTTTGCAACCAAGAAAAATGGAATGATTTAACAAATTGAAGACCAATATTCTTATAAATAAATGTATGGTAGGCAAACTGTTTAGAAAATATGTATTTGGTATTGTTCTCTGTTTATATACTTTAGTTATCAGACATGACATAACTACCATTTAAACAAACTTATCTCTATACACGTAAAACATAAACAGCATACAAACACTTGAAAACAAAAGTCTTTAACTTGATTTTTAAAAAATTCCAGAAATTTTAGGTAGGTTATAAAATCATTTCTTAAAAAAAAATACAAGATAGTTTCATTAGTTTGAAAAAACAATTGATTTTTTAACAATAAATACATCGTTTTTCTGATGAAATTAAAACATAATATTGAATTATTTGAAATTTTAACCAAAGTAAATCTTAATTAGTGAATGCAATGGGAAAATGACCAATGAGATAAAATTTGAACAACTCTTCTTATGATTCTTCAATTTAGGCATTTATATTTTATAAGTTATCTTTTCAGCACTGAGATATTTAAATATGAAAGAAACTGGAGTGAGAATAAGACTTTAGCTAAACAAGTGTTAAGCCAAAATCTTTGTATAACAACGAAACTGATTATTTAGAGTAACTCACAAATTCATTTTATAAATAAATAAACACACATATATAGGAGAGGCATGCTCTATTTAAAAAGTTCCCAATCACTGAATCTTTAGAATACTCATATTATTAAACGGGGCTTTCAAAAGAAAGAGGGGGTAAGAGTAGATTAAGAAAAAGACAAATTTCAGTAGGATAGAAACAAAAGGAGAGTCAAAGATTTCAGTGATTTAAGTAAAATAAATGAAACTTAAAGATGAGAACTAGAAATTGAATAAAGGATCAAAAAATGACAATAATGTTAGTTGAATCATTGTTTTATTTAACTCTAATGACTCAATAGCCATGTGACCTAGATAACACTACCACCATTTTATATATAAATAAATTTAGTGAGCATAGGTCAAAGTTACCATAAATGGGCTTCATTTGAAAAAACAAACAAAAAAAAAGATATCTTCTATATTGGCATTTTCTCTTAAAAGCATACTTGGGAGGCTGAAGTGGTAAGATCGTCTGAGCTCAGAAGTTCAAACCAGCCTGGGCAAAATAGCAATATTCTTTCTCCATAAAAATAAAATTTAAATTTTAAAGAAGAAAACTCAAATAACTACAAAAATTTTAGACTTTAACCATTCTAAATAAATAGGATTATACAAAATGTATCATCCAGTAAGCACTCAATAAATGTTAAAGTAATGAGGTGAAAATATAAAAAATATATATATAATGCTTATTAAAGGAGTTAAATGTAAAAAAATGTATAAGACAAATTATTAAAGACAGGTAAAGTTAAATAATTAACTAATTTTATTATAATTTATTTTGATAATATCAATGAACATTTTGTCAAAGATTTTCTAAAATATAAATAAGTATTCTGTATATACACATTACTGAGAATCACTTCAAAGTAAAAACATCATGTCCACTTTTAGTGTCGTGTTTATTGGATTTTTAATTTTACTTAAAGAATGACAAAAAGATTACCATCTTTGGAAAGCCATAGTAAATTTTATTAAAAATTGGTTTTCATAAAGACCAAGGAAGACTAAGATCATTTGTTTATTTTAATTAGAAGGCAAATTGACTAAACATCATTGAACTTTGAAAATACACTTAAATCTGATTTTCGGTTGGTAAAATCTTTCCCATCAAAATTTGACTAGTAAATTAATAAATCCCATGATTTCTTTTAAAATCTCATTAGCATGCCTACATTCTTTTTTCCCTGTAACTCCTGTTTAATTATAGCAAACTCTTCCTTCAGATACAACCCAAGAGAACTTTTTTTTAAAGTAGTTACCTAGCAGAGATGAGATCAAACTAAAGGTCCTATGAAATTGTACAGGAAGCCTAGGGGGAAACTGTAAAGTGGCGGCATAAGACAGAGAAATTATCCCTGGGGAAATCGTCTCTCTCAGATCTGTGAATATACTAAATATGTGATGCTAGTTGAACTCACATACACTTTCTTCCTCATGAAATAATTCTGAGATTAACTACAGATCAACTAATGCATTTTCCCCCATTTTCTGTCACATTATGATTTTAATTGCTTCATACAATTTATTATTTAAACATAAACAATTCATCCTATTGTAGTCTTATGAAAAAGTATTCTAAGATTCATCATTTTTATTAAAATTTTAGTATATCTACTAATATCTAGGAAGAAAAAAAATAAAATTAAAAAACACTATGAGATCAACCCTCCAGCCTTTTTTAGAATGCAACACTAAATATCACTTCTTTATCTGACATATCTTAGGTTTTCTTCTTGGCCTCTGTCTTCAAATTATAGCCTTTCTTAGTTTCTTCTTCTCAGAAAAATAATAGCCTGGTTCCTGATCAGTGAATGCAATCACACCTTACTCTTAGATTTGTCCCTACCTGAACTGCTAAGTTGTGTATCATCATTTCAGCTGCCTTTATATCAGCCTGACTGGTCAAAAAACTCTAATCTAATTTGTTAGACTTCTAAATCCAGCTGGTGTTATCCTATCTTACACTGCAACTAAAGCCCTACTTGTTTTTTTTTAAACAAAATGGTTCAATCATTTATATTAATCATTCACATATTTTCTTCATTATTATAAAAATTTTCCTCAAGTCATTCTGAAACTTTTCATAAAGTATTTTTATACATAACATTTTAAAATACATAACTTTTATAAACATTCTTTCATATACATTCTGTAACTTTTATCTATTTTCCAAGAGTAAAAAAGGAAGAAAAAAAATGCCCTATAAAAATGAGACTTTTGCTTCTCAAAATTTGTCTTTGCAACGTAAGTTAATGACTTCAAGATAGTTGTAAGAAAGCTTTGGTCTAAATTCTCAGTTATATATTAATGCTGCTTCTGGCAGTAGAATGTTAAAAATATATGAATAAAAATCAAGGTAAACACTTACTTTCAAAGTTCAGAGTAGTTGACTTGCAGCTGAAATAGTTATCAACTTAAGAAGGTGAAGCAATATGACTTAGTATAAATGTAAAGATGCAAAAATTTTAAATATAAAATCCCACATGTAGTTATATTTAAGCAAAATTATATGTTTCTTTCACTTAAGCTGAATAAAATATCAACAGATACATTGTGCCTACAGAGAACTCCTAAATGTTCCTGTGATGGCAACCCTTGAAATTGATTATTTACCATCTTCACTTCTTAAATTCATATTTCAATATTCTCTGGCTAAAAGAAATTCCCAAATTCATTCCTCTTTCACAATTGCTTAGTGAAACTGAAGGAACTTTACAAATTTTTTCTTCCTCTCAAACCTATAGATGGTGTCCTGAATTTCTCAGCTACACAAGCCAAAATATTCACCATTACCACATTTTTAAAAAGATTAAACTAGTTTGAATTATTTTGTCCACACACAAAGGGAAAAATCCTGAATAACAATGTATATTAAATTGTTAAAATATTTTATACTAGGCCAGGTGTCATGGCTCATGTAATCCCAGCACTTTGGGAGGCCGAGGCAAGTGGATAATTTGAGGTCAGGAGTTCAAGACCATCTGGACAACATGGTGAAACTCTGTCTCTAATGAAAATACAAGTAATTTTCTGGGCTGGTGGCAGGCACCTGTAATCCCAGCTACTAGGAAGGCTGAGGCAGGAGAATTGCTTGGACCCAGAAGGTTGCAGTGAGCTGGGCTTGCACCATTGCACTCTATCCTGGGCAACAAAGTGAGACTCTATCTCAAACAACAACAACAACAGCAGCAACTATATATATGTATATTATACTTTAGTTTTCTATATAATGTCCTTAATATCTAAAGACATATTTTCTTAGAAAAATAAGGTCTCCTCTAGAATTTATACAAGATAGAATTATGTGTTATACAAAAATGCCTTTTGCAGTACCAGTACATGATAAGGTGTGATCTGAATAAAGGTTTGACATTTGGTGTTTGTCTGATATTTTCTAAAGACCATATTATATAAAATGCAACATTTAATTTATCACTTAATCACAGATCCAAATAGAGTAATCTATTATATTTGGGGAAAACTATGTAAATGATCTACAACTATTTCTAATGCAAATAAAATATTGTTTTAACATGTGATATGGCATGATATGAAATGACAGAATATTATAATGTTCCTGAAGATCTTCCACACTATACTCAGGAAATCTAAGTAATTGAGTATAACTATTTTGTGAAGAAGCAATTACTTTTGGAAAATTATGATTATTTGAGGGTGTTTTTACCTATTGAACTTATAACAAGTTTTCCTTTATAACTTTTATGTATTGGTTCTCTAATCTCTTCAGAAGTGGTTTTTAGCTGTTAAAATATATGGTTCACTCATACACCTCCATACTCTGTCCATTTTCCTCTGTCTTTGGGATTCTTTTTTTTACCCATTCTACCTGTGAAAAGATCCTTTTGCTATTCTTTAAGTCCCCCTGGGTTCGGATATGTACTCTTCTCCTCAACACTTCGACTTCTCTGCTCCATGCGGAGAGAAACTCACCCTTCCTTCTACTATGTCTTCCACGTGGTCAGTTTCTGCAAGGTTCTCATAGTTTCTGCCTCATAGTTTCTATTTGTTCTTTCTTATTCAGAATAAATAATAGAACAATAATAATCTACAGCCATTGAAATGGATTAAAATTTAAACTAGTATCCTATGTTTTGTAGAAACATTTATTTTTAATGGATTAAGTTCTTTCAGGATGTAGGAAGCATGAACAGATAGTCTTTTATATGATGGTGCTTTATTGCAAGGATATTTAAAAATATTAGGAGAAAGAGCCATCTCCACATTTCCTCTCTTAGGCATCATGGATATCAGTAGCCATAGTTGAGAAAATTCAGCAGCTTTAGGAACCAATGGCAGGGTTATCATGTGTACAGATGCAGGGACTCTTTGCTTCCTTCCAAAATCCCTTATGCTGATGAATTCACTCATTTCTATTGATTTTCTGCTTCTATTCCTTTTCAACTTTCTGTGTCTGTAATATTCAGAAAAAGAATATCGTTGGTTGAGTTCATCACTTTTTGATCTGTCAATATACCTGATAAGTTCCCTTATCAAGCAGAGTTCTCCTATCAGGTTACTGCAGAAACCACAGCTCTTAATATTCAGAATATATATGGTTGCCTTTGGAAAGGCCCCAATTCCTGTCAGAGCAACTGAAATAGAATTATGCAACAAAGAAGCATGAAAACATGCACAAATCATTGGCTGCTTTACTCTGAAAAATCATTAGGAGGTGACATGGTATCCCAAATTTCATGTGATAACAAAACTTATTCTTTCATAACTTTTCTGTTTCCTTTATGTTGTTGAATTATAGTTTGAGATTAAATTAACTGATTATTAGCTGATTTTAATTTTTCCAGGCATCATGATTGTCTCAAATTAAGCTCTGTTAAATGACCATAGTTACTTTAAGTGGTAGTATAATATCTTCAAAAAAAAAAAAAAAGAAAGAAAAAGAAAATAGAAATAGCCACAGTTATCCAACTGCTCAATTCTCTATGCAGGGATCAGAATAGAAGACTCCTTGGTATGGATATGCTCACCTTAAATATATTTAATTTAGCTATTTAGGACAAAATAACAATAGTGGTTTTTTTTGTCAGTAGAACTTATTATAAAGGTTTTCATTATTCCTCATTGTTCTCAGGCTGGGAAAACAAGAAAATAAGAATTTCATCACAGGATATCACTGTGAAGGTATGATTAAATTCCAACTCTATTATTTCCAAACCATGTACAAAATTCAGACGATTTATAGTATCCTCTTGAGTATTTTCTCTAGCAACATAACAATATTAACACCTTCCCCAAGTCACCAGAAATTAGGACTTTATATCACTGAGCTTTTTCTGTCATAAGACCAAAAATAGAACAAATAATTTAACTAATGTTGTTTATAAAAGTTTCTCTTACTTTGGGAGACAATTTTAACATAGCAAAACTGTCTTCTTTCTGGATGCTGCTGCTGAAGATATCTGATTTTTTGTTTATGCTTGTGAAACCAAACAAAGAGGAGAAAAAAAATACCTAAACATACGGTTAAATCTTCCTTCTCTTTCTAAATTCCAAATGTCAAAATTACTAAATTGCAAATAATTGTAAGAATACAACATTCATACCTTCTTTATACGTTTTATCTTTTTAATATAGACATAAGGAAGATCAATTTTTATAGTAGATATTAATTTAATTAGCATTAGCCTCTTGATCACAGTATGCCTTCTAGTTGGCCATGTAAGAAGTACATATCACAGTTATATTACATTATCTAGAGTTACTCTTATCCTACCTGAATACTATAAAGGTATTTTTAGTGCTCTCAGTATTTAGCCTGCTTGTTTTTCTGAATATAGCTTGCTGCTCCAGTTTAAATAGATTTAAAATACATAAAAATAAATTGTTGAGTATAAAAACTTTTTATACACTATAAATTATAAATTTTTATACAGCATATTGAAAGCTCATTTGTAGCATTCTTTCTTAAGTTAGTGCTAATTATTAGTGTTGTAAATGTGTTCGCATACTAGGGAAAGCTGAGTGGCATGAAGAATCACCCTCTGACCTTTTTATTCATAGATTAAGGTCCCCATCAGTAACAGTAAAATAATAGCCAGCAGAATGAAATCAAAAACTATGAATTGAGTGAATTCCACATTTATAAAAAGGAAATCTGACCAATTGTCAGATTCAATTGTTAATCTTTTTATTCATATTTTGCAATCATTTGGTTGATGTTATCTTTCATCTATGTAGCTTTTGTTGTTTATTTTGTAATTGGAGATGGAAAAAGAAAGGACAATGTGATGGATAGATATAAATGCAGTGTATATGCAAGGCAGTGACATTTCTACTCTACACAAGCCCTATTTACACTCAACTATATCCACTTCAGAGCAATATGGCTAGAAATTTGTGATCCTATATTTAATCAGATAGGAAGCACAGACAGCTCAATATCAAAATTCATTTCAGTTAATGTGAAAAGAATCTCATAAAATTTGCTAGTACAGAAATATGTAAGAATATGTAAAAATGACCTATAAGAAATAGCTATAGCAATGCTTATTATTACTTACTTGCCAGTGAAATATTATTATTTATAACCAACATCTTCATCATTGATATTATTATTATAAAGTTTACTCCCGCTGACTGGTGCAGTTTTACACTGTAACAAATAATATTTTATTCAACTGCTATTGTGTACTTACCAGAGTTATTAAGTGATAATTATAAAAAATGTACAAAAGAAAGTTAAACAATTAAAGATAAATTTAAAAGTAGCTAAGGGAGGAATCAAGGAAAGATATTTCTCTAATGATTTCTGTATAGACTTTTGGTAAATGATTAATTTTTCAGGTCGTGAACCATTATTTTATAAATAAAATGCCAAAAATTTGTTCAAATGATTTTTTTCAGTTTATTTGTTATTTGTTTGATGTAACTGACAGATTATACCATCTGTTTTCCCCTATCATTTAAATACATTCATAAAGTGGCTCTAAATTGGAGAGTGCTTGCCTTGTTGAATTTTTGCTCACTCCCACAAAATGACACAATAGTGACAGTCTGGCCATAAATACATTGCTGAAGAAATCTGAGAATATGTGTATTCAATACTAACCTGCTTTCAAAAATAGATAGTAAACACTTAAGCTCCAATCAGGTCTTATATTAATATTCCTAACACAGCCCTTTGAATAAATAACATCTAAAATTTACTTTCATACTCTTTTGGAAAGTATAATAATTGGCTGATATGTCACACATTCTTTGCAATATACCATGACCTAAGTACAAAAATAATTTACTGAGATAAATAAAAATATGGAACTTTTGGAACTCACTGAATACCCCTCAAATACTACATTGTAATTACTATCTAATAATCTTAATTATATGATAAAAATATTTTAGGAGCAATATACATTCATAAGAAGAGTGGATACTATTGATAGTCTTTATCAAAGTATTCCTTAAACTAAAACTTCATGTCAAAATATTTGCATCTGTAGCATATAACAACAGGTACCATGTACTCAAACACACAATTAAAAAGAAGCCAATGAAGGACTAGAGAGCAGCTCCAAGATGTCTGACTGGATACATCTGATATTTAATCTTACTTCAAATAAATCATTTAAGAGACAACAGAGAAGTAACAGGAAATACCAAAAGCAAGGAAGAAGAAGAAAGCAAAGCAACTTGCTTAGCTGGGATTGTCTGGGAGCCTCTAGAGGTTCTGTAATGTGGGGAAAGGGTAAGTGAGAGACTCCCAGTGGTTTACATTTCCATTACAGACTCCTGCAATTTTAGCATGGTAGAGCCTCTCAACTATCAGAGGCCCTCAGACTAATAGGAAGCTGCCTAGAGACTGTGCAACAACATTGCTCTAGAGACAGAGCACACTGAGTCCCACAAGCCCCTGAATCCTAAGCAACTACAGCCTGGCACCATTTTGAGGACCCAACCCCCACCAGACTGCATCCTGCTTAAGGGCCTAACAATCCCTGCATCTTCACATCTCTGGAGTCCCATTAGCATTTCCTGTCTGCAGTCACTGCAGCTAGGGCTGAGGTGGGAGCCACTGTAGCAAGCCTGCCCACTCCAGCAGAGGCAGCCACATATTTTCATGCCACCTGAGAAAAATTCCATTGCTTATAGCTACCACTATTACAGGCTACTATGGAACTGAAGTGTGAATGAAGCATGTGACTCTTAGCCTATGACTGCTCCCAGTGAAAACAACACCACACTCCCCAGTAGCAGGGACACAACACAACTGTTTATGCCCTCACCTGAACACTCCCATAGCAGTTAGGAGATCATCCCATCTGTGCCTACCACAGCCAGCATCTGCATGTACCACAGGGTCTTGGGGTGGGAGGGGTATTGAGGGAAGGCTCATCTGGCCTGGGTCTGCCCTCCCAGTGCCTCAGCACAATGTCCAGGTTCTGGGCATCATCCAGACCATTTTACTATCATTGGCAAATGATCACTCCTTCCAGAGTATAAGCTTGGGTCCACCCACCCTACTGCTACCATCATACCTGGCACCCATACAATTGAATTATCTGTGCGCTTAAGGACTGGCCTGTGCAGTCCATTGTTGCCACCAACTATTCCAGTGTGGACTGCCTGGGAACAGATGGTTGTACTACCACTGCTACTGCCACTGCCTACACCACGCCGCTTCCCTGGGACCTGAGAACCTGCCCACTTACTCAGCCAATTGCTGTCATTTTTGACATCTAAGTAAGTCATGGGCTCGAGAATCAGCCTGTCTGGACCCATCAGCAGCAGTGCCAGCATATACCATCCAAGTCTTCAAAAACACTTCAGGGTATTGATGAGAAATTTACCAAAGAGATAGAAATCATAAAAAGAAAAAAAAAACCAGGAATTGTGGAAATGAAGAATTAATTGAATAAAATACAAAATACATTTGAAAGCTCAAAAATAGGCTAGATTAACTAGAATTAAAGAAACCTCAAAACTTAGAGAGAATAGTTTTGAAATAACCCACAGACTAAATAAATAAATAAAAGTATAAAAAAGAATGAGGAAAAGCCTACATGACATATAAGACACCATAAACCAACCATTCAGCTGTTTAGAGACCTGGAAGGTGAAGAGAAAACAAAACGGTTAAAAAGCCTATTCAAGTAAATAATATATGAAAACTTCTCAAGTTTAGCAGGAGACATAAATATCAACATACAGGAGGCTAAGAAATTACCAACTAAATATATTTAAAAATCATCTTCTCCATGACACATTACAGTCAAATGATCTAATGTCAAACACATAGAAATCTAAAACCAGCAAGAGAAAAATGTGTAGTCACAAAATCACATCAAGCGTTTTCTCAGAACACCATGGAACAAAATTATAAAACAATAACAAGATAAACATTGGAAATTTTAAAAATGCACAAAAATAAATAACATTTTCCAAAATGACTATTGGGTCAAAGAAGAAATTAGGGAGGAAATCAATAAAGTTATTGAAACAAGTGAAAATCTAAACACAACATACCAAAACCTATGGGACATATCAAAAGCAGGGCTAAGAGAGTTTTTAACAATAAATTCCTAAATCAAAAGGTAGAAAAAATTTAAGTAAACAATCTAATAATGTAACTCAAAGAGCTAGAAAAGCAAAAACAAACCAAACCCCAAATAAGTAGAAGAAAGGTATAATACAGAAAACTATAAGCCAATCTCTCTGATGAAAATGAATGCAATAATTCTCAACAAAATACTAGCAAAATGAATCTAAGCACATCAAAAAACAATAAGAATCCATGTTCAAGTGTGATGTATCCCAGAAATGCAATTCCCAACCCTACTCAGAGAGAGGAGATCCAACTAAATTCCAATTCTATATTAATTCTTTTCCAGAAAGGGAAGCAACTGCAGGTCAGTGAAAATATGCAGGGGGAGAATATGACACTGTTCAGGCACAGCTGTACAGTGGTGACTCCACCAAACTTCAGTGTCTTTAGGCTACTTTTGGCCAGGAGGCAATATCAAGTCCACCCATGCCTGTGGAGCAGAACCTCTGCCCCTACTTACTCTTTGCAGCTGAGAAACAAACCCAGAGACCTCACTCATCCTTGGAGTCTGTAACACAGCCCTGTTCAACTACAGATTTCAAACGACAGTACTGCCCAGTCAGAAATAAAAAGCTACAAGCCTACTCAATTAGAGACAATTGCAGATTCCAACCAGAAGCTCCACCTTATAGCAGTGTCCAGCCAGTCATTTCACTGGACCACAGAGCACAGCCAGCAATACTATTTAACTTCAGAGCACAGGAAGCAACCCAGCCCAACTAAAGAAACTGATACCATAGTCTGCCTCTCTGGTATTGCTACAAACTCCATATCTAAAATTTCAGGTTAGACCAAGTAGTAGTGGTCTACCACCACCACTAAAGAACATGCACAAAGGCTGGAAGAAGTTGGCATCTCCTTAAATGTGCAAGTGATACAGGAGATAAAAAGAAATTATTTAGGCAGTTAGTGAGGGTAAGAGAGTCCTCTGTAAGGCTTCCTTTTAACAAAAAGCAGTCATCAGCTTGACATTGTCTTTCACAAGAAAAAAAAATTTTATGTAAGCCCTTGGCAAGTGCCTGAAGAGGAAAAACCTATCATAGGGGCACAAAATATAAAAAGAATGAATTCAAAGCATACTACAAAAGAAAACCATTCAATCACAAGGGAATACAGCAAGCGAGAAACAAAGAAGATACCTACAAACAAAAAATAAATTACAAAATGGCAGTAGCAAGTTCTTACCTATGAATATTTACTGTGAATGTTAATAGATTAAATTCTCCATTAAAGGCCAAGGTGGACCTGAGGTCAATAGTTCAATACCAGCCTGGTAAGCATGGTGAAACACTGTCTCTGCTAAAAATACAAAAATTAGCCAGGGGTGGTGGCAGATGCCTGTAATCCCAGTAACTCTGGAGGCTGGAGGCAGGGGAATCACTTGAATCTAGGAGGCAAAAGTTGAAGCAAAATGAGATCGCACCACTGCACTCCAGACTGAGTGACAAAGACTCTGTCTCTAAAAAAAAAAAAAAAAAAAAAAAAATTCTCCATTGAAAGATAGACAGTAGCTACATTAATTTTTTAAAAATTAGACAGATACAAGATGGCTGAATAGGAATAGCTCTGGAGCACAGTTCCCAGCCAGAACAATGCAGAGGATGAGTGAATACCATATTTCCAAACAAGTTATTACTGCCCACAGACAAGGAGATTCCTGGGCTGAGAAGCACCACAAGTTTCCAGCACAGGTGTTTCAGCTAGTGCAGCAGGTCTCTGCACAAAAACTCACAGAAATCTGAGCAACCATTTCAACTGGTGCCTGGAACGCCTGGGAGACAGAATTGCCAAAAAAAGGGAGACTGAAAAAAGGGGGTTGAAACAGGGAGTCAGGTGATCTGGCTTAGCAGGTCTCACTCCCACAAAGACCAACAATCTAAAATACTCTGGGCTAAGAGTTTTGCAGCACTGCTGGACCCAGGATGGTCTGGCTCTGTTGGGGGAACGGCATCTGCCACTACCGAGGCAGTCTGCCATTACCAAGGCAGTTCTAATTATACCACTATAAATTAAACCACAAGGAAGTTCACACAGCAGCTGAGCAGAGCCCATCACAGCTCAGCGATGCCTCTGCTGGCAGACTGTGACTAGGCTACCTCCCTGCTGGGCAGGGCAGTTCTGAAAAAAAGGCAGCATGTCAGGAACTTACAAATAAAGTCCCACATTCTCAGGACAGAGCACCTGGGAAAAAAGCAGTCATGAGTTCCACTGCAGCAGATTTAAATGTACCTGCCCAGCAGCTCGGAACAGAACAATGGAGCTTACAGCTTAGCACTTGAGCTCCTGTAAGGGACAGATTGTCTCCTCAAGCAGCTCCCTGACCCCTATATAGCCAAAGAGTCACTTCATAAAGGACAGCTCAGGTTGACATCTGGCAGGTATCCTTCTGGGATGGACATAACAGAAGAAGGAACTGGCACAACCCTTACTGTTATGCAGCCACCACAGGTGATCCCCAGGCAAATGGTCTGGAGTGGACCTCCATCAGTCCTACACCAGAAGGGCTTGATTGTTAGAAGGAAAATTATAAAACAGAAAGAAATAACTTTATTATCAACAAAAAGGACATCCACTTAGAGACCCCATCCAAAAGTCATCAACTACAAAGGTAGAAAAATCTGCAAAGATGGGAAGAGACCAGTGCAAAAGGTTGAAAACACCCAAAATCAGAACACCTCTCCTCCCCCAAGGGATCACAACTCATCACCAGCAAAGAAACAAAGCTGGATGGAGAATGAGTCTGAATTGACAGAAACAGGCTTCAGAAGGTGGGTAATAACAAACTACTCTGGGCTAAAAGAACACGTTCTAACCCAGTGCAAAGAAACTAAGAAACTTGAAAAAAGGTTTGAAGAAATGCTAATAAGAATAAATAGCTTAGAGAAGAATAGAAATTAATTAATGGAGATGAAAAACATAACACAAGAACTTCATGAGGATACACAAGTTTCAATATACAAATCGATCAAGCAGAAGAAAGGATATCAGAGATTGAAGATCAACTCGATGAAATAAAATGAGAAGGCAAGATTAGAGAAAAAAGATTGAAGAGAAATAAACAAAGCCTCCAAGAAATATGGGATTATGTGAAACGACCTAATCTATGTTTGATAGGTGTAACTTGAATGTGACGAAGAGAATGAATCCAAGCTGGAAAACACTCTTCAAGATACTAGGATACCAGGATAACTTCCCCAACCTAGCAAGGCAGGCCAATATTCAACTCCAGGAAATACAGAGTACACCACAACGATATTCCTTAAGAGCAAGCCCAAGGCACATAATCTTCAGATTCACCAGGGTTGAAATGAAGGAAAAATGCTAAGGTCAGCCAGAGAGAAAGGAAGGGTTACCCACAAAGGGAAGCCCATCAGACTTACAGCAGATCTCTCAACAGAAACCCTATAAGCCAGAAGAGAGTGGGGGCCAATATTCAACATACTTAAAGAAAAGAACTTTCAACCTAGAATTTCATATCCAGCCAAACTAAGCTTCATAAGTGAAAAAGAAATAAAATCCTTTATGAACAAGCAATTGCCGAGAGATTTCGTCACCACCAGGCCTTCCTTACAAGAGCTCCTGAAAGAAGCACTAAACATAGAAAGGAACAACCAATACCAGCCACTCCAAAAACATACCAAATGGTAAAATGTATTAACACAATGAAGAAACTGCATCAACTAACAGGCAAAACAGCCAGCTAGCATCAAAATGGCAGTATCAAATTCACACCTAACAATATTAACCTTAAATTTAAATGGGCTAAATAAATGCCCCAATCAAAAGACACAGATTGACAAATTGGATAAAAAGTCAAAAACCATCAGTGTGCTGTATCCAGAAACCCATTTCTTGTGCAAGTACACACATAGGCTGAAAATAATGGGATTTACCAAGCAAATGGAGAACAAAATAAAGCAGGAGTTGCAATCCTAGTCTCTGCTAAAATAGACTTTAACCAACAAAGATCAAAAAAGAGTCAAACAAGGGCATTATATAATGGTAAAAGGATCAATGCAACAAAAAGAGCTAACAATCCTAAATATATACACACCCAATACAGGAGCACTCAGATACACAAAACAAGTTCTCAATGACTTACAAAGAGACTTAGACTCCCACACAATAATAGTGGGAGACTTTAACACTCCACTGTCAATATTAGACAGAACAATGAGCCAGAAAATTCACAAGAATATCCAGGAATTGAACACAGATCTGTACCAAGAAAACCTAATAGACATTTACAGAACTTTACACCCTAAATCCACAAAATATAGGTTCTTCTCAGCACCACATACTCTAAAATTGGCCACGTAATTGGAAGTAAATCACTCTTCAGTAAATGCAAAAGAATGGAAATCATAATAAACAGTCTTTCAGACCACAGAGCAATCAAATTAGAACTCAGGATTAAGAAACTAACTCAGAACCACACAACTTCATGGAAACTGAACAACTGGCTCTTGAATGCTGACCGGATAAACAATGAAATGACAGCAGAAGTTAAGATGTTCTTTGAAACCAATGAGAATGATGACACAACATACCAGAATCTCTGGGACTTATTCACAGCAGTGTCTAGAGGAAAATTTATAGAAACAAATGCCCATATGAGAAGCAAGGAAAGATCTAAAATTGACACCCTATCGTCAAAATTGAAACAGCTAGAGGAACAAAATAAAAAAAAAAACTCAAAAGCTAGCAGAAGCAAGAAATAACTAAGATCCGAGCAGAACTGAAGGAGATAGAGACACAAAAAAACCTTCAAAAAATCAATAAATCCAGGAGCTGGATTTTTGAAAAGATTAACAAAATAGACCACTAGCCAGATTAATAAAAAAAAAGAGAAGAATCAAATAGATGCAATAAAAAACGATAAAGGGGATATCACCATCAATTCCACAGAAATACAAACTACTATCAGAGATTACTACAAACAGCACTATGCACATAAACCAGTAAACCTGGAAGAAGTGGATAAATTCCTGAACACTTATACCCTCCCAAGCCTAAACCAGGAAGAAGTCAAAACCCTGAATAGACCAATAACGAGGGCTGAAGTTGAGGCAGCAATTAATATCCTACCAATCAAAAAAAGCACAGATCCAGATGGGTTCACAGCCAAATTCTACCAGACATACAAAGAGGAGCTGGTACCACTCCTTCTGAAACTATTACAAACAATCCAAAAAGAGGGAATCCTTCCCAAATCATTTTATGAGACCAACATCATCCTGATACCAAAACTTGCCAAAGACTCAACAAAAAAAGAAAACTTCAGGCCAAGATCCATGATGAATATAGATGCAAAAAATCTTTAATAAAACACTGGCAAACTGATTGCAATAGCACATCAAAAATCTTATCCATCATGATCAAGTAGACTTTGTCTCAGTGATGCAAGGCTGGTTCAACATACACAAGTCTATAAACATAATCCACCACATAAACAGAACCAAAGACAAAAATTACATGATTATCTCAATAGATCCAGAGAAGGCCTTTGACAAAATTCAACAGCCCTTTATGCTAAAAGCCCTCAATAAACTAGATATCAATGGAACTTTTCTCAAAATAATAAAAGCTATTTACCACAAACCCACAGCAAATATTGTACTGAATGGGCAAAAACCAGAAGCATTCCCATTGAAATATGGCACTAGACAAGGGTGCCCACTCCCACCACTCCTATTCAACATAGTATTGGAAGTCCTAGCCAGAGCAATCAGGCAAGAAAAAGAAATAAAGGGTATTCAACTAGGAAAAGAGGAAATCAAATTGTCTCTATTTGCAAATGACTTGACTGTATATTTAGAAAGTCACATCATCTCAGCCCAAAATCTTCTGAAACTGACGAGCAATTTCAGCAAAGTCTCAGGATACAATATCAATGTGCAGAAATCACAAGCATTCCTATACACCAATAACAGACTTAAAGAGAGCCAAATCAAGAATGAACTGCCATTCACAGTTGCTACAAAGAGAATAAAATACCTAGGAATACAACTAACAAAGGTTGTGAAGGACCTCTTCAAAGAGAGCTACAAACCACTGCTCAAGGAAATAAGAGAGGACACAAACAGACGGAAAACATTCCATGCTCAAGGTTAGGAAGAAACAATATTGTGAAAATGGCCATGCTTCCCAAAGTAATTTGTAGATTCAACTCTATCTGCATCAATTTACCTATGACCTTCTTCACAGAACTGGAAAAAACAACCTTAAACTTCACATGGAACCAAAAGAGATCCCACATAGCCAAGACAATTCTAAGCAAAAAGAACAAAGCTGGAGGCATCATGCTAACTGACTTCAAACTATGCTACAAGGCTATAGTAATCAAAACAGCATGGTACTGGTACCAAAACAGAGATATAGACCAATGAAACAGAACAGAGGCCTCAGAGGCAATGCCACACATCTACAATCATCTGATTTTTGACAAACCTGACAAAAACAAGCAATGGGGAAAGGACTCCCTGTTTAATAAATGGTATTGGGAAAACTGGCTAGCCATGTACAGAAAGCAGAAACTGGACTCCTTTCTGACACCTTACACTAAAATCAACTCCAGATGAATTAAAGACTTAAACATCAGACCTAACACCATACAGACCCTAGAAGAAAATCTTGGCAAAACCATTCAGGACATAGGCATAGGCAAGGATTTCATGTCTAAAACACCAAAAACATTGGCAACAAAAGCCAAAATAGACAAATGGGATCTAATTAAACTCCAGAGCTTCTGTACTGCAAAAGAAACAATCATTAGAATGAATCGGCAGTCAACAGAGTGGGAAAAAATTTTTGTAATCTACCCATCTGACAAATCACTAATATACAGAATCTACAAAGAACTAAAACACATTTACAAGAAAAAAACAAACAACCCATTCAAAAGTGGACAAAGGACATGAACAGACACTTTTCAAAAGAAGACATTTCTGAGGCAAAAAACATATGAAAAAATGCTCATCATCACTGCTTATTAGAGAAATGGAAATCAAAACCACATTGAGATGCCATCTCATGCCAGTTAGAATGGCGATCATTAAAAAATCTGGAGACAACAGATGCTGGAGAGGATGTGGAGAAATAGGAACACTTTTACACTGTTGGTGGGAGTGTAAATTAGTTCAACCATTGTGTAAGACAGTGTGGCAATTCCTCAAGGACCTAGAAATAGAAATTCCATTTGACCCAGCAATCCCATTACTGGGTATATATCCAAAGGATTATAAATCATTCTATTATAAAGACACAGGCACACATATGCTCATTGAGGCACTGTTTACAACAGCAAAGACCTGTAAGCAACCCAAATGCCCATCGATGATAGACTAGACAAGGAAAATGTGGCACATATACACCATGGAATACTATGAAGCCATAAAAAATGATGAGTTTCTGTCCTTTGTAGGAACATAGATGAATCTGGAAACCCTCATTATCGGTAAACTGACACAAGAGCAGAAAAACAAACACCATATGTTCTCACTCATAGGCAGCTGTTGAATAACGAGAATACATGGACACAGGGAGGGAAGCATCACACACTGGGGTCTGTTGCGGGAGGGAATAGTGGAAGGACAGCAGGGTTAGGGAGGTTGGGGAGGGATAACATGGGGAGAAATGCCAGATATAGGTTTTGGGGGAATGGAGGTAGCGAAGCACATTGCCATGCATGTGCCTATGCAACAATCCTGCATGTTTTGCACATATACCCCGGAACCTAAAGTGCAATAAAAATATGTATGTTTTTATATATATATAATTATTCAAACTATGCTGCATGAAAGAGACTCATTTGACCAGTAAGAACAGACATAGTATGAAAATGAAAAGGTGAACAGAAACATTCTTTGCAAAGGAAACTGAAAAAGAAGTGTAGCCATACTTATATCACATAAAATATACTTTAAAACTATCAAAAACTATTAAAAAAAACCAAGGAAGGTTATTACATCGTAGTAAAGGGGTTGATTCATCAACAAGAAATAACAATTATAAATGTATATGCAATCAATCAACATTGGAGCACCTAAATACATGTTTTTCCTTTAAGGTTAAGGACAGGACAAGAATGCCCACTATCAGCACTTATTTTCAACATACTACTGGAAGTTCTATCCAGAGCAATCAAGCAGTAAAAAGATATAAAAGGTATCAACATCAGAAAAGAGGAAGTTGAACTATCCAACTATACAGATAATATCATCTTATACAGAGAAAGACCGAAAAACTTAGAACTGATTAACAAATTTAGTAAATTTCTTGGATACAAAATCAACATACAAAAATTAGTATGTACTAATAGTAAACTATCTAAAAATGGAATTTTAAAAAATGTTATTTACAGTAGCACCAAATAATTAAACACTTAGGTGGAAATTTAACCAAGGAAGTAAAAGACTTGTATACTGAGAACTATAAAACTTTGGTTAAAGAAATTAAAGAAAATACATATAAATGGAAAGAGAACTCGTGTCCACTTATTGGAAGAATACTGTAAAAATGTCAGTACTATCCAAAGCAATCTGCAGGTTCAATGCTACTTCTATCACAATTCCAATGTCATATTTCAAGAAAATAGAAAAAATTTTTTAAATTCACATGAAACCAAAGAAAGACCTCAAATAGCTCAAAAAATCACAAAAGATCTCAAGTAGCAAAATGAACAAAGCTAGAGGCATCATATTCTGATTTCAAAACATATAATAAAGCAATTGTAATCAAGACAGTATGTTACTGGCATTAAAAAAAAAACACATTGACAAATGAAACATGACAGAAAACCTAGAATAAATCTATGTATTTATGGTCAACTGATTCTTTTAAAAGGGTGCTAAGAACACATACTAGGGAAAGGACAATTTCTTCAATAAGTAATGTGTGAAAACTAGATATCAACATGGAAAAACATGAAATTAGACCTTTGTCTCCCAAAATATACAGAAATCAACTCAAAATTAATGAAATACTTAAATACTGAGAACTGAAACTATAAAATTACTACAAAAAAATAGGGGAAAAGCCTCACAACATGGGTCTGGGGATATTTATTTATTTTTTTTTTTTTGCATGACCCCAAAAACATAGGCAACAAAAGCAAACATGGGCAAATGGACTGCATAAACTGGAAAGCTTCTGCACAGTCAACAAATTGAACAGACAACTCACAGAATGGGAAAAAGTATTTGCAAATAATACATCTAATAAGGGGTTAATATACAAAATATATAAGGAACTCAAACATCGCAATAGAAGAAAACATAAAAGCCAATTTTAAAAAATGAAGAAATGACTAAGGTAGACATTTCTCGAAAAAGATGTACAAATAGCCAACAGGTACATGAAAATATGCTCAGCATCACTAATCATTAGGAAAATGCAAATTAAAACCACAGTGAGCTATCGCCTCATACTTCTTTTTTTTATTGCATTTTAGGTTTTGGGGTACATGTGCAGAACATGCAAGATAGTTGCATAGGTACACATGTGACAGTGTGTTTTGGTGCCTTCCTCCCCTTCACCCACATTTGGCATTTCTCTCCAGGCTGTCCCTCCCCAGCTCCCCCCACCCCCGCTGTCCCTTCCCTATTCCCCCCAACAGACCCCAGCGTGTAGTACTCCCTTCCCTGTGTCCATGTGTTCATTTTTCCTCACCCGCGTATGAGTGAGAATATGAGGTATTTCATTTTCTGTTCTTGTGTCAGTTTGCTGAGAATGATGCTCTCCAGATTCATCCATGTTCCTACAAAGGACATGAACTCATCATTTTTGATTGCTGCATAATATTCCATGGTGTATATGTGCCACATTTTCCCAGTTGAGTCTATCATCGATGTGCATTTGGTTTGGTTCCAGGTCTTTGCTATTGTAAACAGTGCTGCAATGAACATTCGTGTGCATGTGTCCTTACAGTAGAACGATTTATAGTCCTTTGGATATATACCCAGTAATGGGATTGCTGGTTCAAATGGAATTTCTATTTCTAATGCCTTACACTTCTTAGATTGGATTTTATCAAAAAGATGAAATACAAGTTTTGGAGAGGATGTGGAGACAAGGGAACACTTGTACATTGTTGTTGAGTCTGTAAATTAGTACAGCCACTATGGAATGTGGTATGAATATTCCTTAAAAACTAAAAATAGAACTTTTGTAAGACCCAATAATCCTACTTCTCAGTATATATCCAAAGAAGCTAAAATATATTGATGAGATATTTGCATTCCTGTGTTCACTGTATCATTATTCACAATAGACAAGATATGAAAATAACTTAAGTATTCATCAACTAATTGTGCTATAGCGGGCCTAGAGTTAGAGCCCGAGCAACGTCATTTTATAAGACAAAGCTGTTTTTCCCAAAAAATAAAGTTGTACTGTCCCATTCTCCTTGCAATAACTGCTGACCTTGGTTTCTGTAAACAAAACTGCTAGCTTGCTCTAAAGAACGCATACCATGTAAAGCTGCTTGTCTTTTTCTTATTAATGACTGTCTGGCCTTTGCTTATCAGTAGTTACCAAGATAAGCTTCTGTAGAGTTGCTTGCCCTGCATCCAGGATGTGGTTTTTCAGCTTAAATACCCTGCTCCCCCTGAGTTCGGGGCCACGAGTTGGAGAAACATGAGTCCTCTGTGGTCGCCGGCAATAAAGACCCTGCAATTTGGCATACTTTTGTCTTGGTTGATTATTTCAATCTCACATCCAATACTTCACAATGATTGAATAAAGAAGATGTAATGTATATATACACAATGGAATATTATTCAGTCTTAAAAAGGGAGGAAATCCTGTCAATTTTGACAATATGGATGAATCTGGAAGATACTATACTCTGTAATACAAGCAAGTCATAGAGAGACAAATACCGCAGGATCTCACTTATATTTGGAATTTAATAAGGTTGAACACATAGAAGTAGAAAGTAGAATGACGGTTAGTGGAGGCTTGGGTAGTGGGGAGAAGTGAAGAAAGGATTGGGGAATTATTGATCAAAGGGAGCAAAGTTTTCGACAGAAGGAATAGGTTTTGAAATCTATTGCACAGCAGGATGACTGTAGCCAATAATAGCATACACTTTAAAATTACTAAGAATACATTTCAAAGTCTCACCATAAAAAAAAAATGATGAGTAAGTTTGGAGACGGATATGTGAATTAGCTTGATTTAATCTAACATTGTACAAATATATCAAAACATCACATCGTACCCTATAAATAAATACAATTATGATTTGCTAACTTAAAATAAGGGTAATCATAAATTTAAAAATTAATTTCAAAAGTTAACTGTACATAAAAGTGAAAAATTATTCACATGTCCCTGTTTCTTTAGCAAGAGAACACAGATGTTTCCAATTAAAATTTGAGAAATTTTTTAGTTTATCTGTCATACTTGAAATAACAAAAAAAAAGAAATAAGACTGTCAGATTGTTTGTAAATCCACAGTATTCTACAGTGAAATTAATTTGTTTCAGTGTGGGAGTCATGCACTTTAATATTGCTTTGTATTGTAGTCATCATTTATTGCATCTGTGAACGTAAACTGTATGTTTGTGAAGAGTGAAGGGGTTCAGGGTATGAACCTCACATTTAAGGGACAGAAACAAAGAAGGTACCCTTATTTAGTAGCTCCAGCAGCCCCTTCTTTTTCTGGCAGCACACTACAACTCTATTGGTTCTGGAAATGCTGGCACAAGTAAATCACAGCAGCCCTGAGGTAATCTTAAAACCTCTGGTCGGGCCGGGTGCGGTGGCTCAAGCCTGTAATCCCAGCACTTTGGGAGGCCGAGACAGGTGGATCACGAGGTCGAGAGATCGAGAACATCCTGGTCAACATGGTGAAACCCCGTCTCTACTAAAAATACAAAAAATTAGCTGGGCACGGTGGTGCGTGCCTGTAATCCCAGCTACTCGGGAGGCTGAGGCAGAATTGCCTGAACCCAGGAGGTTGAGGTTGCGGTGAGCTGAGATCGCGCCATTGCACTCCAGCCTGGGTAACAAGAGCTAGACTCCGTTTCAAAAAAAAAAAAAAAACAAAAAAAACTCTGGCCTTGAATAGTCATAGACTCAAGAATAGAAGCACTTGTGTAGCCACGCACTCTTCAGCCAAGTGCTGTTTTGGAAGAGCACACAGAACAAACTGTGTTATTTCACAGCAACAAGATGTTCAAAATTTTAAATGACATTTAACCTAAATAATAATCTTCCTGATTTTATAATCTCACAGCAGCAACTCATAAAATTTATTCATCTTTCTTCCTTTTTTTAAAAAAAAATTCTTCTGTATGGAATAGTCTGACTTGGACAACTAAAATATTTTCAACGTTATAAACATAAGCACTTTATATAAACTGTCTTCTGGTGAATAATATGCCTAAATCTCTAGCAAGGTGAGGAGAGAAAAATGTATCTGAAAATTGCTATCCTCCTTTATCTCTTGAAACCATATTATTTATCTGATATAGTAGGAAGTCTAAGTCAGATATGACAGCCAAGCCCAATAAATTGAAGAGCGTATGGAGAACTAGGATGAGTTGTTATAGTATCAGCTCTGACAGTGTTACCATTTCTTTTCAGTTTTAACATCTACACCAAGAAGAAAATCAGAAAATCATGAAAAAGGATGGTGTGAATATTGCACCTGAAAATTGTACCGTACAAGTGCCAATCCTATAAACCAGAGTTGTATCTTTCTGTGGACTGTTAAAACCTACAGAATAAAGTACTTTATAAAAAATAAACAAATGTCCTATTTTGTTTTTTTTAAAAACACAGTTACTGCCGTAAACCAGAGCTTCCAATCACCATGGAAAATAATTACCTATTACTGAGAGCACTTGAATTCAAGTAAAAGCAAAGAAAATTGAAATTCTAATTTTCTAAGCAGTCTTATATAAGGAAAAAGAAATCGTTTCAATTGGTATTTCTGATTTAAGGTGGACAGTCTTCAACTTGTAGCTTCAAAGACTACAATGAGGATTCAGACCTGAGATTAGGAAGTAGGAAATGACCTCTATAGATGATTACCAATATTCACAGGGCTATTTTTAAGATAGCATTTTTATTCCTTTCTTCATAACTAAGTAATCAAGCTAGTAAAAAAAAGTTTTAAAGATCAAAATGATTGTATCCCCAAACATTAAAATATTTTAATAGGCTAAGATAATGTTAATATATTTTTGACTTCATATATCAAATCTTTGCCAGAGGTTAAGTCTATGAATGTGGACATCTGTGGAGGTAATTAGGAAATAGATTATTATTATATGTTTATTTATTACAGAAATAAAATTTAATATTTAATACATGTCTACAACTTACTAATTAACTCAAGATTTTTCTATTTAACTGTAACACTTTAATTTGCATGTTGTGCTGAATTGGGGGAGGAGGCAATGCTTTGGAAACACAATGTCCCTAAATAGTTTCTTAGATTCCAATTCTAAAATAGAGTGTTCACTTTTTCAATCTTAAATGCTGTTTTTGTCTTATTTAGTGCAGAAACCTGTGTATCAACCTGCATTACAGAAGATGCACAGCTATAACTCCAAAAATGTTTGTTTTTGGTTCTTTAAAACAAGTTGTAGGTGAGATGGATACAAAAAGTAGTCGTTGATGCTTAATGGTACCTAAATTATCAGATATTTGTATTTTAGTGTTTTGTATCATTGAACCACTCCTAGTTTACATAAAAATGAAATATAACTAGTTTTGCTACTATCAGATTTCAAGCATTGTTTTGAACAAAAATATTATTTTAATTTACTAACTTTGAAAATGTTTGAAAAGCATTGAGCTATCGACATTGATATTTTTATTCACTTATGAATATTTACCAAATACTAACTAAACTAATGTTAGTAAATGGGAACTATATTGTGGATTATATAAGAACATATTGTGGATTTAAAGTTTGGTAATAATGACAAAACAGACCACTATACAAAGGATTCATGAGTAAGCCCATACACAAGATTGGGCTCTACTCATTTATGCCTCCCTCATTCTTCTTAGAGGCATGCAAAGATATCCTTGATCAGATAAATCTCATGTAAGGTGGGGTAGCTAAGGTCAGAGCTGCCAATAAACTGGGTTTTCTTATTTTACACTAGGTAAGAGTCATCAAATTACAACTCAAAGGCCAAATCTGGCCCACTGCTTGTTTTTGTAAATAAAGTTTTATTGAAACACAACCATATTTATTTATTTACATCTTGTTTACAACTGCTTTGACCCTATAACAGCACAACTTAGTAGTTGCAATACTGAGTTTGTGGTCCACAAAGCCTAAAATATTTACCATCTGGTCCTTTATATAAAATGTTTTCTGACATCTATTTTATATCACTAAACCAAGAAAGTACCACATTGGAGCTTAATGGTCTACTTCATAGCACTGAAGTCAAATTCTTGGTATGTTAAAATCACATCATTCTATTTCTTTCTTTCTTTTTTTTTTTTTTTTTTTTTTTTTTTTGAGACGGAGTTTCGCTGTTGTTACCCAGACTGGAGTGCAATGGCACGATCTCGGCTCACAGCAACCTTGCCTTCTGGGTTCAAGCAATTCTCCAGCCTCAGCCTCCCGAGTAGCTGAGACTACAGGCGCGCATAACCACGCGCAGCTAATTTTTGTATTTTTTTTTTTTTTTTTTTTAGTAGAGACAGGGTTTCACCTTGTTAACCAGGATGGTCTTGATCTCTTGACCTTGTGATCCACCCGCCTTGGTCTACCAAAGTGGTGGGATTATAGGCGTGAGCCACCGTGCCCGGCCACATCATTCTATATCTATCTCATTCTATGCCATAAGGCTCAGAGGATGTTGAGCCATAGGCAACTAAAATGTATCCCTTTAGCTAGGAACATGGTATCCATCCCTTAATCCTCCCTAATCTCAAACAACTTTGTTACATGAAGATGTTACTTTTTAAACATAGCAACAGCATATCCCCCAAAAAAGTACCAGATAAAAGCAGATGATATTACTTTTCATCTGTTCCCTATTTGGAGAAACCTACAAATCCAATTTAGTTTTGCAGTTCTTAAGGCAGCTGAAGTGCTTTAACAACATGCTTCTTAATTTTAAAGCTTGAACTATTTAGCCTGTGCCTGACAAACATTTCTTTTAGTTTTCATAAATTATCCATTCACTTTTTGCCTTTTAACTGTTACATCAACTATGAGTGACGGTAATTATTATATATTTTTTAATACACAAGGAAACACAAAAACACATAGGCAGCTTGTCTAAGATAACAGTGGCTGTTTCTTTTTTTCCCTTTGTTTGACTTTCACTCTAGTAAAGACTGTGTAATGTATGGATAATAGTCCCTTGAATGTTCTTTTAACATTTCTCAAATAGCCTAATCTAATGCTGTGCTGTAAAATATTTTAGCATTAACATCTGGATTATCCTGCGATGACAAATCCCACTGCCCATTTTTTTTATTTTTTTCATTTTTTAAAAAAATATATTCCAAATCAGACTGCTTCTCACCATGCCCAATCATCTGTCACTGGTCACCACATCGAGAATGGCCTGGGCCAGGAGTTGGGGGCAAGTTGGAAGCAAAGGAGCCAGGTAGGATACTCCTGATTAGATATGGTGGGGGTGTGGTGACATGCAGTCTAATTTGGTACTTTTTTTTTTCTTTTTTTGTTAAAGAAAAAAAAATAAAGAAAGGAAGAAAAAGAAAGAAAAAGAGAGAAAGAAAGAAGAAAGAGAGAAGAAAAAGAGAAAGAAAGAAAGAAAAAGAAAGAAAGAGAAAAAGAAAGAGGAAGAGAAATAGGGAGAGAGAACGGGGATCTTGCTCTATTGCCCAGGGTAGAATGCAGTCTAAAAATGGGTATTAAAAACCTCTTTTATGCCAATAAATGTGCTTAACAATGGAGACAGGAAGGAGAATAAACAAGCAGCCAGCCAATATTTCATTGAAACCTGTGAAATACTATGCAATTGCTGAGGAGTGATTTACTTCCAATTTTGTGGTCACTTTTAGAATAGGCGTGATGTAATACTGAGAAAAATGTATGTTTTGTGGATTTGGGGTGGAGAGTTCCGTAAATGTTTATTAGGTTCATTTATTTCAGGTTTGAGTTCAAGTCCTGGATGTCCTTGTTAATTTTCTGTCTGGTTGATCTGTCTAATATTGACAATGTAGTGTTAAAGTCTCCCACTATTATTATGTGGGAGTCTAAGTCTCTTTGTAAGTCATTAAGAACTTGCCTTGTGTATCTGGGTGCCCCTGTATTGGGTATGTATATATTTAGGATCGTTAGCTCTTCTTGTTGCATTGATCATTTTACCATTATGTAATGTCCTTCTTTGTCTCTTTTGGTCTTTGTTGCTTTAAAGTCTGTTTTATCAGAGACAAGAATTGCAACTCTTACTTTTTTTCTCTCTCTCTCCATTTAGTTGATAATTTTTCCTCCATATCTTTGTTTTTTGGAATGGCTGATACTAGTTGTTCCTTTCTATGTGTAATGCTTCTTTCAGAAACTTGTAAAGCAGGCCTGGTGGTGATAAAATCTCTGAGTACCTGCTTGTTCGCAAAAAAATTTATTTTTCCTTCACTTATGAAGCTTAGCTTGGCCAGATATGAAATTCTGTGTTGAAAGTTCTTTTATTTTTTATTTATTAATTTTTTTTAGCGATGGCATCTTGCTATGTTGTCCAGGCTGGAGTGCAGTGGCCATTCACAGGTGTGATCCCACTACTGATCAACAGGTGTTTTGACCTGCTCCATTTCCGACCTGGGCCGGGTCACCCCTCCTTAGGCAACCTGGTGGTTCCTTGCTCCCAGCAGGTCACCACATTGATGCCTAACTTAGCGCAGACACCCAATCAGCATAGTGCGCTACAGCCCAGAACTCCTGGGCTCAAGTGATCCTTCCACCTCAGCCTCCCAAGTAGCTGGGACTACAGACATGGGCCACCATGCCCAGCTGCCCATTCTTATCTTCTGAAAACTCAAAACCCATTTAGTACAACCTCTTACAGTCATCTGATTCCACCTGCGCTCTTTGAGAGATTAAAAACCAATCCTCTGGACATATCCATCACAATGTTCCACTTCTAGTACTCTCCACATGTATAACTTCATTATTTGACATCTAATAAATCACATATTCCAAGCCTGACTTTATGTAATTTTTGAATATGAATGAGCTAACAATTTTTACTTTCCCATTTCATCTCTGATCTGGTAACACTTGGCCCCCTTCCTAGCTTAAAGTACACTGTCAATCAATTTATCCTTGTCTTTTTTTTTTCCACCCTGAAGTAAGAAATCTAAAGCCAGGCAAATTTGCCTTTGTATCCAAGAAATATCCCACAGTATTTAAGATAGCACCATCTAGAGTCAAATACTCCTTACTTGAATTCAAAATGATTAACTGTGTTTCTCGGTTCTTTTATTTAAAGTGGAGTTATTAATAGCTCCCAAACACAGTTGAGGTAGTGAAATGAGTTTCCTGTGCTTTAGGGGGCCTAGTAAATATGTGCATCCTTCACATGCTCCTGATAAAATGAGCTAATTCTGAGGAGGCACTTAGCCAGGGCTGTCACATAGTAAGCACTCAATAAATATCTGACTACTACTAGCAGTAGTAGTAATAATAATAATAATAATTTGCATTGTGGAGAACACAACATTTTTCCCACCAGATTGTTGTTCTCAAGGTGGGTGATGAGTTCTATGAAGCAGCCTTCACAGTGTTTGGCCCACAGTACGTGCTCAATAATTAGCAGCCATTATGACACCCTAATATGTCCTGCCTCTTAATACTTTGTGTATATTAATTAATATAGTCTGTGTCCACAAAAACCCACACTGTCTTCCTGGGTCTTTTTTTTTTTTTTTTTTTTTTTTTTGAAGAATTATAAAAGTGGGAAAAACTGTGGAACCACACTTAGCCAATGCAAAATCATGTTCAACTAGGACTTTATTCTTGATTTAGAATTATTTTCTTAATCCTTGGTTGGATACTTATACTACTGACAGTAGCTACTTAAAAATTTTGTTTTCCTGATACTTGAATTCACACCATTAATTGTAGAAAAATTATATTTTTAAAATAGATTTTATTTTTAGAGTAGTTCTACGTTCACAGTAATATTGAAAGTACAAGATTTCCATATACTCCCTTCCCCCCTCACATATATATACGATTTTACTTGACTACAAGACCAAGTTTGACTGACATCCATTCCCCAATATACATCTCCACCATCCAAAATATTTCAGTCTTATAATATTCTCTTTTCTTTCTTCCTGTACTCAGAGGCATTGATGTACTGCTGCCTTTTAAGGCAAAGTTTCCCAAATCCTATTTCCTTCTTCATCCTCTGGCAACACACTCCTTCAATTATCTCTGCACTCTGTAAAATATTTAACCTGGCCCTCTCAATTGGTCTCCGACATTTTACTCTCCAGTTCCAAGAGCTTTGAAACATCTTCACATGACACTTTGATTTCTTTATTCTGTATTTCATTTTTACTTCCAAATTTTTCAAATACACAGTGTGTATGGACTGCTTCTATTTCATCTCCAAGTCTCAATTTCTTAAGAAACTTTTGAAATGTTTTGGCTTTGAAGGCACTCCCCTTTCAAAGTTACCACTTATTTCTTCATCCAAGAGAACTAGATGTTCTTTCAATCTTTCTTCTCCTTAGAACTACCTCTAGCATTTGACCACTCCTTGAAACAGGCAGAGAAATAGTCTAAGAAAAGGCATAAAAGTAGAGAAGAAACTTCATGGTCTGGGAATATATCCAAGTTTTGTTCCAAAAATTACAGGAATCAAGCAAAAATTTCAAAAAAAATCTGACATGTGAAGAAGAAAAAATACTTACAAAAATCAGTTAGAGTTACAAAAAGGAATTTCTACCATGAGATGTCACTGTCTAAATACTTATTGTGTATATGGAAAGGGATCAAACTTTCATTTAACCTGGTTATTTGTATATGTGTGAAATTGGTACAATTAGCTCAAATCAAGAGTCCACAGTTATTATTAAGCTGGCTGTTTTTCTCTCTGTGATTTCAGTATTATTAATCAAAATAACAAATTAAAATAAATGTAAAAAGGCCTGTGAATGTCATGAATCACAGCTGGAAAGACAACAGCCGTGAGTCATCAGAAGAACAAAATGTTTAAATACTGTTCTTAGAAGTATAAATTCATCAAATTATCCTTGGCAGTAATTGATTACAAGTAATTGAAAATTGTTAACATCATACATAATCATCCAACTTAGTGCTTAATTTTAAAAGTTTGAAAATTAAATAGAACAAGGCTTCTGTAATAGGGATGATTTCAATAAAATAAGCAAAACTTCTGAACTAAAATGAGCCCATTTGCCTCAAAAATCAACCTTGATATGCTAACATAAAGGAGACTTTTCCTCAGACAGCAGAACATGGAAAAAAATGTGCCCTGAAAATTCTTTCAAAGGAATAATTACATAGGTTTTTTTCTTTTTTAAATTAGGATTTTGAGCCTTTTTAAAAGGAACTGTACAAAAGAAGCTAACTAACTAGAGATATTTTGTGTCCTCTGAGAGATAACACTTTTGGTAAATAAGCACGAGTTTTAGAATAGTTTACTTTCTTTACTTTTCCAAAAGAATGACTAGGAATGTATTACAAGCAGCATTTAAAGAAACACAAAATATGCAAAGTTTAAAATCTATGCAAAATTAAACCATTAATACAAGAGAAGGATGATATGCACTTGAACCAGTGCCTATGAGATTATTTACATTTTTTGAGTGAAATTTAATATGAAAATAAAAATAAAATAATGCAGTAATTCAGAAGTTAAATACTAAAATTGCAGAGTATTATAAAATTGTTATTTTGTATCACCTTCATAATTTTTGGCTAATTTGCATTCAATATTTATTATAACAATATTATCTAGTATCTTGCATAATTGTATTATAGTAGTTATAAAGGGAGGTGATTAATTCTTCAGAAACTGATTTCCATGTATTTGAGAAATAATCAGCAATGAAATGTAGTATTTTTTCTCATCCTAATATTAAAAATCATGTTATAGTTAAAATTTAATTAATTAATTAATTTTTTTTTTTTAGACAGAGTCTCATTCTGTCTCCCAGACTGGAGTGCAGCGGCACGATCTTGGCTCACTGCAACCTCTGCCTCCCAGGTTCCAGCTATTCTCATGCCTCAGCCTTCCGAATAGCTGGAATTACAGGCATGGGCCACCGCACCCTGCTAATCTTTGTATTTTTAATAGAGACGGGATTTCACCATGTTGGCCAGGCTGGTCTCCAACTTCTGGTCTCAAGCAATCCACCCACCTCAGCCTCTCAAAACGCTGGGATTACAGGCGTGAACCATGTCTGGCTCTTAAATTTAATTTTTGATGTTTAGAAATCTATGCCCACGTGTGCCCATTATTTATTGTTATTTATCAAATAAGGTTATTCATGCTTATTTATCAAAAGTGCTATCTCTTAGAAAGCACAAAATATCTCTAGTTAGCTTATGATCTTTAAAAACTTATACCCAAGTGACAAGTAGAATTTGGTGGATTAATGGCTTTTAATGTTCTAATCTCCGTCATCATTCACATTCTAATATCTGTCATCACTGATAATATTGTTGAATTCACAAATGATTCTTAACATCTAGTAATGAAATACAATCCAAACATTTTAACAAATTATCCAGCATGTTTGTAAGATGAAAAGTTCTACCATAAGTGACTTAACTTTTCCATAATGAGGGATGGCGGTGGGGTGTGAAATGAATCTTGAAACATGCATAATATTGTGCCATGAAAGAAAGAAGTGACAAATAAATTATATGAAACCATTAAAAATAAAATTAGAACTATTAAAAATAATTGTACCTAAGTTGACTTAAAAAATATGGCTTTATGAAATAAATTATACCTTTATGAAATAAAGCCATATTTTTTTAAGTCAACTTAGGTATAATTTATATGAAAAAAACTCATCCATTTTAAGTGTAAGTTTGAGAAGTTTGGGAAAATGTATTCACTCCTGTTAACTACAATCCTAGTCAACAAATATAAATGTTTACATTCGGGTCTAATATCCAGAATTTACAAGGAACTTACACATATTTATAAGAAAAAAACAACCCCATCAAAAAATGGTTAAAGGATATGAACAGACACTTTTCAAAATAAGACATTTTCGCAGCCAAGAAACATATGAAAAACAGATCAACATCACTGATCATCAGAGAAATGTGCATCCAAACCACAACAAGATATCATCTTGCTCCAGTCAGAATGGCGATTATTAAAGTTTCAGGAAACAATAGATGCTGGCAAGGCTGTGGAGAAATAGAAATGCTTTTACACTCTTGGTGGAAATGTAAATTAGTTCAACCATTGTGAAAGACAGTATGGTGATTCCACAAGGATCTAGAACCAGAAATACTATTTGAGCCAGCAATCCCATTAATTGGCATATACCCAATGTAATAGAAATCATACTACTCTAAAGACACAGGCGTACATGTGTTTATTGCAGCACTATTTACAATAGCAAAGACATGGAAGCAACCCTAATGCTCATCAATGATAGACTGGATAAGAAAATGTGGTGTATATTCCAAAGCATGGAATACTTTGCAGCCACAAAAAGAAAGAGGATCATGTCCTTTGCAGGGATGTGGATGAAGCTGGAAGCCACCATCCTCAGCAAACTAACAGAGGAAAAAAAACCAAAACACCGCATGTTCTCACTCATAAATAAGAGTTCAACATTGAGAACACATGGACACAGAGAGGGGAACAACCCACACCTGGGCCTGTTGGGAGTGGGGTGGTGGGTTAGAGAAGGGAACTTAAAGGATGGGTCAATAGGTGCAGCAAACCACTGTGGCACACATATACCTAAGTAACAAACCAGCGCATTCTGCACAAGTATCTCAGTTTTTGTTTTAGAAGAAATAAAGAAAATAAATAAATGTTTACATCTTCATCCCTTCTGTCAAACCTCTCACCTATTACTACACTTTGCCTGTCCTGGAATTTCACATAAATGATATGATATAGAATGAAGACTTTGGTGTTTGGTCTTTCATTTTCAGCTTAACAGTTTTGAGATTTACCGCATTGTTTGTATATCGATCATTCATTTTTAAATTGGTAATTAATTTTCTTTCTATAAATATAACACAAGTTTATGGATTCCCTTTTTGATAGCCATTTTAGAGTTTTCTAGTTCTTGGCTGCTACAAATAAAGCTATTCTGAAGCATCATTTGCGTGTTTTGTGAAAAAATACATTTTTACTTTTCTTGGATGAATACCTAGTGTGGGATTGCTGGGTCATATGGTGGTTATGTTAAACTCTGTAAGAAACTGTCTAATAATGGTCCAAAATTTTTCTGCCATGCTGTACCCTTGCCATCAATGTATCAGAGATCTAATTATATCACATCCTCACTAACACTTACATTCTCACTCTAATTTAGCTATTACAGTGAACTTCTAGTGATATTGCATTGTAGTATTAATTTACATTTCCCTGGTGCCTAATAATGTTGATCATCTTTTGATGAGCTTCGTTTATGGTGTTTGTTTTAACACATTTTGCACATTTAAAAATTATCTTCTTAGTAGTGGGTTGCAAGTTTTTAAGTTTTTTTTAGATATGTCATTATGAGACATATAAATTGCAACTAGTTTTAGCCAATCTGTTTGCATTTTCATTTTATTAATGAAATTGTGAATTTTGAGCAGCAAAATATTTTAATTTTGATGTTTACTTGTCAATTATCTTCCTTTAAATCTGGTGCTGGTTGTGTCCTGTTGAAGACATTTTTGCCACCTCAAGTTTACAGATTTTTTTTTTCTGTGTTCTTTTCTAGGAGTTTTATAATTCTAAGTTGGACATCTAGGTTTAGACTTAAATTTTGAATGGTTTATGAGATATAAAAATACAGTTCAGGCATAGTGGCTCACGTCTGTAATCTCAGCACTTTGGGAGGCCAAGGCGAGCAGATCACCTGAGGTCAGCATGTCCAACGTGTTGAAACGTCGTCCCAGGAGGCAGAGGTTGCAGTGAGCCAAGATCACAGGATTTCACTCCAACCTAGGTGAGAAAGCGAGACTCTGTCTCTAAATAAATAAATAATAAAAATAAAAATACATATATATGTCTAAATTTAAATCATATGATCCAAAATTATTTCTTAAATTGACTGTTCTTTTCCTATTTCATTCCTTGGCACCTTTTCAAAAATCAATTCATCATGTACATAGGCATGTATTTCTGTAATCTCTCTGTGTCCATCTTATTACCAATACCATAATTTCCTATTTATTTTACCTTTGTAGTAAATCTTAAAACTAGGATATTTAAATTCTCTAACTGTTCTTTGTATTTGAAATTATGTTTGCTGCACTAGTTCATTTTCAAATACTTATAGATTTAAAAAGCAGCTTGTAAATTTCCACCAAAAAAAAAAAAAAAAAGCCCACAGGCATTTTTACTGAGATCACATAAAATCTATAGATTAATTTAAAAGATAATTATCATTTCAAAAATATTGAGTGTCCCATTTTATGAACATGATAGATGCCTTTCTGTTACGGTTAATTTTATGAGTCAGCTTGGGTAGACTATGCAGACTGATCATTAGTCAAACACCAGTGCAGATGTTGCTATACAGGTATTTTTTAAATGTGAATAATATTTATATAACAGACTGAGTAAAGTAGACTGACATCCAAATTGTGTATGCATCTTATCCAATCAGTTGGAGGACTTAAGAGAGAAAATGGAGGGTTTCGGCAAAGGAAGAACTCAAGACCACTTTCAGACTCAAGACAGCAACATCAGCTCCTCTTAGGACTTCCAGAGAGCTTTGCCTGCTCTAGAGATTTTGGATATGGTAACCTCCACAACTATGGGAGCCATTTGCTTAAAATCACTCTCTCTCTCTGTTTAAGTACCTTTTATTGGTTCTGTTTCTCTGGAAAACACTAGCTAACTCATTGTATCTCTCCTTTTACAACTTCTCTAATTTCTTTTAGAAATATATATATTTTTAATTTTCACTATAAAATATTGTACATAGAATTTAAATTTACTACCAACTATTTTGTTTTAATCTTACTGTAAGCCATATGTTTAATTTTATTTTTCATTTGTTTGTTCCTACCTTGTAGTTAAAATTAATTTTTATTACTTTCAATTAGAATTATTGACCTTTTCTAAATTCATAATCTATTATATTTTAGTAGATGTTTTAGGATTTTTATAAGCATGAATATTTTGTCTGCAAAAGACAGAATGCTATTCTAATTTGTACATCTTTAATTGCTTCTTCTTGCCTAATTTCCTTAATCCAGAAAGAAAAACAAAGGGTTATAAAAAATTCTCAAGTTCATATGTTGCTGTGGGAAATGACCTCTGGAAAGGAAAATGGATTAATATTGACAGGGAAGAAAACCATATTAAGAAACTAATGGCTACATTTGGTTCTATAAATAACTACAACTTATTTTCATAATTTGTGTCCACCTAAAATTTAAAGAAAAGACAAATTCAATATAATCTGTAATAATTTCAAGCAACTTGATTATATGTTCACATATCTTTTAGATATTTATTTTTATCTATATTAGAAATAAAATATTTACCAACATGAAATATTTGTCAAACATAGACAAGTATTCAAAAAAGAATATGTGCTTTTTCAACTTCTGAGAAGATTCTAAAAAACAATGCACCAGTTTGATAACAGATGATTATGAAGAAAGCAAAGTATTTTCAGGTGTGATTTATTTTCAAGCTGATCAGTCATTTTATGCCTGCAGAAAAGACAGGGTACAACGACACCAAAAAGGTCAATGTTTTAAAAGGAAGGGGATAAGTAACTGTGTGCAGTGCAGTATACTCTGGTCTGGGTCCTAGGTGTTGCACATGTCTTGCCATGGGCAGTATAGCATAAAAGACAATGTCACAAACCCTGGAGCCAAGTAATCTGGGTTCACATTCTGTCTCACTCTGTTATCTTCATATTAACCTCTCTGTGCCTCAAGTTTCCTCATCTGTAAAGTGCAGATAATTACTGTAGCAGCCTAATGGGATTATCACAAGAATTAAATGAGTTACTATTTGTAAATGATTTATAACATTGCCAGACAATTATTAAACTCTGTGTGTGAGTGTGTGTGTGTGTGTGTGAGAGAGAGAGAGAGAGAGAGAGAGAGAGAGAGAGAGAGAGAGAGAAACAGAAAGAGATAGAAAGTGAGAGAGGAAAAATAAAATGTTAAATATATTTCACTTGGGGAAGAGGGCATATTATTCATATGCCTGAAGGCCAAAGTATAATAGTTATCTGAAAAATTACTCCCATGAGTAGTTCAAGAAGCTACACATATAATTGTTAAAAGATTGCAGATTTTACTAAACAGAAAAATTTCTGTGTCTATTTTACATGGTATAACATTTTTTTAAGCTATAAATATTTTTCATGAGTTAACAAGAAGCTAAGATTCATAAGTACACTATACTCTTTCTTCTTGTCTCTAGTCACAATTCCTTGGTCTTCAAATGGCAGCTTAAATGTGACTTTCTCAGGGAAATCTCCTTTTCTTCTTTGTAGGTTGTATTCCTGATACATGGCTTAATGAACTCTACCTTCTTACCTTTATAGCACACATTTGTAATTAAATACTTATTTCTGTGATTATTCTTTTTATGTCTCTTTCACAATAGGACTTGAAGCTGCTCAAGTACAAGAGTCTTTCTTATCTGTAACTGCATCTTTTGTTTCTAACAAAGTGTCTGACATAAAGTATCTATAAGTTCTCCGAGAGCAATAATCTATAAATAACTCTTTTAATGGCTAGCTGTTGAGCATATTAAGAGTGCAATAAATATCTATTTCATGAATGAACGATGCAGTGAACATTTAACAAAAATAATACATTATGACGTTTTATGTAATAAATAAAAGATATGGTCCACAATGTTATTTCATTCTGATATTCTAACTTCTAGTATACACATACCTTCTTCCAGTGATCCAATAAAACACGAATGTAGGCACTACTGTAAAGGGATTTTGCATATATAATTAAGGTCCCAACTCAGTTTACTTTGCAGTAGAAAGATTATGTGGGCAAGCCATAAGACCTTTCGAATCTAGGTCTAGAGGTTAGATACAGAGAAAGAAAGATTTGAAGTGTGAAAGGAAACCCAGGCAAGGGAAGCTCTGTTTCTGGCTCTGAAGATAATAGACACCAAGTGGAAAAAAGTAAAAACAGCTTCTAGAAGTTGAAAGTGATCCCCAACTGATATCCAGCAAGGAAACAGGGACCTTTGTGCTATAAGTGCAAGGAACTAAAATTTGCCAACCTTGTGAATGAGCTTGGAAATATTCTTCCCTGGATGATCAAGACGAGAACAGGGCCTCGCCCGCATCTTGAATGATACCCCTTTTGAGAGACTGAGTAGAGAACCTAGCCACACTTTATCCAGACTTCTAACCCACAGACATATAGGCTAATGAGATGGGATTTTTTTTTTTTAAGGTTTCAGTGGGACGGGAGAATCACAAGGAATCAGGTGTTCAATATCCCATGGAGATGGAATATTTTTGTTTATTGTTTGATTTGTTTTGTTTTGTTTTGTTTTGTTTGAGACAGAGTCTTACTCTGTTGCCCAGACTGGAGTTCAGTGGCACTATCTCTGCTCACTGCAACCTCTGCCTCCCTGGTTCAAACGATTTTCCTGCTTCAGCCTCCTGAATAGCTGGGATTACAGGTGCTCACCACCATGCCCAACTAATTTTTGTTGTTGTTGTTGTATTTTTAGTAGAGAGGAGGTTTCACCATGTTGTCCAGGCTGGTCTTGAACTCCTGACCCCAAGTGATCTGTCACCCTAGGCCTCCCAAAGTGCTGGGATTACATGTGTGAGCTTCCACACACAGCCTAATGAGGTGTTTTTTGGGCTACTAAATTCATAATAATTTGTTACACAGCCATACAAAACAAATAATTCTGTCTATAGAAACAAGTATACTTGCTTTGCATGTGCCACAAAAAGTTTTATAGGGCTTGAATGAATTTAATTTATTTGACCATAACTTTTTAAAGGTGTCTAATCATAAAATATAGATGAAACAAAGCAAGTATATTAAATTACTTTATTATGAATATCCTATAAATAGTCAACAAGACAATGTCAACAGCAGTGAAGGAGGTTTCAAACAAGAGTTTTCAAACAGACATTGATATTTGGCAGGGATTTTGTTATTTATGCTTCAGTACAAAACACATGCTGACTTGTTTGTAAATGCCAGAGAGATAATCCAGATTTATACATCTCAAGAGTTGGTTTCCTTCAACATCCATTGACCTTGATCACTTCTGTTTTGTGTGCTTGTTTGAACTCTGTCACTTCACATGGAAATCACACAGGGAAGAGAAAAATTACAACCCCCATTGTGTTTGAAGATTAAACCAGCACCATTTCTCTGTGTCCTCCTACTAAAGAAGTGAGCCTGCAACCTTGAGGCCACAATGAGAATAATTTTTCTGTGTTACTGAAACCATTCACATATTATCAGGAAAACTGCAAATGGAAGAAACAAGCAGAGAAGAGGCAAGGTGAAGAGGAACTTCTGATGTTTTCAATAGTGAGACAGCTGCTACACTTAGATTGTATACAATTCCCAGCACTTTTTAGTTCTTCTTCATAATGTGTTGGGAGCAATACTGAGCATTCCTTGAATATCTGAGTCCCTCGTATTACTGTCTCGTGTTGCTTTATTACCATAATAAACTTGTGAATCATAGTAACTAACTCGGTAGGGCTCCTATGGCAAATTCATTTTCATAACCTCTTTTGTTGTCAAAAATGCCATCCAAAAGTGTGCCAAGTCAGCAGTTTTATTAATACAGCACATTACAGAGATTCATTTAAAATGTCAACAGATGTAATATAATGAAATACTCTATTTATGATTACAATTATGCTAACAGTTAATAATAATTGGGCCTCTGTGCCTATATTTCACTTTGCTCTAAAGACAATTGGTTCTTTTCAAAAATAGATAACCCCTTAGCAGGTGTTCTGCTTAAAACACCATCATACTCAAGTGAGCACAAAAAAGTGGTTATAAGCAAGAAGTGTGCAACTGACAGGGTAGAAATTGGAGAGATTTGGAAATGTAGTAGTTCTTAAAGAGAAAACAGCATTGCAAAATAATGGAGGCTTAATGACAGTGTGTAAACACATGAAAATAAAAAGTAGGGAAAATATGTCTTGATGTGATTAGCAAGATATTTTGCCATTAAATTAAAATGTAGGATTATATGTCAAGTGTAAGCAAGGTGTCATCAATAGCTCATCTGATTATTGAAAATGTAGTAAAGGCAGTGATTAGAAATACCTATTCTTGTACTGATTATAATATGTATTTTCTACCATACCATACTTGGCTCCATTCTATCTGTATACTATCACAAATATAACTGCAACATAAAAATTATGCACCAGATACTATGAGACATTTCATAACAAATAATCAAGCTCCTCTGAATTCAAAGTGTGTGTTTTAGCTCCGATTGACTCAAAAATTCTCCATAGTGACAGGGCTTTGATTTCAGTGAAATGTGTAGTTTTAAATGGATTCCACTAAATGTTGCTATCACCTCCACATGCTTAATTTTAAAGAAATAATTATGTAAATATGGATGAATTTTAAATTAATGTCAAAACATAGGGATAAATAAAAAGATATTTGTAATCTACATTTCAGGAAAATGTATTTGAAGTTACACAAAATTGTGCTTTAATGACAAAAGCTAAGTTGTATCTAATAGGTACTAAATAAATAGTCATAAGCAATTGGATAGTACTCCTTCCTTCAGAGAATTTACAGTCTAGAAAAAGGCATACAAACAAATATATAACTATAAATTGCGGTAACTGCTGTAGTTGAAACAAATGTAGGATTGTGGAAAAGAAAAGCCTAGGAGACATAGTTGAGAACAAATGATCTGGAGTATTATTTCTCACAAGGAAACATTTTAGATGGCACCAGATTGCTTAGAAGGATATTTTGGGGTGGAGGGGATGGGATGAGGTAGTTTTAGGGTGAAAATATATATCTAAAATGTCAGAGGTATAGGTCAATGTAAATTAGTAGACTGTGAGTGTTTCCAGGTAAGTTGATGAAGAATAGTTTAGGGCAGGTTAAGAAATTTGAGATTTTATTTTGACTACATTGCAAGATTATGATAGTATTTTAAGTACATGGGGGATGGGGATTAATTAATTGGAATTTTTCAAAGCATTTCTTGGATGCTTGGTGGAGAAAGTACTAAGAGTAGGAGAATAAGTTGCAGCAGAAAGATCAATTTGGAAACTGCTGTACTAATCTGGGTGGATGACAATGACAGCTTAGACGAAGCATTCGAAATTAGGTCTTTGAAAAATTAAAGTCATGATGGCACAATGATGGCAGAGGCTGGAAAAGGTAGTGGAGAGGGGGAGAGGGAAATGGCTAATGAGGATAAAAATACTGTTACATAGAAGGAATAAAATACAGTGTTTTGTAGCACAATATGATGACTACAGTTACCAAAAATTTGTTGTATACTTCAAAATAGCTTGAAGAGTGGAATTGGAATGTTCTTAACACAAAGAAATGATAAATGCTTGAAATGATGGCTATCACAATTACTCTGATTTGATCATTACACATTGTATGCTTTTATCAAAATATCACAGGTACCCTATAAATATGTACAACTATTACATATCCATAATAATTAAAACTTTTAAAAATATTTTTTAAATTTTGTAATGACAGAAATTAGGCCTTTGGGAATAATAAGCATGCATTAAGTCTCTAAAGTTTTTCATTTTTTTTATTTGTTTGTTTGTTTGAGACAGAGTCTCACTCTGTTGCCCAGGCTGGAGTGCAGTGTGCAGTCTCAGCTAACTGCAACCTCTGCCTCCCAGGGTCAAATAATTCTCCTCCATCAGACTCCTGACTAGCTGGGATTACAGGTATATGCCAATATGCCAGGCTAATTTTTGTATTTTTAGTAGAGATGCAGTTTCACCATGTTAGCCAGGCTGGTCTCGAACTCCAGACCTTGTGATCCACCCATCTTGGACTTCCAAAGTGCTGAGATACAGGCATGATCCACCACACCTGGCTGAGTCTCTAAAGTTTTACAAGGCACAAAATCTTTATCCTGTTAGGGGTGCAAGATTGTATTTATTCATGTGTTTTTGAGGATTTTATGCCCCAACTTGTTGCATAAGGTTTTAATGTGTAATTTTATTAAGGATACAATTAAATAAATATATGTGTGGCAAATCCTGGTAAAAAAAATATTGAGCAAAAAGACAAGAGGTAAATAACAAAAGGGAGATAAATCCATTAAACTGTAAACTATAATATCTTGTGTATTAACTATAGGAGCATACACTTTGCTTATCAAATTTCTATACTAATAAAAGGAAGGAAACATAATTTCAGTTTAAAAAATAAAAAGTTTAAGTGAGTTAAACTGTTTCTCAGTTGAAATAAAACAATTCCTGATACAGATATTCAATGAGGTATATCTTCAAATGAAATACTCTACTGTAAATATTACATATTTAAAAAAAATGATCACCACAACTCCCTACTGCTTATTCTGAGGGGCTATGCCTAGGTTGAGTCCAATCATTATTTGGAAATAAATTTTTGGCTTGTTACAGCTGCTATGTTAAATGGTGGCTGAATCTTAATGCAGCATCAAGTCCAGGCTCTGTGTAAGCATGCATGTTAGCCCATTCCAAGTCGAAGCAAATAATCCAATATTGAGGAAAGGTCATTTAAAAGTCTGAACAGAATTATCCCAAACAGCTTTTTCCATACTATGCTAAAGAATGTAACTAGTAATTTTTGATGAAATAATCTCATCCAAGCCTGTCTGTTAATGATGTACAATGGCCCAAACATTGGAAAGGAAAACTACAGCAGTAAATGGCACCTGGCCACATGAGAGAGCTCAAGGATTGTGCAGGATTGTGCCCACAAAAGGTTTGGGTTTGATATTGTCACTATACTCAGCAATACTTTAAGCTCTCTGAGCTTTACTTACCTGGATATAAAACGCTGATAGGACTGACTGAACAGAGTTGTTGTAACGATGAAATGAGATGACACATGAAAAGCATCATTACAGTGTCTGATGCATGATAAGCACTTAACACATCATGACTATTTTTCTTTACTTGTTTTAAACAGAAAATAAAGCTTATTTAATGTTGCTTCCAAAAGTTTGCTGCTTGCAAAAATAATGCCAGTAAAGTTGCTGATCTAATGAAATTGGTATGTGGCAAGTTGTTTTATTTCACTATAAAATACCAGGGACCAGGAAGGTATTTTAGATGGTAACTTATCATATTAGATAGAATATACACTGATCACTGCACCAATTTCTGAAAAGCAGCTTTCAAAACAGAAACAATTTCAGCTGCTCGTATCACTAAGTGAAAGTCTGGCAAAGAGATATCTGGGTGTGTGGGGGATGGAGGACTCGCATGTCAAGGAAGTGTTAAGGAGGGAACACATAAAAATATAATAGTAATACTTCATCCACTTTATTAGAAAACATAGTCTTCATTTTAGATCAAATTAAGTGCTAATCATCCAGACTGAAAGTGAAATGTCTATTTACAAATCAGCCTTTTACCTTCTTATTCTTTCTCTGTAGATGTTTTAACATTGATTGATTTTAGATATCTGAGAATTTCATGTTAATCACATAAAATGACTGCATAGGGTAATAACCAGGTTCTATCAAAATACCTTTTGCAAGCATTCTCAACGACCTTGGTTCACTTATTGTTAGCTAAAAGCTCTTGGTCCCAAGAGTTGACAATCAGCTCTCTCAATACATACTATAATCTAGAATATCTGATAACAAATTTCACTCTCTAGTTACCTTTCAGGCTTTCATTATAAATGTAAAGATATTAAGAAAAATGCAACTTTTTTTTTTTGAGACAGAGTCTTGCTCTGTCACCAGATTGGGGGGTAATGGCGTGATCTAGGCTCACTGCAACCTTCGCCTACTGTGTTCAAGCGATTCTCCCACCTCTGTTTACTGAGTAGTTAGGATTACAGGCATGTGCCACCATGCCCGGCTAATTTTGTATGTTTAGTAGAGACGGGATTTCACCATGTTGGTCAGACTGGTCTCGAACTTTTGACCTCATGATGAACCCGCCTTGGCCTCCCAAAGTGCTGGGATTACAGGCGTGAGCCAACACACCCAGCCGGAATTTGTAAACTCTTTCAATGTGTTTTCCTGAAATAGGAGTAATTTGGAAAATATGTAAACTAGTAGGCCGTAGGTGCGGTTGAGAACAATAATTTGAATGTTTCTTATCATTCTTTTGCCTGTTATCATCATTTAACTGTATGTTAAATAATACACAGACATAAATATGGCCTCAATTCTAAGGGTTTTTTTTTCACTCAGTTGCAATGAGTCCAGTAAACATCAAATATATTAATAGTCCTTTAAACAAGTATACATTGTAACATTTGTATTCAAATTAATCTTATATGAGAGGAGTAGAAGAAGTAAGTGGCTAAGAAGATACTTGGATATGAAATAGAGTCTGGCAAAAAAGCTATTGATTTCTAAATTTCTAGTAAATATTCATGGAAATTCAAAAACATCCTATAAATTGTTTGAATGCAGAACAATAGAATTGGTAGTCAATCTGTTATCATAATCTGGGACAAATTTTCTCCAAGTGCAAGGCCTGTACAACTGGATTGAATAATGTATTAAGGAAAAATTGGTTAGAGGATATTTTTCTCATCCCCTTCCTCTATTCCCTGATTTAGAAGCACAACATAAAAAGTCAGCAAGCACTTAGGCATCCTATCATTGGTACTTTCCTTGAGGCAACCACATTATTACTGTTAGCTGAAATCCCACTCAGAAATTGCCATTGCCATGTAACAACGGGCCACAATATTTTGGTAGGATAATTAGAGAGGTACATTGAATTCTGAGACTTTTATTGCCCAAATGTAATTTGCTGTTGGCAGAGTAAGAGCTTTGGTAAATTAATCACTGTGATTTTCCATATGCTTTATCCATACCAGGATCAGAGGGGCAAGAAAAATGGGCAGATGAAAAGAATCACAGTTTATATAAACTCCAGTAGAAATTAAGCCATATGCTGATGCTTATTATCTTAATGTCCAAAGTCTGGTTTAGAAAGAGGGCTCAATCATCAGCCAAGAGGCTGAGATTTAATCCGAATGAACACTAAATATTCATTTGGTAAGCACCCTACTGTGGATAGCATTCTCAATTCAAGGATCAGTAAATCAAAAATAACCTATGATTGAAAAATGGGATCCCCTTCTTTGTCTCCAAATTTCATAGCTTCATGCTTGAAGTAATCAGTATCTATGCTGTACTCTCACATTCTCTTAGTGCCCTCTACTGCCTTTCTGGGAAGCTTGGTGACAACAGGTTGGATATTAGCTAGAGGGTGTACTTTCAGGTTCCAGGAGTCAGTAAGAAGAAGGAAAAGTAACAAGTGAAGGTATTCTTCTTAGAAGTCTTGATTATTACAAGATATATATTTAAGCCATCCTAAATTCCTTGTAAGAAGTATTTCTCCTTCAGTCTCAGGTGAAAGATCTGACATGAATATATTTCAGAATATTCTATCCACAGAAATGAAGAGATATTGTACTTTAATTGGATTATTATCAACGTATTAAGAAAAATGTTTTTAATATTTTAAGTAGTACTTTAATTGATAATGATTTAACAATTGATAAGTTAAATAATTGCTTTAAAATTTTCACTACATAAAAATGAAATGTTTATACTACAGATCATGAACTCAAAAAAGCAGTACTTCCTCCCACTAGTTGTTGAAATTGTGATTTTATAAGCCACTAAATGATGCTAGAATGCTTTTATAATTGAGAAAGGCCAGTTCTACAGAAGACATTGAGAATCATCCTTTTAAATGCAAGTGTTGATAAAGAGAGAAAATTATACAAAATAAAATTTTCAGGAAATTGCAAAGACAAATGAAGCAAATGAGAATTGATTTAGAGCAGAGTTCATAAAGTGGTAACAGAACTTTTTTCATATTACCACAATTACACCTTTAAAAGCTCTACTAGTAGATCTCAGAGGAATCTAGAATGGCACAGAAAAACTGTTTAGAACACACAAAAAGAAATTATTCTGCACAAATTAGCATAGCATAGAGAAATGTTGTACAAAGTTAATATAAAATGGAATTTAAGAGATATCAACATGTAGATATAAAATTGTGTTCATAGTCACATTCAGTATCACAAGCCAATTTTATAATACAAAAACACATCAAAAGATAGTTTTGCTTTGAACCTCATTTTATGTCAAGTCACATTTTGATATTTTGTTTTATAATAAATAAAGGTAAAAACAAATGTCAAAATGAAAAATAATGTATTTTATACTTGGATTGTGTTAATAGTGCAAATTGATCAATGAATATTAAAACTGAAAGAAAAAAAAACTACAATTTGTTCTCTTTCCAAAACAGAAACAGTAAATCACGCAAACACATAATTTGTTCTGTTATATATTGTAAAGGTTATGTTTATACTACGAGCTGTGAATGAGATTAATGAGTTTTCTCAGCACAGTAAACCTCCTCCACAGAAACAGAAGCTAAATTGCAATAAATCATGGGTTTATGTTCACATATTTATGGGATAGGAAAGATTTAGAGTTCCTCAGTAGAGAAAAGCAACCCAAAGTAAAAGAGAAAATTATGGCTTCCATAACATAAAGGTAGATAAAACGGGGCAAGCTCAAAATTGTGCAATCAATATACTTTAATAAAGTCAGTAATTTATTAAAAGTAATTATCATGGCACAGTTTCATGCTCATACTTCAGGAGAAGTGACAAAATACTAGTTCAATATGTTAGTTACCTCCATATGATTATGTATCAAGACCAATTAAATTAGAGCTATAATTTTTCTATGTTTCCTTTAAAACTCAGTACCACTTTCTCTCCCAAAGGTGTGTCTAAATTATTACAAATGATACAGTACAAATCATTCACTACAAAATATCTCATATTATCATTTCAGGCAAGAACTTGATCTTGCATCACTTCAAAATTCTGATGGTTTTTTCTTTAATTTTAGGGGGAAACTACTAATTATATTTGACTATCTTGTGAGAGTATAATTTATGAAATGTTTTGAACATAGATTTGAACATAAATTTTGTGGACACACAGATATTGAATAAAATGTAATATCATTTTTAAGTGAATAGTAGCTCTGTCTCTTCAGTTTGTTTCATCTTACTGGAAAAATTAACTAAAGTCAAATGCATAAATACAATTTTTGCAATACTAACCCAGATACCAGGATCCTTGTAAATGTTGCTTCATCCATATCTTTAAATGAAAGATTCATTGTTGGAAATAGAGTGGGCTTTATACTCAATATCTTGAAAACAAAAATATAAATATGTATAATCTGATATTTTTTTGCTTCTAGGAATATCATTCAATCTGCTTCAAGTGCAATGTAATGCTAATAAAAGAAGAAATCAGATTGTTTCAAAAAATCAGATCATTTTAAGTGAACGATTACAATGTTTTAAAATTCTCATGAGAATATCAAGAAAATAATTCCAATTATTGTAAGTATTGTAAGGTCCAAAATGTCATATTTAGATTTTAAATGGACTGCCTCTCTCTTCCACCTTCAGAAAGAGAAAGATCAGACAAACCATATAGCTATACTTAGATTATTTATACTTACAAGAGAGTAAAAAGTCTGCTAAAATTACACGGAGTCAATTAATTCTTCATAGAAAAGAGACTTTTGATGGAGGAACAAGACATTACTCATATCTGAGAAATGTAACTTCTTAAACAGATTTTATCAATCTTTTAAGAAATGTGTGTTCAGTAGTAGATGAACAATAACTTTTGTATTCTTAAAATACTTGAATTCATCCAGTTTAAATATTTCCAAATAATAGATACTTAATGAACACTAGTTAACAAGAACCAGAAGTACAAATATTAGTAATGCAAAATGTTACCATTAAAGCATTGAAGAACAAGCCATGGGTGGAAATAAGACAAAATTAATATGATGTAATACAATATAAAGAATATAAGAACAATTTTGATATCTTCTGAAATAAGACATAACTTTTTTAAAACAATGTGCAACTTCAAAAAAAGAGCATACTATAATTTTAGTGATTTCTAAATGAATAGCATATTTACAAAAGATAAACAATTTCTGATTTAGCATCTTTACAGATACCATGGTGTTATCAAACAGCTCAGTCCATATCCAGGTTGAATGACTATTCCTTATCTGAAATGCTTAGGGCCAGAATTGTTTTGGATTTCTGATTTACTTCGGATTTTGAAATATTTGCATATACATAATGAAATATCTTGGGGCTGGGACCCACGTCTAAACATAAAATACATTTGTGAATTGTACATATAGCCTGAAGGTAATTTTGTACAATATTCTTAATAATTTTGTGAATGAAACAAAAATTTGTGTTAAGAATTTTTACGTGAAATTTTCCACTTGTGGTGTCATGTCAGCCCTCAAAATGTTTTTAATTTTGGAGCATTCTGGATTTCAGATTTTCAAATTAAGAAAGCTCAACCTGCAGTATAGAAACTATCATATGACAAGACCCTCTAGTGTTGTCAGTTAACAATAACTCACAAGTAAGATAGATACATTATTTTTATTTCATTACAGAAGCCAATAAAATAATTTGTCTTATTCCTAGCCAAATCGCTTCACTTCTCTCTGAACATGGAACACTATAAAAAGGTTAACCGCATTCACATTGTGTTAACTGTGTTCACACTTCTTCAGAAATTTCGTATTGATTTAATAGAAATCATATTGTGTAGAAAATTATAAAACATTATTCTTTAAAAGAGTAAGCCAATCAATATACTAAAAGTTGTACTATGTAAGATGAGGTTCGTAAGTTTTATTCAGCACTTTCTTAAAACTTAGTCATTTACAATCAGCTTTACACATAAACATTTTAAAACTTCTCAATTTCAAGAAAACTGGTATGTTAGGTTAAAGAAGTACATTAATTTATTTTAAGAGTTCCAAGAAATTAAATACGTGTTTTTACTTAAAAGACTCAACAAATGGCCTATGGTGGTGGCTCATGACTATAATCCCAGAATTTGGGAAATTGAGGTAGGAGGATCACTTGAGGCCAGGAATGAGAGACCGGACTTGACAACTTAACAAGACCCTGTCTCTACTCATGTTTAAAATGCAAAGACAAAAACAAAACTAAGTAGATAAATGAATACATAGCATCTGTAAAATCTGTATCTAACATACTTAATTATATAGAATTTATGCTTTCTCTGAAATATTTTAAACATGGAAAGGTAATGCATTGTCAACAGTTATATCTGAATTTATACTAGAGACCAAGTCAGAACATTAAAAGGCATAAAAAAAATAAATAAAAGAACTAAAGGAAAGGAAGACTGAAATATATATATATGTGTGTGTGTGTATATATATATCTGCCTCTATTCACTGACAGAATTGTTTATATAAGATCCTAATGTATAAAATCCTAAGGAAACTACACAACAACTAAAACTATAAGTGAATACTGCAAGTTTGTGAGATACAAAATCAATATACACAAATTAATTTAATTACTACATCTTTTGAGAAAAATCACTAGTTTAAAACTAATTCACAACAGTGTTAAAAACATGACTCTCTTAGGAAAAATCAGGCTATAGATGGCCAAGTTTTCTATACTGGAATCTATCAAATACTGTTAAAAGGAACTTTCAAAGACCTGAAAAGTGGAGAGAAATATTCATGGACTGAAAAGATTAAAATGGTAAAAATGTAACTTCTTCAAGTTAATCTATAATTTTGTTTCAATTTCAATCATAATATGAACAAGATTTTGGGTTTTCTTTTTGTTTTTTTTAATAGAAAATTATAAGCGTTTCTAAAATTTATTTAGTACACTTAGACAAATCTTGAAGAAGAACAAATTTAAAAGACCTGGCTTAAACATTTAATATAAAGCTAAAGCAAAATCAAATAAATAAATCAAAGAGTAGAGCACCCAGAAATAGATTCAAGCATTTATTTTTCTTCATTGGCACCCAAGAGATTCAATATATAAGAAAAAAATATTTTTAACCAATTATGTTATAAAAACTGAATATATATGTATGGGGGGAAATCCTATATTTCTATCTTACAGCACACACAAAATTATTTTTAAAACTTTGCAACTTTGAGACAACTTAGATACTGAAAAAATAAAAATAAAATAATAAAAAGGACAATTAAACCTCACTGAAGTTAAACACTTCTGCTTAATAAAGTATACTATTAAGAAAACAGAAAAACCACAAACTGGGTGAAAATATTTACGAAACATGGAAAATAGTCCTGTCAGTTCATAGAAAAATTATGCCTACATCAATATGACTTGGCAATTCCACTTGTAAATATTTGTCCGAGAGAAAGAAACTATTTAAATTCACACAACAAATTTGCACAAGAATGTTTATTCTAATTTTAATCATAACAGCCCAAACTGAAACAACATAAATTTTCACCATCAAGAGGATGCAATCAAGTAATATGATATAATCAGACACTGAAATGTTACTAATCAATAAAAAGGAGCAAACCACTGATACTTGGAAACACATTAGTAAACCTCATAAGTGCTACATAGCCATAGAGCTGCATTCAAAATAGCATATATGGTGAAATTCTACTTACAGAAAGTTTGACAACAGGTAAAACAACAATATATTGAAATAAGCATAATAATAGTTGCCTTTGGAAGAAGAATGGAGATGACTCCCTGGGAAGACGTCCAGAAGAACATTTTAGAGTGAGACAGTTACTGTGTATCTTGATAGGAATATCTGTGTATTTGTCCAAATTTATTAAAATGAGTATGTGTATTTCACAGTAAAAAACTTTTTCTCCAAAAAAAAAAACAATTATTTAATTCTAGCTAATGGGTTTGCTTTTCAGTGATGTTATTAAGCAATTTTGAAATTACTTCCTTTGTTTTTTATACTTGAGCAAATGAGTAAATAAGTATATTGAGGATAACTGGAGACAGGATTATAACTCTTGGAGAAGTGAGTTACTAATATGAAAAGAGAAAAAAGCTGTAGTGTTTCTTATGATAGTGAATTGGAATGGCCCCTAGAAGAATAAACTGCTGCTGCTTTTTAATATACACAGAAAGATAAAATTAAAAATACATATTGTATCTTCTGACAGTTCATAAACAATTAAATCCTAGTAACAAAGGACAAATAGTGCTCAGATTTTTATTTCTAAACATAATCCTCTACTATAAGGAAACAGGGACACTTGGAATGAAAGCCTGATTCCAGTGCTCGGGTAGTAAAAGCACAAGGTAAATTGGGAACACTTGTCCAGGACACTAGAAAATAAAGAAAGAATGAAGTACAGAAACCACACTGAGGTGACTCCCACTGGCTAAATGTGGGAAGATTTGAGCATGAAAATAAGTAATTATAGTAATGGATAGATAAATAAGTTACGGGGGAATACTAAGTAATAAAAAAGGAAAGATCCGGTTCAGGTATCATCAGTAGATGCTAAAACTGGTAGGTGGCAGTAGAATGAAGAATAGAATAATTCCATACTCTCACAACACATCCCCAAGAATTACTTATTAATATCAAACCAAAAGGAGTTAGCTTATTGGAGAAACCTACCTTAGACCAGTTTCAAAAGTGATCAAAGTTAACATTACTAATATTAAGACAAACTGACATCATATGCCTCCTGATATGAAGCACTGAAAAGTCATTGTACCATTTCTATGGCATTCCTGCCAAAAATGCATAGCCTGGCTCAATCCCAATTGAGGCACTATGGTCTTCAAAAATGTCAAAATCAAGAATAGCAAAGACTGAGCCTACATTCCAAACATAAGCAATCTAAAGAGAGAGGGCAACTAACTACAAGAACACATAATCCTGTATTGAGTTTTGACACAGAACAAATAGCTGTGCAAGACATTATTGGGGCAATTGATGAAATTTAAATGTGCACCGAATAATATAATACCAATTTTTTGGATTTTGATAATGACCTTTGGTTATGTAAGATAATGTTTTTATTTTGAAAAAAATGGACATGAAAATATTTAGGAAAAAAGAATACAACATATTTCAAATGGCCATAAAAATGTTTGTGTATATAAGAAAGAATAATACTGAAAGAAATGAAGCAACATGTAAACAAATTGTGAATTACATAAAGGACACATTGAAATTTCTTTTACTATTTTTGCAAATTTTCTCAAAATTTAATGCATCAAACAAACATTAAACAAAACTAGGAGCAATATGAGATAGAAAAGGGGAATGTTTTGAGGGTGATGTAGGGCTAGGAGATAATATTGCAAAAGTATATCATTCTCGTTATGAGAATGCATAACTTCTTTAGTTTTACAAGATACAATTGCTATCCAGATGAAGGCCATTGGAAGAAAGTCTTGGAAAAAACAATGAAAGAAAAGAGGTAACTCACTAGTGAGAGGGTAACTGTCCTTAAAGGAAAGAACACTTGCTTATGAGTTTTATTTGCAGAATGATGTCTACTAGAAGTACAAAAAATAGAGAATCTCAAAGGCCAAACTTATAAAGACTTTTTTTTAACGGCATATGTCACACTCAAAAAACGATGACAAAGATTTACTTTTAGTTCTATATATGCTACTTAGTAGTTATATATATTTTGTGAACCCCAAATATCTGAGATAGGTCTCAGTCAATGTAAAAAGTTTATGTTGTCAAGGTTAAGGGCGTACCCATGACACAGCCTCAGGAGGTACTGACGATATATGCTCCAGGTGGTCTGGGTACAGCTTGCTTTTATACTTTTGAGGGTGACATAATACATCAATCAATTCGTGTCAGATTTATATTGGTTCAATCTGGAAGGGTGGGACAACTCAAAGCAGAGGACTTGCAGGCCATGGGTAGATTTAAACATACTCTGATTGGCAATTGATTGAAAGAGTTATTGTCTGTAGATAGGAATGTCTGGATTATGATAAGGGGCTGTGAATACCTAGGTTTCATCTGCATGATAAAACTTCTGAATAGCAGGCTTTAGAAAAAATAGAACACAAATATTTCTTCTCAGACATAAGATCTGTGTTGATGTTACTGCTGGAACGGTATAATGAAGCATGTCCAACTCCCACTTTCCTTCGTGGCCTGAACCCATCTTTCAGGTTAAATTTTAGAGTGCCTGGTGGAAAAGGGAGTTTATTCGGTTGGTCGCAGACGGTCTTTGATTTTAATTTTTGGTTCACAATAGTTGAAATGTATTAATGCTTAAATTTTGGCATTTGTAAAAAAGAAAAAAGCAACAATGATGACTAATTCATGATATTTTATGAAAACATAATGTCAATTCATATGAAAAATTTGAAAACACTAAACATATTATTTAACAATTAAATACTATATAAAAATTACTTATGTGTATAAATATTAAAGTTATTCCATTTCTCCATATTAGTAGGTACCAATGATATGTTTCACTAGATTCCATGTTATGTACTGTAAATAATTGCAAAAAGGAAATATCAATTGCTAAAATGAATTTCCAATAAAAGTTTGGACTTAATGCTTGATCTTTGGACATAGTATATAATCATTAAGACATATAATCACTAAGATTTTTCTTCTCAGGCCAGGCACAGTGGCTTATGCCTGTAATTCCAGAATTAAAGTCTAGCCTCCTGATTTCTACAAGGCCCTATAAGAATTAGTCCTGGGCTAAGTGTCAGGTAGCATTTTATAGCTGTAATAGCATCTTCTCTATTTTTCTCACCAGGCTTCTTAAATGCTACCTGGTTTTCTGATTTTCCAATAAGCCCAAACTCAGTATAGTTTAGTATTATTCATGGAAGTCTTTACTACCAGATCTTCACATGCATGATTAATTCAGAATGAGAGAGAAAGAGTGAAAGAGGCAGTAAGGGGGGCGGTGTGGATTGTAGTTTCAAACAGGAAGACCTGACTGAATATATATGGTCTCCTTATGTCTGTTGGAAAATGAGATGAGGAAGTACAAGATGGTAGGATCACCTTCTGCTTTCATACTGAGATAAATTATAATCAATGACTCAAATTTCTTCCTCATGCCATGATATTAGTTAATATTTTCTTTAGACCGTCAGATGATAGATAATCTTTAAGAATTAGAATTTCATTTAGTCCTCACAATGATTGTGTAAAAGAGACACTGTTATTATTATTACCATTTTGGAGATAACTCATATAATTTGACTCCAGAAACCTTACTCCTGACCACTCTGCTATGATTTGGGCTACGTTTAAAAAAATTTTTTTTCACCAAGATAACTAAAGGAATGAATTTGCTTAGTAATTATTAGCTACAAACTTATTAAAGATTGAGACAGCGGGTTTTCCAAAAATTATCTTTAACTCTAATGTAAATAAATTAGATATTATATATAATAATAACAGGAACATTCAATTAATCCAACTGCTTTAATTAAGGGAAGTCACAAAAATTTAAACATATGTACAAGTATACACATGCTATATATATATGTAATCATATTTATGTGTGTGCATATATATGTATATATGAATACTTTTCAGGATGGCCTACTTCGACGGGGTTCTCAGGCAATCTGTAATTTTAAATCATGGAGAAGCACATTAAATAGTACCATCCAACTTAGAAGTATTTATGAAGCAATTCATCAAGAGGCAATTCTATAGAACTGCATTCTCATGGCAGCAAAGAGGGATGTGATTATAAAGATAATCAATAACTGGAAGTCTCTAGTGTGTGTGTGGCTATGAAGGTTGCTTTAGTAATATCTGTCTATAAAAACAAGGGCTGAAGAAAGGTCAATCTCAAATGTATTTATGACCCATTTCTCCTGTTAAATACTGGTATGAGAAACACAGACTTCCATTGAGACTCTAGCATACATTTTGGATAAAATTTATATATGTGTAATTTGGAAGAATAATAGGAATTTATGTCTATATGCCCCCAAATTCTATTTTTTCTCTAGATATTTTAATACCAGGAATGAGGAGGACTTCTATAGATCAGGCTACAGCTGAATGGGAATCTCTGCTGAATGCCAGAAGGGTTTTCTGTGACAGCAGGAACTGAAGTGAAGCCAAGAAGACCAACACATAAATTACAGCTGCTGGTGATTTTAGCTGCAACTGCCAACATATCTAGTAATAACTTGGTGGCCAACAGATAGTCCTAGAGAGAAAGGGGTCCAGACATCCCCACCCTACCAAGTTCTCTGCTCATCCCCCATCACAAAGCTGCATAAGCCAAGCAGCTCCTCTAATATACCCAGACATTGAAGCAGAATGTACCTCGGGAGGACAAGTGAAAGACAAACAAATCCAAGAAGCAACTTTTGTTTTTTTCATACAAAATTGTTTTTAAAAATCAGTTCACTTTGTTTTAAACCATATGGGACTAAAATTTAAATCTTTTTCTTCTAAATGGTATTTATGGCCTTATAAAAATGACAAGATTATTTAAAGCCAAAAATTTAAAAGCCAGTGTCTTTGTATAAATAAATACTTACACTCATCTATTAGAACTTTTATAAGTTCTCATTTTGTACTTTTACATTATAAGTTCAACATCAAACTTGAATCTGAAATTTTCACATTGATTACTGATATTTTGTCAAACTTCAGTGGAATTTTCAATTCATTTTGGTAAACCAGTGCCATAACAAAACATAAAAAGTAAAAGTAGGCCATACAGAGTGCTTTTCAATGAGTTTACATTTTTTTCACAATGGATACATAGGAAAGATTTCCGAATACATCTCTCTAATCTTAGGGCATTTTATTTATCCTCCAATTTCATACACAAAAGCCACCAAATATAACATTCATTCTTTTTTATGTGAACAAAATGTTTTAATTTTATATTATATACAAAACATTCTCCTTGTAGATTGAAAATACAGAAATAAATATTATACTATTATTAATCTCAAAGGGGTTTATATCACTTGAAATGTAGTTACAAAATCAGGCAAATAAGAATAACTAAATGAAATAAGTTTTGCTATGAAGTCAATTTCTAAGTGCCCTGAGAAGAGAATGGGGAAGTAATAATATTGCTTTGGCTACTTAGAGGTACTTTAAAATGTAGGTAACCTTTAGTTGTATCTAAAAGATAAATAATATGTTGTTAGTCAAGTAATAGGAAAAATTTTATTTCAAGTAATTAGAGTAGCTTGTATAAAGGCACAATATTGTTAAGAAAATATGTATTTATATTTATTTGCTTAATATTCACAATATTGTTATCATGCCTTATTATTATTATGTTACCTTGAATAATATTAAATAATTTCAGTATGGCCAGTGCATAGGAAGCATAGTTGTGAGTGACAGAAGGACAGAAGATGAAATCTGAGATGAAATCTGACCATAGGACAAGTCCAGGAATCAAATGATATCAAATAAGAAATTGCCAATTACTTAATACTAAACAAAATAATAGCATTATCCCATTGATACAGAGGTCTGCAGTCTAACTGGATCTCTAAAGTTCTTCCATTCTTTTATAAGTAGGCACTTCATAAAATATCTATTAACAATAGAAGCAATTACCATATCATGTTACTCTTTGGTGAAGTGTCCCCCAAATTCCCTAAGACCTAAGAGACAAGTCAAAGCTCCTTTGTATGAAATGTAAGGCATTTCACAAGCTGGCTAGGCTAGCTTTTCCAGCGAACATCCTACTTTACTTTCTCCCACACATTATACTCTAGCCTTAGGGAAATCTGCTGTTCTTGTCCGTGTTTCAACTCAGTCTAATTATCACTTCCTCTTTTAAACCTTTCCCTGGTGCCTTGAGGCAGTCAGTCATATCCCTCTGTCTGCTCCCATGAAAGGAAGTAATTGGCTGTCCTTCAAGGATCTTGTGAAGAATATTCCAGTACTGAGACAGGCACTAGATTAAATAACCTCGAAGGTCACTCCAACTCTTTATTACTTTTCTACCACCCAGTTATGTTTGCATAAACATTACCCACATCAACAAGACCAGTTACAACTGACATTTTTGCATGTAAGTTATTTAAATACAATAAAGCTCTAATTTACCAACTGCATTTTTATTCTAGTTTAGAATGTCTTTCAGAATAGTGGCACTACATTTTATATCAGTTAGGTAGATAGAAGTATTAGTATTAGGTCAACACATTATTATCTGTAGTATGCTTTATACAGTACTTTAATGTGCTTCCACTGCTGTAACAAAGTTCCACAAACTGGGTGCCTTAAACCACAGAAATTTATTGTCTCACAGTTCTGGAGGCTAAATGTCCAAGATCGAAGTATCTGCAGTGTTGGGTAGGGATGGTTCCTTCTGAGGGCTGTGAGGGAGAATCTGTTCCCTCCGTCTCCCAAAGCTTTTGGGGGTATGTTGGCCACCTCTAGCATAATTTTACTTGAGGAAACATGCCCCAATCTTTCCCTCCATCTTCACATGGCATTATCCTTGTGTGCATATCCAGACCCAGATATCCCTTTTTTATAACTATACCAGTCATACTAGATTAGGAAGCATACTCCAATAAAACCACATCTTAAGTAATCACATCTCAATCACTGTATGGCCATATAAGGTCACATTTTGAGGTACTAGGATTTAGGGCTTAAATATAAAAATTTTAGGAACACACAATTCAACTCAGCATATAGATATTATTGTAATATTGATATGTTGGTATTGGATTATCTATTATATTATATTGTACAATATTACATCTATATTGTATTCTATTACAGATTGTTGTAATCTACATTGTAATCTATACTATTGTTTATTACCTATTAAATAGTATACATGTATTATTATAACATATGCATATAAATATAGTACATAGATAACGAATACTATACTATTAGCATGTTGTCATATTAGATAGCTGTATTAGTATGTTTTATATTACATGGGTAATAATGTATTATTTATATTGTGTTCTCTCCTTTTATATTGGCAAAGTAATTAATCCTACAATGGCAGTTTAAAATACAGGCAATATAAATAAAATAAATACAATAAAATACAGGCAATATTGTATCTTATATAAATATGCTTTTTCAGTATGCATTTGTAGAAGTGTAATTGTCATTTGCTAAAACCGATTTTAGCTAGATATTCAAACATAGCTAGTTACATGGTAGTTGGTGGAGTAAATAGCACCATTTAAGATAAACCGAGTGTTACAAAGTAACAATGTTTTTAGTGAAACAGCTCTTCTATGGTCTCTTTTTTACTCATAGGCTGGACTCTTCTCCCTTGCTATCACATCCAACAATTCTCTAAGTTTCAATCAGTTTGGAGAAATATCTAAGTAGCAGAATCCATATTAATTCATACAAGAACAAAACCTTTGTTAACTGAGGCAAGACATTAATGACTATCTGGCAAGGTGGCATTAACTGTTTGCAAGAAACGTACAATCATTTCTAAGTTCCAGTTTAGGTTTGAGTTGAGATTCCTGCTATATCAAGACTGACTTATTTCTATTCTATTCTGCCACTTCATTACTCTATTTCCTCATTTCTATAAAAGAAAATACAACATTATTATCCAGTATTAATACAACAGCTGTTAAGCAGTCAACTCATCCTGGATTTACTGTAGGAATTCAATAAATGAGAATTATAATCATCATTATCATCATCATCATCATCATCATCATCATGTTTGAAAGGCTACAAACCAAAGTAATAACATGTCCTATCTCTATATGTTGAAATTAAATCTGATCATTTTATACAATATTTTAAATATATTCTCCAGTACTTTGAAAAACCACAAATTGTATGAGTAATAAGTAAAATAGTGTTTAAAATGATATTCAAAAAATCCAACAATATGAACCCAATAGGATTAATAAACTATGAGATCTTTATTGTATAAAATAATGTAACAATGACTTTATATCAAACCAAACTGTATAATTATTTATTACAGTATAACATATATTAATAACTTTAACGAATTTCAGAAGAACACAGGCAAACACAAATTGCTATTTGTTTTCATCTCATCTGTTGACAATGAAGCCTTAGAGCCATCTAATAGGTTTCAATTGGTATTTTTCACCTCCTTTTATTTTTGTACATTTCACCCTTTAAAAATATATTTAGAAGAGACTATCTTTGCCTTTTGTAGCAATATTTACCTCACCCTGTCAATTGTCTTAGGTTAACTTTGCTCCACCAGGAATTAGATAGCATTTTCTGGCTTGCTTTTTCAATACCTTTGCATTCAACTTTGTTGTGTCCTCGGATTTAGGTATTTCTCTGAAAAGAGCATACATATAGATTATAGCTTCTACCTGATTAAAGATTTTTAAATGATCTAATATGAAGCTAGCCTGTTTACATCTTTCATAATTACTAACAATTTGAACTCTTGCATAGTGTTTTGAAATAAATTGCTCTTATCCTCTTTTCTGGCTTTTTTAGGTTAATTAATTTTTCTTTCTTTCCTTAATTTTCATCTTCAGGGATACAAATTATAAATTTCTTCCTAATATTCCCTTTAATTGTTAATATTTAATAATCGACTTTTTTTCTAAATATTAATCAATGCTGTCGATGGAGAGAGATCCAAGATGGCTGATCACTAACAGCTCAGGATTGTAGCTCCCAGTGAAAGCTCAGAGAATGAGAGGACGCCACACTTTCAGATGAATTTTTGTCGCTCATGGACCAGCAGATTTCTAGTGGAGGAGCCCCATGGGTCGCCAGCGTGACTCTTGTGGCCGGCGCAGCGGTTTTGCTGGGCCTTGGCGCGGCAGCTCTTCATGCAGAGTAAACGAGACTAGTTCCCTTACTGACCGGTGTTTGGAGCTCTGGGAAGGCAGAGCCACTTGTTAGGGACTCAAGAAGGAAGTCAGACCAGAGATTCCCAGGAAGAAGAGCACCATCAGTCTTAACGCTGCTATTGTGGCCGGCACAGTGGGTTGCTTGAATCCCAGCACTGGGAATCAATAAATTGGATGTCGACTCAGAAACCTAATTAGAAAGGCAGTAATTGTAAAGATGACAGATGGATAAATTTATAATAAAGGGAAAAAACCAGCCTAAGAAGGCCGAGAATACCCAAAATCAGAACCCCTCTCCCTCTACAGGGGATTGCAGTTCCTCACCAGCAACGGAACAAGCCCTGATGGAAAAGGACTGTGTTCCATTATCTGAAGTAGGCTTCAGAAGGTGGATGATAAGAAACTTCTGGGAATTAAAAGAACTTGTTCTAACCCAATGTAAAGAAACTAAAAACTTTGAAAAAAGGTTTGACGAAATGCTGAAAAGAATAGACAATATAGAGAGGAATATAAATGAACTAATGGAGTTGAAAAATACAACATAAGAACTTAGTGAAATATGCACAAGTTTAAATAGCAGAATGGATCAAGTAGAAGAAAGGATATCAGAGGTCGAAGACCAACTTAATGAAATAAAACGACAAGACAAGAATAGAGAAAAAAGGATGAAAAGGAACGAGCAAAGTCTCCAAGAAATATGGGACTATGTGAAAAGACCCAATCTACGTTTGATTGGTGTACCTGAATATGATGGAGAGAATGAATCCAAGCTGGAAAATACTTTTCAGGATATTATCCAGGAAAATTTTCCCAATCTAGCAAAGCAGGACACTATTCAACCCCAGATAATACAGAGAACACCACAAAGATATTCCTCAAGAAGAGCAATCCCAAGGCACATAATCATTAGACTCACCAGGATCGAAACAAAGGAGAAAATACTAAGGGCAGCCAGAGAAAAAGGCCAGGTTACCCAAAAAGGGAAGCCTATTAGACTTACAGCAGATCTCTCAGCAGAAACCCTACAAGCCAGAAGAGAGTGGGGGCCAATATTCAATATACTTAAAGAATAGAACTTTCAGCCTAGAATCTCATATCCTGCCAAACTAAGCTTCACAATTGAAGGAAAAATAAAATCTTTTATGAACAAGCAAGTACTCAGACATTTTATTACCACCAGGCCTGCTTTACAAAAACTTCTGAAAGAAGCATTATACATAGAAAGGAACAACCAGTATGAGCCTTTCTATAAATATACCAAAAAGTAAAGAGCATCAACATAAAGAAGAATTTACATCAACGAATGGATAAAATAGCCAGTTAACATCAAATTGCAGTAACCCTAAATTTAAATCGACTAAATCCCCCAATCAAAAGATACAACCAAAACCTAACGGCATATCCAAAGATACACAAAGACTCAAAACAAAGGGTTGCAGAAAAATTTACCAACCAAATGGAGAGCAAAAACAAATAAATAAACAAAAAGCAGGAGTTGCAATTCTCACATTTGATAAAATAGATTTCAAAGCAACAAAGATACAGTGGTAAAAAGATCAATGCAACAATAAGAGATCTTAATACTCAGATACATAAGACCCATAACGAGGTTTAGACTCAATGAGACAGAAAATTAATAAGGATATCCAGGACTTCAACTCAGATCTGGAACAAGTAAACTCAATAAATATTTATAGAGTTCTCCATTTTAAATACACAAAATATTGATCGGCCATTATTAATACCCATTTTTAGAATGAAGCAATATTCCTGTTCTCTCTCCCTCTTTTTCTTCCTCTTTCTTCCTCTCCTTGTCTTTTTTTACTTTTCAACATCCTACTTCCTCACCTCTACTCAATACATTCCTCTGAACACCTGATTCCTTGTGATTCTCCCATCCCACTGAAACCTCCAATCCATTAAAAAAAAAAAAATGCTGGCTTATTGTCCAGAACACAACAAATAATGTGGTATATTTTACTCTCTTCACCAGATTTTCATGTCATTGTTGCATGATATTTAGTACAAATGTATTAATAAACATTCCATCAATTTTTTCTTTTTCTTATTTCCTATGGTTAACACTTAATAAATATATTACTCTGCTTTACCAATATTAATCCTTGTTAACTTTCTGTCTTTTTTTACATTCTTTTATTTCTTTACTTGCAGAAGCACATGCTTTGATAGTTCCTTCAGAGGAACAATCTAAGAAATATAAATTTCCCTTCTCAGGTACTGTAGCCAAAATAAAACTTTGCTGCCTTGACATTATTCTTCTGTAGATAACCTCACTTTGCATCTCTGGTAGATTTCAATATTTTTTATCTACCTGAAGAGCTGCAATTTTACTACAATGCATCCATTCCACATTCAGAGGGCTTCTCAGGTAGACAACTTACAAGTTTCTTCACTTCAAAATAATCTCAGATATTATTTTTTCAAATATTTTCTCCCCACCATCACTTTATTTCCTTCTGCTTATTCTTTTTTGAAAGAAATGTTACAGGATTCCTATGGTGCTGCTTTGCCAGCTGGAAATCTCTGTCGCCGTGGCGACCTCTGCTCCAACTTCCCTGGGCCCACTCAGCTGGCTCTGTCCACTCTGCCAGGCAGACTGCACTGGGCCCACACTCCATCCCAGATACCTCAGCTGCCACAGCCCCTGAGCTCAACCCATGACTGAACCAGGCATGCCTTGAGCAGCTTCCACATTGGTTGCAGGTGTCTAGAAGAGAGGAATGTGTTGGTGCCCAAAAACTCACATTACCAACAATTGTGGGACCCCAAGAGGTAATACAGCTATTGCTCCAGGAGTCCTGAGGTCTGAGCCCCATAGAAATGTTGTAGCTCTTCACTCCCACAGTTCAGTGAGTGGGAGCATCTCACAGCTCTCTCTCTCATAGTCTGGGGAGCTGAGCATGTTATGGCTCTTTTGTTCCCACTGTCTGCAGCCCAGACAGCCAGCCAGAGCATCACAGCTTTTGTCACACCTGCCATTTGGTGGGCTCCAGATTCTGGCCCCAAGACCAAGAGGAATGAGGTATGCAAACACTGGAGAGTAATCAAGTCAGAGAAGAATTTTATCAAGCAACAGAAACGTTCTGGACAAGGAGAGGGGACCTGAAGTGGGTAGCCCTCTGTGAGTCTGAGTCTAGGGTTTTTATGAGCTTAGAATACAGGGGTGCATGCTGATTGGTCAATGGGTAGTAGTGGAAAAAGCACCACTCCATTGGTTAAATGGCATCATCAGAAGGAACCAATTGTGAGACAGAAAGAGGGTAAGACAGGGATAGAAGTTCCCACTTCGGTCATGGACTCCATCCAGAACCTGTGGCTGTTTTCAAGCTTTAAACTGTATTTGGCTTGAAGATCGTGTGTTTCACCAAGGACCTATCCCTGTCTGCCTAGGAATTGCTCTGTCTCCTGTCACTATAAGTATGCTAGAGAGCCTCCTTGTATCTCCAAACCCCCTATTCTCTGTTTGTTTTCTGCCATCTTTTTAACCCTCTGTCTTGCATTTTGGTGCATAGTTTTGCTCTACCTTTAATTCACTAAGTACTGGCACAGAAATTTTAATCTCAGTGTTTCCAAGTCTTCATCTCATCACAGAATGTGTAGGAAACATTAAAACTCATAGGGTACCCTTGAGTAAATGGCAAGTACCCTCACTCCAGTTGTTTGTTTTAAATTTTAGTAGGATAATTTATATTCTTTCAGTAATGTCTCCAGGATTTATAGCTAGTGTTATTCATCAAGCACAGTCATTAATACCTTCAGACTCACCAGTTTCTAATAAAAATATTTTTGAATCGACAATCTGTTTTTGTGGTTTATATATATCAACTGACATGTTATCATTGTAATTATTAATCATAGTCTTCAGAAACCATATTCTTTTATTTCTCTTGTTTTGTTAACATCAAATGATGTTGATAAGTGCCTTACAAGCTCGTTAAGAGAATTGTTCTGCACTTATGAGTGTTACATTGTCTTCAGATATTCACTGCAAGACATTGTGATTAGCTTATTGAGTTGAATGTGATTCTTTTGTTATGACTTCACAAAGTTTATAAAGTTTGAATATTATTTCTGCCCATGATGAATATTTTTGTAGTAATTTCTAAGTATAATCATATAATTCTCAGCAGTATTGCTCATATAACTATTCAATCCATGACATTATTGATTAATTAAAATTTTCAGTAATTTTTTTAGCTTAAGAATAAAGAGTTATTGAGGTGCAGTAAAATACAGTTGTGTATGTTAATGTTTCTTTTTTCCTTTGTTCTCTCCTTTTTTTTCTTTCTTCATTTTTGTCTCTTTCATGCTTTCTTCCTTTCTTTTCTATTTATTTATTTTTAAATCATATTTATGTGTGACTTTGATGACTGAAATAGAAAACATCATTTATTATGCTTGGACTATAAAATATGTAAATATCGAATTATTTAAAATGTCAAACACTTAAGAAGAAACATTTTAGCTTCAAAAAATCATGTTTTAAATAATGTTTTTAAAAATTACAGTGGAAATGTTGAAAAACATCTAGCTTCTTTTAAATAAAGTAGGGAATATTAAAACAGACATTTTGTTTAATTCAACAAGTATAATTCTATGAAATCATACAAGTTATATGATAATTTTATAGGTAAATGATATGATAATTATATGTGATAATTTATATTTGACAAAGTAGTTGGCAAATCAATTTTAAGATTCTTCTTTAATATACTAAAAGCTAGTTTTTAAATAACTAGCATTTTCCATTTATAAAAAGCAGTTCATTGTGACATTTCATCAAATTTCAAACTGTGACTAATTTTTACTATTAAGAACTAACAATAATAGAGAAAAGAAAAAGGCTCAAAAAGAAAAATCAAGAAATTAACACAATCAATTATGTGGTTTTTAGAAAGAACTAAGATTAGATGATGAGAATAACAATTTCTAAAAAAAATTAACAAAAATTCTAGATTATAGAAAAATATGTACAGAATTAAATATATTTATGTTTATACAACAAGAAATGCCATTTAAAATAAAAATTGCAATGAGTAATCATCTAACTAAAATATTTAACTATGCTATGGTCTGTATATCTGTGTCCTGCCAAAATTTATATATTGAAAGAAATCACCATTGTGATGGTATTAGGTGATGGGGGCTTTGGGAGATGATTATGTCATAAGAACAGAGCCCTCATTGAGGAAATTAGTGCCCTTATAAGAAAAGTCCCAGAGCTGTCTTGTCTCTTCTACCATGTGTGAACATGAGAGAAGGTCCTACCTATGAACCAGACTCTGAATTTGCCAGAACTTTGATCTTGGACTTCTTAGCCTCCAGAACTATAGGAAATAAATTTTTGTTTTTTATACCCACCCACCCAGTTAATCATATTTTGTCATAGCAGCCAAAATAAGACAAACTGGAAGGTTGGACTGGGGATCATGTAGCCTGGCCAATATCAAGCATTTTCTAGTGTCAGGGACTAAGTATAAATTCACAGTCAAATACGTACATTGAATCCAGAAATTTTACACACAGAAACACAAAAATGTTCTAAATTATTTTCAACTATAGACTTTTTAATGGTTTTAAAGTAATTTGAAATTAAAATTTATGATAATTTATAACTCACAGTAAACTATAACATATTCAAAGAACAATGGTGTTGGGAAGCTCTGAGCTTCTTGACTAAAAATATGATAAATTTTTAAATTAAATAACCATTTTTTTTTCTGATTTTTATAATATTTTATGGTCATTTCATGGAACCTATTTTTCCCAAAACTTTGTGAATATTAAAAACCACTGGCACTATCTCAGAATCAACTTAAAACTTTAGATTCTACCAAAACCTCTAAGCATGGCACCTGGATAACTAGTTTTCAAACACTTTGCCAAATATTCTAATAAAGATTAAAAGCTACAATTTTAATACAAATAATTTACAACCCCTCTCAGCCTGCTATGCATTCTTTAGGAACTCTGTTGTGAACTTTTAATGGCTTGCATCTGTAGACAGCTTTATATGTAGTAGTAATACTTTCCATATGTAGTTTGTAGCTTTTGTTTATGAATTCATTCTCCGCAGAAATCATCTTTTTCCTTACTGCTGTAGGGTGTATTCATTGTTATCCTTCTCCGGTAAATTTCAGACGAGTGCTCACCTATGTGAATATACAAGAAGTTTAGATGTCATTTTGAATTAAAGTGATGTTTGTCTTAAATTTAACTCCCATTTTCTTTTTGCCAAAGCTGACACCTAGTGAGATTTAGGTTTTTGATCTTTTAATGGTTGATTTTCCTATATTTCAGCTTAGATAGGGTGCTATCTTCACTGAGCTTCTAGACAGCAGGCAGATATATTCTGGTCCTTATTTATAGGCAATGCAATATCTTTTTGGCTTCAGGCTTTATTTAGGCTGGTTTTAACTATGAGTTTTAAGTCCTGCTTTTTAAGCTTAATATTTGCTCCTTGAGTTTTAAGTCCTGCTTTTTAAGCTCCATATTTGCTCCTTGTTCTTTTGTGGGCCCTGTGAATTTAACACCTGCTCCCAATTCCGCATACCCATACTGTTTCTGATCACTGAGAGATTTCCTTTTCTTATTTTTGAATGTGGTTTTCTAGGAAAAATTCAATCAGTATTCCTTTACAGTAGAAAGTAGAATTTCTAAAATGTCATTAATTAGTCATCTTGACTGAAAATCTTAAACACTAACTCTTTATATATAATAATATACTTCTCTGAAACAATATTGTTTAGATTATTAAAAAAAAAGTTTATTTTATTTTTGAAAGTCGTAGCTTTTTTTGACAAATGAAGTAAAACTTCAATGTTATCCTAAAAGGAATAAGCCAGATTCTTTATAAAACTGAAAATAAATTAGTTTAACACGTTTTACTCAGAAATATACATTAATATATTGCTGGAAATTTCAAAACACTACAATATTCTTCTAAAATGTGATCCCACTTTTATCTAAAATCAAAAATATAAAAATCAGATGTCCTTACCATTTTAATTGTGACTTATTAGTGGTTTAATAATAAAGCAACCAGAAATTTACTAGGTTCTCAGGATACTTCTCAATTTAAATATTTAAGTTTACTTTTATAGTGCAAACCAGGCCCTGATAGTGCTATAATAATTGTCAAATGACAACCACAGAGAACCATATTTTTGAGGCAGAATAACAAAACAGACTTAATTTGTCCAGAATGATATTTCTGCCTTTGTCCTAGTTAGAAGTCAAATTCTAATTGCTCTATTTTTGTTTGTAAAATATTAGAATAGCCTTAATAATTCTAAATAATATACTATGTAAAGATTTCAAAAAAACTTTATCGGTTAGAAATTTTACTATAAATCTTAAATTAACTTCCATTTTCTTGTTGCCAAAATCTTTTCTGTGCCTTAGGTTATTGTATGTAAACATTTGCAGATAGTTGAAATCATAAAAATGTGTAACAGTTTCATACATTTACCATAGGAATGTTTGTGCCTCTGTATACAGTGTTTCTACAAAAGATTTTTAATATTAGTCTTTCTCTCAAAAAGAACTATTCCTAGATAAGACTATTTTCTTTAATTCATAAACCTTTTTCACCATTGCACAGCTTTGTTTTTTTACTTTCTATATATGATTTCTTTACACATTTATTATTTTTCTATGACACTATACTGTACTTCTACCTTCAATATTTCTGTTACCCAATAATAGAAAGCAAACTTATTCAACAACAAAGCACTGATAATTTTTAAATGCAAGGGTAACATTTCAAAAACCAAGTCTTAGTTTTAAAAGTTAAAACTTGGCAGGCATGCTTTATAGTTCTGATATTCTATCAAATTTTAATAGTTTTAATTGCCTAATTATCTGCTCTAGTGTAATAACAATGCCTTTTAATATTTCATTTTCTACTAAAGGAAAAGGTATTCCAGTCTGTGCTAGAGAACCATCTAACCCTTTGGTGAATGCTAAGTGGAAGTTCTTTAGTAAAATCTTGCACTTTTGCAAGCCAGTTCCATCTGTCATCTCACTTTCATCCCCTCCACCACCGTCCTTACCCAAATGTTACCTGTTTATTCAAAGAACACCTCGTTTTCTTTTTTTTTTTTCAGTTTTTTTTGTCACTAGCAGTTATACTTTTTATATCCATTTTTATACTCTTCAATAAATTTCTCTCTATTTCTGTGTGTGTGTTCTTTAATGCAGGCAGTAACATTGTTTCTGAATCTTATATGCCGCTCCTTGTCTCTGAATTCTTTTTCTCCCTACTCCCAATCTTGCTATTAGCACCTCCCTTAATCTGCTGGTCTGTGCTGTACTGAATAGTTAGGAGAGAATCAATGCTTCTTTTCAGGCACTGACAGGAAGAACTGCCTTGGGCACACTCAGCAGAACAAGGGACCTTGAGGTCAACAACAAGAAGAAGATTTAAAGACAACTTCCAGGCACTGAATTCCTACTTAGGAAAATCTGTGATCCATTTTGTCTCTTTTTTATTGAATAAGAAATAATACATTTGAAAAATGCATTTATTTACAATTTCAAGAATTTATTTCTTATCACTTCATCACACAAGACATTCTAGGGTATTATGCACATAAATACTGTCATGCATGTTCAAATTAGTACTGTTTTTGAATTCAAGATCAGAACTCTGTTTCTATTTTCCACACTACTCTCAGCCTTTAAGCCCATCGAGTTATTCAGCCTTGCTTTTTATTTTACCTGCTGATTCTGAAATTTTTAACATCTCATAAATGAAAATGTTTACTTTAAATTTACTTATAACAATAGGATTAATCAACAGAAATGGAGGCTTTAACATTCTTCAGTGATGATGCTTATCAGCTTGGGAAATACTTAAAATCATTTTCTTTTCCTGGGGAAAAGATGAAGTTCAATTGAGAAAACTGATAGAAAGCCAAAACAGCCAAGTTTTGAAAATCGTTTATCTCTAATATAATTTTTTTCTTCATAAAGAAGTCAATCCATTGAAATTCCCTGGGAAATATTAAACCTAAAAGAAATTTTTTATGAGTAATGCAACTACTCCCATGTAAACACAATGCATTTTAATAACATCTATTAGATATTAACTATAACTATCTTCACTTAATTAGTGATGAAGGGGAAAAATCAAAGATCTCTTTATGACATAAGGCAAATATAAACTGGACTGTAAGACTTATAACATAAAACCATAATTTGTCTCAAAATTTAAAGACTTTTATGTATAGAGAAATACAAAATAAAGATTAGATGTCTTCTCAATAATGCATCTAAAATCTTGTACAAGAAATAATATTTATATGCTAACAATATACTAACCCAGGTTTAGATGTTTTTGCACCATATCTGGTCCATCGTTTTACAGGTATGTTAGAAACAGGTAAGAATATTTTTTTTTAAAGAAAAGCTTTGATGATAATTTTTGTGATAGGCCTAAGATAAAAATTATAAATGTAAATAATCTAAAATAGAACACCAATCAAATAAAAATTTGGTTATGAATTAAAGTAAGACATTTGAAGGTCAACCATTTTTATTACAGTTTTAGAGATCACAACTCTTGTTAGTGATATTCATGACACTCATGATCTGACTAAAGAATTAAAACCATAAAAACATATTTTAAAGAATAACATTTTATAGGGTGTTTTGCATTTTCTTTGAAAAATGTTTTAAGTTCACAATCTTAATATAATCTAAACATCTAAACTTTGTTTCCTAACCATCGCTCTTTCCCTCACAAACACATAAAAAAATTCTGAATTAAAGTATTTACTTGTTTAACATGTTTATTGATGTCTTCAAAAGTCACCTTATATATCTAGGCTATCTTAAGGTGAACTCTTTTAAATCAGTGACAACAAATCTTTTTAAAAAGCAGTAGGTAGACATGCAATCAATTTGAGAATTATGTATACAGAGCTGTGTTAGAAATCAAATTTATGAAAAAGAAAATAGAGGTGATATTAAGAAGTAAACTCCATTTATCCTGGCAAAGACATGTCAAATGATTTTTGCAGGTATGTTATTTCATTACATTTGTTTGTATATTCACTTGTATTCCAGTAAGTGTTGCAATAGTTAACTTCACACCTAACCCACAGTGGAAGCTGCAGGGTGGAGTGGTCGCTAAGCAACCTAACCAGGAGAACATTAAGTACCAGACTTTCCTCATTTAAATCTGTTTGAGAGCTAGAGAAGTGAGAGATTTTTATGAGCAGAACTTTTCAAGCTGATTTGGCTAAACTAAGCAGACTGCAATTTGTATGCCTGAAATCTTGTCAGGTTGGCAAAGGCCAAAACAACAAAAATTGCTTTAAGAAAATACTATTACTGCTGTAAGGAGGATTTTTCTTTAAGGAGTAGACTAGGCTGTGTTCTTAGATTAAAAGAGACATTTTTCAAATACTGTAGAAATTTCATATTTGCTATATCTTTATTCGTGTTCCACTTGGTAGTTTGAAAACAATTATTTTTAAGGCAATTTATTTTGCTATTAAATGTAATCCAAATCTATCTTACACATTACTAAATAGAAAATCTTTACTCTGTTTTGTAGACTTAAGCAGAGAAGTTCCTAAGAAGTTCTTGACATTAACTCAAGTGGGATTGGGGTAGGAAAAAAAGTATAGGTCTCTAATTTTAAGAGCCCACAAAATATTGCATTTTTTTTTCTATTATGTCTACAAAAATAGTTCCTTGTTTTAATAAATGATTTTTCTTCTTCTGAGACAGGGTCTCCCCATGCTGGAGTGAAGTGGCATGATCTCGGCTCACTGCAAACTCCACCTCCTGGGTTCAAGTGATTCTTGTGCCTCAGCACCCTGAGTATGTGGAATTACAGGCACACCTGGCTAATTTTTGTATTTTTAGCAGAGATGGAGTTCTGCCATGTTGGCCAGGCTGGTCTTGAACTCCTGGCCTTGAGCAATCCACCCACTTCAGCCTCCCAAAGTGCTGGGATTATAGGTCTGTGCCACCACTCTCAGTCTGAATAAATGATTTTATTAACTATATACATGTCCTTATAATTATTATACAAACTGATGTAATTATTACAAAAAGTTTACAATTGCTCATTTTGAGTTTTATATAATCAAATATATTATATATTTATGAATGAATTATATTTTTTCATTAAATAATGTTTGTTAAAAACATCTGTGATTTTAGGTGAACTACAGTTTATAAATTTTATTATTATGTATTACTTTATTAAATGAATGAAACCTATATAATAATTTGAGTCACAATAAGTAAAATAAATACATGTTATTTGCCCATTTTATTATTAGTACAAATGTAAAATGCTTTTAATTTAGTGGTATTAAAAATAATTTTGCTATGTAATTCCTGTATATGGCTCCTAGAGTACTTGTGACTGTGTTCCACAGGGTATATTCCAAGGAATAGAGGACTAGGTCAAAGGGATGCTAAACTGTTAGCTTTACTAGATAACAATTGTTTTCCACAATGCTTTTTACAAATTAACACAGCCACCACAATATGTGAGCATCCCACTAGTTCTTCCAAATCTTCACCAAATTTGTTAGCATCTTTTTTTTTCTAATTTTTGCCAATACAGCAAATCAGAGTATATTTTATTATGGCTTTGATTGTCTTCTTCATGACTGGTAATGAAAATGAGTGCCATTTAATATGTTTCTTGTCAGTGACATGCCCCATGAGAGACTATATGAATGTTTAAAATCTCCATCCCTTTCTGAGATTCACTTCCAAGTCATAGTCCTCCCCGTAGTAGAATTACACTGTTCTGTTCTATGACACGTAGGAGTGGTCAGTTACTTACTGTCACCACTGAAACATGAATGGAAAAGGTGTGTGTCATGTCTGTGCACAACATTTAAGAAGCAGCTTGTGAATTTTGATTCCTTATCATCTGTCCTGAGACCAGTAATGTTTCAGATAGGTTTGCTTCAGGAGCCTCGTCCCCTACGTGAGACCACAAAGTAGAGATACAGCCCACGTGTGACAGATATGCAGTGCAAGTGAGAAACTAATGTTTAGTATATTCATCCACTAATAATTTTTAGTGTTACTGAGTCAAACTAGGATCTGTTTGCCCAGTACAATAAGGTGAAACATGCATACCAAGATTTTGCAGCAGCAGAAATGAGTATGCCAAGCAAGTAGAATCAGGCAGCTCAGGTTTAAGACTCCACCTCTCCCATGGCTTACAAGCAAGGGTTTTTAAAGGAAGGAGTAAATTTCAGGGAGACGGTGTTACAGACAAAATCTTAAATCAGTATATGGAGGTTATACATTGGATTGGCCTAAAAAGGCAGGATGCCTTGAAGCATAGATGGATTCGAAGATTTTCTGATCTGCAATTGGTTAAGGAAGGAAAGCTTTGTTTAAAAACGTGGGGTCAGTCAAAAGGAATATTAGGCCTGGCCTGTGGGTGTGACTTCCTCCAGGCTCCTCAGGAATAAATTAAAATGAAGAATGGCTGCCAGAATTTACTCCTCAGCTGTCCCTTGTCTAAAGTCTATGTGCTAGTGGATCTGTTTTCATAAGGGGTCCGAGTTTCTGAAAAGCAACTCAGGAACATATGTTAAGATGTTATCTTTAGTTTCTGCATGAAACCAAACATTGCATGACTAACTTGTTTGACTTTTGTTTTAAGCTATTATTACCTCTTGCTTATCAAGTTGCTCATTTACTTCTCAGGGCCAGCTACGTGCCTAAAATTTCCCTTGAAAAAACTCAAGATTTTCCTTTATGTCCACGTTTAGGAGGAACCAACAGGCCCCTAAGGGAGGTTTCTGCTTCAGAGTTCTTAAACTATATTCTGAGTACTAGTTTTTTGTATGGTTAAAGTGTTGAACCTATTAGCCCCCATACTACAATTTGTTTTCTATTTTTTCTATGGTATAGTTTGATGAAAAAAGAATCTTAAATAGAACTTATGTGATTTCATCAATCTTTGCCCTTTTGGTAAACTCTTAAGAAATCCTTCTTTCTCTCTCCTGAGAACATTATATTCCATAGCATTCTAAGTTTTTCCTTAACATTTCAGGATAACTTCTGTGAGTATATTAGGTCTTGAGGTTTTTTACTCATTATGATTTTAATTAAACAATAAGGGAAGCCAATCAAGATACTAGAAAGTAGGTAAAAAAAAAAAACTGAAGGGGTAATAATAAAAAATAGCAAGTACTTAGGCAACCTTTATAAATTAACAATCTCTAATTCATAGCATTAAAACACAATTTTTTGTGTAAATTCCAACTGTTATACATGTTCCTTAATTTTCATCTTTATTTCCTACTAGCTTATACATGTTAGTAACTCAAAACTATCTCCTGAATTTATTAAGAAACAGATGACAATAATATCTTTCTTTCAGTACAGTGTTTGGCTGTGATATAATACTTGCTTATTTTTGTGAGCTATTCACACACACACACAAACATATGTATACACACACTCCTTATGTTTCTCATGACTAAGCTTTTTCTGACATGCAGCATGTCCTTCATGGCTATTTGAATGAATGAAGGATTTAACAAATGAATGTTATAACCCATTCAGCATTCCAATACCACGCTTCAAACCACTGAATTTTGTTCTGGTTTCTAGTGTTATTGCTCATGAAGTATAACTGCACATTCTTGGCCCAAGGATTTGCAGTTTACTTCCTCCAAAATGTGCTCATTTGTAAGATACCTTCTGTAACAACCTATGCAACATGAAGAAGGGTAGGACAGAGCTGTAAGGCTGCCAGCCGGGGAATACAGACTCTTCAGACTGAGAAAGCCTGAAAGCATAATATCACACATAGAAGTGAGATGATGCCTGGTAATAACTATCAGAATCTTTTGGTGTAGCTACTGGAAAGATGCAAAAGTCACTGAGGAAAGTACTTGATAAAAATCCCATACTTAAGGCAATATTGGGATAAGAACGGAAGCAAAGCTTGAAAATATTAATCTCAAACAGAAGGCGATCACTATTCCTGTATAGAATGAATTTGAGCAAAATAACATGAAGGCAAAAGAAGTTTATCAATATCTGGAAGACTTAAGAGGAAGAGAAAACAAACCAAGACAGAAAAGAGAACACTCAGAAATTCTAAATATTGTGATATAAGATTTCATCCAATATCTAGAGAGATGGTATAAAAAATATATATTGTAAATCCATTGTATATTAATAATTGTTCCTTAAATTAACTCTAGAGAACATGATTTTCACCTACCCATTCATTCATTCTTTCAGTGTAATTATATTTTATGAAAACTTACTAAGGGGTAGGTAGTAAAAAAACAAGGTTTTCAGTCTCTCAATGCCTCAGTTTCATCACCATAAAGCAGCGGTAATAACAGATATTACTCATTGAGTTAAGAGTTAAATGAGTTGCACAATCTATGAGACAGCTCCCAGTACATAGTAAGCACTCAAAAAATACCAGCCAACACTAATTATATTTATTTGCCAAAGAAACAAGGGACAAACTAAGGAATAGCAATGACCATTTTTAAAACTTTTTTTTTCTTGTAAATCTCTTTTTCATTCTTGCCATATTGAATGGCAATTACAAATTGAAAACCAATGGCTGATAATTATGAATAAAAGGGCAAAGTAAAAGAAAAGCATTTCAGTCCATTCTTCCTATCCATTTATTGTTTTTTTCCCATTCTGTCTTCTCGGGACCATGTTCCAGTGACAGAGGAGTACTGTCAGCCTTCTGAGAAGAAAACAGCTAAAGATGTCTCTAACTGTGCTCAAAATATTTTAATTTCTGGAGAAATCATGATCAAACACTTCAGGTTCAATTTCACAAAGCTGTGAAGAATAAGAGAATATGCTTGAATAAGACTAGGAATCATAATTCCAAGAGAAAAATTAAATGCTTCACAAGCAAGAGAGATTCAATATGGGATCCTGGTCAGCAGATAATTATGTGCACCACTCCCCTGGCTTAGAAACAAGAGAACAGGAGCTATGAACTTTATGAACAGGTGGGCCTTTGAATCTGTCTTCTTAATAGTTTTTAACGAGATACAAAGTCAAAATAGCACAGGTTTCCCTTGAGCAAGTGTAGGTTCTTGATAATAAAGTGTTAAAGTCAAATGACCGCTCTTCCAGAAATACAAAAAGTTAAAGGGAAAGAAAATGAACATGGATATGGCATTTATGATTAATTTGTGTGATTATTGCCAAGATTAATAGTGAATTCAGCTGTAGTGATGAAATTTTTAGCAGTGATAATTTTTGAATCACGAATTTTAATATGATATCCTTAGAAAAATCAATGTTAGACTATTGTTTAGAACATATATTTCAAAAAGCATAGAGGTAGATGGCCATAGTCATGCTCTTTATTTTGGAATCATCCTCCATTATACAGCTGCAACGTGTGTTTGATACCCCAGAAAAAAATAATGGACTGGCTTCGCTTCTTTTACTTGACATTTGTTCTAGCAGAGCTTTTGGATTCTAGCCTGGAACAAGGTCATGTTGCTGCTTCAAATTCTAAGCGGCATTTTTAAAAAGTAAAGAACATGTATAATCTTTCTTAAGTAAATATATGCTTAGGCATGACCAGCTTACATACACTTATGCTCCTAGGTGTATCTACAATGCTTTAAGAGAACTGTGGTCATCTTGTCATCCTGGGCAGAAAGAACTAATGATCTCCTGTTATGACCACACACCAGCCTACTGAAGTCCTCCCAAATCACGAGTCAAAGGCAACTTATAAACTAGACAGGGTGCACATTCCCTAGTCTTCAGGGTACAACATGAAAGCTTTAAGAATTGAAACGAAGCTGAGGTTAGAGTTTGGGAAAATAAACTAGTTATAATGCAAGAGCTAAAAAAACCCTGAATATTGGCATTTATAAAAATAAGGGGCCGGGCGCGGTGGCTCAAGCCTGTAATCCCAGCACTTTGGGAGGCCGAGGCGGGTGGATCACGAGGTCAACAGATCGAGACCATCCTGGTCATCATGGTGAAACCCCGTCTCTACTAAAAATTATAAAAAATTAGCTGGGCATGGTGGCGCCTGCCTGTAATCCCAGCTACTCAGGAGGCTGAGGCAGGAGAATTGCCTGAACCCAGGGGGCGGAGGTTGCGGTGAGCCGAGATCGCGCCATTGCACTCCAGCCTGGGTAAGAAGAGCGAAACTCCGTCTCAAAAAAAAAAAAAAAAAAAAGGGAAGTGGTTGGTTTCATAGATTTGAGGAGTTTAAATCTATTGAAGGACAATAAAGACACAAAAGGAAATATATTAGCCATATTTCAATTGCAAATGACTACAGAGAAACTGGAGAATTCAAAAGAGCAATTAGCAGTCTTAAGAAAATTACAATCTGGGATTGAATAAGAACATTTTTATTTTTGCCTATACTTTATCTTGTATGGATTTAATATATTTTTAAAAGCCAACATTTATTTAAATTGAATGGAAATATGGAAAGCAATGAAACTGGAATAAAACCCCTTTGGGTTTCAAAACCATGTGTGATTATCAAGTAATAAATATGGTCATTTTATAAAATATAAAGTCACTCAGAAGATTCACAGAAAACATTCTCTAGAAGTTTTAAGTATCAATAATGATATTGAAGTAAGTGATGCCCTTCCAAAATAACTATTTTAAAGAATTACTGTTTGAATATGGAAGTTCTAGTGTATACACTTAGAAAATAAGTTGTGTGCTTTTTGTCAGTCTTCATGTATTTATGTGTGTGTGTGCTGCTTTACTGTATAAATATAGGTATTTAAAATGTTAATATGAGTGTGGTATATATATACACACACGCTTTTTTGAAATAAAGGTTATTAAGAGCACTCTCAAACTTTGATGGCTATCTTTTTTATGACAGCAGATTACTAAAAATGATGGCAATGTAATACTAGAGAGAATTCATAGTAACTTAATGAACAAAAGTAGTAACAAATAAATTGAGTTAAATATATTTAAAGCTCAAATTTATCTTCCTGAGCACTATTTCTACTAGTACATAAATCTCGAGTAAGTCTAGCTTTAGAAAATAATAGTTGGAAATATATATGAAGAAAGAAATGTTGTTTATATTTGAAGAGCAAACCCTTTAATCTAGAAAAATGGATATTTTTAAAAACTATCATGTTGTATCAGTGAGTTGTGACAGGAGAATTAACTAAAAGTAATATCTGTTCAAACTCAAAAATGATATTCATCCTGAGTTAGAAGCAGTACACAGCATGCAAAGGCCTCCCACGTTGACCGGTAAAGTAAAAACACAACATTTTTTTTTCAAAAACAATCATGGTAATTTCATAAAGTGGATGAGGGATAAAAGCAAAAACTTAAGCTCTGCATGCTAGCTAGAATAGGTTACCTTGTCTGCCAAGATCGCAGGTTTTACTCAATTGCTGCCTGATATATTCAAGCATACCAAATAGGTACAAAATGATAGTAGATGACCTCCTGTGGGATTCAGTGCACAGAAAATGGAGGATGAATCAGCTCAATTGAATTGTGTTTCTCTCTCCCACAGAAAAATACTGCATATTAAATAAGTTTCAGTGTACTTGCCTTGCATTCTGTTTAGTATAATATATGCAGGGTCAAGTTATTTCAAACTGAGTACCTATATACACAGTTTGTCTAAGGTAAAAATTGGAAACAGTTAAAACGAAGTATAATAAACTTGTTTTCCCACTCCCACAATTGTTTCAGGGAATAGTGAGAAAAATCTATGAGCTGGAACACCAACTTAACTGGTATTTCTAATACTATTTAGTGGCATGAAAAATTTATACTAGATTATTTCTTTCACAGACTTCTGTAAACTAAGACTTTCTTTAGTCACTGTCTCAGTCAATTGGAACAAATCAAGTTAATTTATGTTTTCCATGGAGATCTTTTCACAGGATTGCAATATTCCTGGAAACATTGACATCTACACATCTTGTATTAGAGATATATTTTGGAGGCAGAACTGTTTACCCTATCTCTGAAGTGTGTGTATGTGCCTGTGCATGTAATACAGGCACAGTGTCATTTATAAGCAGGTAAAGAATGCTGGATATAAAATTCTTGAACATGGGCGTAATTAAAATATAACATTACCTGCTCTCCTGTCTTTACTCTAGCAGAAAATTCTACCAACACCTAAACTAAAGATGTGGGACAGGCAGGGGAAAAAAAATGGTGACAACTGTTATAGAGAACTACACAGTAGATTCAGTCCACTTGTATTACTTAGGACACTGGATGTGCTGCTTTAGCAAAGACCTAGGTTGTCCAGGCACAGTGGCTCATGTCTGTAATCCCAGGATTTTGGGATATTGAGGTAGGAGGATCACTTGAGCCTGGGAGGTCAGGGCTGCTGTGAGTCATGATCACACCACTGCACTCCAGGCTGGACAACAAAGTGAGACCCTGTCTCAAAAAACTAACAAATAAACAAACAAAAAGATCCAGAGTAACAGTTGTGTAAAGAAAATGGACATTTATTTATCTCTAATGTAAATCCTGGTTAATATGGAGGCTCTGACATGAGTCTGTCTATGAGTAATTGCCTTCTGTTTTGTTGTAAAACTTTCCTCTTGGAATGACTTGACTTTAGAGTTTAAGATGGCTCACCAGCACTGGGTGATGCACAGTCTACCCACTGGGGAAGAGGAAATAGGAAAAGAGAAAAAGCATGTGTAACTAGGTCATAAATTTTTTAAGCACACAACGGTGAAGATTAAAAAATTGTTTAAAGTTACATTTAACATCACACTAGTCAGAAACTAGTTACATGCCCATCTAGGTTCAAGGATGATGGGAAATGTAGTCTTCATTCCAAGCAACCTTGACCCTGCCTAAACACTAAATGCTGGATGATTACAGATACTAGATAATGGTTAGCACTTTGCCATTTTGCTGGAAGTTAAATACTGAAATTTATAGTAATTAATCTTAGCAGCCTAATAAAAATGGCTATGTCATAGTCCCCTGTTCTCCTCATTCTCTTAAGGTGTATATTCCTGATGAGAAATGATATGATATATCTGTCTAGAAAATCACTTCTAAAAATATATGCCCTTTGATTAAATCCTGGTTCTACTACTTTCTTGCTGTTTTTTTGTACCTCAGTTTCCTCCTCTGTTAAATGGAAATGAACTTCATTAGGTTACTATAAATATTTAACATGTTTTTGGATACACACACTTGGAAGAGTACTTGGTACATAAGATCTTAATAAAGTTAGCCTAGAGAATTATGTGGCTGCTTTTTCTCCGAAATAATAAATTTCAAAATAAAGTATATATCAGTCTTTTTTAGACTTTTTTATTTTTTTCTTTCGATGCTTATTATAGACTTCTATTTTATTTTTCTAAAATCTACATTGTTTAGTCATATCTAATATAAAACTAAATCAAGACCCTATAAATTTTTTTTTATGATGGGGACTTTATTATAGCTTCTAACAAAAAGTGTGTGTATGTTTTTGAAATTTTATATCCACTTTAATAAAAATTGGCTTTATTAAATGGTTAAATAGGTTTATCAATAGGCCAATTCTTATTTTCAAAATGCCTAATAATAATGTTACATTTAAAAATCCTGTGTATTATTAAAAAGCAAAAACAGACTGTTTTAGACAAGTAGAAACTAATAACTATTTAATCTTTCATTCCAAGCATACAGCAATAATAAAGATTTGTGAGTGTCTACCAGTGCAAAACACAGCTTGAGGAATACAGCTCAGAATGTCGAAGGCATTCTGATGAAAAAGAGTGAGATAAAATGCAAGAAATTATGTGGAGAATAAATTATAAGCAAGCATTAAATGCAACAAAACCATGGCAAGTAGCTGATGTTCTGCATAAGTACAGGGTTAGGCAGTAGTAATAGAGTGTGCAGTTCGTGCCTGAGCATGTGGATGTACTAATATCAAAGGGAAAACACATTACTGCCTCTCATGAGGATCAACAGTGAATGGATTTTATGTCTTGAGACAGAAGAAGCAGAGAGGAAAAAAAAAAAACCCAAACATTGGTAGAGAGCAAAGAGAAGAAGGAAAGGAAAAGGAGAGAATAAAATAGTAAAGGAATCAAGTTTGATATAAAAATTTTGGATTTGAATGAGGAAAACAGGACTAGCAACAGAAATGAGAGAGAGAGAGAGATGGAAGAGAGCAGAGAGAGACAGGAAGAGGATGTCAAAAAGAAAAGCAAAAACAGAAAATCTCACTCTCAAAATCCAGGCCTGAAACAAGAGGCAAGATGCAAGGTAGATCACGCACACAACCGACCCGGTCTGTCCGGATCAGCCTTCTACTGCCATTGGAGTAGTGAACAGGTCTTCTTGAAGCTTCTTCCTGTATGTTTTCACAACCTGAGGCCTATAGCATTTCATAGACTTGACACCAAGCTTCCCCCATCATATATACAACAGCACTTCAGTGACCACTGCTGCTTTAGAAACCGGTGAACCTGAAATCATAGCATTACACGTATATTTATTTGGCCATAGGCAGGTAGATCTAAATGGAAGCTAGGAATAGTTATTCCAAAGACAATAGTATCTATAGTCTAGAACTACCCTGATATTTAAAATTTGGAGCTATATCATCTAGTATGTTAGCCACCAGCCACATTTGGCTATTGAACACTAGTATAAATTGAGATGTGCTATAAGTCCAAAACACACAGTGAATTTAGAAGACTTAGTTCCAAAAATATGTAAAATATTTCAAATTGTAAAATTCATATGCTGAAATAATGTTATTTGTTAAGACTTCGTTAGTATATAATAAAAATCAATTATTAATCTTTTTCAATGTGAGTACTAGAAAAATTGAAATAACATATTTGGTTCAAATTGCATTTCTATTGGACTAAGCTTATCTAAAACTTTACCCACTAGATGACAAAGAGACAAATTTGCCTTTCTGATAATTCACAAAATAGGCTCCATACTGAGCAGAGATAATAAGCCTTATAATTATACTGCATAATCTGGTGCATGGCCCCAATATGCAAGATCAAATGGTTTTCCTAACCATCTATAACACCTATGTCTTTCTTTTACCTGAAGAGTAAGGTAAAAGAGAGACATAGGTGTTGAATATATGACATATATTCTCTTTTGAATATATGCAGTCCAATTTGGTTAAGCCAATTAAACCAATCACTACTTTTTATACCCCGAAAATCACATTTTATATATTCTTGCTGAGTACTAATAAACATTCATGAATCTTTGTATTCCTGTGTTGGGTACATGAATGTTTAGGAAAGTGAGGTCTTCTTGTTGTATCCTGTATCATTATATAGTGCCCTTCTTTGTCTTTTTAAAAACATCTTTGTTGATGTAAAGTCTGTTTGTGTGAAATTAGAATTGCCACCTGTGCTTTTATCTGTTTTCCATTTGCTTGACAGATTTCTCTCCATTTTCTTATTTTTTGCCTATGGAGTGTAAATTAGTTCAGCCATTGGAAAAAGCAGTGCAAGGATTCCTCCAATAACTTAAAACAAGATTGCCATTCTACCAAGTAATCTCATTATTGAGTATATATCCCCTCAAAATATAAATCATTCTTCAATAGAGACATATGTACTCCTATGTTCATCACAGAACTATTCACAATAGCAAAGATATGGAATCAACCTAAATGACCATCAACAGTAGACTTGGATAAGGAAAATGTACATATTCACCATGGAATACTACACAGCCAGAAAAAAGAATGAGATCATGTCCTTTGTAGCAACGTGGATGGAGCTGGAGGCCATTATCCTAAGGAAACTAACACAGGAACAGAAAACCAAAGACTGCATATTCTCATGTATAAGTGGGAGCTACCTAATGGAAACACACATGAACACATTGAAGAGAACAACAGTCATTGGGGCCTATTGAAGAATGGAGGTTGGGAGGAAGGAGAGGATCAGAAAATATACCTACAGTGTAATATGCTTATTACCTGTGTGATGAAATACCCTGTAAATCAAACTCCCATGACACACAGTTTATCTTTATAACAAATCTACACATGTACCCCAACCCTCAATAAAAGTTTTTTAAAAATTAAAAATAAATAAATGACAAATGTATCACTGCTTGAACATGAGCAAATGTCATTGTTCTTTGTGACATTATAATACAACTGATATATAAAGATTTCCATCAACAAACTATTTGAGAACTACCTAAGAAACAGAATATGACTTGTTTATATTTTTAAAATCTTCCAGGCCAGTGCAGTGGCTCATGCTTGTAATTCCAGCACCTTGGGAGGCTGAGGCGGGTGGACCACGAGGTCAGGAGTTCAAGACCAACTTGGGTAACATGGTGAAAACCCGTCTCTACTAAAAACAGAAATTAGCCAGGCATGATGGCAGGCACCTGTTATCCCAGCTATTTGGGAGACTGAGGCAGGAGAATCACTTGAACCCAAGAGATGGAGGTTGCACTGAGCCAAGACTGTGCCATTGCACTCCAGCCTGGGTGACAGAGCAAAACTCCACCTCAAAAAAAAAAATCTTCTGTAGACACACACTAGTAAAACAAATGGAGTATGAGCAAAGTCTTGTAGAATCAGTGTCCATCTCATAGAATAAATTTCTGGAGACACAGTAGAGCAATATTTGAAGAAAATTACGTATCATTAACTCTCTTGATCGTTCAATAGATAATATATTTTTGGAAAAAAAACACAGACATTAGTAAAACCAAGAGGAACAGTGATTCAATCTCTTCATATAAAAAACTTTAAAAATACATAAACCAATTTATTTCACTTATGTTTTTCATTCATTCACTATGGTGATGTATGCTTAAAAAAATCTGTCTCCATGACAGAGCTGACAGAACTCTTTCAAAGTATGAAATTAAAATTTTAAATTTTAGTAATGAATTGAAACAGTTAAATTTGTAGCATTTTCTTTTTTGAGTATGTAAAAAAACATACTTTTGATTTGCACATCTTAAATCTAATGAAGTAGGGAAACAAAACTGTAAATTTTTAAAAGTATCCCATTTTCAGTGATAAAATATCCAGAATCTTATTGAGTTCACTAAATTTTACCATTTATATTTTTAGATCATTTTATAGTTATCAAGAAGATATCAAAATATTAAATATTATGCTTATACATTGTCTACTTATTTGATTGTATTTAGATAAAATGTATTGATTCCCCAATACGAGAAATAAGAATATTAGAGAATTTGTCCTACCTGTTGTAATTCCTTTCAAATTAGTGTCCAAATTTTTGTTTTTGTTCATTAGTCTTCACCTGACTATATATATATAAAACTCATCCTTGATCTGTTAATTATATAATGAGTCTCCTGATTTATGTTGAATATACTGTTGTTTTACATTATTCGAGTTCTTAATGTCCACATGCTTCAACTACAATTCACTCTATGTTTTTTTTTCTGTATGTTTATTGAAGAAACTAAAAAGCAATATACAAGATTCACAATATCATGCTTAAGAAACTACATTTTACTTCAAGCTCAAATTATATAACTCATAAAGAAAAAAAAATTATATCAGTAAGTATATGTTTCTTGGTTGCTTAAAAATCACACCACATTGGCATAGATGGAATAAGGCTTTTTGGATAGCTTTTATTTTAGTTAAGGGTTTTAGATTACTTTTTCACCTTATTTACAGAAAACGTTTGATTTGTAGTCATCATGAAATTATAAATTTCCTTGAACTTTTGGCAATATTCTTTTCAGACATCTCTTACTTCATGCTACCTTTTAACATTCCACATTCTAAAAACCTTTTCTTTTGGGTTTGGTTTTATGTTTCTTTAATTCCAGAACTTCCTTCCCTTTTTGTTGTTTGCCTTTTAAGGTGGTTTTTTTTTAATATGTATGTACATCATAAAGTAATTTTTTCTTTAGGCATAGTCTGTGAAAGGTAGAGTTTCTGAGTTTGTGTGTGTGTGTGTGTGTGTGTGTGTGTGTGTGCCTCAAATTGTCTTTTTTTTTTTTTTTTACCTTAAACCTAATTTGGTTTGTGTTACAGAGTGTAAGACTGGTTTACTTAATACTCTTTCCCAGCTCCAAGTTCCCTTGTCAGCCTCTAATATAAAGCCTTAGGAGAGTGAAATTCAGTCTCAGTACTCAATTCTCAGCTTCCTGAGAGCTATGAATGGCTAAGAAACACAGTCATGTCTGGTGAACCTAAGTGAAATTCTGCTAACAAAAGGACATATCAAGAAAAAAACATTTGTCTCCTGAAGACATGCAAATTAAAAAAAAAAAGAACTCAGCTAATGTCATGTATGCTACCCTTTGCCACTCCCATTATCTCTTGTACATTAATTGTGAAACTCATCAAGAGCAGTTAAAACCATCATGTGATCATGAGGCAACAAGAATGAGGACAGAAGCCAATAAAAATAGAGCAAAGACTGAAACAAACAAATGAAAAACGGTGAGCCTGCATCTATCTCTTTTAAGATTGCTGAGATGCTAAACTTCTATTTGCAAGTGGCCAAGCAATAAGTGAGCTGTCTAACTCTGCCATAGCTGCTAGAAATTGGCTTGCCACATTCTCATGGATTTGGTCAGTAAAATGACAATGAACCCAAATGGGTTTGGGCAGTTTATAACTTACACACAGAGCATAAGCAAGATTAGTGTCAGGTTGGCTTCCTACATCCCACAGGATGACTCTGAACCAGAGGGGCCAGATGACAGATGATACCAAGTAGTAAGGGAGGTTTTTAGCTAAATGACAGATATGGTGGAATGTCCCATATTTGACTAGAAACAGGAAGGTAGATGTAAAACATCTGTGTACAGCTCTTAGGAAGACTGCTCAGATCCTTATATTCCAGGAAGCAACACATGGTGTTCTTCCAAGAGATAGGGAAGCCTGTGGCTAAGCTGTACCTATATGGCAGATGTATGTTTGCTAAGGAGGAGCCATTTTCCAACAGGTATAAGCTATGTAAGAACAATAAAACTTTGTACATATAAGCTTTTCTTCGCCTGGTTACCTTTTATCTACAGCTACACTCTCCCTATGATTTACATGAGTACAGAATTCAGAAGTATTCAAAATTCAAAAGGATGATCAAAAGTATGATCCCTCTCGACTGGGAAGCTACTGCTCAATTGTCTTCCTAAATCCTTCGTGACTGAAAATTCCTGATGACAATTTAACTCTCATTCCATTTAAACAACGTGTATTTTCTTTAAGAGAGATTTTAAGTCTTTCTCTGTGGATGGCCCTATAAAATTCTGTTATGTTGTGGGATTTTTTCATTCAAACTGATTGGCATTAAATTTCTTTCACAATTCAAACAACTCTATTTTAATTTTGCTTTTGAAAAGTTCTTTATGAATTTCTTTAATAATTTCCTTGCTTAATTTTCTTTTTTTCCAAAAATTGTATTGAATTCTTGATGGTCATTGTAAAAACAATTAACTGTATCTTTTAATTTTCTCTCAACTTTTTCAACTGATTTTTTTTTTACATTCTGAAATTTATACATGGATCTGTCTTGCAAATAGCTAATTCAATCAGCATATTCTCAACTGATTTTGTTTTAGTTTTAGCAATCATAATTTTAATTTACTTATATTATTCCTGTTCAATTCTTAATTTTTGAATATATTTTAGAATATCTCTAAGATTAGTAATATAATTTTAAGATATGTATTTCTTTGAGTAAATTACTGTTTACTCATCTTAGGCTTTTTCTGTTAGCTGTCTTCAAATGTCTCAAAATTAATTATTTTTGAAATTTAGGTATGATCTTAGTTGTGTGAACCCCAAATATCCGAGATAGGTCTCAGTTAATTTAGAAAGTTTGCTTTGCTGAGGTTGAGGACACATGACCATTATACAGCCTCAGGAAGTCCTGAGACCTGTGCCCAGGGTGGCCGAGGCACAGCTCAGTTTTATACAATTTAGAGAGTCATGAGATGTCAATCAATATATGTAAGATGTACATTGGTTCTGTCCAGAAAGGCAGAACAACCTGAAGCAGGGAGGTGGCTTCCAGGTCACAGGTAAGTGAGAGACAAACAGTTGCATTCTTTTGAGTTTCTGATTAGCCTTTCCAAAGGAGGCAATTAGATACATATTTATCTCAGTGAGCAGAGGCATGACTTTGAATAGAATAGGAGGCAGGTTTGCTCTAATCAGTTCTCAGCTTGACTTTCCCTTCAGCTTAATGATTTTGGGGCCCCAAGATTTATTTTCGATTCACAGTTGCAATGCATTATTTTGTTGAATTTTCATTGTACTTTCTGGATGAATATGTACTGAACTGCAGGTTCAGCATAAATGGAGAGAGCTTATTAACAGACAGGCTTCCTTTTGGGATTGTGAATTGGAAATAAGTAAACATGCTTTTGATCCACATAATTATTTCCTAAGTAATGATAATTTTTCTCCTGGTAGAGTATTTAAATAGTTTCTAAGCCTTATAAAGTTAAATATCTCTATATTCCTTTGGATATTGAAAGTGCAGGGTCACCCAAGCTATGTTCTGCCTTTCTCTTCTCCAACATTAAAGATATAGGCTTTTTACAGGAGAATTTTTATTCTTTTCAGAAAGTTCTAATCTATGTAACTCCTGTATTCTAATAAAAACTGGCTTACATAGAAGGTTTCTAATTTTAATTTTAATTTTTTTAAGAGTACTGTAACTTGTATGTTTAAATATATTGATGGATCTTTTAATGACCTAGTGAAATGGGAGTGTTCCCTGATTCCCCTTTCACGATCACCTGTTCAGTCACCCCACTGCTCAAACCCCTTGCAGGAGGGGAAGTATGCAGATGGGCAGGTGCAGAGGCTGGGGCAAGTGCTTTGGGCTTCAGCCCCGTGGTAGTGTCTAGGAGTGGGTGCTTGCAACCCCAGTGTTACAAAGTTTTTTTGAGATGGAGTCTCACTCTGTTGCCCAAGCTGGGGTGCAGTGGCACGATCCTGGCTCACCACAACCTTGGCCTCATAGGTTGAAGCAATTCTCCTGCCTCAGCCTCCAGAGTATCTGGAACTACAGGCACAGGCCACCATGCCCAGTTATTTTTTGTATTTTTAGTAGAGGCAGGGTTTCACCATGCTGGCCGGGCACTTCTCAACCTCCTGACCTTGTAATCCACTCACCTTGGCTTCCCAATGTGCTGGGATTGCAAGAGTGAGCCACAAACCTCTTTCAGCTTTGCCGTCTGAAGATGGCTTGAGTGTTAATCAGCTCAATGGACTCTGCCTTTTCACAGGGCAGAGGGCCAGGGTGACAGTTTTCTGTATCTCTAGCTCTTGTCCAGTGTCCTGGAAAAATTGGGTTTCACACAAACTCCAGGGATGAATGGCAGATTTTATTGAGTGGTGGAGGTGGCTCTCAGCAGAATATATGGAAAGCCCGAAGGCGGGGTTGGAATGGAAAGGTGAACCACCTCTGGATTCTGGCTGCCCAGTGGCTGGACTCCTCTCTGACTCCCCCCAGCTGAACTCCTCTTGGCGTTCAGATCTTCTTCCTCTTCTCCATTTTTCTGCCATGTCATTCCTCCATCCTTCTACTGGTCTGCTGGCTTGGTGATCTGCTTCTAGAGCCTGGGATTCAGGATTTATATGGGTACAGGATAGGGAGTATGGTGGGCCAAAAAACAACTTTTGGGGCAGGAAAACAGAAATGCCCGTTTTCTTTTAGGGCAGCAGGTATCCAGCTTGGTGAAGCTTTGCCGGGAGACTGCCTTCTTCTACCAGTATTTCCATCTCCCCTCCATAACATGAGGAAGAAGAGAAGGCAGACTAAGGAAAGGCTAAATCTGTCACCTTGAAAAGTAATCTTTATTCCATTTAAAAATGAGAAAACTAGGGCCTGGCATGGTAGCTCACACCTGTAATCCCAGCATTTTGGGAGACCGAGGCAGGTGGATCACAAGGTCAGAAGTTTGAGACCAGCCTGGTCAATACAGTGAAATCTCGTCTCTACTACAAATACGAAATAATTAGCCAGGCATGGTGGCATATACCTGTAATCCCAGCTACTCTGGAGGCTGAGGCAGGAGAGTTGCTTGAACCAGGGAGGTGGAGGTGGCAGTGAGCAGAGATTGTGCGTGCCACTGCACTCTAGCCTGGGCAACAACAACAGAAAAGAAAAATAATTAAGAAAACTGAGGCTTAGAGTGCATGGAGAATTAAAGTAAATTGATTGACTCAAGTGCCTTTGTGCACATTGGTACTCTATACTGTTCATTTCATACAGGCATATATATATATATATATCTCAAATGAATACACATATACATTTAATGCTTAAAAATAAGTAATAGTGGTTAATTACATAACCATTAAATTAAGTAAACTGTAATAAAAGTAAAATCTGTGATGTTATATACAAGCAATCACATAATTAATGGCATTTGAGTGGCTTTTCCAAAAATGCTAGGAAGACGGTATATGTGTATTTGTTTATATATTGCTGAGACAGTGATAAAACAAGCCTACAAGCTAATGAATTTTATTTGCAGAAAATGAGAGATTTATAAAATGTGTTCACTATCTTATCATCATAATACTTGGCTGGCAAAAAATTGCATACTGTTTAATCCAATAATTAAACTTTAAGAATTGAATTTATAGATATATTTGCTTATGAATAAAGACATAAACAAAAATATTTACTGTTAAAACATTTATAATGGCAAATTACTGTAAAAGATCTAAATGTCCATTACAAATCAGTTTAAATAAAGCATGTTATCCAGTCTGGGTAACATTTTTATTTTATACTATCAAAAGAGAAAAAAAGAATTAGCCAGTCATGGTGGCATGTGCCTATAGACTTAGCCACTCAGTAGGCTGAGGCAGGAGGATCCCCTGAGCCTGGGAGGTTGCAGCTGCAGTGAGATATGATTACACCACTGTACTCTAGTCTGGGCAAAAGGATAAGACCCTGTCTCTCTTTTAATAGTAATATTAATGATAATAAAGTATGCTATATTAACATGCTGGCATATTATCAACAATTCAGAATGATAGAGTTATATGTGCTTATATGGAAAGATCTTTAGGATACATATTGAGTGAAGAAAAATGAAGGCCCACAACTGGGCATACCATTACTTAATTTCTATATGAGATTTCAGGTACATATGCATGTATGTTCAGAGACAACATTTTGAAAAGTAACTCTTAATAGTAGTTCTCTCTGAGAACAGAAGTAGGAGACAGATCATAAGACATGGACACAGACTTTCTATTCATTGTATAATAATATTTTATATCTCTTAATTTTTTATCATCTGCAAGCATCATTTGCATACTTTTAAAATTAGAATACACACAGAAGATTACATATGATAACACTATTTTGAGAAAATATAAAAACCATTGATGTACACACACACACACACACACATGTACTTTTCTCTGATTATGTTCTATGCAAAAGAATAATCTACTTTGGGAGGCTGAGGTGGGCAGATCGCCATCATTAGGAGTTCATGACCAGCCTGGCCAACATGAGGGAACCCTGTCTCTATTAAAATACAAAAATTAGCCAGGTGTGGTGGCAGGTGCCTGTAATCCCAGTTACTTGGGAGGCTGAGTCAGGGATAATTGCTTGAACCCAGGAGACACAGGTTGCAGTGAGTGGAGGTTGCACCCCTATACTCCAGGCTGGGTGACTGAATGAGACTCCATCTCAAAAAAAAAAAAAAAAAAAAAAGAATAAGATCTAGTCTCAGAGAGATCAAAAGGTAAGGTGCAGTAATATTCAGGAAGCAAAAACAGGTAGTACCATTGCTAATTATAAAAATAAAATACTGAGTACTTTCTATGAGAAAACTTACTGAAAGCTATATATATAATTTACTTCTAATTTGGATATAGGTATTATTGTCCCCTTTCACAGATGAGGTAAATGAGAAAGAAAGAGATTGAGTTGTTTGCCAAAGATGATGCAATTGCAGTTGTTTTGTTTTGGTTTCATGTGTAGCACTTAACACCATGCTAAACCAGTAAGGAGTCCTTTGGTGAGTGAGGATATAAAGATATTTAATCCAACTAAGGAATAAAATATTCTAATGTGTTGCATGCAAAAGCAACAATGCAAGCAATAATCCCTAATGTTGCTTGGGAGATATACCAAAATATTGTTTGACGTTTATCTAAAATACAAATTGTGGTAAAATATTATCTATTACTTTCTGAGATTCAAATAAAATAGGTGGTTGATTGGTTGGTTTGCTAAATTTGGCAATATTAAGGTTAAATACAAGCACACACATTAAGGTTAAATACAAGCACACACATTACATACACTTAGATGGATAGTCTAGAGAGGAAAAAGGGTACCATTGTGTTTCCAATGGTAATTGGGATCATAGCCAATTTTTTAAAAATAGTATGAAACAAAATGGAATGGATGAAGTAGGTGTGAGTGTTCATTTCTCTGATGAGTGGGCTCTAAGAAGCAGGAATGGTTTGGAGTGAAGAGAAGAGAAAAATCAAGGAATCCAACAACAATACTCAGAACTTTTAGTGCAGCTGTGGGAAGTAAAAGTACTCCACAAGTAGAAGGTTTGGGGATTAGAAATGTATCTGGAAGAAAACATTCCATTTGTCTGATATTTTTTCTTCAAGATCCTGTCTATTAAGGGAGAAGTACTAATATATACTGAAAAATATATGAAAAAAAGGGAAATAGATAACAGTAGGAATCAGTGATGTTGAACATGATAAATAAGAAAACACTTGTTTCCCAGAAAAGTAAAACAAAAACATGAACCCACAGATATTTTCTGAGAATGGATAAAGTGCTGGGACAATTTTTTTTTCTAGTTATAAATGGCCAGTCTATTCCTCTTGAATTTATGATGTCTAGTTCCAGAAAATCAAATTCTGTTAATCTTTCATTCCAACCAGGTTTAGGTGTGTGTGTGTGTGTGTGTATACACACTTTATGTCAATAGGAATATATATATATAATTTACTTCTATAGATATATTGCTTGATGTTTATCTAAAATACAAATTGTAGTAAACAATTTTCTATTATATGAGATTCTAATTAGATGGATGGTAAGCATATACAGACATGCTCATATATATGTGCTCATCAATCATCTATTTAATATGTATATAACTATGAGCATGTGTCTCTATGTGTGGGAGTGGAGGAGGGCATGCCCAAATATGCACATACGTGTGCACACATTTGTATGCAAGCACATGCATGCTTTAGTTTGGGGAACCATTAATTCTACATGTAATTAAACTGTATGTACATATACACAGTATATATGGTCAAGCCTTATAAACTCTGTGTTAGGGTTTTAAAGAGAGAAATTTTTATACAAAACTATGTTACCTTAAACTGCAGCACTCCTTCCTCTTCTAAACAACATTTTAAAAGGAGGATATATGAAACATCTTCAGAAGAATGACCCTTTGTTTTGCAGTGAAAGAAAATCTTCAGGGTTACCAACCTTGTGCAAAATATCACAGAATCTGTGAGATAAGAAAGTCAATATGTATTAGACAAAGAGAAGAGACGAGTGTTCAGACTGAACAGGAAACCAGAGATGAGAAAGGCAGCAGGGGGTTGCTTGTTGAGCCCTCTGACCTTTCTCTATTCCTATTACACTGAAGATTGTGTAAATCACACACACACAGATGTTCCTTTAATTCTTTAGTTTTCTATATACAGGTAATGATTTTTCTCTCTACTGTTTTCTTTTTAACTTTAGTAGTTTTCCCCATTAAAGTTATTATACTTGTAAATTCACCTCAGTGTAACTTAAATAGGAGAAAATAATAAGTATCTTGAAGTTTTTCCTAATGCTATTTATAAAACTTTCCCAAAATGGATCGTATTCTTCCCCTATCAAGTAATACTATATGCACCAAGGGAAATGAAACAGATCTTAGAGTGAGCCCTGCAGCCTATTAAACATTTAATAAGTAATAAGGATCCATCAAAATGTAGACTATTTTTTTACATATTACAACTGCAGACAGTCATTTTCCAATTTGAGTTACAGAAGTAAGGAGGAAAGCCACTGTGACAGAAGAATCAAATATAAAGTGACTAGAAATAGCTGATTGATTGTATTGTTCATTTGGTAATATAAACTTTCAAGGACTGAGTCATGAATACAGACAATTTTGTGCCGTTATCTATGTACATGTGTCTCTGGCTTAATATCTCAAAATATTGAGATCCTATTTCTTTTCTAATGTCATCATAACTATTTTGATACATTCATTAGTCAGATCCCTGGATTGCAATTTGTCTTGTCTTGTGATATCAGGGAGTAACACCAATATAGGAGACATTCAATATAATTTGGTAATTCAGCATGCCTTTCATAGTCTGATTGTCAAGACTGGCTAATTTTGTAAAGTCTAAGTAGTACATTTCAATGATAGCAGGCTTAGAGTCAACTTCCATGGAGATGATGTCACTTGTTCCTTCTTCATTCTCCCTTCCAAATCCTAGCCTATTCTCATAGCCTTTTGTGAATAAGACACACTTGTCACCATCCTCTAATGTTCAAATCAAGTGACCCTGGTCTATTGTGATAGGTAGGCTGAATTCTAAAATGTAGCCATGTTTCCTGCCTCTGTTCTTCATGCCCTGTATAATCCCTTCTCCTTGGGTGTTTTGGAACCTATAAATATGATGGGATATCATTGCCATGATTTTGTTATATTATATGGCAAAGATAAAGGGGCAACAAACTAATAGATGTGTGTGTTTTTGTAAACCACTAAGTCTTTAACTAATACAAATGACTTCTAGGCTAACATCATTACAATATGAATTGAAGTTAGTTGATATTGTCTTTAAGAATCGGAAACACTAAATGCAGAACTATATTAATATCAGGTCCTAAACTAGTGTTGAACACACAGTACATACTGAATAACAGTTGTATATGTGACTGACTACATTGGTTTTCTTTTTTCTTTCTTTTTTTTTTTTTGAGACAGAGACTTGCTCTGTTGCTCAGGCTGGAGTGCGGTGCTGTGATCTTGGCTCACTGCAATCACTGCCTCCTGGGTTCAAGCAATTCTCCTGCTTCAGCCTCCAGAGTAGCTGGGACTACAGGTGCATGCTACCATGCCTGGCTAATTTTTTGTATTTTATTAGAGACAGAGTTTCACTGTGTTGCCCAAACTGGTCCTGAACTCCTGAGATCAGGCAATCCACTGACCTTGGCCTCCCAATACACGGTTAACTTATAATAAATATTTACCACTGCAGATTACAATTCCCTTTGAAATGTATTGATTTTTTAAAATGATAAAATATTGTTAGGAGTATTATTATTAAAATACACATTTTAGAAGGGAGAAACAAAATCCACAGAGAGGTTAAGCAATGGATTGAAGTCACAGCATTGGTAAATGCCCAAATCTTCCGCTTTAATCTCTTTACCTATATTGAGCAGAGGTATTGTGTAAGTAAGGAGATGGAAATGTGTTTGAAAATAAATATAAGTCTGATTAACTCATGAAAGCAAGTGAAAATTGTGTTAAGAAAATCACTTTGGGGACATGTTATCTAACATCTTTGAGTTTCAATTCCTTCATCTATAACATGGAATTAAAATAGTACCATACCAAGATTATAGAAGGCAAAACAGTCACATAAGCATGCATCTTGCAGGGTAATAAAAAACAAGTGGAAAAAGTAGAGTTTTGAGATTTTAAAGCATTTATAACCTTGCTATATGCCTGCTGTATTTATAGGTAGCTTTATATATTAAAATAATACAATTACATTTTAATTATAAATGTAATGTATTTTTAAAATAGTTTTTACACCTTAAAAAAAGCAGTATTGCATGCTATTTTTTTTGTCTTTTTAAACGATTTAATTACTTGTTCAGTAAGGCATTTAATTTTTTTTATGTTGTTGATCATGCCTCAGTATTCTTCTATATACTTCTAAGAAAAGGGTATAGAAACCAAGGTTCATCTAAAATTATAATAAAACCATGGTTCTAATTTATCTATCATTTTTAGAATTTCAAAAGCAATCAAAATCACTCTGGCATATTAAGCAAAGGAATGGGCGATTTTTAAAAAAATCTTTACCTTCCTGAAAGTAGTACAAGATGCATCTTTTCATTAAGTATTGGAAAGAAAGCTATTTGGCAAATAGCTCTTTCAGACTGGCTCATTGAAATAAATTTCTTCTTCAGAACAAAAAAGAAAAATCATCATTTTTATACTACTTAAAAATATTAAAATAACTTCTCAAAAATATATGTAGTTTTTAACCTTTAAATAGATTGAGACTTGACAATGTATTTCCAAATTTTACTTTTTATTTTTCAAATTAGCCAAAACATTTTTAAGCCTAGTAATTACTTTTAATATTTCCAAAAGAATTCACTTCAGTTGTTTGCCCAGAATAACTCCAATGGATCTTGAATAGGACTTCCTGACAGATACACTTAGATATAAAACATCTTGCAAAATGATTGACAGATTCTCATATACACACTAGTGATAGAAAAAGTAGATGTCATTTTCTGGGGCTGCAAAGAAAGATGAGTTTGAAACACCTGGTACTAAATTTAACTAGTAATTTTCTTTAAAGTTATATAAAATTAACAGATATATTCATTTATAAATCATGATCTTCATTGTATTCTATCTAGAGGAAAAATAAGATTAAGCTTTCACTATTAATGGATGTTTGTTTTTTGTCACCATGACTTGGAAGTACGTGTGGAAAATTCTCACTTTTATAGGCATTTGGACTTGTCTCTTTACAGTAACTCTGTTCAAAATATAAAATATTTGAAAAAAATAAGAAAAAAACAAATCCTTGCTTATTTGCTGTATTTTTACAATTTATGCTAATCTTAAATCCTAATAGTGCCTATCTCATACACAAATGTAACAAAATGACTCATCCAGCCTTACTGATATTCAACTCACACAAGATGCCAATACACGAGTTTTCACACAAAACAGAAGCCATTATTCCTTCTGTGATTAACAGATCAACAAACACAAGGGAGTTGCAATTTTTATCTGTCTGCATTTTCCTATAGAGTAATGGAAATGTAAAATCAATCATATCAATAAACAGAAGGAGGGAAATAAAGACACATATGCAAAGTAGAAAGTCTCAATGTTCAGAAAAGGTTTGGAATTAAACAGATGATGATGAAGAAGCTGTGTGCTTTCTATGCCTCCAGGCAAAAGAAAAGCTACATGTATTTGGTGCACCTTGAACATAGTGCATTTGACTGTGAATCTGGAGTGACAGTATAGAAGTTCAACATTTTAGAAATGACATTAACAAAGTTAAGTGATAGTGATTATAGACACATAGACATACATGAATAATTAGGAAGACAGCAATAAAACAATACTTTAACATTGTTAGGTGGCTTTTTAAACATGAAAACTCTACCACTTACATGAAGATTTTCCATGAATAAGATTCTAGAAACTAAAAAAAAAAAACTTTGCTTTTACTGTAGCATGCACAAGCATACTGTGAATAGGATGCAAATGGATAACATGGAGAAGAGTAATAAGACTTAAGTATAAAACGAAGATCAATTGTATAAAAACAGAAATTTTCTACAATTAGCAGATCATTTTTACTTGACAAAGTGTTACTTTTCCCCCAAGAAAATGTATTTTTCTCAGAGAGAAATTCAATTAGAGGCTTACCATTCCCATTGCCTAAGCAGCAGTCATATATACCTTGTCTCTGTCACAGTGCTTGATATCATCTGTAAGTGAGTGACAGAAAAGTCCAGGACTAACAAAGGCTCACTCTGTTCCTGTCAGGAAGCTCTGGTGTATCTCTCTTATTAGAAGTACCCAGAAGTTTTTTTTCCTGCAGCAGTAGAGTCCTAGAGGAGGTAATAGCTTCATCTTGTTTTTAACCATTTGTATTCCTGAATGGAAACAGATCTCTCCCTTTACCATGGAAATGTATGCTCTCTTTAGGCCAAAAACCAGCAATTTAATTTACACTGAGGAAACACAAAACATAATGGCATCCCTTTCCCCACCTTCTTCTGTCTTAACTTATCCAGATGGCAATTCTCAGAGTAAAGAAAAAATTAATTATGATGCCAATTTCAGTCTCAAGGAAACCTCTATGCTTTGTTACACAAAGGTAAGACTTTGGAAGGTATATATAATTTTAGTTTTGGGACAAAAGGAAAAGAAAAGATTTTTGTTCAAAGAAGTTCAAGTTTAAACTTGCGTGCCATCAGCCATCACAAATTTATTACTGCTCCCTAGAATCAAATAATTGTTTTTATAACAATAATGGAATTATAAGGTTAAATAAGATTACAAGAAAAATATAAAACATTCAGTTTGTATCAGTTGCTAACATTATTAATTGTAATATTTGTGATCAGGGAATACTATTGTATGAAAAAATGTAGCACAGAATATAAAGAACAAGAAATATCCATGGGCAAAAATAGCTGATTCAATCATTAATGTGGATAATCAAAGAATGTCAACCAAGTTGAAGTTTTGGCAGAAAAATAAAATGACTTAAAGTGAGTGTCAGGTTGTTCGAATAGTAACCTTTGATTCTGTGATTAGGAATGAGAATTAGGTCACATTTTCTGCTGCAGGGATTGGGGAGAAAACACTTCTCGGCTTCATTCTGAAAAGGTGATCATTCACTCAAGAATGACATTGGATTTATTAGCTTTTTGTGGTACATTGAGAGCTTTCATTGAGATAAGATGGCATATCATTTCCTTTGGAGAAAGACTGAAAAAGAAATGGAAATTATTTTCTTAAAAGGACTGTCAGAAAACCCTATACATGTTGACAAAGCCATATTATTTTATTTAGTAATTTGTTTGATCAGATTTAGTTAAAAAAAAAAAAGCAACCTTTTCTTGAGTCTTTCTTATCCCAAGAAATCTTTATCCACTTGCTCTTGGTTTTGTTTCTCTGGTGTTCCTATGAAATTCCAATTTACATTTATTTGACAGCAGTGTCCATTATCAGAAAATACCACACAAACACTTACACACACCACACAAACACACTTCCTCTTTCACACACACCTATACTCAGTCTCTCTTCAAGGAGCGGAATTCTTTCTCCTCATTCTATTTCATGAAGAGTGATACTATGAGAAACTGATAAAGACAGCAAGGATGGCCATAATATTCCACACAGCTTGGCTAAACATTGGTTAAGATTCTTCCTGAGCCTAGGTTATAATTTCCATTTTTAAGGGCATTTAATGTTAGAAAACTTGGCATTAAAAATTCATTTTCCCCTTTGAGGTGAAAATCTTAAAAAAAAAAAAATAGCCTCTTACGGGATTTACAACCTGGGTATGTCTTTTTTAAAGACCTAAGAGCCATCCCTTTGAAATATATTCATCAAGGAAGAAAGTGTGTGGATCTCCCACTTTCTGTGGGAGAGTAGAAGCTTAACTTCAGTGAGTAGCCTTGCTTCAAGCTGTAAAACTACGTCCTTTCATGAAGATAAGAGAAAGTTTGCTTTTCCTTTAGGTAAGGCCAATTAGCAAAAACAGATGTCCTAAAACTCCTCATCTACACCACCTCTTAAAACCCTTCCCACATTTGTTTTGGTGGGGTTTCTGTCTCTCTCCCTTATTACAATGGGAAAATAAAGAATAAAGCCTGCTTAATTTAGACTAGTAAAATGTTTGCTCTGACAGAGTCAAATTTATGATGTTATAGACTTTTCTTTGTGGGATGTGGGATGATATTGCAATTTTTTGTTCAAATTTTCAATCCATAACCTCTTTCTGAGAATCTCTTTCAATCATACCTAGGTGTTTTTCTTGGCCTTTATCCCTTTTTGAATTTATTTTCCCATGTGGACCAAGATTAGGATGTGAAAGTAGAACAGGAAATTTTAAACTTCTTTGTTCTGTGAACCGCTTCAAGAGTCTGAAACAGCCTATGAACGTCTCAGAATATTCCATTTAAATTCATAAAATAAAACACGGAGGATTAAAAAGGAAGTCAGTATTAAAACATACCTGTCAAAATATGTTTAAATTGTGATATATATATTTGCTTCTTTAACATATTAGATAATAAGATATAGTTGCTGGTTTATTATCAACCATAACATCAAAATGATGACAAATGATATTTTGGGATTATTTAAAACAACTAGAAAAAATATATATAATATTTATTGGTAAATATAAATAGTTTGCTGATACAGCTGTGGATTTTTTTGTTTATAGTCATAATAGCAGGAAATGTTAAATTTCACCTTGTGATAAGTGAAAAAAAAAGGTATCCAAGTAAAAGAATGGCATGGCCTAGAATAAAATGAGCAGAAGAGTGCTTTGATTCTAAACCAGGACTGCAAATGAAAATTCATGTCCATAATGGTACATTCTAGGTTTTCATCATTAACGACTTTGTATAGGAGATTGTGGCCAAATCCTTATAGAAATAAACTATAAATGTCGTTCATATATCTTCCTTATGAACCCAAAGCAGTGCTAGGATGGAAATTCAAGAGATTGGAATTCCAGCATGATTTCATCACATCTTTATTTTTACTAACCTCTAACTGCATACATAAAATGTACTTACTCATCTGACTATGCTAAGTTCAAAAGCTGTAGGCACAAGCTGTTCCTTTTCAGTGGTATTTTTGTAGTGTGTAATAGGAAAGAGCATGGAGACAAAGAATTTTTTAGTAATGACAGTGACGCTATAGAGATTATCCACTTACAAAGTGTTCCGTAACCTCTTGAATATATGAACTTACACAAAAACTCCTCTCCTGTAAAAAACTGAGTTTGTTTATATATTGAAATGATGTTACACATTTCTCTCAAATGCTAGTTGCTTTGGAATTCCCATATTGTATAGATTTTTACGATCATAATTTTGAATAGACTTTGAAATAAAAAGGTAAACAGAAATAGAGTTAATAAAGTCAGTAGCTGAGAAAAATGTATTGCATTTTACAACCATTTCTAACTGAATTATTATACTCTACAATTTATATTTTGTCCTGATATTTAGGAGTTGTCAATCTAATTGAAAGCAATATAGCTAGGAACTTAAAAAGGACAGGGTGGTGGTACTAAGTTGTGAATAGAGACTTAATCAATACTATAATTAGGTGAGGGAATGATAATGATAATTAATATTACACTAAATACATTTAAATTCTATGTAAGCTTTTACTATTATAAACCTGAATATGCTTTTTCTCTGTGGTGAGTGTTTAGTGCTTCCCAAAAAATTCATTAATTTTATAATCATATTCAAAATTTTAAAAAAACTTTAACATTTCTAAAAAGATATAAGATAATCATTTAATCCATGTTTATATTTATTATACAAAGCAGGTAACCCTACCTTATGCCTTCCCAGAAGGTAATGCCTATGATCATTTTCCAAAAATGGAGTCATTTGGAAAAATAAGATCATCAAGGTAAGCCACAGACCATTTTTACATACTGGGGCTGTGGACAATAAAAGCATTTGGCCAGTGGATTTGACCAGTTTGCCACCTCTCCTTGATTTGCATGAAGCACAATGAAGTAAGAAAGGAAAACTGAGGTGACAATGTGGCTCCACAGCCAGCTCCTTGACTAAGAAAACTTCAGTCTTTGTGGAGAGATGAAGGAACACTATAAGCATGTTCATTGGATAGCCTCTCAGATTATCTTGTGATCTAACTCCATTCAATCAAATGCCAGAGTCCCAGAGAAAGAGAGCTTATTGTAAACAACAAGGCAAATTAAAGTTGTATCACTGTTCTTGTGTAGATAAGGTCCAGCTCTGCATTGTGACTTCAGTGCAACAGTAGGAACTAAATAAAGGGGAAATATTTCAGGTGTATAATATTTGCATACAACATATGCACATCTTCCTATATACTTTAAATTATCTTTAGGTTTTTTAATAATACCCTCATACAATAAATCCATGCCAACTAATCCATCACTTAATTTGCATGGATTTAATATAGACTTGGCACATTGCAAATTATAAAGTTTTGCATTTAGAACTTTGTGGAATTTATTTTTTTGCAAATATTTTTGATACATGGTTAGTTGAATTTGCAGATATGGAACCACAGATACAGAGGGAAGATTGTATATACTTGTCTCACTTCCTCTAATATATTATAAATTTCTTTAAAGTTGTAATAATAAAATTTGATCAAATGCAAAATAATTTCAGTTGCATTATTTCATTTGACTTAGAAAAATATTGATGAAGCAGGTGTTATTCCTATCACCATTCACATGGTGAAAAATTGAGACTCAAAGTGATAAAATGACTTGTTCCAGTCCATATTTTATTAAATATTATTAAACTAAAAGCCCATTGTTTAACTTCAAATTATGTTGTGTGTTTCACTATTTGCTTCTCAAGTCCTTTTGGTTTGTTTTTCAAATCCAAGAACGCAAACCACTGGGTGGTTTGCATACATTTTCTTTTAGTAAGTGAATCACAATTTTGTTTAAAAGTTATACTTGTTTTGTAAAAGGTTACAATAGTTGGAATACTAAAAAACAAAATACAGTGGTGGATTTATAGTTTTGTGGTAGCTGGCACTGGTACACAAGAAAGTTAATAGTGTTGTGCATTCAATTTTATATAAAATAGTACTTAATAATTTATTTTTTAATTTTTGTTCTGATGAGATCAAAAATATAAGGAAAAGAGCAAATGTAATATAGGATGTAGAACTTTGTTCAATTTTGTTTAACTTAGAAGGTTTAAAATTGGTGTGAAAGGCTATATATCAGATTCAACTTTCCTTAATACTCAGAAATATTTTAAAACAACTTGCAATTAATCTTTTAGAGTTTTTCCATTTTAAATTTATTTTGCACTTAAAATAATAATGATTTAAGGCTTAACATCTCTGTAAAGAGCTATGAATCACATCTGCTTTTGTACATCTCTGTTCATGTAAATGTGAATGCGAATTATGAGAATGAGAAAATTATAGGCAATTTACATTTGTTGTAGCCTCATTTCTATGGCAATGGGAGAAGATGACCATAATCTGTGGCCCTGGTAACCAGAGATGCACATAGCATCCTAAAGGGGCTGCCCTGACCAAGTGCTTGTCTTCAATACTTAGTGAGAGAATCAGAAGGACAATAGATTCAACTTCAAAATATCTTCAATAACATGACAAGACTTGATCATTCTAAATATAAAACCATTGTCCCTAACACTTCTCCTAAGTGTCTGTATGGCACTCGCTATTGCTGAAATTAACAATAAAAAAGGAAATGAAAAAAAAAAAGAAACGGAAAAAGTAAAACCTTTCTCATTCTTAAATTATGCCTTGAGACAGATTAAGCTCATAACATTTTTAAAAATGATGCAACAGAAAGGAAAGAAGAATATAAGAAAAAGATTAAAAATGGCCATACTCATTAATTACAAAGATATCTTAGTATTTTAATTAAAAATTACTTGATTTAATGGGAAGAAACAATATTATTTCCCCCTAGAGTACACATTCTTTAAAATATGCTTCCGATTTCAATACCCCAAATTATGTTGTCTGCTCTATTATCAAAATATCTTTACAGATTTAGAATAATTACTTAATATATGTTAAATCTACTCTCCAACACAAAAGTATCTATTTCATAAAGTTGGGCACAACTGTGCACACACAGTCAGAAAAGAAATATATAGGATTAAGTGGTATATATATGAGCATTTCAGAAATAGTAACTCCAAAATACAATTAACAACAATTTTTAAAATACACTATGAAGTTTAGCATTCACATTTCATAGGGTATACATAGTTTTTGATTAGATGGCTTAAAGTTCATACTGTGCAGAAAGGTGGTAAATTGGATACAATGGGAGCATGGTCAAATATACATGCAGTTACTACTTTTATAAGTAGAGGACTCTGAAAATATGCACACAGCCAGCTGACAAAAAATACAGAATTCTTATTTCTTGCTTAGGTCACACGAGAAATCACTAAATGGAACTTTCCTTTGTTGTCTATGTATGTCAGAAATAAGACCACACTGAAGAAGTGTGAAGCCGTTCCCAAGGATACTATCAACTGGTATGCATGGCATATTATTCCATTCTTCTATGTTCATAATGGATGACTTCGTATATTTTTCTAAATCCTTTCTATAGGAAATTTACTTCTCCAACAGATCTACCTTGAAGGGATCCATACACCCTGGTCCTTAACCACCAGATTGGATCAGTTTTATGAAGAGTTAGTTTCTTTGTATTGACTCCAATTCCATCAGGTGAAAACATATATGTTTGATTCTTTTCTTTAGCACCAAGTATAGTTAAAAAAAAATCAGTGATCTCAAAAGTTTGCTATCTATAGGCTTCATTTTTAATTCACCTTGTGGAACTCAAGATACTCTGGAATTGAGAAACTGTATATTCACCCATGAGCTTCTGTGTATCACTTCAGTCCCATTTCTAATTGTTTACTAACATGACTCTGAGTTCACTTTTTCTTCATACACTTGTGAAAAATCTAGCTAAGAATATAACATAACGTTTACTCATAGAATACCTTTCTTCTATTCTAAAACCTAAATTGTTTAAATTAGAATGAACAGATATTAATTATAATTGAATAGCTAAACATCTAAGAAACAATATATATTCTACTTCACATACGCTTCGACTGTAATAAATCCTAATGAAAGAAAACAAATTCTAAAATTAACCATACTCATCTTGACCTACAGTAATTCATGAACAATACCTGGCATCTCAGACATGTAGTTATTCTCAACCTTTCTATTTATTTATTTAGAGACGGAGTTTCACTCTTGTTACCCAGGCTGGAGTGCAATGGCTCGATCTCAGCTCACCGCAACCTCTGCCTCCTGGGTTCAGGCAATTCTCCTGCCTCAGTCTCCTGAGTAGCTGGGATTACAGGCAGCTAATTTTTTGTATTTTTAGTAGAGACGGGGTTTCACCATGTTGACAAGGATGGTCTCGATCGCTTGACCTCGTGATCCACCCGCCTTGGCCTCCCAAAGTGCTGGGAGTACAGGCGTGAGCCACCACGCCCAGCCGCTTTTTCATTATTATCCATCCCATCATGAAATATTTTCTCTCTTGACATTCGTCACTACTTGCCATACTGAAAGAATGTGTTCCCTTTCCGAGTCCATTTGGGGCGTAGTTTTAAGGGCAACAATTTCCCAGTGCCATGCCCCCCTCCCATCTCTCTCCATCTGGGATATTTAAGGGTTGTTTGAATTTCAAGGGCACTGGAAGGAACTAAAAGTCAATCACTCCAGCGGAAGTTCTAAGGAACTTTTTTCATTGGCCAGAGGAACTTGGGAAGGCGGAAATTTCTCCCAGGATAAATTCCCCTGCTCCTTCACCCACGCTGTATTTCCGGCTTTCTGAAATCTCCTCTCACATGGTGGGAGCTCCCTTTCCCCTCTGGAATTTCACCTCTGGAATCCCCTTCTGTACTCTTTGTGGAAGTTTTTCTCTTCTTCTCCTCTTTTCTCTACCTAAATAAAATCACCTTTCTACAACACTTCTTGGGTCTATTATTTACTTTTATGAGCATACAGCACACCTGCAGTGGTCCCATCACTTATTCTTTAAGAGTTTGGAGACCAAGCACCCACAGCATTCTCTCGGGGGTGCTGTGCCTCATCAGCATGCAAGAAAAAACCCTGGTTACAATGCCATTTGCAGCCTTTGCTCAACATTTTAATCTCATTTCCTCTCATTTATTTCTGCACTTTAAAGCAATGTTGGACAAAATCATAAGACTTTACTGAATGAATCACTATAATCTTTGCCATCAAACCATAATTTATATCAAACCCTTATTTTTCCTTAACAATTATTTTCTTTTATTATTTTGTGGCTTCATTTAGGTTGCCTTCCGGCAGTTTTTTCTAGATTTCCTCCTGTTTTCAATATTATCTGTTTGTCTCATTCAGCAGGTGACATTGCTTCTTCATTCTCTGGTAAGACTAAAATCATTAAACATAATTTTCATAATGTTCTTACTCCAAACAAACCCAACAACTATCAATACATCCTTCTCTCAATTCTAACACATATCTGTCTCTTCATATATCACTCCTCTAAGGCCAGAGGAAGCCCTTGATCCCAGACCCTCTTTCTTTCTGCTTTAGCAAATATCTTCTCTGTCCATTCCTCCTCCATTCAACAAATGTATTCTTTAATACTACATGGGATTTAAAATGCCATATCAAAGAGGGAGATAACAATAACTTATCAATATTACTATCACCATTTACTGAATTCCTGTTTCAGGATTTTTAAAAAATTGTTTTGAGGTCATCGTGTACTATAGAAAATTCATCCAGACGTTTTCAAGAAGCTGTTGTACAAGAACACCCACGGAAGTCTGTTACTCTGAATACAGAAACTGGAAAGAGAAAATATGTCTTATAGTTCAAACTTTGTTGCAAAAATAACGTGCAAAATTCAATTTGCTATAAGTAATTGAATGTGTAAGTCTTAAATAGTTCTTAAAGAGCATTTAATATATACTTTTCAGTTATGTAATAATTTATTATTTAGATAAAAAGTTATAGGTGAACTACCACTTGATACTTCCAAGATTTTACATTCTGATTGGATGACAAACATGCATTTTTTTCTCTTGATATAACTCCCTGTGTCGACTCCTAATGTCCTTTACTCTTTCTCCCCATTATAGTATTTAATGATTTCCCAATGCCTAGCCATTATCATCATTTTCCCACATAATTCTAATGTGATTTGTTATCTTATACAGCCCAAACCCACAATATATTCACACTAAGAGATATTGCTTTGTAGCTTTTGTGCACATTTACTGATGGCCAAACCTGACTAAACCCATTATCTTTTTTATTTAATTCTGGCTGAGGATTTGAAGCCTCACTGGAGAAAGTATGGTAATTGTATTAATAGGCTTCTGTACATTCTCAATTCAGTTTAATTCAACAAATACTTATTCATTGCTTATTTTACTCAGTGCCTATCACATGGTTGGACACTGGGAAAGAAAATGAGATAATTCTTCCTTCTGAAAAGCATTGCTCATGCTGTTGTTAGAGATGTGTATTAAGATAAAAATCAATAACATTTGATGAATGCTAAGAAAGAAAGAAAAAACAGTGTGCATGGTCTGACAGGGGCACAGATAAGGGGCACTTCATGCACCCTAGAGTGAGCTTGGAAAGTGTCATAAAAATAAATGGATTCCAGGTAGGATGATGACTGCAGCCAGAGAAAGGAAAGAGGAAATAGCCTAATGTTTTAAGGAATTATAAATATCTTCAGTCTATTGTAGGAATTGAGATAAGGTAGATAGAAGGAAGATTGGTAAGGGAGAAATTTGTATATAATAACTTAAGGAACAAAAGAGTGTCCGCTTGGTTCAAAAAAAGAGGGATTAAGACTGTTGACATGAGTCTGATTAAGAACTTGCAATGTAGGTTCATGCCTGCCAGTGAAATACACAGTTTTGAAACTCAGGATAGATATCTGAGTACAAAATATGTATCTGAAAAACATCTTTATATAAGAATGAATGAATGCATGGTTATAGCTGAGATCACTCAGCTGTTAGAAGTCAAACTAGAACAGCGGGTCAAGGTAGGACCTCAAGGAATAGGAGCAGAATGCTTCAGAGCAGAATAGGGAGGCAGAATCTCAAAGCCTCTTAGAGAAGGGCTAGAAAATTAAGAAGATAGCTCTGATGGTTAATATTGAGGGTCAACTTGATTGGATTGAAGGATGCAGAGTATGCTCCTGGGTGTGTCTGTGAGGGTGGTGCCAAAGGGGATTAACATTTGAGTCAGTGGACTGGGAAAGGCAGACCCACCCTCAATCTGGGTAAGCACAATCTAATCAGCTGCCAGGGAGGCCAGAATAAAAGCAGGCAGAAGAACCTGAAATACTAGACTAGTTGAGGCTTCTAGCCTCCATCTTTCTCCCCCAGTGCTGGATGCCAGTGCTAGATGCCAGTGCTGGATGCTTCCTGACCTCGAACATTAAACTCCAAGTTCTTCAGCTTTTGAATCTTGGACCTTTGACCACAGACTGAAGACTGTACTGTTGGCTTCCCGACTTTTGAGGTTTGGGACTTGATCAGCCTTCCTTGATCTTTAGCTAAGCTATTGTGGGACCTCACCTTGTGATTATGTGAGCCAATACTTCTTAATAAACTCTACTACCAATACACACACACACACACATATATGGTTTCTTATTACTTCATCTCAACTCTATGTACTGAAATAAAATAAAGGGCTTCAGGTTGTTACCAAGGAGCAAATGTCGGTTGGGCCTGAATAGCTTTAGTCTTGCCAACTCATATAGGACTCTAGACAGGCTTTTAGAAAGGAGGTATAGGAAAGGTAAGTGGAATCCATATAAATGGATGTGCTGACAAGGAATCAGCTATTAGGGTGGGGAACTCTGGGAAGAAAGGCAGATTTTAAAAGGCACATGTTGTGTTATATGTGATGTTAACCAATTTTCATCAACTCAAAAACTTTAGCTGAATATCTTCAGCACTTTTGGAGTCATATTTTTTTTCTACTGGATTTAATTAAATGTTAGTGTTATAAAATGGAACAAAGAATGATGAATAGTAAAAATCCAGTACATTTTGGTTACAAATGTAGATGTGACTTATGTTACTTTGAAGCTTTTTTTGGGAGGGGGGAGTTAGGGTCCTGCTCTGTTCCCCAGGCTGGAGTGTAGTGGCAAGACCTCAGCTCACTGCAACCTCTGCCTTTCAGGTTCAAGCAATTCTCGAGCCTCAGCCTCCTTAGTGGCTGAGAATATAGGTGCCCACCACCATGCCTGGCTAATTTTTTTTTTTTTTTTTTGTATTTTCAGTAGAGACAGGATTTCAACATGTTGGCCAGATTGGTCTCGAACTCCTGACTTCAGGATCCACCCACCTTGGCCTACTTTCAAGCTTTCCATCCTGAATGCTCTCTAAGATGTGATTTATAACCTGTATATGTTTATCTGATTATGGTTGCTCTATATACCACCCAACTTGTTTCTGAGGTCATGAGAAGACTTCTTGATGATAACCCCATTGGCATCCATATAGAAACTTCTATATAACCTATTTCATATTCACTTATTGTTTCTTTGGTTTATTAGATATTCACTGGTTCTCTAAGACTTTTTTGTCTTTCAAAAATCTCAATTTTTAGAACCCCTCAGGGCATTATTACATGTAAATATCTATTCCTGATGAACTGTCACTCAGTATCTTAAAAAAATATTCCTAGTGTGCAGGTTAGTAGTAGCTATTAGATAAAAATATCACAGTAATACTTATTTCTGGCAGGAGAGCCTACATATCTCATTAAATTAAATGTAACTGTATGACTTGGGAGCCTGCTCAGATATATGCCATTTTTTAAATATGGATAGACGTTAAAACATATTAGCATGCCTGATTAATGAGTCAGTTTAAATAAACAACATATTGTAGTTAATAAAAAATATAAGTATTTTCCTAGATCACTGGTATGATATCCCTCATAGAGAATGCACAATATAAAGTCCCTCCTTATTGAGATACATATACATTATGACTACAGTATTATCTATAGTATGCATACCTAATAGAATTGTGATTAATGTTACTTTCAGCATTTTAATGGGTTGCTAAAATATCATACCATATTTTAATATAATTTCATATTTTCAATGATTTACTTCATTTGATTATTCTTAATGGATCTTTACATCTTTTTAAAAAATGTTATACAGTCTAAAATGGGATATTTTTGTCAAAACACTAAAAATATAAACAATATGTAGCACACGGCATAACTACTTCATAATTAATTTCTTGGTATTCAACCAAATGAATATGCCTTTTTCCTTATCTCCCAAAGACGCTCAAAGGAGATTTTATCTCATTGTACAATAGATAAGAGAAATCACTTTAATAGAATAAATGTGAAAACTGTTTGGAAAGGGAAGCTGCTTATGGCAGAAAAGGTTTGCATTCATGCTGGGCAGGTGAACAGGTTTGTATATTTAAATATTTATGCTGCTATTAAAGCCCATAAAGTTATAAAAATTAGTTCTACTTAATTGGCTATGGATCTCTAAATGAAATACTCAAATATGTTACAATGTCTTATACTCTCTATTAGAAAATGTTAATCAATATCTTTATATAGAATGATTTTGGTAAAGTCACTCTTCTGCTAGAGGCTTTAGTATTTTCTCTAACACAGTACTTAAAATATCAATTGTAAAATGAACAGAAGAGTGCACTGGGATCCTTCCCCATTCCTTTATGTGCTATGGTGCTTTGTGTGACATTCCATTGCAAAAGCTGAAAATCAACAAAACTCTAGTAATTAAAAAATGAATGAAGAAGATCAAAAAGTTTTCTTCAATAGCAGTATTCTAGGAAATGCATGTTTTTTGCACTTGCAACAATATATTATATTAATTACTTAGAAGACATCAAAGAACACACAAAGCATTAAATCATTTTAATTCTTAACAAAATTCTGAGCTATAAGTTCATTATTTCACTGTCATTTATTTATTCATCTAGAACAGTTAAATACTTATATTAATACAAATCATTGGCTAAATTAACAGTTTCATATCCTGATTCCTTTGTTAGGAAGACATGGATTGTCATTATGTGCATCCAAGGATATCAGAGATATGGAGTCAGAAAAATCACAAGGTACAATACTTAGGTCATTGACTTGCCTATCAACCCAATACCTCTTTCTCACACCTTCTCAACCTAACTTGGATTTTAATAATTGATTTTAGGTAACATTAAAAGGAATAAAGCAAACCCAAAACCCAGTGGTAGAAAATTGTTCAATAACGTGCCTCTCATGCTTCTTTAACATTTGGTGTGTCTGCATGTTTTCCCTCTCTGTAGGTGTGAAACAAGAATTTGCTAGAATATATGCTCTACATATCCTCAGTGATTAGACTCTGAGAAAAGAAGGTTCAGAGAAACATTGAACAATGTCATAGTCAAAAGCAAATGTTGCACATCAACATTGGTTTTATTTATTACCAGTTATACAATTATGCCAAAAGAAGTTGCAGCTGTTTTTCATTTGGCAATTATAGTTACCAAGAATAACTAGGTAACTGGGTGAAGTAAGTGAAAAAGACAGAAACAGAGACAGAGAAAGAATAAATCCTTGTAAATTTAATCAGCACAGGAAAAATTGTAAATTTGAATTAAATATAGACTACATACTTGATAAATTCCCACCTGATATAAAAGTGCTATTTGTCTGTCTATTTTCCATTGAAGTTTGCAGTAGCAGAATTATTAAAGATTCACACAGTGGTCTGCTATGTAGTGCTAGTGTTGAACCCAATGGGTGTTCAGTAAGTACCAATTGTTGCTGCTGCTTTGTTACTCTAAGGTGGACTTAGAGCATTGTATAATCAATGAAAGAGAAGTACAAATTGTATTAATGGATTGTTTTTTATTATCTCAGGGTAAGGATGGCGAGAAGTAAATAGAACAGACACCTCACTATCCAGAGTGGTTAAAGAGTACTTTCAAGAAAGCTTGCCCAGAATGTCTATCCCATGCTCTGGGGATTACCCCCTTTCTCTGAACATCTGTCTGAAGTAATCCTAGCCTCTCCTCAAGGGACACAGACACATTCAAGCTCTTATTTTATTTTCTCTAATAATACCCTGAGACCGTTAAAACAAATATGAAAGAAAGAAGAAATTTTAAATTAAAAGAAAGATTTCAAAAATAGAAGGAAGGAAGGAGGAAAGAAAAGAAGGAAGAAAGGGAGATAATTACAGAAACATGCCTTTGTAATCTCAGCATGTTTGAGGAAGAGGAGGACTGCTGGCCATGGGTTAGGATCAATGATTGTCTCTGCCTCCACCAGTGACATCAATCACTATACAAAAACGAAACTGCCTATACACAGCTCTAAGTACACCCAAGTGGTTGATACTTCCCAGCTGGATAACTACTGCAAGACTTCGTATCTCATGAAGCTCTTGTTAAATTAAAAATAACAACATGGACGTGTGGTACACTATACCAGCAGCTCTCAGTTTGGGCTACACCTAGGATAATTCAGGAGGCTTTCATTATTTCCAATGCCCAACTCAGAACCCAGCTCAATTATATCAGAATTTGTGGAGGTGAGACCCACATATCAATATTTTTCAAAGCTCCCCTTCTCCATGCCTCTGATTTTAATATTGTAATCAAAACTCTTTTCCTGCCTAACACCTTTAAAATGAATGTGTTGACTTAACAACCAAATCAACCATAGCAACCATCCTATCCAAGGGTCTGGGACTAGGATTTTAACAGATGTAACAAAAGATGTTAACCATTTATTGATAGCCTACTATTTATCAGAATCATGTTGGTTAACATACACATATATATTATCTCAATGCTTAAAGCCACTCTACAAGCACAAATCATCCTTCCTTTTTCATTTTAGTCAAGAAATTTACATTCTAATAATTGACTCAATAAGAGGTTCCAGCTACAAATCTGAGGCTATCCACCTCTTTCTCTTTCAGAGCTGGAGGTAATGTTACAAGAGAGCATTTCTATGGGATAGACTTGAGCAGGGGCTGTGACCATAGCCAGCCTGTGGAGACCATTCCCCTAAAAGAAACAGAAGACGTGGTGGCTTGCTATGGCCAGCATCTGTCTCTGGATCAACAACCCTTACATTTGAATTTGATTTGCACAGTCAAGTTTCAGCAATCAAAGCCTAGAGGGCTCTGAAATATAAAAATAATGGAACATGAACATGAACATGAACACTTTAGAGTTCATGAAAGGCAAAGTTTGGGAGTGAGGATGAGGCAGTATGAGTGAAGTGGTACAAATTTAATTTTTTTAGCACTTTCTATTTAGAGCCAGGGTTTACAATATGCAAAGCATAATTCAAAACCCAGATAGAATTACTGAATAAAAAGGAAATCACGAGGTTTCTAATTTTCTTATCCCAAAATGAAAGAGACACATACACTATGTAAATGTCATGTTGGTCAAAATAGAAGATGAGTTATTAAGGGAATGCATCACCATGAAAATAAAGTCCCTGAGGAGTGTAGTTCCAAATACTATAAATATAAATTTCGTTTTCATCCATTTTATTGAGGCAAAGGAAAAATGACATGCAGAGAGGGAATAAAGACTTGTAACATTCACCCACATAAAAGAAAGTGAAAAATCCACAGAAAACTTTTAATTATGTTGCTGTGGAATATCACCTGACTATACACAATGTGTTCTGCTTCTTTTTTAATTAGAATAGCAAATTAGATGCCATATTTTGTTTTTTGAATTATATGTATTCTAGGTTTAAAGGTTGTTTTATTTTTTTCCAAAATATAGATAATAAATACAGTATACAATGACAACAAGTGTCACATATTCATACCAATCTGTTTTGAATTCATGCATTTGAGGAAGAATGTAATTAAAATTTAAACAGTTACTCATATCTTCTAACGCATAAGGAAGATTGTATTTCACTATTTAGTTCTTTTTCTTTTTGTTTCCTTTTCTAAAAATTATTTGAGAATACTATAAATAAACTTATAAAAAAGAATTATGGGTTTTAAATTACCAAAAAAACACTTGTTTAATATTTTCTTTTTATTGTATTATGTAAGGGCTGGAGTGACTAACAGTTTAAATTTCTAGTCACAAGCATATTTTGCTTAACTTAAAATATTCTCAAATATTTTAAGCAACATATTTTAAAAATCTACAAGACAGTAGTTGGGAAAATAAATGACCTACAAGGACCAGCTACAGGGTTGGTAATCAAATCTGTAATATTGTGTCTTGAAAAGGCATCATGGGGCTGCATACTAAATACCTAACATTATTTTCCCTACTCCCAAAGAGAATATGACTTTCCCCTGCAAAACATTTAAATTGTAGTTTGTATCCAGGGCTCTCAGACGCTCAAATTGTTTAAGACTTTAAAATTTAATCAAGGGATTTCTTAATGGAAGCGAGGAAGAGCAACATCAAAAATACATTTGACAAAAGGGTAACAAATTTCTACTTAATTATTTACAATGACCATATATGGCTACACAGAGACACGAAAGTAGTCAGACTCTGTGCATCAAGCTCAGCTGTCTGAAAGGACAAGGGCATCAATTCGTCCTCACACCATGCAAACAGTTTTCAAGATTGCATCTTGTTGGTCTTGATGAAATTACAAGACTGGGATCTGAAGCTTAGTTCTGGTAATTTATGGCCACAGGTCACTCTGAAATGAATGTTTTCAGGATACAGAGAACCTACTTGTCATTTATATGTATCTAATTTTGTCACCTAAAACATGTTTTTCATCATTGCTAAAAGCCAGTACTTTTTACCTTTTTTTTCTAGATTTTTCTTTCTCTTTCTTCTATTTGTATCCCTATCTCTATATCTTCCTGTTTCCAGAATAAAGCAGACATGATTTCCACTAACTCCAACATTATAATAAACACCAATATAAAAATAATAACTTAAAACAATTTAAACTATTAAGGTTAAGTCAGAGGTTTTCTTTCTTGCCATTTACTGAGCTAGAATTAGAGTGAAATCAAATATTTCAGTTGTATTGTTCTTAAAGAAAAAAACTTCATTATATTTTGGATTATGCATTTGTTTACTTTGTTCTCTGCAAAAAATTGTTCAGGTTTTTTTTTCTAAGAAATAAGCTACATTTTCAAACCAATATGTGCTGTCTTTGAAACTGCTTATATATAACATACTGGCTTTGACATTGTAAACTTTCAAGCTGTAATATACATTAAATTTTTAAAAACTTTTATTGGAGTAATTGGATGTTTTTTCAAGGAATGTCATTATAAATAAATTCATAGTGCTCTGAAAAACTTATTTCTTAATGATATTGTATCAGTTTATTTTTTAAACAAAAAGAATGAATAACTAATATGTAAACTTATGAGTTATGACTACATTTAGATGAGTTAAGCTTTCTGAACACAAAAGGTTTTAGAAAGGTATATAAAACCAATGCATATCATTCCTAAAATGCCCCAGTATATCTCAACTTTTACTTTAGTTTTTAGCATACATAAGCAATGAAACTGAAGAAACTTGTGTCACAATGAATGGAAGATGATTCTAATTGAGAACTAATTTACTGGCATGTGAAATATAACCATACAATTAAAATTTTGTTAGAAAAAATGAACAATTAGAAGTATTTGTATAAATTTTTAAAAATTTCTGACAGTTTTAAAAGTACTGGGTCTTAGAGTTGTAAGGAACCTGATGATATTTCTCTAAATAAAAAAATTCTTTTTACCACATCCTACACAAATAGTCACTGGGTCATTAAGACACTAAATATACAAATATAACCCAGATCAATAACCCTATCCCCTTTAATTGCATACTATATGCTTTGGATTACTTATAACAGTTAAAATATTTAGATTCTTACTAAAATAAAAGTAATAGATGTTCCCTTGGGATCTCCCTAACTCTTGACTAGGGTACAAATGTATATGAAGTAGAAAACTTACATTTCCCACAGATGCGCACTATATTTTATTATTGATCTTGGTTCATTATAGTGTTATACTAGATACAGCATCTCATGTACAAAATATGTGAATGATAATCACTTTTTAAAATTTTAAGCTAATTTAAGGGGGTCAGAATTATTTTATCATGTTGCACTTTCCTTTACCAGATTAGTCATTTCAGAAAATTCTCTTATGTTTTTAGAGATTTAATTCAATAGAAAATTTGAAAGACAACTGATATAGGACGATGGAGAAACATCCCTGCTTAGGATACATTTTTATCTACTTCCATGAGCATCCATTAATGATTCTATTAATGGAGGAATTCTCAGAAAGTTCTATAAGAATGTATGGTAATGACAGATAATAAGAGTATATGCTTTCCAAGAAATAAAAGTACAAGAAGAATCATTTTATATTTCTGAACTGTGCTGGGTCTGAGATTTTACCCTGATTACAAGATAACACTTTCAAAGATGATGAAGATATGAAGCTCCTGGGTGAGAGAAAAAGGAGTTTATTACCCTATTATGCATCACAGAGCAGGCAATGCAACAGTTCCTCTTACCCAACAAGTTCTATGGAGTTGAAGCTGAGCTGGACTCAGGAAGATTTGTACACAGTTAAGTTTATGACACAGCTGAAGAATTCTGAGGTTAAGAAACCCTAATCTTTTAAAAATGGCTATTAGCAAACCTGCTCACATTTTGTTTTAAGGGGAGGGAGACATTATTTCTTCTAAACTGGCCAGTAAGTAAATTTGTCCTCTACTCTAAAGAGAGATTCTATTTCTGTCTTCCAAAGCTGCTTGTTATATAAACATACTTGGAATTTAGTAGAGGAAAAAAAGCTGATACAAAATGCGGAAATGAAATGTCATGGAGAATTGTCTTCTATCCTCAATACGTGACACTGTGCTGCATTATGTCTTTAGGATTTCAAAACTATTACAAGTAGCCAAACCTGGCAAAACTTACCATAATTTAAAGAAAGCCAAATACTTCAAATGTGTTTCTTACGAAGGCTTGTGCAAGGTTTCTATTGAATTTATCTGAATTTTTGTTTTTATCATCATTTTTCCCAGTCAAACACCCATGAAAAATAACAGGATCAGCTTAACTGTTAGATAAATCTTCTAATTGAAACAGTCATCCATTTTGCATGAAATCCAGCATGGTTATAATTAAATTTGTCCTAATAGTTTCAGAAATTTGTAGCTTTAGTTTTTAAACATCATCTGTCTTTTTCTCTTTCTCATATGCATTTGACTGTAATAACTCTCCCGTCATCATTAAATCTATCAAAATGTTTTTCCCATTCTCCTGCCCCTCAGGAGGAGATGTTATAACCAGAACTTCAGATCCTTTAATGCTGTACATGCAAAAACAACCTAATAAATACTAAGACAATGGTTAACTAAAATTTCAAAGAATTAATACCGTATACAGATAAAAGTGATTGCATTATAGCAATGAGCATCAAAATTGTACAAATCGAAAATGCATGCATGTAAAAATATTTTAATAAGACAAGGCAGAAAACTGCAAGTTAAACTGTGGTACACATATAAATAATAAATATGTTACAAGAATAAAATAAATAATAAAACAAATTTGGAAAGTGTGGTTTTGTGTGTGTGTGTGTGTGTGTGTGTGTGTGTGTGTGTATCTGATAGACAGGCAAAAGATGGGATGGTAAAAAATCCACAAAAGAAATGGTTATGTTCCCTTTATTTAAATGGAGAGTAAATTCACAGATATTTACTTATTTACTATTATGCTTCATAATTTAGGCATGTATCTAACACTTTGTATGTACAAACTATTTCACAATAATAATGGATTAAAATCAGTTTGAATATGTAAACCTGCTAAAGGAATAGTAAATATCTTATCACACACATGTATATACAGGAGAAAGAGAGAGACAGAGAGATTAAGAGATATTTTATTTTTGTTTGTTTGGGTTTTAGGGGTGGGTGAATTCCCCGTCACTGATTTCACTGAATACCTGACAAATCTTCCATATTTATTCTAATTTAAAAAAATAGATATTTCTGTGGAGTTTCTTATACTAATTGCCCTTGTCTATGAGCCTTAATTCTCTATTTTCATAAGATGTATTTTTTTCTAAGAGCCTTTCCCATTTTTATATTAAAATTTTACACTCTTAGTTCTCTTATTTTTGTTTGAATTCTGAAAAAATGTGAAGCATAAAACTGATGTTAGCTGGTGGATTCTGAATGTTATCAATACAAATAAGAGTGATTTAACTATTTTTCCAAATTTTTTTAAAACGGCAGTTTAGATCCATTAAATTTTTCAAGTAAATTTGTTATACTGTTGATACTATTGTGCAGTACATCTGTTTTACAGACGAATCAATTACTAAGCACTGAATTTTAAAATAAGACTCTTGCAAAACTTCAATTATATTTCATAAAACTTTGCTAAATTTCTTGGTGTCTAAATACATCTGTTATTTTCTGTGAGTTTCACTAACGATTGGTTCAAAAATCCCTGATATACCCCAATAATAGAAACACAGAGACCAAATCACAAGTGAACTCCCATTCACAATTGCTATAAAGAGAATAAAATACCTAGGAGGACAACCTACAAGGGATGTGAAGGACCTCTTCAATGAAAACTACAAACTACTGCTCAAGGAAATGAGAGAGGACACAAACAAATGGAAACACATGCCATGCTCATGGATAGGAAAGAATCAATATTGTGAATATGGCCATATTACCCAAAGTAATTTATAGATTCGATGCTATCCCCAATCAAGCTGTCATTTATTTTCTTCACAGAATTAGAAAAAAACTACTTTAAATTTCATATGCAATAAAAAAAGCCCATATAGCAAAGAAAATTCTAAGCAAAAAAGAACAAAGCTGGAGGCATTACACTACCTGACTTCAAACTATACTACAAGGCTACAGTAACCAAAACAGCATGGTACTGGTACCAAAACAGATATATGGACCAATGAAACAGAAAAGAAGACTCAGAAATAACACATATCTGATTTTTGACAAACTTGACAAAAACAAGCAACGGGGAAATGATTCCCAATTTAATAAATAAATGGTGTTGGGGAAACTGGCTAGCCATTTGCAGAAAACTGAAACTGAACCCCTTCCTTAAACCTTATACAAAAATTAACTCAAAACAGATTAAAAACTTAAACTTAAGACCTAAACCCATAAAACCCCTAGAGAAAAACTTAGGCAATACCATTCAGGACATAGGCATGGACAAAGACTTCATAACTAAAACACCAAAAGCAAAGGCAGCAAAAGCCAAAATTGACAAATGGGATCTAATTAAACTAAAGAACTAACAAACATGTGAAAAAAGCTCATTATCACTGGTCGTTAGAGAAATGCAAATCAAAACTACAATGAGATACCATCTCATGCCAGTTAGAATGGTGATCATTAAAAAGTCATGAAACAGATGCTGGGGAGGATGTGGAGAAATAGGGAATCCTTTACACTGTTGGTGGAAGCACAAATTAGTTCATCTATTGTGGAAGACAGTGTGGCAATTCCTCAAGGACATAGAACCAGAAATACCATTTGACCCAGCAATCCTATTACTGGGTATATACCCAAAGGATTATAAATCATTCTACTATAAAGATATGTGCCCACATATATTTATTGCAGCACTATTCACAATAGCAAAGACTTGGAAGCAACCAATAATAGACTGGATAAAGAAAATGTGACACATATACATCATGGAATACTATGCAGCCATAAAAAATGATGAGTTAAAGTCCTTTTCAGCAACATGGATAAAGCTGGAAACCATCATTCTCAGCAAACTAACACAGGAACAGAAAGCCCAACACCGCATGTTTTCACTCGAAACCGGGAGTTGAACAATGAGAACACATGGACACAGGGAGGGGAACATCACACACCAGGGCCTGTTGGCAGGTGAGAGTCTAGGGGAGGGATAGCATTAGAAGAAATACCTAATGTAGATAACAGGTTGATGGGTGCAGCAAACTATGATGGCATGTGTATACCTTTGTAACAAACCTGCACATCCTGCACATATATCCCAGAACTTGAAGTCTAAGTTTTAAAAATCCCAATTTTAAAGTTTGTGTGTACATTAATATAACATGACAAAATATTTAATAATTTGGGGCTTAATTTTCCATGTTAATGGAAATTTTCTATATTGTGGAATTCAGTGAACTATCATTACAGACTTAAAACTAGAGAGAATAAATATATCAATGTCAATGTTTGTAAAAAAAATTCTCAACATTGTCATAAATAATGTGAAACACATAGAATCTTTATTCTGATTTATCATTTATTTCCAGATCTTAAAGTGAAGAATTAGGTTACTTTTGATGAGAATAATCTCTATCATTAAAACTATTTTAGACTAGTAATTCATGGTTATGCCTTATATTTTAAGTAAAATTTTGATTTAGTTGCCTTTGTAGAGGGTGGCTATAAATGTATTTGCAAAAAGTATGTTTTAAAAAACTTCATAATGAAAATATAATTATTTTCTGATGATAAAATTTTCACATTTGTAGCTGTGAAATAAAGTATACGTATTGTTTAATTATGAGGTAAGTCAAGAAATTGTATTTCTTTTTTTTTAGAAATATAAAAACATGGGTTCAGTTTGAAAAATCACTGAAATGTTTATTTTTATTTAATTATTAGTTTTCCCAAGTGCACTAGGCAGTGCAATGAAAAGATAAGCCATATTTTTCATACTTAAAAATATATATGTGCATGTGTATATCTGTATATTTTATATTTACATATATAACAAAACATTTGATGGTCCATTTCCAAGGCATGGCACATCCAAATACTGGCAACCAGCCTGTGGATGTGACAAATCACACAGCTCATGGATCTAGAAAATCATGATAAGTAAACAGGATGCAGAGGAGGTGTCAGCCCATAAGAGGAAACAAAGTGTCATTACAGGGAAATCAAAACTTAACTGGGGAAGGAAAGCAGTGTATAACCTTGTAAGAAGATAATGAAACTTAGCCAACATCCAGGAAGATTGTAAACCCATAGTACTCAACCAATGAGGAACTGGGGGAGGGACTTACGTGCCAGGAAATAAATTGCCTGCTGTAACTGCTTTGGGTGTGCCTGCCTACCAGAACCCGATCTTGCAAGATTGCCATTTCCACTGTTCTTTGTGTCTCTGAGTCCATTCTTTGGGTTTGGATGGGTGGATGTGTTTCTCAGACTTGGGGGCTTGTCCAGGATCTCTGTGCCTGCATGGAATGATTCTCTAGCTGAGAGAAGAGATACACCCCACCCAATTTTAGGCAGCCTGGTCTATCCTGGCATCTCAGCTACCCACAGAGGTCATAGACATACCTGAGACTGTTATTCAGGAGGCAACAGAGGTGACTGCAGAGAGAAAAAGCAGGCACTGTGGCAACCAAGCAACCTTGTGCCTGAGCCAAGGTAGGAAAATTGGACTGTAAGTACTGCCTTGGTAATTGGGGATTTTTGGAGGTCAAGTGTGTGTGACTGAGATGTATCCTAGATATGAAGTGAGTGCAGATACCCAATCCATGCTTCCATTATACCACAAGCGAAATGGCTGGAGACAGAGGAAGCGATTCTCGAGTGTGCAAGAAACATCCAGTGTTGGGGTATTCAGTACATAGGGAAGAACTCAGACACAGGGACTGACGAGAAATGGAAAACAGAAATGCTAGGGTTAGGAGACAAAGGAAAGAGGGAGCCAAAAAGACTCCCTCTGACATTGCACTGAATAGTCCTCTGGGGAGAATGCTACAGGTTTGGAGGGACATGCTCTAACCTGTAAACAAGGAACAGGGGAAGGCAAAAGATGGCGAAGCATTGTTGTTTTATCTGTCCCAAAGACCCCATTCATAAGCCTTTGGTCTTTTGGGCTAAGTTTGGCTCAGATAAGGATTGGGTATGCAAAGCTTTAATTCTGTATGTCAATGATATGTCCCTATCTTCAGAAGAAGAGATAGGTTATGCTCCCTGCTGGATCAAAGAATTGGCTCCCACGTTCTTCCTCAAAGAAGAAGAAAAGGAGCCTGGTAAAAATCCCTTGCCCAGTGAAAAGCCCTGGGACCCTCTATCATTCTTGCCTCCTCCATACAGCCACCAAAAGAGGACAGGAAGATCAAGGGGCAGCAAGAGGGTTAGAGGAAGAAAGACTTGGAGACTGTGGGGGAGCCAAATCAACTGCTCCTTTAGATCCTTATCCAAATTTAAGAAAATAATTAGAACAGTATAACAACAATATTGAGAACTATCATCCCTTCCAAACAGCAGACATCTAGCTTATTCCCTCTTAGAGAAGTTTCCATAGGATAGGGAGAGCTTGCCTTTGTAAATGCTCCTCTTACAAGTACTGAAGTTAGGAATTTGAAAAAGGAAATGAAACCACTCCTAGAAGATCCCCTTGGTTTAGCATATCAGCTGGACCAATTCCTAGGACTCAGTGTTTACACCTGGCCTGAAATGATTTCTATTATTAATATCCTGTTCACAGCAGAAGAAAGGGGAATAATTAGGAGAGCAGCCATGACCATCTGAGAGAGGCAACACCCTCCTTGGCAAGGAGTCTCACGAGCCAAATAAAATTTCTGAATGTTGACCCTAAATGGGATAATAATGATCCCAGGAAATTAATAATTAAATGGATCAAAAAGTCCACTCTTAGGACACAAGATGTCTTGAAGGCATTTGAGATTCAACAAGAAAAGGAAGAAATTCCCTCTGCATTCTTGCAAAGACACGGAAATCAAATGAGGAAACACTTAGGATTAGATCCAGAAGACCCAGTAGGGCAAGGCTTTTTGAAAGTTATCTTTGTAACTAAGAGCTGGCTCAACATTACTAAGAAACTACAAAAGATTGATGGGTGAAATGAGAAACCAATCGAAGAGTTACTGAGGGAAAGTTAGAAGTTTCTTGTAAGAAGAGAGGAAGAGAAGCAGAAACGAAAAGCAAAAATCATAGTTTCCACTGTAGAAGAGGTAGTCAGGAAAAGATTAGATCAAGATCCCTCCTGAAGGAGATGAGATTATAGTAAGTTGCAGCAAAAAGATAGGAGGGAGATACAGGGAAAAACTCCTAAGACTGTAAGTCAATGTTACAACTGTGGAAAACCAGGACATATTAAAGAGAATGCCCAGAGTAGAAAAAAGAGGGGAAGGTGATCCCCCTTATGACTTTTGATTAAGACTGTGGGGGTCAGAGGTTCCTTCTGAGTAGGTCCCACTAGGAACCCTTGATGCATTTGAAGGTCAGACCCAAAGGGGAAGAAATGATGTTTTTGGTTGACACTGGAGTGGCCTGCTCCTCCCTTATACACCAACCAAAGCGCACTGAACTCTCTAAGGAAAAGTTAACAGTAGCGGGGTAAAGAGGGAGGGATTTCTGGTTTCAATATTCAAGAAAATGTTAATTAGATTGGAACCAGAACCAATTGAGGGGTCACTCTTATATGTTCCTGAAGCAGGAACTAACCACCTTGGTCCAGACCTGATTGTGAGATTGGGTTTAGGAGGAACAAATAAAAGATGAGCCGCCTAATAAAGCAGCAGGAAAGAAAATTTGATTTCCTTGTGTGGGTTAGAAAAAGCAACCAGAAGGCTTAAATATCACACCCTTACAGATCGAACTAAACAACCAGGAGAAGCAGTTTGCAGAAAACAATATCCCACTGAAGAGAGGAGAAGTCACCAATCAGTAATAGAGGGATTGATTAAATATGGATACGTCATACCATACTCCAGTTCTCCCAGTCAAGAAGCCTGATGTTCATATCGATTGGTGCAAGACCTAAAGGCTATAAATCGAATCGTCCAAACCCACCATCCTGTGGTGCCTAACCCCTACATAGTAAGATATCCTATGAACATAAGTGGTTCAGTGTGGTGGATCTGAAAGACGCATTCTGTGTGTTCCCTCAACTTTAAAAGTAGGGACCTCTTTGTCTTTGAATGGGAAAATCCCATAACTGGGAGAAAACAGCAGCACTGCTGGACTGGGCTGCCACAGGGTTTCACAGAGGCCGCAAACTTCTTTGGTCAAGTCTTAGAAAAAGTCCTGGGGGAATTCCAACCCTCCAGGGAAAACCAGTTATTACAATATGTAGATGATCTTTGAATTTCCGGGGAGAAGAGGGCTGAGGTATTAGAAACACCACAGGCTTGCTTAATTTCCTAGTGGCGAGTGGATTGCAAGTCTCCAAGAACAAATTGAAATGTTTGGAAAAAGAAGTTAAATATTTAGGCTACCTGATAAGTGAAGGGATGTGGAGAATAAATCAAGAAAGAATATCTGGAATTGTGGGTCTGCCTTTTCCTAAGACAAAGAGATTCTGAAATTTTTTAGGATTAACTGGCTATTGTAGGTTATTAATTGACTGACTTGTATGATCAAAAGACAAGAATTCTATATCTCAGGTTACTAGAAGAGGAAACCAATCCCTTGCAATGGTACCCAGATAAAATTCAGGCAATGGAAGAGCTAAAGGAGGCCCTCGTTACAGCGCCAGTCCTAACCTTGGAGAAGCCATTCTACCTGTTTGTGACAGTAGACCAGGGTGTGGCCCTTGGGTTGCTCACCCAGATTTAGGGAGGAAAAGACAACTTGTTGCTTTTGTTTCTAAACTCCTCAATCCTGTCTCTTTAGGATGGCTTGAGTGTGTGCAGGCAGTGGCTGCTTCAGCTTTGCTGGTAGAAGAGAGTCCTGATAGTGAGCACTCTGCATCAGGTTATCAGCATACGAAATCAAAGGGCCAGTAGATGGTTAACAGAATCCCAAATTCTAAAATATGAAGCTATAGCATTAGAAAGAGACGATTTGGATTTGACAACAGATACTTGCCTAAATCCAGTCTGCTTTCTGTGGAAAGAAGAGAGACAAGAGGTATGAGATCATAACTGCCTAGACATTATAGAATACCAAACCAAAGTTAGATGAGACCTAAGCGAAGTCCCACTACATAATGGAATAGGCTGTTAGTTGATGGATCCCCCTGGGTGATAGAAGGCAAAAGACATAATGATTATGGGATCTTTGATGGAGACACTCTTATTGTGAAGGAGGTAGATTACCTAATGGCTGTTCAGCCAAAACCTGTAAATTATATGCTCTTAACCAGGCCCTAAATTGCCATGAAGGCCAGGAAGGCACTGTATATGCTAATTCCAAATATGCCTATGGGGTGGTACACATCTTTGAAAAAAAATCTAGACAGAGCAGAGCCTGATAAATAGCAGTGAAAAAGAGTTGGTACATGGGGAACTTGTCAAACAGATTTTAGAAAGCCTCCTGCCTCCAGCAGAGGTAGCCATAGATCATGTAAATGGCCATCAGGAAAGGAACCCTACGGAAGCTGTAGGAAACAGGCTTGCAGATGAAGCTGCTAAGCAAGCCTCCCTGAAGATAGAAATTACACTATTTAGCTCAACCCCATACATACCCAAGGTAGTATTAAGGCATCAGTTTACTAGAGAGGAGAAAGAAGAATTAGACCAGATAGGGACCACTCAAACTGAAGGTGGGAAGATGAGTACTTCCTGATGGGAGAGAAATAATATGTAAACCCAAGATGAGAGAACCGATGTCCATATTGCACCAGGGAAGTCATTGGGGTCCCCAGGCTATATATGATGCAATACTCAAAAATTATGGGTATATAGAAATTTATACCCTTCCTAACACGTATGTGGGGGTTGTATGACCTGTCAACGAATAAATAAAAAGGCAATTAGAAAACAGCTACAGGAGGAAGACCTCTTGGGTTAGACCATTTCAGAGCATTCAAGTAGATTTTAAAGAAATGTCCAGAATAGGGAGACTAAAATATTTACTGGTAATGGTAGACCAGACACCTCTCTAGCTGGGTAAAGGCCTTCCCTCCTAATACCCACCACCGGGAACATGGCCAAAATAATCTTAGAGCAGATTATCCCCAGATTTGGCCTGGTAGAAAATATTGAGTGAGACAATGGTAGCCCCTTTACCTCAAGGGTGCTAAAAGGAATTATGGAAGGTTTACACAATAAGTAGGATTATCACACCCTTTACCTCCTTTCCTCTGGAAAGGCAGAAAGAATGAATCAAACTCTTAAAAGCATATTACTAAACTAATCTTAAAAACTAAAAAGGCTTGGACCAAATGTCTTCCAATAGCACTCCTTAGGATTAGGACAGCCCCAAGTAAAGGCTTGGGACTGTCCTCTTATGAGTTATTATATGGACTCTTGTATTTGGACAGAGCTACAGATCTTCCTACTATGGAAACCAAGAACCAGTTCTTAAGAAATTATGTACTGGCCATATCCTCCACCCTGTCATCCCTTGGGTTAAAGGGATTTCTGACTGAAACTCTGCCTCTTGAGTTTGCAGTTCATGACTTCCAGCCTGGTGACTTGGTACTGATTAAGACTTGGAAAGAAGATAAGCTCCACCCAAGCTGGGCAGGTCCCTATCAAGTGTTCCTGACACTGAGACAGCCCCATGAACAGCTGAACAGGGTTAGACTCACTATACTTGAGTCAAGGGACTTATAAAAAAGATCCTGGAAGGGAGCGGGAAAAGACCATGAAAGTGCTTGGGTCACCTAAGGAACTTTTAAAGCTAACTCTGAGAAAAACCTAAAAGGAAAACTTGGGCTGGCCTCATCTCTGGAAGTTAATATTGCTGGGATGGGTTACTCTACAAAGAGCAGAAGGTCAGAATGGAAATTGGCAGGGGAATCCTCCCTATCCAATCCGGTCGGTGATTAACGTAACTAAGAAAGTAGTATCCCACACTAAAATGTGATGCTAGCCAGGTTTTGCCTTGTGGGAATTTAGAAAATCAGAGACAGCTCTTGCAGACAGAGTAGGGCATCACCCTGGTCCAGCTGGGATAATGTATGATGGATATCTAATTCCACGGCTGGAAAGTAAACATGGGATGGGTAACTCCAAGCTGGAGACCCTTGAAGAATAAACTATATGTGTCCAAGGGCTCCCCGCCAAATAACTGCGGGAATTTAGAATGCAATCCTATACTCATCACTACTGCTGGTCCAGCCATTCTAGACCAGGAACCAAAAGCAGCATCTTAAATATATGGGTTAGGAGAAGATAGCACAGGGAAAGCCTCCCTAGGGTGATTTGTTCTCAAATTGATCATGAACTCAACCTCCTATTTGCCTGAGATTACTCCAACCCCAGACCCCAGTAAACATTGTAGTGCACCAAATAATGACTTTAAAAGAGTAGAAATAATTGCAGTAGAATATTTAAGGCAAATCTTAGAAATTGAGACGGGGTACAGAGATGTGAATGCCTGGGTCGTGGGTCAAATTTTCAGTATAAGCCATTAACAAGAGTAACTGCTATGCTTGTGCTGTGGGACGACCTTAGGCACAGGTGGCTCAGTTTCCCTAGGATGGGATTCTGATCCTGAAGGACTGTGTTGCATGTTGGCTCTATACCAAAACAAGGATGCGAGGGGAAATGAGACTTGTAAGAGTCTGTCATTTCTCTTTCTGCATTGCAGAAGTCAAATCCCAGAGCAATCCCCTAGTTTTTTATAGGAAATAGGAATCATTCTTCTTGCCTCTGTAGGTAGGAGGTAGAGTTCAATAAACCTGTGGGAGAACTCTCAACTTGTACCCACATCATAAATGTCACTGATGAATCAGGCAATGGCAATTACTCATCTCTACCCTGGGCTGGTGGTATCGTGGGAAGAGGAACCTCTTCAACCTGTTACCATCCAATTGTACTAGGACTTGGGCTTTAGTTCAATTGACCATTTCCTTCTGATATTCCATAAGATACCTGAAAATACACATGACCATGGAAACTGGAGAGATTTCACTAATTCTTTTGATCCCAGTACATATGTTGACTTGAATGGAGTCACTAGGGGGGTGCAAAATAAATTCAAGGCCAGAAACCAAATAGCACTCTTCTTGAGTCAGCACTCTTCTTGTGGCCAACTATTAATAAAAATGTGGAGTGGATTAATTACATCTACTATAATCAACAGAAATTAATCAGTTATACTTGGGACACCTTCAAAGAGGTGGCTAGCCAGTTAGAAACCTCCAGCCAAATCGCCTGGGAAAACAGGCTTGCACTAAACATGAACTAGCAGAAAAAGGGGGCATATGTGTTATGCTGGGTGAGAAGTGCACTTTCATTCCAGACAATACTGCCCCAGATGGACATATCAGAAAAGTTTTACAAGGATTTACAACTCTAGCCAATGAACCGGCAGAAAATGCTAGACTTGATGATCCATTTACCAGTTGGCTAGAAGTTGGTTTGGGAAATGGAAAGGCATGGTAGCTTCAATCCTTACATCTCTCATAATTGTAGTAGGGGTCTTAACAGCAGTGGCATGTTGTATTATCCCTTGTATAAGGGGACTAGCACAAAGGTTAACTGAAACAGCTATTAACAAGCAAATGCCCATGACTTACCAGCAAAGTAATATACTGCTGTTAGACACCAAATCAGACTATGAAGAATTTAGTAAACTAGTCCTAAAATGATTTGAGGACCAAAAGGCACAATGAGTAAAGTGAAAATGAGACCAAAATATTTTTTACAAAAGTTGGGAGGGAATTTGTAAGAAAATATTTAATGGTCCATTTTCAAGGCATCTAAGTACTGGCAACCAGCCTGCAGATGTGACAAACTGCCTGGCTCATGCACCTAGAAAAGGCAAAGAGGTAGGTAGATATATACAAATATATATAGTAAAGATTTACTTATGATTAACAATATCTAAACCAGGGATTCCTGAGGTGAATTATTGTAACACAAAATCATGAAAAATCCTAGAGTTAACCACTTATGTTTTAATAATTTCAAGAGTTCTGCACAGATCATCATAGGTATGAAATGAACTGTTTTCCCATCATCCAATGATAAGGCAAATACAGGAAATAAAATGTGAAAATGTGTGTTTTACTACGATATTCTCATTCATGTCAAACAGTTACCACCTCAAACTTTTCACTCTCAACCATAGAAAATCCTTTCTAAATCACAAAAATGGCTCTTAGTATCCCTGCTATGGGACTGGCTTTCAGTATCATGCTCAAAGGTTTTCAGTAGATGCACTAAGCTTCCTAGTCACACACCCTACTCTCCAGAAATACAACATGCTCTCGTCTGGTTTGGACAAGATGCTTCTAAGCTGTACTGTAGCACTGACTTTCTAAGGGTGTCTGGTATAGTCAACATACTCATTGTGGTTTTTATCAGTTTTCCTTGTTCTTATAATACATATGTCTTCTTTAAGACCTATATGCTTTTCCAAAGCGAATCTGGGATTTTTTTATATCACCCAAGTTTGTTTTATTACAGAATTACAAAATTGGAAATAAAAATTCTTCATTTTCTGACTTATAATTACTGCTATCTTTCAAGCCCCATTTTTTTTTTTTTTTTTTTTTTTGGTCTGGAAGTATTAAATGGCCTCTGCCCCTAATTTCATCATACTGTCACTTAATTGATTTTTTTTCGAAAACACAAGCCTCATCATATTACTCTTCTTAAAATCCTGCAATGGTTCCATTGCCAAAAAGCTAATATCCACATTTTTCAGAATAATTTAATCTCGGTCCATAATCAAGTACAAATCTTCCTGCACCTTTCTTTCCAATTATTTCCTGACTACACTCTTTACATTTGTTCATGCTCTTCCCTCTGAGCAGAATGCCTGTTTTGTTCCTCTTATTTCTCTTTTGAGCTTTTGCTCAAGTATTACATCTACAAAATATTTCTGTGATCCTCCTAAGAAAGAGATATTCTTCTTTTCTTTTTCTAAAACCTCAAGTTTATAACATTCACATAGCTACCACTATGGTGTGTTTATATTTTTATTTGTCAAACTTTAATATTATTTATTTTTACCTCTTTTATAGATTCAACGTCTCTTTAGTGAAAGGTTCTATTCACCTTTTGTATTATAAAACAGTACATGTACATGACTGAAACAGTACAGGACTGAACCATACTAGGCTCTCAACTAACAGCTATTTAAAATAAGAATAAAGAGAAATGCTCACCCCAAAAAACTAAAATAGGAGGTGTATTAGGGCTCTCTAGAGGGAGAGAACTAATAGGATATACAGCTATATATCCTGTTTATATATACATATCAAGGGGAGTTTCTTAAGTATTAACTCACAGGATCACAAGGTCTCACGATAGGCTGTCTGCAAGCTGACAAGCAAGGAAACTAGTCTGAGTCTCAAAGCTGAAGAACTTGAAGACTGATATTTAAGAGCAGGAAGCATCCAGCACAGGAGAAAGATGCAGTCTGGGAGGCTAGGCCAGTCTAGTCTTTTCTAATTTTTCTGCCTGCTTTATATTCTAGCCACACTGGCAGTTGATTAGATGGTGCCCATCCAGATTAAGGGTGGGTCTGCCTTTCCCCACCCACTGACTCAAATGTTACTCTCCTTTGGCAATGCCCTCACAGACACACCCAGAATCAATACTTTGCTTCCTTCAATCCAATCAAGTTGACACTTAGTATTAACCATCACAGGAGGTAAATTAAAAAATACAGATTCTGCAAATAAAATTTAATTTTATACATTTATATAAATTTATACATGTATTCATATAGTTACATGAAAACCAGAGATGGTAAAACTCATCAAATGTTTCTAAGTGTGTATAAAGTGCAGATACCTAGGCACCATAGATTTAAGAAACCAAAATTTCTGATCCTTAGGCCTCTGAGGTCTACAATTTTTGCTAACTCACAACTTGATTCTCATGAATACTAAAGTATGAGGGTACATTTTTGTAAAATATTTATTATAACAAAAATTGGATTTTTTTCTGCTGATTTTAGAAAACGTTGGTTGAGATTATAGACTGATATATGAGGCAAAGACACATTTTTGTTTTCATGGTGAGCAGAGTTTAATTATATTTTTCAGCAGCCAGAATTCCTTAGTTGTTTCAACATTGAAACTGTTCAAGTGAGATGCCCCTTCCTACATTACATCCCTGCTAGCAGAATTTATTAAAGGGACACAAAGATTCATGTAATATATTTATTTTGCTCAATATAATATATATAATGGATATATAAATCTATATATGTATCACACACAGAAACACACTTAATTTAACTCTCATAAATTACAGTAATCAGAAGATAAGTGATGAACCTAAAATATTTCTGAAACTTGCATATAGTATATGAAATATATAGTACACTCCAGCAATACTTACTATAATGTTTAAATCTGATCTATATTTTTAAATATAGTTATTGTGTAATTGATGTAAGGAGATAAATACATGTGCATTGTTTAATTTCACATATTTAGCCTTCTCCTTTCAGGAACATATATAGTTTGCAAACGGCTTTTTATTTCTGTATAAACACAAATACACACAAATTCCTTGCCTTAAATGCCATATGTTCTCTTTTAAAATCTTTTGTCTTCCAGATTGTATAGACTTTTACTATAGATTTGGCTTATCTAACTCATTTTCAGAATGAAATGAGATTTCTGATTAACTAGATTCATTCTTAAATGTATAGATTAAGTGTCCCTTAATGTGTCTGCTCACATCTGGTATTCCAGATGTTTGCTATAATAATCATATAAAAGTCAACACAGCATTTCAAGGGCCATGAAAATCACTAAAGAATAAATAAAAGCAGAATTGTGGCCCTTTCTGCATATTATTTCACAAATATTGGGCATTGTGTACTGTAACTATTCAAATACAACTTATCAAAACACCAAAACCTAAGCGGTCCTAAGCCAGCCTTAAATAAATTGGAGTCCTAAATAGCATGAAATATATTTCCCATTTGCAGTTTCTCCTAAGTTAAGAAATTTTGCTTTCAAAATACCTTAAAAGGGAATCTTGAAATATTTTATTTTGATTTTTTTTTTTAAATCAGAACAGGAGTTTGATGAGCTGTGGTACAGTTCAAGCCAGAGAACCACGACCAGGTTAGACAGCCACAGAGAAGATGAATGTAAGAGAAGGTCCAAGTTGCAGGTATTAGGAGAATGGGGAATGACGATAGTGCCATTTCAGGGGTGACTGGTATCAGACACTAGGTTGGGACACTGATGCAGTGGGGCATCATATATGTTTCTGGGTGAGTTACAGTGAGATGCTGTATCAGTCAGGGTTCTCTAAAGGGGCAGAACTAATAGGATCGATATTTATATAAAGGAGAGTTTATTAAGGAGTATTGACTCACATGATCTCAAGGTGAGGTCCCACAATAGGTCGTCTGCAAGCTGAGGAACAAGGAAGCCAGTTGGAGTCCCAAAAACTCAAATGTCAGGAAGCCAGCAATGAAGTCTTCAGTCTGTGTTTGAAGGCCCGAGTGTCAAAGCTGAACAACTTGGAGTCTGATGTTCAAGGGCAGGAAGCATCCAGTACAGAAAGATGTAGGCTGGAGACTAAGCCAGTCCAGTGTTTTCACATTCTTCTGCCTGCTTTTATTCTGCCTGTGCTGGCAACTAAATAGATGGTGCCCATCCAGATTGAGGATGGGTCTGCCTTTCCCAGTCCACTAACTCAGATGTTAATCTCTTTTGGCAACACCCTTACAGACACACCCAGGAACAATACTTTGCATCCTTCAATCAAGTAGATACTCAATATTAACCATCATAGATGCTTTAGTATGTGAATGCGATAGAAGGATTTTCAGTGCATCCTCCTATTATAGAAAACCAGGCAAAGAATTTTTTTTCAATTCACTTGAATTAAAAACTGAAATTCTCAATATAAATGCTAGCAAGAACTTCTGACTTCATGGCTCTATACTGGGAGATCCAAACGAAATCCATTAGATAATTTTATATTTATTCTTCATTCAATAATGGTCCTTTGCACGAAGCCAAACTAGGGAGTATATATGAAAATGTAATTCAATTATTTTAATTGTATTCGAACATACTGAAATGATGGTCAGAAATAATAAAGATAAAATGAATAATTAATAATGAAGACTTCAGTGATGATTAGAATAAATTCAGGGAGGTAACTACAGGATGAGGAAAACACAACCTCACACAAATATCAATGAAAATAATTATATCTCAATACGAACTGGTATTCATTTGATGCCTCAAAATCTAAGAACATTAAAATATCTATTAAAAGGATTATGGTTTTTAAGTGGAGCAAGTTCCCACCATGTTATACATATCTTTTGTTCAATTCTGGACATCTGTGTTACAAAGGACATTGGCAAAAAAATTTATTTCAAAGAGAGCAACCAGTACTAATCAGTTTAATACCTATCATCATGCTGATTATCTGTCAATCAGTTTGCTAGGTATTAGAGAGGGCTTAGAAATCATGTTATAGAAAATAATGTTTGTAGGAGTGATATTGCACTTGCCTGAAAAAGAAAAGTTTTAGATGGAATGAAGTTGGAAGGAACACTTTACATTGCATCCCTTTTGATTGTATAAAAGAGTGAGTGCCCAGGAAGTGACACCCTATGTAATAACAACATAGAAAATAAACTAAATAGACTATCCTGGGAGGCAACAATTTTCCTATTAATGTACATGTTCAGGCAGAGGATTGGTGACATGTTTTGGCACCCTGAACCAAAGATGGAGTTCCAGCTTGTATTTGATGAAAACCTTGCAGTTCAAAATTTTGTTTCCTTCCAGCTGTTTCACAAAATATGCAGAAATAAAATCAAAGAATCCTGGCTTTTTTTCTCCCCAATATACTCCCAGGTGATATTCACTAGTCTGCTTCATTTCCTTCAGCAGTAGATAATGCATTATGGCCACTTTACATCAGAAAATAATGGGCTGTGAGATGTTGCTCCAACTATGTGCACTGTGTTTTGGGAATGTTAATATAACTCGCCTCTTCCAGAAGGATGGAAAATCATATTCCTGGTGTGAAGGATCATGAGGAACTTGAAGAAGGGGTTAAAACCTAACTTTGAAAAATGAAACATCTATTTACTATTTGAAAACAATTACAGTTATGTAATTTCTGATGTCCTTGGACATAATAACTATAACTATTTTCTTTTAAATTTTATATTGGAAGACAATTACTTTTTAAATCTCTTCTGTGTTGAAAGGATAATTTGGGTTGAGAATTTAATAAAATATAACCCGCTTTCTTCTTATTTAGCTTGACAACAATGCAATATATGAACCCATAATCTGAGTATAACATGCTTGTTTGTTTTTTAATAATATGAGGGTTTAATGTATCCTAGATAAGATTCATAATTTTTCTCATTTTAGTAGGTTTCAACTGCACAATATAAAAGTACTTTGATCAGTATTGAGAAAAATCTCCATTTTCAACTAGTGAACATACCAAGTGAATTAATCATTGTTTATAATCCCCAGTAGATGCAAGGTAATATAGCACTTCATAATAAATTTAAGATAGTTCTTGACAAAAGTAGCTTAGTATCTTCCCGAGAGATAGAGGCTATCTCCACAAAACCATGTTCACCTTACAGTATCCTTGAGAGTGATCAAGGTAAAGTAACCTTTCACTAACTAACCTTCATATGCTTACAAAAGGCATCTTTTAAGAAAAATCTGGATAACCAAAATACTTTTGATCATGAAACATTTCAACTGTACTTGAACAACACATATTCTTTATACACCAGTTTTCTCTATAAGTCTATGTTTTATATGACAGTTTAGGCAACCTATAATGTCTTTGAGCAAGAAAGATATCCATGCTAGCACTAGTAACTATTTCATTTACAGTAGGCTGATATCAAATTATATGAGGGGCATGAATAAAAGCTCTCTGAGGCCTCCCCTGAAGCCAAGCAGATAGATGCTGGCCTCATGCTTATACAGCCTTCAGAACCATGAGCCAATTAAGCCTCTTTTCTTTGCAAATTAAAACATATATGTACACGCTAATTCAATATGGCTGGGAAAGAATTCCAAGCAGTTCAAACCTGAAGACATTAGTAACCAAATATTGAAGAAATGCTTAGGCAGACAGGCAGTCTGGAAGCCTGTATCTCTACCCACTAGGTAACACTTAGTGTCCAACCTGTTTTTGTAAACAGGAATGATATATTTTTAAGTGACACATTGCTTACCCGAGAGAGAACTTCTAAAGTAGTTCTTTCTTTATTCCTATATAACTCCACAAAAGGTCATCGGCCTTTTGGGTAAATGGCTGTAAAATGGGAAACTATAGAATTTCAAGCTTAAAAAGAAATAACGATGGTCAATCTGTTATCAGTTCAAGTTTTTATATATTTGATATTTAAAATTATTGTCAAAAAGTATTTTACAAAATGAAGACTAAAATTGACTAATTCGTTTTACCCTAGAAATTATTCATTGTAAAATGGGTAAAAATATGAAAAAAATATAAACTCTTAGGAATCAGCTAAATTTGGCTGCACAGGAGATGTAGTCTTCATTAATAATTTTTATATTCTAAATGCAATATATATTTTGGAAAATAATTCATACCAAGTAAACTTACATCCCCAAGTCATATTGTGAATTCTCCCATTGTTCATATGAGCATAATTTATTAGTATACAAATGAACATTGAAATACACAAGCTTTCTAGTTAATATAATTATATCATTTGCCAAAACTTGCTTAAGTGAAACAAGACTGAAAAGAAAATACAGAAATATGTCCATGATTTAAATGTAATAGAAAGCACATTAGACCTCTGTTAAAGATCTGAGTTTCAATCAGGCAAATAAGTTAAATTTTTATGTTAGAATCTTCATCTGTAAAATATAGAACATAATATCTACCATACACAACTCACAGTGCTATGGGATGTTTAAAGATGACCATAAAATAAAATTGTTACAAACTATGAGAAGGCATACAATTAAGTAATAAGTAAATTAAGAGAAATTAAAAAGGTTTGCTTGAAAGCTGCAGCTTTATGGGTATCTTAATACTATTTGAATGGTATGTACATCTTAAAGGGGGCAGGTTTATTTTTTTCTCTTGGATTGATATATAACAATTTACATATTTATGGAGCACATGTATTTGTTACACACATAGAATGTGTGTGATCAAGTCAGGGTGTTTGGAATATCTTGAGGGTTTATCATTTGTATATGTTGGAATCATTTCAAGTCCTCTATTCTGGTTACTTTCACACATACACATTATTGTCAGTATAGTCACCTTAGTCTGCTATTAAATATTAGAATTTAATTATTCTACCTAACTGTATGTTTGTACCTATAACAAACTGGTGTCTTGCACTCTCAGCAGCCCATAGTGATTGGCTGTGAGCAAGTGATCTAAAATTAAAGACTCTTAGTCACTTGCCTAAGGCTTTAAATCTAGACCAAGTGGCTCCAAAGAGAAGGGAGTGATCTCAGTTTGTTTTCCTAGCTTTAATGTCTGGAGGCTGTGGTGGGGACTCTGGTGCCAGAGCAGAGGCCAGGGTGGGAGGCACACCAATGATGCAGGCAAGCAATGTCATCCCTGTGGTATGACCCTGACTCTGGTGTGTCCTGGTTTCTGTCCACCATCTGAGTCAGGTTCTCCATCCGTCTGTGGTTTCTGAGAACTGTCTAACATCCTTCCAAACTGCATTTATTTGTTGCCTAAGAGATTCAGAGTGGTTTTTTGCTGTTGGATGTAAAAACAAACAAAGAAACAAACAAAAAACCTGATGGTATGATATAAATGAATTCATCAGTGGTTTGTTTTGATATGTAACATGGCTACAGTAATATCACTGATATTCTCTTTTTATGATTAACCATATGGCTGTTGATTTGATGAGTTCCTCTTTGTTCCTAGAAAATCCCCCGTTCCTTTTATCTCTCTGATCTTTTAGATATGTTAACACTATCTTGTGGTAGTGTGAGATGTCTTCTGGGATGCCTTACCTGAAACAACCTTATTCATTACACACTCCATCATTCCTTTTATAGCTCAGATCTCTGTCAGAAACTAAATTATATTATAATAATCATTGCCCTAAAAAGAGCCAGTTAGAAGGGATATCTACCAAAATAAGAGGGCTAATACACTAGTAATGTAGTAATGTATACATTAGTGTCTACAGTTGATCTACTTTTCACTAAAATACAGTGTTTTATGTCCTTCATTCTATGTAACGGAATTGATGGTGTATTTCTCAGAACTGATTTATTTGGCTTAGTTTATGTGAATTTATTCATTTTGGAACATTTGGCAGAATAGTTGGTATCGAAATAATGCTGTATACAGAGCACATAAACACATTATTGAATGAAGAATGAACTGAATGATCATAAGTTCTCAAAGATGATGCTCACAGCAAGAGAGTTAAATTACATAAAAATCAAGTCACTACTCTGAAATACACAGTGCAATAAACGCCAGTGAGAAAAAATGCAAGATGAACTCAATTTCTCAGCCATTGTCATGAGTCTAGATGCACATCCTGCTGTTATGTGAACAATTACCCTGCCTGGAGGGAACTGAATGAATGCTGGCACCTATTGGTAGATGGAATAAAAGACCTAAGCTCATTCTCCTATCATGAGGCTCACATGCCATATGCTACAAACTAATTCGTTAAATCGACATAATGAGGAAGATAATGCATTTTACCACTGCTTGCTTACATTGCAAAAACTGTAACTCCATTATATAAATTGCCTGTAATTCATTGAATTTCTTTGTTCTTGCAAGTCTTAAATATTTAGAAAGACACAAGTCATGTAGAAAATATTCCAGTGGATTTGTTTGTTAAAGATATAAGGAAAATTAAATTTTGGCCTAAATATTATATTCTCCATATTCTCTTGATTCTTCCAAATTATATGCCATACATTTGTCATTGAGTGCTATATAATCTAATAATCTTTTTAATAAAATAAAATGGTTCACAGAAAATAAGCAGGCATGATATCGATAAGCTTATTTTTATTAGATGGATTATTCTTATAAATATGTTTTATTGTATAACATTGACTTCTCTGTTAACTGGTTTTACTCTGTTCCCTGTATAATTGAAATGTACAATATTTGGCAAAGTTTAGAGTTTGAGTCAAGGGGTCAGTGAATGCTTGACAATCAATTGACAATTGATACATAGAATGCTTAGAAAAAAGTCTGCAGAACCAAATATCTTTAGATATGATATTTTAAAAGGGCAGGTATGAGGATGCAGGTAGAGAATAAACAATTGTCTTCAATGAAGGGGCTGTAAATTTAGTCTTTCTTTCCAATTACTCCCAGCAAAATTTCCATGGGCATCTCTGAACAGAAAAATGGGCAGGTCAAGGTGAGACCACCAGGAGTGAAAAAGGTGATATGCAAGTGATGATTATATCCCTAGACTGCTCATCAAATCAGCCAGTCAGTAACATATTCTGCATTTGGCCATGCACTGGGGAATATAAAAAAAAAAAATAGGACACAGCCTTTCTTCTCAAAGACGTTAAAATTCAAGTCAGATGCCAAGACATACAGCAATAAAGCATAAACAATAATAATTTAAGAGAAAAATAGGATGTAATGCAAATGGAATGGATGAAATTACTGTAAAACTCCTAAAAAGTTTGAAGGCTTCCTGCAGAAGATTGAAGTTGATCAGGCTGATAAAGGATGTTAAGAATGCAGAAAAAGAAAAGGTGTCAGAGAAGACCATGGAAAAACAGGCCGGAATAAGCAAAACTGTTACCTTAGCAATGAGTATGCCTTGTTTTTAGAAAAAAAGGAGAAATACGGCCTGATGAAATGTCATGGAATGATTTGACAAATGTTTGGCTAGGAAGGAGCAGATAGCTCATGGAAAATATTGAAAAAGTTCAGATGTTTGGACTTGATCTGTTAGATAATAAGGAAATACTGAAGGAAATACAATTTCATGCAGAGCTAATACATATTAATGTAATTCCCAGCTACTGCCCTGCCATTGTGCAGGATGTTATCTCGCTAAAATAATTTCCCATGCTTTATAGTTCTGAAGGAAGAGGAAGTCTTTCAGAGTTATATTATCTAGGATTACCTACATGTTATTAATATTATACTTTGTTACGATATTCTAGGTGTATCAACTAGTATCAATTTGTTATTTCTTTATTGTGAAATGCTTTCTGCTTTTCTTAAAGGTTTATTTTTAAACATCAAAAAAGAAAAATAAAATATGGAATTTCTGCTTACAATGGCTTTGTAAATTGACACTTTGAAATTTTTATTTCTCTTACACCCTGCCTCCTAAATAAAAATGTGTGACAATGGTAGATAAAATATATAAGGAGATATTTTTAAAACACAACACAATAAGCATTTCCAGGTATGAGAAATAGAATATAAATGTAAAGCAATGGGAAGAAGGTAAGTCACATGCTTTCTGGGTTTCAGCTTTCAATGCAGGCTGAGAAGTCTTAAGTTCACTTTGTCTAAGAAGGATAAAAAGTGTACTGTGTAAGATGGGAGAGACCAGAGATAGGCTCACCTCCTAAAACCAGGGCTAATGAGGATTTCCACTGATAGTAAAAAGAGGATAAATAGATGATAGATAGATAGATAGATAGATAGATAGATAGATAGATAGATGATAGATAGATAGATAGATAGATAGATGATACAAAATGTATATCAGTTAACATAAAATAAGTCCCAAAGTTGCAGCTTATTTGAAATTAAGGTTCTGGGGAGTATATAGGTAAAGTCTCAATTTAAGACCAGGGACTAAAACAGTCCACCTGTGATCTGAGATCTGGATTTGCAATATCCCCAGTGTGCCTTAGTCCATTCAGGCTGTCATAAATAAAATAGGTAGCTTATAAACAATATCAACTTACTTCTCAGAGTTTTGGTAGCTTATAAACAACACAAACTTATTTCTGTTCATGTTTTGGTAGCTTATAAACAGCATAAACTTATTTTTGGAGGTTGGGAAGTTCAAGATCAAGGCAAATTTAGTGTCTGATAAAGGCCTGCGTTTGGATTGTAGACAGTCTTTTTCTCACTCTAAACTTACATGGCAAGATAGGTGCCAGAGCGCTCAAGGATTTCTTTTATCAGGTACTAATTCCATTCACAAGGAATCCACCCTTATGACCTAATTACTTCCCAAGGGCCCACCTCCTAATACCATCACCTTAAGGGTTAGGATTTTAACTGATGGATTTTGTGGGGGATGTAAACATTCAGACCATACTACCATTCTATCACAGTAGAAGGGAGTTCTAAGCTGATAATGTGAGAATTGATTCTAGATTGGGGGTTTCATGAGTTAGGTGAAGGCAATTTCAGCAAGCAAAAAGATTAGAGAATAAAAATGTATTTCAAATGAATTTCCTCAACTGAAATAAGAGTAATGTGATAATATGCATAAGACATAAAAATTATCTTTAATATTTTTAATATCATGGGCATAAATGAAATAACACTCGAAAATTTATTTCTGTAAAAACTACACAGAAATGAGATAACGGCAGATGGCTATGAAAAAGTCTATTAGAAATATTTGAGACAGTGTGATAATTCCCAAAGGATCTAGAAATAAAAATACCATTTGACCCAGCAATCCCATTACTGTATATATACCCAAAGGATTATAAATCATTCTATTATAATGACACATGCACATGTATGTTTATTGTGGCACTGTTTACAATAGCAAAGACTTGGAGCCAACCCATATTCCTGTCAGTGATAGACTGGATAAAGAAAATATGGCTCGTATAGACCATGGAATACTATGCAGCCATAAAAAAGGATGAGTTCATGTCCTTTGAAAGGACATGGATGAAGCTGGAAAGCATCATTCACAGCAAACTGACACAAGAACAGAAAACCAAATGCCAAACACCACGTTCTCACTCATAAGTGGGTGTTGAACAATGAGAACATGCAGACACAGAAAGGGGAACATCACACACTGGGGCCTGTGGGGTGAGGGACTGGGGAGGGGAAATACCTAATGTAGAAGATGGGGTAATGGATGTAGCAAACCACCACCAGGGCACGTGTATACCTATGTAACAAACCTGCATGATCTACACATGTACCCCAGAACTTAAAGTATGATAAATAAATTTTATATAAAGAAATATTTGAAAAATATTAATATTGAGAACAAAATTCAAGTTAAACTCTAGAATATTTAGCACTATCGTCCATCATGTTAATTGGACCTAATGGTAGAGACAAATACACTAGTGGCTTTAAAAAGATGCACATGTGCCAGAAGATGAGAGTTAAAGTCTTCAAAAACAGAAGCCTCAGGGAAGTGTTTAGTGTTTAAATAGGCTTTGGCATGCCAGGATATCATTTTAAGTCAGTGGTTCAAAAGCTTATGTGTTCATTAGAATCATCCTCAGATGAACAGATCTAAGTTGAAACTCAAGAATTTGTATTTCTAAAAAAATCCCAAATAATGTAAAGCTATTCCATCTGCATCAGAAATCAAGTCAAAAAGCAGCTCCCTGTAATGTATTTAGCACTAGCTGAGGCTGGGTGTCTGACTGTGTGACATCAATAAGAGGATATTATTACAAAGACACTTAAGGTCAGAAGGATACAACAATAATTCAGGATGCGATAGACATGACACACTTGCAAATAGCCCAGAAGATTCAGAGAACATAAGGTACATGAACAAGTAATCAAGGCTTAAATTTCATCTACTTTGTTTCACTTCTGTCTTGTCCTCAATTTTACAACTAAGACCTTCTGGAGGGTTCCCTAAGACTCACTGACAAAGGTGGATACAAATTCAGCTCAAATTTATGGACTAATAAGTTGTTATTAGAGGAAAATGGACTGCTTTTAAACTACAGTCTTTTTCCGGGCTGGCCCTGTATAAAGCAGCAGGAGGAAACACTCTCCCAATGGGAAGAGCTCAATGCAGTGCACTTAGTTATTTACTTTGTAAATATGAGGATGCCTGTAAGTACAGATTTACATCAACTCCTAGGCAGGCATGAATGGCCTATTTGCTCCAGATATATAAAGACAAAGATAGGAAAATTAGAGTCAAATAGTTTAGCAGAGTCAAGTAGATAGACCTGAGATTGGGTGCAAAATACACACATATTTGTGTCTCATATTGATATTCACCAGAGAACAATGTTGGAGACTGTTAACAACAATGCAGACATGCTTATCTTCCTAGCACATGTCCACCAGCCTCTCTTCTCATCAGCTCCTGTGCTTCTACCATGGGTCCAAGAAGAGAGTGTACATGGTAGCAGGGCTATAAACTATGTATGGGCTCAAGAAATTGTTTCCCTTCACCACCCATAAACCTGCCTACAGAAGAGAACAACTCTGAATCCTTTATCTTGGCACTATTCCTCAAAAAGACCTCTTGGTGTCAAGTTGAATATATTGGACCCTTTCCATCCTGAAAGGTGCAGCAATTTATTCTTGCTGGAATTGGCACATACCTCAGATAAGAGTTTATCTTCTTTGCCTGCTGTAGTGCCTCTGCAAGCATTACCGTCTTAGGACAAAGAGAATTCCTGATTTAGTGGCATAGGGTTCTATAGTTCATTACATTATAACAGTTTGTAATTGATCATTACATCATAATTGATCAATTTTGTGGCAAAAGAGGTGTGACAATGAGCTCCTAATCATAGAATTCACATGTTTTACAAATATTGCATCACAAACACACAACTTTCGTCATAGAATGATGGAATGGATATTACTGTCACCACTAAGAAACATCAGAGATTAATACATATGGAAAGTTTGAAGTTCTATTTTCCAGTATACACATTGAAGCAATAGGTTATATACAGTGATAGATTCTCAGCAGCTAGAATGCTCAGGTCTGGGAGCCATGTTGTGGAAATAAGATTGGTCTCTCTAATCATTCCTCCCAGAGACCTCTTTGGAAAACAAAAAGGCAAGAATTGTGAACTAGATTTTTAAGAATAAATGTAAGAAGACTCACTCTACCAAATATTAAAGCAGTGTACTACCCTTCAAGGACTAAGAAGGTAGCATATTTACATAGCAAAACATTTCGTGACAAATGTGGGTTTATAAAGCAGTAAAGAATAAACTCTTTATGTAGTGGGGCTAGGATGATTGGTTGTTTGTATGAAAAGTATAAAATTTGATTCTTTTCACACATTAAACCACAAAAATTCATTCCAGATAGAATATAATGTAAATGTAAAAAGCAAAATGCTAAAACTGTAATATATATATATACACATATATATGAAGATATGACTCAGAATAGTCAATGACAAAGAAGATACAAAACATACAGAAAAATACTAATAAATATAATTATAATTAATTTAAACTTTGCCTAACTAGAGACATGATAAATGAAGTGAAAGACCAATCATAATCTGAAAGAAGATATTTACTGCTGGGTATATATAAAACCCAGCAATAAATTATTTAAGAATATCTCCAATAATAATAAACCCTTAATGAAATGACAACCGAATGAGAAAATTTACAATAAAAATGATTAACACAGAGGAGATCTGAATGAGCAGTGAGCACAGAAAATCTGTTTAACGTAGCTAGTAATCACAAAAATGAAAATTAAAACACAGTTAGATGCCATTCTCACTATCGAATGGGCAAGAACTTTAAAATGTCTGAAAGTGCCAAGAACCAGTAAAGATGTGGAAAAATAAAACTTAGAATTATCTCATGCTCCTGATGGAAGAATAAAATAGCAGCATTTTATGAGCAATTTTGCAATATCTAAAAAAGCTGAAGACGCACTCTACCATTAAAATGGATCTGGCCGCCACCCCTGTCTTCCACCTGTGCCCTCACCATCACACTACATTAAAGTGATACAGTGGTATAAGTAACTGTAAACAAGATTACAATGGCTTAATCAAAAAAGAGGTTTATCTCAGACATGAAAATAAAAATTATCTGGGCAGGGTTCCCAGGGCTGGAGCATAGGCTAACAATGGCCTCAAGGAATCAGACCTACTTTGTCACTCTGTCTTCCTTAATGTGTGGCTGCTGCACCTCCAGGATCATCATAATTCCAGACAAGAAAAACGTTGGGATGATTGAATTGGCATGAGCAGTTTATCCTTTTACTGCTTAGCAAGAACTATCTCATAGCTAGCTGAAAAAGAGATTGGGATTCAGAGTAGTTTGCTTTTCAAGCTTTAAAGTTAAGATAGACAATGTAATGTGCTTTGAGAAGTGTTGAAAGAGCCAGCCTACCATACCCACTTCACAGGTATACTTCAGACCATGTGAACGTATATACACATTCACACGTAAAGGATGCCTATGAATGTATATACACATTCACATGTGAAGTATACCTATAAAGTATACCTATGAATGTGTGTATATATATATACTCATTTACATGGTACTTAAGTAGACCTATGAAGGGGTATACTTCACATGGATCTGATAGTGACTTGCTGCTTGCTAGCGAGTTCTATGTTCAGGGGAGAAGCAGCAGAGGCATCATAAGGAACTGTTTAGAAATGCATAATCTCAGGATCCACACAAGATCTACCAAATTAAGGTCTGTAGTTTAACTGCTGTGTTAGGTGGTTCTATATGCAAATTAAAGTTTCTGAAGCACCACTGTAAAAAACCTTGCACATGTAACAGTGTGTTTTATATTTCAAAAGGAAAAAGGAAATAATCTAAATGCCTATTAATAACAGAATACAGGAATGTATATCTATTAAATAGAATAATTTATAGGGTACTTAAAATGAGTAAATAGATTGACTGATACTAATCCAGACAAATACCAAAAACATAAAATTGATTTTAAAAGACAATGAAAAGTTAAGTCAACAGGACAATATAGTTTGTGTATATTTTTAAGTGTACCAAACCATATTTTATAAGGATATATATATACTTCTTAAAACATTTTAAAATTCATGAATGAAAAATAATCACTGACTTTATATACTGGTTAACTTGGGGTATAGAGGAAAGAAAATGTGATTGAAAAAGGGACAAAGTGGCTTCAATTGTCTCGGTTTTATTTTACCCCTTAAAAAATCTGAAGTAAATATGGTAAAATGTTAAGATTCATGCATATGTATTTACTTCAGTATCTTCAAAATTGTGCTCTCAACATTTTATATGTTTATGATACTTCATAAAATATTTTTAAAGGTAAAATGAATACAACTAATTTTTTGAAAGGATAGTAATGGTGTAACTCTTTTCACACTAGCAATTTGTTTTTAAATGATTTAGAAATAGCTGGTAAAATGAATACATTATTTACGAAGATTAAGTAAGTTGGCATTAGAGTAACGTTTGTAACTGATTTTTATGATACTGAGTCCAGAATATTTCAATGAATTTGTAGCTCTCTCCTGGTAACAACAGGAAACTGAAAAATATATCTAAATGCATGCACCCATATTTATAACAGGCATGCTTCAAAACTGCTAAAGATAAATGAAAAAAAAATCCTTGAACTTGAAAATTATGCCAGTTTTTGAAAGCAAGATGAACACCCTTGGAAACTGTCTGACATTCACGCAGGTTCTTCAGTCTACCTCTCAACCACCTGCTTTGACCTTGTCGGTGATGTTTATCATATGTTTGCTTCTTTCAAAACATTCGGTTTGGAAAATTTGCATTCTAGTTCCTGTCATAATGTTTGCTTTATTTTTAATATATAACTTTTTCTGTGTTTTTAGTCCTTAACATTAATACTAGAAATCACATACTGTTTTACATAGTAGAACACTAACTTTTGGCATATAATACTCCTAGATAGAAATATGCCTTGTTAATAAAAAGTGTTCACTGGGGAAACTTCTTTGCTATGTGTACCACTTTCATGTTTATTCAGCATCAGATAAGAAACCTAACAGGGAGAAAATTTAAATGCCATACTGTGAGGACACACAATGAAGACTGGAAGGAACAGAGTTGAAACAATCTCACATGCTTTCCACTCTGTTCTCTTTGAATCTTTCGCTGTTTTTTCAATATACTTTAAACAAAAACAGAGAATTGTAGTTTCCTACTAAAAATATAAAAATTTATTCTGATATTGGTCTCAAGTATTATTTCTTATCTTCTCCTACAACAGATGCCAAGATGGTTGATTATTATAAGAAGCTGATCTGTGGCTACAGGGCATGCATAAGTGTCTGAAGAGGGAGGATTCAGAGAGTAATTATACATCTAGAGCTGGCAAACTTTTAAATTGGTGAGCCAAGAAGGAAAATGTAAATTGTTATTAGTTGCTCAAAATATATTTCTATTCCTAGTAAATGCAGAAGGACCACTTAAGAACCAATAACACTAATGAGTATTCAGTAAAATAATCAGATACAAGAAAACATACCAAAACAATCACTTTTTCAAATACCAGCAATAATAATCTAAGAATGCACACAAATTTAAAATAGAAAAAAAACCTATTAAATATTTAGGAATAAACTGCACCAATTTGAGAAATACATGATTGAAAAAATTAACAAAACCATATTTATTTTAAAATACACTATATTCCTAAGTAGAAAGAACCAATAATACAAATATGCCAGTCATCCTAAAATTAACATGCAGTTTCAATGTAATATTCTTCTAACTTGTAATATAAAGAAAATATATATGTGCTGACATGGAAATATGCTCAACCTATATATTAGTTGGAAAACATCAAAATCCAGAATAATATCTGATTATTTATTAATCATCTGCATTTGTAAATGCATAAAATACATAGAATGTGCATATAGTTTTCTTCTTTTCTCTTTACCAAATAATGAATAATTCACGTTGAACTCTTAAGATTGGTCATTGCTGGGAAGCAGCTGGCAAAGGCAGAAGAGCTTTTTATATATTATATATTTCTATTGAAATTTTTATCATGACCATATATTGATGTTGAAAAAGAAAAAAAAATAAATCAATAAAGAAACAAAATGAAGATATGTCATATGGAGGACATAAAGGAATCCTTTTTGGAAAACTCTAGTTGCTTGACAAAATTGTTTCAAGAAGGATGCTCAGTTTACATGTGGAATCTAAAAATGGGAACTCATAGAAACAGAGAGTAAAATGATAATTACCAGGTGCAGGAGGAGGATGGGGGATTGGGAAGACATTGGTCAAAGGACACAAAATTTTAGTTGCATAGAATAAATAAACGTTCAAGAGATCTATTGTATGTCATGGTGACTATAGTTAATAACAACATATGTATACTTGAAAATAGCTCAGAAAGTAGATTTTAAGTGATTTCACCAAAAAAATAAGAAGTAATGTATATGTTAGTTTAACTTAGCCATTTCACAATGTATACATAGCTGAAAAGATCACATTATTCACCATAAATACATACAGTTTTTACTTACCAATTAAAATATAAACAAGAGTGATAAGATATGATGAATAATGGTCTCAAAGATGTTAACAAATGAATCCCCAAAACCTGTAAATATGTTACCTTTCATGGTGAATGGTGCATTGCAAATGTGATTAGTTTAAGGATATTGAGTTGGGAATATTATCCTTGATTACATGGTGGGCCCAATATAATCACAAGGGTACTTAGAAGAAGACAAGGGAAAATTTGACTACAGAGAGGAGAATGGGAGGTGAACACAGAAGCAAACATTGTGATATAGCCATGAGTCAAAGCATGCCACCGCCCTCTAGAAGTTGAAAACAGGAACAGATTATTTCCTGGAGTCTCCCAAAGGAACTGGTTCTGCCAAGGCCTTGATTTGAGTTCTGCGATAGTGCTTTGAAATCTTTGTCTTCTAGAACTCTAAGAGGATAAATTCATTTTATTTTAAGTTACTAAGTATGTGATTATTTGTTATAGAACAATTAAAAAAAAACAAATGCAAGTAGAAAACCTGTATGAGACTACTCTGATATGCATTACAGTAACCAGGTAACCTGTGTGGAAGACCATCTATAGGTTGATGAGACTGAGTAAGCTTAGCAGTGCAAAGCAAGAGAGGAAAATGGAATGAGAATCACCATGGTATGGTTGGGGCCAAAATTTAAAACACAAACAGAAAATGTAAGTAAAATCCTGGGATAACGCTGAATCAAAACTGAAGGACCAAGCTGCTGTCAGATCAATCCAGCCATGTGATTAACAAACGGGTATTGAATGTGTACCATGTACAAGCCTTAGGATGGAAGTGTAATGAGAAATGAACTATGCCTTCCTGAACTTTGTCTTCCCAGAATTTGTAATCAGGGAAAACAAATAAACCACTGAGTAAATTTAGATAGATGTGTGATATTATTGCTTGCTTTGTAGATGGCTAATCTGGCATCGTTGATGAGATGGGATTAAAAAGACAAGAAAAGCAGAAGCTTACCCCCCACGTACAAGTCAGACGTAAGGCTAGATGGGAAGAGAAAAGAGATTAAGTCAGAGCAGCTAGATGGGTTACAGGTCAAGGAATGAACTGTGCCCATCATATCTCTTCTGAGATCCAAAGGCCTCTCAAAAAGTGACCAGGGGCTTTGCTCTGGAGAGGTAGGCCTGGAGTGGCAGGTGTCCCAGAAAGAATGATACTTTTTTCTACTAGAGTAACATTTAATATGAGGAAAAAACAAAAATAAATATTATATTGAACATATCAAACTAATATTCATAGCTGAACTAATGCCAGTTTGCTTCTGATTATGCCTATAAAAATGCCATTGATCTCTTTCTAACCTGCATAATGGAGAGATGAAGAAAAATGTATATACACACACACGCACACACACACACACACACATTTGCATACTTGTTTTGTACAAGATATGGTATTCTATTAAGGTTTTGGAAAGATTATTATTCAATGTTCACATTTGTTTTCATCCTGTAATATTGGTTTTAGAATATTTTTTTTGAGATACGGGTGGTGTGGTCTTGTTAATCTGCTCCAAAGCCATTTTGCTGCCATGCACACTTTATACACTAATTGGATTCCTGATGCATCTTTAAAAACTAATTTCAAAACACTAAGTAATCAGAGGCTTTGTCTTCAATACAAGACATTGCATCAGCACAAAGTGTTTATTACTCAGCCACCTGTGCTCTGCACAAAGCAATTTAGGCAGACTCAGTCCCTGCCCTGAGGAACTGTCTAAAGCCAGTGCCATTGTAACATTCAAAGACAGTCAGACAACTGCACTAATGACAAACACAAGCCTCTAACATTATTACAAAACAAAAGAACCCGCTCCATAATGTTATTTGAATCACAAGATAAACTAGTATTTTATTTTGGAAAAAAAAAACAATGACATGAGGACTTGCTGAATATTCAATAAACAGTTGTTGAATTAAATAATACACACAACAATCATATTTACAGTTTAAAGATAGAAAAATTAAAATGCAAATTCGGTTTCTTGATTAGAGTAGATTATGCATGGCACACTCCGTAAGAAGTGGACTTGTAGGTACTTTACTTAACTGAGAATTATGTTCACATGTGCCTTTCTGCGTATTCCATGAGACTGTGACCCTACTTGAAAGGGAAAACCAAGAGATATTACTCTTTGTGTATCAGTTTCACCAGTGTCCAGCAAAAATACAGATTTTAGTGAAATGTTTAGGATAACTAATAATGAAAAGCATAAAATAATATTGGAAAAGGTTTTCTACAAGTAGTGAAGTTCTCGCTTATGCCTTCTTACTAGGACTGATATTTAATAATTGTGGAGGATTATGAATGTATTCATTCCTTTCAATAAAATGGAGATAGTAGATCACCTCGGCTTTTTCTGTAACACTTCCCCTTAATACAGATTTCCCTGTTTGCTTTGTAATCTCCCCTATAAAATTCAACTGCAAAAGAAAAAAATGAATTTCCAGCTTAAAGCAGTTGAGTCCATTTTGCAAGACTTGGCAGCTCTGGATATGCCACATGACTCCCAGTGCACCATTTACATAGACATATAGATGTAATTTACATAGACACATAAATGTAACCCAGGAGTTGTGCATTGTGGTAGCCCTGAGTGAGTTAGGGTAGCATAGATGATTCTTGATATAGACTATGATCCTTCACACAAACTGATGTGTGCAGACACTACCCAGTTAAAGCAATGTTTTCACTGGAAAATTCAGCCTCTCCAATACCATTTAGGACACAGGAACAGGCAAAATTTTCAGAATGAAAACAACAAAATAAATTGCAACAAAAGCAAAAATTATTAAATGGAATCTAATTAAACTAAGGAGGCTCTGCACAGCAAAAGAAACTGTCATCAGAATGAACAGACAACCTACAGAATGGGAGAAAATTTTTGCAATGTAACCATCTGGCCAAAGTCTAATATCCAGAGCCAACAAGGAACTTAAACAAACTTACAAGAAAAAAAACAACCAACCCCATTAAAAAGTGGACAAAGGACATGAACAGACAGCCTTTAAAAGAAGACATACATGTGTCCAACAATCACATGAAAAAAAGCTCAACATCTCTGATCATTAGAGAAATGCAAATCAAAACCACAATAAGATATCATCTTACGCCAGTTAGAATGGCAACTATTCAAAAGTAAAAAGACAACAAATGCTGGTGAGATTGTGTGCTGGGAAGGTCCTGGAGAAAAAAGAACACTTTACACTGGTGGTGGGAATGTAAATTAGTTCAACCATTATGGAAGACAGTGTAGCAATTTTTCAAAGATCTAGAGGCAGAAATACCATTTGACCCAGCAATCCCATTACTCGATATATAACCAAAGGAATATAAATTATTTTGTTATAAATATATGCATGCATATGTTCATTGCAGCACTATCAATAGCAAATACATGGAATCAACCCAAATGCCCATCAGTGATATGCTGGGTAAAGAAAACGTGGTACATGTACACAATGGAATACCATGCAGCCATAGAAAGGAATAAGATCATGTCCTTTGTAGGGATGTGGATTCAGCTGGAAACTGTGATTCTCAGCAAACTAATGCAAAAACAGAAAAACCAAACACTGCATGTTCTCACTTGTAAGTAGGAGCTGAACAATGACGACATGTGGAAACATGGTGGGAACATCACACACTGGGGCTGTTTGGGGAGAATAGAGCTGGGGAGAGAGAACATCAGGAAGAATAGCTAATAGATGCTGGGCTGAATACCTAGGTGACAGATGATGTGTGTAATAAACCACCGTGGCACACATTTACCTATAAAACAAACCTGTGCAGCCTGTACATGTACCCCTGAACTTGAAATAAAAGTTGAAGAAAAAAAAAGAACACTTATCTCTCTTTCACTATGAAAGTGTTTTCTCAAAATATAAGCTTTTTTTTCTTCTAGTGGAGAAGAAATAGATTAACAGAAGAAACTACAACATTCAAATCCTTACAGCATTCTAATAACTCTGTTCTGGGAAAAATGAATTACTTTCGTCAAGCTATAGAATAGCTTTATTTGATGAAGTTTTGAGACCAGAACTCATCAAATTAAATTGTTCAAATCAATTTTTAAATATTGATCATCTACAATCAGATGTCTGCTGTGATACAACTTTAGAAATATATTCTGAGCAGTTTCTGCTTTGAAAGAGTTTTCTGAGGAAATGAGAATGACAAAGTGCATGTAGTAAGGTCAGATCTTTTGCTATGAAGACACATAAGGAAATTCTTACAAAATATGTAAGAGAGATTTTTGTATAATCAGCTAGGTTGTCTTAAATTCATATCTTGTGTCACCATTTTCAAAGTGTATTAAAGATATAGAAAGAGTGACAGACAGAGAGAGAGAGTGATACTTTAGAGAAAGAGAGGGAATCAATGTAGAAAGGAAATAAACATTTCATTTCACACTTACTCTAACAAGCTAATAGTCCCTGTATCAGGTCTTAATCCACACCATCTGTGAATGTTACTGTATTTGAAAAAGCATCTTTGCAGATATGGTTAAATTGAGGATATTAAGATGGGGAGATCATCCTAGATTATCAGGATGGTCCCTAAATGCAATCACATGCATCCCTGTAAGAGGAATACTGAGAGAGAAAAAGTAGAGAAATTAGAAAGAGATATAAGAAAAAAACAGAGATTTCAAGATGCTGAGCTGCTGATCTGAACAGCGAAGGAGAGAGCCTGAGTGAATGAATGCAATATTAGAGTTTGGAAAAGGTAAGGAAACATTTTCATTCCTACAGTCTCTGAAAATATTACCACCCTACCAAAACCTAGGTTTCAGCCCAGTGAAATACACTTTTAGACTTGTAACCCTCAGAACTGTAGATGAATAAATGTATGTTATTTTAGGTGACTAAGTTTGTGGTAATTTGTTACATCAGCCACAGAAAACTAATATATCTACTTTGAAATATAGAACTAGAGTCTTAACACTCTCCTGATAATATGCTTTTCTTTTTTCTTTAAAATAATGGAATAATTTCAAACCCTAACGCCTTTGTGAAGGTTTAGTAAATTAATCACATAATATTTAACTATATTTTTATGTTCATTTGCTCTATTCTGTTTCTATTTATTGGGTATTCCTTTAACTCTTGGCTTACACTTAAATTCTAGTACAATGATGTATCCTTATGTTTCAGGTTGCCATAAAGGAATTCCTGAGGCTGAGTAATTTATGAAGAGGTTTATTGGGCTTACAGTTCTGTGGGCTGGTCAAGAAGCATGGCACCAGCATCTGCTTCGGGTGAGGCCCTCAGGAACTTTTGCTCCTGGAAAGCAAGGAGACCTAATGTGTCACATGCTGAAAGAAGGAGCAAGAGAAAGAGGAGAGGGGTGCCATGCTCTTTTAAACAACCAGCCCTCCATGAACTGCTAAGGGGAGAACTGCTCATTACCACAGGGAGAGCACCTAGTTATTCACGGGCCATCCACCCCCAAGACCCAAACACCTCCCACCAGACCTCACTTCCAACACTGGGGGTCGCATTCTAACATGAGATTCAGAGAAGACAAATATTCAAATTGTATCACGTGTGATACATACATTTGACACATCTTGACAATTCATTTTATTGTTCAAAATTTCTCTGCTTTTTCCTACATTTTTCTCATAACATAAATTATAGATATTTTAATTCTAATGTATGCTACTGGAATTTTAAATCTGACTGTATTAATATGGTATTCTATTGCTGCTGGAACACATTTTCACAAACTTGGTGGCTTAAAAAATACACATATACCAACTTTCAATTTTGCAGTTCACAGGTCAGACCTGGGTCCCACTAGAATAACACCGAAGTGTCAAGTGGACCTATGTTCCTTTCTGAGGGTTCTAGGAAAAATTCTGTTTCTTTCACTTTTCCAGATTCTGCAGATGTTCCACATCCCTTGGCTGGGGCTCCTATCTCCACCTTCAAAGCCAGCAATACTGGATCCAGTTCTTCTCATGCCACTGTCTTTCACCCTCAACTGTGAAAGGTTCTATGCTTTTAAAAATTCACATGATTCGGCTGGGCACGGTGGCTCAAGCCTGTAATCCCAGCACTTTGGGAGGCTGAGGCGGGTAGATCACGAGGTCAAGAGATTGAGACCATCCTGGTTAACATGGTGAAACCCCGTCTCTACTAAAAATATAAAAAATTAGCTGGGCATGATGGCGCGTGCCTGTAATCCCACCTACTCGGGAGGCTGAGGCAGGAGAATTGCCTGAACCCAGCAGGCGGAGGTTGCAGTGAGCTGAGATCACGCCATTGCACTCCAGCCTGGGTAACAAGAGAGAAACTCCGTCTCAAAAAAAAAAAAAAAATTCACATCATTGAAAATGTCCCCATGGGGGACAAGAATTCCATGCTGTTTTCTGGACGGAAATACAGTTATAATTAGGTGTTAATCAGGCTGAACCTTGGCCCACTTCCTTATTGCCAAAAATCACATATCACTAGATACTGAGAATTTCCAGCCCCATTGATCCTATAGACATGATCTCTGACATTAGAGTCACAAAGCTTTTGTTTAAGGATCTCTTAAGATGTTTTTCAGACCCTGAATTCCAGCACCCAATTTGAAGACCCTACAGAGGAGTGCATCCGGCAATAAACCTTTTACATTTACATCATTTGATTGGGTGCATCTAGATATTCCAGGATAATCTCTCATCTCAAAGTTTGTGCCCTTAACCATATGGGCAAAGACACTGTTTCTCGTAAGACAACACTGTCACAAGTACTGGGAATTATGCTTGGACATCTCTGGGAGCCATTATTCCACCTACCACATCAATCTACTATTCACATGTATCATTTATACTATTAAAATCTAAAGCATGTTGATTGATGGATATTTTAAATAATAATGGTAGTCATTTAAACATTAAACTCTTTGCAAAACTTATTTTATTTTATCCTTGGAACAATTTGTAGATGATTAACATAAAAAATCAGAAAAGGTAGAGATGACATGGCCATTTCATACAGAAAATACAAGTGTAAGTTGTGTTATTTCATCATGAATATCAGATTTTCATTATCGTATTATGATATGCTCATGTTAGAATCATAAGATCCAAGTTTTAAAGGTTCTAGACAGGTTTGGGTATACTTTCAGGTGGGAAAATAAAGCAAGCCTCTGTCTTATAAAGATAAACCTGAAGAAATGAAGAGAAATATAGATCTCAAAGATGAGTGAACTTAAATTTGAAGTCCAGTCAATAGTGGTTCCAAGGAGTAGCCTGGACTTTTATATCTCTCCCTGATGCTCAATGCTAATGGCTATAACATTCCTCAAAACCTGTAACACCTTTGCTATACAAATATAGCTTGATATGCACAAATAGCTTGAAAACCAGTATAAACATAACATTTTAACCAACTCCTGTATAGATTATTTTTCATTAAAATGAAGTTATATTACCCAGTTGCATAAGACTGCTTATGTTCATATTCGTTTCTTACCTTCACACACTGGTACTGAAGTTATTAATTTTTTTTACATTCTAAATTACAATTTCTGGCCTTTGTATATGTCTTATAATCAATGTCAAGAGAAATGTGCCAGATGACAATTAGATTCAGAAGTTGAAGTTCACCATCAATTTTACTATCTACCCAGGCAAACCTAGTCATATACTTTACCTGTTTATCTTTTTGTCAGCTTATTTATTTGTAAAACACAGCAGAGATTTAAATTTTAACTTAAATTGAGACCCCTGAATATTTTTTAAAAGTCTTCAAAATAATAACACTGTGATCCAGCACAAAATGATTTTTATTTTCCAACAAAGAAAATGGCTGGTCACATACAGAAATTGCCAAATTTCACAGTGTAGAATAAACCTTTTTAAAGCTAGAAGTTCATGGTGAATGGATTCATACATGATGAAGAATATGACACAGATGCCAACAGCTTTCAAAAGAAAAATGTTTCGGCAGACTTTCAGGAAGAGCTAGTTAACTTTCAACAATATTTAATTCAATTACAATAAAAATAAAACAAAAGACAAATAGAAAATGCAGACAGAATTATGAGTCTTTGACATAGCTAGAATTTACATACTGAGGCTTCAAGATGCTTGTATACTGAAGCTTAAAATATCATTAAAAAGTAGAAGTGTGTCACAGTGATGCAATAGCTGTCAATTTCCTGAGGTGATTTCACAAAAATATTTTTACTCTGAAGTTGAATCAGGTATAGACTCAAATCTCATTGTAATATTTAAGAGAGAAAGTGGGTGAGAATTGAAAACATAGCATTATCAAGTTTTGATTCATTATAAAATATATGTTGTTTGTTTGTTTTTTGAGATGGAGCCTCCCTCTGTCACCCAGGCTGGACTGCAGTGGCGCGATCTCAGCTCACTGCAACCTCCACCTCCTGGGTTCAAGTGACTCCCTATCTCAGACTTGCAAGTAGCTGGGATTACAGATATGCACCCCCGCGCCCAGATAATTTTTGTATTTTTAGTACAGACGGGGTTTGTCATTGTGACAAGGATGGTCTCGAACTCCTGATCTCAAGTGATCCACCCGCCTTGGCCTCCCAAAGTGCTGTTATTACAGGTGTGAGCCACTGCGCCCAACCAAAAAGTGTATGTTTTTAACAGGTTAAATTATTGAAAATTTGATCATATGTTTTCTAACTTGATGAGGTGTTAGTTTCCAGAAAATATGACATCAAAGTCATGATTAAATGCCCCAGCTATGTTTCAATTGTGTTCCAAGGAATTAACTTGGGGCCACAACTCATTGGTTTCAGTCTGATGCTGTTATAAAAATTAGTGAGTTGGGTGATGTGGCTCATGCCTATAATCTCAGCATTTGGGAGACTGAGGCAAGTGGACCACTTCAGGTCAGGAATTTGAGATTAGCCTGGCCAACATGATGCAATCCTGTCTCCACTAAAAACACAAAAAATTAGCCAGGCATGGTGGCTTGTGCCTGTAATCCCAGCTATTCAGGAAGCTGAGATAGGAGAATGTCTTGACCCTGGGAATCAGAGGTTGCGGTGAGCTGAGATCACAGCATTGCACTCCAGCCTGGGCAACAAAGCAAGACGCTGTCTCAAAAATAATAATAATAATAAAGAAAATTAGTGAGAGCATGTCAAGAGAAAGATGGTCCTTTAAAACAAGGAGTCAAGAATATGAATTTTGATCATCACTGCTCATATTATCAATCTTCAAAGATTGTTTGATTAAAAATAAATTTTTGTTATAGTTATTCAATTAATAAATGGTCACATGATTCCAAATCTTACACTCATGTCCCATAGGAAATTGAATTTTTAAGTTTCTAATTTAATTACTTCAATTCCATAGTTAAAGACATTATATTAGGAATTATGACACATGCACTGAAATATGTGTATTCTGGGTTGCTCTGAGAAAGATACTAAAGTGGTTTTCCCACTCAAGTCATCAGGAAACTAAATGTTCTTATTCAGGTGCATTCACTTTATCAAGTTGTCTGTGTGTCCAGAAAGGAACACTTTTTAAACTTGGGACTTTATAAAGGCATCAGATCATTAGTTGAGAAAGAAAGAGTCCACATTGTGGAATGAGAGGGCATACATGGGCTCACACAACAAGACTACTTTCAGTCATCTGTAGTTGAGATTCTATATTAATTACTATGTACAATTAAATAAATATTAAAACATTTAGGCAAGTGTGACTAAGAACAAAAATTTTGGCTGGTGTCTACTCATCGCTGAAGAGCTGCATTATCCTTTATTTGGTTATTGCATGTCCCACGCTATTTTACCTTGGCAAGATTATTTCTTTGAAGCTGGATACTTATTACTTGCTGCTTACCCAGTTTCCCATTATCAATCACAAATGAGTGCTCAGACACAGTATAACCACATAAGCATCAACACTTACTGTATTCCAATCCTATAGCTCCAGGTCAACTGAAGCAGTGTGTATGTAGTTAACTCCAGCAGTTCTCTACTGCAGCAAGAATGTTAAATGTCTGGTGTAACAGTCCAGGTTGATATTTCTTGTCCACAAGGACCTTGTCACCTCCTCTAGATCCTTCTCTCTCTATCCATTCCATAAATTAAAAAAAATCTATACTTTCCTAAATAGCTCACAGAAGATCTATAACATTTACCAATCCTTATGCCCTTGTTTTCATACTCCTTGAAGCTATGGGAGCCTCTTCCTTTTTTTGGTGTATGAGCCTCCTGTCAAAGATCATCCTGTACAGTTTTTGTCTTTTCCTCCTCTATTCCCTTTTCTCTTAAAATTGTTTTATTTTTAGCAATATAGTACATGTCCATGGATTTGCAATCAGAGATAAAGGAAACCTGTTATAAAAAATCACGTGTGCCTTGCCTTTCTTTAAATGCCATGCCTGTTCCCCAGAGTCAGCAATTTTCAAGTCATCTTTTATTCTGTGATTTTATATACATTTTTACTTTCTGATTTTTTGACATAGATATATCTAATTTATTTATTTTTAGCTATGACCTATAAAATTATATCTATAGATGTTTGGGGCTTATCTTCCTTACCGTCAAACATCCACCATAACCCTCTTATCTATGTTAATCCAAAACAGACATTTCCCAAATGATGCTATCCTTTCAATGTAGCTAGAAGAAATATTGGGTAATATGCTCTTTATTATTTTTATCAACGTTGTTCTTTAATTCTTGACTATGCTCTGCAGCTGAGTTATATAATATATTGGTTACTATTTCCTTTCTCATACAATTTCTTTTCCCCCTCATAATTATAGTACTGCATAGTTACTTATAATTAATGTGAGGCTTTTTGTACTTTAATTTATCCTCAAACTCTCCCATAGAAATAAATATCTCCTTTAATAAAAATACGTTAGTATTTCTATTAGTTTCTTTTTCTCTTCTCTTTTTGAAGAAAGTGTTACTGGAATTCTCAGTTCTCCTGCTCCAATATAAATAGTCTCCTCTATATGTCAGCTGCGTGACTGTCATTCTGGGTGTTTCATTTGTGCAGGTCTCTTTTCCTCATGTTAACCATTCTCCACAGATGTCTCACATTCCTTGCCTTGCAGCTCCTATTGAGGAGGCACAAGTAATCCTCTGCATTGAGTTGACTAACCATTGATTTTTACTGGGGCCCATCAGCCTAGTTGAGAATGTGTAGCTCTTTTAAGTTTTCAGGGTTTTTCCCCGGAGAGAGAATAGTTCCAATCTGAAAATGTCTTCCCCAATCTCCAAGCAAGTTCAACAAGGAGATGAGGAATCACCTGGTAAGCATGTAAAATCTCACTTCCTCCTGTTTTTATTCCATCAGTACCATCTCCAGGTGTATTTCTGCAAAGTCCTCTAATTCATCTTCTTCAGAGAGGAATTTATGGAATACTCATCAGCATTGCCTTGCTGTGCGTGAAGGACAAGAGAACCTTTGATAATCTTTTATAACAAACTTTCAAACAATCTTCTGGCTTCTAACCAAAGCAGCACAGCTTTGTATAACACACTCCCATTCTTGAGACCTTTCATGACTTCTAAAGTATTTCTTAACCATCTTTCTGAAAGCTTAACTATTAACTTTCTCACTCTAGCCGAGTTTCACCCACATTTCAAGTCCAAAAGTTGTTGACATATATACTATCTTAACTTTCTTTTCTTGTTGCTTACTGTTTATAACTTTCTAAAATTCATCATTGTTATAGTGACAGAGTTTCCAGAGAATGTGTAGATAGAAGCATGTGTTCAACCCACCATGTTTGACTCTGCTTTTCAATCAATTTCTCATTAGTGAAAATCTCACCTAACTGTTGTCCACATTAGACTGCAATGCTCTTCATTTCGACTTTATTTTAAAGTCATGGAGGCTTCATCTCCTAGGAGATGGACAATACCTCTGTGCAAGTTTCACTGTCTTCAGCACCAATTACCTGACTGTAAAGTAAACTGGAGTTAGCCGTGTTTCTACCTGCAGCCATCAAAGGAGAACTCTAAGTAATACTGAAACCATCCTCACATGTGCACTAACTGGAAACAATTTTTTTGTCTCAGTCTGTAATGGCTACATGTTAATTAGTTAAATACACAGACTCCTTAGGCTATTTTTTATGGAACTTCCGCTTCCCTAAAACACGTTCTGTTGTCTGTCGGCACTTTATTTTTCCAATTTGTACAAAATTGTCGTTCTCTTTTTCTCTCAGAGAAGCTTAGTGCTGCTGCTTTTTAGAAATAAGGTACTTATAGTACTATAATGAGGCACACATGTTTAACCTGAAATGTGGCATCCGAATTCCTCCTAAATAACTAATGATTGTTGTTCTGCAAATTACATCACTAAAAGTAGAGGGGAAAGAAGAAATTTTCAGCTCAGGATTTTATAAAAAAGGATGACATAATATAAATGCTCTGCATGAGTCAAATAGAGAAACTTGTTTTAACTGAAGTCACAGAAGATCAGGATACTTTGGGGAAAAGGGCCAGTAAGGTAGTGATTATTTTGTATTAATTTCAACATAAACAAGTTCACACACTCTAACTCTGAATTCTTGGAAAGGAAGAGAAAAATGGGATAAAAGAAAGATACAAACAGAGCTTTAATTATATTTTTAATGTTTTATTTCTCAAAAACAAATCTGAATGAAATATGGGAAAATGTGAGGATATATTACACTATGAGCTAGGCACATAAACATTTATAATATTTCTTTCTATATGTTTATATAAGCTTAAAATGCTTTATAATTTAAGAAAATACAATAATGAAAGAATATGAACTAGTATAAATTTGACAATCATATCTGTGATTGTGATATTAGCGATAAGACTGACTTAGAGAACAATATCTATGGTTGGACATTTATAAATATCAGCCAGATTAGTATTTTCCCCAGATTATGGGCCTTAGGTCTAGGATTTCTTCAAAATTTGTCCAAACTTGATCTTTTACCTGAGAGGTAAATTAAGAAGAGAAAGAGATTAGGAAACTAAAAAGAATTAGCAATTATCTTTCATAAGGAAAGGAAAAGCAGAAGTATCAAAGATGAAATAGAGAACCAACCCCACAAGATGCAATGTTCTTTCCATTGTATAGTACTACTCTATGAAGATAGATTCCAAATCTCTGCTGATTTTCCCACATCCCCTAATTGTGCCTCAAATTTTTGGTTAGTTTTTACGTTATGTCTTATTTCTGGAGATATATATATATTTACATGTCTTATATCATAATTGAGACCATACAGTTGACAGCATCATCATTTAATACTAGTTCTGACTTGTCTTTGTTAACATAGCATTATCTAAACTTAGCTGAGGGTTGGAGGAGCTTTTCATTTTTTAAACATGGAGTCTCTATTGTCATATGGCAGTTACTAGTATCTCATGGAATAAACCTTGAAAATGATGAATTAGATGAATCCCTAAGGTGCATTCAAGGGCTAATATTAAATGATTCCATCATTTCCTTGAAATATTGCCCCTTCCTGTGCTGCTGGTAGATGTTCTGCTGCAGCTTATTAAACAGCAGATGCTTAGGTATCCTGCTGTCATCCAGGGAGCAGGTTTATTTTGTAGCAAGTGACATTTCCAGATGGTGAACTAGATGCAGTCTAGCAAGCTGTTGATGAAATGGCTCAGGAAGTGGTGTAAGGCATTTGTGGGCAGTCCAAAATTCATTCAAAATTAGATATTAACACTGTGCTTTACAGATTCAAATAGCTTGGAACTTAATGCTAATGTTCAACCTTGTCCATTAAGGTCACAAAGGTCATACTTTATTATTAAACTCTATGCATTGACATGGTTAGACTGTTATCTCAGTAACCATTTTGTAAGCAGTTTCCAGTTCTGTCTTACAAATAAAAAATTGTCATATGTCATATCTAGTGTATTAATAGATATATGATGTCCTCTTCAAGCTTAACTATATGCAGTATTTATATGCTGTAAAATACAGCAAAGCAAGCTATATTTTTGTCTCATTTTTATTGCTGTATATTTTCAAATAAAATTAATGATTTTTCATTAACTGTTTTTTCAAATAATTTTTAAGATATTATTTTAAGAATTATGTAGCGAGTGCTATTAATTTATTCAAGTAAGTGTTGGTATTAAGATACAGATCTAGAAAAATAGAGAACAAAAAGTATGAATAGTCCTAAACTGTAGAAATCCTTGAATGAGTGAAATCACTACATTACATGTGAAAGCACATAAAGAACTTATTTTAGAATTTGTGTGTTATTCTGAAATAAATGCCACAGCATTAGCACAGTTTTCCACTTTCTCCCTACTTGCTTTCCAAAAATAGCATTCTCAGTTGTCTCACAGCAATCACTTTTCTAAATGATTTATGTTGGGATGTGCCTATGCTTTCACTCATTATATCCTTTTAGTTTCATAGATCCAGCAGGATTCACATCAAAGTAATTATTTTATCTGAGAATTTAACTTGAGAATTTATCTTTGTAAATATCATGATTCAGGCAGTTAGTGTCATCTACATGCAAAGCGCTCTATATTCAGATAAATAAACTATGAAAAAATGAGCTCTATCTCTATAGGAAACTGAAAAAAAATCCAAAACTTACTAAAACATCAGTGTTCATTATCTATTATCACATAACAAATTACTCTAAATTTAACAGCTTAAAAAAATGTATTATTCCTCATTTTTCTGTGGGTCAGGATTCTAATCATAGTTTAACTTTGTCTTCTAGCTTACAGTCCCCATGGGATGAAATCAAACTGTTGGCAGAGCACAAACTTATGTGAAGGCTCATGTGGTTGTTGGCAGGTCTCAGATCCTCACCATAGAGCTGCCTCATGACATGGCAGCTGGTTTCTACCAAGGTTAATGATCTAACAGCGAGCAAGATGGAGTACCCAAGAGAAAAGCCATAGTCTTTTTATAACCTAAGCTTGTAAGTGACATCCCATTACGTTTGACGTACTCTTTTCCTCAGAAGACTTTATAAGTCCCACCCACCCTCCAGAAGAGAGGATTACGGAAGAGCACAAATGCCAGAAGAAATGGTCATCGGTAACCACCTTAGACAATGACTACCACAGTATTTTCATTTCTTAAGTGATTAAAGTAAGTACAATGTTGACTGCTTGTTTTTAAAACAGAAAATTAAAGACACAATAAACTTATTCAGCTCTTAAAAATATAGAATTAATATCCAAGTAGTTATAAAAAAAAAACAGAGGCAAATTTCTATTTCTTATATAAATACATGAGAGTATAAGGTTAGTTGAGAACTGGCTTCACATAATTCCACACTAGGAAGGGTAAACTGTTCCATCTGTAAGAAGATGTGACTGACTGACTGAAGGGAAATATTTATGCGTATGAACAATACATGTGGACATATGTCTTTATGACAAGTTACAGTAACTTGATTTGATAAAATAATTTTGTGCACTTTCTAAAAGTGCCTACTAATTTTAATGCCATGAAGCAAAACAAAATTATTATAACACTATAAGAGGTTAAATTCTTTTGAACAGGCATTTAAAAATAATTTTTTAATTTTAATAGTTCTTAACAACTTTAAGATTCATATCAGTAAATCATTTTATTTACTGTAGAAGAAAATATTTCTGTTTCTCTGAACAAGGAACAATGAAAACTGGGCCATTTTAACCTACCTCTGATATATAAAAAGCCACGGACACATTGATAGGGGAACAACACACACTTGGTCCTGTTCGAAGGCTGGGGGGAGGGAGCGCATCAGGAAAAATAGCTAATGGATATTGGGCTTGATATGTAAGTGATGGGTTGATCTGTGCAGCAAAGCACTATGACACATATTTACCTGTGTAACAAACCTGCACGTCCTGCACATGTACTCCAGAAGTAAAAATAAAAGTTGTTGGAAAAAAAAAGCCAACAATGAACTGGGAAGGAGAAAGATGCCTGCCTTCCTTTCCCTTAGATAATATTTTCTCTATTAGATTTATGATTTCCACCCAAACTAACATTTTATACCATTTAAGGACTCTAATTTACATGCAAGTGAAAGTTCAGATAATCTATTAATGTTTTCAGTTAATAAAATCTATACTATGAAAGCATTCAACAGATTTATTCATTAGAACTGTATAGAAAATATCCATTGCTTTACCAAGTCATTCTGCAAAATCAATATAGCCTCCCACACTTTAGATTAATAAAACTTGTTTCAAATAATCCGAATTGCCATTTCATATCTAGGCATTAAAAAGTAGCCTATTTTGATCAACATTTCATGATAGATACTTTTAATGATACCTATCCGTATCTCACAGCTTTTGTTTGTTAAGCTGACACAGAAAATTAGCTCTGCTTTTTCTTGCTTATGATTTGCACTTGCACAGGAGCCAGATGGCAGTAAGAATCAGATAAAAGAATAATAAACTTAAACCAGAGAAACTGAGATCGTTTGAAACAACATATCATTTCAAAGTATAAAAACCCTAATGGTTAAATTCTTTTCCTTTTGCTCCTTGCCTGAGCTGTCTAATGCATTTATTTCCATCTACCTTTATTGGAGAATCTGTCCATTAAATTAAACCACGGAAATACAGGGCAGATGAGTCTTCGTTCGGGGAACTAATAAGCCCACTAAGTCATGAACAGTACATCAGATGAGCTGTAGCTTGTCACCTTTCTTACACACCTGGGAGGCATTAAACAATTTTTACTCTAAAGGGGACTTTTTCCCGTGTCCACTGGAAATACTTTCCTTACACAGACTCTAAATAATGAGCCACTTTAAGGTAACTGCATGGAGGGACTTACATAGCAGAAGCACATCACAGGATGTATGCTATTAGAAACCCGGCCTTATTACTTTGTTGTGCCAAACTATGCCACAATTCAAAAATTCCTAAAGGTCTACCTGTTTGGCATGCAATGAGGAAAGTAAGTGACAAATAAAGACGCTCTAATACAACCTTGCTTTCTTCACATCAAGGCCTGTATAAAACGGAAATCAGCCTCCTATTAAAAAAATCTTTGAGCTACTTGCTTGAGCATAGATCCATAGGGAAATAATAAATATGTCCTTACTGTACAAGACATTAGCTTTAATGACAGATTAAATATAGTGAATTAAAAAGTTATTCTGACAGGGTTCTGACAATGTATATCAAGAACATAGGAGGTTGAACCGGTGAATGAAGAAGAGCAAGAGATAAAAACTTAACAGCATACTCAGTTTCAAGTTAACTAATAATGAAATAGGTAGAGATAAATATGTGTCAGTTTAATATAACCTACGTATCTTCATGACTCAAATACGAGTAAAATAAAAATGGGAAAAAAGGTAGAAATTTTCTTATTTCCAAATTGCTTAGATGGACATCTTGGTAAATTAGTCATCTCTGTCAAATAAAAAAATCATTCCACAATTCTGGGAGAGTGAGAAAATCGGGTGTGTGCCTGTGAGTTTTTTTATAAAAGTAAACATTTTCAGTTTGATCTATAGTAAATTGGAATTGCTAAAATGCCATTTGGTAATGAAACTTGATTTTGCGACACTATTTGAACTGACAATTTGGTATAGTTATGGAAAATGATTCTAATATTTTTATTAATAAATAAAGCAAGCTGAAATAACAAAAGGGGTGGGATAAGCTATGCATGCATACTTCATTTAGTGATTGTCAATGTTTTTTGCGTGAAGCATAAGTTAAATTCTAATAGGATAGGAGAAAGGAAGCCAACAGATAATCATATGCACACAACTGAAGTCTACATATTTCCATTTCTTCTGTGATAATTGACTTCATTTCATATTATTAATAATAATCACTTTTAATAAAGCAACTATAAGATGATAATACTGATGGATATCGTCCTGAACTGGTTTGGATCTAATCAACACACATTTGACAAAGTTAAAGATTTTTCCAAAAGTAATTAGCTTATTTTTTGAGCTAATTCAAAATTCTGTAAATGAAAATAAATAAAACCTCCTCACCACAAACTAAATTCAATGCTCCTTAGTACCCTAAGAGTTTAGTGCAATGTAAGCTACAATAAAAACCCCTGTTGTTATTCATTCTTTAATGTTTAATACACAGCTTGAATAAAGAAAATCTTTAAAGTGCCATTATGTCTACCAGTTTATAAAATTCACATCATTCAGATTATATTAATACTTACCCCAGTCTCACACAGTAATTCATCAAACTTCTGGATGGTTACAGTTACTTTCTAAATTTTGATTAGTATAACATATAGGTTCAGGCAGCCCTTGGGAACAAGTGGCCCTAAAGTGGGGAATGGGCAACTACCTGAATAACATGAATGGTATCTCTGGGCTCTCAGTAAATTATAAAGGGTAGAAAAATAGATGGTAGTATGAAAATGTAATCACTGGATGCTAATGAGTAATATATTTACTCACTCATTAGTTGCTTTTACAAAAAATGTTTAAAGTATGCTTTGGTGCAAAAAAAAAAAAAAAAAAAAATGTCAGTTTGTCAGTGTCACCTCTCAGTGTGCCCCAGACAACAGCTAAACTTCTAATGAGCCTATGAACCTAGACCAGAACCAAGGACAGATCTAATCAATTGCTTTAATGGAGTTGAATTCTGAAATTTCAATAAAGATATGTGATATATTAATGTTTATTGTCTCATTTAGGAATTTTTGTTGTTCACTTAAAAAAAGAGTGGAAGAGCCATATGACCATAGTTATAGTGTTAATGCTTAAAGACTTGCAGATGTATCCAATATGTGAGATCAAGATAGAGGAATTGATTATCAGGTTGTATGTGTGGAAAATCTAAAATCCAAGAACAGAAATCTGAAAGAATTCTAAAATTTTCAAGAACAGAATTTAGCAATTAAAGAAAATTCTTTTTGAATTTCCAGACATCTATGCAATCAATATTATTTTTTTCTTGTGATAACATTTATGTATACCAACTGTCTGCTCTACTCTATTGAAAATTATGTAACATTATTTCAAAATATTTTTGCCATAATAAAAGAAAACACTTTTTGGCAAAACTAATACTTTGAGGAGCAATAATCCGTAGTTATTTATGTAGTTAATCATGACAAAATATGCCTGTTATAGCTCCTTACTATAGAAAAACACAATATAAATAAAACTTGCATAAAAGTTAAATGCCTGCTATATATGAGTTGCAGTAAAGGCTTGGATTTTAAAAATAAATAAATTGTAAAACCCAAAATATAGTGGCTTAAATAAATTGAATTTTTTTCTTTCTTATTACAGTCTAGAAATGAGTGGCAAGTCAGATGGCCCTACTCCAGGAAATAAGTAAGGTTCCAAGCTCATTTCATATATTTTGCTTTGCCATTACCAAAACATTATTCTCAGCTGTGTTGCTGAAAATAAGTCAACACTTTTCCGTATTGTAATCTGTGAGGAGAGAAAAGGCAATTAAAAAATTCATTTATTGAATGAGTTGGATGGTCATTCATTTTAAAATTTCATTGAAGAAAAATTAGTCATAACTTACTGCAAGGGAGGATGGAATATGTCTCAGCAGTCATATGCCCAGCAAAAATCTACTGTAATAAAAGAATGGATTTGGAGCAACTGGGAGCAAATGAAACCAAACACATGTGTTGTTTCTTATTCTCACATGCAGACTCATTCCACCAGTTATCATGCCTTGCTCAAAGTTTAGAATCTCATAGTCAAGCATAGTCCTCTCCATCCAAGCCTAAATATAACTTTTGCAATTTGGTAACCTATAAACTAATATACACTTTATATCACTACCCCTCACTCAATATGCAATCAAAAATTATACCATTCTATCACAGGCAAATAACAAGCTTTGGTGGGCTGGGCATTTGGTTTGGTTAACTTGGAAATAAAATTATCTCAACAAAACAGGAGTTTTTGCCTTATTTTCTTCATCAGTCCTCTGTTAAAATAACAATACTCAAAGATTTCTTCTAGATATACACCTCAAGCCTGCCAATTCTTCTTTTTTATTTACTTGTTCTGGGCAGACCCATCCACTCTCTAATGATAGGCAGCTAAATTGAAAATACCCCGAAACAATACAGTTAGGTTGGAAAGTAAAATCCTCCATCACAATTTTACCACAGACTGGCTCCTTGTTCCGTCTAAAAAGTTTAATTTGGAGGCCCTAAAGATAGGCTGCAAGTGAAAATCTCATCTTCTGCTATTTAGGATAAAAAGCAGTTGGTATTTTCATGCTCTTTGAGCCTAGATTATTGGTTGCTCCATCAATATAATTACATATTGGAGGCAGAGAGTGCCTCTCTTAGCAATGCTATATTTTCTTCCAGATAGGACTGCAAAAATTATCAGTTCTTGCCTAATCTCAGCTCTCTTTTCTAGTAATTTTGCTAAAACAGCAAAGAACAGCCAAAACATATCGTTAGTATGAATTTCTGTAACATTCTAGTAAAACTACAGACTTGGTAAGCATATGGTCTGCCATTGAAGTTCTCACGGGTGATAGATTTACAACTGTTTTGCCAGGTCCAACATGAGTCATCATCTTTCCAGCTAGAACTCTCATGCCATCTCTTTTCATTTTATAGCAATACCAGTGCCACATAAACTGAGGTTTTGATTATAGCAGCTCACATCCAGGTATTCTTTTCTGTATTAATCAAAGACTAAGTTGGTTACAAATAGACCACAAAATACAGTAGTTTAAATATGAGTTATTTCTTTCAAATATGCAGTTTGGATGTGGTCCAGACTTGAAGGCATCATGCCTCTGTGAAGTCCTGTCCATGAAGGAACACAAGTTCCTTCTATTTTGTTGTTCTTTCTGTCCCTAAGTATTGATTTCATCTATATGTCCCTAAATGGGTCATTTTCAGCATCATTCAGCCTACAGAAATGGAAGCAGAAACAATCACAGTGAGGACAGCATACTTCCTTTTGAGCAAGAGGTTCAAGTGTTACACAGATTACTTCAACTGCCCATATTCTATTACAGAGAATTCAGTCACTTGGCCATACTTAGCTGCAGAGAACATTACAGACAGAGCTCTCTTTAATAAATAACTCATCAAATCCACTTCTTGGAGAGTTGTGAGAAGACATATTTCAGCTGTCAGCCCTTTTAAGTATGGCTTCAATTTCATAGAGTCTCCCGGCCAAAGGACAAGCCCCATCCCAGAGCAGCCTACACACAATGACAAATCCAAGTGTTGATACAGAGGTTTGGCTTGCTCACTGAAATCAAGGACAACTCTGAAATCCCATTCAAGTTCTAGAGTCACCCTATTTTGGAAACATGTTTCCCTGGTTCAAAGGAAAAGTCATTCTTGTGCCCACTGTCAACCCACTGTTTGTCATCCCCTTATCATTTGTCATTAATGGGCTCATCCATGGCTGGGTTGGAGTGTGACTTCTCTCTCTGCCCAATGTTTCCTTCCCTACTTCTGTAGTTATTGGTCCCAAGGGTCCTCCTTAAAACATCTTGCACACCAAACTTCATCTCAGAGTCAGCTTCTTAAGGAACCCAATAATCAACAATGATAAGGTATTTTATTTAATTAACTCATATGTAAATGTATATTTTTATAATTTAGTTAGCTACAGTAAGACAAATATTAAGATAATCAATGTCCCTATGGATACTTTTTACACAATTTAAACTTACATTAATATAAACAATATTTCTAAATAAGGAAATCATCCTCTACCCTGTGTGACCACAGTATCAAATGCATAATGAGAATGAAAAAAATGTTGCTTTAATAAGTTCAGTGTATTTTCCCATACCTCCTTAACAATACATTTACAATATCTGTATCTAAAAACTACTACCTGATAAAAGAAACCAAGATGTTCTTCCTCACTTCATTCCAAATTCATGTTAATTTAGCAGGCAATGGTGATATGCCCTCCCTCTCTGCTTTTATTTATAACAACTAGCTTCTGTTTAAATGGCTCATACCAAAGCCAGTACATCATATACCCCTAGAAACTAAATAAGGGAGTCATTGATCAGCCTAATAAGCAATGCTTGTAAAAGAGATAAATGCATATAAAAGAAGAAACATGAAGTGTATGAGCGTTTCACAAGACCAGAAAGATTTAATGTGCTTCTTCATCATAATGAAAAATGAAAAAGGGAGGACAAAAAGGAGCTGGCCAGTGGGCACAGGAATGACTTTTCCTTTGAACCAGGGGGGAGATGTTCCCAAAGTAGGGAAACAAACAAAGGTGAAAAATTCCTGCCAATTACAAGATTTCGTTCTGAATACACAGTGCCATTTTTATTGTGCCATTACGCCTTTTTCTTGAGTTAAATGAAGGCCAAAATTTTAATACATTCTACATTACATAAATTACCATAGTGTGTTTTGCTGTTTTGACCTTTTCAGCATTCCTACTATAATTTGATTGGGCAGCCATTATACTCGCTTTCTGTTTACAACATTTAACCTGAAAGGAAGAGAGATATTGAGCCAAACAAGCAAAATACTAAAATAACACAGAGACTTAATTAGAGGTATAATGTGCTGCAAGTCAGGGGACCAAAATGCCAGTAAGTCTGGAACTGCTTTGTGAGTTTCTTGAGTGACAGACGCAGCAAGAGAAGTGAAAGTGATAAGTAAAGTGAGGACAATTAAAACCAATTTTTGGTAGTATTTAAAGGTCATTTATGAAAATTTCCTTTAGTATATTAGATGAAATAATTAAAATGTTTTTTAAATAATTTTATAATCAAGAAATGTGAAATGTGTCAAGCTTACAATAATAGTGTTGCTTGGATAAATAGATTTTGGCAAAACAAATTCATCAGGTGGCATTTCTTGAGTGCCTACAATTTATGACTTATTGGGTTAGGAACTGAGTACAAATAAATATAATACATGTTTTAAACAGCTTACAAACTCCAGCTGAGGTTGCAGACAATGAATGTATACTGACACAAATCCATACAATTGAGTGATTTTTTCCCAAGAGCATTCGGCAACCTGAATGAAGAGGTAGAGGCAATGGACAGTTGATTGATTGAGGGTTGAACTTTGCCAGATCATGTAGCAGAAAGATTAAGGGACAATGAGGTTGCGGTTGTTTGTAAGACTGTGTTTTTAGTGAGTTCTAAGAGTATGATGAATGGAATAGACGATATAATGAAGGGGAAGAAACACACAGTGAATAGTAAAGTGAATATACAGTTTTGGAAATAATGAAACAAATTAGGGATGACTAATAAAAATAACATGAAACTACCACCTACATTACTGGCATTGAACAAGAAAGTCAGGGACTTGAGGCATGATATAATAAGCTGACTTTTGCTTTGTTAGGAAAAGAAAGAGAGAGGAAAAGGGTAAATACAACAGAATACATTACTTTCCCTTTATTTGCTGGGGATACATTCCAAGACCCCAGTGGATATCTGAAACTGCAGATACCATCAAACCCTAGATGTACTATGCATGAATTTTTTTTTCTTCTTTACATTTTCATGGAAAGAATATTCATTCTTATTATAGATATCAACTTCAGCACATGATTTCTTCCTTATGAAGTTAATATATTTTACGTTTTCATTGAAAGGAAGTAATTAATTTATGGCTTCTCATAGGTACATCTGAAAGAACAGCATCACTACTTTTGGACTTTGGAACCATTATTAAGTAAAATAAGGGTTAACTTGAACACAAGCATTGCACTACCACAACAGTCAATCGGATAACCAAGAAGAATACTAAATGACTAATTGGGTGGGGAAGGATGGTGCATGTTATTGAGCCACAATTACGTGAGATAATTGAAACCTCATAAAGCCAAATCTCAATTACTATATGTGAATCTCGGTTTTTGAAAGATAATTTAAAACACAAATCAATTTTAAAAACCCACCTTTAATCTATCCAAAGTCCTATATTTTATTAACTAATTAGATAAGACACATTTTGAATTTGTTATAGTCCATTGGATGTGTAATCCCTATGGTTGTTACATGATAATCCTAATAGCATAAATATTATTATGAAGCTAATTACCAACCATGTACCAGTGTCCATACATTTCACTTAGTACTACTTGTCAAAGTAACCTTGAGTCCAGTTTCACAGTGGTGCATGGTTGAATGGTTTTGGGTTTCCTTGGTTGATGATATTTCTGGATTGCTGATTTATAATTCTCAAAAAGTAATATAGGCACCACACTTAAAAAAAACAAATATCAAAATAAGACATGAAGGTAAGTCACTCTCTAGATTTAACTGCTGGAAAAGTTCAATTTTCTATACCTCTGAAAATGTCAAAATACATTTTGCCATTATTGCAAAAATGGGGAATTGAGACTTCACTTCTGGGAAGATGGGGAAGACATACATTTACCAATATTTCCTCCATAAGTATAGTGAAAAATCCTGGTCACTATAGTAAAACAAACATAAGGAGACTTGGAAAAAGTGGAGAGAAAATGGCAAACCATCCAGGAACCTGGAGACCTTAGAAACAAATTGGTGAGTTCCACAAGATTTTGTTTTGTTTTTTGCTTCAGATATCCATGCCTTGGAGCTGAAGTAGCCAGCAACCCAGACTCCAATGAGGGCAGATTAAAAAAAAAAAAAAAAGCCAAAGAAAAGTCTATTTTCTCTAGCTAAGAGAGCAAGAAAATACCTGCAGCCCTCACCCCTAAGGACAAGGTTTAATGGAGAATCTAGACTTTCATCATTGGCAGGATTAACAAAACACCTTACCCTCTTTGCTAGGGTGATATCAGATAAAGCCAAATAGGAAGCCAGAACTATTATTCCTTCCAGTGTTTAACATCCTCCCTCTCTTTTCATTATCAAGGTCCCCCTCCTTCTCCCTGCTGGTAAAAATTAAATGAGAACTTCAGAACTGAAACACAATATAGGAGCCAAAAACTGAATGGATAGGCTCAATAGCAGAATGGTGAACATAGAGAAAAATCAGTGAATTTGAAAATAGAACAAAAATTATTCAATCTAAAAACAAAACATAAACTGAAAGGAAAATGAAAAAGCTGTCATGGACTCGTACTAATGTAACAATTTATTTTTATGTAATGATCTATTATTTATGTCACTGACTCCCAGAAGGCAAGGAGAAAGAAGGCAAGACTAAAAAAGAACTTAAAGAAATAATGGCTCGAAACTCAAACTTGACAAAAAACGTAAACCTACAGACATAAGAAGCTGAGTGAACCGCACTAAGATAAATAAGTAAACCTAAAGAAATGCACACCAAGACACAGCGTGAGAAAACTTTGAAAACTAAAGGTAAAGAAACAGATCTTAAAAACAGAGAGTGAAACAACAGCTCTGTTTATGTATAGGGGCAAAATAATTACAATCGCGTGTATATGTCATGCAATACCAAAGAGTACACACAAAACACAAAACAATCCATCACCAGTATATGACATTTCTAGTTGCTCCATATTCGTCATTTACTAATGTGTGTTGCCCTTTAATTTTAGCATTGTGGTGGGTGTGAAATTGTTCTCCTTGTGGTTTTAGCTTTAATTGCCTAATAACTAATGATATAAGTCTATGCCTTGCCTTTTTATTTTCTATATTGCATGCTTTCATGAGCAGAGAGAGTTTTATTCCAGTTTATTGTTTTAACTTTGTATTCTTTTTTGGTTTGGGAGTCTTATGTAAGAAATCACTGCCTACTCTAAGGTTACAAAGATAGTCTCCTGTGTTTTCTTCTACAAGCTTTGTAGTTTTTAGCTTTTATGTTTATGCCAATTAATTCAAATTTGAATTAATTGTTATGTATGATATGTAGAGATCAAGATTCATTTCATACATTTATCAAATTGTTCCAGAAACACTTTTTTAAAATATATTCTTTTCTCCATGAAATTGCTTTGGCACTGTTGTTGAAAATGAATTTAATCTAACTTTCCATTCTGTTCTATTTTTCAATTATAAAACAATACCAAATTGTTTAGAATACTGAATTTTTACAGTGAATATTGAAATAAGCTTGTGTCTTTTAGCTTCATTCCTTTAGTCAACATTCATTGTTTTCTAGAACCTTTGGATTTCATATAAATTTTAAAACCCATTTGTCAAAGTCTCCGAACAGAGGTGTTGAGATTTTGATTGAGACCATGTTTATTTCAGAATTATTTAGTATCGAATCCACATTTTAACAATACTGAATCTTCCAAACAATTAATAGTGTATATTTTTTCACTTACTTAGATCTCTTTAATTTGTCTCAGCATGTTTTGTTTGGTTGAAATTAGAAGTCTGGGCTGGGTGCAGTGGCTCAAGCCTATAATCCCAGCACTTTGGGAGGCCAAGGCAGGTGGATCACGAGGTCAAGAGATCGAGACCATCCTGGTCAACATGGTAAGACCTCACCTCTACTAAAAATACAAAAAATTAGCTGGCATGGTGGCATGTGCCTGTAATCCCAGCTACTCAAGAGGCTGAGGCAGGAGAATTGCCTGAACCCAGGAGGCGGAGGTTGCGGTGAGCTGAGATTGTGCCATTGCACTCCAGCCTGGGTAACAAGAGTGAAACTCCGTCTCAAAAAAAAAAAAAAAAAAAAAAAAGAAGTCTGGCACATTTTTTGTTAAATTGTTTTCTAAATATTTTAAGATTTATCATGCTATTTTACTTTAGTCAATCATTAAAACAATAATATTAACTCAAGAATAACACTATTTAAAAAAAAAAAATATCTCATAGGTATTGAGTTAGGAATTTTCTGTAGAAATATTTTTAATCGATTATTCTAATAATTTACCCTCCATGATGATGTATTAGTGTGAACAAATTCGTAACAAATCCTACTTTATTACGAACAAACAATGCTGTTGAACAGTTCAGGACAAACATATCCAGGATAATGTTCCTTTTGAAAACAAATATTCATAAAATTTATAGCAGCAGCCAAAATTATAATACGGAACTGGCCTATTTAATGGTCAGAAGATCAGCGCTCTGGCCTATGCTGTTTCACTAGCTACATGACCTTGAGCCAGATATACGAACTCTCTTGTCTCTTAACTTCAGTTTTCTTCACCTTTGAAATAAAAAGGATAAGGTAAATAGTACCCAAGTCTTTCTCATTTCTAAAGGTCTTCTATTTTTAAAGACTATTCAAAAATTTAACTGCTCAAAATGGTTATTGCCATTTAAAAGTCCAGGGAAATTACTTGTATGTTTTATCTATAAAGGTGGTGTGGCATACTGGAAACATGTTTTAGAGAAAGATTTGTGGTTTGAACTGTGTTTCCTCCGTAGAAGATAAGATGAAGTCCTAACCACCAGTACCTGACCACCAGTAATAAAGATGAGGTAATACTGGAGTAGGGTAAGTCCCTAATTCAATATGGCTTGAGTCTTTATAAGAAGACAACAGTATGCAACAAAAAGCTAGCAAATTGCCAGAAAGGATTCCACTAGGTGTCAGAAGGATCATGACCCTACAGATACATTGATTTGGGAATTGTGGTCATCAGAACTGTGAGAAAATAAAATTCTCTTGTTTTAAGCCACTTGGTTTATGTTACTTTGTTATGGGATCTCTAGGAAACTTATACATATAGGATACAATTTTTATACAAGTTCCAGAATTTCTATTATATATGACCACAGTACTTAACCTGTATGAGCTTTAGTTTCCTCTGATGTAAATTTTGGATAATGAAGTCTGCCTTAAAGGTTTATTCTGTGAGTAAATAAGAGCACATAGAAAAATGACTCACACATTCTCTCACCCTAGTAGGCGTTCAATAATTGTATGCCTTATAATGTATATCACTGGTGCACAAATTCAAACTGTAAGAAGTTTTATGAAATGCAGATTCCTTAGTTGCACCCAACTTTATGAATTAGAGCTTGCAGGAGTGGCTTTTATGAATCCACATTTTAAGTTGTTTCTTCAGGTAATCATTATATTCTGCCAGCCAACTATCATAGTATATAGATCTATTTTGGAGAGTTATATGGTTTTTATTTGTGTGCCCATCCAAATTTCATGTTGAATTGCAGTCCCCAGTGCTGGCAGAAGAGCCTGATGAGAAGTGATTGGATCTTGGAGCAGACGTCCTCATTGCTGTTCTCATGATATTGAATTACCACGAGATCTAGTTGTTGTTTAAAGTATGTAGCGCATCCCCATTCCCTCTCTCTCTTGCTCTGCCATGGTAAGACACGCCTCCTTCCCCTTCCCCTTCTGCCATGATTGTTAAGCTTCCCGTCCCCTCCCCAGCCTTGCTTTCCTTACAGCCTGTAGAACTGACTCAATCAAACCTCTTTTCTTCATAAATTACCCAGTCTTAGGGTGTTCCTTATGGCAATGTGAGAACAAACTAATACAGAGAGCTACTTATTTAAGTGACAATTTCATTGCTGATCTAATAAAAATTTTACATCTGTAAAATGAAATTATTGCCTTCAAATTTGAAGAACTCCTGAGACTATAACTGGTTAAGTTCTTTGTTATCCTTTAAGAAGAAAAGCTATCTGCCCTTCTGGAAAGTACGTTGTATGCATATTTTCTAAGTTAGGATTTTAACTAAAATTCCAAAGCTTGCATATTCAAATAAAAATACATATATATGTGAATATGTATATGTGTGTGTGTGTGTGTGTGTATATATATATAAAATATCAAAGCCTCTGACAATTTGTCAAAAGGTTCACAATTAGCTTATTTCAATAAGATATAAAATAATTTTGGTCACATGCATTTCACAAATTTGAATTTTAAACTTTATTAATATTGTCTCAAAAATATTTTTACTATCATAATGATCTTATATTCCTAATGGCCTTTACTATGCTTTGCGGGCTTTATTTTTCCTTTGTCTCACTGAACATTCATTATCAGGTTACTAAACAGTTTCACCTGAGACAGAGGGGGTTAAGTCACTGTACCTGTTAGAAATTATATTTTTTTAATTTGTATTTTTATTGAATCATGAAAAAGCATATATATATATATATATATATATATATATATAAAGAGCTCAAAATCAATTATTGAAAGGATAAAAGTTATGATGAAAATAGCCATATAAATATTACAATCTGTACTTGTGATAGTGAGATTCATACCAGTACTCATGTAGATTGTGAATCAGTATGAGATAAAGTAAATGAAACTGCAAGTGGGATGATTTTATATAAATAGATAAAAATGTCTTACAATCATAAGATTGGAAAATGGGTTGTAGTGAACTAGAAATTCATTACCTCAAATACTCTGTATGTTACTATTTATAAAAATGTATATTTTTGAAGCAATGTTCTATTTGTAAACCAACCATGTTTCTCTAGAACAATGTCTCAATATTAATTTCAACATAAATTTTACACATTTTGTTACTAGAGTATCAAAACTATGAAAATATTAAAGATGTATCCCTATAGGAAATCATAAATAATAAAAAAATAAGACACATTCTTTCAGATAATTAATTATAAGTATTATATTGGAGAGAACACAGAATGGGGTCTTAGCAAAATTCCTTTATCAATTGAAATATATATGACAGCAGATATTTCAGCAGTCACTTTAGACTTTAATTAGATTACTTATGGTCAGAATACAAATCAGCTCTCAGCATATATGTAGTATATGTGAGACAGAAGTGTTCAACAACATTTTACCATAAATCTTGATTATTCTCAAATTCTATATTTGTGAATTTGCCTACTTGCTAAAATTTATTTGTAATCCCCAAATCAATAATTGTGGCACTTTCATGGCCATTTACAAACATGCTCAGAGCAACAAAAAATGAGTCACCTGACATCTACATTTCCAGCTGAGATGATGCAACTCAGACATTGCCATTTTGGTTTATCTCTCTTACAGAGATGACCGGAGGACGAAGACAGACCATGGGAATTGGAGTGGAGTGCAAGAAACTCTGGCACTGAGACCAGCTGGTTAGAGTTTGAATCCCAATTTTGACACATGTTAGTGGGGTGGCCTCAGGCAAGGCATTTAACACTTCTGAATCTCATTTTCTATTTTGTAAAATAAATAGAATCTATCAGGATGAGTTGTTTTGGGAGATTGACCACTATAATCTGCATGAGATGGGTATATCTTTATGTTCATATTTCTCTTGGGGCTACAGTTTACTATTTGCTAATTCATCGTTTGCTGACTTTATAGAACATAACTACTGTGCATTGTAAGTACTGACTTTATACTGTCTCTCACTGCAAAGCTATATTGATAGAGAAAAGGCTATAAACCATTTTGTGAGACATGATATGTGCTGTACAGATGTGTTATTTTGTGAATCTTCCAATTTCATATGGAAGGTTGAGCACATGAGTTTTTATTTGCTCCTCAAACCCACTAAAATAATAGCTGAGAAAGATACACTGGAAGAGAAAAAGAATAAAAAAGAAGACAAGATTTGTGAATAAAATGTTGGGAGATTGAATATATATGATGAATGGTAGAGTTTTAAAGAAGAGAAAGTCACAATGATCAGAAGTAGTAAACACAAACTGTCTCTACCTTCCTCCTTTCAGTAAGACATCCCCCCTCTCTTTTACCTGGACACCCGACTGCTCAGATCCTACTATATTTCTAAGCATCTCTTGCAGCTATATTATATGTTTACTAAGATACAGTGAATGGAAGGTGAATGAAAGTAGCATCTATGACTCTCAGAACATGTCCTTTGGCCGGATATGGTAGCTCATGCTTGTAATCCCAGCACTTTTGGAAGCCAAGGACAATGGATCACCTGAGGTCAGGATTTTGAAACTAGGCTGTCCAACAGGGTGAAAACCTATCTCTATCAAAAAAAAAAAAAAAAAAAAAAAAAAAAAAAAAAATTAGCCAGGTGTGGTGGCTAGCACCTGCAATCCTAGCTACTTGAGAGGCTGAGGCAGGAGAATCACTTGAACCAGGGAGGAGGAGGTTTCAGTGAGCCAAGATCATGCCACTGCTTGCCAGCCTGGGTGACAGAGCAAGACTCTGCCTCAAAAAAAAAATACAAAAAGAAAGAACATGTTCTTTAAAACCAAAGCTATTTGCCCTCCACTAATATTTTTTCTCTATCCTTCTAGCTACAACTTGGACCAGGGCTGGCATTCCAACCTTCACAAGCAGATGAATGCAATACTACAGATAAGGAGAGAACAATAAAATATAAGGAATCAGGGTCTCTGGACAATCCCTGGGAAGAGTTCCTATTTTTTTTTTATGTTTTTCTTGTTACTAGTCATCTATGAGGGGCAGGTGAGGGATAAGACTGAAATTAGGGGTCCAAAGTGGCTCCCGCCGGAGGTCATGGCGCTCGCGAAGGCGAAATCATTAGTTCAAGGCTAACCTCATAAGCTCAAACTGATTGTCAAAAAAAAAAAAAAAAAAAAAAAAAGACTGAAATAAGATCGTTAGATCACTTTCTCCATCCCAGCAGAAGACAGGAGGTTTATTCTCTTAAGAGACTGCATCAGAGATACTCTGTTAAGAGGAACCACAGCTTAGTTGAGGGCAAGGTTGTAAAGCAGCACCAAAACAACATAGACCAACTAACATTTTCCGACTGAAAACTGTAGAACCCACGCCTCTTTCCCCAGCTCTACAGCAGTCTTCCCATACAGAAAATTTGAAGGTTTGACTCCCCTCTGAGGAAAAGGGTAAATCAAAGAGTATTGTGATAAATTACCTAGAGAGCTGGATGTCAAGAATTTCTTCCCTCCCTATATTGTTGCATACACATTCAACTTGTTCTACCATGTGATGGATTCTATTTCCATTCATTTTGAATCTGTCCTGGCTCTGGGATTTACTTTGGTTGATAGAATTTGAGGAGCAAAATGTTCATTTCCAAGCCGACAAGATTTGCAATAAGTAATACTCAGTTGCTTATTCATACATGACACTTTGAAGAGGCATATGAAACTACCTGTTGGAACACTGAGTGAAGGAAGAGCAATTATTTATCTGCTAACTCCTCTCTATCTCCTATCTTTCAGTGCTTGAAGGTCACCTCATGAATTACTAACTATCCTACTAAGTTGCACTGATTCCTATGGACAGTTACTTAGGGAAGTCAAATTCCCCCTACCCTGAACCATCCAGCAAAGAGGTGCATTACATGAGCCTGAAAGTGGTAAGAACTTAGAATGCCTGTGGTTTCACTAACTTGGGACTTGGCTGGGGCAAACACTCTGCTTTCTCCATAGGACATGCATAGAGGTCAGGTTATCACTTCATGGAAGCCTATCTGATATAGCTAGTGGTACTAGGAGTTAGACAACAATGTGGCAGCCATGGTTCTCCCTTTAGTAAGCATCCCAGCTAAGAGACATGTGGGACCAAGAAAATCTGTTGGAGGAGCACAAAAATTATATTTCATATAGTTCATTTCATATGTCAGTCTGATCTGCTAACATTCTCCAATAATATCTGATGTATTCTAATAAGAAATATTTACCAAGAATGGAGGCACAAATTCAATCATATAAAGTTTAAGCCAGTTGAAGAATTCTATAAAAGTATTGCCGAGGGTTAGCAAACCATATTACAGTTCCTGTTACCACAGCTGCTACTGAGATATATATGACTGATATTCCTCGGCCAACCAATTCAGATTCACCACCCCTACCCTCTTTGACTAATATTTCACCTTGCTTAATGGAGTAATGAAGTAACCAAGATCTATATATGTAAAGGTGCTGAGTATAGTTTTCCTTCTCATGTCCGGTTCAATTTGTTTCATAGAAACACCAAGAAATGTTACATTAAAATTCATTTATTTCATATGTATGCCTTCCTGCAACCATTGTGCAGAAGCACTCCAAGTTTCTCCTCGTTACCAAAGTTATCAGAACCAGTCAGTCCAGTAATTCTTTCTTTGCCTGCTAAGCCTCTGGAATGAAGATCCCAATATGGCCTAGTGATATTAACAACTTCCACTTCCATGAATCTTACAGTTTCCTCTGGTGGAGATGATCTCCATTCAAAAGGAGATAATTGCTGATGATGAGCAAGTCTGTCCTATTTCTTCCATTTTTACTGAACCCACATATCAGCCACTGGATCAGTTCATATACCACCTCCAGGAGGACAATGCATTTGAATTCACTGTATTTTCCAAAATGGCCACAGTATCGTTCATCTCATATGCTCTTCTGCAATGTAACTTTGTCAGTCTAATATCAGGAGGTAGAGTCTAATGCCTTTACCTCCTTAATCTGAGCTGACCTCAGGAAGTACCTTGACCAAAAATAGTGTCAACAATGATATTATGGGTCAGATCATTATAAGTTTTACAGCTCCAAGTTGTCTCTGCTTTTAGAATGTTCCTGTTCAGAACCCAGCCCTAAAGCCCAAGCTACATGGAGAGGTCATGTTCGGATACCCCAATTAGTCCACACTGAGTTCCAACCATTAACTCTCAGTCATGTGGGAGAGTTGACATCCCTATTCAGCCTCAGTCTCAGCCCCAATCATCTGGCCACAGTCAACTAAAAACTTCCAACAAGGACATTTCAGCTGAAACTACTCAACCAGCAGAAGGGTGAGAGATAATAGTAATTCTTCTTTTTTTTTTTTTTTTTTTTTTTTTTTGAGACGGAGTTTCGCTCTTGTTACCCAGGCTGGAGTGCAATGGCGCAATCTCGGCTCACCGCAACCTCCGCCCCCTGGGTTCAGGCAATTCTCCTGCCTCAGCCTCCTGAGTAGCTGGGATTACAGGCACGCGCCACCATGCCCAGCTAATTTTTTGTAATTTTTAGTAGAGACGGGGTTTCACCATGTTGACCAGGATGGTCTCGATCTCTTGACCTCGTGATCCACCGGCCTCGGCCTCCCAAAGTGCTGGGATTACAGGCTTGAGCCACCGCGCCCGGCCGATAATAGTAATTCTTTTAAGCCACTTAGTTTAAGGATGATTCATTGTGTAGCAATACATGACCAAAAGAGTATTCCAAGCACCTCAAGATGTTTATTCCAAGTTGATACCTTAGCAGACTTCAATAGGCTATTGCATAATTCTATGGAAACAAACATTTTGGATAAATGGAGAATATGGTAAGATCAGAAAATCTCATGGTCATATACCCATTATCAAAACTTATTCCCATTATAAGGCTCCTATAATCAGAGGCAGTGCTGTGTGGGATTTATTATTGAATCAGACATTCTCAAGGCCATAAAAGGATGAGGCTGGCAGAAGTATGGAAGGCAAACCCATATGCAAAGTATGTATCAGTTTCAGTGAATGGCAGCTTTTTCCTTCCAAAGCTGAAGGTGCTTAATGTAGTCTACTTGGCACTGTATGTCTCCACTGGGAAACAGTGCCATGCTCAAGAGCCAGCACTCACCTTTACTTCAGTGGTTGGACATTTTGCAGTAGCTAATTCAGCCTTCACAAGAGGCAACGCATAATTTTTGACAAGTGCATAGCTTGCAGCTATGACATCATAGCGATTCTGTTCATAGGCCCATTTGACAGGTAATGGGATGGGTGAGGAAAGCGGCTTGCTGACATGCACTGTGTAGGTCACCTTGTTCACCTAGTTTTTGAGAGCCTGCTAGGTAGTGGAAGGTCACTGGTTGGCATGAATATATGACAAAAAAATCCGCATACTTGGTACCCTCTCCCACAGGTTTAACCATATAACTCTTCTTAAGACCTCCTTATCCCCAGTCCTCCCTTCTTGTTTCTCAGCCATTATCCAGTATACAGAACTTCACATTTATCCATATATTAGATGACATATCCTTCTGTGCAAAGCAAATGAATGAGTCTTTTGCTTACAGACTCACCCTCTGATATGACTTGATTTCATTATTGTCTTTCAGAGCCACCTATGCTTGGGGATATAATGTGGCAGCAGTCCTTTTGCTGATAATGCCAACATATTGTGGTGTTTTATCTGTGAGCCAGGACTCTGTCTTTTCTTCCTTTGTCGATTGGTCAAAAGTTATCCTCCGTAAGGAATAGTTGTGAGTTTAAGGATAAACATCGAATAAACAGAAGTAAGTGACAAGGGAGTCTGGACCATCTGTTCATTTAATTTACTTGTGCTTTCTGGATCTGCTTCAGCCCACTTCTAAATGTGTCACTGCTATCGAATATTCAATTGCTATACCACCTGCCTAACCTTATGAGTAGCTGAATTGAAAATAATTTAGTTTATGGTGGAAAGTTTTGGTTATACAAGCTCTTGGTGCCCCTCAGGTGCTCAGATAAAAGCACTTACTGACATGCATAAACAAACCATATTTTACAAATGTAGGGTAATTATCTGCCTTGGTGGGTGTGGCTTTACTCTAGGACTCCATGTGACTATCTCATAACCACAGAGTCAATACAGCATCCTTATCTGCTATCCTCTAAAATAAGTGGGACTATGAATGAAATAGTTATAAAAGCAGGGCAGCCCGCACTGAATACTGGATTTTTGAACCTCATTCAAAACAGACAGCATTCAGAATCTCCTGATCAGTGGTTTGGGGCTATATCGCCAAGTGATGGGCATGGTTCATCCATAATGCAAAGAGCCATATCAAGCACAATGCCTCCTTGTAGCACATAATGCTACAAGCAACAACTTCAATGCAGAATATTTTGGAATTCCTCAGATTTCTGAACCCCCCCCCGAAACTTTCACTAATCTTTCAAGTACCTGGATTTTTTTTACCATCTTCTGCCAATATTTCCCTGTTCTAACCCTCAGTTGCATATAAGACACCTGTTAGGGCAACACTTAGTCTATTTTGCAATTCAATTCTATAATCAGATCTTTGCTCTGATTTCCAACAGAACCTATCTTGTAACTACAGAAGTTAAAAATCTCCTTAAATTATACAATAGAGACTTCTTTCTTTTACATACTAGCTTAAATGGTAATTAGCTTTATAGAAAGTCTTCAAAGTCATAGAAAAATTATACCAATTTTTAATTTTAACTCTAATTGGTCTTATACTGATCAACTGCACTTGCCTTAGACTTACACTTCAAGTGAAAATAGGACCATGATGTCACTGAACACAAGGAACTATAAGCATCCCACTTAGCATAAGAAACATGCCACTATTTCATTCAGCTTGAAGCCTACTGTAGAATCCCATTCTGCAGAATCTTTCCAGGGTCTGTCCTGGTCAATTGTTTCAACTCAAGTTGCCTCGAAAATGTGGCTTTAGATAAGACTTGCATGCCAATGCTTTGTTGGTGAATGAAATCCCAGGTGATAAGAGGAAGGGAAAAACTAATGTGCTGCAAGGATGAACAGAAAGCCAATATGAGACTTGTTACTAAACAGGCTGAGTTTTACTCAGTATCATATGTAGGCTTGGACTTTGGAGAAACTGCTACTCCCACTACAGTGAAAGTGACGGAAACTGCCTAGCCCTTAGGCCAGGAGAGATGAAACAGCCAGCAACGTTTAGGGGTTTAGTGATGAGGCAGAGGAAGCTGCTGTGGTCATGGTCTTCTATTGATCAGGCAACAGAAAAGGAAAGTGAGAATAAGTGAATCTAGATGGTACTTAAACTGGATTTGATAACATAAATTATACAATGTAAATATAAATTTTGAACCCTGGACAAATTAAATTTTCATAGTACATTTTGGGTTTTACTGTTAGATTATTCTAATCATACCTGGATAAACAGTAGCAATTCATATCATTTTCTTTAATTTGCACATTAGGAATTAACATACATTTCATTTCATTTTTTACTACAACTATAATGCATATTTTCTCCAGTTTAGAGAGGTAGTAACTGAAACTAAGATGAAATAACATTTCATTTGCAGACAGTTAGTCTTTGTTAGCCCAAACTAGGTCTGTCTGAGTCTAAAGCCCCTTCTTTTCCTACTACAGTATGACAAATCCATTAATATAATGAGAAATTGCTGCTGGGCACAGTGGCTCACACCTGTAATACCAGCACTTTGGGAAGCTGAGGTGGATCACTTGAGCTCCGTAGTTTAAGACCAGCTGGGCAACATAGTAAGATTAATCTCTACTAAAAATTAAAAAATTAGCTGGGCATGGTGGCTTGCATCTGTAGTCTCAGCTACTTGGGAGCATGAGGTGGGAGGATGGTTGGAGCCTAGGAGGTCTAGGCTGCAGTGAGCCATGATCACAACACCACTCCAGCCTGAGTGACAGAGGGAGACACTGTCTCCTAAATAAATACATAAATAAATTGCTGCTTGTTCATTGCTTTGTAGAAGAAAAAGTGAATGTGTATTTTGTTCCTTTAATATTTGTAGGATAAGTATGGCATAAGTTATTCCTCTTACTTGACAAGTAAGAAATCTGAAGTTCTGAGAAGCTAAACATCATACCCAAGTTCACATTTGTGGGAAGTAGAAAATTAAGGAAATATCCCTATCACCAATCTGGAAATTCAGTAGGCCACCGTAAGGACTCCAGGACTTTATATCATGCATCATATTTCACCAGTAATCATTCCTCACTCTGTCAACTAATTTGGTTATTTCAAAACTCTATGAAGAGTTGCTGTTGTAAGGCCGGTTGCCTCGCCGGGAGTTTGGCCACGCCCATCCCTCTCCATGCCTGAAAACTAAGTCACCACTCTGCGCTCCACATCAAGTCCTGCACTCAGTATCTAGCTCAGCCATGTGGCTTCCCCAACGCCCACTTCGGCACTCTGCACCAGAATCTGCACTCAACACTACACTCTGCACTCGGCACCTAGCACGCCATTAGAAAACCCCACTAAACCTGCCCAAAAGCATTTTACCCCATCCAGGTCCCACTCCCCCTGGGCGGCCCACTCACCGGAAATTTCGCCTACCTACCAATAGCAGCTTGCCCTGTCACGTCCTGTTCCCTCATACCCAATCAAGACACCCTCACTCACTAGAAAACAGCACCTCAGGAAGTCAGGCGCAACTTCTCTGGCCCCTTTCCCTGGGGACCACAGAACCTTGCCCGGGAGTTAAATAAATTGGCATTTAATTGTTCTTATACTGGCTTCAGTTTCCTCATTTTAAATTCAGCAATAATTACAGTTATAATATAGACTTCACTCAGAAAGCATTCTTACTAATGAAAAACCACAGAAAAATATAGTAACTCATAATATCAAAGAGAAGGGAGTCTTGGTAAATTCTTTTGCAATGATTAATAAATCAGTTTTCTCTTCCTATATTAGTAGAAAGATCTAGATGTAACAGGGTGGTCTATAGTAATAATAAAGGTGCTTTGGGGGTTTGTAGTGAAGTATTCAGGTGTGAATAGTACCCCAGAGGCAGACAGACCTTATATAGCCATTTAATAACTACAAGACAAAGAAGGAAGTTAACGAGACTTTCTGCTCCTGGTTTTCTAATGTATAAAATAGAGACATTTAACATGCATGTAAAATAAAAATATTTAACTTGTGTCAATGAGAAGTAACATTTGCCATGGGTTGGTAGGTGCCTACTATAGATTTCTCAATATTTGTCAGTCCTGTGGTTTAATTTCAATATTTTAAATTCCTATTTTATTGTTTATATACTTTTAAAAGTAGAATTTTTTTTTTAATTTTACTGTCAGTCTTCATATATTCCCACAAAGTTGGGCACTAATAAGGTTAACTCTCAGTTGCTAACTAATTAATCTGAAAATGCTAAATACTCACCTGAATTAAATCCTTGTTTTTATCATGAGTCACCCACTAAAAATGAAGAGCTGTTTAAGGTTGTGTAAAACTGATTAATTATCTATAGTCCAGGGATATTTAAACTCTTTGCATCTCAATAGCAGAGTATTTAACTCAAATCACAGAACTAAGTCTTTTTATGATTCAGGAGGAAATAAAGATGAGTTCTTGATTTCAAAGGGGTAACAGAACACAGGAGAATGGCCTTAGTCCCCATTTTTGCAGCAGCGTGTAAAGTGTGTTGCTGAGAAGTGAATGAACAAAATCGCATATGGCGAGAGGCAACAGCTGTCTCCATAAAGCCTCTGGCCTCCCGCTGCCCTCAGTCCTAGAGGCAGACGTGGTGGTTGATGGCTGCCCCCCATGCCATACTTTATTGCTTCATTGACTGCTGCAAATGCCGACAACAGTTTACCAGCCGCAAAGAAATTTGATTTACTCAAGTTCCTTTGCTACCATTTCAAAGTCTTGCATGTCCTTGGTTAAATGGTGCCCTTGTAAAATTGCAAGGCAAAAAATAAACTGTTTTCCCCTTAACCAAATAGATATAGTGCTGTGATGTGAAATTACTGAAAAAAAAAAAAAATGTGATTTGGGGAAATTACAGTTCCTTGTTTAGTATGTATTGTGCATGCCCTACAGCCTTCCCTAACCAGTAGCTCCCAATTTCATTTAAATTGTAATGATTTCCTTTAAGGACAATTAAGTTGCCTAAGAGCAGTGCATGCATACTAATGTGGCAGAGGCAAGGCACAGTGTAGAAGAGAGTAATAACTGTTTATTAATATGATAATTAAGTGTTAATGCTTAGCAACCTAATGATATCCGTTAAATAACTTACATTTTGGAGTCAGATCCAGGAAAATGAAATTCTATTAAAAATAACAAAAGGCAGCAAATATAAAAATAAATGATGCTAATCTGCCATTAAATCACACATATTTTCCCATTTGCATCTCATGTAAGAGAAGTTTCCTGTTCTCTCTTTTCCACCAAATATGCCAAACCAGTATATTATTCTCATTTCAAAGACTTTTTTGCTTGTGGATATTTATATATGTTCACAAGGAAAGAGAAGTAATAAAAAGTAGAGATAAAGATGAATACCTTTTTGGAAGATTTCTAAGCTATTACTTTGAAAATACACATATTCTCAATTTTCAAAAATGTCTAATATGAGAAAAAACATCCAGAATGTGGTATTCAAAAGTTTCTTTCTGTGAGTCCTCATTCTCCAGCCTCAAATTTTCTTTCATCCCCTCATAAGCTATTCTATAAATAATGGATACTTCCAATTGTCCCAATATTATCAAAATTTTTTCTCTTTTTAAAATTTACTTGTAAATTTTAAAACATATATTCTTAATTCTTCATTATTTTTACATCCTTAGTGATCGAACATTTGACAGTGTCACTATGCATTCTTAATTTAACAGAGTGCTAGCCAGAACTAAATGCAGGGAGAACAAATAGAAACTGTCAGTGTTCTCACGAGACAGGTAATGGAAGGTTTGCTTTGCAAGTGTGAGGTCACTTCTATAAATTTAATGAATAAGCCATTTCTGAGTTGATATGTTGCTCCCCTTTGGAAGTGTTTAAACTACTTCCTAGGTTGAAATGAAATACAGCAGTATCTTATTCATTAAGTGATTTTTGCTCCCTGCAATAATCTGAACCTACCAATAAGGAGAAGAAACTAGCTGCCAGGCACATGGCTCAGGTGTGTAATCCCAGCACTTTGGGAGGCTGAGGTGGGCGGATCATGAGGTTAGGAGATCGAGACCATCCTGGCTAACATGGTGAAACCCTATCTCTATTAAAAATACAAAAAATTAGCTGGGCATGGTGGCACACACCTTTAGTCCCAGCTACTCAGGAGGCTGAGGCAGGAGAATCCCTTGAACCTAGAGGCATAGGTTGCAGTAAGCCAGGGTCACACCACTGTACTGCAGACTGGGTGACAGAGTGAGAATCTGTCTCAAAAAAATAAAAAGAGGAAATTATCCCAATAAAAGTTGTATTTCTGAAATTCCAGTTTTTTCCCCACTCTCTCTGACTTCTTCCCTTATCACTATTCTCTTGCCCAATTGTACAAACTAAGTAGAGACCTCTGAAGAAGATGAAAGGCCTAGTGAAGTTCTCTTCAGAGTAACATGTAGGAATGTACACAGAAGCAAAGCAGTCAAATGCTTAATGGATTCAAGTAAAATGAGGACTCGAAGTACTTTTCTGGATTCCATTACAAATAACTTTATAGTGACCTCAAAATGGGCAATATTCTCAGAATATTAGGAGCTACATCATATTGCAATGGGCTGAGGTGTGAACTGGATTAAATTAAATCACAAAGAAATTAAAACAAAAAGGATTAATTTTCACAAGGCTTTGCTATAAAGGAAGGGAGAGTTAGGGGTACTAACTAGAGAAAGAATATAGAATTAAACACTATTTTAAAGACAGAGTATGTTTACTTAACATGATTAGATGTAAAAGGAATAGTTATCAGAGAAAGTGGTTTAAGATTCATAGGAAAGGAGTAAGAAATGCAATAAGACCCCTGAAGCAGAAGAGGAGACAGCACCAATGGAGACACTGGCCGTCAATCCTGTAAGAGCACTTGTCTCTGAAACTGAAAGAAAGCAGGTGAGGTGGTTGTGAAGCAGGGTATTTCCCTGACCCCTTCATTGGGAGGAATTGGAGTGCACAGGCACTAGAACCAGCTGGCCACCAGGGGCAGACTCCACCCACTCATTCCCCTGAATTCCACCCCTCATTGGAGAGGGAGCACAGGTGAGCAAGTGCAGAAGCTGGGGCAAGTGCTTTTTTGGGCACCGGCAGGAGCAAAATTCCACATGAGCCCTAGAGCAGTGTCTACAGGGGTGTATGCAACCCTTGAAGCCCTAGAAAGAGTGTTACAATGTCCTTTTAGCTCTGTCATTCACGGGTGGCTTAAATGTTAGTAGCTCAGTGAAGGGTGAGTATGACAGTCTTTTTCACCTGCACTCTTGGCACCTGAGTTCTTGTCTGGCATCCAGGAAGAATAAGTTTGCACTAATGAATTGAAGATGCTAAATGTGGGGGATTTTATTGCCTCTGAAAGTGGCTCTCAGCAGGAAAGGTAGCTGAAAAGGGAATGAGCAAAAAGGTAATCTTCCCCTGGAGTTTAGGCAGGGATGGGACAGACTCTTCTCTGAAACTACCCTGTCAAGCTGTCCCTCTGAAGTCAAGCTGCTTCTCTTTGATGTCCAGCCATAGTCTCCAACATCCAGCTGCTTCTCCTCTCTGCCAGCTGAGTGCTGGGGTTTTTATAAGCACAGGATGGGAGGCGGGTGGGCCATGGGTGGTTTTGGAAAAGGCAACATTGGAGTGGGAAAATAGGAATGTGAGTTCTCACTTTGGGCCATGGTTCCAGGATTTCTGGCTTGAGGATGAGGCCCTCAGTGGAACCTGTTCTCTCCTGCCCAGAATTTCCCTGCCTTGTATTTGTGAAAGCAGAACTCTCATGGCAAATTGCTTTAAATTTCTCAATGAAATAAAAAGGCATTGTTATCTAACCCTTTCTTTCTAGTTTTATGTTTGGTGTATTTCTCCACAAAATAATAAGCAGTGGAGTTTTAAAAATGCAGAGTTTCACAGCACACTCATCATTCCTCTCCTTTAGTCTGTAGACCTCTCAACCTCGAAGGCTGAAGCTAGTCTAGTTATTCATTTCTATGTCTAGCATCTGGCTCAAGTTGTTGTCTCTGGTCTTTCTTTCAGTCTCTAGGGTAGTGAGGAATTCTTTCCCGTTTGGCCCCAAGTTCATTCCTTTGGCTTCTGGTCAAAATTATGCTGACACACTGTCTACCTTCTTGCAAACTAGGCTGATATCCATAATGTAACTTGAGAAGGCTTGTCTCTTGGCTAACTATTCTATTCAGACAAGTATCTAAGTCCTGATCCCTGCCTTAAGGCCTGATAGATGCTCAGTTTTTCTACTTTTTTGGCCATATAAAAAACAAGACATATATCTTATCTTTTATAGCACATTAAGAAGACAATTGCAGATAAAAAATAGTTTTTGCTGTAAATGTGAGTTAACCATTTATGTTTATGAGTTTGAACTTTTTATTAATATTCCAGGAGCTTGGAAGATTTTTGTTTAATGCATGTCTCCTAAACAACAAATGAAAGAAGAAGATCCATATATCTAGAAATGGAGAATAATAGTTTGATTGACTTAGAGTTTAAATGGCTTCTTATTTGACTTCAGGACCTAATAGGGAGAATAGAATTTGTGTGTAATATCAGACAATATGGAAGTAAATATATTTACACAGAAAGTTATGTTGGGGGCCAAACTCAGCTCAGTAAAAGCCAGAACACTAAGAGGTAAGAATAGAAACACAGCACATCACCAAAAGTTTTCTTTGTGAGGCTGATGGAGAAACACATATGTAAGTGGTTAGGTATTAGGTAAATGGTTATTTAATAGGTGAATGTAGTAAATGATTCTAAGTGTGCTCAAGAAACTTATCCCTCAATGCCATATGTTTATTTATTGCATTTTTGCTTAATTGGCTTTCCTATTATGCTTTTGTGTAAGAGTGCTCATAAGAAATTGCACGCAATGAGGTGAATTACTTTAAGTGAACCACATTGTAAAGGAGACCATAAGATACTGATTTGGCTAGGCTTTGTGTCCCCAACCAAATATCATCTTGAATTATAATCCCCATTATCCTCACAATTCCTATATGTCAAGGGAGAGACCAGGTTGAGGTAATTGAATCATGGGGACCATTTCCCCCATGCTGTTCTGGTGATAGTGAGTTTTTACAAGATCTGATGGTTTCATAAGGGCTCTTCCCTGTTTGCTCACACCTCTCCTTCCTGCTGCCTTATGAAAAAGGTACTTGCTTCCCCTTTGCCTTCTGCTATGATTGTAAGTTTCCTGAGACTTTCCCAGCCATGCTGAACTGTGAGTCAATTGAATCTCTTTACTTTTAAATTACCCAGTCTTAGATATTCTTCATAGCAGTGTGAGAATGAACTAATGCAGATACTAAGTCAGAAAGCTTCATTTTAGTGGAAGCATTGTGGATGCTTTACTTTTTAAAAAGGAAACAGAGACAATAAACCATTGAGTTCAAGATATCTAATTGAGCCCATATATTTACATTTGCTCCCTGTAGGTATAATAAAAATTATTAAGTAAATGTGACACATTTTACAACAGAGTTAGAAAACAAAGAATCACTGCCATCAATAGAACAAAACTTGATTTAATATTTATAATAGAGGAACCAAATGTAATTGGATTAAGAAAAAAGCCAATTAGATTTACATATCACTTGACTGTACATATCAAAAGAGGACAAACAGAAATAAGTGGACTTTTCCTCTTTTCTAAAAGCATCACTAGTTTGAACTTGAGGGGAGTCAGTATAACATGTAAGCATATGTCTGTGCATGTATCTTTCTCTGTGTGTGTGTGTGTGTGTGTGTGCACACCTGTTTGTGAATTTTGCAAGCAATAGGTATTAAAGAAGTCTGGAAAATTCACCAGGACCAAAATTGGTTGTGACTTACATTATTACACTTGGTGACTCCAGTAGATAGTCCAAGATGGAGTCTATACTACAAAATGACAGGGAAGCAGTTCCCCAATTAAATGTTGGAGTGTGGCTACCCCAATAATTACAGAAGAAAAACTTTCAGTAAGCAGTGAAATCTCCAGATCAGAATAGTCTCTATCTTATCTCCTTTCCTATGTCCTGCTCATTAATAACTGCATTTAGACTGAAAGACCTTCTCACTACTTCACAGGCAGAAGAAGATAAAAGAGTGTATAGATTGTTGGGTGAGAGACAGAAAGTAGATTAAAGCCTTGAGGAACGCTATTACTAACCTTCACTGAGCCCAGTTGGATAGTATATTCTTCCTCAGGGAATGTGCTGGAGTGAGCTTTACCCACCAGCTTCTATTATAAGAGGTTTCTGCCCACCCTAGGAGTCATTGGGAGAATTTGTCAAGCCTAGAAGAGTTCAGTGATTAGTAGCCGAAAAATTCACTGTGTTACTAGCATCCTTGGTACCAAAAATCAAATTGAAACAAAGCAAACCTCAAAACGTAATATCATGTAATCGTCCAAACTCACAAATGTCACATTCTCTAAACCTATTGCAATAAAACTAGAAATTAACAACAAAAAGCCAAACAAAACAAAACAACGAACCACTTAAAAATTAACAGTACTTCTTAATAAATCTGGGATTAAAAACGAATTGAAAAATTGAACTGCAGAAGTACTCTGATGGACCTAAAGCAGCAATGGAGCCAATCTATCCTTCATATCTCCACTTGAGCTTTAAGTCAGCACCTACTATGGAGGGCCCAACTAAGAAGCAGAGCTGAAAACCACAGGATTAACTGAAGGTCTCCAAAAGAAACAACTGTGCACAATGTATGGCACTATTCTACCACTCTACACTCACACATACATGCACCTGCACACAGAGCTTAATTTCTGGCAAAAAGATAAGCAGTTCTTCTCTAAAGAAGTTGAACTACTAATAAAATGAAAGGAAAGGTTTTTAATAGAGTATTGCAGCCTCCGATTAAAACCCTCTCTGTTCTCTGGATTTGAGAGTCCTTATCTGATGGCCCATCAGTTTACCCTAAAGTGAAGAATTCCAGTCAACTCTAACTTTCCCCCATACACTGCGGTCTCTGCAAACTTTCCAGTCAGGGAAGGTGAGAAATCATTTATATACACATCAGAAGAAGAAACCCATACTACCTCTCAGTGCTTAATTATTAAAACACACAGATAATCAGAGATTACCAGATAGATATTTTTAGAAAACTAGTAGTGATAAAAGGTAACAACCAAGATTAAGAAAACAAAAGCTGATTTCTAGAGAAATATGTAATTTAAAAGAGGGTATTAAAAATGTCTAATTGGCATATCTTAAGAGATTATGGAAAAGTTACATCTTTCTTAAAATTTTTATTTTCTTAATTAATTAATTTATTTCTTTTTGAAATGGAGTCTTGCTCTGTCACCCAGGTTGAAGTGCAGTGGCATGTCCTTGTCCTCCTGGGTTCAAGTGGTTCTCCTGCCTCAGCCTCCCGGGTAGCTGGGACAATAGGCGAGTGCCACCACACGAGGCTAATTTTTTGTATTTTTAGTAGAGACGGAGTTTCACCATGTTAGCTAGGATGGTGTCCATCTGCTGACCTCATGATCCACCCTCCTCAGCCTCCCAAAGGCTGGGATTATAGGTGTGAACCACTGAACTCGGCCCTATAAATTTTATTTTTAAGTGACATGTAATAATTGTACACATTTATGGGGTATAGGATAGTGTGATGTTTCAGTATATGTATTCAATGTGTAACTTTCAAATGAAGGTAAATGCGACATCCTTCACTTCAAATATTTATCATTTGTGGTGGGAACATTCCGAATCTTGTCTTCTAGCTGTTTGAAAATGTAAAATAAATTGCTGTGAACTATGGTCACACTGCAGAACTATAGAATTCTAGAACTTATTTCTCCTATCAAGCTGTAATTTTATGTTGTGTAACCAACCTCTTTCTATTTCTCCTCTCCCATACGCTGCCCAGTCTCTGGAAATCACTATTCTACTCTCTACTTGTATGAGCTCAACATTTTTTAGCTCACACATGAGTGAAAATATGTAACTTTTATCTTTCTGTGACTTTTTTATTTCATTTAACACGATCTTCTCCAGGATCATCCATGTGGCCAAGAATGAAAGGATTTCATTCCTTTTTATGGCTGAATAGTATTCTGTTGTGTATATATACAAGATTTTCTTTATACATTCATGTGTTGATGGTAAAAAAGCTGCATATTTAACACAAAAACAAGACACCAAGAGGGAGAAAGGGGAAAGATCAGAGAATAACCATATGAAAATATGGGCTCTGTATGTAAAACATCATATATTTGTACTTCATTCATTCAACAATGACTTATGAAATGTCTGCTATGTGCCAGTGAGTCGGGCACTTTCTCCTCATACTGTCCTACATTTTGAAAGTTGTTTAGCTAAAGACCATTCCAAAAATTAAGGCTTAAAATACTACCATAGCCAAGAGATGAAAAAAACATTCTAAAATACCCAATAATGTACAAATAATAAAATTAAAACTGTACCTGAGAGAAGCTGAGCACTAGAGGGTGTAGACAGGGCACAATCTTCAGACAAAATGGTAGAAATAAAATATAAAAGGATACTGGATACTAAAGAAATTTAACTAGGCCAAGTAGCTTGTGAGCTGGCTGTGAGTGATGAGTTTGAGGCTTCAGCAAGCTTGTTTCACCACACGTGGAAAGTGTCTTCTAAATACCTCGCCCCAGCCTCTGTCCAGGTGTGCTGAATCAGAACCTTCAGGGCTGAAGAAAGTAAGAGAGAGTGGGTGGGTGGGCAGAAGGCACAAGCACTCAAAATATACACCTGGAGGAATTAAAGGAAATTCAGCTCCTGGAAAGTGAGTCTTTGGATCTCCGGGGAGCCACAGGTGTGGATGCTCCCTCTGTGTGGTGGGTAAGTTCTTCTGTCTCTCCCATACCTCTTCTGTTCTCTCTTAGAGTACTCGGGTCTCAAAATTTGAAATGCAAACTCCACAAAAAGAAGGACCTGAATGACATAATTTCAGACTACTCATCTTGCTTCTTTGACCCTCAGTCTCTTTATTAACATGGAGATAGTAATAACTATCACGTGGTGCTACTGTCAATCTTTACTAACCTGGCAATAGGAAAAATACCATGCATAGTGCTTTAGTGCATACTTAGAACTCACTAAAGGAGCTATTAATGCTGGTGAATTTTTAGCTCCTACTGACACATATTATAACCTTTTGTATTTTTCTTTATAAATATTAATCACCTTGTCTCTTTCCTAAAAATATTTAAAAATACTATTATCAATACAAATTACTGTTTTTATTACTAGTATTACATGTAGGACTCTAGTCAGTAATTGATATGGAAACAATTTCTAGGACAAAACACTTAACACACAATCTTAATTAAAAAATATTTTTTTTAATCAGTAAGGGAAACTGTAAGACAATGGTTGACGACATTTGGATTGTAGAAAAAGCACCAGGAAATTTTATTAAAGAATGCAGACTCCTATCCCAGAGTTTCTGAATTAGGCCTTCCAGTAATTCATTCAGAACCCACAGTTTCCTGATTCTATACTTGGGCAATCATTCCTTGCACAGGAATTGTTGAGAAATTAGAATATCTTTGTCTGTCTCTGAGTCAGCTATTTCGGGTTGAGCCATTTATTACATCTTAAACTATTAATAGAGTTTAATATCCCCATCTTTACTCTTACTTTAATTCAAAAGGAAGAGAGTTCTGCTGTAGGGAAGTCAATTAAACCACTCATTACTATAAATATGATGAAGGTAGAAAATTTTATATTACCATAACTCCTGGAAGGTACTTGCCGGCAGATTTAAGAGAAAGCTTAGCAGAATATTGATGTTGCATCTAACCTCACAGGTGTAAACTGTGAGTAAATCTGCAGTTGGGGTATTTGATTAGTGCCAGCTCTGTAGTGTGATGGCTCAATACACAAAGATGGGCTTGAATAAATTGAGATGGAAAAAGGATTGAATATAGTCAAGCTGCCATTTCACATTCTTGTTTAGGGATCTATAAAAGCAATCATTTATTTTAACTTTCAATTGCTTGTTTTGTTATCCAAATGTCATTAGTTCATTTTATGCTTATTCAATAAATACCAAGCACCTACCATGTGTCAAGGAACATGTATGTGTCAGAGGATGGTTTATTTTATTCTTTCTTTCACAAAGGCTTTAATTGAAAACTTGAAGCTCAATTTTTTCAGAATAAGAGAAAAACATTGTTTTTAGAAGTAAAACTCAGTAGGACTATTTTCATTTGGAACCTATTTCCAATTTTCTCTGCATTTTTGTCCCCAGGGAAAGCAGGTAAATGAGCTGGTTCTTGGGTATTCCATTGATAAACCTCAGTCAGATACATGCAGATTATCAGTTCTTCAGCACATAGAACCATACAAATAGTTTCATACAGATTTGTATTTAGATTTGCTTATCAAAAGATTCACTCTGTTTTAAAGCCTCAGTGTTCTTTTAGTTTCCCCCAGGTATCTTATATAGCAGCCTCCAGGAAAAAATTAAGTATCCTCAAACACGTCCATTATAATTACTTACCAAAAGAACAATAACATTTCAGAAGGGGTTTCCCTAGTAAAAGTATTTCTTTATTTTATTCAAACTATGTCTGGAATTAAGATTTAACTGTGGCAGAATGTGATAGCTACTAAGTCAATACCACATAATATATTTAGTAACATTATGTGATTGGTAAACTTGTTCTGCTAATACATGTGAAAGGATTTAACATTCAGACTTTTTAAAATTATTCATACTAGCTTAAATATAAAATATATGGGCATTTCTTCTAAAAGTTCAGTGCTGTGACTCTTTGTCAGAAATATTTTTACCATTATTTCTGTTGGAAAATCAGATTTGATTTTTATCATTTTGACTTGAGATACCATTCATGGGTCTGTAACCCACCTTATGTGTCAAGACTGCTTCTTGACTCTCCCCCCACTTTTTTGTATAAATCCAGCTTGACATTTTTTCCCTAAGGATATCAACATTACTAGAACTATATCATCCAAGGAAAAAAACAGAAAGGAAACTTTGAAATGACCTGAAAAGATGACAATGGCTATCTGAAAACAGTGAGGTGCAAGTAATCAAGCTGGTAGAAGGAAATGAAATGATGATGTATATACAGATAGTAATTAGTTAATGGGAAAATAAATAAGTTCAAGGAAGATTTAGGAGAGATAATGGGAAACAGACCAGCCAGAGAGAAAGCTATTTTAACGACAAGTTGATTCTGGTAATTAGAAATTTTGATACTGTAAAAAAAGCAAACAGGTATAAAAAAGGAAATGATGGCAGCCTGAGGGTTATGTGGACCCTAAAATGTCACTTTTTTGATTATAGAGTATTCTAAATAGCCACCCTATTTCCCAGAACCTAGGATTAAAATAAGAAAGGAATTATGGAAAGAGTTAATGTAAAGAATGCAAAAAAATTTGGATACCCAAATGGGTGAGAACTTTTCCAAAAATAGAAATGTCTCAAACCAAGAGAATAGAGAATGAAAGAGCAAAATGAAAATACTGTAATAGGTTTAGCACTTTAGAGAGTTCTACATTTTTCAACCTTTTTGATCTGACCCAACATCTACCAAATAAGATAAGTGACGACAATATAATCTTCATTTTCCATTGAGAAGGCTTAGACTCAAAGAAGCTAAATTTTTCAGACTGTGTTTTTCTCTGCTACACTCATAACTGCCAGCATCTCTTATTTTAGCACTTTTCTCTGACTCTTGTCCTATGCCTTTTTTTCCTGTTGAACCAGAAGACAGTAACTTTCATAATGATATAATGATGATATATTCTCTGAGATTTCCTATGTTTTCCTACAGTAGCAAGTCCTATGTTTTCTACTGCTACATGGGGTGCAGGAGACTCCTAGACAATAGTTACATGCCTTGTCTCTGAGCTGCTTTCTCTCTGCACATCACACTCACTTCTTTCTAAATTTTGAGTTGAGTTTTGTTGTTGTTGTTGTTGTTGTTGTTGTTGTTTTCACTTAACCTTTATTGGGGGATTAAGAACACCAGTAAATTATTCTCTCCTGCTTACCTCTAAGTTAATTGAGAGATGTAAAATTGTGGTGTTCCAGATGAATATGTTGTCACCAGCAGACATGTTGGAGAAAGCAGTCAAAGTGACCCTGAATTCACCTACTCCACAGTTTTGGCAAAGCCCACTGGAGGATAAATGTGAGTCTGGAGAGCTGAAGCATTTATGTAACCCATTCTCTCACTCTCTCTCTCTCTCTCTCTCTCTCCTCTCTCTCTCTCTCTCTCTCTCTCTCTCTCTCTCTCTCTCTCTCTCTCTCTCTCTCTCTCTCTCTCTCTCACTCTAGATAGAGAGGAAAGAAAAGTACATCCTTCCAGTTATAATCTTTGTTAAATTGGTACACCCAATTGAGTGAAAGGATAAAATAGGAAGACAGGAATGTTTCGCTGATTGATATCCTTTTGCATCAAGAAATGGGATTATTTTCAACTCTGAAAGAATCCAAATAATGGAAGCTAAAACATGATAGAAGCTTAGATTTTTGCTACATCTTGTTTGTAGTATGGGATTATATGGCAGCTCAAGGATCATGAGTGATCCAATCTTTTTTTTAACTTGAATCCTCCTTTTGGTACCCACATTCCATGTTGTGATTCAAGTTCACTCCAACTTCAGCCACTGCATTCACCAGCCAGCAGAAGTGAGGACAGAGGCGGGAAAGATTATGCAACCCCACTTCAAAGACTCCTACCTACAATCATACACAGCAATTCATTCCCCAGCACATCGGTTCAAAACTAAATCACTTCCAATACTTATTTGCAAGAAGACTTAAAAATGTTATCTTTATCCTATGTGCTTGTGCTCCAAGCTAAAATTGGGGTCTCTATTAGTAAGAAAGAACGTATAATGGGTACAGCTAGTAATAATGTCGCTCTTTGTTGTCCAGGCTGGAGTGCAGCGGCGCAATCTTGGCTCACTGTAACCTTCACCTCCTGGGTTCAAGCTTCTCCTGTCTCAGCCTCCCAAGTAGCTGGGATTACAGGTGCCCACCACCATGCTTGGCTAATTTTGGATTTTTAGTAGAGAAGGGTTTTCACCATGTTAGCCAGGCTGGTCTCAGACTCCTGACCTCAGGTGATCTGCCTGCCTTGGCCTCCTCAAGTGCTGGGATTACAAGTGTGAGCCACCGTGCCTGGCCATACAGCTAATAATTTCTACTCCATTCACCAACTTCTTACACACCAACGTGCTTTTGGAGGAGTAGAGTAACATTCACATATTTAATCATTGATTTTCTTCCTGTGGTCGTTGATTTTCCAACTACCTGATAGAGGTTTTTACCCTTTCCTAATTTGATTAATGTTAACATTTTTTGTTTGCTTGGTTGTTTTTTGTTTGTTTCTGCTGCTTTTCTTTTTATTTCTTTGCTTGTTTGTTTCATTAGATGTGGCAACAGGAACGTTTTTACCCTGTGTTTACTTTGTTTATCTTGTCTTTGTCAGCTTTCTAGGCTTTCAGCCATGTGAAATCTTCTGTCAGCCTATACTTTTAAGAAAAGGTGTACACATGTAATAAATAGACTCATACCTACTCCCTCATATTATTATTTCAGCTGTGTTGTCAGTTATACAAAGAAAACATAATATTTTCATACTTGTCAATTGATTTGTAATTGAACTATAAAATGTATGTGTTTTTTTGGTCGGGTGCAATGGCTCGTTCCTGTAATTCCAGCACTTTGGGAGGCCAAGGTGGGCAGATTACCTGAGGTCAGAAGTTCTAGACCAGCCTGGCCAACACAGCGAAATCTGTCTCTACTAAAAATATAAAAATTAGCCAGGACTGGTGGCAAGGGTCTATAATCCCAGCTACTTGGGAGGCTGAGGCAGGAGAATCACTTGAACCCAGGAGGTGAAGGTTGCAGTGAGCAGAGGTCACACCACTGCATTCAAGCCTGGGTGAAAGAGCACAACTCGGTCTCAAAAATAAGTAAGTAAATAAAATAAAATGTCTGTGTCTTTTCACTCTTGCTGAATTAAAAGGTCTGTGTGACTCAAGTTTGTGGGTGTTTTTTTTCTTTCTTTTTTTGACCACTTTATTGAGTATAATTCACAAACAAAAAGTTGTCCATACTTAGTATGTATAGCTTGGTGAGTTTTGAGATGAGTACATACCTATGGAACTGTCACCACAATCTGTGCCATACACCTCTCCATCTCCTCTAAAAGCTTCCTTCTGCCCTCTTATTTATTACTATTGTATACGCAATAAGAACATTTAATATAAGTCTACCTCCTTACAAATTTTTAAGTACAGAACACAGTATTATTAACTATAGCCACTATGCTGTACAGTGGATCTCTAGGAATTATTCATCCTGTATAACACTTCATATCCTTTGCCTAATAGCTTCCTCTTTCTCCCTCCTCCAAGTCCCTAGCACTATACTCTCTGCTTCCATGAGTTTGACCATTTCAGAATCACAAGTAGTGTCATGTAGGATTGTTGCTTCTGTGCTGGCTTATTTCACATAGCATAAAATACTTCAAGATCACTGAGGTCATCACAAATGACATGATTTTCTATTTCCTTAAGGTTGAATCATATTCCATTGTGTGTATAAACCACGTTTTCTTTGTTTATCCATAGATGGACATTAAGGTTATCCTGACTATTGTGAATAATGCTGCACTGAGTATGGGAGTACAGATATCTCTTTAAAATTCTGATTTTAAATCCTCTGCATATACACCAAAGAGTGGGGTTGCTGGATCATATGGTAGTTCTGTTTTAAATTTTTTGAGGAACCTCCATACTGCTTTCCATAGTGGTGGCATCAAAATGTTCCCACCAACAATATATGTTCCCTTTTTCTCATATTTTCACAAACGTTTGTTTTCTTTTGTAATTTTATTTTGTTTTGATAATAGCTATCTTAAAAATATAATGTGATATATCTCTATAATTTTAATTTGCATTTTTCCTGATGATTAGAAATGTTAAGCACTCTTACAAATACCTGTTGGTACTTGTATGTTGTCTTTGGAGATATATTTGTTTAGTTTCTTCACTAACTTTTTTAATGGGTTGTTATTTAGTCATAGGAGTTCCTTATACATTTAAATATTAACCTCTTACCAGATGCGATTTGCAAATATTTTCTGCCATTTCATAGGTTCTTTTTTTATTGTGTTGAATCCTTTTTTTGCTGTACAGAAGATATTTGTTTGAAATCCCACTTTTGTTGCCTGTGCTTTTGGTGTTGAATCTGAAAAATCATTGCCAAGGCCGGGGTCAAGAGGTTTTTTTCCCCTAACTTTTACTTCTAGGAGTTTTGCAGTTTTAGGTCTTAGGTTTAAATCTTCAATCCATGTTGAGTTATTCTTTTGTGTATGGTATAAGGGTCCAATTCTTTTTTTTTTTTTTTTTTTTTTTTTTTTGCATGTGGATACCCAGTTTTTCCAAAGCCATTTGTTGAAAAGACTATCCTTTCCCCATTTTATATTTTTGACTCCCTTGTCGAAGATCAGTTCACTAGGCATGAGTTTTTCTGGACTCTCCCTTCTGTTCCATTTGCCTATATGTCTGTTTTTATGCCCATATCATAATGTTTTGATTACTGGAGCTTTGTAATATGTTTAGAAGGCAGTAACCATGATGCCTCTAGTTTTATCCTTCTTGCTTAAAATTGCTTTGGCTATTTGGGGTTTTTTATCTTACCATGTGAATGTTAAGATTATTTTCTGTTCAAAATAATTCCATTGTAATTTTAATAATTCCAGTGGATTTTAAGATCACATTGAGTCTGCAGATTGCTTTAAGTATTATAGATAGTTTAATAATATTCATTTTTCCAATCCATGAACACAGGATATCTCTCCATTTATTTATGTCTCCTTTAATTTATTTCAGTGTTGTGTAGTTCTTAGTGTACAAGTCTTTCACTTTCTTAAGTTTAGTCCTAAGTATTTTATTCTTTTTGATGCTATTGTAGGTATGATTGCTTTCTTAATTTCCTCTTTGGACAATTTATTGTTAGCTTATAGAAATGAAAATTATTTTCTATGTTAATTTACTTATTTTTCTTAAAATGTACATGATTATGTAAATATAAGACATAAACAAAGATCTGAGAAAATTTTAAAAAATAATAATAACTAAAAAGTTGGAAAAGAAAGTTCAGGTGAAAAAGTAGAAAAGAGGACAATGGTGACATGGGTGAATAGACATACTAGGAACCTAGGTAAGAAAAGATTATTATGCATGAAAATCAACTGAAAAAAATTATGTTCAGTGTCCATTTTTGAGGATATTACATATCAATTTCATCATTATTCAATACATACAGTTGAAAACATTAGTAAACATAAAGTGGGTAGAAAACCAAAAAGAAAACATTCTTATTAACTGGATTTTATAGCTGCCATTCATTAGTTGATACATAAAATAATTTAATATTGCCTTTGTATGCCTTTTTTTAATGTAAGTAAAACAACTTTCATAAAAAGAACAAACCAAATGCTTCAAAAAATAGTGTCTTGTATCTTAATAATAAATGACAAACCTCTGGACAATGCTACTAGCAGATACACATATTTTAGGTTTAATGAACTCTAAGAATCATGACTGACATTACATATTGTTGATCTCATCAAACTAAACATGCTCATAATCAAAATATTGATACCTCTAAACAAATATTTTATTAATGCTGCCATGACTCTTTAGTATTTGTTTTTCTCCATGAATCTGAGGACACTATGTAATAAAAACAGCACGGTAAAACTTTAAAAATATAAGATATTCGGGCTCTGTACCTAGCTGAATTTTTCAACATAGTTAAGGCTAACTCTGAGAAATAGCATAGAGAAAGTTAATAATTTATTTGGCAAGTGATATCAGGCAAATGAGTTTTGCTCAAACCATCATCTTCATCTTTTTATTCTGAACTAATAAATTATCAGTTTTTCTTCATGTAAGGGTAATTGCTCATTGCGTATGTTAGATACCTATATTATCCATTATTACCATCATATCATATTTCAATGCTACAGAGTAGTCTAGGTGCCATCATTAGTCTCGTGGGTCTTTGCTACTAAAAAAAAATAACATAGTCCATGAAGGCATAATAGGTAAGACTAGCACTATTAAACTATGCCAAGTTTGTGTGATTGTATATTTAAAAGCTATATACACATATGTGTGTATGTGTTTGTGTGTGTGTATATATACATAAACGTATATACATACATATACGTGTATGTGTGTATATATATATACACACATACATATACATACACATATATATATACATGCTACATAGTTTTATACATGCATTTTGGTTTTCTATATACAGTATCATACATACAATAGAGTTTTCAGAGTCAATGAAATAAGATAGAGTATCTGGACACAGTTGGGTTCTTTGTTTGTTTGCTTGTTTTTTGTTTTTTTGAGATGGAGTTTTGCTCTTGTTGCCCAGGCTGGAGTACAATGGTGCAATCTCAGCTAACTGCAACCTCTGTCTCCCAGGTTAAAGCAATTCTCTTGCCTCAGCCTCCTGAATAACTGGGATTACAGGCATGTGCCACCATGCCTGGCTAATTTTGTATTTTTACTTGAAACAGGGCTTCTCCATGTTGGTCTCAAACACCCGACCTCAGGTGATCCACCCACCTTGGTCTCTCGAAGTGCTGGGATTACAAGCATGAGCCACCACACCTGGCCTGGGCACACTTTTAATTCTATTTAGGCACCACAGAATTGCTTTCTACTTAGAATTGGGTTAGCTTTTTGAGAATTATGGAATGCTAGGTAGGATGCAAGCAGAATGAGTGTGAGGCTGATGAAAGATACATGATATGGCCATTGGTATCTTACTGGAAATTCAGGTTGGTGGTATAATTGTTCACTCGGAGTGAAGGCTGTATAAAACTTATCTAGATCATGGAAGACATGAGAAAACATATCTGTAAAGACTAGTTGTAGAAGTATATTAAAGAAGAGTAGAAACGGAGGCCACATACTTTAAGGTCCATCTAATTTTAGACAATGGTAACAATGTGTTTTCTATGAGCAACCTCAATATCCAGAGTTCAAATAGCCATGGAAGACAGATCCCAATATTACAACATTGTAGGGTAAAAGAAAGCTTCAACCAGACAACAGACTCAAGACTGATCTTGGAGTGAAACTAGAATTCTAAGACACAACCAGTTCCACTTTAGAAAGTCACCACTCTGAAAGAAGTAGAAAACTGACTTGGGAGCAGACGGACTCCCACATGTTTATTCATGAGGTTCTATTATGGGGGTAGGTGTGAGCCAAGAAGGCTAAAAGATTCCTCAATAACATTGTCAGTCAAAAAAGCAGTACCAGAGCATCAATAGTTCCAGCTGGGGGAGACTGAGGGAAGCAAGTCCAGAGAAAATAAGTTGGAAAGCTAAAAAGTGGGAGAAGATTATCAATTCTTGCCACTTGCTTTTGCATAAATTAAGGATGGCCAACATAATAAAAGTTGAAATGAGAAATGAAGGAAGTTTTCTAATTTAACAGAAAAGTATAGGGAAATAAGCAGAATTATACTAAACATTGGATTTTCAAATCAATTTTATGAAATTTGACATATTTAAATAAAGAATAAGGAATTTAAAGTGGAGTGGCCAAAATGAAATTATGATATGCTTTGTAATTCTTACAGAATTAAAGAGATATGCTAATCGTCATGTAGGGGCCAGGGTGTGTGACGTGCAAAAGAAGACACTGACATGAAAATGTCAGGAAATTTAGGGCTGTTTCCAACATGTAAGTTGCAATTAGAGGCAAGACTGATAAAGCTTTTGTATAAGTGATATAGGAAGAGCCTGTTTGTAAGTAATAGTTGGCCCGGAACTATTTAAAAACTATATGTTTTAATTTTCATTACAACTTAGCCATCTAAATATCTTTTTCTACTCCAATAAAGAAGCTAGTCTTCAATATTTATCATTAATATCCAGCCCTGCTCATCTTCTTTAGCTATATTCAGGCTTTCTGAACTGAGGAAATCTCAGCTTTGTAGTCATTAATGATCATTATCCTTAAATGAAAATGTACTGGAAATAACTTTGATGTCATTCTTAGTGGGTAATTTAAGGGATAGAATGGGAATATTAATGTTGAAAAAGTACAATGTAATAGCCAGAAAGCCTGCTGAAGAGGATACCAAGCTACAAGAATCACCAGGGAAGAAGCTGTTCTTGTCTGCTACATCACATGAGACTGCTACTATTCCACTGCCCTTACCAGAGTGGGGACAGAACAAAGAAATGGGTTGAGAAAGAGGAGATTAAAAAGACCTCATCCCTGCCTTCCAAAGCAAAGAGAAAGAATGCCAAGGAGCCCAACCTAAGACTAATGTGGCAATCTTACCTTCTGGTGACTTAAAATACTAGTATTCTGTGATCATCAGATTAAATTACTCCCTACCAATTCATTCTGGACCTCTCTATTTTAATCTGACAATTTAATATATCTTTTACTCTGTCATGAGAAAACATTCATAAAAACCTGAACTTCCACTTGGCAGATACTACCTTTATACTCTTCAGTGGAAACAGAACCCTTAAGGGAACTGTAACTTCGTACTACCACTGACTTTGTCTTAACAGTAGATAGGACTGGGTAAGGCTAGGCGTAAGTAGCAGTAGAAGCAACGACAACCTGGTGAGCCCTGCACAAAAGAAGGAGAAAAAGCCACTTGCCATTCTTTTCCACTTAGACTAGACAGCTTCTACTGAGGTGATGCCACGTGCCAATTCAAGCTACCCCCTCAGTCACAGGCACAGATATTCCGCTAATTTCATTCAGCCCTCTGGTGTGGCATTTAATAGCCATAGGCTGATTCCGTTTCTCTCTCTCATGGCCACAGTTCCTGAAGATTGCATATTCTACTTACCCATTGCTTTCATGACTTTATTAATATACAGCTTTCTGTTCCTTTTACCATATTGTACAATCCAACTTCAATTTCATTTCCAAAAATGTCCACAGAATTTATAGTCTATTTGTAGAAACTTCTGTTTGCTTCCACAGACTGAAACTTGTACATCTCTCAGTGATTGGACACTGGTCCTTTTCTCACCTTACATTATTGTCCATGACGTCTAGAGGCAGAGTCACAACCCATTCTTCTATTCATATTTCTCAAAGCTTGATCATTTTTTCACCTTCATAAAGCACTCTCCTTCCTTCAAATGTATACTTTCTTGCCTTCTTTTATCATTAATATATTTTGATGGGTCATTTGCTCCTATTCAGGAGTTGATTCAGGAATTCAATTAAACTGAAGTCTTCTTCATTATCCCCATTCCTGCCATTAGAATGAAAATATGCATGTCTATTTAGATATCCATCAATCTACCATTTTTAAAACTTTTCTCCGCTGAATGACCTCTACTGACACGCTATTACAGCATCTCACTCAGAGTACATCTTATATTTCTTTAAAAAAAGTCATTTTCCTAATTCCTCACTACAACTATCTATCCTTCTATAACATCATTTATTAAATACAATGCCTGATATAGAGAGAATGGTTTGAAATATTGGAGATTTTTGCAATGGGGATTAAAATGATGAAAATCTTCTTAAACATTGAAGGAAATATAAATGTCAGAGTAAATTTTTTGAAGTTGTAGAGAAAATATAAGAAGAATAATTTTTTTAAAATTTCAATTGAGAAGAAGAAAATGCCAAAAGTCTATTTATAAAAGTGAATAAAACAGAAATATCAATGAGAATTAAGAAAAGCACAAAAGACATAATTAAAGGAATTATGGAATCATAATTCCATAAAAAATAAATATATGAAGGTCATAAACCAACAATAAATCAAAATTTTGGACAAATGAGCAATTTCTTGAATACTGCTTAACAAAACTGACTCAGGAACTCTAAGAGAACCTGAATTGACTATAATCATTATTGAAACAGTAGCAGTAGCTGAAAATTTATATCCTGAACACAAAGCACACACACTAGACCCTGAGAGCTTGCATTGCTCCTTATCATGGTATTGATTTTCAAGCTTTTAAGCAAGATATTTTTTGAAATAAAAATTTTAAGGTTACATATTACTCCCTAAATTGTTTTTATTTTTCAATAAAAATGCTTCTGTGAAAAGTCCTTCTTCTTCACAAATGAAGAAACAGAAATGAGGAAGAGGAGCCATACAGCCAAGGCAGTGGCAATCTCCTTAAGTATTCCTGTTACCGCAACTGCACAAAAAACTCCACTAGAACTCGGGGACTTAACACAACACTTGTTTTGCTCATGACTCTGCTACCTAAAAGAAACATCAAGAATTTGTAGACATGTTTTAAAGACGTCCACGAAACTAGAGTCTGGTGTTTTCAAAAGAAATGAATGGAGAGAAGTAAGAAGAAGACTTACAATTAAGACTACCCCAAAAAGAAGGACCTAAAATAACTGAGAACCTGAAAGAGTTTCACCTTCAGTGAAAGCGTACACCAGGAAAGCTCAACTGAGAGAGGGAGAGAACATGAATGAATCTGTCTTGGCCAGGATTCTTGAGACAAAAACAGGCCAGCCTTCCCTTCAAGAATTCAGAATTACTGATCCAGCCCTAACTTGAGTTTGCAGTTTGATGCTAGTAAACCTTAGATCATAGTCTGAAACTGTGATCAGTATCGCTTATTAGTATTCACTGGAAAATTTGGGGGCAACTTCTTACTTTCATCCGTGTAGCTGTTATTCAAAAACTAGTATTTTCCAGCAAATACTAGTAAGAAAAAAAAGATACCATGTCATTATATAAGATTAATATTACAATGATAAAGTAGCAGCAACGTACCTAGGTAAAGAAACATATTCTTGAAGCTCCCCACAGACAGTGGTAGACATGGGACTGCTTTGTCCAAATCCCGATTGGTGTTTCAGGATTCTCAGAGGACGTCTTAACAGAGGACTAACTCAATTCCACATGCTCTCTTCCCCTTTTCTCTTGTTTTACTTCCTGCCTATGTCAGAGGCAGTTAACCAGAGCAACTGCATCTTGAAAGGAAGCTGGATAAAATGAGGCTGAGACTTACTGGGTTGCATTCCCAGGTGATTAAGGCATTCTAAGTCACAGGATGAGATAGGAGGTCAGCACAAAATACAGGTCATAAAGAGCTTGCTGATAGAACAGTTTGCAATAAAGAAGCCAGTCAAATCCCACCAAAACCAAGAGGGCAGCCAGAGTGATTTCTGGTGGTCCTCGCTGCTACACTCGTACCAGTGCCAGGACAGTTTACAAATGCCATGGCAGCGTTAGAAGTTACCCTATATGCCCTAAAAAGAGGAAGCATGAATAATCCACCTCTTGTTTAGCATATAATAAAAAAACAAAAATGGGCAACCAACAGTCCTCAGGGCTGCTCTGTCTGTGGAGTAGCCAATCAATCTTCTATTCCTTTGCTTTCCTAATAAACTTGCTTTCACTTTACGCTGTGGACCCTGAATTCTTTCTTGCATGACATCCAAAAACACTCTCCTGTAGTCTGGATGGGGACCCCTTTCCGGTAACACCTAGACTGCAGAAAGTGATTGTCATGTTATAACTAGAACTCTTGAAGTCATTTTTGGAGACTGATGATAGGATTTATAATTATTTGCCTACTTTAAAATCTCCCATTTCATCTTTCTAAACAACATAGATTTACCGTCATCTCTCCTTTTCCACTTCCCTTTCTTTTTCCTTGTGTTCAACACTTGTATAAGGGGAAAAAATACGACAAGATTGCAAAAGTGATTTATCTCCCTCATATAATAAGAAGCCCAGTGTTATGGCAGTGGCCTTAAGATGTCTTTGATGCTTCAGGCACCATCTACCTATGGGGCCTGCAATCTTTGAAATGTGACTTTTATCCTCGATTGCAACATGGCATCTGCACTCCTATGCATCACAAAGACATTCCACAAGATAAAAGTGGAAGGAGGAAGTGAAGGGAATGGCAGCTAAATCTGTCTCCTTTAATCCAAGAATACACAGCTCTCTTGGGTGCCTTGCCCAACATTGTTCTACTTACATCTTATTGGCCAGAAATGTGTCATTAGGCCACACCTAGATGGGCAGCAGCTGGGGAAATCAAGTATTTAGCTGGGAACAGCACTAAACCACACAGAACTGGGTTTCAGTTAGTAAAAATGAAATGCAGAATGAATATAAGGGACAGCCAGCACTGTACTGTATACATCTTCTTTCCTCAACATTCCCATCTGTATTTGCTTAATTTTATGTGGCAAGCTAAAGTGACTGGAATATTTAATATTTAGTCCAAATTAGACAAATGGATATGATTTTCAAGACAAAAAAAATGTCGTGGAATCTCATTAATGGTTTTAATTATTGTTACATACAGACCATTTGGCAAATCTTTTAAAGAAATTACATTAGTGTGCATGGCAGCATTCAGATTGTTGTATTTATTTAGCTTTAAATTAGCATTCTGCTTCAATGTATTAAAAGAAAGCTGGAATGACTTTTTCTAACTTCCCAGTGAAATCCTTTGAATATTATTATATTCCTCACCCAAATGTCCTTATTATATTTCCTTCAGGCGTTTAGCCATTTTGTTACATCTTACAGCAGCAATAACTCTCTATTCCATAAAAAATGGAATTTTACAAGCAGGACAAACGGCTCCATAAATTAAGAGGAATACCTGCCTATGCTGAAACAACACATTTCTTTCTTATTCATACTTTTGTGATGTATTTGTCTTGAAATCACACTCTCATTTTTCTGAAATTTACAGCTTCTTTTTATGGGTTGAAAATCCAGTGAAAAATTGGTTGACACCTAGAATATCAAGAAGCAAGGAATTTATAAGAAAAATGCATATTTTAGATATGAATATATTCTCAAAACATGTATCATATCCTAAAATGTTCCTGAATGTATTTAGTAGAGTAAAATTTTTCTTCCAACACACTTGAGTAATAGTATATATGTAAATTCCCATGTAGTTGAGAATCTTTCATTGGGTTTCTAGACAAAATAACCTTATTGATAATATTCCTTCTACTTAAGAGCGCATCTACTAGTATTAATCTAGTTCTATATATGACATTTGCTGAAGGAAACTAATTTGTAAAAACAATAGTATAGCAATAACAGGATATACTTTGCATTTCAAAACTTACATATTTTATGTGAATTTTTTCTCACATGTTACAAATGAGACAGCTGTGTCAGAACAAGCATTTTCATATTTTTATATTTGAATTCTGTAGTCATTGATAGAGTAAGGAATGAAACCCAAGTGCATTCTATACATCAGACACTTTAATAACCCATGCAAACACTGAAAATAACATTGATAGACGTATGACTTTCTAACATTTCTTTTCCCCCTTATAAAAGTGCCTATTAAGAAAAAGAATGAAAAATTCTAACACTACTAAGTTACTTTAGAACATATGTGGCTTAAGAACATTAACTTCAAGATTATGAAATATTTCTTTTAGGATACTCAGAGAAAAATTTCTTGACAAAAGCCTATATTAATTTATATTTTATAGATGTATAATTAATATCTCTTGACTTTTATAGTTTCTCTGCAAATCATCAGACTCCATTCATAAATATGCATTAAGCAACTACTATATGCTGGGATCCATACTTCTTGGAAAAAAGTTTGTCAGTTTATAAGGTTTCATAAAGGTTTGCAGGAGGAAAAGTTAAAGCTAAAATTAGTTATGCATTTATATCTTATATGACTCTTTAAAAATAAAACATTCATTGTTTTATTTCTATTTCTATTTCAGATTAAATATAGAGCAAGGATTGCAGCGAACACTTAGAAAGCCATTCCAATCATGAGTTGTCTATATACAAGTATTACTAAAAGTCTACTGGAAACATCCAGACGGTTAAGCAGATACAATAAAAAAGACATATGCTTTATCCTCAAGCATTTAACATTTATCAGGCAAAAACATAACTACTGTGCAAATGGGAGGTGAAATTTGTTTCTTACAGGTGTTCAGTGGAGAAACAGAGAATGAATGTTATCTTTGGGATATCCAAACAGGGTTTTCCATGTTTAATCTTCCTTACCAACTTGCAAAAGTAGACATTCTTTTTTTCCATTTTATTGGTAAATAAATGTAAAGAAATTAAATTTGCAGTCTCTATCAGCCTATGTCTGAGATCTTGTGAATCACAGTAATTCCACAACCCCTCTACTCCTCCATGATCTCCATTAATTATAAAGCATTTGCAAGAAATAGACACTTGGTGGGTTATGTCATTTCAATTTTTGAGCTACCTGTTGCTGTAACACAATCTAGGACATCCATAATCAAAGTATTTTTGGGTAAAAGGGCAATAAACATAAATGTTTTGGTGAGTATATCAAGAGTATAAAATGGTGGCAAATTTATTTTGACAAGCGTATACCACCTGTGTAGGCTGGTAATGAGATTAGATTGTAAAGGCCAGTTGGGACTGTTATGGAAGTTCTTTAAGGCCAGGTAGAAAGAAATTATTCTCAATTTAGTAGTTGCAATTCAGTATTTAAATAGCAGGTTTATTCTGATCACATGAAGATTAATCATCAGCAAGTAATGCATAAAATAAAAATAATTTCTAATCTAAAGAATTGATTATATGGACGTCAAGGTTGTTCTCTGTATAAAATAGATATAAACCATTCTTCTCTAAAATGGTTTTGAGATAAGCTAAAAATAATCATTTCGGAATAATAATAGTTAAATATGTTAGCTATATTTAGTGGAAAACCAGTAGAGGGCAGTGATATTGTTAGGTAAATATTTTATACAAAGTCAGACATGGCAGCTATTTAACTAACAGACACTTGAAACCTTGTTTTGGTGGAGATACAATTGTTTTCCCTTAAAGCGTTGCTAGGGTTGTTGTCATTCTTCAAAAATGCCTTCTCATAGTTTGAATCTCATCAGCAATGACTGGTTACTATCTTTAATATAATATATATTAAAGGTGGGCTATCACTCAAGCTAGAGTCACACATACGGGTGGATGCTGGGCTGGGAGAAACTGATGCTACTGCAAGCAATGTGGAGCCTGGAAGTAAAAACAGACAGAAATGGTGTTCAGTAGTTTGTAGCAATCACAAATATTAGTGCAGACAAAGCAAGTGTCTAAACCACAGTAGAAAATATGGATGAGGGCATTTTGAAGCTCATAGAAAGATAATGCACACCCAGGAAGTCTGAAGAAAGGTAGAAGATTTCTTTACCACACCTCCCCTCCCCAAGTCTCCATGTGCTAGTGTTATAAACAGAATGATCATCTGTGGGTGTTACAAGTAAAAGAGAAAATAAAGTTTCTTCCAGGTCTATGGAGATACTTTGAAAGTGAACAGAAGACGACCGTGGAAAGAAGACAATAACAGAGCTAGTTAAAGTAGAATATGATGCAATGTCTAACATGCATTTCCCTTGGCCCTATCATCTCTCCTGCAATCTTTGCAGATTTGAACTTCCAGATATGCTGTATATTATTTGAATACTTCTGTAATAATACATGATCAAGAATCATTATTGTCAGGCATGGTGACTCGCAACAATAATAATCCTGACACTTTGGGAGGTTGAGATGGGAGGATCGCTTGAGTCCAAGAGTTCAAGACCAGCCTGGGCAACATAGTGAGACCTCATCTCTACAAAATAAATATAATATATTAGATGAGCTTTGTGGTGCACACCTGTCATCTCAGCTAGGGAAGCTAAGGCAGGAGGATCACTTGAGCTCATGAGTTCAAGGTCACAGTAAGCTATGATTGCACCACTGTACTCCAGCCTGGTAGAGACGCTGTCTCAAAAAAAAAAAAAAAAAAAAAATCATTGTTGTCATAGTCTAAATTACAAAGGGTATCCATATTTTTTGGTATATTTGATTTAGTTTGAAGTTAGGAAGCTGAACCATGAAATCAATTTTTTTTTTAGTTTCATTTGTACATTTGCCTAAATTTATTCTAATCAAATCAAAATATATTCATTGATTTTGGAATCAAAAAACATTAATCCATTTTCCCAGAACAGCAGATCTTTATTGAAATGTGCTTTGGAATTTCTTTATAATTAACTCCTCTCCTGTAGCTTCATAAAATAACCAGGATATTAAAGTTTCTAAAATGTCCGGCAGTAACAAAACATTTTTAACTTGACTTGGGTTAAATAAATGTTTCTCCTCAGGGGAAGTTTTTGTTAATTGTTTCTTTGAAAACACCCTTATATCATCCCTTTAATAGCCATTTGAGAAGTGCTAGACCGGAGTGCTTTAGCTACCCTTTCTCAAACTTGGCACTGTGAACATGTTGAGCCTATATGAGTTTTATACTACAGCATAACGGATCAAATTTGGTGACTTTAAACAACACCTGTTTCTTAGCTCAGAGCTGAAGACGGTGAGGTCAGGAGCTTCACTCTGGCTTGAGCCACATTCTCAACTAGTGACTCAAGGTCCTCTCTGAGCCTATTCCTGCTATGGGCAGAATTCAGTTTTTTGTGGCTGTAAAACTGAAGTCTCTGTTTCCTTGATGGATGTCAGCCAGTGACTGCTCTTGGCTCCTAGAGGCTCCTCTCAGATCCCTGATCAATGGCTCCTTAAATCTCCACAACAACCTCCCTTGTGTTGAATCCCTCCCATGCTCTGATTCTCTCTCATTTTGTCTTTGGTGACAATCAGGAGAAAACTATCTTCTTTTAAAGGGCTCATACCTGTTTATCTCTCTACCTAAACTCAGCTGTGCCACAACAATCATAGGTGTGAAATCTCATTATATTCACAGTTCACAGATTATGCAGGGTGTGAATGCTGGGAGGGAGTGGTAAATCTTCAGAGGCACCTTAGAATCCTGCTTACTACAAGACTGAATAATTATTTGCTGTAGGTGCCATTTCATGCATTGTAGGATATTTAGCAGCATCTCTTGGGTGATACCCACCAGATAAATTATGCCTTTCACCCCAGTTGTCACAATCAAAAAAGTCTTTGAAACTCATCACATATCCCTTGGGGTGCAAAATTTCTCCAGGTTAAGGGTAATTATTTGGTTAAAAACGTATTCCATTATGATAATACTCATTTGCAAAAATATATGTATCCATAGCCATGTCTTTTAAAAAGTCTAAGACGTAGATTGCATTAATTTCTTAATAACTTAGGCTGATCATTAAGCATTAATTTCAACATCAGTATACTGTACGTTTTTCCTCACATGGAATGACAGCATTGGTTTAGCTTTCCACTTAAACAGCAGCTGCCATAAACCTCAGTTTTTGTTGTTGTTTTGTTTTGTTTTTGTTTTTAAAATTGATAGAAGGCAGAGAATTGGGAGTTCTGAAACTTAAAAGAAATTGGAATCTACTTAAAATACTAAGAGACTTCATTAATACAAATTATATCTTATAATCTGTATTATAAGATACAAATTAGGCAGACCCATATCTGCCTTCAAGTCCTAGTTTCCTTTTAATTTGTTAGGGGTTTTTCACCTATGGAATTTTCTCTCTCCTCTTCAGATTCATTTATATTTTCAAAATGAAGCATTTTCAGGGTTTTAAGTCCCAAAGTTTTACAACTAACTCTATAAAGTAGAAGTATTTTTTATTAGTTCTAAAAAGTATCTTTTGTGAGTTTCTGGGGACAGCCTCTTTAAACGTTCTCAGATTACTGAAAATTTTCATGTCCACCCTCTCATAATATTTTTGAATTTATGGATTTTATAACATTTCTTCTTCAGTTTTATTTCTCCAGGTTGAAGAATCCTATTTTTTTTTTTAATCACTACTTATATAGAAACACTTTCACCTCCATAATTCATGAGACTTCAAGCTTTTGCGATGAGAGGACACTGCTTTTTTGAAGTCTTGGGATCCCTTGTGTGGAGGGAAGAACAGTGATCTGATGCTGGCAGAGCACACACTCACTAGCTGTGTGACTTCACACAACTGAAATGTGGATGCTTATCTTCTTAACCTAGGAATTACATCACATGCCTTTTAGAATTGCTTTAAGGGTATAATGCACAAGGGCGTAATATAGTCTTTAGCTCATAGAAGGCTTTAGTAATTTATTCATTCACTTAAGAAATACACTTTGAAAACTACTTTGTGATAATGCTAAGTATTTAGGAGTTGAAAACACATGCACAAATGCACATGCACACAAACGCGTGCACACACAAACACACGCACGAGCACATATACACACTAGGCAGGGCCCTGGTCCTCATTGGTCTAGTAATCTTTGTATGCCTATAAAGAGAAGGGAGAGCAGGACAAAGGTGCTGATGATGTTCTCACTCCACTTGTTCAAACTTTAATAAGAAATACTAGTAAGCAATAGATTAGTCATTTATATCCTGTGGTTATCTTCTGTGGGGGACTTTATAAAATATGGACATCTAAGCTAAGGCCACACTGCAGGATACTCTAATACGTTAGGTTTCTAGTGGCGAATACTATTTGAATTTTCAAAAAGGGCCACCAGGAAGTTTGCTCCACAATCAAAGTCCAGAAGTTATGGCCTTGTGGGCAGTGATTTAGGGATGTTTAGAGCATCATCTATTGACCAGTTGGGGACTGCTGCTTTAATAATTTTATTGCATTGTTATGGATTTTCTCAATGTGGTAATTTTGTGCCTGAAGTCCAGTTTCCAGAAATGCATATTTCAAGTCTGACGGTATCATTACTTTATACAACTATAGAATAATATTGTAGTTTTGCTTTCTCTACTCCCCATCTAAGATTCTCAAATGTTTCTGCATATTGTATGGATATATTTAAAGCAAAGCACATAATGACACTTTTATCCTAGGATAAGAATGACTTATAAAGAATCAAATTAAAAATGAAGTCATTTTCTAATATCTAGTACAGGTATTTATGTTATCTACTGTGAAGTTCATATACTTCTCTTCCCTCTATATAATCTCCCATGATAATCTTTAGATTTTGCTATTCATTCTGTCATTTCATTCTTCTGAAGATTTAGTGATACCAACAAATCAAGCAGGTTTACTAATCACCTTAGAAATCTTATTATTTCTAATAATAATAGCAGAAATAATATTATTAAGATAAGTAAATGATAATGGTCTCATAAGCAATTTTTAGAAACTCTTTTGTTCACAGTTCACAGCTTTCAATCCATCTATTTAATTCTACTCTATGTTAGTTGACTTTAGTTTAATTTTTGTATTCATAACCAATTGCTTCCTGATTTTCCCTAATCCTTTGGTTTTTCAACACTGCTTTTTCAAATATATTGCAATGTTGTAGGTCTAGTTGTTTCCCTGTTCCTGAAAACAAGTAAATGAACAAAAACCAAACCAAAATTCTAATAATTATCCGAAGTAATTTCCACTTGCAAAAGTTTGGCTTTCTTTTCCATAACATATACAGTACTATAAATGTTCCCCAATCCTACCTTTTATTAAGTCCTAACAAACAGAAATCTGTATGCAAATGAGATTTAACTCCTTTGCTTCTCTGAGGATAAGTTTAATTAGTATTCTTAAAGAAATTATTTGTTAATTGAACGATATTATATTTTCATAATTTTGCCCTTGCATTTTTTTTCCTCCAAATTCTTGATAATTGTCTATTTAGTAATCTCTAATGTTACCTTAAAATACTGGCTTTTCAGTTTTTTTTTTAATCACAGTTATCAAAGAGATATCTATTTTACATGTTGACTGAAAAAATACCCACTACAATGGATAATGACCCAGAGGTATTTTCCCACCCCAACCTGCACACTTTTCTCCATTTTTCATAGAACACAGTAGTCCTAGTTGGGGTTAACCCAATGCATATCCATGCATGTATGACCCTGAGGTTCTCATTGAGTGAGAACTTGAGGTTTCAGACTGGATTTGAATTGCTTTGTGAAAAGAAAGTAGTGTCCAGGAGCAATTATTGCAAATGTAATTTGTAGTGGTTCTTCACCTTCTAGTATTGTTGTTTTATACTGATCCTGAAATTCACTATCCTTTCTAGAAATTGGAGATAAGCTTCCATCATTGAAAGTGAATGTCATTTGTGCTTTTGTAGTCTTCTAGAAAAGGTACATGTGAGGCCCTGTTACAATGATGGACACAGTCCTAGAAAAAGACTTTTAAGGTTGGTAAATTTCACATTTTTTTTTAAGTTGAGAAGTAGGGTTATTTGCCTGTGGCAGTTTGCCAAAGGTACTAAAAATCATTTTTCTACAAAAATTATTCAAGGTAAAAATAGTTTGGAATTTTCTCCTTTAAATATACAAAGTCTCTGCAGTTTTTTCTGGGATGATGATGAGTTGCTTCCAAAAATATATACTTTTGAGTTGCAATGTCTTACACTTAAAGCCTATAGGCAAGAAAGCTTAGATATTTGAAATTGCTGAGTTAAATATGCTAACTTACATTGTCAACTGATACATATGTTTGGTTAAGAATGTAAATGTTTGTAAAAGATTCTTACACAGAGGTTTTCTCTCAACTTCTAGGAATATTACGTTTACATTTAAAGTTCAAAAAAAGGATTCGTAAAATTAAGTTGACCAGCACAAATATAATACTGGTGAAATTAAAGTATTTTATAGGAATGGTAGCCACAGAAGTGAGGCAAGAATATCACTATCCAAAGATTAAATATTTGCAAAATTATTTTATTAAACAAACTATAGCAAATACTTCAACATATTTTTAATCTACTTATGCTATATTATCACAGGATACCATGTTTGGATAAGAGACAATAAATATAGGGAGAACAAAGGAGTCATTAAAATACATGTACAAATTAGAAAACAAAAAATTGTTTAAATATCAGTATTCAGAACTGTGAAGTTCTTTTTTATATGGTATTTTGGTTTGTACAGCTGCTGACAAGCCTTATAAAGTAATAAATGTATATCTTAGGCACAGTTCATCAGTTTTAAACATTTTCTAAATGGAATAACTACACTAAAAAATTAAAACTAAAATCTTAGTGAGAAATTAACAAGTACACTAAGGATAATATATTGAGTTGATTGCTACAGATTGGCAAGGCAGTCTGTTTTAGAGAAATCGACTGAGCTTTGAAGAGAACATTATTTTAAATTCCTGCTCTGTCACAAACAAGCTGCATGAATCTGTCATATTATTTAACCTCTCTAAATATGATTGCTCATCTGCAAAATGAAGATGTAAGTTTCTAGAGCTGGGAAGAGGATTACCTGAGAGATGACATTTGTAAAGTACTTAGTAGAGTGCTTAGCATGTAGCAGGCATTCAGTAAGTGGTTGCTATTGTGTTCAATGGTGAATAGTTATTCCCAAGGGTGGAGAGAGTAGGAAGGCATGTAAAGAAAGGTTTATTTGAGAAGATACTGTTGGAAGGTAACCACAGGTTTGTCTTATTTTTGCTTATATGTGTGTATGGTTTTGTTTTTGTTTTAGAGACAGGGTCTTGTAATGATTCCAGGCTGAGCCTGAACAGCTAGCCTCAAGCAATTCTCCCGTACCAGCCTCCCAAATAGCAGGTCTGAGCCACCGAGGCCAGCTAAGAATCATCTTTATATGCACCCAATGATTTGTTCTGAAATTGTGTTTGTCCCTGACTTTATGAACTCTTATGTTTTTAAAAAGGTTGCAGCAAAAAGAAAATAAACTACAATCAGGTTTATTTTAAAAGTTGATTCGTATCCTGGAGATTGAAATATGATGACCAAAAGAAGCTTTTTCAAAATACAAAGCATGACACTGAATTAACTACATTCAATGTATCTAAGTCCTATCACCTTTGCCTCACACATTACATTAAATTAACCATTATTGACTTGATGATAGGAATCACTAGCAATCAGGACAATTTCACCTATGGTTAAATAGCATTCCTGAAAGTGTCCCTTAATGTTTCCACTGAGAAAGAGATTACTCAGGGTGAAAATAGAAAAATTAAGTCAATTTCCAGATTGAAAATAGGGAAACTAAGTGATGGCGGCTCTGCCACCTTGAAGAATTCCAGACCTTCAAGCTCTCATGTCATTCTGAGACCTTGTTACTTTACCCTTTTCTTCACAGGCATGGAAAGAAACAATTGGAATAAGGACAGTGGTTATCACTGTGGTTTTTGAGGAGAGGTTAGAAAGGTAAAACTGTTAAGAAAGGCTGAAATCAAAAAGTAATATGAATGACTGAACAGGTGCTAATCATTAGTTCCATTTTCTATGTAAGTCTTCACATTTGCAGTGCAAATATTTGGGAGCATTTACATTATTCACAAAATCATTTATCAACCACATACTTAGTGCCTATTAGGTGGCCAGGACTATGACAGGAACCATGGAGAAGTCAAAAAGAAAAGAAGAAAATTCAAGACCCTCTCCATGTCCTTGAGAACTTCATTAATTAGATCAAAGAAAATGCATAATACATATTGATAAATATGTATAGAGGGCATTCAGCGAGATAGACAGAATGATGAGAGAATATGTGTGATCAAAGAAACCGGTGGGGTCTAGTTGCTTAAGGGAAAAAGAGAATGGTTCTTGAGGAAGACTGAGAGCTTTCTGGATGAAGGGATGCCTTAATTGATGGTTCCTTGCCATGCAAAAGTTAAAGAAATGACGAAAGGGAAAATAGTATTGCCAGGAAAAAATGCAAGCTTAGGGTGGGAGAGAAACAGCTGCTAGAATTAGAGTTGAACTTTGAAATGTGTAAGCAAATGCTAAAATGTGCAAATTCTTATTTTATTTTTTTAAATTATACTTTAAGTTCTGGGGTACAAGACTGAGGTACTTTTAATTGATACATTTTATCCCTATCTGCCTTCTAATCTTATTACTCTAAATCACAATTTGATATAATACAGTAGGGATTAGAAGACTAACTTTGGATCAAACATGGAAAGGAAGAATCCATATTTCTTGCTCAACTGAATGGACTGAATTAATCTGGACCGTCATTTCGTGAGCACAGAAATATACATATACAATGCAAGTGCTGGGCTCCTGTGTCTTTCCCAGCCCTTCTGTCCCTCTAGGTCCACAGAATGGTTTATGAATGCTCTGCTTTGTTGAAAAGAGAAGGCTGGTTAGGTGGGGTACTTCAAATAGGCTGAGCAAAGATTCAGACTCAAAGGTCATCAAACCCACTAAACTTGTAGGGGAAGATAGGCTACTATAAAAAAAAAAAGTTATATTTCTGGACAAAGCAGCAAATAAAGTAGTTCCTTGGCTGCGGAGTTATGCGTAGTATTCACTCACATAGTGAAAGACTGATTACTTGCTTAGCTTTCACCCAGCTGCCTGGTGCTGGGGATAAGGGGTGACTAATTATGTGATGCTGGTGTAGACTTTGTTTTTTGTTTTTGTTTTGTTTTATTTTGTTTTGTTTTTTGAGACAGGGTCTTGGTGCAATCATAGCTCACTGCAGCCTCAGCGTCGTGGGTTCAAGTGATATTCCTGTCTCAGCCTCCTGAGTAGCTGGAACTACAGGTGAGCGCCACCATGCTCAGTTAATTTAATTTTCATTTTTTGTAGAGATGAGTTCTCACTGTGTTGTTCAGGCTGGCTTCAAACTCCTGAATTAAAACAATTGATGCCACTCAGCCTCCAAAGTGCTAGGATTAGAGGTGTGAGCCACTGCACCTGGCTTGCCATAGACTTTTAAGTGAGGATTCCACTAGTTCTCACATGGAAGACCCTGCAGACTTTTACAGCTTAGCTCTGAAATCCAAGCATTTGAAACTCAATTTTTGTTTCTCCAAATTAATGCCTAAGAGATCAATATTAAAGCATCTGTTGAACTTTTTCATTGCTGGAGCCTAATAGTGTAGAAAGCAATGATTTCCCAGATTAGAGGATAATCAGTTTAATATAAAGACATACATGACCATACAAACACACATATAATATACACATATGCATACATATATACACATACAACAAATATGTTAATTATATAATATAAATATAACATAGGTATTATTTTTTGAAACACTTAATTGCCACCTCTTTGTAAAAGTGCTCCATCAATAAATAAATTTGGGAAAAATACTTTATATTTTGTGATTTTAGTACTTGATAAAACATATTACCGTATGAAATAGTATATAAAGCTCATATTTTATATTACAGAAAGCTCAATTTTATATATATATAGACACACATACATATATACATATATAAAATTCCAAATGTATTTGACAATAGAACCCATTTCTCTAGATGCTTACCCTCTGATGATTGCTGAAGAATACTTTATGGAAAATACTATTAGAAGACATGAAAATTACCATTTTAAAGGAGCTTCTTCTTCTCTCTCCCATTACCTACCTTTACCCTTCTGAGGGTGAAAATATTATGTTATTCATTCTGGATTCTCAATATCTGACATGATATATGAATTTGACTTGGATGCAATACCAGTTTTTTTTTTAATTCTATGATAATTTGGAAAGTTTATTTCTGGTAAAAATATATGAAGAACATTCTTTGCTAAAACATACAGGTTTAAAATTTGAATTGCATTATTGCCATGTTCAATAAAAATGAAAGTAAATGAATACAAATATGTTTAAAAGCCTGTAACCTGCTTAACTAGTAGATTTTTAAAAATATTATCTTGGGATGCATAAGGCTCTTGTAGCTATGAGTTGAAATTCAGATTTAGAAGAAAACACAATTTTGATTTGGTTACATATAAATTTAAGCTATTATAAAGATATCAATGATGAAAAAGAAATGAGACAAAAATAACTGCATTGACAGAAAATATTATTATTTAAAATAAGTTATTTTCTATATTTCAGTTAAAAATATATAAACACATAGAAAAAATGTCAACTACCAAAAGAAACACAAATAATATGCATAATTTATAAATATCTAATGATCAAATAAATAAAAAGTTAAAAAAACTTGGTCATCAGACATAAAAATTAAAAAAGATTGATCATACTCAGTGTTAGAAAAGATTTGAGTGTACGCTATTAGTACATTTATAAACTGGCATCTGTCTGAAAGGCAATTTGGAAGTGTTTATCAATATGTTATATGCATTCCCTTTGGTCCAACAATCTCTGTGCTAGATCTTTATTTCCTAAGAGAAAAAGGGAACAAAGATGTATGTATTGTGGTGGTGAAATTTCAAAATTTTTTGAAAGAAATTTATTCTCATGTACTTTAATTTAAAAAAAATTCAATACAATGTGAATTTTTTTTAAAAAAAATAAAGTACATGAGAATAAATTTCTTTCAAAAAAATTTTCCGACATTACTGTGATACAATTTACAAATAAAATTTTATACAATGTCCCACCAATACTGATAAAGTTGGGTTTTAAGTATTTCCATACAAAGTTGTCCATTTAAAAAAACCTATGAATATCTATATGCACATTTATGTGTGTTCAAGTGTGGGGTAGAGGAGGGGGAGCCTGGGAGAGTCTATCGTTATTATACACCTATCTGCTGGCAGGTGAAGTGGGATTATATGGAAAAGAGAGCATGAGAGGAGACACTCCACTCTCTACATTATACTGTTAAGATTTTCTTTTTCCCTAAAGAGTTCCTATTAGCTTTTATAATTTAAGAAGATATTTCAACTGTGAAAAATATTTTCATATATGAATACCTCATTTTGGAGGAGAAAAGAATATTAAAAACAAGATTAAATTAAAAGTGAAATTTAATCACTAACATGAAAGGGCAACAATTCTTTTCATATCATAAATTAAGTAATCATGTTAGTGACCAGGATTTGTTAAAATGTTCACAACACACCTGCTTGAGTTATTTGAAGAAAATATTGACTAATTTTCAGCTGTTGAAAGCAAGTTATTAGGTGTTTGAATTTAAGTAGGTAGATAATATGAATTAAAAACACAAAATAGCAAATGAATTTAATGGAGTCATACAAATTATTAGAGTTGCAAACTGCAAATATAACTTATACTGACAATATTTTACAATATAAAAAATAAAAATACCTTAGAAACAAAATCAGCGAAAATAGTCAAAATTGGAAAACATGAAAATCAATGTAATTATTCAATGTGAGTATTTTTAGGAATGAACTGATACTTGGTAACTGTACATGCCTTAAACTACAAAGTCTTAGTAATGCGTTACATATTTTTTCAATAATACATAATTTCCTGGGTTCTTTTTCATAACTTTAAAAAGACTTTTAGAGAAAAATAAACCATGTTCATGCCGGGTGACTTATACCTCATAAAAGGTTAATAGAACGCTAGAACCCTGATCAATGTGTGCATTTATTTCACTATACCCAACAGAGTTGTATTAAGTTTCTAATTTTGTGTTGCAAGAGTGTGGCTTATAAAACTGCTGGCTACTGTATGGCAATGTCACATGTGTTTTGAATTGGGTCCCAATCCTGAAACCTAAGGAAAACATCAACAGTAGGTATAGCAGGCTGGTGACAGTGCTTCAAATTGCGAATAAGCTTGTCTACAATGCACTGTGGAATCTTAGCTTTGCTTGTTTGTTTAAAGTGTAACATTTTATCTTTTAAGTGATAAAATTAAAGGGAAGGAACCCCCTGAATTAAAAGGCAAGGAATCTGAGAAATATATGTAGAGTAAATTTAAATGCCAGATGGTAATGCCCTTAAATGAACTGGAAAACCACGGCAACTCTGTCTCAGTTCGTTTTGGCTGCAACAAACACTTACAGACTAAGTGGCTAATCAACAACAGCCATTTATTTCTCACAGCTTTACAGGCTGGGAAGTCCAAAATCAAGGCACTGGCAGATTTGATGGAAAGTGGTGCCATCCATAGATGGCAGTCTTTTTGCTGTAACATCACATGGCAGAATAGACAAGGGAGCTCTCTGGTGTCACTTTCTTAAGGACAGTAATTCCATTCATTAAGGCTCTGCCCTCATGATTCAATCACCTCCCCTAAGCCCTACCTCCTAACACCATCATCTTGGGGTTAACATTTCATTATATGAATTTGGAACCAGGGGTGCATAGACATACAGCACATTGGAAACTCCAATCATTTTTTTTTTTATATATATTCATGCAAAAGAGAGGACAGAAAAAAGAAGGAAAAAAGATGGAAGGAGGTTGAAGATATGTCTGGCAGTCATCTTGGACAGCAGATAGAACACACCTCTGAGGTTTAATCTGTTTGTAGAAATGATTTTGGCTGGGCATGGTGGCTCACACCTGTAATCCCAGCACTTTGGGAGGCCAAGACAGGTAGATCACCTGAAGTCAGGAGTTCAAGATCAGCCTAGCCAACATGGTGAAACCCCATCTCTATTAAAATACAAAAATTAGCCAGATATGGTGGCACACGCTTATAGTCTCAGCCATTGGGGAGGTTGAGGCAGGAGAATTGCTTGAACCCAGGACATGGAGGTTGAAGTGAGCCAAGATGATGCCAGGGCACTCCAGCCTGGGCGAAAGAACAAGACACCATCTCAAAAATGAAAAAGAAGAAAAAAAGAAAAGAAGAGAGATAGTATTCCTCAGGAAGTACAGAAGTATAAATGGGGATGTGGAGGGTAAGCAGTACAAATGATACTATCCAAGGCAAATTGATGAATTCAAGTCCAAATCAAAACATATAGAACACATGATCAGTCAAATAAAGTAATTGTTTGTTTATTTCCTAGATGGCAATGTTTCTCAAAATCAGGCTGATGACAGTATTTGACTCCTCTCTTTCTGCATGTGTTAAGACTGACTCCAAAAAGGTGGGGTGGGAATGAGAAGAGACCCCAATATCAGGAGAAGGTGATTCAGGGTGTCTGCCAAGCTGGCTGGAATTCCATGCAGGCTTCAGAACAAGTGGGAAACTGAAAAAAAAAAAAAAAAAAAAAAAAAAACAGCACCCACATAGGATTGGTCAGGCAGAGGTAGAAATATCAGAGGAAGTTGGAGCTCCATGGGAGTTCATGCTGAGACCTCACCCTGTCATTGAAGATGACTCTCAGATTGGTTGCAGGTTCACCTCCCAGTGGGATGTGCTCCCAATTTACTAAACAAAATATTGACTTAGGGCTGGGTGGGCTGCCTCTAACACGGCAGGGCTGAAGTTAGAAGGAAGGACCACCACCCCTTCATGGGGTTCCTAATGCTCTCCCTGACACTTTAGAGCCTGGGATGGGGGGCATCTCTTTGTTTAATTTGTTTTCATTGCTCTCTTTTCTTCAAGTTTGTCTTTCCATATATGAGCAATGATTACAGCCTTTTCAACACAGAGTAAAAGCCCTAGCAACTGAACTAGAGCAACAGAGATTCCTTTTCTTGAGGCTCTTTCTTAAATGGTTTGCAAATATAGAAACTTACCTTACTGAGGACTACTTTTTCTGCCAGACAACAGGCCGAATATCACTTTTCGTCCAAGGGAAATGGGATGCATAGTAGCTTGAGAGAAGAGCAAGGAGCTGCGACAGAGCAATGAGAGGTAAGATTTTGAAGTGTTTTCTCTGGTCCATGAATTCTACATGCAAAAATGACAAAGACAATTAGATGTATGCTGAATTTATCATCTTAAGACAGAAATATCAGCTGACTGGAGGCTGTTCCAAAAGCAACCAGTACAGATGATGCTGTATTCATTTTAATGTAATTGAACTCGTTTCTAGAATTCTTTTCTTCTTTTTTTTTGAAACAGTTTTATTGTTGTTGCCCTGGCTAGATAGAGTGCAATGGTGCAGCCTTGGCTCTCTGCAACCTCCACCTCACAGGGTTTAATCAATTCTCCTGCTTCAGCCTTCTAAGTAGCTGGGATTATAGGCTTACGCCACCACACCCAGCTAATGTTATTGTAATTTTAGTAGAGGCGGAGCTTCACCATGTTGTCCCGGCTGGTCTCGAACTCCTCGTGTGATGCACCCGCCTCGGCCTCTCGAAGTGTGGGGATTATAGACATGAGCCACCTCACCCAGCCCATTTCTGGGATATATTTATTCAGATTATATATGTGGATATGCACATCTCTGTGCACATATAAAACTTATTTTCTCAGGTAGAAGAAGGGTTTCATGTTTGTTTTAACTCTTTCAAAGAAAAAAAAAAACCTCTCACAATGACAGTAAAGGACTGCAGCAAAAGACATAAGAGTGAAGAGTATAAAAGTCAGTAAGCCCATGTGAAGTTTCAATTAATGTAGAGGATCAAAACGCAAAGAAAGTACATAATTAGACAAAGCAAAGAAAACTATAAAGAGTATAGGACGTTTGGGAGTAAACCCAAATAATTCAAGACTCACAACTTGGAGAGTAAGAAAGACTATATGTGACTTTAGGTTATGCTAGCTGATGCGTATGAGAGAAACCTGAAATCTCAGTCTGACAATACAGAAGTTCCTTCCTTAATGGGTACTCCTGATCAGGGATTGGCTCCCCTCCCAGGCGTGAGTCCTGGATCCTGGCTGCCTCTATCCTGAGCCTGAACCATCTTCATAAAGCGAGTTCAAAATTAAACCAAACCAAGAACTATGTAGTACACTCAGAATAATTTAAGAAAAATTTGCATTCAAGAAAAAGGATACTATGTAAAAGAAATCCTCAGAAAATAGAAAGGAGCATTTGAAATTTAAAAATCTGGTTGTTTGGGAATTTTCTAAAAAGCAAGGGTAAGAGAAAGAGGAAAGTTTTTTCTACCAAAGAGTGAAATCTATTAAAGAAAACCAGCCTTATGGCCCATACCTGTAATCCCAGCACTTGGGAGGCAAGGTGGGAAGATTGCTTGAGGCCAGGAGTTTAACACCAGCCTGGGCAACATAGGGAAATGCCATCTCTACCAAAAAGAAAAAAATTAGCCAGGCGTCATGGTGCATGCCTGTAGTCCCAGATACTCTGGAGGCTGAGGTGGGAGGATCACTTGGGCCTGGGAGTTTGGTGAGCTATAATTGCACCACTGAATGCCAGCCTTGGTGACAGAGCACAACCCCGTCTCAAAAAATAAAACAAAAGAAGGAAAAATAGAATTAGAAAATCTTTATTTTGACACACATAATATAATTATCAATTCAGGGATTCATAGGAAGGTCATCAACAGATGTCAGAATTAATTGGTGCCAGTTTATCCAGTGACAGAATATTCAGAATCAGTGCACATCCGACAAATCATTTATTCATCAAAAGGTGAGAAGGTCCTTTAAATACAAATAATTGCAGTTATTTCTTTAATAAAATGACCATACTTCATATCATGAATAGTGAAACAATCTGGCATTATGGGTCCCCTGGTGTAACTGAATATGAAGAACACAACCTCAACTATGAACTACTATTACCTAGAAAATTCAGTTATAATCTAATTAAGACCCAGTCTTGTGATAGGCAACATGGTAGTCATGATTTGTGACTAGTCCAAATTAAAATGTGCTTTGAGGGTAAACTATTCATCACATTTTGTAAATATAGTACGCTTTAAAAAGTTTAAATATATCAAGTTTTATATTAGATGCATAATATTAAATGATGTATTTTGGATATATTGGATTGAATTCAGTACATTATTAAAATAGTTTCACCTTATTTTTTGAAAGGTGAAAAATATTTAAAATTATGTAAGTTATGCAAATAAGGTTTTTTTCTTTTTTGAGATGCAGTTTTGCTTTTGTGACACAGGCTGGAGTGCAGTGGGAAAATCTCAGCTCACTGCAAACCCCGCCTCCCAGGTTCAAGCAATTCTCCTGCTTCAACCTCCCAAGTAGCTGGAATTACAGGTACCTGCCACCACACCAGGCTATTTTTTGTATTTTTATCAGAGACAGGGTTTCACCATGTTGGTCAGGCTGGTCTTGAAATCTTGACCTCAAGTGATCCTCCCACCTCAGCCTCCGAAAGTGCTAGGATTAAGGACATGAGCCACCACGCCCAGCCACAAATGATATTTTTATTGAATAGCATTGTTTAGGATCTAATTTCTAACTGACAAAAATACAGGTCACAGAGAATCACGTTAATGATCCTCAGAAGAAGCAATTAAACAAATCCAGATTGTGAAAGAGTCTACCCTACAACTTCTCTAAACTCATCAGAAATTCAAAGTCATGGGGGAAAAATAAAGGGAACTGTTTTAAACTAAGAATCTAAGGAGAAAAACAAAGCAATGTGATCATACTAGATTGGATTTAGAAGGAAAAAAAACAAATGTCTATCAAATTCTTGGAAATAATTTTTTAAAATTTCAAATACTATAGATATGAGGTGATTTTATGGAATTATGATCACTTCTTAAATGTGCTAATAATGTGGTTTTGTAGGCAATGATCCTTACTTTTTGGAGATATACTTTGAATGATTTTGTGGTGATGTGATCCATACTTTACTTTCAAATGTTGGCGCAAATATGTGAAAGAGGGATCCAAGAAATTTGACAAAATATTTAAAATGGTTGAATCTAGACAGAGGATTTTACTATTTTTCTACACATGAAAGATTTCTTACTAAAAACACAAACATTAAAAATTTTCAGGGATAGTTAAAATTTTACATTTTCTACTCCTCTTATATCCTATTTTCTTCCATATATATTTTCACAATGATTATACATGTGTATTATATATGTATGATAAAAATAATACAAAGCTATAAGTCTCTAATAAAACAGAAGTTATAGTCATTCCTTTCTCTTCAATAATCATTTACTACTGAAACACCAGATTCAATATGATGATGATTATATTAGTCAAAATTCCATCACTATCAACAACTCTGTAATTCTCATTCACATAAATGTAAAATTATAAGCAAATAAAATTGTGTCAGATTCTTATGGATATTCATTGTAATTAAAACATCAAATTATGAGAAGAAAAATTACTTTTAACTTGTTATAGATTTCACCCTTAAATAGGCATCTCCACAGCTTTATAGCAAATTGGCAGAAGTACATTTTAATGCTACATATCTATCTTATTTGAACTGATTTGAAACCTACACTTTACATTTTCTTTCTAAGCACAGAATTAAATTTATAATCTCTAACTCATTAAGTAGGGCTACCATAAAAAGATACTAAAACTAAAGTAAAATCCTAGTCATCTCTAAAAACTGCAAATATACATAACATTGATTACAGTTCATATGAAGTAGACTATTTCACAAATTTTACTAGTTATCTGAAATTTAGGGAGCATATAAAAATAAATTTGATTAAGCAACATTTCTATAATTTTTTTACTGCAAGTGGTTCTAATAGTCACTTAACTTAAAAATAGATACTATTGGTACCTAGAAAATTTGTCATAGAAAAAAAAAACAACATGATTTTACTCTTCAATGATTTTTGACATTATAACTGTATATGTGCTAGTATTTCTATTTAAATAAGTAACACACAAGAAACAAAAACAAAAACAAAAAAACAAAGGAAAAAAAAGTAACACACGTAGCAAGGTACCGCTCTTGTAAAACTTTTGTAGGTCCTGAGTAATCCCACAGAGGCTCAGCTACCACCTTGGAAATCAGCACATTGTATAGGTTAACGTTACAGGACTAAAAAATATTCACATCAGAAGAGGAAAGATAGGAAGAAATAATAAGAATAATACAGGTAATTTACTTGCCTTTCTGAAATAAACATTTATTATAAAATATATATATTTATTCACATCATTGAATTTCTGTTGTTTCTAGCTATTGACTCTTATTTTTCACAAGAATATGACTGTACATCTTATCTTATAGTTTATTTGTACTACTAAAATTACTGGCAAGTATAGCAATTTAACATGATTAATAAAAATATTTCAAATAAATTTTTTGACAATGTATTAGTATTGATACTCTAAATTATAGTATATAATTCCCCAATAAATTACTGTTTCAATTAAGCTAATTTCTTGAAATATATAATTTTTATCAGATTTAAGAGATCTATTAAGAAAAAAAAAAAAAAAAACTACAGTACAAGCCTGCTGTACATTTCCCACTTTTAGGCATTTTTGTTTTCCTCTGCATTACAATAAAAGTCCTCTAGATGGCAGTGTTTACCATAGTTAGATTTATTTTAGTACTAGTTTAACTCCTAAAATGATGCTCAACAGAGCTTAATACCGTATAGTTAAAAACTAATTTTTCTTGTACTCAACATTTCTTTATGATTCTCGTTTTACTCTGAATGAATCTTTAACCTAATTCACCAAGTTTTTGCTCATTTTTAGGCTGTTATTGCGATTTAATCTGTAAGTTTTCAGGAGCAATTAAGTTGATCCAAAAACTTTAAAATACGATATACATGTGCTCTGTCTCCTTTGGAAGAATTAGGGTAAGTTACTGAGACTATGTTAACCAGAATAAAATACATCTTAGCAACTAACCACATTAATTACATTTTTTTCAAGCTTATATATAACCACAAATTTGAAGAACATTATAGATGCTTTATTAGAACCAAGGGATATTTTTACCTACTATTTGAAGTAACTGTAGTTTTAATTTTCTTACCTGATGAATATTCCAAATGAGTCACATTTGTATAATAGAATCCAGGGCAATCATGTTTTGTCAGAAAATTTGTGTGTGGGTTAAGTTATTTTTAACTACTAAATTGTAGAAATGATAAAGGTATAATATACATTTGAGTTTTATACTGAATATATTGCATGTCATTATAAAACATAAAAATGCTAATATACACATTGAGGAATCTTACCTTTTCCGAAAATAAGACTATACAGAAATGGTCAAGTTCAGGACCAATTGTTAATTTGCAGTCTCCCTGTGCCTTCCATAAAGATAGACCATTTGTCACTAAGGGCTAGAACAGAGATTTATTTCTTTAGTTTTTAACTAGTATTTTGGAAAAATGAATTGTAGTGTATTTTGTACAGACATATTCCTCTAGGTCTGTACAAATAAACTCCAGGGATATTTTAATTTTTGATTTGGCAATTTAGAGACTTTGATATAAATTTGCTTACATAACTAATATATATAAATATAAATTCTATTCATCTTAAGCAGGGTTTCTCAATTTCAGCACTACTGCCAGTTTAAGTCAGATCATTCTTTGTTGTGTATGTACATTTGTGTGTTGCAGGAGGCTGAAGTTCTGTGCGTTATTGAATGTTTAGCATCATCTCTAGTTTTCACTCACTAGATGCAATAGTAAGCCAAGCTACCTCCCTGTCCCATGAACACTCTTCCACATTCGAGTTAGGGCAATCAAAATGTCTCCAGATATTGCCAAATGCCCCCTAACTAGCCAAATCACCCCAGTTGATAAACCACTAAAATATAAACATTTGATTTTTATCCACTTTTCTTATTCTTTGCAAATATAAAATGACAATCGAGTAGCTCTTAAAAATTAGTGACAGGGTTATGACTGAACAACAGTAATGAACTTGAACCAGATATTTACCTACCATTAGGGGTTCCCTATCTCTGATTCCCTCTGTGCATCATCTTTGTTTTTCTTATTCTTTCACTCTTAAGCTTACTTTGGTATTCTGATCTCTCTCTATGTATATCTATATATATAAGCTACTGCTGTTGCTTCTTTTTTAATTAAAAAAACTGCTTCTAATCACTCCTGAGTATATACCATTTACTGTTCACAGAATAATTAGATTGATCTTAGACTATCCTTCTTACAGGTCTAGGTTCGTCGGAGAATGGAATCATTGGTCCCTTTGAGTTGAGTATCCTTGCAAATGCAATCAAGTGTTGCCAGAGTAACGTAGATCTATCAATTCCTGGCATTGTGGTGTGAGTCCACACAATGTGAAGATAGTTGCTTTGATTATAGCCATGTGTATAGAATACAGGGAAAGCCAATTCCAAAGAAGGAAGACCTCTCATGAGCTTTGGAGATGATCCAAATGTGTCCACCCATGTTTTCTATTACCTCCTGTTGACACCTTCCATACCCATCTGACCTGGTACCCCACATTGCTCAGCAAGTGCCCTAAGACCTACTGGTCTGTTCTATGTAATTTGCCTTCTTCCTCTGAAGAGTACCAGGCTCCAAAGAGACCTCTTCCTCACTCCTAGTTCAAAATAAAACTAAATCACTAAATATTAGCTCGAGATACCTAATCTCTGAAAGAAAGAGACAACCTAAATCAAAGTAATATGTGAATGATGTATACATTCCTTGACCCTCTGAGCAGTACTAGCATCAAAAGAATGCTTGGTAACAAAACCGATCTTTGCATGATAAAATGGTAGGGGTAATTCTTTCTCAAACCTTCTGCTTTTGCTTCCCACTCTCACCCTTTAGCCATGATAATTTGTATTTAAGATGCCTTTTAGGTCCTTGCTACTTTGTCTGTGGTCCACAGATTAATAGCATCAGTATCCCCTGGTAACTTTTTAGTAATATAAGACTTTAGCTCCCACTGAAGAGCTAATATATCAGAACTTGCATTTTAAGTTAACAAGATCTCTGGGCTATTTTATTCATATTAGAGTTTGAGAAACATGGAATCAGATACAGTAAATACCCTGAAATGTTATTTAAATCAAGAAGTCAGCTTTAGCATATTATAATAATAAACCCAATAAACAATCTGAACCAATATAAAGATTAAAAATAACTAAATTGGTAGTACATTTATGTAATCAAAAACTTGCTAGTGAGCATTCAAACTATCAATATTATTGTAAAAAGCAAAATATTTAAAATCTGAATTATAAAAGAGATATTGTGATGGGTATTTGCAAGGTAGAAAATATTTTCAGGGTAGTAAGATTTTTTTTCAATATAGTACATACCTTTAATTTTTATTTTCTTAATATAGTAGATCTTTTAAAATAGATTTTTGAATAAGCTGATTAATATATATTTTAACAATGAATTTATCCCTTACATGTTTTGCAATTATTTTATGCAATTCTTACTGTACTTTTTTCAACTAATTGTGGTATTTACCTGAAGTTTCATCTGATCTTTAGAATCTACTTATCTGCTAAAATATACTGAAAAGTTGGCCTCATCCCTTGATGAGGGACAAATCTTACTCAAAAACAATGTAATTACTCTCCTTTAGCATAACCATTAAGGACACCTACATTGGTATAGTTGTAATCATAGAAATTACACAAATCAATTTGCAACTAGTCCATGGATGTGAAACATGGCACTCATTTATTCTTCAAAATCAAAACATAAGGTGAATATTTTTGTGACATCAGGAAACATTTATAATCTTTTCAATGTTATTATTACAGGTACTTACTGTTTGTCTTATATTTTACAAGTGATATTTTTCCAAGGATAATGTTTAAAATTAGACTTTTTTATAAACTTCACATATAATGTTTCTTATGACATACTATTTTTTTTTTAATGAATCTCTTCTATGATATATTCTGGCTTACTTTAAAGCAGACCAACCCCATTGCCTGAAGCCAAGAAGTTTCTTTGACATTCTCTTAATCCTTTCTGAATATTTCACCAATCTGTGGCTGGAGAAGGGTAGATTCATAGGCATGGGAATGAAAAGACATGGTCCACTGGAGGACTATTGAAAGGCTGGTATTATAGTGCACTACGAAATAGGACTTTCATTTAAGAAAAAAATTATTCTAAAGACAATATGTGTATAAACATGGGAGGACAGGTAATTTTTGTAGGGAGAGTAATATTAACTTAATTCCCATAAAAAGCATAACAGTATCTTTTAAAGGTGTGGCAATCCAAATTTCCATTACTTTGGTGTTATCAGTGATATGGTTAAGCCAAGGCTGCAGAAGTCAACAATATACATTGTCTCCCCAACTCATCCTAATTCAATTAGAGGAGGACTGTTGGTGGAATTTGGTTCCTAAGAGGAGACTATAAGAGAAAAATAAGCATCATCCATCCTGCCCTATATTATTAAGTCTATTTATGTGCATATTATGTAACAAATTGTGCTTCTAGAAGAATATCCTGTGAGTTTACTTAAAAAATAAGACAAAAATCATTTTAAGAATGAAGGGAGGACTGAAGGAATACGGAATGAAATGTCCCAAAATAATATTATTTCAGGTAACACAAAGTTCTGTTTTAGGGAACATACTAATATAAATAAGAATGTAATGAAAGAGAATTTTTAAAAACATTGTAATATGTTTATTAATTCTTAAAACTGCTAATACTTTTAAGCAAACCATTTCCTGAATTTTTTCAGGGCAAATGCTACTGAGCTTGAAATGTGTTCTTAAGATTTTTCTTGTCTCTATTTTTAAGTTTAAACAGAGGTGCTTCCAAAGAATGTGCAAGCTTTTCCTACGTCTTTAGACATTTATCATGTTATAAATGTAATTTGAATAGCTAATAGTCGATATTTCAATCTAACAGTTCTTACCTTACAGATTAGAGAAATAAATGTCATAAAGACACAAGAAATAAAAAAATTTTTCACATTACATTTCACTGGAAATTACATGACTTTAAAGTAATAAAATTATTGAAGATTAAACACGATACACATTTATTCTGTTTAGTATCTTAAAACTTTTTTATGTTTTCCTACATGATTGCTTGAGCCCTACATGTCATGTGGAAAACTATGCCTATAAATACTCTTGAAATTTTAAAGAGGCAATAACAAAACTTCAGAATTCAATATTTTCTTTATTTAAATAGTAATCATGATAAAATAGTGGCACTGGAAAATGTCAGTTTATATTGTAATAACTGTTAGAGCTACAAACCTGACATTTATAATCCTTGTCAGTCATAAAAATACAGCAAATTGGGATAAATTTAGTTCAGTCATTCAAAAAGAATGAAGGTTGTCACCTGCTTTCCTTTGTGATTTGATTATCTTGGACTAAGTTTTTCTAAAAAGGAAAAGGTAAAAAGATTTTTAAAAAGGTATTCACAATGGAAGAGCTTATAATAAATAGTGAAGCAACAGAATTATTCAAGAAGCTTACTATACTTTGCCAGTTTGCATAGCCTTAAAAGGTGTTAATTTTCTTTTTGCGGTGTTAAAATTCTGCATTGTCATTTTCTAAACAGTGATAATATAAATAACTCTGAGCATTTTTAGCACAATTTTCCCCAGATGTACAGTACAATAGCCTAGTCTTTTTTGTGAAATGGGGACAATAATACCTGCTGTGACATAAGAGCCCCTGTGATTGATTGATTAATGTCTGTTAGACACAATAAGACATCTGGATTAAAGGAACCTTAGAAGTACAGGGCACAAAAGTATTTTTTATATTATGTTTAACTATGATTGGAATATAGAACTAGTATATTAGAGTTAACAATATTCGTCTTGAAGTCCTTGTGGAGGTCATTTGATCATTCTGAATACTACAGTCCGTCTTTTCTCTAAAATGTGACTTACAGAAACAGCCTTTACAATCTTTGTGTGAAATGTAATTTTAAAATGCTGAGTGGTAACTAGAAAATCCTAGATGAAAATCCAATTAACAAACTGAACTGCTTAATAATTTAGGTTATTAAATGCCATTACATGGAAATCATTGTTTAAATATATAAATAGAACAACATTAAACTTGTGGAACATAATTTTGTTAACTCAACATCTGTTTGTGTTTAAATGTGCAAAAGCATTTTAGTCTTCAGTTAGCTGGCTGAAGGTGACTTAGCTTCACAAGTATCCCATGACCTATATAACCAGCAGAAAACAGCAAGGCAATTTTACTGTAGCTCAAATGGCATAATTCCCATTAGTACCCTGATGCTACTAATCAAGTACAACACAGGTGAGAACATCATAATTCCTTGCTGTGGAAAATATGCTCTGACAAAGATGGATAAGGGTTAAAGAGATCTAATTAAAAGTCTAATATATATACTGGAAGATCAGTATTGGAAATCTAACACTTTATTAAATTCACTAAAGAAAAACAATGACAAAATGCAGCATAAAAACAAATAGATGTTCCCTTACAAAAACTAAAATTAAGACTATTTCCCTAGTTCATAATTATGCAGATCTAACTTTAAAAATTAATATTGAAGAGGTGGATTTATGAACAGCTCTCATTATGAAAATGATTTATATAGTGTTTTGGGCAAAAACCTCAAGTTGTAACAGCACAGGGTTAGGACTATGACCTCTTACATTTAATTTTCCTCTAGGAATATCAATAAGATCTCTAATAATAGTTCTCATTTTGGAGTTTAGAACTCGGATTATTACAGGGCAAATCAGTCTCAACTATTCTAGGCTTAAGAGGTAAAACTGAGACCATTAAGGAATCCCAGTCATTTTACATAATGTCAAATAAACACCTAAAGGCTATAATGCCCTGAGTCTATACCTCTATTTGTCTCTTAAACTCCATCTTCTTTGAAAAGAATTTAGACATAATTCATTCTGGGGCTTTGACCTGTGGTTTTCTTTAATTAAATTAAATCATGTGATGATTTTTTCTCTTCCCTAACCTTCATCTTGTGTTCATACTGAGATTTCATTTATAAGCACGAGGTAATAATGGGTTCTGCCAACACATGAAGCTATCCCTTAGCAAAGAGAAACAATTGCGTTTAATAATGATGTTAAACAATTATTGCTAAGCTATGTGTTGTAACTACAGCATGACTTTGAAATGACTACGGTATGATTAGAATATGATACAACTGTGGTGCTTAGGAAATGAACTGGAAAGTGGCTGTGCTGCTGTGTTTATTGTAAATGTATCAGATTGATGGTCCATTTATTTAAAAACAGTGCAGTGCATAAAATAGGTGACAATTGGAACAATGTACTAGTTTTAATTGTAGATTTTGTGAAGGGCAAAATGATGGTTTACTATGGTAAGATAAAGGAATCATCCTTTAATTCACTGACATTATTCTGTGAGGTGAGGTAATATTTTTCTTTTGACTTTTGGATACTTAAGAGGTCACCCCCATTCTTAAATTTTATATATTCTAATCTAACATAATATTACCATAATAAAAGTTGCTTTGCTATTTAAAAACAATATCAATCTATTATCTGCAAGGAAACTGTTTTATATTTCACATATAAGGGATTAATGGATTTTACAGTGGACTTTTAGACACTATAATTGAACGGTGACTATTTACCTGAGGAAAAGTTTGAATTAAAAAGAACTTACAATTTCATGTTGGAAAATTGTGATGTCAAATGAATTGGTTAAGTAATGTCATTTATTCAGTATATGGCTTGGTAGGCTTGATTCGCGATTTTTTTTTTTTTTTTACTTTTAATTTAAATATCTAAAAATAAATGTTCTTATTTAAAACGAAAACCGATGTACTAAAAAATAAGAGGAATTCTCCAATACGACTTCATAATGCGTAAGTATGTCAATAGCCTTTAATGCCTATGCAGCCCATTACAGAATGGGGAATACACAGGTTTAAAATAAATGCCCTTTATTCTTCCTGTAAGTTAGACCAAGTTATTCAATCATGCACTAAGACCTTCTCAGACTACCTTTATAGGTCATTCAGAAAGTAAATTTTGTTCCAAGTGAACTGTTTCTATGTTAATGCTTCAAAGTTTACTCAGGTATCAGGCGTTTTAAGTGCAAGTCATTAAACCTCTGTGGTTTACTGACTTTAAAAGATCAATTAAGTATATTTACTAGATAGTGCTTTGGGGTCAATATTTGAGAAATAAAGCTATTTTTTTTTTTTCGGGAGTAATTCCATCCAGTTCCTGTCTAAAAAAGAGAAACTTGTGAGGATTTAGCACAGAGCTGGAGTCAGAGAAATGAAATGCATGAGAAAAGAATCACAGGAAAGAAAGTTGGAATCACCGCCTGGGGAAAGGAAGTGTTCCACAGAGTGGTTAACAGCTGCCTGGGACTCCTTCCAGACCCTCGGAAGCAAAGTTTGCAGTGAGGGGCTGGACGCGGGTTTTACAGCAGCCGCGAGGCCGGGCGAGCTCAGGTTCTCAGGTTTCCAAGCGCGGCTGAAGCAGAAGTGCAGGGATCGTCACGATCCACCGCCGCGGCCGGTCCCGCTCCGCTGGAGGAGACTTAGCACGCGTAGCCCACTGGCCCGGGCTGACCTAGGCGATCCCAGACGCTGCCACTTTCTCTTTCCCAGACAGTTTCGGAGACCCTGCATGTAGGAAGTGGTCCGATTAATTTTCTGGACGGTCTCCGCGGAGATTCCAAATTCCGCTGCCCCCACCTTTCGCTGTGCTCCCTCTCTGCCTTTCTTTCCAGTGTCCCCGCCAGCAAAAGCCTCTATTTGCAGCACCAGGCAGGTTGTCCGTTTAACGCGCTCCGGGGATCTGCTGGCTCGTGCTCCCAACCCCGGGGTGGCAAGACGTCTGGCACCTCGGATCCCGGGTAGACTCCCCCATCTGTGCATTTTGGCCACTCCACTTAGCAAGAAGATGTGCGAAGTGTGTGCCTGGAAACGAGCCGCCTCGGTGACCCTCATTCGTCCACAGCGGTGGCCCAAGCTCCCCGGATCCGCGCCCGCGCGTCCTGCGGGGCTCCCGCGCTGCCCTGCCTGCCAGACAGCCCAGGTTCGGAGGTTCGCTCTCCTCCAGCGCTTGCGAGCGCTGCTTCCGCGCGGGCCTGGGGAGCGCCAGCGCGTCCCCACCCCGCCGGACCCTGCTGGGCATGCTCAGTGCACCTCCTGGAACCCGGATCTCCTGGGGTCAGGATTAGATTTCCGGGTTTTCGCGGCTGCCGAGGGGGCGCGGAGGAGGGGAGGCTGGGAGACAGTCAGCGCCTTGTTCCGCGCCCCCTCCCTCGCGCCCGGCTGCGGCCGCCCGCACCGCAAGATGCAGGCCAATCAGGGGCCAGGGGTGGGGCCTGGGCAGTCACGCCCTCCCTCTGGGCTTATTGAGAGTTATATCAAGAAATTCAGTTCAGAGAGAGGAGAGGAGAGGGAGAAGGAGAGAGGGGCAGAGGAGAAGGGAGAGAGGGAGAGCATGCGAGACGGAAAGGGGCGCCTTAGAGTCTCTGAAGCACTCAAGAGATAACCGATTAGGAATTTTTAGGGCAACTGTCACCCGGATAGCTGCCAGAGAATCGCCATCACCGCAACTCTGACGTCTCCTACAAGAAGTTAGAGACTTAAGCAGTATTGGCATCGGATGGAAATGGTATGCTTGATGCTGTGGAAAATATCCCTGAGCTGAAGAAGTGCAACTGGATGTAGCGTGTGTGCCACACAAATACCCAGAAGAACCCAGACCCAGTGGGTAGGAGAGACGAAATGTGGAGAGAATGACTAACGACAAATCCGTGAATTTGTTCTCTGGAGTTGCTAATTTGCCAGCCCGAAGCAACACATTTTACAAGGAGGAAACGTTTTGCTGCTTCTGATTTCTCCCCAAACTGGTGCTACCAGATGCATGGCTTTCTATGTGTTGGAACAAATCATTCCTAACTGCCGCATACTGGGAAAGGGGAAAGGTTGAGGCAACTAACGTAAGTGTAAAGTTTCGCATGCACAATTGTAAATTCTGTGTTTAGATGTGCCCTCCGTGTAGACGGGAGATGTTTGTAATTGGGTAGACGGTTGGGGCAGAGCTCACCTACTCGGCTGTATCTGCATCCCTACCTGCATCACTCTGCCGGAACTAATCTCAGGCATCAGCTACTGTGCAGCCTAATGCAGATAAGATTAGAGCCTGAGAACTGACCAGTCCTACTCAAGTAGGTAGCTGCCTGGAGCCTTGCACCCATTTAAATTGCAGTTATGGGAGCAGAAGCCTTTTTACCTGCATGATTGGGTTGCAGTATTTACGTGTGGCAAATGTTACTAATATTCTAACCAGAGATGAGGATTAAGAAACTGCATTTTTTTTTTCTCTTTGATGTTCAGTAGGAAATATTGTGATGTTACATGGGAATGTTAGCCGCATTTCACTTACATCTCGGCACTCTCTTCCACCTCTAGGATAAGGAATCCTATATTATGATACATTTTTAAAAGTTTTAATGTGTTTATGAATCCTAATGGGGGCAATTTGTCAATATGGAGAAAGGAGAGCAAGCTGTGGGCAAGAAATCAGAAGTCTTGGTGTTGTGCTTTTGGGTGATGAGGATGTGTAGTGGCTGGTGACTACTGCTTCTGATGCTGCAGCGGCATGTCCGGATGCTCGTTTCCCAGTAAGATTGTATTAGAAGGCAGTTGAAGAACTGGGAGGAAAGAAATAGCCTTTTTAGAAAAAAATAGGTGACTCGGTGTGGCAGAGAAGAAAACACATTTGACAAGAGATGAGGCAATTAGCAGGAACCATAAGCTAAATACTTAGGGTTTTTCACTTCCACCTAAAAAGACTGAGGGAGGTGGGTTAGAGGCTAGGAGGAGGGTGAGACAGGGGGAGGGGAAGAGGAGAACAAGAATGCATGTTTTGAATTAAACAGTATTCTGAAAAACAACGTGTGTGAATATAGGTAAAAATAGCAGCTGTCCTTAATTCAAAAGTAGAAAATTTTATTTTCTCCCGGCAAATGCAACAAGCAGGAGATATTTAGTGTTTTTCTCCACAGAGTAAACTTGCAAACAGTGGCAGAGCAAACTGCCATGTTTACTAATGTGCAGGGGAAAATGTGTGGTGATATTTTGTGACGGTGTGTTTTTATTTACTGAAGAATAATATTGTCTATACGATTGTATTGACAGTGGCTGTCTCCAAATAAGTGATGAGATATAATGCATCCTCCAGTCCTTGCACGCTTCCTCTTGCAATTTGTGCATCATTCCTCAGTGGAAACCTTTAAACCCTAAAATCCAGGAAAAGAAAGTAAATACATTATCATGGACCTGAGGGATTTTTACCTGTTGGCTGCTCTGATTGCCTGTTTAAGGCTGGATTCCGCAATAGCTCAAGAACTTATTTACACTATTAGAGAGGAATTGCCTGAAAATGTGCCCATAGGAAACATACCAAAGGATCTGAACATTTCTCACATCAATGCTGCCACAGGGACCAGCACCAGCCTTGTCTACAGACTGGTTTCTAAAGCTGGGGATGCCCCTTTGGTGAAAGTATCCAGCAGCACTGGGGAAATTTTCACAACCTCCAACAGGATAGACAGAGAAAAACTCTGTGCTGGCGCCTCATATGCTGAGGAGAATGAGTGTTTCTTTGAACTTGAGGTGGTGATCCTCCCCAATGACTTCTTCAGGCTGATCAAAATAAAAATAATTGTCAAGGATACCAATGATAATGCCCCCATGTTTCCATCTCCTGTCATCAATATTTCCATTCCAGAAAACACTTTGATCAACAGCCGCTTTCCAATTCCATCAGCAACAGATCCTGACACAGGCTTCAATGGTGTACAGCATTATGAATTGTTAAATGGTCAGAGTGTTTTTGGACTGGATATCGTGGAAACTCCGGAGGGAGAGAAGTGGCCACAATTGATTGTTCAGCAAAACTTGGATAGAGAACAGAAAGATACCTATGTGATGAAAATCAAAGTAGAGGATGGAGGCACTCCACAGAAATCCAGTACGGCCATACTGCAGGTCACAGTAAGTGATGTAAATGACAACAGGCCGGTGTTTAAAGAGGGTCAAGTAGAGGTGCATATTCCAGAGAATGCTCCTGTAGGTACCTCTGTAATTCAGCTCCATGCCACAGATGCAGACATAGGCAGCAATGCTGAAATCCGGTACATTTTTGGTGCCCAGGTCGCCCCTGCAACCAAAAGACTCTTTGCTTTAAATAATACTACTGGGCTGATTACAGTTCAGAGGTCCTTAGACAGAGAGGAGACAGCCATTCACAAAGTGACAGTGCTGGCTAGTGATGGCAGCTCCACTCCTGCTCGAGCAACGGTTACCATCAATGTCACCGATGTAAATGATAACCCTCCTAACATAGACCTCAGGTACATTATAAGTCCCATCAATGGCACCGTGTATTTATCTGAGAAAGATCCTGTCAATACAAAGATTGCCCTAATTACAGTTTCAGATAAGGACACAGATGTGAATGGCAAAGTGATCTGTTTTATTGAAAGAGAGGTCCCATTTCATTTGAAGGCAGTTTATGACAACCAATATTTGTTAGAGACCTCTTCTTTGTTGGACTATGAGGGCACCAAAGAATTCAGCTTTAAAATTGTTGCCTCTGATTCTGGGAAGCCCAGTTTAAATCAGACTGCCCTGGTAAGGGTTAAGCTTGAGGATGAAAATGACAACCCACCAATTTTCAACCAGCCTGTAATTGAGCTGTCAGTTTCTGAAAACAACCGACGTGGGTTATACTTAACAACTATTAGTGCCACAGATGAAGACAGTGGGAAAAATGCAGACATTGTTTATCAGCTTGGACCGAATGCCTCCTTCTTTGATCTGGACCGAAAAACAGGAGTTTTGACAGCCTCCAGAGTCTTTGACAGAGAAGAACAAGAACGATTCATTTTTACAGTAACTGCCAGGGACAATGGAACCCCTCCCCTCCAAAGCCAAGCGGCTGTGATAGTTACTGTTCTGGATGAGAATGACAATAGCCCCAAGTTTACTCATAATCATTTTCAATTTTTTGTGTCTGAGAATCTGCCAAAGTATAGTACTGTGGGGGTAATCACAGTGACAGATGCAGATGCTGGAGAGAATAAAGCTGTGACTCTTTCCATTCTAAATGACAACGATAATTTTGTGTTGGATCCCTATTCCGGAGTCATAAAGTCAAATGTCTCCTTTGATAGAGAGCAGCAGAGTTCCTACACTTTTGATGTCAAAGCCACTGATGGAGGACAGCCACCTCGTTCCTCTACTGCAAAAGTAACTATCAACGTCATGGATGTCAATGACAACAGCCCAGTTGTCATTTCTCCACCATCTAATACTTCCTTTAAGTTGGTGCCCCTCTCAGCCATTCCTGGCTCCGTGGTAGCAGAAGTTTTTGCAGTGGATGTTGACACTGGAATGAACGCTGAACTAAAGTATACTATAGTGAGTGGAAACAACAAAGGCTTATTTCGGATTGATCCAGTAACAGGTAACATTACTCTGGAAGAAAAACCAGCACCTACTGATGTGGGATTGCATCGCTTGGTGGTCAACATAAGTGACCTGGGGTACCCTAAATCTTTGCACACACTTGTGCTTGTATTTCTTTATGTTAATGACACTGCTGGAAATGCCTCCTATATCTATGACTTGATCCGCAGGACTATGGAGACCCCGCTGGACAGGAACATAGGGGATAGTAGCCAACCCTATCAAAATGAGGACTATCTAACCATCATGATTGCCATCATCGCCGGCGCCATGGTGGTCATCGTTGTGATCTTCGTCACTGTTCTGGTGCGCTGTCGCCATGCATCAAGGTTCAAAGCAGCTCAGAGGAGCAAGCAAGGTGCCGAATGGATGTCCCCAAACCAGGAGAACAAACAAAACAAGAAAAAGAAAAGAAAGAAAAGGAAGTCTCCCAAGAGCTCTCTTTTGAACTTTGTTACTATCGAAGAGTCCAAACCTGATGATGCAGTTCATGAACCAATCAATGGGACAATAAGCCTGCCGGCTGAACTGGAGGAACAAAGTATAGGAAGATTTGACTGGGGCCCGGCACCTCCAACCACGTTCAAGCCTAACAGTCCTGACCTGGCCAAGCACTACAAATCTGCTTCTCCACAGCCTGCTTTTCATCTCAAACCAGACACTCCAGTTTCTGTGAAAAAGCATCATGTGATTCAGGAACTCCCTTTGGACAACACCTTTGTCGGGGGTTGTGATACCCTTTCTAAACGCTCTTCCACTAGTTCAGATCACTTCAGTGCCTCAGAGTGCAGTTCCCAAGGAGGCTTCAAGACAAAGGGCCCCTTACACACCAGACAGGTAAACGAGCACTTTTACTGGTCTATAAGTACTGCATACAAGTGCCCAGTCAACCAGTATTAACGTGCCAGTGTGTCTATTGTTTTGGTCTAACTTTAGCTTAGTTATAAAGAGGTTAAAAAAAAACTTGACCCCTTTTCTATTCCTCTGGGGCTCAGTCAAGAATTTTTAGAGCAGCTTTGAAATTTCTGAGTTCTGAGAATATTTTAACCTCCCAGTTTCCTTCAAATGGCAAAAGATGAAAAGAGAAAATTATTCCAAAATGTCCCAAGATAATGTTTGCTAAAAGAAGGAAACCTGTCCTGATATGCCAAATTCTGCTCCTGGGGTTTCCAAATTGAGTGCTTCAAGATTTTCACCTTACCTTTTGATCTAAAAAGTCACCTTCAAATCTCAAGTTTTAAATGACTTTTGAAGGTGTGACTGCAATTATGTTGGAGTTGTGATTGCTAAAGGGGTTAATTTTTTTTTAGTCTCTGAACAGGGTAGTAGAATATTAAATGTACATCAGCTGTGAAGCACATGCTTGTTGATAGATTGCAACTAAGCCATATAGGAAGTCTTCTCTTTGATTTAAATTATTTTATTGTAATATATTAAATTCGGTACTTAATAGAAAGATTTTTAGTGTCCACGGTGGCTAAATACTCTTTTGAAAAACGAAAAAAAAAAGGAATGCTTGCTGCCTAATATAACTGATTTATAAAGAAAAGAATGAATCCATTGTAAATATTCTCTCATCTTAGTAATGCATAAGTGATCTGTCATAACTCATTTTAAACTGTGAAACATGCCATATGAAGAGGGATTAAGAGGCTGAGAAACTCATATTTCAACCAAATCCAGAATTAGTTTTTCGTAGGTCTAATAATTCCTTGTTAATAAAGATTTAAATGCAGCGCTGTCTAATTTATTTCACTGGTGCTTGTCTGTTGCCACAAAATTTGAATATCGATAATAGCCTGTAGATGGCACTAGGGTATCATGTCGCTTGTGCTGGCCAGGTGCCAATCCCGCAGTAGCAAGGAGAAGGGGGAGGGAAGGATCAAGCTGGTAGTACAGCCAAAGATACCTTTTATTTAATGATAGTTGCTCTGGAGCAACTAGCATTTAAGTTTATTTGCTTGCTCTTTTGTGATTAGCTCTCAGCACACCAACTTTCTAGGATTTCGTAATGCTAGTTCTGTCTTTGTCAGTATGGAGTTCACCTATGGTGATGGCCCATCTGTGCTTGTTTATAAATAAGGAACACATAGATTTTTAAAAATCAAGTAAGGCAAAATTAATTTGCAGAACAGTATTGACAGTTATCATTGATTAGTCTTTGGAGAATCAAGAGTTTTCCTTTTCTGAGTGGGGGGTGAAGTAGGGTGTTTTATTGAAACAGTTTCCCCCTTACCTACTATCATTTTTTCCTCTGGAATGACTAAAGGCTTTGTGGTAATAAAATATTTCTAAAAGTAATTTTGGACAATGAGTCACACAGATAATCCCAGAACATCAAGTATAATATGTACCACCATACAACTAAAATCTCCATTTTTCAAAGTAAAATATTAAACGCTAGAGCACTTTAAAAATGCAAATATTTAGAGCTTAAATACACAAGAAGAAATGACTTAAATTAGTATAGAATTTTAAAGGAGACTATGAGGTTATTACATATAAGTCAAAGTTAGCAAGACTAATTTTTGTGTTAACTTTGTTAGCGTTTGAAAAGAAGTTGATGTTCTAAAATTTAGAAAATATTCAGATTTAGTAAAGGTTTTTAAAAGTTAAATGGTTAACCAGGATAAGAAAAATTTATGAAATGAGTTTAACTAAAAAGTTGTTCTTTTAAGGAACAGAACGATTTTTAAAATGATTGACTTCTATTGTGAAGGTCACTCACAATACACTTATGTTATTTTATGATATGCATAATTATGCTGAGAAGCTAATATGATTTAAAACTTTTCAGGTAAAATCTGACATTTGTTTTCCAAAGAAATGTACTGATATAATTCCAGCATCATCTTTTTTTTTGTCTATATGTGGCGGTAGTAGCATTGATGTGTAGAACCACATTTTCTGACCTCCCCAAAAGTTGAACTTATATATAATGCACTGACATAAATGTTAAGTGCATTCCAGCAAAGTATGCAAAGGTTCTTTTGTTGAAGGTTAGTCGGTCATAAAAGTCTTTGTATGATGTAATCTTTCAAATAGGATACTAATTCTCTAACTGGAACTAAAGTGCATTTTAGAAATTCCTTGTGACAGTGTGTCACTTTGCAGTTCTCCTATAGGTATTCCAATATTCAAATAGAGCTAGGTAATTCACTATTTTGATAAAGAGCTATTAAAATGGCTTTGCTTACACCTTTTAAATGTTTTCATGCTAAAAAAGAAATATTGTGATGTTGGGGAAAAGAAATGGAAGCTGGTAGAGAAGTGGTGGTGATATACAGAGCAATATGGACATTTTTTTGGAGAAAAAGAAGCATATTGCCTGTGACTGAACAACATAAAATATATAGTAGCCTTTAAAAATTTGTTTTAACTGCACTGTATGATTGTTATCTGCAGATGTTCTAATTAAGCTGAAAAGTAAAAACTTTTTCAACTAGTGGCTTTTATATAAATTGTGCTCCTGAAGCTACACAATTTTGAAAGAGTAACATTTCTTACTACAAAAACTTTCAAAGGAATTTATTTTAAAAAAATCATCTGTGAAGAGTTTAGTTGCATGAGCACTATTGCTCACATCGTCTTTTCGTTTTATGCTGTTCATTGATATGTGGGTACAATGCAAGATTCTTGAGTAAAAGGTTACCAAACTTAAATTTTACTCATTTATACTGTGTGTATAATGAAAACATAATGTCTGACTCTTAGATCTTGAACTTCAAGATAGGTACATCAATTCCTATATTGTCTGATATTTTTCCCCTTACTATTTTCCCTTGTGTCAACCTGCAAAGAACGTTAAGAAACAACTACACATCATACTCCTCATTCACTCTGTTTTATAAAGCTTTCATGTGTCACTGAATTTTTCACAGATTATTTCTTACAAATTTTTGGAAGGGTCATTAGCCTTTACAGGTTAAGAATTTTCCTTTTTTTTTTCTTGGCAAAATATTATGTCTTGGTATTTATTTATAAAACAACAACAACAAAGTTGATAGCCAAAAGGTTAAGAGGATGAAAAAGACATTAGCAATTCCAATAAGGCTTTAAATGATAAAATTCATTGGTTTATTTGTCTAAAAGAAAAACAATATTGTTGACAGATACTGTTTTAAAATATGATATTGATTCTCACTGTGGAATGTCTGGGAATCATCTGGAGTACTTCTTAAAACAGGATTGTTGGGTTCTACTCCAGAGATTCTGATTTAGTACCTCTGAGATCAGGTCTGAAAATATACATTGCTAACAAGTTCCTAGGTGATATTGATGCTGCTTGTCCAGGGCCCACACTTTGAGAACCACTGCCTTAGCATATTGAAACAGGAAGTGCCAGCCTCTTTCCCTCTCATATAATCATTACCAGAGGACCTGTTTTTGCGCAGCCCAACTCTCAGCCCACTTATTGACAGCTGTTTTATTGTAGCTGGAGGCTTTACAGTAAGCTGTTTATTGCTGTTTCCCAACCCAGTTGACAGCATTTGGGGAATTAATTTTCTTGGTCCCTGTGTGGTTTTTTGCAGGGTGGGAAGAGGGACGATAAATGAAAATGTTAAAGTAAAAGAAGTAGTCACCCATTTACATTTGACAACTTCTTCAAGTAGTAAAACAGCCTGTAAGAGTTGCACTAGACTTTGGTTCTGGGTAAACATCCGTTTAATTTTCTGTATGAAATACTTATTTTAGAGCTTTAAGCATCCTAACTTTTCACAATCTCGAGTGTTTGTTCATATATATTTGACTATATGTTGAGGAATGTGTACACTGAACATGTGTATGCATGCTGTACTTAAGTGTATACATGTATTTTTACAGTATAAAGGGAATTTCTTCTATTCCAAACCATTTAGAGAGACCATATTACATTTATGATTACTTTTCATTTTTGAATAATCCACTGCAACCACTACCGAAATGTTATTATGTCGTGTAAAATGCAGAAGGCAGTCATAGAACTGATATTTAGAACAGCCAGGAAAAAAATGTAATTGAAAGTGAAGGGAGCAAATGATAACTAGTGTGAGGCTAACAAAAAACTTTAAGATATTTTCAACTATTGAGTTTTAGAATAGATCTATATAGTGACAGTTGAACACAGGTGACAATTGATCCCGTAAATAGAAATCATTTTTAAAATGTTATCAGCTGTGATTTTTATTTCTATGGGCTTTTTGGCTAAGTACGTTATGGTCATGAAGTCAGTTTTCATACTTAAGAGGTAGAAGATACCCAGAACCCTTGTATATAGACAAAGGTTTTTGAAATGAGGGTAGGCCATCCATTCAAACTGGCAATCTTTCTAGTCGGGTTTGTGAGACAAATATTTGATTATTTTTTTCCATCTTGATATTTCTAAACTATCAAATTTAAGATGCATTTTGACATTCCATTGTTAATAACCTTGAAGAGAATTAAAATGAAAAGTTCCTATTGTATTAAATATAGACATGTCTGCTGATTTCTGAATATTTGTTACCATAGAGAAAATAATATGTGTGGTGAAAATATTCCATTCTCTTATTATTAATTTTTTGTTGCCATTAATTCTAAATTTAGAAACAAGGCACATTAATGTTCTCCTTAGTTTCAGGTCAGTTATCCTCATAGTGAGACAAGACAGGCTTTGGTGTCATTAAAATTACTTTGAAAATATTATACTTGTAATAACATGTTACATTCTTATGGTATAAACATATTCTTGTTTTTTAAATAATTGCAAGCTATCATTTATCTTCTCATGATTGCGTATATTAAATTGAAATATGTGAAATAGTAAAATGGAGACACTTTAGATGTAAGGAAAGGCCTCAAATGTAAAATCAAATTTTCTCACAATTAATGAGGATTTATATAAAACCTTGAGGTTTCATTTTCATATTGATGTATTTAAAATATCTATAAATTATACCTATAATATTAGATATGGCATCATAATGAATTCTTTTTCATATTACATAATGTTATACTACATTATGGAGATATGAAAATGACACCTTTATATCATTTTATTTTCTGTAGTCTTGTTTCCACAACAATTTTTCTTCTATTTATTGAGATTGTTTTTATTTCTAAATTTTTCTTTTTGTTTTTTTGGTTGGGGGAATTCAGAAATCCACCAAATGCTGAAAGTTACAGTCGTAGCCTTCCTTGGTCCAGATATACCAGTCCGGGTGTTGACAGGGTTTCAGGGCCAAGTCAAATATCTGTATTGCTTTTTTACAATACTTCTTAGTTTGACTTTGTTAAAGGTTAACTCTTAGCTTGTAAATAGTTAAAAACAAAACAAAACTGGAAATCCAGTGGATTGTTATTTTGACTAAAAGTCCTTGGTGCAAGCTTTCTGTGAATTTTGTTTGGTGTTTTCTTGAAGGTAATCCTTCATTATAACTAGAAATTACTCTCTTGCTAATATTAGTAAATCATTTAATATCTTACATAGTTCACTGAGTTGGAAAGTACAAATTAGTTGATGTGGGTTTTTTAAAGTTTGGTCTTCCTGACACCCAACTTCACATTCAATTTTTTTCCCCACAATTCATTACATATAAGAACCCTAAAATTTATATGAGGTTTGTTAAAATATGACTCTAATTACTGGCCAGGCATTAGTACAAATTTGGAAATGCAAGTCAGGAAGAGGCTTATTCTAAAGTTTTGCGGAGGCATAGAAGTCAGACGTTTTAATAATTAATAATGCTAATATCTTATGGCCTTTGACATAATCAGCAATACCCAAATCTGCATTATACTACAGAAGTAAAGACAAATGTAGAAATAGGATCTCTCATGTACATAAGGAGATATACTCTGCTGTTTAAGATTTCATTGGTTGTTATTTAAGAAAACTGTCAAATCTGTCAAACATTTCATTTAGAAAGGAACACATGCTTTTTGCCTTTGTTTGATACAAACCTATTGGGCTGTCAGTCATCAGAAACATAGAACAAAAAAGATTTATTACCATGATTGACATTTTGCTTTTGATTTGGCTTTTGATTTATATTCTTTTTTTCTGTAAGCCAAGATTCATTAAAATTTCAAATTTCTAAATAAGTTAAACAACTGTCCTTTTTTAACAGTAAAGCGTGATACAGGAATAAACTGGAAAAACAACCCATATTTAATCTTTCTCACTCATATTTTTATCCTATAGACAGTTTGTCTCTGATAGACGAGAATAGTGGCAGAATCAGTAGAATGTTCTGAGCCATAGCATATAAATATAAGCAATGCAGAACTCAAAGTCATTCATTAAGGATCTGTTTTTACATATTTATTCATTATTTAAATGGCATATGAAAATATTTTCCCTTGATCTTTAACAGTTTGATTGATTAGAGTACCATAAGCACATATCATATTTAAAATGAGGGGCTTGGGACCACCTGTACAGCTAATGGCAAAGGTAGAAGCACAGTCAAGATCTTTGAGGAATATTTGATTGATTCTATCATTTTATACTAATTATTCCAGATCCTCGAGAAAATATATGAAATTAATTTATCTGTTCTTGAAAGGACTCTGCTCAGTACAGCTTCACCACTTATTAATTTATATAGATTTTTAATTGTGTGAGCTGTGGGAAAGAATGGAAATGTGGTCAGTTTTATCAGGTTTGTATAATATCTTGTATTTTAACATTCTTGCATAGTTTGTGTCTCTATCTGACCATCTCTGCATTTAAGTATTACACTGCTTTGTTAATATCCACTCTCTGGGCCTTTTTCAGTCTGTTAGCAGTTGATTAAGAAACACTCTAATCCCTTTCAGGATATTGAGGAGCTAATGGATTGCAGAGTATTTGGGTCTTTAAGCTTCTATTGTAAATGGTATGAAGAATTGTCATTGAGCTGATATTTGCATATATCTCTCTCAGTGCTAGTTACTTTGCTTCCTTTTTGTCCTCTTAATCTTCAGCTTTCATTCAGAGAATATTTATTTTAGTCGGAAATAAGCATGCCAGTGATAGAAATTTGGGATTCACCTCCAAATGAATGCCATCACAGACAGGGAAGCTCTGGCACATTTTGCATAGATCTGTATGAACACAGTGAACCCTTCATAAGCTCTTAGATTGCAGGAAATCAGCGCTGAAAATTAAGTGGGGTTTTAGAGATTTGCAAAGTAGAGAGCTTTGTATAATGCTGGTATTGCAGGTGCCTATTAAATATGAAGTAAAGGCTTTGTAATACAACTAGCTAACACATTTCCCTCCACATTAGAGTGATTTATAGCCTAGGGAATTAGTCTTGCCTATTTTTTTTCCAAATGCAGAAACATTGGATGTGTCTGAAAGAATAAAAATCTCAAATACATGCCTTACAATGGACTGATGTGCTGTTTGATGATTCTAATTATTCAAGATAGATGATGCAGGCTTGCTTGTACTTCCTTGTGGTATCTCTGATGCCCATGATCTGGCCTTCATTTCTCCTGAGAAGAAACTCTCAATTGTGTGTGCAGACTGTCTTCTGAACATAAATCAGATTAACACCCTAGGTATCTATAAGACTATAGAGCATTACCATAATGAAGAGGCCTGGATACCAAGTGAATGCTTCCATCCTCATCGGAGTTGCTATTGAATCATTTCTCAAACTGTATTTTTAGTATTCATCTTGGCTGCATTGGTAACTTGTGTGTATTTGTAGCACAGCATTTTGTTCTAGACATACATGGATTTCAATATATTTACCTTCATGACAAAGTTTAGTAAAATCCCTTGCAGTTCTTTAATGCTTAATGTCTTTGACTAGCCTGTTAGATATAAATCGGAACAAATAGCCCTGCATATTTTAAAATGATTTTACAAATCCTATATTTTCACATATGAGAAAAAGTGTGTAATCCATATGCAACCCACAGTAGGCACAGGGGCTTGTGAGAGTCATGATAGATGATTGATTTAGAAAAGAAAACAGTTTGTGCAAGACAATAGCAACTGCAATTCAGTGAATTAGGGTTTTTATTTCTTATTAAACAAACCTCAATAAGGAAAAAAAATGGAAACACAGAAGGACTTATGAAATGAAGCTGTATCTTTTACAGAAGGAGAATGTCTTCTGACAGTAGTAGTTCTGTAGTAGACATTTTCTGGAAAGAAAAATACTGGTGGTTTTTTGGATTCAGTGGATGCAACCAATCTGTGCCTCTGTGTGATGGCAGCTGCATGCTGAGGACTTTCAAATACAGAGCTACATAGGATTCGGCAGGAAACTTTTTGTAGAAGGTGCAAGTGACAAATGGAGACAAAATGGAGTGAGTTCTGAGTTGTGAGTCGATGTCCTCCTGTCTCATATATTCATGTCATTGAGCCGATTTTCACATTGGATGTCTAGAATCACAATAGCCTTCCTTATGTGTGTCAGCTGGGAACACACCTGAACTGGCTACTTTTCTTTGCTCCATTTCTTGTCATTCACTAGGTGGATTATATTCATGTATGTTATTAATACATATGATTTCTTATTTCTTGATAGATTTTAAGGTGATGTAAAATCATTTCTGCATAATCTTCTCCATATATACATATTTGCTTAAGACAACCATAGAGTGTAAAAAAAATCTATGATGTGTCCTTTCTTGCTAGACATAGTAACTTCATATTTATTCTGACTTTTGGTCTCAGATAAAACCAAATACTGGTATATCATCACTTAAAGCATAATAATCTTAGAGAATTTAAGAAAGTCCCTCAAAGTAAGACTGTGTCTTACTTACCTTTGTAATTCTAACACTGAGCCCACAACAGTGCTGAGAAGGGTGAACTTAGTAGGCATTCAGTAAATTTTCTTTTGCTATTTTTTAACTGGAGCTTTTCTTACTGATGCCATCTTTCAAGTTAAGGAATAATGTTAGATTTAGCTATATAGATTAATAATATTTCAATTCATTTCCAACCCATTCAAATTTCCAACATAAAAGAGATTGTAGATGTTATACAAAAATAAATTATGTTTCTTTTGCCTCATAACTGAAATAGGTATCAAAATGGCATTAAACCATAGTAAAAATGGACACAGTTTTTAGGATATTATAGTATGACATGAAAGTATTTTCATTCTTGGTCTTAACAGCAAGATTTTTTGCCATGCACTGGCAGCAAAATATGTTGAATTAATTGATTGATTTTTAAGCATGATGATAATTAAGGAAAAGTTTCTTGACACCTAAAGTCTCTGTTTTAGACAATTAAATTCTGCTTTATCTAAGTGTTACTGACTTCTGTATGATACTGGGAGCAACACTCCCCAGGGTTTAAACTATTCCTGCAGGACCATCTGTTATTGGCAGGGACTGTGCATCCTCTCCAGCTGATGTTGTGTCAACCCAGGCGTATTTCAGAATTGTTCCTAACTTAGTCCTGGTTCCTGATGATCTTTGGGTCTCAAATGGCAACTCAGTTAAACCAAATGCTGGTATATCATTACTTAAAGCATAATAATCTTAGTGAATATAAGAAAGTCCCTCAAAGTAAGAGACTGTGTCTTACTTACCTTTGTGTTTCTAACACTGAGCCCACAACAGTGCTGAGAAGGGTGAACTCAGGAGGCATTCAGTAAACTTTGATGTTACCTGAAGATCAGTGATATGGAAATTATATTTTATTTATATAATACTTTCCACTGATTAAATCTTTATAACAAAGACATCATTCGTGTTCAAAATATATTCTCTGATCCCTTAGAGATGTCTGCGGGTCCCGTTTTCTCCCACATTTCTGACATGTCACTGTGTCTGCCCATCATATCATGGTATTTCATATTAGGAAATAACCGGAAGGTAAAAGGTGAGCTAAATAAACAGAATCAGATTCCTTCACTTCCAAGCCTCTTCACCCCAAACTTTTATTTAAACCTTTCAGTACTTAGGTCATTGATTTATTACTTCTAAACATAATGATCAATATATGTACTTTGATAGGTGCCTGATGGAGGTATCTGTTAGTCAGAAAAATAAAGTATCACATTAAAATTCCCTTAATAGACTTTTGACCCATCCAGACAGGATGCTAGAATCAAGTATAAATTCTATAAAAAGAAGCAAAATAATAATTGAATAGTAATTAAATGCAGTGTCTAGCTACTATATTAATTTTAGAAAGGTAAATTTGGTGTCTAATAGAACTCATAGAATAGTTACACACTCTCAAGTCTCCAGTGGACCTTTGAGATTATTTGGCCTACTTAATTCTTATTCTGACTGAAGAAATGGAGACTATGAGAACTAGTTTGATATTTGGAGTGAGAAAAACTGACTTGGTGAACTACTGCATAAAGACTGTGTGACCCTGGGCGCATCATTTAAATGTGCTAGTCCTTGCTTTCCTTGTCTGCAAAATGGGTGTAATCATGCCAAATCCATATAAAGTTGTCATGAGATGAAGTGAACAGATATATGCATCTGTTCACATCTTTTTACATCCTTTCACAACTTTCCCTATGTGAATGGGTTCCCTGAAGAACTTTTTCTGTATATTTATACATATATACATTTATATATGTATAAATGTCTGGCCCACAGTAGTCAGACATTGAAGAAATATTACCTGTTTTCTGCCTCTTGTCCAAGAATAGCAGGTTGCCACTGACAGAGGTTTACACATTCATTTAGTGAATGCTTTCTTGGTTTTGTTTTTGGTTGTTTCCTTGAATCTGAGTTTTGTTACATGTTTTTCACAAGTCCTCTGTGTTAATCTGCTTTTGTGTTAAAACACTATCTGGTTTCTGATTCCTTAGGACTTTTGAAAGGTTGATCTTCATAACAGTATCTTAATATAGCATATTTTATGTTATTTTTTATCTCAGTCCCTGTTGTTTCACATTTGTATAATTGCTTCATCTTTCATTTTGAGTATTTTACCGATTTCATTTGCCCAACATGTTTTAAAATTATCCTATTCCTTTAAGTGTTTGTAATGAATTTACTTCCCCATAGGTTACCCAGAAGCTCCACCCGTCTAGGAATTTTCACCTTATACATCACTCCTATTACAAAACAACATATGAAAGAGTGAATCTGTTTAACAGTCAGTACTTAACACAGCTGGAATCATTTGAAACATGCTGGTTCTTGCTTCCAATCATTCCATAGACTGGAAAGCATCTCTGTTGAGGTAATGGCATCCATGGAGTAATCAAACTACCTAAAATGCCTAAATGTATATGGATCATATTTGTGGGATTCATCAAATTTATGCCAGAAGCATAATAATTTATTAAATTTATGCCAGAAGCATAATTACTATTTTTCTTATTTTAACCTATATTTATTTTATAAGTAAGTTTTTCATGTCTGAATATACAAGTTTGTAATGTTTGAATACATGAGTGACATAATAACATGAATGCGACTCAACAAATACAAGTATTGCACCCCAAAAATATCTTTTGAAAATATCCTGGGGCCAAAATCATTTCCTTTTGTTGGAACAGCTGAAACCAACGTGGTAAAGTTGCTGGTTTGTATTTGGAGCAGAAAATGATGGAGATTTGTTACTAGTTTAATTAACTTTATCAACTAAATAAGAAGTAGATATAGTCAAGTTTCAGTTGGCTTTATTGTGATTTCAGTTGCACAAATTAAATATATAACTTCTTGTTGGTCTTTACCACCCTTGCAGTGCAAATGGTCAATCCAAGTTGTTTTTGGATTGACCATTTGGTTTATTTCTAGTTTTATATAATAGTTCCATAAGAAGAAAAGGATTTAAAACAAAGCAAACTAACAATAAAAATACTCATTCTTTGTGCTTAGACAGTTTAATCAAACACATAAAACCTGAAAAACTGGTGTGATTTTCTTTAGGCTTCTGCTTATTTTACACTAAGATGTTATATCCATTTTATACCACTGGGACACTGAACAGGGCAGGGACATAGTGTGGATAGTATCCTGGATATCAGACCTCTTAAGGTTCTTACAAGGATTATAGCATGGTATACAGTACATGTTCAGTAAATTCTATTTAATCCCACCACATAGGCAGACATGGACGTAATCAGGCAAAATGTCAGTGTTAAACACATTTTAAATGGTTAAAATCAGACTTTAAGGATTTGGATTCATTGCTTTATTTGAAATATTTAGCATTCTCATGGTATCAGGTATATACATATGTATACTATATGAAGCTATATATTTATCATATACTGCTAAATGCCTATTAAGAAGGTTACCATTTTATGTTTTTCATATCAGCGGTTTCCTCTATTAGCTTTCATAATGGAGAGGTAACTGTCTCAGAAAGTCTATGTAAATTCCAGTTCAGATAATGAACAACTATTTATTCTATGAAAACATTTATATTTCCTGGAGTGTACCTTTCACATCTTTCCCTATGTGAATGGGTTCCATGAAGAACTTTTTCTGCCTGCCGAACACTTATTTGAAGGTAAGTCGGACAATGAGATGATATCCAAACTTATCACTAGATTACTAAACCATATCGTATTTTCCCTAATGGATACCAATACTTACTCTAGAATTATATTCTATAATTTTAAATTCGCATGCTTTCAAAAGTATCTGACATTTAACTGTGAAACTTTCTGCTGCCAAAGATCTTGTCATATGATCCACGCATAGATACACAACTAGGCTTTTTTATTTTGTATTAATTCTGTTATTCAACACACATTTAATAACTAAGTGCTGTGCTTCAGGAATAGCATTAGACAATGGGATTTTTTTTTTTTTAAGATCAAAAAACATTGTCTTTCCTTTAAAATATTCCATTAAATTTTAAGCACAATACTTTTTTTCCTTGGAATTTCTTTATTTAAAAAAATACAAGTTCATTCTCGGTTTTAAATAGATGTCATCATTTCCCTGAAATATATTTTTTAAAGTCTCTCTCTCTCACAGTTTTTTAACTACTGTTGGAGACTTGATCTTTCAATGGGGTAATAAAATTCCAAGATCTATTACTCTAATTATAAGAATGCCAGGTTTAAATTTATCCTTTGGTTAATTTGGAGGAAAATGTACTTTTTCATTCTTAAAATCACATTCCTTCTACAGGCAAAGGTGCTAATAAAATATACTAGCAAGTGAAACTTCATTTTTTTAAACTACATGAGATTAGCATATTTGCTATATTAAAAATTACTTTAAAAACATGGCACATATTGATAATGTTGAATAATAACCCAAGCTAAAGTAGACAGTGTTTCTCTAAAAATGGAATTTCATTTGTAGAGGCATCAGATTTGAAAGGGCTATTTCAAGTCATGTTATTTTGAAAAAATGTTTTAGCCTTCACCCTTTAAAAAGACATGTTGAACGTAGATATGGAACATAGATATTAAACTCTGACTGGAATAAATGTTTGGTTTAATTGGCTTTTGCCTCCAGATGGTTCTGATTTTGGCAAGTCCTTTTTCTTATGAATATTTATCACTATACTTCAAGGAACCATGCAATGATATAAATGTTGAAAACAGAGACCTTTATTTTATATATATGTTTTCCTAAATTGAAAAACATACATATCCCGAAAATTTGGTTTTCTTTCATCATAGAAGAAAATGTCATAACTGGCTTTATGTTACAGGAAAAACAGACTATGTTATTTTTATTTCAATCATTTCTAAAACACGAATTTACATATGGATGAATGTTTATATAAGCAGGTCATCCCCAAATTTCAAAATCATATTTCAACCAAAATTTTGTTTTTTGAAAAATAATGCATGTAATGCCTCACCTGCACATTCTTGTACAAACATATTTCAAGAGATAAATCTGTCTTGTCAGAAAACATACCATTTTAATTGCAATTAGACTTCTGTGATAACCATCAAGCTGGTGCCTAACTCTAAAAGGATCTTTCCAACTGTTCTGTGGATGCTTAGGCTTAGGCAGCAATCACCAAGTGATTACTATAATTTAAATGGACTACAAAATTGAAACCTGCTAAAATATGTAGACTTCTGGCATAAAATGTGTATTTACGCTTGTTAATGAAATATTATTGATTAAAATTTTTATTGAAATTATTATTGGATTGATATGACTAACCAAAAAACTATGTAATTCACTTTTTAATACTATGAGATATGGACAGTTCGGTAAGCTAACTTAGAACCAAGCAACAGGATATATTAAGCTTAGAAAGATACATACATTTAAATAAAGATTAGTGTAGAAGTCACATGGGAGTTGCCCTGTCCATAGCAACCAATTTATACATAAAATAAAAAAGGTGGCATTCTCACCTCTATTCGCAGTGACAGTTAACTTCATGTGTTTACATAGTTTCAATTCCTTGATTATTCTGATTTTTATAAGTGACTCCGCAATGCATTACCACATAAAATAAACCAGTAGTGGTTACTAAAATCAGTACTTAGATTTTTCCCATTTTAAATTATTTTCTCTCTTTTTGGCTGTAATAATGTCTATTCAAAACCATTTACACTTTGCTAGAATTGCACTTAGCATCTTGAGAATTCAGTTTTCTCCTCTGAAAATTAGATAATTGGACTCAGCCATTTTTCATTTCTATTATTAAAAATTGAACTACAGCTTTTGTTAATTACTTAGGGAAACATCACTCCTTGGCAGGTTTTCTCTCTCCACCCAACATCCATCTGGCCTACTTCTTTCTATTATCAGTTGATATATGTTCAAATAGTGCACATCAGTGTTAACATTGGCTCAAGAAAAACAATTACAAAGTAAATCACATGGTTCAGTCTCTCCTGACAATGAATGATTTGCAATATTCCCATTGTTTGTATGATCTATGTTATCACTCTCTTGCATTCGTGTTGATAACAGAGTATTGCCTTTATCTTTTCTGAGGTTGCTACCTGATTAATTTTCCCCTTCTGAACTAGAAAATTAACTTTTTCCTCTTAAATTAGAAATCAAAAAACAGAACTATAAAACCTCGAGCAGATTGTTGGCATTTATTGTTTGATTGGAAAGCCGTGAACTTAGTATCATTATGTAGCTACCATGTTTTTATCTGTAATATTACTTTATAATGTTTGATTTTACGTTCCATAGTAACACATTAAGGTGACTTTAGCATATTTCAACTTTTGTTAATATTGAAAAAGTATATATAGGTTTGCAATATTGTGTAAAAAATAAAAATATTAAACAGTGTTAATTTGGGCTGATAATGTTAGTTATCAGGACAAGTCTTAGAAAAGCTAATTTAATCATATGATACCCACTGATTTTATAGACAGTTTCTTCATTCAAAATAAAAGTAATGTTAAATTGAATAAATAATTTGAATAATCAGAATTGCCAATCTCACGCTGAAAGAAAATCAACTTTGGGATTAGAAAAACCAAATTGCAAATTAGCTGAAATAGCACCCAAATATACCACATAAATGCTAAAAAAAAAAAAGTGTTATTTGATTACATGAACATAAAATAAAACTGTTTGCCGTCAATGAGTCTAACACATTTTCTTCAGAATACTGCAGAAATAAGAACCCACAGGATGGTTCTGAATCTTGAACAGCAGCTCAAGAATACTTACTCCAGGCCGGGCGCGGTGGCTCAAGCCTGTAATCCCAGCACTTTGGGAGGCCGAGGCGGGTGGATCACGAGGTCAAGAGATCAAGACCATCCTGGTCAACAAGATGAAACCCCGTCTCTACTAAAAATACAAAAAATTATCTGGGCATGGTGGCGCGTGCCTGTAATCCCAGCTACTCAGGAGGCTGACTGAGGCAGGAGAATTGCCTGAACCCAAGAGGTGGAGGTTGCGGTGAGTGGAGATCGCTCCATTGTACTCCAGCCTGGGTAACAAGAGCGAAACTCCGTCTCAAAAAAAAAAAAAAAAAGAATACTTACTCCTCTAATATCTCAATTTGCTTGTATTTATTATTACTTACTGCATTATACCCTTTCATCTTCTAACAAGTGTAGGAAGACCAAATTCTTTCCGTGTTTTTGATAGAGATACGATGAAGAGATTATTTTACACTGTAGGTGGGTCGGTCAAGGAGTCACTTTGCAAGTTTGGAAAGTTGACATCAATGGAGGAGATATATTAAGTAGTTCCAGAAATGCGACCTTTTGGTCGCAAGACACTTTTTAATCGTATCAAACAGTCTCCAATGCTCACACCCTGAATGCCTTCTTTAAAATGTTCTAAACACTTCCAATTTGAAAAGGGGTTAAAATATAAATGTGGTAAACAAATCACACAAAAAATATACATTCTTAAGGAATTGTTTTTCTTATGTTATAGTCCTCCAAGTGTGCCAATGACATATCTGAAATATGTGTTGCTAAAGTGAGGCATTTTGTGTAATGGCTTAGTTGCCAGACTCAAGTACTGGGAATTCAGTCAATTCTGCTCTTGTAATACATTGTGTTGGCTTTCAGAACAATACTCCTGTGTTTCTCGGGAAAAGATATGAGTGTTTCCCTAATAGGAGAGCAAATGTTATAGCCAATAGTGAGACGTAGGAAAGATATATAATACTTACACAATCTAACGTATCACTTAAAGTACCGTTTGAATAAAGTTTGTCTAGAAATTGTGAGTGTTTTGTTGTATGTAATGACCAATTTCAACATAAAATCAGAGATGTGGCAATGTCAACATCACAAACAGTGGCAGTAAACATGGTGCTGTTATAAATACAGATTGTGTATCCCAAGCCCTTTGCTTTTCTCTACGCATATTCCTCTAACTACTCAGAGATCTGTGTTCTGGTAAAGCCTTCCATAGTGAGAGCTCCTGCTCTATTCTGTCCTATTCAAACATAACCAGCAGCAAATATACTTGCACTTTTTTGCCAGCCAATTCTTTCTTATTTCTGGTGACAGGAGTAAATCTACTTATGAGAAAATAAGAGAAATACTTATCTATAGTCCCAAATGTTTTAATCACTGCCTATGTCAGCCTAATTGTTTCCTAATCAAAAACTGTGAGTATCTAATTTTTGGTCAAAATTGTTTATTATGGAGATTTTACTCATATAGGAAAAAGTGACATAAATATTATTAATACTGAATGACACTAATATGTCATTGGGGAATAACCATATGGCTGTATGAACATGATATGCTTTCTAAATATTCATCCTACAAATATATTGTCATTTGGAGGTTACTGAAAATAAAATCCACCAATTTTTTTAATGTTGATCATATCTCTGACAGGAAATTGTAAGGAATATAAAAGTAATAGAAAACAAAAAAATTAGTTTGTGTCAAATGAACATGCAAGGATTTTGGCATAAGACACACTTTAGCTACTTGGGGTATTAATTAATTAATAAAATGTTAGCAGTAGCTGGCAAGGTGAGAAGATTGACAAAGAACATTCTTCAAATTCGCAGAGCATTGTCAGAGCAAGCATTCCCAGGACAATACAGTGAATCACAGCTATTTGATTAATCAAATCAGTTCTCTATTGTAAAACTACAAAGGTATGATGTCACTGGAATCTGATTTGGAATTGGATGTTTATAGATTAATAAAGTTGTATAGACTGTGCTTTCCAATATTTTGCCTCAAAAAAGAATAAATTCATTAGGAATTTGAACAAAAGTAACGTTACACAACCATTATAGTGTTAGAGTAGCCTGTATAGGGAAAAAGCTATTAATAAAAAGTAATCAATCCATTAATCTCAATGGTGAGCTCTTGGCATTGAAACCATTGATTGCATTGACATGATTAGTCATAGCTTTATTCCTAAAAATGTGAATATACTCTTAAACATACATAAAACTCACTGGCCAAAATAATCCACAGTTAAATTCAGTTAAATAACTAATAATTTCATAGGAAAGTGGAAGATATTTGAGGCTTTGTAAAGAGAGGATCACAGTGTTAACCTTGATACCATTATCTTTTGATTTCTTGAAACTCAGTTTGCAAGGCCTCGAAAGTAGATGTCAAACAGCAGATAATAATAGCTGATAACTACTAAATGTGCCATGTGCCTGGAGTTCTTCTCAGCACTTTACATGTATTAACTCAAATAGGACCAACTACTTTTTGAGGCAGATACTATTATTATTGTCCCTATTTTATAGCTGAAGAGAAGTTGAATGATTTGTTTCAGGTCACAGTTCTAGAAAGGGGAGAATAATTTACAGTTTCAACCCTAGCAGTCTTGTACCAGACACTGTGCTCTTAGCTGCTAATTAGTACTGCCTCTATCATGGAACTTCTATGTAAAACATAAAATTATAGTCAATCAGCAAAAGTAAATTGTGCCAAAAATAAAATGTTTGTGTAAAGGTAAAAAAAAAAAAAAAAAAAAAAAAAAAGATCACTGAAGTCGAATTTAACCTTTATTTATTTATTTTCTTCATTATTATACAAATTTTGCTACCAAGCACAACACAAAGCATTATGACAGAACTATTCCCCGAGACATGGGGAGACACTTTACAATGAATATTCACAGACAGTGTATGGGAAAAGTAGAAATTAGCCTTTGTATCTTTTAGGTAGTTAGATTCTAGATATTTTTTACAGACAGTGAATTTTAGTCATTAATTTTAAAAATTTGCTGTTTTGTTTTTTTTTTTTTTGAGATGAAATCTCACTCTGTCGCTCAGGAGGGAGGGCATTGACGAGATTTCAGCTCACTGCAACCTCCACCTCCCAGGTATGATTCTCCTGTCTCAGCGTCCCGAGTAGCTGGGATTATAGGCACGCGCCACTACAATCAGCTAATTTTTTGTATTTTTAGTAGAAACGGGGTTTCACCCTGTTAGCCAGGATTATCTCGATCTCCTGACCTCGTGATCCACTCACCTCAGCCTCGCAAATTGCTGGGATTACAGGCGTGAGCCGCCATGCCCGGCCAATTATTTTGTGCAATGACTCATATAAGGTAAGAAGAGAGCTAGAAGAGGGGAAAGTCAAAATCTAATGATAACAAGTATGTCTCAGTCCCAGACTGCTTGACTAGAATAATGTTTTCCTTCCTTTTTTTTTTTATCTTTATTCCAGCCCCTGTGCCTGAATGGTTCAGAAGCAACCACCATCATGCATCTCTGTGCAAACTTGCCAGCTAAGATCAGTATGGGCCTTCCTCCAGCCTATCTGTAATGCACTGGGAGAATATATCTTCATGTCTATTTAGAAACATGCATATAATAAGTTATTTTAATGCTATTTATAAAATTTTAGCCTTTTCCTAGAGTAGATTTTCCACTTTTATCACCCATAGCCACAAAATTATTCAATTATTTTCTACAGTTCTATAAATATATCATAATTATGAGCTACTTAATGTCTTTCTTAAAAACTTTAACAGTATCTGGTAAATGTCAGTGTGCTGGCTCACACCTTTAATCCTAGTGCTTGGGGAGGCCAAGGCAGGTGGGTCACTTGAGTTCATGAGTTTGAGAGCCATCTAGGCAACATAGCAAGACCTCATCTTTACAAAAAATACAAAAATTAGCCAGGCGTGTTGAGGCACACCTACAGTCCCAGCTATTTGGGAGGATGAGGCAGGAAGATAGCTTGAGCCCAAAAGGCCGAGGTTGTAATGAGCCAAGATTGCACCAATGCACTCCAGCCTTGGCACTAAAGCAAGAACCTGTCTCAAAAAAAAAAAAAAAAAAAAAAAAAAATTCATCAACCACATGTTGAATTCTCAAGATTCCTCTTAAACCTGAGAACTGGAATCATTTCAGCTATACAGTGAAATTAAATTTGTTTTTCATAGATTATTATAATGGATGTATATTGATAAAATGTTGAGGTGAGAATGTTACAGTTGCAATTCGAGGTCTATTTAAATGTTAAAATGAAATAGAGAATTATGGATGCACAGCTTTCCATATTGTGTTTGGCATAGGAAATTGATTCTCGGAATTATATGCTACCCTTTTTGTTCATTGTTTGTAGTGCATATGGATGATGGAATCACTTTCATGAATACAGTTCTTATTTAGAACATATATTCTATAACATTCCTAGAAAATAAAAAAGATTTGTGTGTTCAAAACAGGTTTCTTGATATGAGACAAGCAGACTGACTTTCAATTACAAACACTTTCAATTTTGAACCTTGCATTTTTATTGCAAGAACACAGTTATTTTCAAAAGTTTGGTTTGAGAGTTATTTTCAGGCAGCAGCTTTTTTCTTGAAATCCCTTACCGATAAGTATAGTAGACAGAAATATTTCAATTACTTTAATTAAAAAGCAGTGTTCAACATGTTGACTGAAGGTGGAGTTTATGTTGTTCACTAAAAAATAAGAAATTGGGAAGGGAATATTTTGGATAGATCATTGATGTTAGAAAGTTAAATTCACCGTTAATTTGTCAATAAACTAGAGCAGCAGGGTTTTCTTTGTTAAAATATTAAGATATTGAAAATGCGTTCTTAGACATGAACTCAAAGACATACTGGCGAGTTTACTTTTAGCTCACTGGTATATGCAAGATAGACAACAATTTGTGGTGAGGATATGAGGAAGTTTTTATCTATCCATTTGTTTAAAGAGTCATGTTAGGGAAGCATTTTTAAAAAAAAGAATTACTCTTTTCAATGGAACTCATGTTTAATTAGACCAAACATAAGCAAACACTTTAAGTAATCACTTTGTAGCAGATTTTCATGGAAGAGTGCCAAATTGTTTTGGTTTCATTATAGGTTTACAATCTTCTGATAGAATTTCCAGTTGGGATTTGAAAAACAAAACTCTGTCATACAGACTTGAATACAGTGGCCTAACATGATGTGTTAAATTAGCTCTTCAGATTACTTAAAATATAGCTGGGGTTTTCCTTTATCCAGGGACTAATGTTCAAGATTTTGTTAAAAAGATAATTAATTTTGCATTGACATTCTGGATGTTGGTGATAATTTGTAGTGACATTATGCCTATTGGTTATGAGTGTGACAGGCAGGCAGACTGGATCCAAATGGACGTTGCAAGAGCCAAATTAAATAGTCTGAGCACTGGAAATTTCTGCCTTGAGGAAAGCAGAAGTTTACAGCATGCACTTTGTTTTCTACCTACACAATTATGGATTAATATACATCAGTTCTAGGCAGTTGAGGAATGACATGAGAGGATTAATGGAACTGGACAACATTACGCAAGTGAAGTGAAAATTCTGTAATGATTTTTCTGCAGTGATGGAGTAGACAAGGCAAATGGGCATCAGCTCCTAGCCTTTGCACCTTCAGAATTTCAAGAAAATGAATGAAAAGAGAAGTGAAAAACAGCTATCTAACTAAAGCTGGCATGAAAATTTTTTCTCATCAAATACATACGTCATTTTTCACAAATAAGGAGGAGTTATTCAACTGAGTGAGCCAGTACTGCTTGCAGTGTATAATTTTACCCATTTAATTGTGGCCACTTATCTCTTAAAACTACTTAAAGAAACACCGTGCTTACTCCATATCCATAATAAGTACAACAGATTAGATGTAAAAATGAATATATATGACCAACCTTATATGTAATCATATTCATTTTGCTTTATGAAATGACTCTGAGGGGACATTATTTTTTCCACATCTTTTTAAAGTTTTAATAAGAATGTTTAACTCCAATACATTGAACTGCCCTAATGCCTACTGTTTCTTTTTTTTCTCTACCACAAAGTTTACCTATCATATATAGATTTATGGCAATATTTTCTACCACCAAGGCTGTGGGTTTTTATTTTCCAAGTTATCTGAAAGCTTGATTGTCATTATTGCAAATTGATTATTTCCATAGAGGTGCTTTAATAACATTTCTGATCTCAGACTTTAATTGGGTAATCTCTTACACATATTTATAGATAATTTATGAGAGGAGGGTTAATCTTTAGATTTTTACAATGTGATTTTCTTGTGATATGTATTCATTGGAAGAGGTAGATTCTTTAATTGCATGCATTTTATTTTTTAACCACAAAATATGTTTAAAAGCTATGCAAGAATTAGCAAAAGTAAACTACAGCAATATTAAAATTATTTTGCATCACCTTTACAGACCCGGCTCACTTAGGCAACGGTATTCTACTAAATCACAGTATTTTTTAAAGCTTGTTTTTCCTTGTTACCTCCTGAAATTGTGATTTTAAAGCTAAAATGGTCAGGAATATGCCAAATTTAAGATGATTATTTGGAAAAGAGAGATATCACAGTCTTATTAAATATGCTATAGTTAAGGTGATTGTAAATGAGTTTTTTAAATATACATACAGGATGGCATTGAGACAGAATTACAAAGTCTATTAACCATAATGATGGAGTTCAGGATGCAGATAAAATAAAATGATTGTCTTAAACTTTCAATAAATTTCTTAGCCTATTTAAGAATACCTGTAGCTTATGAAACTTTGTTTATATTTATTTAGTTTCAAAAATTAAGAAAGAATTAGAGGATATTTGAAGTTCTTATTATCTAGTTTCTAAAATTGTGAGAGAATGGTCAAAAGACTGGTATGTCTTATTTAGAGTGAATGTGTACTCACTTTACACATGAAAGAATCATTGCTTTGCTTCTGGCAAGATCTTTAAGCCCTGTATGGAGACAACATAGAGATTTGCTTAATTAACCCCTGTTCATTTCACAGAGCAAGAAATCAGATCCTCTTTGGCAATCATATGTTACCTGAATTATATTTAATCTCTTTATTACTCTGGAAATATACCAAGATACTCACACATTCACATACACACAGGCACACACAGAGAAAACCCTAATGCAAATATGGCAAAATGAACACCCTCACTTATACCTCAGGCCATTTCTTCTTCTGATAAATCAAATGTGAATAGTTCTGATGGCATTTCTCTCTGACTGAGAAATAAGGTGCCATGTGTATTCCATGCAAAGCCTCTGTTTTACAGTTTTATGGCCCTCACTAAAATTAGATAAATCTGCATTTGTGTGTGTCCACTACTAAGCCTCCCTCATGCCACCGGACTTGTTTCAGAAAGTGTATATGCTTTCCATTCTGGCCACTAAGAGGCAACTTGGTGAGTTATAGAGATTGACTGGGTGCTTGGCATGTGGTGCTGCTCCATTAAACAGTGGGCAATTAGTACTGGGGAGGTTTAGGACAATTTAAGCTGTCTTTATTGTTTTTAGATGTGCTCTTAGATGTGGTAATATCCTAATACTTTATTAACAAAAATATAAAAATCTAACTTCAGTTCACATTATAATACATTTTCTCATATTGCTTTTGTGGTCCAGATGTAAAAAAATCACAACAATAATTCATTGTATAATCGTTATCTAATATTACCAGGAAGTTTTTGTAAATGGAGCAAGATAACCATATTGCTCATTATTTAAGAGTAAAGTACGTTTTTTCAATCATTATTGCCTAAGTAATTTTTAGGAGATGATGGTTGAATGGTCCTCCCCACTTCACCACACCAAGATAGGTTGGTATGAGTGTTTGCTTTTCCTTTCTGTCACTCTTTAAATAATCCTATAGAAAATAACAGTATTGCTTCAATTTTTAAAAAACTTGATAATTTATATTGCATTTTATTTCTGAGAAATCGCCACATTTTTACATACCCCAAATAAATTGCCATGTGTAACTATGTACAAAAAATAATTTAATGTGGCTGAAAAATATCTCACTTGTTGTACTATAATGTATGAATAATAACAAATGTAAAACCCTTGACATCACATTTTCCTGTAATACTATTAGTCTTTAGGTAACATTTACAATACAGTATATTCAATTGCTACCTTGTGAAATGAATTTTTGAGATTCTTAGTAAGGTACTAAACAAAGCATTATTATTGAAGAATTATAGGGGAAAATTTCTCAATGAAAATTGATAATTAAAGGTATTTAAAATATGTATATTGCAGAGTAGATAAGAAGCTCAATGTAGCAATATATTTCTATTTTGAATTAAAATTAAGTTTTTATTACATAAACACAAATTGGCTCAAGAACTAGGTGATACATTTTAGAAAATTTAAAATAGCCAAAATAATGTTGAAATATGTTTTATGGATAATTTATCAATAAAAATTATTACTGTTAAAAATTGGTAGATTTCTTTCATCCCTGTGATAATGATTTAAGTTGAATGGGAATTTAGTAACATACAGGGATGCATCTTAATATCTATATTTGCTGAACAGTGGTAAACACACAATTAAGACTTGTCCTCATTAAAATGGACTTTTGTACACTATAATTTGAATTAAGTAGTAATGAATATATAAAGTATTTAAAGACTTGTATATCAAAATGTATAACGTTCCATTTTTGGCTATATTTTGTAAAACATTTTTGGTGTAATCAGTATGACTCTCACATATGTCAAATCAAGTATTCTACTATTTATTTAAACAGATATATACCTAATGTATTTGAAAACTTATTGCACTCATATAATTGTATATATTGTGGCTTCAAAAGTCTGTACTTATTCTTGCTTTAAAAAAGTAGAATGTGCATTTCTTTCCAATTTATTTTTAATTAATTATATTAAGGATAACATTCTTTACTAAATGTACCTTAAAATTCACAATAAAGTTTCAGAAATTGTTTTGTACAATGTTGAGACTTTGTGTTGAATTTGTTTGTGAACATTTTTTGAAATTGTGCTCTGGTCTTCTAATAAGGATTTTCTGACCTTAATCTTGCCGATAAAATGATGAGTGGAAACATGTGATTTGGCAAATAGCTAGCCCCTGTGTAAATAGGAGGTCATTCTCCTCCTAAGTGATGAATTGCTCACACGTGTGGAACCTTAGGCTAAAGGGTACAAGCTGGGCTTCCCCCTCACTCTCCCAACCCCTAGGAACTCATTATGTCCGCTTTTCAGCCTCGGAATCTCAAGCAATTTGCACTTTAACTGAGCATTCTAGACTGCAGAGAAGCAGTTACAAGGAGGTGACGTGGAGAAAATATATGCAGGTCTGTTAAACACTTTTGTGCTCAATTTATAGCTGTTATTTAAGATATTTAATAGTAAAGGTTTGCAATACATTTCTTTTGACGTGCTATTGAGAAAAGATAAAGCTAGACACTCAAATGCAGTAAATATAAAGGTACAGACTTGGTTTAGGTTTGCTCACTAGAGGACAGACACTTATTTTGCTAAAAAAAAATTTAGATTCCTGGGTTGAGGACGAACTCCGTACTATCAGGAGTCACCACAGTATTTAATATCACCTTATGAAACCTGCTGAGCTACAACCACTTGGCTATTACCACAGAGAAACACATTACCTCTACCCTGCTGTGTATGGATGCATTTGCTTTAGCTATGTGTTTTATGTTTTGATTCCCTACAATAGACATGGGAAATTCAATTAAATTTACATAGCAAATAAATCACTTTTCCAATTTATAGATTATTTTATGTATATGCTAAATAAAAACAAAAATACATCAAAATAATCATTCATATCCTTTAGAAGTCCCAGCATCTTTCATTTGAAAAGGGTCCCATTTTGTAAGGATATTCATTGAAAGAACAGAGGTGAAAAATTACTAATCATAAATGCTGAATGCATGTTCCAAAATTGCTTTTAGTCTTAAAGTTATATTTATTTTAACCCGTGGTATTTAGCCCATTCTGCCCTATTTGCTAGTTTTGTTTTGTTTTTGCTAGTGTTTTTTTCATAAAAAGAGGAATTTAGTCAAGTCCATTTGGTAAATCTAGGTGAATGAAAATACTGTCAGCTTGCTTTGAGGTTCTGATGCTGCACACAAAACAGCGTGTTTTTCATGTTTCACCCAAACATAAAAATATTTTGCATAGTCAAGTAGTGAAATGTGAATGTAAACAAGAACTAACCAAGTGGCTTGTTGGTATCTTAGTTAAATGTTTAAAAGCCTAAGATAGCAAATGCTTTTCTATAAAAAAAGAAGTGATTTCAAATAATATTTTCTCCTTCGATTAGTTACCTGAAATTGTGTTCTATTTTAATGGTTTCCAATAGTTCTATCCATTCTTTTACGCTTTAATATTTTTTCATGAGCTGTAATTCCTTACAAAGATTTTGCCCATAGTTTTACTTACAAGTAGTACATATTTTGTCAATACACATTGACAAAATGCGTTATCCAAATAACGTTCATTACTTAATTTCACTTCAAGTATGTATTTTGCTATTAAATTGAATATTAATATTCTGATACTGGCTAAATGTGTATTAGTGGTCATTTTAGAAGCAGGTGATTTTTAACTGAGAATAATGAGGTACATGGGAAGAAAGGAATTTATGACTAACCAACAGTATATTTTTATAAACAATACAAGTAGTTTATCCTCTTAATTTAATTATTAATCACTAGAAATATGGTGCTTAATCTTAGAGATGTAGTTGTATATGGTATATGTTCATACATTTATATACCCAAATATAAATACATTCTAATACATATGCATTTAGGCATAGAATATATTTTATGCATAAGTTCAAACAGATTGAAAATGATCAAAGCATTAATTCTTCTATACTGAAAAACATAAAATTTATATTATTTATTAAATTTAATCAGTTTAGTTATCTTTTATACAATCAGATTTTAAGACATGATAATGTGACAATTACTTTTGAGGTTATTTGAATAACGTAACAAATTTTGGTTTTAAATTTTTGAATAGAGATAGTTTTTTAAATTAACATTAATCAGTATTGTTAATAGCCTAAGTATCTAAGCAGAGAGCATTATTTCTCCTATAGCCACTTTTGCTATTTAAAATTTCTTAAAGTGTAACCACCACCATTTAGTTTTTGAAAATATCAGAGTAACTATTTATTTGTATGAACATATAAATAAATTCAGAATTATCAAATTAATTTAAATAACTCATTATTTTAGCTTTTCTTTTGATCACATTAAAATACTATGTCCCTACAAAAGGTTAATTCCACATTTCATTTATTTAATGAGTTCTTATAGATTACCTATGTTATGGTATGTGTGTTTTCCTAAGTGAATCATCAGCATATGCATGATTTAATATGTTTCATATGCCACACTTAGCAACTGTCCTAACAGAAGATTTGTAAGTTGACTGTTTGTTTGACTGTTTTGGTGGAAGAGGGCATAAAATTAGAAGTTGTGTATACCAAATGGGATTTAATAAAATGCCTCAAATTCAAAAGAAAGCTGGCAGAATTCCTGGTACACAGTAGGCACACAATAATACTTTTTTGAATAAATGAGAGGCTACTCCTAAGGATTGATTTATTCTTAAAATATATATCAGCAATAATAATTTATAGTTTTTTTCCAAAAAAATTTTTAGATAATCTTGTTATATGGTAAGATGCATACTATGGTAAATTTTAGTATTTTATTTCATTTTTTCTTCTCTTGACATACTTGCAAGATAGAACAAAGTGTGTTCCCTATATAATGGGAAACATAACACCTAACATTTGTGTATTTTTATTTTTTCAAAAAAACTCTGGATGTGATATTTAAAATAAATGTATTATTTCTATAGTTCATAAACATCATTGAGCATCTATATTCAATTTGCCATTTTTAGTGTAAATATATATTAAATAAAATTATATTTTTTTATTTTTAAAATATCAAAAATAACAAAACCCAGAAAATATATGTTTTGTTCTAATAACCATGTGTTACTTTCTTTGCATTATTAGTTCATGTCTTACACAGAATTGTAAGAATGTTAATATTAATTCATTTATAAACATCACTATTAATTGATACATTTAAGAGGATGTTCTTAAATATATGTGTTTAATACATGCATGTAATATTGTGCCTTTTGGCAATTACTTACTTTAATCATTTTGAAAATATGCAGTAGCCTTAAGCATATATATTGACAACTGAAATATATTTGCTGCTTTAACTATTTCATTTAAAAATTGTCAGTTCTAAAAGGCTTTATGTTTGGGACTCCTTTGAGTATCATTTAAAAGCTATAGGTCTGCTCCAGAAAAATTCATATACCTGCAGATATATATTTTTTGAAATTGCAAATCAAATTTCCCACAGACTTCATGGAGCCCATCTTTAAAATCTTCCTGGAGCCTGTGGCCCTGAGTAACAACCATATAAAAAGTTACTGGACTATCAATGCAACTCCTAATAAATATGCTTTGAAAATAGCTTAGAGTATTTCAAATAAAAAGAATTTAATATTCTTTTCCCAGCACTAGCTATTTTTTTTAAATGATCTTTCTTTGGAACCAGTTCCTTGTGTAATAACGGCTAAAACCTTGAAACAGTTTAGCTTCCTTATCTTGTACAATATAAAAATTAGATAAAAACATACACTTTGCCATAAGAATGAATGCATTGATCACATAATGAAATGGTCTTTATTGAATATATAATTGAGGCTATTACTAGACATGCAAATATGCAGCCAGATAGAGCTAGCCAAACAGAATGCTGCAGTTTTAAATTTAAACTTCTTTTGATGTAAGCAGTCCTCATTATTTATTAAATTTAATTTTTTCCCTATATTTTGTCCATTTTCCTTTCACTACTGTAAATTGCACAGATAATACCTATGGAGGTTCAGGACAAAGATATTTTTTCCTGTTCAGATTCACATTTCCACCTAGACTTTGCCTAACATTCTCTTTCTTCTTACAAATAAACTGGTAAAAGTGGTACATTTCTTTTTTGCCCATAGCCATGTTTATAAAGTAATTTCATATAAAATATTGTTTGAAAATGTGCACATTTTATTTCTACCCCCATTTCTGTGAAAATTAAAGCTCAGTATTAAAGCATTTTTCAAGGTCACAAGAGCTCCTATTTGGCTTAGGTAGGATTTTGGTTTTTTTGGTAATCTAATACTCATCCCAAGAATCAGGATTGATTTGAAAAGAGACACAAATATGCATCTGAAAGACAGCGAATGAAACATTTAAATAATCATACATTAAAATGCACTTGCCAAGTATTCATTTTTGAAACACATACAAAACTTTGTTATTTATCTATAATATTTAATAGTATTTGTCATATATGCAGAGATGCTTTTCTCCATACATTTTCACTATGTGTAGTTTTCTCTGATGATCAAAGACGTTTCAAACTTGATGAATTAGTATGTTTTTGTTGTTTTGTTTTTCCATGTATTTTCTGTCAGAATTGTGAGATGGGAGAAGTTTCTGTCATGATTCAGAAGTAATAAACAATATACATTTATGTTCGTTTTCCAAGTACCATTCTCTATCAGTCCATTTCTTTAGGATGCATTTCTTTATTTCTCTCAATTATGATTCCTCTTTAGTTTTCGGCTAACTCATACCCCTATTAGAGCTTCTATACCTAGTACTTGTTAGACACAAAAATACATTGCACATATTCTTTTTTCATGAATTATTTTTTAACTTTCAAAACAGCTATACTGGGTAAATTTTTTTTTTTTTTTTTTGAGACGGATGTTGGCTCTTGTTACCCAAGCTGGAGTGCAATGGCGCGATCTCGGCTCCCCGCAACCTCCGCCTCCTGGGTTCAGGTAATTCTCCGGCCTCAGCCTCCTGAGTAGCTGGGATTACAGGCACGCGCCACCATTTTTTGTATTTTTAGTAGAGACGGGGTTTCACCATGTTAACCAGGATGGTCTCTATCTCTTGACCTCGTGATCCACCCACCTCGGCCTCCCAAACTGCTGGGATTACAGGCATGAGAGGTAAATGTTATTTTTATCCACAATTCCTTAATGAAGAAACTTAATTTTCAGAGATATTAAGCAATGTATCCAGAGTTTGTTTACACTTCACCACAAACTATCACAGATTAAGTGACCACTTCAATATCACCTCTCCTTTAAAAGGTAGTAATCCTTTTATTTTCTACAACTTAATTGAGGTACATTTTGCATACGATATAAGTCACTCATTTAAAGTTTACGATTCTATAATGTTTAGCCAATTTATCAAGTCAAGCAAGCATTCTTACAAACCAGTTTTAAAACATTTTCATCACTCCATTGAGATCCCTTGTACCCATTTATTGTTAATATCTGTTCCCATATACATGGAATCACATGCCTCTATAAAATTAGCTTCTTTGGATATTTCATATATATGGAGTCATGCTGTATGTAGTATGTTGTATATTGCTTTTTAGTAATCATTTTTGTTATGACTTTTGAGTGAATACACCTTTAAATATCATTACAATTATCAATATTGTGAAAATATAACAATTCTTTCTTCTATCCCCACAAATATGACTAATTTCCACCCAAAGCATTCCTAGTTGGCACAAATCCTTATTTTGCTCAAAATGTTCTGGTTAACTCAAATAACTTGTCTCAAGAGTAATGAATTATTTTTATAGCTTTTAAACTGGTATTTCCATCCTTTGGTACCTATTAAGAGATTAAGTTGTTACTTTTAGACATCTCAAAATGTATGAAAACAAACAATAGTCCAGACGTTATTAATAGTCCCATCAGACTCTACTGACTGGTATTTTCATACACATTGTTTTTTCAGTGGTTTGGATGGATAACATCCTCTTATGGAAATTTCTCAGTTTGCACAACTGATCTAGGTTTTCATTCTCAAGCAAGCCAGTGATTCTTCTTTGATACATAACACATCCATTGTAATTACAAATGACTTTTTTTTAACAAACAGTCTCAGATTGATATTAATGATGTCTCCTTGTTATATGTTTGAAACATTTTTGTTTTATTTTGTTTTGTTCCTATATTTTGTCTTCTACTCTAACTGCTGAGTAGTTCCACTGTGCCCCTCATGTCAAGAAGTTACCAAATTTTTCAGTTCTCCCACAGTAAATTAAATAAGCAGAAATAAATGCTCACCATTTCCTGGCAGTTCTATAGAAATCATCAGAAACCCCAAACTGCAAATTTTAGATGATGGTAAATCTAATAAAATAATGAATACGAATATTATTGTGAATAGCAAGCAAAGGTATTTACATGCAAAACATATCACATGATCCAAGATTTATTTGCCTTTAAACTTAAGCTGCCATTTTTCAGTTTTTTAGTAGCAAATTTAATTCTGTAATTATAAATTTTGAGCAAATATTAAGCTAGTTTTATTCGCTGAACAAATATTAAACAGGTAATTTGAGGAGATGGCCAGAAATGGTCAATAACAAAGTAGTTCATTGAAGAGTCATTACACCTCTGAAAAATCAAATACAAAAAGATAATAAAGATAAAGGTTAAAAAGCTTGTTTTAGTTTTCCATACTCATGATTGAATTTTTGTCCCTTATGTTTTAATTTGGAGACAATGATTTTGTGAGTTATTCAACATTAGTAAAACAGAAATATTGAATGTTTTATGATTTCTGTAGTGCTTATATGAATGCAGTAATCGACAAGTTAATAATTGAAAGAGTTTGGAAAAGTATCTGGCACAAAACTAGCATCATTAAGTGTTTGATAAGATTGATAAGACTATCAAAACAAATTTTTCTTCTCAATTTAACTTTAAAAACTGTTTTTGCTTTGATAGTCTTCTGTCCAATAGGCTTTTTAAAAATTCATCTTGATTTATGTAATAGAAAAAATGTAAAAAACCTATATGCATAAAATTTGAGTTACATTGTTTCTTGTTTCTATGTGTATATATATATAACTTAAATATTAGTGATACTGAAGTTAAATGTTAGCCTCATTTGTCTAATAAAATCAGATTTAACAGGAATATTTAAAACTGGTTTCACTCCCATAGAAATATGGACAGAATTAGTAAAAGGTCGTTTCCATGGGGATTTGAGGAGACTTTCAAATAGAAAAATTAAAAGAACCTTTATATGAAGCTTCCATGGACTCATAACTATAAGATTTTTTTTAAACATTACTTGTAAGTAACGATCCCCCTCTTCCCTTAGAAGGAATTAAGAATATACATCAAAGGTAATCTATAGTAACATAGGCTCTTTATAAGGCATTATTTATTTATATGACATTTATTTAGAAAAACTCATGTTTTAGAGTTTAACAGGTATTCTAGTTGGTATTCATGGTCTTTCTTTAATTTCAGGCAAGATTTGAGATACCATGTTTACTTTCCTATATTTTTATTGTGTTAAATATAATGAAACGATTAGAGAAGAAAATAGATGAGTGCAAAAAATGTTGTGTTACAAGGGAAGAGTGCCAAAGAATTGTCTCTTAAGTTGTGTGTGTGTGTGTTTGAATCTCTAGTAGCACATAGTACAAATCTTCATATGAAGTTGACTGAGAGCTAAGCTTGCAAAAAAAGGGAATCATATGACACTATGGTTTTTGGTATGGGGTTTACTTAACTTGTCAGACATGTTTATTTCACTAGGCTGAGGAAATTTGTCCTGGGTACAGTCAAGATCTAGCATTTCACTGCATATTTATTTGGTTCCAAACCAAGGTGACTTAAGTCTGGTATATTTGAGCATAGTTTTAATTTTAGCTTTTTTGCTATAATTGGGGTTTAATGTATATATTTCCAGTTTATCTTTTGAGATCTTACAAAAGCAATTAGATATTGATGGATAGAAAGGAGCAAGAGGACTAAGGTGCTTGCCAACATAATTGGTCAGAGGGATAGCTCCTGTTAAACAGTTTTCTCTTTCTACTACTTGTTGAAAAATAATGGTATCTTACATGAGCCAACCTTATAAAAACAGAAGTTACATATGCTTCTGGCAAAGATTCAAGGGACCAAGTATTTAAATTGAGTGGTTTCAAAGGGGCCGCTTTGGACATAAATGTAAGGAAAGAACTATCCCTCTTACAGATTATCTGTGTTATTTTATCCACATCTCTTCAAGAATCTGCTCCAATCACTATTAACTCCACCTTTCTGATTTTAGCCACCAGGACTTATTCAGCCTTCCTTCTATTTTATGAGATAACACAGATTCTTTCTAATACATTTCTAACACCACCCCTCTCATTTTGAATTCAGTTTTGTTCAGTCAGAATGAGTATGTTCTTGTCATCTACAATCCAACTATCTTAAAAGGATTTTATAAAAGCGCTTATAAATCTATGGGTTTTATATTTGTAATATAAAGCAATATATATGCAGCCAAGAAGTGCTATAGAAATGGAAGCTATTATTTCTGACTGGGATCATCAGAGAAACCTTCACAGAAAAGATTAAACCTTCAAAGAAGTGTCTTAAATAAGCTGAACTCAATGACTTACATTTGTTTGATTTTTAGTATTTTTATGTCATTTTAGCATGTATTCACTTAATTATCCACAAAAAAATGTAGTGGGTTTGGAAAATCAGATTTTTTTCCCCACATCTTAACATTGACAAAATTAATGTCAAAGAATTGCACAGTGGAAGAATATGTATTGTATTCTCTTTGTTTTTCCCCATCCCCAATATGTATTATATTTTTAATATGCACTAGGAAACTGTGTTCATCTCTTTTTAAGTCTTCCAGCAATTCTTTTAATTACAGACTGACTTGCCCCAATTTTTAAAATGTATTATTAATTGACAAATTACAATTGTCTTTATCATGTATATGTTTTTTTTGTTTGTTTTGTTTTCTGAACTAGGTATCCATTGTGGAATTGCTGCTCCAGCTAATTTTAATGTGTTGATTTACTCCAGTTTTTTTTTTTTTTCTTTTGAGATGGAGTTTCGATGTTGCCACCCAGGTGAGATGGAGTTTCGCTGTTGCCACCTAGACTGGAGTGCAATGGCAAGATCTTGGCTCACTGCAACATCCACTCCCTGGGTTCAAGCAAGTCTCCTGCCTTAGCCTCCCAAGTAGCTGGGACTACAGGTGTGCACCACCATACCCAGCTAATTTTTGTATTTTTAGTAGAGACGGGGTTTCACCTTGTTGACCAGGATGGTCTCGATCTCTTGACCTCGTGATCCACCCACCTCAGCCTCCCAAAGTGCTGGGATTATAGGCATGAGCCACCACGCCCGGCCTCCAATTTTTACAAATAAGAAATCAGAGTGCTAAACTGACTTGTCTAGGATCATACTGAAAGCAAGTGGTTCAGTTCCAGCCAGGACCCTTCATTTCTGAGTTGATTCAATTTCTTTCTTTCATATAGTTTCTTGAAAAGAGGATTAGCAGAGTTTTAACAGAAAGAAGAGAGAGGAGAATGAAGAGAATGCTCTTGGGAGGGACCTGAGACAGGGCAGGTAGAGAAGGGAGAATGGCATTCGAAAGAATACAAGGCAAGTCCAGGTGCGGGTGCTAATGGCTTGACCAGGGCAGAGATTTCTGCAGCAAAGTAGTTACAGAAACACCTGAAGTAGCAGGCTAGTGTGAAATTACAGTGAGCACTTAACTTTCTTGAAGTTTTTGTTGTTTCCAGTGTTTTCAAACTGGAATGTGAGAATGTGTTTCTAACTTTATGTGAAAATATATATTAGTTTTTTTTAAAAGGGTTGAAATAATTATACCCATTAGGAAGCAATTCAAGATAGAGAGCAGGAGAGAGACATGAACAAATTAGTGATTTATAGAAATAAATTCTTCAAGTTCATTCAAATTTTTATCAAGTATTTATTTGAGAGCCAATAATATGTTAGTATCCGGGGTCAACAAAATGAACAAGATATTCTCCCTATTTTCCAGGAATTTATATTTTCAAGGAATGTACTTTTTCCAAGACATTTATATTGAAACAGATAAAAGTACTGAACAGATAAAGTAGTTATAAAGTAATGTGGTAAGTATATATTTGTATTACTTGTGGAACGAGGATTTAGCTTAAAGTAAAACTTAAAAGCTCAGAGAGTGAATTGTTTTCTTTTTTAAAAGAAGAGTGGTATCTTCAAGACATTCATCAAAATATGAGTGGATATTCAAGCATTAAAAACATGTTTCATTGCTTTGAGAATTACAGTCTTAGTAGATCACATATAAGTAGAATGGAGGTTAACACCTTGAGAACTTCTTGTGCAATCATGTGTTTTTCAATAAGACAAAAAATAGAAATTAACAATTTGACTAATTTATCATTGTGTACTTATCCATAAGGTCAAATGAAAAGTGTGCTTTCATCTGACATTTTTAGATATTATTGGAAATGATCAAGAATGTAAAGCACATAAACATAAACAGGCAATGTGTATTCTTTCTGGGAGATAGATAAGGGTTTTGCTATGTTTTAAAATTACATTATTTAAAATTATAGAAGAGCTTGAATTATAAATAGTAAAATTATTCACATTTTTGAAATCCTTGTTGACAAATCTATATTATTAGTGTATTTCGGAACATCTCTATCTTACAATTTAATTGCTTTTAAAATTAATAGCTTTTTACTGACCGCCCAGCATTTTCAAAGCAGAAATCCAAAGTTCTATCTTGGAAAGTGCATTCTTCAATTTGCTGGTTTATCTTTCTCAAAAATGATCCATTAATCGCTCAGTTTCCTCTCTATATTGAATTAATTATAACCAAAATAAAATAAAACATTTCCTCTTAATTTAAGATATCAAAGTCTAGGGGAACTTAACCTAAAGAAATCAAGTAGACTCTGATATTGGAAAAGTAAAAATTAGTCTTACAATGATTCATGCATTTATTTACATAAAAATTAATATTCTCTTCACAGTTAGTGTCTTTACCTTTCCTATTTTCTGCGTGTCTAATGTTTTGCTGCCATTAGAAATATGAAGTATAGTAAGATGGACTGGGTGTCAAAGGGCTAGTGACAGAAATCAGGTAATATCTTTAAGCCTCAGTGTCTTTATCCATATAATAAGGAATTTAGAGTAGATTTTCCAAGATTCTTTGTATATTTAACATTCTATGAGGACCTTCTCAAGAACATTTTAATAGTATAAGCCTTACAAAATGAGACGGGCAAATAAGATTTCAATTGATCAATTTTATTGTCAAGAAGGGCATAGATCTTTGATGTGCCTTTGGTAGACTATCTAAAGTATTATTTTTAATAACATTATCCCAAGAGTTTTTTTTTTTTAAAAAACTGCATACTACTTGTATGAATATAAGTAAATTAAAATATCACATTTTTTCTTGAAGACAAAGCATTTTTTCTTTGCAGTATTAGCCTAAGTAACTTCTTATTCTCTTGCTAAGTTTTCTGTCTTTCCCTGGAATGATCTTTTGCAGATTGTCCAGTGGCTTTCTCCTTCACTCCACTTAGGACTCCTTTCAGTACTGCCTCATTCATGCTTTCTATCCTTTTTCATTTACATTTTTTTATCTCTTTTCTCATGACACTTATAACTCTCTGACTTTATATCTTACATTTATTTTTAAATTGTATATATATATATATATTTTATAACTAATTAGAAAGAAATTTTATCAGGCAGGTTTCTTTACTCATAATTAAGCTGTATCCTTGTTGCCTATTTTTACTATGCTATCCAAAGAAGTAGATACTAACCCACATGTGAGAATTTAAATGTAGAATTAAAAGTAAATAGTACAAGAAAAATATTTCCTCACTAGTCACACTAGCCACATTTCAGTGCTTGCTGGTTACATGTGTCCATGTTTAATGGACAGTCCTACAATGACTATCATATAATCGGTACACAATAAATAAAGCTTAATGAATAAGTAACAAAAATAAAAAAATCTTAAAAGTTACTGTATACTTTTTGAACTAGGACCCTTCCCCAAATGTCCATCAATAAATGAGTGGACAAAGAAATTGTGATATATAGAGAGAGGAAGGAATTAATGACATTCTCAGAAAACTGGATGGCACTGGAGATTATTATTCTAAGTGAAGTAACTTGGAAATGGAAAACCAAGCATCGTATATTCTCATTCATAAGTGGGAGCTAAACTATGAGGATGCAAAGGCATGAGAATGACACAGTGGACTTTGGTGACTCAGGGGAAAAGGGTGGGAAGTGGGTGAGGGATAAAAGACTACAAGCTGGATTCTGCATATACTGCTCAGGTGATGGGTGCACTGAAATCTCAGAAGTCACCACTAAAGAACTTACGTAACCAAATACCACCTGTTCCCCAAAAACCTATGAAATAAAAAAAAATTTAAATATAAAGTTACATTATGGCTGCTTTTATTTTAAAAAGACCTTTCAGTTTTGTTTTTTTTTAAATAGAATTATTCCCATGCAGTTATAGATATTGTAAAAGTGAAAGCATAAAGCCTATTTCCTAGGATCTTATTCACCAGTAAAGTAAAAGGCTTCCAGAGAAAATCACTAGGATAATTTTTTTCTCTTTTCCAGTGTGATTCCAAATATTTCATTGAAAGAAAAGGTATGTTTTATAGATAAATAACTTACTTAAATTAACAGAAAATATATATATTGGTAAAATAGAATTAGTGTTAATATACAACATACATGGGAAGAATTATACTTTCCATGCCAATTAAAATACTTTTAAGATTATTTTCCATGATTTTATAAATAACAGCATTCTCAAGATAAAAGTGCCAAATTCTGTTTTAAAAAAATATTTAATTTGCTTTAAATTTTCAGATTCAATAAAGATTAGAGAGTTTAGATGATAGAAATTGACAGGGCTACATATGACATAAAATATCTTTTATAATAATACTTGTATAGCATTACTGACATAACAAAGTAAGCGACTTGCCATTTCAGTAAACAAAGAAATCTCACATATATACACAAAAATTAGCATGATAAGCATGCAACACAGCTTTTTTTTTTTTCCCAATTTCTCCTTAAAACTCTACTAGTCAACTGTAACATATAAATTGTCTTGTTGGTTGTAAAACTGCATGTTTCTTATGAAACTTCTGCAGTTCTATTACACTCTTGAAATTCATTAGAAGGAGTGAGATCTAGTGGCAGTGGCAGCTATAGTTACAGTATTTACAGTACAGGGTGACTATATTTAATTTATTGTTTATCTCAAAATAAGTAAAAGAGTAAAATTGCAATATTTCTATCATAAAAAAGTATAAATGCCTGAGGTAATATCTCAATTATCCCATTGGATCATTATACATTTTATGCTTATATGAAAATACCACATGTACCTCATAAATGTGTACAATTGTTATGTATCCACAATTAAAAATTAAACATTAAAAATTTCACTTTCTCATCTGGAGAACATGGGCTTTAAAATCTCTATTTTGTGGATGTAGTTGTATTTTCTCTTCATCTGTATTAAAAATATAAATAAATATGATTTGTAAATTTTATTACAATTATAGAACTGTGACAATGTTTATGATTATGCATATTTAGGTATAGAGTTATATAAAATCTAGGATGCAGTTTCATAAGAGCATTAATTGATTAATTGTATTTTAGAAAAATAGCATTTTATAGCTATACCATTTAAAGATGTTAGAAGGTCTTCTTCTGGAAATAGAAACTGTTTCTAAGGAAACTCGTTATCTAATCCTCTCAAGTTATAGCAAGCCATACTATATAAATCAAATCCATTCACCAACACTTTGGTGCACATTTCTATACTGTGCCTTTCCCCTATCCCTAGAGGTTCAACAAGACAGGAGGAAAGACAGTTATGATTGTTTTCAGTTACTGAAGAAAGAGTCTTTTATGTTTACTAGGAGGATCAGAGAGGCATCCTGCAACCTGGAGAGCTCCCTTGGCTCCAGGTTTTAAGTCTTTGGGTGTGTTTGTTCTTTTGTTGGTCTTTCAGGGCTTCATGGAACAGCGTGACCATCATGTTCAGCTTTGATGCCTGTGGGGAATAGGTTAGATATAAAACAGAGTACAGAGTAAGACAGATGCTTGCTGCATTTGTACTGAAAAGTTTAGAGGAAAAATATGAAATTGTTTGGGTCCACAAAAACGGGAACAAACCAACACAAATACTTTAAGTTAATGATAGCCCCCTTTCTTTAAAGACTCATTGAAAGTGGTCTTAATATTTCTGGTTTTGCTTTATAATACTGTCTTCTGTGTAGATGTTAACAGCTGAGCCTTATCAAGCCCATGAATTTTCCATATCTGAAGCTTAATGGTCAGCTAATGTATACATTTGTTTTGAGGGTATAGCAGAAAAATATGTTAAAAATTAGTATATCTAACAAATTATTATCTATTAATTATCATCCAGTTGATCTTTTACCAGTGGAAAATAATTTTCCCTTTCCTCCTTATTTCAGTCATCTTCGTCATTTCCTCTTCTGGTAGATTATTAAACAATAACTAATTCTATTTAAGGTCTTGCTACTCAAAATGCAGTCTATCCATGAACCAGAAACATTTGCATTACCTGGGTGCTTGTTAGAAATGCAAAATCCCCACAACTGCTAAATCAGAATCTTCATTTCAACAAGATTTCCAGATGACTACACTGTACATTAAAGTTTAAGAAGCAGTTCTTTATTATAGTATGGATTATATTGCTGTAGACATTTCCTAATCCCCTACGTACATTTTTGGTTCCTGAAGGAAATTGTGATTTTAAAGTAATCAGTTCATGAGTTTTCCAATTTAGAATCATTCAACATATTTAAGGGTGAGTCAACATAAATTATTTTCAGATTATCCTTACCCTTCAAGATCTATCTTTTTATTAAAATTATAAACTCTTAGGATTCAAAAGAGACAGGGATATGTAATTATTCCCAATAGCATATTGTTTCATATTTATTGGTAACCTGTTTATATTTATATATATAAATATTTTACACCAGAACGAGTTTTCACTTTTGAGCAATCTTAAATGCTTATTAAAGATGTTTCCAACTAGTTGAAGAATATCAGTGGTAGAGTCTCCATTATGCTGAGTAACAGTTTTTTATCTCCCCAGAAATGTGGAATATGTAGTCCCAGTATCATGTCTTTAAAACCCTTAAGAAAAGCAGATTGAACGCCAGAGCAAATTAAGTAGTTCAAATAACTGACTTTGGTTTTATTAACTCCAGATTATATTAGCTTCACGTGTAAATATTTTTGGCGTATGATGAAGCATATTGTTGTCCTTGATGATTATTTCATATACTGTGAGCACGTCTACTACATGCTACATATTTAAATATTAATATATTTTCACAAGGGGGCTATAATCCTGATTCTTGACATCCCATTTGTCTCCCACAACAAAGACATTATGTTTTACTCTATGCTCATCCTGATTTACTAGTTCTGATTTTAGCTATCTTATGTAATTTACTTCAGAAATATTTGCTACAGTCATTTAGCTAATGTGTTCTAGTTTGAAATCTTCCATACATTTAACTCTTTTTAATTCCAGAAAATAATATGGAAAGGTATTTCCAAATTGTGTGTCAAAAGATGTATCATTAATGATAAAAACTAATACATTTAATAAATATTTCATTTAGCTTAACTAATTAATTTCTGGACCATACATTTTTAACCCTACATTCAAGAAGCATTCGATTTTGAAAGTAAAATATAGGGATAATAAAGATTTTCAAAATGTTATCAAATTCTTCTTAAGAAACCTGTATATACTACACAAAGTAATGTACAGTCCTATGTTTTAAATTTTCTTACATGTAGTTACTTGTTACAGCATAGTACAATATTAATGTATCTTATTAAATTCTGTGCAAAGAAAAATAATGTAGTTTTCAAGTTGCAATTTTGTATTTCCATATACAGTTGTTGATGATTTTTAACTACTCACTAAACAAATAAAATGAAAGAATACCTAAAATTAAGCCATGAGTGTAAAAATCTATATTCTAGCAATATTGTTAAAGAAAATGTAAATATGAGAATATAACAAACCATAGTATCCTCGATGGTGATGGTGTTTTCTTCCCTTGTTTTCTAATAGACTACAAACAATATATTTATTTTGATTGCCATGCTCTCTAGTAGATCAAATCTTGGTGTAACATTCACTCGCTGCTCTCTAGGACATTGCTAGATATAGGAGGTACATGAATGGTCGACAAGTAATTCTCATCAAAGGTAGTATATGACAAGGCTTGCCTATGTAGTATGGAGACTCTGTGAAAGCAGTTATTGCAGTCAAAAGAAAGGACCAACATGGGATGTATTAAGATGAGATTTGAAGGATGAATAACCTTTTAACAGGTCAGAAAAGGTCACTTTACCTGAATAGAGAATAGTGAAAAACTGCATATTTATAGAAGTTTTGGTTTTATTTGCTAAAATTCAACATATCACTAGCCCTCACCCTGCCCCTAGGGTTTGTTTGTTTGTTTGTTTGTTTTTATACAGGGTATCCCTTTGTCATCGAGGCTGGAGTGCATTGGTGTAATCTCAGCTCACTGCAGCCTCAACCTCCTGGGTTCAAGTCATCCTTCCACCTCAGCCCCCCAAGTAGCTGGGACCACAGATAGGTGCCACCAAGCCCTGCTAATTTTTGTTATTTTTTTGTAGAGATGGGTTTTCACCATTTTGCCCTGGCTGGTCTTGAATTTCTGAGCTCAAGGAGTCCACCTGCCTTAGCCTCCCAAAGTTCTGGGATTACGAGCATGAGCCACCACTCCTGGGCCCTACCCTTAGTTTCTAAAACCTCTACCTCCATAAATTCACAGAGTTCTGAATGCAGATCAAGTAAGATTATTACGTGGTCAAAGGGAAAATATGGTTAAGAATTAGCACGGAATTTATGGCATGAAAAGAAACTTAACTCCTTTTCTTTCACTGTAACCTTCACCTTCAGAAGTTTTGTTGTTAAAGAAGCTATATGCCTTAATTTCTAGCCTTGTTCCCTGTGTCATTTGATAGGTTGCTTCAGACACCAAGCACCTGAAGGAAGTTATAACCTACATTTTCACTAATCAGGTGGTTGTAAAGTAAACACTAAGGAAAGAGACACTGTTCTCTTTTTGTGGGGGGGGGGCATGAAACACAGAAAATTTAGTTATACCACCAAACACTAGGTGTTTTAAAAGAGGCAAATGCAGCATTCAGGACAGTAGTTTTCTTATAAACATACATTTAAGAGAAGAATCAATGAATGCATCATAGAATGACTTGAAAATATGTCTATAAAGTTACTGCAAATCTGGATCTTAATATTCCTAGTGTTCCATTATTAGAATACCACATAACTCACCAGTGGAACATAATCTTTTTCAAATTTTTGTTCCCTGGATTTTTCTAAGTCACACATATAAATTTTATGCATAAATTCAAAAACTTGTCACCTTAGGTATAAATAGGTTAAATCTTATTTTCTAATCACTGAAACAGTGTTGTTTTTTTCAAATTTTCCAAATTATTATGTTAAAATATAACAGTGATCTTTTATTATAAAAGTAAAAAAATCGGTATTGCTTAAACACCATTGATCCTTTACCTTAAACATCTCATCATCATATCTTATTTGTTTTTTTGGTTTTGACTTAAAAAATAAAGTGTATAATACACAAAAGCTTTGTAATTAAACTGATTATCTTTATTCACTTTCCTCTGAGGTCCTCTGCTTTAACCATATCACAAAGACCCAAGAGAAACGTAAAAATAGCAGCTGAGATATTTGGAGTTATAGTTTGGAGTTACAGATTCAAAAGAAAAGACAGGAAACAGACTGTGAATGCAGGAACTTGAAAAAGAGCCAGTTCACAGCAGACTTTTTCAAAAATATACTTACCTACACTACACCAAATTCAACTTCACATGCTTAGTTCTGTGGGTTTTTTTGTTAATAAGCAGGGTTGGACATGGTAGAAATAGGTTTGATTCCTGGCAGTCACTTACTTTCTGGTTTGGGGCACAACTTTAGCCTCTCTGATCCTTAGTTTTTGCAGTGTTTGGTAGTGAATTTCAAAAGTACTTAAAGGGCGAGGCATATATTTTATATAGTAGTACTTGTTATGATTATGATTATTTTATTATCATTGATAATGGCTATAGTAATAGTGACAGTCATAGAAATCCTTAAAATCTATAGATAAATAAATTACAATTTATTCCTCCCAACAACAACCTAAGAAAAACTGCACTGAGGTAATAGGGCCATTCTTGTTCGTTTTCCTTTTTCAGGATATTGAAAACAGTAATTTGAGAATTTAGATTCTTTCTACATTGATGCCTTCCGACATTCCATGGAAGTTAGGGATAGTAGGGAGGAGCTTATGGCACAATGAGGGCATTTGGGAACAGGCAAAGTGGCTCCTAAAGGACGTGAGTATCCCAGAACGAATTTTATCCATCTTCTGATTTTTACAGGAAGAATTAGGAAACACTTTATTCTACTTTCCTCAGCTAATGGCTTCTTAGTCTGGGAGGTAAAAATTTACTCTCAGTGTACTTTTTTCAACAGGTATCAGTTGATTTAATCAGTAAAAATTTATATTATATTCTGAGGGGCAAGAAAAGTGACCTACAGTTTTCAGCGGAGGGATACCTTAATCTGACCTATGATTTTCATTTTTTTATTTTTTAGAGAACATTTTGATTAGTATGTGTAGAACTGACTTTGGTGAAGAAAGAGTGAAAAAAGAATACAGATAATGATAGTTTGGACTAGGATATAGCTAAAAAGGTGGTAAATAATGGTGAGAGTTTGGATATGTACTGCATATGTGTTAGAGCCTGTATAACCTATTAACAAGTTAGATGTTGGGGTGTGAAGGAAAGAAGAATTGTGTCTAACCTCTCAACTCCATGTTTTTTCACTTGAATAACAGGGGAAATAGGGAAATTCAGGTCTGGAATATATTCAGGTGAAAAACTGAGAGTCCTGTTTTAGGCAGGAGGATTAAAATGCCTATTAGACATATTAATAGAATTATTATGGAGGCAGTTTAATTTATGAGTTCCGAGACAGAGGTTGTATCAGGAGACACATATTTGGGATCCATCATTGAGTTGTTTAAATGTCCTGAGACTTGAAACTGATGTTGGTAGCAAGTGAAAGAAGAGATCGGGGGACAGAGCCTCGAGCCATACCACATCCAGAGGCAGGAAGAAAGGAACCACCAAGGAGTGGTCAGTCAGGCAAAGACCAAACAGGGGACTGTAGTGTCCTAGAAATTAAGTGAAGAAAGCGTTCCTGGAAAGGAGGTGATTTGCTGTCAAAATGTTGCTGAGGAGGCATGAGGTTGTTGGAGGACAGAGCATAGACCCTTGGAAGATAGGTATTGCTTGTGTCTTGAGACGAATGGTTGTAGAAAGAACTTATTTTGTAGTGGTGATTTTTATGGACTAATTCTCAGTCACTTCTGTGTCCCTTAGGTAATTTAAAAATAAACAGCTCAATTACATTGTCCTGCCTTCCTTCCAAGATTCACTCACTTTTGCTTTGATTTCATATTCACTTATAGAGCTGGTATCCACTGTAATTCTCTCCATATTTAGGATATGTGCACAGGACTTTATACCGCCTCCATTATGCTGTACCTACAAAGCATTATTATGCCATACCATCTTAGCAAGTTAGAAAATAATTTAACCTTCCATGCTTTCTAGTTTTCTTGATATTCATTTTACAAACGTATTTTGAAAATGGTCTATGTGATTTTTCTACCCTTCCTCTCTCTCCTAAATCTTCAGTGATATGAATTTCCTCTACAGCTTGTGAAATCGTTCTGCTTAATGACACCAATGATTTTCTAAATACTAAAACCAGTAGCCTCTTATGATTATTCTCCCCATGCAGCCGCTTTAAGTAGAAAGTTGAAAAAAAATTATTTGCACTATATGCAAGTGTGATTTACCATGACTTAAATTTCAATAATAAATCCCCAGGAACTCCTCTTTTGACTTAAGCTTTTCATAGGCACTAGTTTGAAAGCCACTGATCTAGAAAACCAGCATCATGTTAATGTCTTTTATAGAGGACAGCACCTAAGGTAAAGGCCAAGCTGATTGTCTCTGGGTTCCTACATATCTCCCACTGTTAAATTTCACATTAATTTGAAATTGATTTTTAGTAATTAAAATCACAGTTATATTAGCCTCTTGACACAGATTTAAAAGGAAGAGCTTTAACTTTATAAATGATAATGCTTATTGCAGTTGATGGTGCTAAAAGGTAACAATACAACTCTGTAAATACATTTGGAGTTGCTATACCTGAACATAAGCCAGCATCATAATCTGCTTATCAGTGAGAAATGTTCAGGGAGTGTGAAATTCAACAAGACAAGCCAAAGAAAATTAATTCAGACTTGCCTCAGAAATGCCAATTGACCTAATCTTCCCAATCTATTAATTCTGAAGGTAGAAAGAGCAATAGATAGAAAAGCCTAGGGGGTAATCACAGTGACCCAAGACTTAGGAGCAGCTCACAAAGTTGGCTCCACTCATGAAGACCAACCAGGGAATTTTGAAGAGTCATTTTAAATGGACATAGGCCATGCAGAGTCTTATGGGTCAAAAGCAAAATCCAAAAATCAATAACAAAAAGTGAATTAGGGAACTCGAAGACATAAATAATGTGATGCTTTGATTTAATACAAGTGATGCTTGGAGTTGCAGGCATCCTATAATAATAACAGAACCAGGTCTTTCAGTGAGCCATGCAGGAGCCCAACAGTGAGCTTCACTGGCAGATCTAATTTCCCCCAAATTGGCACTAGTGACATACCTACAGATTGCGCTTGTGAGTTAAAACGAGTGCAAGCCCTGCAGCCAGTCCATTCTTTAATATTCCGTTAGATACAATAAAACAGAAAGTATCCATAACTAAGAAGATAAAACTGACCTTCTAGGAAATATTACAGATTGTTGAAAAGCGTCTCAGTATATCACACTTAAATAAAATTGTCATTAGCTCTTTCATCTACCTTCCAAGGCAATCAAATTTTGTAGAAAAAACTCTAAGAGATGATTTCTACTGGTCATTTGGTGATTTAACAGTTCTAATCTAGGTGAAGAATTGACTATAAAAATATGCAAAAGTGCATAAATTTTATCTTGGAGTTAACTTGGGTACCTGAAATACAGATCATGAATTTCTTAGCCAATTGTAGTTTTGAGTCTATATTGTGATCAATATTTGCCTTTCTGTTCTACTTTCTTTTCCCTTACCCTTAATCCTGACTTTGAAATAGTTTTAAAGATGAAATTCACAAGAGAAGTGTTGAGAGCATATCCAATATACTGAGCAGAAATGGTACAGCCTAGGTGATTTTTTAAAATAATTTTAATCCAAAATAATAACACCTGTTTAGAGATAATCTGTACAATATTTGCTTCATAAATCATGACCTTATGAAATCCTCTCTTACTGCTAGTTTCCATTCTAATAGAGTATGAAAGGCATAAAAACTAGATTTAATGCCCGTAATTATTATAAATTAAATAAAAAGTGGTTAACACAAGAAATCTGTTTTTGCTTAACCTGGTTTGTTAGGATATAGTCCCTGCAGTCTTGATTTGACCTGTAAGCTAGTTACTCTAACAACGCACTTCATAATCATTGAGCAGTTCTGTGCTGAATATGTATTGGTTGATGGCCTGTGAATACATTGCTATGAATAAATCACAGCCACTAACTCTTTGTGACAAGCACCTTTAACTACTTAAGCCTGAGTGATCCCATCACAAGGATTAGTTATACAGATGTTTAAATTTAAAGGAATAAAATTTCTACATGGAACTTTGAGTCTGACAATTCTGAAGATGAATATTGGCTCTGACAATTACTATGGGCATTGAACAATAACTAGGTGACCTTTCTATACCTCAGTTTGCACCTATGTAAAACAGAAATTTTACTATCTAACTCTGAGTGGCAAAAAAAAAAACAAAAAAAAAAACACCAACTCAACACAGTGCCTAGGACATGGTGATATAATTGCCCATGTAGCCATCACTCTTCAACTGTTTATTGAACAATTATTACTTTCCACAACTGTGTTTAATTGGGAGACATAAGCATAAATGAACAAGTTTATATTTAACATTTTTGTCCTTGTGGACTTTATAGTAGAACTGGAAAGAAAATTTAGTAAGCCTTTGCATTGTTTTATTTTTGGTAAGTATAGGGTACCAAGAGTCTTTATAGCCAGCATGTTGATTTGTCACTCTGTTTGAGCTTGGGAAAGTTTTTCTCCCCAATGAGGTGGTTTTGAAGAATTTAAAAATGAAATTATTTTTGTAAATCTTTAGTCAGTGTCTGGAACAAAATCACCATACAGCAAATGTTACCTAGCATTAACATGTTTAAGATGAGATCCAAAAGATCTAAATCCAGTAGAACTTAAATAACAAAGATAAGAGGAAAGGTGATTCAGGAAAATGCAACAGCATATATAGAGACCTGGGGTGAATGAGACTGGCACTTAAGAGGTGTTTAAAACATTGGATGTGGCTGCTGCTGCCTATGCAGACAAAAAGGAATACAGTATTCAAGGCTCAAGTTATGAAGAGGCAAATTATAAACCAAGAAAACGTAGACATTATTCTAAGTTGCAGTAGGAACACACCAACATTTTTATTGTAAAGACTTGGCATAATCAAATGCAGGAATAATAGTAATGAGAAACGATTTTGGGATGTTAGAATCAACAATTGTGTGCTAAGTATCTCATTTATTATTTCCAATGTATTATTGACCCACATTTTACAGTTGAAAGAAGTGAGACATAGGTGATTTGCCAAAGAGCATACAACTGCAGCAGTGAAATGGAATTCTAACATATTTTAGTCTGACCTTAACTTTCATAGTATCTTTTTTCCCATCTTAGTGATCTTAGCAAGATCTCTTGGTATACAGATAGGAAAGGTAGAGGATGACAGCAGTAAGAATTCAAGACATAGTATCATCTGCACTAAGAGAGGTAGAGAAAAAGGACACACTTGCTGGTAATAGCATTTAGTACCTGTTTGTATATTGTCTTAGAGTGAGGTGGATGTTTCAGAGATGTTTTTCACGCAGCCTTGGGCAATTGGGCAAGTATTGCTTTCTCTTATTGAGCAGGGCAGCATATGCAGAAGACTGATCTTAGGAGTGGAGGTTAGAAATCATGGGTTCAATTCTGGACATGTTGAAAAAAAATTGTGTAGTCATCAACCTTCAAGTGTATATTGAGCAATTGTTATATGGAATGGGCTCAATATTGGACATGTTGAGATTGAAGTGACTGGCATATATCCAAGTAGAAAGGTCCAGTGTTAGCAAAGTAATATGTTTTACTGTCTGAAAACAGAGATTTCAGACCATCAGTGGTAACTGGTAACAAAAATGCTTACTGCAAGAGGTTATGAGAGAAAAGGAAGGTCAGTGGAGAAAAACACCATAGCAAATCAACACCAATGTTCAAGGATCATGCACAGAAGCAAGACTGGAAGGTTGTATCTTCAGAGATGGGTAGAGGAATGGGGTGGGAAGTGAAATGGAGAAAGTGTGTTGTCAAAGAGATCAACAAGGGAAGAAGGTGAAAGTGTCAAATGCTGTCAAGGTACAAGTAAGGTAAAGGCTGAGAAATTAACTCAATTTTGTAAACAGACGCTTGTGAGATAAATTTCAGCAAAATGGCAAAATCCAGCTGGCCTACAGCCAATTGAGCTGAAAGTTGGGTTGAAAGAAATGGAGAAGGAACAAAAAGTTTTTTCAAGAAAATCGATTCTGAAAGGGAGAAGAAGACATGGAAGCTTGGAGAAATGACAGGTGGCAGGGGGTTTTAGTGTGAATTATTTAATAACAAAAAATAATAGGCATTTTCAATTTAACTTTTAATAAAGTGAATCCAAATTCTAAAAGTGGTAGATCAATATTAGAAACCTTGTATTATTTCTAAGTAGTCATAGAAATAATGAATACTTACCAAAGGCTGGACCCAGTGTTCCTTATTCACAATACATACTTCAATTTTCATAACAACCAATGTAGCAATGCTTATAGCTCCCATTGTTTGAAAAGAAGAAATTATGACAGTACCGAAGGCAACTCAATGGTTGTACTGTCTTTCTTATCCAACAGCAAATCCCTACAGCATCTATTCTTAATTATTTTGTAATAAGATCACAGGCATACTACCTTTAGATAGATGAAAGTAGGATAGATTTCAAAAGTGAGGGTTGATAAAAGTATGCTCACATGACTTAAGAGAATGCCAGATCATGGCTGTAATCCCAGCATAGTAGGAGGCCAAGGTGGGCGGATCACGAGGTTGGGAGTTTGAGACCAGCCTGACAAACATGGTGAATCCCCATGTCTACTAACAACACACACACACATATATGTGTGTGTGTGTGTGTGTGTGTGTACACACACACACACAAAAATTAAAAAACATCTGGGCTTGGTGGTGTATTCCTGTAATCCCAGCTACTCAGGAGGCTTAGGCAGGAGAATCACTTGAACCCAGGAGGCCTAGGTGGCAGTGAGCTGAGATCATGCTACTGCACTCCAGCCTGGGTAACAAAGCAAGATTCTGTCTCAAAAAATGAATGCCTATGTCTATACAAAAAATGTCCCATAAAAGAGCTGGATGGATACTGGGATAGGTACAATTATATAAAAGGAGAAAATAATATATTCTTACTTGATGTTCTATTATAGATAATATAAATTTATTTTTACTTTGTCTAAAAATATTAGTATTACAGGAAAAGTGAAGCTATGTAGGACATTAGTTAAAGCATTTCTAAATATGTTTCTTTGTCCTAATAGAGACTCTTTTTGTTTTGTTTTATTTTGAAAATCATTCGAAGGATGATTTAGTAAGCGTTTTCATAGTAGAATGATTTTAGTCAGAAACCTCAACACTGAACTGAAAGTATCTTTTAGTTCAAAAAGAAATAAATTAAGAGAGTGGGGTAAAATGTGTATGCACAGATCCAGGCAGATCATCTGGTTAAGCATGGGGGATTGAACCTGAAAAGATTTATGGGACCCTGAGCAATTTGCTTTATGCTGGTAATAATTGCAACACCACTTATTCTCTACTTCCCTTATTAACTTTCTCTGCATCACCACTCTTTTTGAGTTCATCTATCTTAATGAAATATCCATCTTGTGTCTTTCTTTCTTGCTTTACATTTTAGGCCTTATAAAGGATTGAAACTACTTTTCCCAGTTGGACACGTTCACTAGCCAGAGGGCAACTTTGCTTCCAAGTTAGACTCAATGCAATTTTCCCCATTAGGCATTTGTTTCATTGTCTACATGAGAGTAATAAAACTTATCAGCTAGCTCAATCAAACACATCAGCTGGAAACATCTTCTTGCTGTGAATGAACAGACCAATTTTTGAAAAAAATGGTTTACTTGGATTGTGTTGTTAGAACAGTCTGGATCTGTTATTTGAACATTAGACACATTCTCTATGTCTGAAGTTTTGTGCATTTCTAAAATCTAGTGCTGCATTTTATAGATGTAAGTAGATCATATTTCTTTTTAGAACTAGTTAAGGAAGGTAGAATTAGAGGTATGAGTTTTAGGTGAATTTAGAAAATTATAGAAATAAGTATTTTATTCTATCTGCAACCAATCTGAACAATGATTAAGCTTTCATTCTCTTTCTCATCCTAAGGGAAAATGTATTTATGAAGTCTTTTTCATTCATCTAAGATGCTCCCCAAATCCTGAATGGGAAAGATTAAGGTATGGGCAATGTAATGAGCAAGTGTGAGGTAGAATTAGCTGAGGAAGTAAGAAGCCGGAGTTCAGACAACACACACATCCCTGAATGTATACATGGGTGTAAACCTGCTGTTTATCTAATTTTTTGCCATTTTATCACCCCTATTTGTTCCAGGCCCTGCAGATAGTGTGTCTGTGGGTGATTGAGGTGGTTTATGTGTGAGAAGACTGGTTCAGGAAGAAGTGTATGTTACTTTCACATAAGATGCTTTATTTGTTATAAATTTTAGATTGTGATGGGGAGAAACCAGCCAAGATTCACTTTTTTCTGGGATTACAAAATTACTTTCCTACAACAGTAATAATTACTTCTAGTCAGTAGAAAGCTACTTTCTCTGAAGAATATCATAAGTCTTTCAGAAAGAAACACATATTGTCCAAAACTTGGAGGATTCTTAAAAACATTTTTAATTTCATTTTTAGAGTTAGAATCTCTGTCACCAAGGCTGAGGTGGCATGATTAGGATTCACTGCATCCTCAACCTTCTGGGCTCAAGCAATCCTCCCATCTCAGCATCCCAAGTAGCTCGCACTATAGACTTGCACCATCATGCTGGGCTAATATTTTTTTCCTTTTTTTTTTGGTAGAGACGAGGTCTCACTATATTGCCAAATATCAAATTCTGGGATCAAGCAGTCCTCCAGCCTCAGCCTCCCAAAGTGATGAGATTTAAAGACATATTGAATTGAATTTAACAAAGAAAGTTTGCTTCTAATCATATCTGGATATATTATGCAAAAGTGCTCAAAAGCAAATTTATATGCCACCTTTCTATTTTGATAAAGAAATGACATTTTACCAAAGAACATTTAGTATTGTTTAGATCAAAGTCAGCGAACAAGTCTTTTTCCTGACACAAAAGAGACTTTAGTTCTTTGTAAATTTACAATGACTCATTAAACATCAATTTGACATTAAAACAAAATAAATAAATTGAAAGCTAGTTTAAGAAAAAAATAAGAAACCAGGATGGCTGCAGCAGCCTTGTATTTAATGCTATGGGAGCTCCCACACATAATCTTACCTCGCCTCATTCGAGCTTACCTGAGGAATGCAGCTTTAGCTGTCAGTTCAATGAACAGATAAATTTTCTATAAACACTGTTTATAATCAACACTGTTTATAATCTATAATAAAAGCAGCATAGACTTCTTAGCTGAGCTTTCTGTAAACAGGAGCATTTTAATAAGCGATAAATTTTACTTTCCTCCCTCCCTCCATATGTCTCTATCTATCATCTATCTATCTATCTGCCTATCTTCTATAGGTAATATATTTCAAAATTAATATATTAAACAGAAATACAGAAAGACACATGTATGTATATGTGGAATGTAGGCGTACTTAAGAGGGATATTTAAGTTCTCCACAAATAATATTCTTGTTAATTCAATTGATGTTTTATCATGCCAACCATATAATCTATGAAAAAGTGAAGATGCTTCAAAATTTTTATTACATCTAAAAAATAAAATATATGAATAGATTAATTATAAACTTTAATATCATATGGATTGGTATGTTTTTTGACCCCTTTTCATGGATACTTTGAGGAGCAAAACCTGTCCCTAAATTGTCGAAAAGAGTTAGATTTTGATTTTATGCAAAATGTTCTTTTTAAAACACAAGTAAGTTGTGCATGCAACTCTATAGATCAAGCCTCTTAAGGGAGGTTTACAGTTTGATAAGAGGGTGGTGGGATTCTGTTTTATTTTTGTCTTTTAGCTAGAGGCATAAAATAGCATTTCTGCCTGTAAAGAGAACTTAGAATTCAAAATTCAAAACGTATTGAGGCACACACTTCCTGCTGCCTTGCTAACCTATTTTCCAGGGTCATTTTCTTTCAAGTGCAGTTAAAATTTTTCTCTGTCGAACTGAAGTGTGTACCAGAGGCTCTTGGGATTTGAGTTCACCATTCCAGACTTTTATCTAGAGCAGGTAGCCTAAGTGAATTTTCCATCTTGTGAAACTCCTGCAGTGAGGCCACAGAGGGGAAAATAGAGCTAAGTACTGACAGATGAGCCACAAGTCCCTATATTGTGAATCAGGGTTGTAGTTGGAAAAAAATATATATAATTTGCTGATCTTAAAGGATATGTCTTTCTAGGGGCTATGTTATTCACTCCTACATTTTCTGATTTAATCCTTCTCACAGGAAGGTAGATTCAGTACCTGTTCCTCTCAGGTGATAGAGTTCCCCACTCTTTTTTACTTCCAGTTATTTTATGTAACAAATGTCAAATTCTATTTATTCAAGATTATTATAGGGAAAAATATTATGTATCTAACCTTCAATCCTCCCTCCTCTTGATTTATTTTTGTTGTTGTTTATGTCTTTAAGGTAATGAAGATTGTCTAAATTTCTCTTCCCTTGATTTATGCTTAAACAAATATTTTTTAAATTGTTATTTTGATTGTCTGGAGCTGTAAGAAATCAAGTTCCGAGAGTTGAGTGACTTCCTGGTTTTTAGACTTCAGGTGTTTGGGGTTGCAAAGTTGTGTTTCTGCCTTATTTAAATTAGTCCTGCAATATTTAAGAATTAAAAAATGTTAACTTCTCTTGAATGTTTGGATAAACTGGCAATGCCATCATCCATTCTTTTTTTTTTTTTTTTAGACAGTCTCGGTCTGTCACCCAGGCTAGAGTGCAGTGGTTCAATCTCACCTCACTGCAACCTTCACCTCCCAAGTTCAAGCGATTCTCCTACCTCAGCCTCCTGAGAAGCTGGGATTACAGGCGTGTGCCACTATGCCCAGCTAATCTTTTGTATTTTTAGTAGAGATGAGGTTCCCCATGTTGGCCAGGCTGGTGTCAAACTCCTGACCTCAGGTGACCCACCCGCCTTGGCATCCCAAAGTGCTGGGGTTACTGGCGTGAGCCACCACAGTTGGCCAGCACCATCACTTCTTGAATGGCCACAAAAACCCTCTGAAGTTGAGCCCCTTTTACCACTTTAATTCTTATTTTAATTCAAATTTGAGTAGTCCCAACAGCTTTCTGTCATCTTATTATTTGAAGCCAACTCTCTGTTACCAGTTTTCATCTTACTCCCCATTTAGTTATAATTATATACTTCAACTGCCTGTCCACTGAAGTCATTTAAGTTTGCGTATCTTTCTATAGAAAGGGCATGGACATTACAAATTTTGAAACTCTTAGAATCTGCTACCTGGAGAGCTGTGTTTAGAATGATGCTGGGGCTCTGTCTTGGCTCAGCAGAAAAGTGTGCCTTCAAATATTCTACTTTCTACCAGGGAAGTCTGTGAGAACAGTAATGATATAGTTACATATATTTGAGATCTGAAGGACAGTAAGGATTCCTGAAATAGTACCATGAGAGCAATTGGAAGAGAAACTGATGTTTACTGAACATACTTTTTTGATCAGAGATTAACATACATAATAATCCTGTTAGTCCCAATTTATAGATAAGGAGCTAGGGTTCAAAAGTCTCATCCAATGTGATAAAACTAGTAAGCGGTGGTTTTAAATTGCGAATGTACAGCTCTGTTATATTGTGCTCTCTTAGTGTTTTGAATACTTGCATGTCTTGGAGAGCAGGCAATGGAAGGCAGATACCTCTAGCAGTAAGGCCCTTTAGGGAAATAAATGACTCTGCTCTCATTTATTGAGGGCTTACAGTGTGCTTGCCATGCTGTTAGGAACTTTACATAGGTCATTTCATTTACTGCTACATTTTCCCACTTTGTTGGAAAGTATTATAATCACTCCTTTATAGGAGAGTAAACTCAGGTTCAATAGCCTCAAATAGGTATCCAAGGTCACAGAACCAATAAGTCACTGAGGCAGAATTCAATGCCTGGGGGATAATTTCTTAAATGTGTAGTTTATATGCACTGCACCATTAAAGATGTTGATAGAAATGCATAATAAAAATAAGGGTATACCATAACCAGAGATAAATGACTGCAATCACAATTTTGCCTGAGTCTAGTTCTCAAGAGTTTTAGTGAAATCATAGACAGCTCAATGGCTTGGTTCAAGGCTTCCAGTTTTAATTCTGACACATATGGAGGAAGTATACCCACTTGCAGCAATACTGACTGAATGTGATCCTCTCAGAGAGTGAGGGTTAACGATTGGTGACAATCTAGTCTTCCAAAGGCATCTGCTTTTAATGAGATTAGACCTCCAATACCACCCTGAACTTGAAAAGTCAACTGTTACCCTGATTTTTAAATTCTACCCCAACTCATATATATTTATGATTGCCTTTACTTACTGTAGATACCCTATTTTCAACTTTTTCTTTTAAATATTGTTTGGGTTAGAGTACATATAATTCATAGAAAAAATTATTCCCAGTGGGAAAAATCTACTTGGAAAAATAAAATTACAATTACAGAAATCTCTCAATGAAAATATGGCACGAGTTCATGGTAAATGGATTTTGGTATTGTATGCTTCATCTAGGAGAAAGAAGTTATTTCTACCAGGAGTTGCAAAACTTTATGACATCACCCTTTGATAGCTCCAGGGGCAGGATGACCATGCAAGTTTTCATAACATGAAATCTGAGTTCTGATTTCATGCAACTCGTTAATTGTCTCCATGATTCTCGCTTTTTTGTTTGTTTTTATTTTTGAGACAGTCTTGCTCTGTTACCCAGACTGGAGTGCAGTGGTGATTTTCCAGCTCATAGCAACCTCCACCTCCTGGGTTCAAATAATTTCTAAGAAGCTGGAATTACAGAAGCACACCACTATGCCTGGCTAATTTTTGTATTTTTAGCAGAGATGGGGTTTTACCATGTTGCCCGGGCCGGTCTTGATATCCTGGCCTCAAGCATTCCACTGGTCTCGGCCTCCCAAAGTGCTGGAATTACAGGCCTGAGCCACTGTGCTGGCCAGTTCTCACTTCTTACTTTTGATAAATATAGAAGAATATGCAATTCCCATTATTATTATTATATTATTCTAATGATATATGACAAAAGTTTGATTCATATGTGACATTCTTTCATAGAATCTCCTTTGCTATTGCAAATCAAATGGTATTACTCACTTTATACTTCTGGTCATTCCAAAGATGACTAAGATTCGGAGAAAGTTGAGCTTTTTCAAATTAGGGATTTCAAATGTTTAAAGATTGAGATAGCATTTTAAATGACTATTACATGATTGTAATTGATAATTGTAAGTATTTTCTGGGAATTTTTCTCATGTATTCTTGTTACCACATTTTTCTTTGAGCCAGGATCTTGGTCTGTTGCCCAGGCTGGCTGGAGTGCAGTGACCCGAACACAGCTCACTGCAGTGTCAATTGTCTGGACTCAAATGATCCTCCATCTTGGCCTCTTCAGTAACTTGGACCACCGGTGCACCCACCATGCCTATCTACATTTTTTTTTTAACATTTTGTAGAAATGGGGTCTTGCCATGTTGCCCCAGGCTGGCCTTGAACTCCTGGCTCAAGCAATTCTGCCATCTCGACCTGCCAGAATTCTGGGATTACATGTGTGGCTCGACCTTTCTTACCACATTTTAAGGTCACTGATATTTTTTTTAGTATTCCTAGTATAGAACTATTTCACTCTTCATATTTCTTCTTCCTTGTTTATTTCCCCATGGTTATGAGCATTCTGTATCAGCCTTCAGAATCAATGTTCCTGAACTACAGCAATATAAGATGGTGATGTGGTGCTGAGGCTTAGCAGAGAGATTATATATTGAAATCATTTTAAAATCAGATACCTTACATTAGAAAAAGGGTACAAGAATAAAGGTTTTGTCACAACTTGTCATAAATGTGAATATGGATTTATACTTGCTTTTGGATAACAGGTGATTTTCTGGAGAAGTTGTCTACAGTGTGGTTACCTTTATCAGTATGTTTTCTTCTCTCCCAGGATTGTATTTGTCATTTTTAACACGAGCTTTTATTATCTATTAGTGTAAAGCAAATCATTTGTTTCTTTATGAAGTAGTGGGGGTATGACCTCAAGCTCCTGGAAACAATACTGTTTCCTTTTCCCTTATTTCTGGGGTATATGAGGGATACATGGTTTCTGATTATTGCAGTTAACTCTAAATCCCTGTCTGTATACATTAGTCTTAATGCTATTGCTAACATACTGGGTTATAGTTCCAGACAGCTGATCTGTTTTAAGTTTTATCACAGGACAGTAATTACTACCATGGCGGAATCATAAATAAAAGGAAAAAACAGAATATTTAGATAAAATGGTGTTTAGGACTTCTGCATACTGAAAACACTATTGAAGGTAAATTTAAAGTGGATAGATGGTGAGACTGGGCCTCAGTTCATTATTTAAAGCAAATGCCTCAAAATGTTGATTTTCCTGTCACAAGGGAATGTCAACACTTGTAAAGAAAAAGATATTGACTTAAAGCAAATTAGTTAGAAGGCCACATCAAAAGCCTTTCTATGGTTAAGGGAAAGTTGGATGAAGAGTGGCTTCATCGAACTTTTCTCCTAATGAAAGAGTGATTTGACTTAGGTACTGGAGAGTTTTATGATACAGTCCTTACCGAAGTCAGGTGCTATCCTTATAGATTTTTATATTACTGTCTTCAATCTGACCAATTGTACTATGAAATAGATCTCATTATTATCCTTCTCATTTTAAATTAGGGGAAACAGAACCCCAAAGAACTAAGAATTTTCTAGGAGTCATGCAATTATTAAGTAGCAGATGCAGATTAAAGCCTATATAGCCTGACCCCATATTCTGTCTGCTCTTAACCACTTCATCATGTTCTTAACCATTTCACTAAGGACATACATAGCTTTTTAAAAAATCAAATAATGTCACATGAATATTTTATATTTAAGTTGGACCAATGACATAAAAAGTCATAATGAGTTCTTATAAATACATGATCATAGGATATAACAAGGAAGGGTATTACAGGACAAGAAGTCAGACCTAAATGATGTAATTACTAATGGCACAGTGTTAAGAACCCTTGCTTTTTAGTGTTCATCCTAAACTTAGGTGACTATTAATGTCATGCAAATTTCCTTTCCAGGCTAGTTTACCAAAGAAAAAAATATTTCCAGATAATCAAAAAAAATGTTAAAGAAATGGTGGTCTTCTAGCCAGACAAATGCAGGCACAATACCCATCAACTTTGTACATTCATTGTAACCATTCCATTCAAGCATTATACATTTTCCTATAGAGATACAAATAACTTTATTTCTTTTATTACTACTGTCATAATATAGCACAGAAATATATTATGTGCTAAATATAAAAAGATACAACAAAACAAACAATCAAAAACTAAAAAATTCTTACTGAGTATGAGTATAGTAAAATAACTGGACACTTTTATTTGACCAAAAATATCAATTATGTTGTATTAACAATTGAAATCAACCAAGTTATTCATATAAGCTCATTAAAATGTCATAGTTAAGGTCCATTTTCAAATATCTTCAACTTGTACAATATGAAACTGAGTATTCAAAGAGGTTAAGTGACTTGTTCAAGGTTGTATCATGTAGCAAAATCAGGCTTCCAATCAAAAGGATTTTATGAATTCAGTTTGTTCATAGTTATCTATTAGATGCCTGCTCTAGTTTACACATCAGAGTTTGGGAAAACAGCACTAAGCAAAGCAAAGACTTCCTTCATGTCACTTATCCATATCTAATTGAAAAGAAAGACAAGTAACAATATATTCTATCTAAGTGTTCCTAATTGTACCAAAGTAGAACAAAACAGGATAAGAAGCCAGGGAGTTATAGTGGATGTGAAAATTATTTTATGTGGCGTGTTCAATGGAGACCATACTGATAGGAAAATCCAAAGGAATCCATTGCAAAGCTCTTGATCCTAACCATTCAGGCAAATTCACTCCACACCACAGTTTTTTTTTTTTTTTTTTTTTCACTCAAGAGAAAAAAGATTTAAAGCCTAATTAATCACGTTGTTTTGAATGTGGTTAACTCATTAATTGTAATAGATACATCTAAATCTGTAAAATGGGTAGTTATGTAGCTTCTAATTTATAGAGCTTGTGAGGCTGGTAAGACATAATCATAAATCAACAAACTAATCACTCAAAATTATTTGTTATACTAATGAAAAAATGCAAATGCCCATGCATCTTAAATTTTTTTTTAAATTCACAGGGAAACAAACTTGTATTTTTAAAATAATTAATGCCTATACAACTGTCAAAAATTTTTTAAAAATATAGTATGTTCAAAATTGACTAAGGTTCCTGAAACAGATATTCTCATAAAGACCTGTTAGTAATATAAATTAGAACAACGTTTTGTTGTTGTTGTTCGTTTCGTTTTTTGTTTTTTTTTCCTAGAGGGGATGGGTAGATAGATAATAGATAGAATTAAAATGTTCTCTTTTTTGTTGGTTTAATCTCAGTTCTGCCATTTAATCCCAGGACAGTCTTGACCACTTGTAAAATGGAGTGGTCAATATCAGAGTTAGTGAAAATATAAGTGAGGTAATTATTGGAAGATTTTAATCACAGAACATAGCACAGTGTGTACCCATAAAATATTCACTATTATTATTGTAAATTGTATAATGGTATATTCTGCAGCCATAAAATTCAGTTTTAAATTAAATGGTATGCTTCAGTTTTAAATTAAATGAGCATAAATGTTTAAAATCAGATAACAAACAACAATTATAGTATGATCTCATTTTATATAAGTAATCATGTATTTTTAATGTATAAACACATTGTAATTTAGGATTTAGCTCAACCTCTTTTTGTTTATTAGCACAGTCCACTAATAAAAAATAAAGTGAAAAACTAAATAATACCAAAGAAATTAACAGTTTTGATTTCTGAGTTGTAGAAATAGATGGGATTTTAAATTTTTAATTAACTTTTCCTTTATAGATTGTTTTTCAGCACACTTTATAAAGTACCTACACTTTATTGTGGTCTTACACTTTATTTATGCTGGGGATGCTCTGGTCAATAAGATGTCTAAGTTCTCCCCCTCCTGGGGCTTTCCCACAGGTATATAGTCAAAAGGTAAATGAATTCACATGGAAAATCATTTCCATAGGGCCAGTGCTATAGAAACACAAACAGAATAATGACATAAAACGTGATTGGGTAGGGGCAAGAAAAGCGATGCAGAAATTCCTGTATGTGAACATGGTCAGGGAAGATCTGAGGAGCTAATAAATAAACCGAAATCAGGATGATAACACCAAAACAAACCTGTGAAGAGCAATCTGCACAAAGGCCTGATATGAAAACAAGCTCTATCCATCTAACTGTGGAAAGGTGGCTAGAGCACAGTGCAGGCAATCTGGAAGGGCAGGGAGAGTTTGCAACAGCACACCCAAGGCTGGAGTCAAATGTTATGGTCTTCTTAATACTTCTACTAATTTTTTAGTTTTCCTATATTAGATATCATATGTATTTTCAAACATTTAACTGAAATATATATCTGCGTTATTTTAAAAAGGAAGAAATGCTGAAAATAAAAGTGTTTATGGATGAAATTAGAACACCAGAAAACTTGAAGATGCATTATAATTGCAATATGTACAGGTGCACACTCATTTAGTAGTAACTAGAAGATGTTAAAACACATGATTATGTTAGAGTGAACTGGTAACTTTTAAAAAATAAATCCTTTAAACTTTTATCTCATTAATTTTTACAGTAAAATAAAGGAAAACCCATGCCATTTATTTTCTTCATAAACTTGAGAGACCTTCTTCATCTTTTACTTCAAAATTCCTATAGACTGTTATAATGCTTTTTTCTGTTGTAATGGCTTGGTTTCAGACCACTAAGAAACAATCTGGATTACATTTATTGATAATTAGTTTTCCTGACCATCTATAAGGAAAAAATTTAGCCATTTGAGTCATTAACTATTCCTTAAAAAACTGTACATTTTGGAAGCCTCAATGCAAGTTACAAGTGATTACATATTTTTGCAAACATTGTACAGTGTTTAAACTCAGTTACTTGACACAGCAAATTCTGAGATTAAAAACAAACTTTTCTCATGGTCTGCTCTGGCATATAAATTAACTAAAACCAGAAATTGTAATTACTGTCTGAATGCCTTACTACAAGATAAAATGAGACATTAAAATGATCTGAAGTGACAGAGTTTAATGTTTTTATGTGACCTTGTTATAGAAAACATGTTCTCAAATTTTAAATAGTTAGAATATAATGATAGAAAACCAAACTTAAGATAGTAAAGTTAGAGTATGTATAAATGACAATCTTAAATAACTTTGTTTGACAAATGAGGTTAAAATTCCTTATCTGTCTTCTGAAAGCACTGTTCAAGATCTTGTATATTTTTTCAGATATAGGTTTATAGATACTTTCTTTAATACATACTATACCTGAGAGTAGCTTCTCATCTCCACTAAGTGATAAAGTTATGTGTGTAATTGTAATTGTAACAATAGTCTTTACTTACACATTTTTATTTATCAGGGCTGGGTGAGATGTGTATATACTTCTTTACATTTGATTCCTTTTGATTCTCATTTATGCACATGGAGTTTCTACAGTAACCAAGTATGTGAAAGCCTGGAGTTGGCCACTTCTCTGGTTTTATAAGCCAAACTTAAAAGTGTTACTCTCTATATATGGTAGCTAATTAATTGTTCTTGCTACTTCGCATCATGATCTAAATGTGGAAGAACTGGATTGCAAATAAAGAGCTACTAAAGCACATACATGATTTTCCCCATGTTTTCTTCTTAACTCTTCTAAATTTCACCACTAAATATAATGACATATTTAAGAAATATTTTCTCTTTTAGTACTTCAAACCAGAGTGCTATTTTTTTTTCTCGTTCAGAACAGTGCAGGCAGTTGTATATTCAACAGTTCTCTTTTTTTCTGAATACTTTATTACTGGAATAGTAATGTCTAGGGGGTACTCGATCTGTTTTCCTTTCTCTCTGATGTGGAAAAAGATGTTAAAGACTGTGAAGCACCTTATCTTCCTTCTCTACTCACTCGGGAGTTTTAGAAGAGGGCATTGAAGTATGGCCAATTTTCTTTTCTGATGCAGACTCCTGCAGGCCAGGAGCTAGGTCAAAAACTGCTGACCTTCGGTGAAGAATTTCTTCTGGTGATCAGATAGGAAAGGCTTTTGATAGTGGTTCTGTGAGTTAGGACTCCTGCAAGTGAGAGTCTACACTGCTTGTGGTGTTTGGTATGTAGCATAAAAGATGAACTTTAATAAAACTATTTTGTATCAAAATTCCCAAGAGAATATATCCAGTCCACCTTAATCAACTGAAATTTCGAAGCTAAAACTCCAGAGAGACACTTTCAGAGAGTCAGATTTTTTTAAAAGTTGACCTGTATTTTCAAATACTTATATATCCAGAAAACTAGAACTATAATTCAAGAAGGAGATTGACATATCTTTTGATCTTGTCAAATTTTGTCATCTACAAAATTAGTTTTATGTACATGCACATTATTTAGGATGACTAGGCCAATAAGCATTAATAAATAGAAGAAATAAAGCCAATAAAAATTTAGCCTGAATATGAAAAATTAATAACACAAAAAATTATTGGCTTTTTAATTGCTTCCCAGAAGATACAGAAAAAACCTCTACTTCTACGGTCGCTTAGGAAGGCCAACTTGAACAAAATGCTTAGACTGTGGATTAGGCCAGCTAATAAGTTTCGGCCTTCTCCAATTCCCAAACATGATCGTTGCCCCCAGAATATCACAGTTATCAGCTTAGTAAGTCGGGAGAAGGGTGAAACTCTATATTCCTTGGAGGAATTGTGTTGCTACTATTATAATATCTTTAATTGTGAGACTAATGGTCAGAGGCACAGATTACAGACATTTTCTAAGAGGAAATGGTCTGCTTTTCTATTATTCTCCTTTACTAACTACTAATTTCCCTCTTCCTACTTACATTAATCCTGCCTGACAGTCCATGGAAATTAAAGTGTTTATCAGGCCCTGTCTTCTGTATACTGTGAGTGGTACATTCTATGGTGAACAGTTCACTGGCATAAAAAATAGTTCTGCATGTGAGTCTGTGACCTGCAGAAACTCACTTACTCCTCTTGGATTTTAGTGGCTCTCTTTGGAGCTTACCTTCTGGTAAGGGCTCTATGGATAAATTTTGTTTAGAACAAGAGGGAAGAAAGAGATTTAGCTATTCAGAGGAGGCTGGACTCAGTGGGGGCTAAGCCAGGTGTCTCTGTCACTGAAGAGCTTTAAGCATGGATGTAGCTGAAGAGCAGCAAAGGAGGCCCCTGAATAATTCATCAGTGCCTTACAGTCTTCTGAGGCTATACTTTTATTTATGAACTTAGATTATACTATTATTGATTGCAGTCCTCACGGAGGCATTTCATTAACTGGGAGGTTTGTCTGTTTGCATATGCTTTGTTTCCCTGAGACTTTCCTTGTATTTGAACAGAAGTTTATAGCTGAAGTAAAATTAAAGACAATTGTCTAACAATTCTGGCTCATTCTGCAATCAGAAAGGGGATTGGAAACGGTTTCCTCCAGATACCTGGACTGTTAAATCATTTTATTCTATTAATTGTACTGTGATGTGGAAGTGTGATGAAAAGCACCCTAGAAAGATACTCTTCCTGAGAATCTCTCTACCTACTGCATTTATCACTGTAGTTCCAGATAGACTATCTGAAATTTCAAATAAATTTTCCCAGGGTACATGGATTTCAGAAATGCTTAAAATATCTAAGCGACCAGGAAAGTTGTTTGATTATTCCACAAACTGGCTCATAACCACATTAATTCAAAATGTATGAGAATTCAATCGTACTCAGTGCTACACGAATGTTCAGAAGGGAATACAGAATCTGCCTCAGAAGGACAAATGATTCTCTTAGGCTCCTGTGAGTGTAACTTTTCTTAAGAGGGATCAGGAATGATGTTTGGCTCATGATACTGTAGTAGCTGATTCAGATAAAATACTAGTTTATATCTGATAAAGACAAAATGGCGTGAAGAGTATTTCAACCTGCATGTTGTCTTGAAACATGGTATTTAAATCATAAAGTCCAAAATAATAAACAGCCTTGGACTATATTACCTTGTGTCTTTAATCAAAACTGAAACATAAAAATAATTTTCTTTTGCAGGAAGAAAACTTAGAAAACTTTTGGAGTATTTGCTGTTGTTGCATTTTGCTGTTGTTGTAGATGATGATTTGTTAGTTTGAAATCTACAAGGCTGAAGAGAAATGAATCACAAAAATTCAGAGGAGTCAGAATTTCCCAGATGGCAGAGATGCTCATCTGAGAGGCTCTTCAGAATGTCGCTGAGCTGGAGTTCTTTGACAATGGAAGGAGTAGGAAACAAGTTCATATCAGGAGTTTCTTCATTTGCATAGTTGCAAAGAAGCCCTTAAAATCTCAGTGACTTTGCAAAAAATAATAGAAAACAGAAACCACCAAAGGCCCCTTTCTTATAAAACTATATATGTTGGCTGCATAGTTTAGTTACTTCCTTATTACAGTATCTGTTTTCTTCGCACTAATTGCTACATTGTTTTCAATACCAGGTTCATTTTGTTCTTTTCTTTGAATGAATTTGTTTTAGTCAATTACTGAACAAATCTATTATCTAAAAAGGTATATTACCATTTTTCAGGCCAAAAAGTATCCACCACCTGCCCCTTTAGTAATTTATCCAGTTATCTTAAAGGTTTTAATGAGAATGTTTAAATAAACTGCAAATCTCAGATAACATTTTATTTTTCAAAATGTCTACTTTCCCTTCTGGGGCGCAGTCTGGTTTCTCTGACATCCATTATTTCCTACTCCATGTCCAAGAACTCACTCTATGCTTTTCTTTTGTAAATTCCATTCTGTTTCAAGTAAGGTAGTGAAGGGCCAAGTGTACCAATAGTATGTCAGATGTGACACAATATGATGGCTTCAAGTCATGTCATTCTTCGCTTAAATTATTCAGCAGTAAACCTTCCCTTAGAATCAATTCTAACCCCCTCACCGTGGTTTCTATGTTTCTCCACAGGGTGGCGCACTCTCCTGGGATGCCTATGACTGTACTTGTTTACCGCAGGAACCCTCTAATCTCAGTCAAATCCAGGCAGTCACATGATAGGGCAGCCCTCTTGGCTAGAGTTCCTCCCACTCAAATCTCTCCCTTCCTGCCAACAATATCCAGTTGTAAGATTTCAGAGAAATCATCTGATTTTGCTGATCTTCAGTTTCCTTATTTATAAAATAAGAGCGATAACAGCATCTCTGTTTACGGTACTTTTGAAGATTAAAGACAGAGACCCTTGGCTTATGGTCTGTGGATGGAGTGATACCGTTCCTCATTTGGAGTTTGATATTACTTTAGTCTACAGAGAGTGTTATTTCATCTGTCCAATGAGAAATAAACTAGTATAATTTTAGCGTGGTAGCTTATGTCTCCTTTGCTTCAGTTGTTCAGTGTTCATAAAATTAGATAGTTGTAGTAGAAAATACCATTGACAGCAAGTCCCACTGACTATATCTGATAAAGAGTGAAGCTGTAAAAAAACAGTTTATTTGGTATCCATCTTAGTCAGTTTGGGCTGCTGTAACAGAACATCATAGAGAGGGTGGCTTAAATAACAAATAACAGTCCAGATCAAGACACTGGCAGATCGTGTCTCTGGTGAAAGCACTTTTCCTGGTTTGGAGACTCCCACTTTTTAACTGAATAGCAGACTGAAAGAGAGATTCTCCTTCTACTTTTTCATATAAGGGCACTAACCCACTCATTATCTCTCAAAGGTTCTACTGCCAATACTATCACATTGAGGATTTAGGCTTCAACAAACTCTGGGAAAACATAAACATTCAGTCCATAACAGTATTCATGCTTCAGGGCCTTTCATTCATTGGCATTAAAAACTCTGAAGGTAAAAGCACTTTTAACTTCTGATCTCAGTATGCAAGCTGCATAGATATTCAAGAAATGGATATATGAAATCAAATAGGCATTTGTTCTATTAGCTTACATATTGTGAAGTAAAATGACGATGCATATATTTACTTTCTGTGGGCCTAAAATAAGCACTAATATCTCTACACCTTTATAATATCTCTCAGGAATATTAGACAGTCTAGTTATACTAATTATGCATCATGAAAGCTTGCATATGATGTACTACAGAAAAGCATTTTAATTATCTTCTTTTAAAAAATGTAAGATTCTGACATTCAGTTACCTTTGTAAGAAGTTTACTTTTAAACTCACTCCATCTCATTTGGCATCTAAACTCACCACAGATGCTTTATGATTTTCTGTTTTTAATTAATGTCAACCCCCAGGTTGCAGTGAGAGTTGTCTTACTTCTCTTCCAGAGCCCAGACTGAGAGAATTATGCTGGTAATGAAGAAATGATGATGCCCATTAAGGTTTGAAACTCAAGTTTCAAACTTTTCCCAAAAATCTGTGTCTGTGTGCTAGACTAAAGCTCTTCTGATCACAGGAAAAATATATACTTAATAAGTATTTTGGCTAAAGATTCACCATCATTAATAATTGTATTTATATATTATGTACTCACATGTGTTTTTTTCATTAACTCATGGCAAGTTTTACTTTCTTTCTTTCTTTTTTCTTTTTTTTTTTTTTTTTGAGATGGAGTTTCGCTTTTGTTACCCAGGCTGGAGTGCAATGGCTCGATCTCGGTTCACTGCAACCTCTGCCTCCTGGGTTCAGGCAATTCTCCTCCGGCACGCACCACCGTGCCCAGCTCATTTTTTTTTTTTTTTTTTTTTTTTTTTTTATTTAGTAGAGACAGCGTTTCACCATGTTGACCAGGATGGTCTCGATCTCTTGACCTCGTGATCCACCCGCCTTGGCCTCCCAAAGTGCTGGGATTACAGGCGTGAGCCACCGCGCCCGGCCAAGTTTTACTTTCTATTTTCTATCCAATAAAAGAAATTATTCAGTTATAGACAGTTTTTCATGATGTTGCATGGGGTGGAGGGTCAGTATAATTCACCCACTTCGTAGGCCAGTGCTATAGTCATCCCTTCTCATAGAATTTTTATAAAATGAGATGTTTTCAAGTTTCTAGGTAAAAGGGAAATAATAATTCTTAAACTTGCCATTAGTATAATTTACATACATTCATTTGAATAATATTATTTGAGAAGTTAGTATATGCATGTCTTAAAGGCATGCATGTTTTAAAAAATTAATATAAGAAAATCCAGCTGCCAAGAAATTTGCAATTTAACAGAGGAGATTTTTAAATTGCGTAAATCTGGATAGTGATAAGTGACCTAGGTGAAATAAATGCAAACCGTTGAGGCTAGGAAGTATGTAAAAAAAAGGTAATGTGATACAGTTAAGATATGTCAATATTCAGGAAGTAGTTAAGATATATTAATATTGAGGAAGGATTTATTTAATCAGTTAATATTCAATATATGTTAAGCATTGATCGAATCACCAGGGATGCAGGGAATTACAGCAAAGATAAGCAACTTATTTCATAAAGCAAAAGAAATAAAGAGATAATATAATACAATGATTTTTGTAATATTGGGGATCAGGGTACCCTCAGCTCTCCTGAGAGGACGTTTCTCCAGGTTCTTGGCCTCCTGCCCTCTCAAGAACGAGCGACAGGACCACGGCGCAGTGCACAGTAAATGCCGGACTCAAAAGTGTTTGTAGAAGTGATTTATTTAGAGAGAAAAATAGAAGGAGAGAGCAGCGGCTAACTCTCACACTGAGTGAGAGAAAAGCCGCTCTTACACTGCGTGAGAAGGGTTCCCAGAGGGGCAAAACCAGAGAAGGAAAGCTCCTCTCACACTGAATGAGGGAATCGAGGGGAGGAAAGCAGCTTCCACAATGAGTGGAAGGGAACAGAGAGAGAGATGGAGTTTAGGAGGGGAAGACAGGCTTCCATGAGAGAGAGTGGAAGGGGACTCCAGAGGGAAAATCCAGGAGAGAGAAAAACAGCTTCCACAAAGGGAGTGTCTGTGGAAGGGGATCCAAACATGGAGTCGGAAGGGGTGTGGAAGAAGGGGACTTTTAACCTGGGAGGAACCCCCACCTTCTCTAAGACCCTGGGCCAATGAAAGGAGTTCCTTAGAACTTCCGCTGGAGTGAGTGACCCTTAGTTTCTTCCCCCACCTGTGAATTTTTTTTTTTTTTTTTTTTTTTTTTTGAGACGGAGTTTCGCTCTTGTTACCCAGGCTGGAGTGCAATGGCGCGATCTCGGTTCCCCGCAACCTCCGCCTCCTGGGTTCAAGCAATTCTCCTGCCTCAGCCTCCTGAGTTGCTGGGATTACAGGCACGCGCCACCATGCCCAGCTAATTTTTTGTATTTTTAGTAGAGACGGGGTTTCACCATGTTGACCAGGATGGTCTCGATCTGTTGACCTCGTGATCCACCCGCCTCGGCCTCCCAAAGTGCTGGGATTACAGGCTTGAGCCATCGCGCCCGGCCCCCGCCTGTGAAATTTAAACACAAACCATGAAATTTCCTGGATGAAGAGGGATGGGAGGGGGAGAAAATATGGCGGAGGCAAGTTCTTGCCCTAGAAAGTACGGCCTCTGTGAGCCCGGTAAGAGAATTCATTCCCTCAATTTAACAGATAAATTTGAATACTCTGAGGAAATGTGTTAGAGCGATAGCAGGAGGGTTATATCCTATATGCTAGTGAAACGGGAAAGGTTCCCTGCCCCCCTCACAGCGGGTGCGATGGGCTGTGGCTGGCTTCTTTAGTGCCCACTGCTCAGACCTGGAGGAGCATACGGACGGGCAAGGTGTGGGGCTCTCACCCCACTGCAGTGTCTAGGAGTGAGCGTGCAGCTGAAGCCACAGTGGGCGGGTGTCCCAGGGTGCTCTCTTCGTTTGCTGTCTATAGGCGGCTTGTGTTAACCACCTCAGTTAGACCCTCTACCTTGTGGCAAGGACAGAGGGTTTTCCGTATCCCAGGGTTTCTCGCCTTGGTGTACGGGAAGAATCACACGTTGGCTTGGAGAATGAGTGCAAGGTTTTATTGGGTGGAAGTAGCTCTCTGCCAATGGGGGAGCCAGATGGGAAATGGTTTTTCCCAGGAGTTGGGCCACTCAGTGGCCAGGGCTCTCCTCCCACGGCCCTAGCCAAACTCCACCTCTTCCCACTCCCACGGGTGGGCAGTGCTGGTGTCTATCCTGTCGATGTGCCCTTCTGCTGGCACGCTCCGCTCAATCTCCTCTCTCCCCATCCAGCTGCCGTGTCTTCTTCTGTTGATGTGCTCCTCCCCTTTCAACCGCCAGTGTGTTCCTACCCTGATAATGCTTCTTTTGATGTTCAGCTGTCTCAGTGTTCTTCTGCGGATCCACTCCACTCTAGGTCCATTGGCTTCTGTCTCTGCCTTACTAGGCTCTCAGTTGTTTATAGGCACACGATGGGGGTGTGGTGGGCCAGGATGGTCTTGGGAAATGCAACATTTGGTTGTGCAAGCAGGAGTCCCTGTCCTCATCTAGGTCCGTTGGTGTGAACCCCTAGCTAGAGACCACACCCTTCCTCTACTCAGTGCTCTGCTATCATTTAGAGGGACCATGGTCTTTCCTTCCCAGCACTCCTGTGTCACTAGCATCCTTAAAGATACTATATTTAAGCTGAGACATGAAGAAGAGCAAACCAAAACTCTGTAGCAGTCATAGGTTTTGAGATTGTGTTAATATTTGAGTTGGGTTCTAAGCTGTGAATAGAATTTAGACACCTAAGCAAAAACCAAATGAGATTACCACTGCTTTTAATATTATTATTATTATTCCCACAAAACAGTTTCCTTCCGTTGGTTATTTGAGAGTGAGTCAAATATTTTACCCCTCTTTGTATACTTCTTAGTATTCTCTGTATGTCCTCTAGGGTATCTAGCTTCTGTCAACATTGCTAATTCCTTAGAAAATACAGAACGAAAGGGAGACTGCTCCTGGGACTTAAACAGAAGATAACTTTTAAAAAATCACATCGTGTAACACATCAGACATCTAACATATGCTCCCTTGTTCTTTAAAAAGTGCAAGAATACTTGTTTTGCATAAGTTTGATAATTACAAGTTAAGGTTATGGTCCAATTACAACATAGATCACTTTTGTTTTCTACACCTCTTTTCCATCTGGAAATCTTCCCATGCTTATTGAACACTCTAGCCTCTGATACAGTAATATCAACTGATCACTAACCCAAAGCCTTTTAACAAATTTCTAAATATTAGAAAAGCCTGAAGCACTGAACTATCTCTGAAAAAGCTGAAAGATTTGGAAATGATACTGGAATTACTTGAGCCTGCTGGCCTTTTGCATTCAGTTTCAGACAGTCTTAGTTTGCTTCTGAAAAATAAATATGATTAAAGAGGCAAGTTGGTGAGAAATTGTGAAATGTTAGGTAAGCCGGGATGGGACGACAAAATACAAAATTGAAAACCATCTGTATGGAAATTAAAACCCCTTTGACACAAGATAGATAACAAGTAAAATAATGTGATAGAATTAGGCAAAGAGAAATGAATATAGGCCGGGCACGGTGGCTCATGCCAGTAATCTCAGCACTTTGGTAGGCCTGGGTGGGTTTGAGACCTGAGTTCACCTGAGTTCACAACCAGCCTGATCGACATGGCAAAACCCTGTCTCTTTTGCATTACTAAAAATACAGAAAATTAGCTGGGTGTGGTGGCACGCACCTGTAGACCCAGCTATTTGGGATGCTGAGGCAGGAGAATTGTTTGAACACAGAGGTAGAGGTTGCAGTGAGTCAAGATCTTGCCACTGGACTCCAGCCTCAGTGACAGTTTGAGACTGTCTCAGAAAAAAAAAAAAAAAAGCTTACAGATCAAAATTACTTACCACAGCATACAGAAGTTATAAAAACAAGATAGTATCCTGTATATATATTTACATATTATATATAAGTGTATATGTGTGTGTGTGCATATATATATATGTATGTATAGTTTGTTTTTCTGTTTGAGACAGGATTTCCATCTGTCTCCCTGTCTGGAGTGTAGGGGCACAATCATGGCTCACTGCAGCCTCAACTCCCAGGTTCAAACCATCCTCCTGCCTCAGCCTTCCAGTAACTGGAAATATAGGCACTCACCACCGTACCCTGCTAATTTTTGTATTTTCATAGAGAAGAGGTGTTATAATGTTGCCTGAGCTGGTCTCAAACTCCTGGGCTCAAGGGATCCACCTGCCTCAGCCTCTCAAAGTGCTAGGATTACAGGTGTAAGCCACTACATTTGGCTATAGAATCTTTTCTTACCTGTTCTAAAATAATGCTTGATTATCTTATATACATGTGCTGTTTCTTGTCTTATACAAGAAAGGGTTTTTGCCATTTTAAATTTCTATTTATTTTTATTCATTTTCTTTTGTATTTGTTTTCAATCCAATCTACCAATTCTCCTTAAGTTAGTTGCATAAAACATTATATGCTTTGAGCAAGGTGCCAAAGTATATGTGTGTATTCAATTTGTGGCTTTTTAATTCTAAGGTCAAAAGCCCAGATGAGACTGGTATTGTTTTTGTCATTCATACAGCGTTATTTCCTTTGGCAATTTAGTTATTTCAGAGTGAACTACCTTTTTCATCAGTGCCTATTTGACTATAAATTTATTATTTCAGCAAATGGTAAACCTACTGTAAGTGTAGATGAAAGCATCACAGAAGAAACCTCTAAGTAAGCAAAGAAGTTAGATACTAAAGGGTTTTTAAATGTATCTATTTTTCAGAAACTTGGTTCACTGTATAACTTCCATCAACACGTATAGAATGCCCTTAATGTGAAGGGCATTTCACGTAACACAAAGATGAAAATGACATCTATAGGTGTTATGAAACAGACATTTCTAGATGACAGGCTTATAATCTGAAAAGCAGAAATATGTTTAAACAGGTTAAGTGTATTATGAAAAGTGTTATAAGATACTTGTTTTGAAAATGTGGGCTGGGAGTGGTGGCCAATTCATATAATGCTCACACTTTGGGAAGTCAAGGTGGGAGTATCACTTGAGCCCAGGAGTTCAAGACCAGCCTGGGCAACATAGGGAGACCACCATCTCTTAAAAAAAAATAAGTCTGGCTGGGTGCAGTGTCTCATGCCTGTAATCCCAACACTTTGGGACGCCAAGGTGGGCAGATCATCTGAGGTTAGGAGTTCAAGACCAGCCTGGCCAACATATGAAACCTGTCTCTACTAAAAATAAAAAAAACTAGCTGGCTGTGGTGACAGGTACCTGTAATCGCAGCTACTCTGGAGTCTGAGGCAGGAGAATCACTTGAACCCAGGAGGCAGAGGTTGCACTCCAGCCTGGGCCACAAAAGCAAAACTTTGTCTCAAACAACAAAAAAAAGATAGATAAACAAATCAGCCAAGTGCAGTGGCACACACCCGCAGTTCCAGCTACTGAGGAGGCTGAGGCAGGAGAATTGCTTGGACCCAGGAATTTGAGGCCATAGTGAGCTATGATTGTACCATTGCACTCTAGCCTGCAGGAAAAAGTGAGACCCTATCTTAAAATAAATCATGAAAGGGAAAACTAATTTTTGCCAGAGAGGAGATACAAAGAGGCTGCCTAGACTGGGTCACAAAGCCATCCAGGTATCCAAGGGCAAGCAGGAAAGAGGCAGAGGCGAGCTTGTCCATAAACCCAGAAGTGAAAATGAGTGCAGGTCCAGGTGGGAGTGATGAGGGCTAGTTGGAGAAGTGTCTGGAATGCTGCACTGGGTGGGGTGTCATCCCTTAGGAAGAGCCACTATGCTCTATGCATTGGAGAAAGAAAACACTGCTTCCTTGAGGCCTAGGCCTGATTCCTTACCTTCCTAGATTTATTCTTCCTAGGAATTAACAACATAAAACCTTTGCATCTTCCTCATTCTTACTCCTTGAGTATGATTTTGAAAGATGTTCTCCCAAAGAAAGTGAGTTTTAAAGTAGCGATAATGATGATTCTTTCTTCACATGAATTGAGAGGCTTTACTCTTTTTCTCTCACTTGTAAAAAAAAAAAGATGCTATTTTGTTTAAAGCATATAAGGATGAGCTAGTGCGGTTTCTGAACAAGGCTGATATTTCTTCCTTTCCACAAGGGGATCAGTCATGAGGCTGCAGACATTTTCTTGAGATGTGTAGGTCAGCTTCTCTAAGGAGATTCAATTTAATCGGAGATTGAGAAATATTCTGTGATCTAGCAAAGAAATACTGATTTTAATGGATTTACTGTTGTTGCAACATTAAAAAAATGTTCAGAGATTTAGGTTGAAAAAAACATTGTAAAGTTTTCTGTATCAATAAAATAAAATCAAAAGTCTAGCAATGTCATGCTTTTTACTCTGAGAGGTACAGAGAGGCCTTAGGCACAAGTGGATTTCTGGAACCAGTGGATTTCATAAATTTGAACTAAATTGTATCAGGCATGGAGTGCTGCCAAATTCTAATTCATTAGTTCACTGCTTGGCAGAGTTTCCTTTCCTATCAACAGTGAAACATACAGGTTTCTTCTGGGGGTATGGAATGTTCTCACTTCCAAAAGGCAGATTATGTTTTATTTCATGTAAAATTTACAATTCTTAGAACAAATATGACACAAAAAAGTCTTGTAATTTCTTTAGCTACAAGAAGATAAAATTTGGAGGAATTTGTAAAATACTATTCCAATTTCTCTCATGTAACTTGGGATGAGAGTTTTATAAGATGAGAAAGTATGTTTAAGAATCTTTAGTTCACTCTTACAGTTTTGCAACAACAACAAAAAATTATCCCTCTTTAGGCAAAATGATGCAAAACCCCTGAGTGCATTTGAGCTTTGGTGCCTTAAAAATGAGTGTGACCTAGAATTGGCTGGAGATGTTCCCTTCAGCTATACAAGGGCTGTTACATCCTGAGTTCATTCTGAGGCCTCAAAAGCATCAAATCCCCGAGCATAATGACAGTTTCCCCTCTCTATTATTACGTGCCTCAGTTTTGATAGATTGAAACAATGATTTTTTTTTTCTTGCTCTAAGTAGAGGGCAAAAACTTTGCCAGCTTGTGGAAGAGATGGATTCCCCATCCTTAGTCACTGTGTGAAACCGGGTGCTTGAATCCTGCAGGACCTTTTAGCACTAACAGAGTTGGATTTGGGAATAAAGCACTACTCTTAGATTCCCTACCTAAGTCAAAACGATGCCTATGTTTTTTGTTTTTTTTTTTTTAAGGCAAACAATCAAAGAAGTACCAGCTGTGGGTTTACCAGTAGAACCTAGTTCTGCTTTTTGTATCTCAGACACAGACACCCACAACCAGAAAACCGTAAGAGACATGCAAAGGCGGTAGGAAATAAGGCCATGTTCTTTCATTGCATTAAACATTAATATCTTTAAAGAGGAACAACTTGGGGGACACAAAAGGGAAGAAACAATTCCATCCCTACTTATGAGTTTGGATTTGGCAGCAGAAAAATCACAATAAATGGCCCTATTTCAAGATAGTACAGAGATAAAACACATAACTGTGATTTATTATTTTCTTAAACAAAGGAGCTATTGGTACTCATCAAATGATAAGTTTTGAATAAAATGGCCAAAGAGACCATCAAGAAGAGGACAGTCCTTCCACTGGACTTTCAGAAAGATGGGTTTTCTGGATTAAAATAGGTGAGGGCAGAGGGAACAGTAGTGTAAAGTACAATTCATATGTGCTGCATGTTGAATCTAGTCTTACAATTAAGACTAAACTAAGGTTTATTTAGAAAGTGGTCTGTGGGAAGCAATTGGAAGGCCTTGGGCAGAGGAGACTTACAAAATTGGTTAAACAGGAAAGCTAATCTTGTATATGTATGTTGGATTAAAACACATTAAAGACTAACTCTGCTTGCCAATAGTAGTGCAGTGGAAAGATACAGTCTTCCTGGAGTTGGATTAGTGAATACCTGTGTTTACAAAGGGCAAATACAAGTTACTTTATTTGCCAGTGGTTTTACTGGTAAATTTTAAAATGTGTGTGTTAGTTGCAAATGGTTCTCTAGTTATTTACAAAGTATTATTCTCACTTCTGGATATAATTATAGGCACTTATTTTGGATGTATTGTGCTTAAAAATCATATGACTTAAAATTCTTAAGGGCAAAACCAAGGAATTGAGTGGGGAATACTATGGGGCCATTGAAATAAATATGAAAGCTAATGATTGTATTTTTTATTAATATTTGTTGAAGATGTCCTAGGTTTTCATCTTTTTACCTAGCAATGCAGTAAAAATGTGGCTTAATAAAAGTAGTAATTTCTATTAATACTGATTTTTTTCTGACTTGTATGGAAAGCAGCACCTTGGGCTTTTCATATTGTTTAAAACCCAAATTATGGGCTGGGCGTAGTGACTCATGCCTGTAATCTCAGCAGTTTGGGAAGCTGAGGCGGGTGGATCCTTGAGGTCAGGAGTTCGAGACCAGCCTGGCCAACATGGTGAAATCCTATCTCTACTAAAAATACAAAAAAAAAAAAAAAAACCTAGCTGGACATGGTTACACATACCTGTAATCCCAGCTACTTGGGAAGCTGAGGCAGGAGAATCACGTGAACCTGGGATGTAGAGATTACAATGAGCACTGCACTCCAGCCTGGGTGACAGCGTGAGACTCCATCTCACAAAAATAAAATAAAAATAAATAAAACTCAAATTATGTTTTATCATCAAAATACAAACTACAAATATTTTTGCCTATATATGACCTGAAAAGACTTTAATTTTTGAAATTTTGGTTTCAAAAGTGAATATCAATACCACTAAGAAGTGCTGTAACCTTGGGTCTTAGTTTTTTTATTTGCAAAATGGAGATTAAAAAAACCATATACAATGTTCATAAGGATTAAATATGATAATTTGCATGAAAGTGTTCAGCTAAAAGCAGAGTTTTTAGAACTCAAATACCATACAAATGTATTTTTATTACTACTGCCATTACTTAGCTTTAAAGTTAATAATCTTAGCCTTTTTTATAGAAAGGAAAATCTTTTAAGGTAGAATTTTTCTTCATGGAAGTAGAAATTGTAATTCCTTTGTAATCTTAGGATAACTAGTAATCATAAAAAATAAAATGAAATTCATGACCATTAGTAGTATTTACAGTTTGATTTTCCCTTTAATGTTACTTTCTTTTGTTTGAAAGTTGATGTTTTGTTCAGATTTGTTTCCTTCCTTCCCTGTAAACATAATATAATGATAATCACAATAACGAATATTTACCGGGGCCTAACAGTATACTGTGAACTGCTTAAAATATGTTATTGAATTCTCATCATACCTTTAAAGTAGGTACTATGACTATAAAGAATCCATAAATACGCGTGCCTGTAATCCAGCTACTCAGGAGGCTGAGGCAGGAGAATTGCCTGAACCCAGGAGGCGGAGGTTGCTGTGAGCCGAGATCATGCCATTGCACTCCAGACTGGGTAACAAGAGTGAAACTCCATGTCAAAAAAAAAAAAAAAAAAAAAAAAAGAATCCATAAATAAGGAAAATGAGACTTAGAAATATTAAAATGATCATATCCAACATGGCATGCCTAGGAAGTAAAGCAGAATTCCAGCTCAGGGAGTTGGCAACAGGAGCCCATGTCTTTGCTATATTATGCTTGCTGTTTTCATACTGATAGGAAACTTTTCAAGATTCACAAATTATACCAGGATAAATTTCTACCTTAGCATTTTTAATGTAGTTATTCATCTTAATGTTTCTTCAAGAAACTTACAATATGTGGTTGGTCTATAAGGGCTATGGTGCCATGTAGTAGGTTAGAGCAGGGACTTGAGAGCTCAGATTTGACCATGAACCTAAGGGAAAGGTAAACCCCTTTGTCAATTTTGCTCTATAGTTGCCTTATTGTAGTTGCAGCCTTCTAGTAGATGCTCAATAAAAGTTTGTTCCTTGGATGATTCCATTCCTAACTAGAACTGCCAAAATCATATAATAGTTTTCCATTATAGGAATCAAAAAACTTAATGTAATACATCTTTTAAAGATCAAATTAGTGTATATTTATTAAATTCATCCTGTGACCAGTTTTCAGTGGCTGTCTTTTTGCCATTTAACATGTAGACTGAAACCTTTAAGAACATGAAACATTCAAACCTCGATCAGCTTTTTCTCAGGCTTTTAATGATAAATGAAAATATCTTTATGGCATGTGTAGAGAATGTAGAGAAGGACTTCAAAGGACATCGAAGGAAAACATGACTGAAGTATAAAATGCTAAGTTTTAAATTTAAATGAATATGTTGATTGATTCAGAAAAGTGGCAATTTAAAAAAGAACGTTGGCTTCTTTTGCCTTCATCTTTTCATTTATAATTAAAACTTGCACGGGTGTTTTAACCAAATGCTGGTTATTGCATATAACAAGAAACAACATAATTACTTTCTTCTTTTTTTTTCTTTCCTGTGACTCATTGCACATGTGCATGTTGCTGTTACCTACGAGAGGAACCAGAGTACGTCAGCTGTAAAAATCCAAAGAATATAAGTATTCCTATAATTGGTCCCTAACTGTCTGGGGAAAGCTGCTTCACACAAAGAAATGGTCTTGAACAAATCTTATTCAGTAGTATATTTCCTTCAAATCACAGAGGGAAAGAAAAATACAAATTCTAATTAATGTAATTTTGCAGGATGAAAAAAAAAAAAAAGACATGGAAGTAGCCTTAACATCCTAGATATGCTTATAAATTCTCAAAGCCACTGAGACTTAGTGAATTCTGAGGACTTAAAGCATGTTAAAAAGATAGACCTGCATTTAAATGCTGATCTCAACTTTTCACTGGGGACCACTAAAAAGCCTTTCAGAAGAAAAGACCGGGATCAGCAAAACATGAAATCATTATAGCAGCAGACTTTCTAGGTCTGCCTTATATTATACCTTTGAAAAGGACATTTGTTTAAGAATGTGATAGTTTTATCCTGCATGTAATGCATACTCATTTACTGGGGTAGTGGGTAGGAAGAGAGGAAGGATGGAATGCTTTGACAGTGAGGTCACAGACCAAAAACAAAAAGAGAACTGGCCAATACCCAAGCTATTTCTCAGCAATTTATCTGCAAAGACATTCTCCTAATACTCAATAGGGAATGTATGAACAGTGGTCATTGTAAATGTGTCCACGAAATATAAAGAAACAATTTTGGCTATGGAAAATGTAGTAATTATAGGACAGTCCCCATATTTCCTGGCTTTATTCCAAATGTACTCAATCTCAGTTATTATTTCTTTTGGGTTTTTCAAAAATTATAACTGGATAGGGCACCCTTTTCAAGCTTATTAACACAGCTCTGAACATAAGTCAAAGAGGTCACTATAATGTAAGGCAAGTACAGGACGCTGCAGGCTGCCTGAACAGGAGAGCTGAAGACTGGGCCCTGACTGTTTAGATGTAACCAAACAGCATGTTATTGCTATTCTAGTAGATACACATTCACAGCTTCATATCTGTGATGTGTACTTCCTCTCACATTTCCTCCTGCCCCAATCTCACCTCTGCTACTAAAAATACCCTAAGTAGATATGAATAGCTGCAAAGATAAAACCATTTTGTTTTTTTGAAAATTATCTCTCATTCAAAAAATGAAGGTGTGATAGAAAATTTAAATATCCTAGAATCCTATTTTCAGCTGTCAATAAGAAACTGAATAAAAAAGAAAGTGAAGCCTGAAAAGGTTGGTTTTGGAAGCTTTTTCAGATGAACTGTAATACTTGCAGAATAAAATAGTGCTGTAGGCTACATGAGGGGAGCAAATAAATGGTCCATTAGAGCAGCTTTCCTACATTGTTTATCTACTTTGTATGTATAAAAATGCTTCCACTTGCCTCTGGGTACCTATATAGCAAAATTCAGAACCATGAATGAATAACTAAACTTTAAAAAGGAAGCCAGAATCACAGTTGATTCCTGACAAACTAGAATCTCACTTCCTATCAGAAACGAGAGAAAAGGAGAAAGAAAAGCTTCAATATTTACTTTACAAAAGTGTTCAAAATAAAAACCACTCTTAAGTGGAAGTGTGTTTTGACTGAAGTAGGCTTTTCTGGCAGAGTACTTTTAATAAAAGAGAAAGAAGTTGCCAGTTATCCACAAGCATTGAAAGCTTTTCAGAATTGGAACCCCTTCATAGCTCCTTAATGTAACCACTGCCGCTTCTAAATGGGAAGAGTCTCAAAGATTCCTGGAAGGATCTATTTCGGACAGGGTCATTTGCTGGTTTCCGATGTTCCATGCATATTTTTGTGAACTTTACAAAATTTGCTGAGCGGATGATTTTTCAAGATTTTCATTGACGTAAATAATGGCAGAAAGCCTGAATCAAAATGTCCATAGGAGCAAACCTAGGGCAGTCATCCTGTTGTGTTGTTTGGTTTGGTTTGGTTTGTATTTTAGAAGTTTGGCTTAATAATATATATGTGATATTCTTCATTGTTCAAATCAGCACATTTTCACATATTTTTATATGTGTTTTATGTACATTTAGTTATTATGTATGTTAAGATATTATAAATATCTTAGTTTGTAGTAAGCTATTCTGAGCATGCAGCTTTATTATCTAAAATTTTAGCAAGGGATTTATTAAATACAGGGATTTCTGTTCTTATTCAATGTCACATATACAAAGAGACTGTTTAGCATGAATTTCCTGGAAACATTTGAAGACATTTCAATGTCATTTTATGTTGACTGAAATGAAACGTGGACTATTTTCTCAATTACCTGCCTAAAACATTCAGCAAAAAGAGACCTATTAAATCTGAAGATTAAAGGCAAGCCAGCTTTATAGCAGACAGAATTAATTCTTAAACTTATTGCCTTGCAAGTCGAGAAAAGAACTTTCTGATTATAGATATTAAGACCCTATAATGTCATCTTTCAAAAGCAAGTGTTAATATAAAATCTTTATAAAATATGATTTTGGTGTCATTTTATTGACAGATATATCATCTCTTCTGAAGTTTGAAGAATGTCATTGAAGTGACTTTCTAAACACTTTAGGAAGACTTTTTATTCATTATACAAGTGTATTATATATCCTATAAAAGTAGTACAGTAACCATCCAGTAGTAATTTGCCTTTTGAGACGGACTAGTTTGCATGAATGCCTCTCTTAATCTTTATCCATGAAAACCTTCTGTTACTTATTTCTGTATTTAAAGCCATACATCCGAATGAATGACTGAAGCTTCAAAAGATGTTTTTTGTATAGTCTACTATTTTATACTATAAAGCTATAGAATAAACTATAATGTAGGTTATGATAATTTAATAAGGTAAGATATTTTTTCTATTAAGCATGAACAGTCTCTTCTTGTTATTGAGAAATCATACTTTGTCTTAATTAAGACTCTTGAGCTTCTGTGGTACTAAATGAGGTGCATAAAATCCCTCAACATTCCTATCATGTATAAGAATGAAAGAACAAAAAAATTTGACAAGGTAAAATAATTAATTCAGAATACTTGAAAGAAACCTAAGCATCTTAATAGAGAGGCACTTCATTTACAAGCATCTTGTTCAGACTAAATCGTTCGTTCTTGAAAACTTCTTCTTTGATACCAATATTTAGACAGTCATACAAAGACAGCTTTGGACACTCATCATGAAATATGTGTTGAGATTTTTTTTTAACTGTCATCATTGCATTGTAATATGGTATGTAATAGATTTTCCCTTTAAAATCAGTTAGGAAGAAAATGAATGTCTGATTTCAGAGGACTTTCATTCCCCTGTTATTCTATGTCAGACACTAATGATGATAGGAAATCTGAAAATCTGTGAACATCCCCACCTTTCCACTCAGTCCATAGAGGTAGTTGGAAAATAGAACAATTTATGTGGTTTAATGAATACAGGAAATTATTGAAGGAATTAAGAGGGTTGAAGTGACAGGTGGGATTTAAATCACTGACAAACATGAGAGGTTTTAATTCAAAAGAATGTGACTGCTGAGACAGCATTTCCCTCTTCATCTTGGTTTTTGTATGAGGAAAGTACTTAGTGAGTTACAGAACATTTATATGTCCTCTTTGCCTGTTTTTCTCCTTAGTGTATACCATACTCAGCTTTCATCTGAAGCTTTAAAAGGTAAGTGGAATAAATTATTAGGAACATTGGATCTGATATACACAGGTATTCTTTGGACACTCTATTAACATTCTTTCATAGTAAATGAAAAAAACATCCTTCATACTGGGATTTAGGATCCTTGACATTTTTACTCTTTCAATGTCAGTTTTGTAGATAGCAAGTATCTAATGTTTTACACATTTAATTCATGTACTTGTTCCCAGAATTATAGCTATTTCTCAGTGTGAATATTTTATAAAATATATGAATTTTTTACTAATTGACTGAGACAGTATTGGACTTTGTTTTGTTTAATAACATTTTCAACAACAGGACATTTTGTACAGCAATTCTTACATAATCACTATTAATCAGGATGGAAAGCAAAGGTGGAAAACAAGAGTATTAGTCCTCGGAGATAGTTATTACAAATTTTACAAAGTTGTAGCACCTTCCTCCTCTTTCATTTTAAAACCTTTTCTTCCTTAAATTGTTCCCTGGCAAATAAGCCCATTATCACTAAAGCAAATTAAAAATTTCTTTTGGGGATTATGTGGCAACACCAGGAAAGGGAATCATGTTCTAGAGTTCTAAAGATAGTTCTACTTGCATTTTCTCTTTACACATATTGATGTTACAGTGCTCTCCAATTATACCTTTTTGCCTTTCTTGGACTAAAAGGAATTTCTCTGAGATAGTTTTGCCCTTTAGGGAGATATTGGACCTGATATATGGAAAGTGTGCTTCCTGGCAGTGTTTATTCTCCCAATACATACAGATGCATATTGCTTATGACTCACCTTAATATCTGTAGGGATGCACTCTTCAATTTCCCTTTCATAGTTTACTGAAAGAATGTAACTACCATGAATACTTAAAATGAGACTGAATTTAACGTTGAGTTTCAGATGGAGTCCTCTGTCACGAGGAGGCTACATGTATGTAGACTTTCTCTCCCCTCTTTTTGTCTTTCTCAGGGTCTGGTCTGTTGTTTGGCCAGCAGAGTGTCCCGTTCATTTCTTACTAGATTTTTGTGACTTTCTTAATAGCTATAAGCCCAACAGAGAAGCAACATCTTAGAAAGCTCTCTTATTTTTTTTCAATTTAAATCTTATAGAGTTGTTTGTTTGTTTGTTGTTTTGCCTAGACCACTTTGAAGGAAATTGGCTGAAATGGCTGAATGTTACTATTCAGCTTATGAATAAAAATGAGTGAGGGGAGAGATTACTGACCTGGTACTTGAACCATATTATCCTATGCCCTTCTGCATTTTGAAGTCAGTGTGACAGAACCATCTTTCCAATAACCAGCAGAGGGAATATTATACAAAACCTTCAAACCTAGAGCACACCAAACTTAACTACAAGGTTTATGAATTCTTAATTCCTTAATATTAAAAAATCCAACTCATAGGATTGTTTTAAAGCTCAGTTTGGGGCATTTATAAGGAAGTTTGAAGAGTAAAATTTTGTAAAAATGAGTTATTAAAATAATCATCATCTAGTTCTCTTATTGTCCAACATGCTAATAATGTATTCTTATTTAGGTATAGTTAATATACATTAGGAGAAATAAGTGTAATTTTTTTTTGAGATGGGCTTTTGCTTTTGTTGCCCAGGTTGAAGTGCAATGGCATGATCTCAGCTCACCGCAACCTCTACCTCTCAGGTTCAAGCGATTCTTCTGCCTCAGCCTTCTGAGTAGCTGGGATTACAGGCATACACCGCCATGCCAGCTAATTTTTTGTATTTTCAGTAAAGATGAGGTTTCTCCATGTTGGTCAGGCTGGTCTCGAACTCCGGAACTCAAGTGATCTGCCCACCTAGGCCTCCCAAATTGCTGGGATTACAGGTGTGAGCCACTGAACCCAGCCAGAAGTGTAGTTTTTTAATGCCTGTTTTCTCATTTCATTTTGCTCTCAGAACATTTATGAGTTTATTTTTTAGTTTTATAAAAGTTTCTATTTCAGAAATCCACCTGTAATTTTTCTAGTATTTATTTGGATTCATTTTTTTTTTAGTATTTTAATTTCACTCTTTTTTAATACCACTGTGCACTCTCACAGGTTGTCTTTGCTCGTTCTCTCACATTTTATTGAGCACATACTACACAACAAACACTTTTGCTTACTAGGAAGAGAGTAGTGAACTAAGCTGTCACCTTTATTTTCATTTAAAATTCAAACATCAGGTATGAATGGGACCATTAAAACTGTTGCTGATTTTAAAGCTATAAAATCAAAATGAATTATAAGCCCTAATTGGTAAAATACCAGTTTTTTTAATATAGAGTCAGTTTGAGAGGCCTTTGTCCTAGTTATTTCATGTAGAGCAATTTTATTTCCATAATGAATCAATGTAAAATCTTCACTAAAGCAATTAATGGTGATACATGAAAACAGATAAAATTCAATTGAAATTTATAAATTTACTAAGCCATACAAAATTTTAATTGTTTGATTTTTTTAAAAACTTAGGATAGCAGAACAATGGGATGGAAAGGGTTTGTCCACATTCCAAATCTAAATGACCATATTTCCATGTTTCCTCAGGTTTTTATATCAGGAAAATTGTTTTTCTTTTTGATGATAACATAAAATAATAGTCACCAACACCACCACAATATTTTCTAATGCAATTTGTATTTAGGTAGTCATCTGTGATTTTATATAAAATTTCAAATTCCATATTTGTAAATGATGTAGAAGCAAGTCTTATAGACAATGAAAATACAGACACTTTGTAAAGAGTTACTGATGCAGAATGGATGCTGTATCATGTTGCCTAAAAATCAAGAGTGACAAAGGAGGTGCAGTCTTTTAGTTGAGAGTCAGGATTATGATTAGTCTCCTCTATAATACAATAGTGATACATCACTCTGTTTCCCAACTTTTTTTTTTTTCTTTTAAGAGAGAAGGTCTTGTCTGGGCTCTGTGGCTCACACATGTAATCCCAGCACTTTGGATGGGCAGACCGTGAGGTCAGGAGTCTGAGACCAGCCTGGCCAACACAGTGAAATCCCATCTCTACTAAAAATACAAAAACTTAGCTGGGCATGGTAGTGGGTGCCTGTCATTCAAGCTACCTGGGAGGCTGAGGTAGGAGAATCTTTTGAACCCAGGAGGCAGATTTTGCAGTGAGCCAAGAACACACCACTGTACCCCAACCTGGGTGACAGAGCTAGACTTTCTCAACAAAAAAGAGAGAGAGGTCTCACTATATTGCCCCAGCTAGTCTTGAACTCCTGGGCTCAGGCGATCCTCCTGCCCCAGCCTACAAAAGTGCTGGGATTATAGGCATGAGCCACCACATGAGACACACAGTGTTCACTTTATAATTGACTGTACACTTTTTAATAGCCCTGTTTCCCTACCTTTCTTCCCACTACTAATCTTCCATGCCTTCTGCATTTTAACTCTCATTTCACTTTTTCCACTTACTCGTGACATTTAGCCCACTGTATTGCATATGTGCTCTTCTCTATCTCTATTTTTGTCTACCTTAAGTCTTTGTTGAATTCCAAACAAACTGATAAAGCCATTCTAAACTATTTTCTTTAGGATGCTAATTGTCATTAATCCCATTTTTATTTTATTTTCTAAATTTTTAGGAGTCTAGTTCCTTACCTCTTTTGATGGTCCAAGTTGTTCTGGAAAGATAGTTTCCAATAATACATGCAAGAGCAAAAGAGTAAATATTACTAAAAAATGAGGGAGAAAAAGCAGAAGAAAGAAAAATTAGGATCATAAAACTGACCAAGGAAAGAATATATTCCCTGAAGGACCATGTGGGCACACAGTGCTCACTTTATAATTGACTTTAAACATTCTATTAGCCAAGATGATGAGAGGAATGGGCTGCATGTGGCTCATAACATCCAGGGCATGCCTTTATCAAAATAAGAACAAACTGTTTCTTATCCTAAAAAAGGGGGAACATTTCTCCTAAAGGTATAAATAAAGATATCAGTGGAGTGGAGGAGGCACATTGGAATTAGCTGGGGTTTTTAAAGAAATATCAGGTATAGGTTCCATCCCAGATCAGTTAAATAAGGGTCTTTGTGCGTAGACAGCTAAAATTATTATTTTCTATAAAGCACTGAAGGTAATTATTAAGTGTCCTGAGGTTTAAAAACACGGACTTTCTCTATACCTCTAAAAAGAGGACTGGTTTCTAGACTTGAAGTTGCTAAAATACCATTTATATGTGCTTGTCATTATCATTCTCCCGGGTTTTCTAATTTAAATCAAAGCACTTGAATTAGTTACTTTAAAGGTCTTTCAAATTTTATAATATTTTCCTTTTTGTTTTTCTGCTGGTAAACTTACCTTATCTTAGCTCTAATAGCTTTTGTGCTGTGAATTTTCCAGAAAAAGCTAAGATATGCATGGATTACCACCTGTAGCCCTCATAATTAATGGTCAATTCTGGCAATGTGAGCCAGACACTTTGTATGACTGAATTCTGGACCCCAGGAGGTACATTTAGTCATTCAGACAATAATTGACTAAAAGTGTTCTTGTCATAAATCAGTAGCTGCTGTGCTAGCAAGCATGCTCTTTTCTGATTTAACCCTTCCTTAAACCCCAGGAATATTGTTGTTTAAAAAAAATGACACAATGGGGGCATGATCAGAAAATCACATTTTCATAGCAGAAGGGAAGTAGCTGATGGTATTATCCTATGAAGGTAGGTGTATTTCAGAGAAAGAAAACTATTCTATCCTGTCACAAAAGTAATTGCAAGCATCAAAAAAAAAGAGGACTTGAAAAATAATTCAGTTGGCTTAATTATCAACTGTTTATCATTTGTGACCAAATATCAGCTGATGGGAACTGCTTTGGAGTTAATGAAAACATAGTGACTTTGTTTCAAGGGTTCATATACAGAGTCAGATTGGGTACCGCAGAGCAGATGTCGTGCTATGGTGCAACCTGAACCTATTACGATTGCCTCTCAACTGGATTGGGTAACCAGATGTACAAGTTGTGCACTTTGAAAAGCAAAACTGCTGATTATCAGGACTCTTCTAATTTTAAAGGAATAGTAGTATATTAGAGATACGTTTGAAACCTTATGATAATGCATTTCAGTAGCTACTGCAAACTCAAGAAATAGCAGATTATAAGTAAGTTCCTAAGCGGTTTCATTTTAGTCACAGAGATTGGAGAGAAAAAGAGATGAAGTCAGATAATGTTGTATTATCACTCTGTTAGTTTCACTGGTAACTTCTGTGCTGGAATCAAATAGGGAATTTGCTCTGATTGCAATATCCAACTGTGCTGAATCTCTGAGCGATTAAGACTTGGTAATAGCGGTGAAGAGTCAATAAGGCTGCTCACAGATTCAAATGGCAATGTTGAGCAGTCAGAACAAAAACCAAATTATTTTAATGAAGCAAATTTGATTCACACATAGTATGACAGCCAATGTCAGAAGAAAGTCTTCAGTTAATATTTCAGATGGTTATGTTATTACTTGGGTGATTTGACAGAATTCACCATGGCTTATGCAAAATAAGACATGGCAGATGTCAGGGCAAAAGAAGGCACACATGTGATGGGATTGACTAGAGTTTTGCCCTTGAGAATTGAAGGGAGTGGCATTCCTTCCTGATTCAGGTATTATCTTACTGCTCTGGATTTTTACTACACAAGATTCATTTTTTTCAGTCACATAGATATACATACTGTTGATATTGTTTTACATTATTTTACCTAAAACAATAACTGTTTCCCTTTGTTTCCTTGGTGAATTTCGTGTGGCTTGATCAAAGTATTTAGTTACTCTAATATGTAGGCTATTTTCAATAATATATCAACATATTAGCAATAAGTTCAGTACTTCTGTTAACAGTGGAGGGTATCCATGTTCTTGGCGTCTTGAATAAAGAATTGGACAAAACACACAAACAAAGCAAGGACAAAGGGATTTACTGAAAGTGAAATACAGTAAAGGGATTTCAGTAAATTCAGTAAATGAAATTCAATAAAGGGATTTACTGAATATGAAAGTACACTCCACAGGGTGGGAGCAGGCCTGAGCATAGGAGCTCAAAAAACCCCGTTGCAGAATTTTTGGGAGTATAAATACCCCCTACAGGTTTCCGCTGTTTACCTGGGGTATGACCTCTGTAAATGGAGAGGATGAAGTAAAGTTACAAAGTCATTTACTTGTCCTATGGCCTCTCAAGAGGGTATTTCCTGTCATAGCTGAAGTGTGAATCAGCTTTATGTTCCCTGCCTCAAGACCCAATTTCCCTGCTTCAGTTCAGATCAACAGGTGGCACAATCTATAAATAAAGCATAACAAAGTAAACCTGTTATAATAATATTTTGACTATTTCCTACCATTTACCTAAGTCACATGAATAATGGACATCTTGTATTGTGTGCTTATGGTATGCTAGACAATATTCTAAACAGGCCATATATTTCAGCCAATTTGGTTCTCAGAAAACTTCAGTGAAATGAGGATGTATCCTTTTTGTTATTTTATACAGGAGGACATTGAGGATCAATGAGACACAATACTTTGCTCAGAATCTTTCAAATAAATAGTAATGATAGAATTCAAAGCCACTTCATAAGATATAGAAGTTGGCGCATTCTTTTTTTTAATTTAGCTAAAATGGACTTCTTCCCAGTCAACTAAAAATTCTTACAAATACCACTTTAGGTAAAAAAATCTCTCATTCTCTGTGTCATAGGACATGATTTATGCATGACTACTGAAAATAAGACTGGAATCAGATTGTTTATGGGCATTCCTTTCAGCTTCAAAAATTTTTAGAAATTTTTGACATAGAATTGAACATATTTCCTTTCCTTTTTTGGACATTTTTGAGATGTGCTTTTGTGTGTATGTAAAAGCCAAGTAATCAATTATGGACAAAGAAAATCAAATAATCCCTGTGGCTGATGACATTTTTAGGCCAAACAACTTTTTTAGTAGCTGGAAGAAACCACCAGAGAAGGAAGAATATCCTTTTATTCCTGTATATAAATAGCACATAAGTAGCTTTAGCAGACTCTGTAACAATGGCACTACCTCTCACTATTGCAGACAGAGCTGAAAAAAATGTGGATAGGTTAAATGTTCTAAAATGTATTATAAAATTACACGTCTCAGAAGCTGAAAGCCAATTTCCATTACAACATAGCTCTGCTGTGTGTAGAAGTTGAGTCATCTCTATTTTGGTAACTGTTCTTTATCACCAAAGATAATTCATGCTATATTTTCATCTTTATGATGGAGGCAAAAGGATCACCCCAAAGTTTGTACCTACTAAATTGCACTTGACAAAGCAGGCTGAGGATATAGTGACAGATACTCTGGTGCATTTCGTTGAGCTTACAGTTGGAAGTTTCAGTATAAAAGATTTGATTTAAATAGATTACCACCCAGTTGTCTTCCTTATATTACTGTCTGAATACGACTTGGCTTACCCTGGCTCTTCACAGGCAATGATAAAATATTTACCAAATAAAATGATTAAATCAGAAGTCCCAGCTTTTCATATTGCTACACAGTAACACTGTAGGATAAATAAATATAGTTTTCATAAATCATTTTATACAACCTTTTATTCATAAATACGCATAAACACATTGTGTAAAATGCAGTCGCAAAGAAACTAGAGCCACAGATATTTTGATGTCTATTACTATTATTATTATTATAAACTAATCTTTAGTTCTTTAAATATTTCTTCTTAAATAAATCCATTCAGTCCATTAACCATAGTTAATGTTTTCCCACTGGTTTGTACATGTCATAGCTGAAGACCGGTGTAGACCAGCGGGGAAGGAAAAAAATAAAAATTAGTACATTAATGAATTATTCTCTGTTCTACTTTAGACAAGTTAATTTTCCTTAAATTATCAAGTTCTGTCTTAATCATAGGTCATTTGTGGTTATCAAGAAATAAATGTTTTTATGTTTGGCCTTCACAGTCTTATGTTTCCCACTAAAAGCCAAATTCAATTAGTCCTTTAACACCTAAAAAAAAAAAAAGAAACTAATCTTTGTGAACTATCAAGTTAAGGTCCAAGTGATTGATGGACACTGGAATTTAGTCTCCATTTTCTGTATAACGTAACTATTGTTATGACTTAACATTTGTAAAATTTGAAAAATAAAAAATTATTTAAATTTGTAAAATATAAAATTAAGATCCAAGTGATTGATTCAGACTGCAATTTCAGGCTCCATTTCAAAGAGATTAGACCATAATATCTGTCTGAACTATAGCATTTATATAGAGTTTAGCTAGCCTATATTTCTAGTGGGCACGATTAAATATAGCATATTGAATTCTCAAAGTACAAACTCTCCCCAGTTTTCTTACTCTAGTATTATATGATTCAACAATCTCAAGGGACCACATGCAGGTCTAGACAATAATGTCATGCGGAACACAGGCACACATGAAGAGAAAAAGGTACTGCAGGAAAGGGTTGATTCTTCACCACCTTATCACTTACACACTCACGTGTCATGTGACAATAGGATAAGTTCTGAGAAATGTGTTAAGCAATTTAATCGCTGTGTGAACATCGTAGAGTGCACTTACACAATCCTAGATGGTACAACCTATCACACACCTAGGCTGTGGTACAGCCTGTTGCCCCTAGGCTACAAACTTCATGTTACTATGCTGAATACTATGGGTGGTTATAACACAATGATAGGTATTTGTGTGTCTAAACCTGTCTAAACATGGAAAGAGTACAATAAATACAGTATTATAATTGTATGGGACCGTTGTCAGATATGCAAACACTGTCAGATATACAGTCCATCTTTGACTGAAACATTGTTATGTAGCACATGGCTGTACTTAAAATTTTAAGAACATTCAGTATGGCTGGAGAGGAAGTAATAGTAGCTGAGGAAGCACCATAGCAGAAATATCAGAGAGACCCTTTCTTTCTTACTTTCTAGGAACAGAATATGTTATTGTAAACGAAGGTAGCAAAGATTCTTCCCAATCAACATGACCAGGTCTCTAATTCCCCCACTGTTTAAGAATGCATTATATCAGAGAAAAATGTCTGAAAAAAAAAAACATGCCAACACCTCTTTTCACTTTGCAGATGTACTACAATTTCTCCTAATTCTGTTTTTCTGCAAGTAGTTTTGTTTTTAATTGATTCCTTTAAACTTACTGCATGCATTTTTAAATTCTCCTTGTCCATTCTTGTTGACATCTTCCCCTCAGAACTCTGCTATTTATAAACCCCTGATTGTTGAGATCTCATAAACACTGCCCACCCATGTTCTTACTGTAAAATTACCTTGTCTAGTAAAGTACTGGCATCTGGTGAGATGTTCTTCGTAATTTTAGAAAACCTTTTTTATATGAATCAAAGTGAGAAATATTCAAAAGAGGAAAAAAGAAAAAAAAAGATGCTTATAAAATGAGATCTATGGGGCAAAAATGAAGAGAGATGTAGAAAATATAAATTGGATACACATAGCTAGAGTTTAGAATTCTTTTTTCCAGCTCTGCTTTGAGGCCAAATGTCCCCTTTGAGCTGATTGTGACATCCCCCTTAAAGGGCCTTTACTATCCCCTAAATGGCAAAATTATTAAACAGCAAAAATAATTAAAACTAGAAAATATTGTTAACAATATATTTTAACAATTCACAACATACATTTTGGTGTTTCTGAAAGTGTGCAGCATCTTGCAATTAATTACACCTTAAAACTTAATTGATAAAATGTTTAATGGCAGGAGATCATAATAAATTGTATAAATGATGGTATCATAAAATCAATGAAATGCATTATCATTAGCAATAGTAGATACTGTTAATCTTTCTTATGCAGAAATAATTTGCATAAACCTGAGCATATTATACAAGGGACTGGAAAGTTTTCACTTTTCACTTTTCATTGCTACCCTTTAACTACATACAGCTCCTTTACAGTTTCTATGGTACAAAAAATCAACCAACACACCATGACTTTTTCTTTTTAACTAATCAGTCGTTTGAGAGAGTTTTCAACCTAAATTTGGATGGCAAGTCAAGTAGTTTAAACTGCCATCTTATTCATGCCAGATGCCACTTTTACATTGTTTTAAAAGCTTCTGGAGTGTATTTATAGATGGTTTGTTTGCTCTCAAGCATGTTTCTGAGTGTGTGTTTGCTGCTGTTTGGCAGTATTTTCAAATGTACTGTAGCAGGAAGCCACCCCAACTCAGCCTTATATTCCTGAAAACAAATGTGCTTTTGTATTTAAAAATACAGAAGGGAAGAAAAACAAGCTTTAAAATGAAGAAGAATGTATATGGGTAGAGGAAAAGGCAGCAAGAAAGAACTGGCTGTGGGACCAAAATTCTCTGATTCTCTAGGGTCTTCTCAATGCTGCATGAACAGCAGGGCTAGTCATTCAAGATCCCTTGGGGTGACTGTGTATAGGAACCATGGTGAATTAGAGTGCCAAAAAAAAGAAAAACCCAGCTTATTCTGGATTATTAAAACAGCTAATTCTGTCATAAAGGGTGATTTATATCACTTATTGCAAGTTTGTGTTTTTATCTAAATGAAGTGACCTATATCTAAAAACTTCAGGGAGTGTTTTGAATTTTAAAGCATCCTGAATCCTCATCTTTACTGTATTTAAAATGGGAAAAGAACAGGATACAACAATTAGGGCTTTAGTTTTTTAAAATTTAATTAGATATTTTGTCAATGCTGACTTGCATGGTTATATCATAAACACTTGGAGGCAACCTTAGAGGATTTTATTTTTAAAAACTCACATTAGGAGAAGTTAAATCGTTCAATATCAATTTTTAAATATGCAGAATTTTAAAATCATCAAAATCCTGTTGATTTTGAGTGGGATTAAAAGTGAAAGTCCTGTTTTAATAAACTTTCACTTCTATGTTTTGTGGTTTTGTTCGTTTGCTTTTTGAGGCAGAGTCTTGCTCTGTTGCCCAGGCTGGAATGCAGTGGCACCATCTTGGCTCACTGCACTCTCCGCCTCCTGGGTTCAAGTGATTCTCCTACCTTAGCCTCCTGAGTAGCTAGGGCTACGGGTGCATGCCACCACTCTTGGCTAATTTTTTTGTATTTATAGCAGAGAAGGGGTATCACTGTGTTAGCCAGGTCTGGATCTCCTGACCTTGTTCTTCGCCCGCTTCAGCCTCCTAAAGTGCTGAGATTACAGGCGTGAGCCACCGTGCCAGGCCCAATTTTTTGTTTCTTATGAAATTTGACTATGAACATCTGTAGGTACCTTTAGGTAGAAGTTTTCTCCATTCCAGCTTCACTGTGGATTTCTTATGTGAATCTAATCTAAATTAGTGCATGAAACAGTTGCTCCTTCTAACATTGCTTTTGATTAATTTATTGCATCGAGTCAAACTTTAACTATTAAGATATTTTCTGAGCCATGTTTTTTTTTATAACCTTTCATTTCTAGATGAGCAACACAAGAAGAAGCAACACAGTCATTTAGATAAAACACAAGCTGCCTGCCAGGGATCCTGGGTTTGTTCCAATTCTCCTCTTAGACAAATCTTTTATCTCCCTTTGATACAGACCAGGGTACTATAGTGCACTAAACTAATGAAAAGAGGTTGTCTTTTTGTCTAATGCTATGACATAGAATTTAGATTTGAAATTATAGAATTACAGATGGTAAAGAGTCCTATATTATGTAATCCAACTTTTTTAAGCAAAGTGAAAATTCCAATTCAGAATTCCATACTGTCTCATTCAGCCTCTATGCAAATGCATCCAGATGTATGAATTCATAATTTTTAAAGGAAGCATATTTTATTATTGGGCCTCAGTTGTAAATAAAGCAAAAATCTTCTCTGTTATTTTTATCTGTCGTTGCTATTTCTATCTTGTGAAACAAAAGTGGATAGAACAGCTTCTATCCAGTTTAGGGCCCACCAAATTTTGAAATGGCTTATTAAGACCTTCTTTTGTCATAGAGATGTCCAGAAGTCATATGTCAACTTTATTTTATATTTTATTTTTTGAAATCTTGCCTTTCTTCTTCAAAAAGCTGATACATAGATTGTATGCGCACAGGAAGGCCCAGAGACAGTCTAGAAGTGACAGAGTACTGTTTGAAGTCTTGCTTCTCATGATTTGGATACCCAATCTTTTTGAATTTATCTTTTGATGAGCATCAGTGAAATACTGTACAAAAAGATGTCATTTTTAGCTCTGGTACATAAAGTGAGTATTTCAGGAATTCAGAAAACATACAGAGTAGTCAGGATAGGCTTTCTGGATATAATTGGATCTGAGCAGGGCCTGGCGGAATGCAAGAGTTTTAACTAGAAGTAAGGAAGGAAAACATTTTTATTCTGTATGACATAACACTTTTTTTATTGAATTCTTGAATTTTATTGACCTCCTCTATATGAAGAACCTCAATATTTTTGACATAGACTTTGTCAATCATGTCTGTAGTCATGTAAAGTTCTTGTTTTTTTAATGCTATGCTCTGTACTTGTCATGAATTTCTAATAACTTCCATCTTATTGATTTTGACCCATGCTTACTGTCTCATAGAATTATTTTGAATTTTTTCTGTCATCTGCCATTGTTGCCGTAAACTGTGTTTTACCATCTATTTGACACACATGGCTTCTACTTCTTAATTTATTGATTTAAACATGGTAAAAATATAAGATCTTTGAATTGCACTTTTGGTGGGTATATGTACTAGAGGGTAAACTTTATAGTGAACTCACCTAAGAAATTTCTAGCTGGAGAAACCTTGGGCAATTTCTTGCAAGATATACCCTTTTAATTGTGGACTGAAAGATGAACAGGCATGGGGGAAGATGTAGATGGGATGAGGGGTTTATCTCCAGTGATCCAAGAACACATACATTCTTGGAGATGGAAAGGCACAGTAATGTAGTTCAATGGGAAAACTAGTTGCTAATCAGGAAGAAATGAAAATTGAAACTGAATAGTCATTCTTCTCTTGTTTTTATAGACAAGAAACTCTCCAACTCCACAAGTTTCCTAAAACTTACCACTAGAAACTTTCGTCATATCTAGAGGTATATAAGTCAACATGCTGGATAATTAAACTGGACTGGACCCTTGAGTCTTTAGTCCTTGGGAATGGAAACCATCTGCAGAAATTCTATTCTTTCTGATAACAACAGCAAAAATTCTAGGTAGTCATTTGACTGGCTTGGTGTCGGTTCACACAGTCAAACGTGCTGATGGATGGATAGACAGGCACTGAGTTCTTATTGAAAAATGGTCTTCTATGATCAGAACAAGGATGGGATATGCAGGGCATTACAACGTCTGTTAGAACTGAAATCATATACGTAAATCCAACATCTCTGTCTCAGCGGCACTTGTTTCAGGTAGCATCCTAAAGTCCACAATGTGCTGTCGATCGTAATTGAAGGTAACTGTTGAAGTAGAAACTAAAAATTGTGTGAAAATAAGATAAAAAGGTAAAGACATGTACTTAGTTTCTTTGATATGTTATTTCTTTCTAAAACATTCTCTTAATTTTTTTTTTTTGCTACATTCCCTATAATTGCTATTAATGCAAATTGAAAAATAGCATGACACCATGTTGAATGTGCTATTTTTTAACCTGGTTTAATTTTAGAAGCAACAAATTGTAAAATTAGAAATCAAGATGTCAAAAGTTCAGAAATGCATGTATTTAAAATAAGGATAATTTTCTATATTAAATCACATGCTAATCTTTTAAGTTTAGGAAAGATGTTGGTAAAGAGTGCCTTAGTTTCCTTTCAAATCTGTTCTTTCTCTGGAGCAAGAAACCAGTCACAGAGAAGTAAACGACCTTTCAGAATCAGTGGAGATGGTATTGTTTCACATCCATCTCAAAGGAGATGGGACTCCTCTAATACAGTCATTTCTTTCACCTCTTCTACAATCCTTGCTTTATAATAAATTGTAACTCGTTACAGACTAAAGGTCCAATTATAGTTTAAAATATGAGTCTAAGTTTTCAATTTACTTAGAAAACATATAATCTGTACCAAAGTATAAGTAAATGTGCACCAATTTGAGTTAAAAGTGTAAATACCTGATCTTTCTTTTCTCTGTTCTCATTCATTATTTCTGCATTTTAATCTACCAGCACATTTTTCTTTTAACTAATATATTAAGTTTTCTCACTGAAAAGGGCATTAAAGTATGTAAAATCTACTGTAATATTCTTTAAGAAGTATACCTGTTAGGCTTTGAGGGGAAGGAGAGGGTTAAAGAAGGGCACACACACACACACACACACACACACACACCCACACCCAAAGAGGGAGGCTCAACAGCAAATGCAGGCTCTATGTCCAGCATAAAACCTACAGAAGTGGGGCACCAACCTAATACAAGAGCCCACCACTGCATACAGGCTGGGGGTACTTACAGTACGGGCAGGAGGGTTCTGAGCAGTATGGCTTGCTGCCTGGCAGAATATTGATAAGATGTTCCCATGATGAGGCAGTTCTGGCTCTTGTTCCAGCGGGACATCATCATGGTGTTCCTCAGACCTTTGTCCAGCAAGATGTTTTTTTATTTGGGCCCTTGTCTGCCTTGTGGTCAGGTGGTGAGGCAGGATGTTTCTCAAGCCTCAAACCCCTGTGAAATCTTTCACTTGGACCAAGGTCTGAAAAATAGTTGTACTCTGTTTTTAAGGTTATCTTTCCCAAGTCTAACTCTCATGCTTTTTAATTTTTTAAAAATAATTAATAATAAGGAATATGGTCTTTTTATTTTCATTATTCACTTTCATTTTTTCTCTGCTTTTATTGCAAAAGGCTTTAATAAGAATTGTAAATTGAATTCAGAATAGCTTACAAAATGGTGCAGTTTGCACTAACAATACCTTTTTGGATTTTAGATCTACTAAGTTTGGATAATCCATATGTAAAAAAAAAAAAACACTGAAGAACTATTTTATTTATACCCTTTAGAATTAAGGATGTATGTTATATATGATAGTCATTTTAAAGTTTTGTATTTTTGTTTGGATTTTAAATATATATTCATCTTCGATGTGTTTTGTTTCTAGTAGCAAGATGGTATCAGAGATACCCTGAAATAATACCTTTACTGAAGAGCTAAGTGACTACAGCTATCTCCTGTTTCTTTCTTTGTGTGTGCAGAAAGCAAAAATGCCATTCATAATACGAAAATGTAAGTCTGGTAGGCACCAAGGTTTTAATATTTAATTTTCTACATTATAAAGCAGACTCTTCTCTGCCTTCCCATAAATGCAGAAATGGATAAGATTAATTAAACATTAAACCATTATTCTTCCTAAAAGAAAAGTCTATTGCTATCATGTTTGATATACTCTCTTTCCAAGGTGATCTTTCCCGAGTCTAACTCTCATGCTTTTTAAAATTTTTAAAATAATTGATAATAAGGAATATAGTCTTTTTACTCCCATTTTTCACTTACATTTTTTTCTCTGCTTTTATTGCAGAAGGCTTTAATAGGAATTGTGAATTGGATCCAGAATAGATAATTTATTTGATATTATCAGACCTAGTACTTATTCACTTATTTTACAGTAGTGTGTTGAAAGATAGAAAAACAAATTCCTTTTCTATCTCTTTTAGCCATCAAGAAGAAAATAGACAGATATAAAATCTCTCTATATAGAATATATAATTATATAGAATCCATAGAATCTCTCTATATAGAATGTATAGTTATCTCTAGGTACTATACATACATATATGTATATGATTCTAGATTCTATACATATATGTATATGATTCAATTTTGTTAGGGTTCGTGATTATATTATTTTAACCAGTGATTCATTCCTATAGACTAATAAATTCACATGGTACAAAAAGGGCAAAAAATCATGGGCTCAAATATGGAGTTGAAATAAAGCCAGAATATTAGTTTGAAATACACACACACACACACACACACACACACACACATTTTAATGTATATAATGTCTATCATTGCATTACTAACATATATAAACACAATTCATAATTGCTTGCACTTTTTAAACCATAGGCATAATTACCATGAATATAATTATCAAAATTGCCAGATTCAGTTCAACACAGAGAATTGGTTTTGTTTTTCCCTTCTTTCTCTCTCCTTTTATTAGGCAAGGTCATTACCTATTCTGTCAGACAATACACCTCTGTACTTTACAATGATATGGAAGACAACCCATATACATATTCAGAATAAAACAGAAATATAAAAATATTGCTGATAAATAGTAATGTTACAAATTGTTCTCAGAGGATTGACTTACGTCCCAAGGTGGTGTTGAGTAAAAAAAAAAATTGTAAAACAGTTTCCAGTAGGCAAGTGGTTATCAGCAGGCAGGAGATTGTGTCTGCCTTTGGGGAGAAACAAAATGATTTAATAGACAAAGCTCAGATAACCTCCACTATCCCCTTTCTGACCTTTTTTGAGAGTAGGTAGTGTTTAGTAAATCATTAAACTCATGTACCACTGAAAATTCTTTGAATAGGATTGTAGGCTAAGCTGCTCCATCCTCTCCCAGGAGAGACCCTGTATTGGAACACAACAGTGGAAGCTCAATATCTCCTAGAGGAATGCATACAATGAAAATAGATGTAACACCATCATTTATCCACAGAAGCCTCACTGGTAACAGAGACTCTACTTCCTACCTTCCACACTTTAACCACAGCAAAAGTTTACAACAAATAATACAAATGGTGGGTGAAATGACAGAGGAAGAGAGCAGAAGGATGATAATAACCCCACTGAGTGTTATGAATTAAATTAAATAAATAAAGCCTAAGGAAGGTCTTTGTGGCACCCAACTGCCATAACATTTATTAGCCCTGCTGTGTTTCAGCACCAGGTCATGCAAACCCTTTGACACTATTTCTTTGAGATGTCAGTCACATTTCAATAACTTTTCAGCATGGGCTTGTAAGTCCTGTCTCTTCATTGACTTTGAATGAGGCAGGTTGCTTATGAATGCAGCCTGAAGTGTCACTCAGAGATACTTGCATTATGTTATCTTTGATTGGCATGTCTAGGGGTTGTGGAAAAATTTCAGCATATCCAAATGGGCTTCTCTAAATGCTGTCTTTACACGAGTGTTTTCTCCAGGAGAATTGGCTCTTGCTCTTATGATGATATTTGTCAATGCAGCATTCACTCTCACTCTAGGCGAGGTACATCCTAAAAGGGTAGGTTCATGGGACTGGGGAACTCAGGCTGAATTTGCATTTCTGCTTCCCACAAGCCTTTGGGGCTACAATTTAACTAATGTATCACATTACCTGCCACCTGCAGAGCTTATCTAACAAGCTAATTACTTTGATGAGAATACCTCTGTAATATCCTCCAAAATGCCAAAAACAGGTGGTGCCCAAGAGATCCCAAAATATCTAGTTCATCTAGAAGAAAAAAGAATAGAAGCATTTCATTCATTAACAAAATGAAAGACATAGAAATACCTGATTTGCAAATTAAATTTATGGACAAAATAGTGCTCCCGTCTCCAGTACTGACTTCCTTGAAACAGATTACATGAGTTGCTGGTATCCACACTAGTGCAATTAGAAAAGGTATGGCTTGATATGAAGGAAAAAAAATACACACACACACACACACACACACACACACACACACACGAGATACAAAACATCTTGAAATGAATAGGAGAGCTGACTTCAAGAAAAGACCACTGTAACTTGACATACCCCAAAATGCCCTTCCCCACAACACAAGCCTTTTGTTCTGTTGTGGAGCAAAAAAGGATATACGCACATGCACGCACACACACTAGCACCCTGCAGTGTGCTGGGTTATCGGGGAAAGAATCATTACCAAACTCCTTCATCTCATAGAGATGTATACTTAGGCTGGACACAGACTAGTCACAACAGGAAAACCACTCCATGAGCAGATTCCCCATCTCTGCCTTGTAATTAAAGGACAGAGGCATCTGGACCGCTGTGTACAGATAAAATTTTGGGTCCACAAAGGGGCCTGGGATGAGGATGCCTTCAGATAACACCCAGTCCACCTGTTTTTCCATTCATTGAGTTCCTTGGGTCAGCTGAGTCAGCCTCTTAGAGAAAAAGAGCTGCCTGCAGGGCTGTTTGAATTTGTCTCTTTTCATTTATGGACCAAATTCACTTAATTTACTATTAATCTCTGTAAGGAAAATATTTTTATGATACAAACATACCTCTGGGACCATCATGGGGCAGCCATAACATATATTATGATTCACTTACTTCATTGTTCCCCACCTAACACATAGCAAAGATCAATTTACTTAAGGGAATACAAGTCTTAATTGCCATGAAAATGAAATATGATAGGCTAAAATAGGTTGAAGACACTAAGGATATTTTGAAAGAGCCAAAGTTAGGTTTTAACTATTTAAAAAATTTGCCTAGAGTCATCCCTATTTTATTTTATTTTATTTTATTTTTTGAGATGGAGTCTTGCTCTGTGGGCAGACTGGAGTACAATGGTGTGATCTCGGCTCACTGCAACCTCCGACTTCCTGGTTTAGGCAATTCTCCTGCCTCAGCCTCATGAGTAGCTGGGATTACAGGCACCCGCCACCACACCTAGCTATTTTTTTGTATTTTTAGTAGGGATGGGGTTTCACCATGTTGGCCAGATGGTCTTGATCTCCTGACCTCATGATCTGCCCACCTTAGACTTCCAAAGTGCTGGGATTACAGGTGGGAGCCACCATGCCTGGCCCCTATTTATTTTTAAAATAAGGAGGAAACTTGTCTGTTCTCTTCTTGGCCAAGCTTGCCTCCCTGCTGCCAGGATGCAGGGACATAAATGCCTTAATTAATAATTAGTTAATTTATAATGGGTTAAACCGACCTTCCTGAGCTATTCTTGGTATCTAACCGCAATGTAATGCTTTGTTTTCATATTTAAACAACTGATCTACAAATTTAATCTTTGAACTACAAAGATTATGAACTTTAATCTTTTGTTTTTACATTGATATTTTGATTACTCTGATCTGGTGAGTGTTTATTTTAAAGAAAAAAAGTTTCACTCTATTTATGAGAATACTGAAATTTATGAAGGAACAGTGCTAAGGGTTGATTAAGATAGTTAAATTAAAATGAAATAGCTTCAGCCTAGTAATCAGCCTGCCACAGTGTAGTGGCTGAAAGCCCAGGCTCTGAAACCAAATGGTCTGAATTTGAATCATGACCCCTACTTATGTTACTTGTTTATTTTTAACTTTTTCACCTCCAACTTCTCATCAGAAGAATGGGGTTACTGATAGACTGCTAGGAATATTAAATGAGTTAGCACAAGTAACCCAATTAAAACAGTGAAGGGCACATGATAAGCACTTGATTAATGTGAGCTGCATTTGATACACACAAACAAGCACTTGATTAATGTGAGCTGCATTTGATACAAACACACACATATATACACACATACATATATTTATACACACACATATATACACACATTTAAAAAAATTAATTATATTGGCCAAACTAAAGGGTAAGAAAATGTATGACCCTGTGACAATGTCAAATAAAAACAAAGTAATACAAAACAAGTAAGAATATGGGACAGATGAGTACACTGCAATATGTGAGAGGTGATGCCGGAGAACCTATTCTACTTTTTCTTGAGTTCAAAACTAAGAAATAAAATCCAGTTGCGGCTTAAACTGGATGCTGGTGATATTTATTGATAACAGAACTTAGTGACACAAATTCAAATCCTAATTCTTAGTCACCTCTCCTTCTGCATGTACGCCATGCTGACAATTATGCTGTGGTTTTTCTGTAGCTTAATATTTCTGTAGCAAAGGGAAGCAGAGATATTCTTCTCAACCTGCCATCTTTTTATTTCCTCCTATCCTAAGCCAAGTAAAGCCACAGAGTTCTTGATTTAAGCCATACCTAAACACCCATACACAGAGTGGATCTGGAGGATTTGTTCTTTAATAATGTTTACTATCTTTTTACTGGCAACAGAAATACACATAATCTGTGATCAGGCTGCCATGTCACAACAGAGATACAACATATGACACCACAGGTCAAAATTCACATTCCTCTAAGTTCCTAGGAAGGAAAATGTGGTGTCAGATAGAAACACTTTACATCTATTATTGCATGAAATTTTCACACGTCTCTGAGCATTCCCAACTTCATATGCAAGGAAACTGGGGCTCAAAGACTTGCCCAAGGTTGGAAGTTTCATGAGTTGAAGGGCCAGACTTTTTCTCTCTGCACTGACTCCAAGCCCAAGATCTTCCTAATACTTTTCCTGAGTTCTGGTTCCAGGCTTGTCATAGGCTATGTTAACTTAAAAAGTCAGTCTCCTAAGTTAATTTAGAAAGGTATACCAGGACCTATGGATCTTGGGAACAGCTAAATTAGTAAAAATCCAATGAGGTGAAACTAAATACATTCTTGTCATTAACACAAATGCATCAAGCAAAAGGAACACAGAAACCACTTTCTCAACACCAGTTAAATGGTTCTAGCCCCACAAGGGATAAGGCTTCCTGAATAATTTATTCTTCTGCCAGGTTTTTTGAGAATTTACTCTAGAAAGCAGTAACCATGGGTAAATATTGGGGAGAGATGTAAAATCAAAGAGAATCCAAAAATCTCCTTCTGTTCTCACTCCTGACTCATTGTATATTTAAAAACAAGAAACCCTTTGTTCTTCCTGTCTCCTCTCCCTCCAAAAATTTAGTTAAGACAAATGAAAATTATTGTCTTGTGAGGTCAATGATCTACATGAACAAATAATGCCATAAGAAGAAGGTAGGATGATATGCTAATAGGTGTTAGGTTATGAAATTTAATAAAGAATAATGTTGCTTGAAAAGTGCTTTGAGTCTGTCATAAATTAATACTGGGCAGCCAACAATATGTTTATTGTTTTACATCAAGGAACTGATTATGAAGCCCCATAGGCCCTTCTACCTAGTTAAAAAGTTAATTTTAACATGCATTTCTACTCCACAAGATTGTTAAGATGCTTGAGGAAAGAGAATAGGTTATTTTTTTATTTTTTATGACACGTGTAATATTCCTGCATGCATGTTGGGTATTCACTAACTGTATATTAAATTCTTCAAATAAATATACATGCCTGCTACACCTGAGACACTCTCACTAATAATTTTTCCAGTTGAGCATAGGGTTTTCATCTTTTTATTTATTTTTCATGAAAGGCAAAGACCTGAGTGAGTGTGCTTAAAACTCAGATTGGTCTTTCTTATCCCCAGTTGATAGCAGTATAGAGTACTACCTGTGATAGTAATTTGAAAATGGTTAGTAGTTAAAGAGCGCATGTAGTTTATTTTGTTGTTGTTGTTTTGAGACAGAGTCTCACTCTGTGGCCAGGCTGGAGTGTAATGGCACGATCTTGGCTCACTGCAACCTCTGCCTTCCCGGTTCAAGTGATTCTCCTTCCTCAGCCTCCTGAGAAGTTGGTACTGCGGGCACCCACCACCATGCCTGGCTAATTCTTTGTATTTTTAGTAGGGAAGGGGTTTCACTATGTTGGCCAGGATGGTCTCGATCTCCTGACCTCATGATCCACCCACCTCAGCTTACAAAGTGCTGGGATTACAGGCATGAGCCACAGTGCCTGGTCTTATTTTACTTTTTTGAAACCATGGATTCCCTGTTATTTTGTATTTTAAAACAAACAAAGTTATGATTCAAAATAATTGTATAAATTACAATGAAAGATTCTTATTCAGTCATGGCTAGGCATAATAGCAAGCATTTTTGTTAATTTTTTCTTTAACTTTTCAGATGAAGCACATTTTGTGAATTAAGATACTGTTTGGTAAGGTTCTTAGTACCGAGTCTCATCTCACTAATTAGTTGGAAATAATTTCTATATTAATATATAATATACACGCAAATAACAGACTTTTTATAATCTACTGTGACAAGTTGTTTTACAAAGGGAAATTACAGAAATAAACTTTTTTTTCATTATTTCTTGGTAACTTTTAATTTCTTTTTAATATTCAGAACTAGTTTGTTTTTTAATGTTTTATATCTTCTTTGGATTAAATAAGAATGAAATGGCAAAATTATGTATGTTTAGTTGTAGGTAGAAATGAAATAGCAAATTCATTTAAGTTTAGCTGTAGGACAAATTCTCTTCTAATCCTACTCTCATTGTTTAATAATCAAACTAACCAATGATAAGTATCATAAAATTACTATAGTAAGACATGTATCTGAGTAAAAGAAAATCAAAGTCTTCAGCTAGTGTTTAAAATGAAGGAGATAAAAACATAAGCAACAGAAGCTTTTCTCTCCAATCAAGTGTATTTTAATAAAGGAAGGAGAGCATCTTTCTTTGCATTAAACATGTGAATAGAGTTGCTGGGTTGGAGCACAGCCAAGTCTTGATTCTTGCTAACTGGGGATAGGCTGGTGCAGGAAAGGAAGGAACTCTAGGTGTTTATATTTCACAGGATTTTTTTATAGGAAATATGCTACCACATAAGTCAATTTGAAAGCAGCAATCCTTGACAATCTGAATTTATTTGATTTCTCCCCCTGGAAACTTACTTTTTGTAAATAAGCTAATAACATTAAAATGGGTAGAAAAAGAGCATTTGCTATAACATGCCTAGAAAGTTTAGTAGATTTTGTTCTTCCATGTTTGAAGGGAAAAATCAAGCAAATTTAAAAATGATTATGGTAACATATTAAGGAATTAAGGAATGAATGCCTAAAACAGGAAATCTGCACACTATTTTGATTAGCTCTATAGTAGGACTATTTTCAGTGTTTGTGTCACTAACAAAAATAATGACAGAATTGTTTCTCCAAGAAATAAAGTAAATATCGTGGGGAAACTACTAATTTAAAGAATTTAAAGCAATATTATTTGACTTATTTCCCTGGAAAACTTTTAGATATGATGAAGTTGCACTGAGCTAAAAAGGATTATTTGCCTTCAATATGTTAGTTTACACTGAGCCTTAACTTTCTCATCTGTAAAATGGAGATAATGCATGCTTCATGGGGTTTTTGAACTAGAAAATACGTATAACATGCAAAAAAAGAGCATGTTATACTCTTTTTAAACCATAGATTCCTTATTATTTGGTATTTAAAAAATGAAAAGTTAGGATTCAAAATAATTGTGTAAGTTACAATGAAATTTATATTGAGTCATGGCTAGGCATTGGCATTCAAAAGATATTCTTCCCTTCCCGCGCACCTCTACCATGTGATGAAGAATGCTTAGAGCTTACAATTAAGTGCCATTTTTTTTGTGTGTGTAGACACTAATTTTCTTTATTGAAGTTGGAATTGTCACATCTATAAGTCAGTTATTCATAAATAAGGAAAAAAAGAAAGAAATCATCTCAATTTGGATCAATTAAGAAGAGTTGGGGAAAGGACTACTTAATACATTTAATTTGGTCATTTTAAAATAGATATGTGTATAGCTCTAAAACAATGTGTTTAGAGTGTATTCACCATAATCCAGGATACAATTTTAAAAAAACACCAAAACAAAAATGTAGAGCTTCATGAAGAAATCAAGGCACAGGATAGTTATGTGACTTCTATATGATTATATATACTTATTTAATAGCAAAACTCAGAGAGTGCCCAATCTTTTGCACCACCAAATACAGACCACTTTCTAAATTTTGAAACAATAAGTTTTTTTTATAAACATAGGCATTTCATATGCTCTTCCATCAAGAAAATTATATTTATTGCTTTTATACAAGTACTGTTTCTAGCCAACAATTCTGAAAGGGCATACCGTTAAGCAGCATTCTCTTGAGATTCCTGATAATACGTAAAAAGATTAGTAAGTGTGATACAAAGTAATGTGGAAAGGGCAAGGAAAAACACTGTAATTATTCTGTATGATAGGGGAAAAATAACAAAGATACCACAACAAAGACATTAAAAGTTAACATTGCTCCAGGCAGCAATATGTTGTAATTCTCTGGCAGAACACAGAACAGATTTCCCCAATCCCAATACAGTAACTCACAAGGCCTGCAGATTCAACCTGCTTTAAAATGACAGCTCAGACTCACTGTCTGCTTGTGGGGCAAATAGTTGGATCTTCAAGGAGGATCAAGGCTAGGAGCTTGCATGTCCCAGACGATAGTTATGGCCAAAATAAATCATATGTGCACAATTTATAATATACTTTCACTCTCAGAATTCCAAACTTTTTAAAAAGTAAAAATTTTATCAAGAAACAGCCAGAAAAAGATGAAGATTATCTTAATAGCTCTTTCTGTATATTTCTGTCCCACTTTCTATACTGAGTCATTTGACTAACTTTGTCATTAATTAGTGTCTTCAGAATCCTACCTAGTATACAGTTGGAAGTCAGTAGTTGTTAAATAGATTAATACATAGATTATGTTAACAATGGAATGTTTCTTCTCAATAGGAAAATATTTTAAGGATTTTTTTTCCTCTGTAGTGGCCCAAGTGATTTCCTGAAAGCAAGGTATTTTTCTGATATTTGAAAACATATACTAGTTCCTTATTGCAAAATCAACATGTTTTGCCTCATAATATATGAGAAAGTAATTTAAAAATGGTAAATTATTGCAAGAGATTCAATGAAAAAGGGTGCATCACATAAATTATCAATTTATTTCAGCAAGTATTTAAAGAGGACCTAATATTTGACATTGCATATTAAAATATTAAAACCTAATTTTTGTCATATTGCATGAAGTTTTTCTGTGACTAAACAACTGATAGAATCAGATTGAATCTGATAGAATCTGATATGAGTAAAGTATATGTAGGCAATAATAGAGCAATTGATTGGTTGTGAAGAGGATGAATTCGGGGTAATTATAGAAAATGTAGTACTTTTAACTGGATCTGTGAAACTGGGTGGCACAAAATGGAGAAAGAAATAAGCAAAGGAGCAAGGGTTGGGTAGGTAAACCAAAGTTGTTGGTGGCAGAAAAAGGAATTAAACACTGATTTCCGGCCCCTAATTCCAGGGGTTAGCCATGAGAACTAGTGAAGATTCACATCCATTATAATGGACAGTACCTGCATCCACCATGGTGGCATGCACACACAGAACATTTGATTATAAATTACATGTAGACCCAGAGAAGAACAATAATGCAAACAAAAAAAAAATGCCTTTTCTGGATGTATCAGCCTTTTTCAGGTTATCAACATACACTCTTATTATTTTTTAACGCATGAGCATTATGTGGAGCAGAATTTAAAAGACTTGCTTTTAATTCACATATTATATACATACATAGTCTTGGTAAATAATAGAAAATCTTAAATTCTTCAGAATTTCAATATATTTTCTGTTGTTAGGGACAGTAAGAGATTATTTTAAAAGTGGTGTATTAAGTTACAAAGTTAGAGCAAGATGAATATATTATCTTTGTTTTCTTCACATTTTTACATATTTTCTGTAAAAAGCAGATTATGGAAGATTTGATAATGTTAAACAAAAGCCACTTACATGCTTAAAACCCAGTGTTACCAGCCCAGCCTACTCATGACCACCTGGCTCAGTATTTTTCCAACCATTCTTGCATGATTCTTTAAAGTCCTAAGGATGTCTGTCTGAGTCACCCCACCATAGCATGTCCTAGTTGTTTAATAACCACAACAAATAAGTGCTTAAGCAATTCTAAAACATACGGGCAATTTCTTAGGGTAGATACATCACCTGGCCAGTCAATACCTATGTCTAAGGGCTAACAAATACGTGTTATTTTCCTGTGTAAGTCACTCATACTTCCTGATTGCACAGCTTTTCTGCCTCTACTTGGCTCTAAATTTTTTTTTCATGGCTGTTTTCTGTGCTAGTTTATTACTGAGTTGCAAGTTCTACATTCATTTGCCTTATATTAGACAATGTCTAAGAATCTGTTTGGAAGTTATATTTAATATTTATATTTAATTTTAAAAGAAAGTAAAATTGAAATGAAAATAAGCTCACTTTACTATGAATGTAGTGGCAGTTTTCATGATGAAGAAGAGGGGGATGTGTTGATCCCAACAGTTATAATCTTTCATAGGTGACTGCTTATAGAAAAGAGATGTATCATATATTTAAATGTGGTTAAGATCTAAATTCAGCTGATTAAGTAATGCTCATAATAACAACAATACCTTCAACAACAATAAAATCAAGAAACAAATCCAAAAAGAAAAAATGCTTCTAAACATTGTAAGGCTTTAGGCCCATAATAGATTTTAGGATGAAAATCTTTTATTTTTCTATCCATTCCAGTCTGTCTGAAAGGACATTCCGTTTCTTACTTGATATATTCTAAACATGATCTTACACAGTTTGCGCTTTAATGCACTATTATAAACCACCTGCTACTGCAAAGAAGTTGTTTAAAATCCCAAGCACAACTAAATTAATACTCATATGACGCATGCCAGGTCGTATAGCTTTTTCGGAGCAAATAAACTAATTTAAATAAGTTACTTGTTCTACATTTAGATGCTGACCCTGGTAAATTGCAGTGACATCTAGAAAATTACTTGTTAGGAAAAGGTATTTAGGATAAATAGGTTGTAGTGTGGAGGTGCTGCGGTGTCATAGATATAGATATTTAGAATCTTGATTAAATTTTTATCTTGAGTTCAGGCCAATCTTTCATTGAATACTATCATACTTTCTGGCTTCTTGCTTTGCAAAAAACTATGACCACTTGGAAAGTTAATTTAGAGGTGTATGTGTATGTTTTACCTTCCTTGGCTTGCAGGAAGTCACGTTTATAATAGATCTTCCACAGACTAAGAAGAAATGCTGGGAGCTCACTTTAATTTAGCACAGATAAACAAACAAAATCCATTATGCCATATGGCAATTATGCCATATGATTGAATTTATTACCAAATAAAACTGTTGGCTTATGCATTTCACAGTTTTTACTATACATATCCACTGTTTTTAGAGGTTTTCTCTAGGGTTACTTGCCCACACTACTACCAAAAAAAAAAAAAAAAAAAAATACCCCAGAAACAGACAAACAAAATGCAATTTATTCTTACTGCAGGAAGTATAAGAAGATGAAATCAAACTAGAACAGTGAAAAACAGTACTGACTAGTTGCACCCCAGTTCTGCTAATAGTACCAAGAAGCTAGGACATTTACTCTAATTAAGATAGAATTCTCTCTGTTGGATTTGGATGGGTGCATCCTTGTGTCACATATCCACAGTAGAATTTTCTACAGTATGCAACTTTTGTTCCTAAAATGAAAGTGGATATTTTCCTACCTTAAAGTGACTTAACATTGCCCATCTGAACGCATAGCTGCAAGTTAGATTGCTAAATTTTACTAAGTTCAGACAAACTCAGTGTTGCACATTTAAAGTCATTTTTTAATTTATGGAATGATGTTATACTTTTTTGAAATTTTTGTAAAATTGATCCATTATTATTTAGTCAACTTGCCTATATTTCTTGTGGAAATTATGCTAACACATCCTTTTGGGGAGGCTTTCACTGAGTATTTCTTGTATTTTGTGTGGGAAATCTTCAAATCCTCAAATAATTTGTATTTGAGATATGATACTTTTATAACTCAAAATCCTTTTAAATTTATACCTGTAATTAGGTCACATTAAGGAAAGTGATTTTTTAAAATTCCAATTCGTCTATTCACCTGTGAAAGTGGACATTTATATTATTACTTCTTATCTGAAGTAATAATATAATTTCTGTGATTCAGAGCCCTGATGGATTTAACAAGTATAATTTCATAGCATGGGTACATAAAGCAACATTATAGATAGCATTTGGTGTAACTTATCCAGGCTACAAATGTATACTTTACTCTTTCCCTTTCTCTTACTTCTGTGCTTCTCATTTTTCATTAGGCCACTTTCAACATAAAATGTGATGCTCAGTGATGTTTATGTTTAGAACTCATCACAACCCCCTCCCACAAGAACAAAGCTGGATGTTAACCTCCCTTACTTCCACTTGGATATGCAGTTTGACTTTCTCAGTGAAGTTGGCAGAGATCCTTAAGGCTGAAAGGGAATTCTTCAAAAAGGACAATAATGCTTTTCTTTGGCAGTAGGAAAAGATGCAAGAGAACACAATTAATTCCCTACTCTCGCCTTCAATGGCTCAATTCAGCTGGGCCAGTTTACCAGAATCTTCAGTAACTGGGATGGAAAGGAATATAGAAAAGTGGATCTACAGAATAGCTCCTCAACAGAAACAATTCACTTATCTATAACCTGTCAAATTTGCCACCAATTAGTGTCAGTATCATAAATTTTTTACTAATTTGCCAAGGTACTTTTTTTCTATTTTTTTCTTTGATTGGTTCTGTTTTAAGAATATATCTTTAAAGTGCATCTTTCTCCACTCTATAAGTTTCTTTCTTTAATAATGAATAAAGTAAAAGTGTGATTATATAAAGTTGTGAATAAAATTTGGCCCAGATCATGTGGAAATGGAAATTCCCTGAGAGGCAACATTAATAATGGGTGGACAACACACATTTGCTAGAATGAGTTTGACACCTTGATTGCATTTGTAAGGTGCATTTATTGTTGCTTTGGGGAATGTATGTATATTGGGCTTGAAAGAGCATGAAATTTTGAATTAACAACTTATCTTCTTCACCTTGGACATAATGGTTAATAGTATCTTGATGGTGGATGAAACAAAGGAGTAATAGGTTTGATTTTACCAATATTGCTAGCCTGATTTCACATATTTCAGTTTAGAATGGGAAAATATTAATTACTACACACCCATGTGTTTTGCAGGTAGATTGAATAAGCTTCAAGCCAATAAGTTTTTTTTTTTTGTTTTTTTAACTGAGTTGAATTCAGTAATAATTAATCCTACTCAGGTTCTAAGAGTGGAAACAGTTAGTACTTAATTTAGTAGATATTGCAACTTATTCTCCTAAACTTTTTCCTCCTCCTCCTCCTCCTCCTCCTCCCTGACTGGATAAACATTTCAAAGATGTAGTTAAAATCATCAGTTGATTTTCAGAAGTTATATCAAATTTTGTCAGGATCTCCTTTCTAAATCTTATTTCTAAAATAAATTTCTTAAATAGAGATGTCATTTGAAATAATTTATAGGACTGAAGATAATATAATGCTTTCATTGAATTTTCTCTGATTCTGTGTGGCCATGCTTCCATCATTCTCTGGTTGATACTGTGATCAATGTTAACATATCCCGCAAGTTGTTTGCTTGTATTTTCTCATTTACTCATCTCGAAGTCACATGAAGTAGGAGCTGATAATATTCCCATATTGTTGATAGAGATCAAAAACATATTTATTTTGAAATATAAGGAATTTATATTAAATAATCCTTTTTTCAGCTGATGAAATTTGTACTTGAAGGATGTAAGTAACTTAGCCAAGGCCACATAACTAGTGGTATCTGGATTCAAAACCAGGCAATCTGACTAGTGTATTTGGTCCTAATGAACTAAGCTGTGCTACTGTTCTTTATTTAAGTTAATAAATGATAACATTTGAAAGAAGATATAGGATATATTATTATTATCCTGATATATAATGAAAACCTGTCAAAGATTTTATTTAATTCATTAATTAATGAAGAAGCCAATAAGATATTACATTTGTTCCAAAGGAATATTCAAAATACCACATCTTAAAGTCAGATAAGGAATGCTGAAATAAATTTACAAATGGATGAAAAACTGGCAAAACTGGTCAATATCTAGAGTGGGATAATCAATCAATTGCACTTCACTGGAGACAATTTGCATTTTTATGAATAGAAATTATTTGCATTAATAACTATATTAATCCCGTGTTAATCACCATAAATGTTCCACTACTGGAAAGTCTACAAGGATCACTTTATTCTTGGGGGACACCTTTATTTCAGGAAAAGAAATGAAAAAGCAGCTGCAAAAGAGGGATTTGCATTGAAAAATGTCCAGAGATACCAGGCAGAAAGCACTTTCATCCTTCCACTCTGGGGTGGGTTGTACATAACATGTATTTTCTTCAGCCACCACCAGCATACATGCAAAGCATCCCTATATCAGGAAGCCCAAAGTTGGCTCAAGGTGCCACGCATGCTATTCACATAGGTATGTGACCAGCATTAGCCTTGAAATCCCATCCAGTCTTCATCAAAACCAGAAGCAAATTATACAATTATTATTACTAAACAATGCTGACAACCTGTTACAAAACAACTCCAAAACAACTTATGGACTTATGATTACAGAATATCATGTATGTATAGTTAATGGATTCTATAGCATTGGGAGATTAGCATGTAGTCAATCCAAATTAGTTGATATTAACCCATGCTATGTATTATTATTTTTCTCTAGTTTAAATTCTATCTGTACAAAACAAAACAAAAAAATCTTGACAAAGACAATGAGATAACAATGAATAGGAGCTAACACAGATGGGTGGGCGTAAGGACACCAACTAACTGTCAAAATCGTTCAGAATTTTATCACATAAAATATAATCAAAACTAAGGCAATTTCTACATAATGCCAGTCTAATCAGATATGAAGTAAAAAAATCCAGGCAATATTCTACTTTCATTTTCATCTAGCACCAAATTTTCTAATACAGGGACACATTTGTTACTGTCTTTCTGTATTTATCTTCCTTCATCTTTTACAGATTTTAGTTCACAAAGTTAGAATGCACAGAAGGAACTATTGCATAGGGGACTGTGGCAGAGTTCTGGAGTTGATGTCAAACTCTTTATTTGTAAACATCATTGAAATTTTACACATAGCAGTACTTTGCCTTATACAGTATACAGTATTTGCTCTAAAGGTGTTTGAAAAAAAAAGTTTCTCTGCTCTGCTTCATTAGTCTCATTCCATTCATTTAGAATTATTTCTATAAAAATAACTGAGAATACATTGAACTATATAACTGGCACAGGTCTCATTGAAAAGAAGTGAAAATATTTTATTCCACTGTTTGAAACTTTGGGCTTTGTCTACTGCATATAGTCTCAGTGGACATATATAAACCCTGAAGAGGCTAAAATTAGTTCCTGGGAAAGATTAAAAGATTCTTACTCTTTACATGTATAAAGCACAGATTTACATATATTACATAAACAGATACATACTTTATGTGTGGTATTAATGTTTCATGGATTTGACAATTCAGAAAAAAATGTCTTAAAAGGCTACTTAGAAGAGAAATTTTAAAAAGAGGTTGAAAAACAAAACTCCAGTCCAGGGAATCATAAATTACAATATAATCAATTGATGATTTTGTCTACCTTTTTTTATATTGAATTAACAATTTTTTTTTTTTAATTTTTCTGAGACAGAGTCTCACTCTGTCTGCCAGACTGGAATGCAGTGGTGCAATCTCAGCTCATTGCAACCTCCATCCACCTCCCAGAATCAAGTAATTCTTTTGCTTCAGCCTCCTGAGTAGCTGAGATTATAGGCACATGCCACCATACTCAGCTAATTTTTGTATTTTTAGCAGAGATGGGGTATCACCATGTTGGTCAGGCTGGTCTCGAACTCCTGACCTCATGATCTGCCTGCCTCAGCCTCCCAAAGTGTCGAGATTGCAGGCATGAGCCACTGCGCCTGGCCCCAATTGTTTTGATTTAAACAGAATGAACTCAGATTTTTCTGCTGAGTTATAACGAAGCTATGTAATGTCCTCTAATTTGAGTCAAAAAAGTAAGTAAATAAGCCTTGGCATATATTGTAGGCAGCATTATTATCTGTGATGCACCAGAGCGATCACCTTGACTTTTACTTAGCTCTTGCTGGTAAAAGAAGTACATTTTATTGCCTACCTCAGTGACTGCTTTTCTCAATGTGATCCAAATGTTTGATGGGCAAACTTTTGGCAGTTACTGGATAAGAAAAAACTGTGATTTGGCAATAAATAAATTAATGTAAGTTGTTTTTTTTTTCTGTTACCATATGGAAAAAAGTAAATACTAATAATGGGAGGAACAGTCATTATATCACTTGCAATTTGGGGGGAAATATTTCTTATAGTTGACCGTGTTGTGGTTGAAGTTATAAGACATGGACCATTGGAAATCATCTGCATTATGAATGTGTTTTTCTTTGCTCTTTTCTAGGGATAAATGCAGAAGATAAATAGTCATAAATATTTTGAGTGGGTTTTGTTTTGAGTAAAGTTATCTAATTAAGATTATGAGTTTATTTAATCTACTCTCCCACTATACTTTTTAATTCAGTAGTGTATTATATTGTGAATTTGAAATTAAATAAAGTTTCAACTTAAAGGCAGAATGTTAATAAGAAATTTGAATCTAAATGTAGGAAGTAAGATTCCACCAAGGTCAGTGACATGACTTTAACTGAAAAGTCAAATATTATACTGAGATTGTGCTAAAGTTACAAGAAAAGGAAAAGGAGGCCCAAATACATACATGACATTATCTTGCAGAAGCCTTATACATTTCTGCATTTTAGTCAAGTGATAAGAAAATGAAACCAGCCTGGGTAACACGAAAAAACTCGATCTCTACAAAAAAATAACAAAAAATTAGTCAGGTATGGTGACACACACCTGTAGTCCCAGCTACTTGGGAAGTGGAGATGTGAGGATCACTGGAACCTGGGGAGATCAAGCCTACAGTGAGCTGTGATTATTCAACTGCACTCCAGCCTGGGTGACAGAGTGAGACCATATCAAGAAGAAAATAAAGAAGGGAGTGGGGAAGGAAGGAAGGAGGGAAGGGAAAGGAAAAGAAGGGAAAGGAAAAGAAAGGAAAGGAAAGAAGGAAGATGGAGAGGGAGGGATGGAGGAAGGATGGGAGAGAGGGAGGGATGGAGGAAGGATGGGAGAGAGGAAGGGAGGCAGGAGGGAGGGAAGGAGGGAAGGGAGGAAGGTGGAGAAGGAAGAGAAGGAAGCAGGGTAGGAAGAAAGGAAGGAAGGAGGGAGGGGGGACAGGGAGAGAGGAAGGGGGAGAGAGAGAAAGAAAGAAAATGATAGCCGGTTGTTTTTTTTTTTAATTTGGAAAGTTTGTAGCTTCACATATTCTTTTAATTCTTTGATAGTGCCTTAATTAGATAATATACTCTATTAGGCACAGCAGACCCAGTGCAAATGAGAATCTCTTCCATGCATTATTTATGAAGCTGAGTGTGAAAGAGAGCAATGTATAGGGAGGGTTACAGTGTAATGTAACTATTCAGAATAAGACTTCGGCTTCTGATCATAGGTACCACACAGCACCTATGTTTTCTTGGACTAATGGGTTTCTTCACATATTAAGTGACAATCTAATAATTGTGTCATATACCTGCTTTGAAGGTAAATACATATAATGTATCAAATGCCCTGCCTAGCAGAGAGTAAATGTTCAGAGTAAGTTTAAATATAGAGATAAAGAAAATGATGATGATGGAAATAGTATTAATAACAGTATTTGTAAATATGGCATTGTAAGGAGTATTGAGCAGAAGCACGTGTGAAAGTTGGAGCCTGGCTCTAATGAAAGTTGGAATTGTAGTGAAGAAAATGACACAGGTATAATCTAACTGACATTATTCTGATATCAAATTGCACTGTTAAAAATGTGTATAACATGAATATGCTTACTGACAAGGTGAGGACAGTAACATGACATAACTAATGAGTAGATGAATGAAATGCATCTAAACTTATGTGTGAATTTTCTAAAATTAGCTCCAGGCCAGGGTAATAACACTATTAATTATATGAAATTAATAACTTTATTATAAATAAATGACAATGGTGTCATAGGAGGCTTAATTAGTTTAAAAAGTAAAAGTTACACAATAATCTCACATTTTTATAGCTATTGCATTTTGTCTTCGGTTCCCCTGTTCTTATCAAAGCCAATCAAAAATAAGACTTGGCATGCTAATTTTCAGCAAGCATCCCACCTCCACTGAAATAACTAAGAAAACATGTCTTTAGAAGAATGAGTAGCAAAAACGTTATTACTTTTACAATGGTTATTTAAAAATAAGTAATATAACAGTGAATTTGAAATTTTTTTAATATTCCCTTTAAAACCTTGGTAGTAGTGTTGGGAACTTAGTAACTGTTTTCACGATGAATCACTACTTGACCGGTGTTTATGTTTTAGACCTAGCATAGACAGTACACAGTACAACCTAAGAGTGACCCCTTTGGGCTCATGCTCACCCATCCTGAAAACAAGTATGTTTGTTGATGTGTTCATGTAAAGTTTTACATAGACTGAGGGATCACTTGTCTAAAAAAATAAGATAGAAAATGTTCATGGGTTAATATCTCAGAATGATAATTATTATATCTTAATTGTACATGTTGCTAGACTCATTCTCTCATTTTGTATACCAAGTTTAAGTACTTAATTTGATCTGTTATGCTTATTTTTTAAAGTGATTGGAAAATATTATAAATACATGTATATATGCACAAAGAATTAGAATCTTATTTTGGTTAAATAAATATTATTCCAAGATGCCATCTGAAACAACTGCATGCCATATAAGGAAAGGGACATGAGATTCTATTAGACCAATTTTATCAGTAAGTAATAAGCATTGAGTAGTCACTATGTTCTACATTCTAGGAATACAGAAAGCATTGGCCTCATGAAATTTGCATTCTAGTGGATAAGCCAACAAACCTGTGAACAATTAATTTGTATAATTTCAGACAGTGGACATTATAATAAAATGAAACAGGATAATAGGATAAAATGGACTGCATTGAATGAGAAAGATTTAGGAGTGGATAATATAAAAACAAAACATCAGCCTAGAGTCAGAGAGATAAGCAGACATATATAAATCAAGGTTCAGCCATTTTCTGAGTGAATTATGTTATCTAGATTTAAGGAACTTCTGCTTCTGTATCTGTGAAAGAAGGATCACACCAACCTTGTAAAATTGTTTTGAGATTATAAATGTTATGTGTATAATTCTTGGTGCATAGGAAGTCTTCGATAATTATCCATCATTAAGAGCTACACAATAAAAGTCACACAGATCCCTTATGTAGTTGGGTCTCTCCTATAATGTCCCTCTTTTTTTTTAAGAATTGCTTTTTTAAAGGCCTCATAAAACAAAACACCTAGGTATTTGTATTTAACTTTAAATTTTCAGTGGAAATAAAATAATTATTCTGTGGTCATGGGTCTTTGCTGCTCTAAAAAAGTGAAGAGTGGGTTATCACAAGTTTATTATTTTTGGAAAATTATTTACTTTGGTTTACTTGGTTCAAATGCATCATTACTGCTTGACAGTTCAAGAGCCACCTGGATTATCTCCTAGACAACAGCATACTGTGACTTTAAAATAATCCTGTCCATATTTTAATTTTCTGTAAGTGAACACTTTTGCATAACAGTTTCCATATGATGAGCTTAAAACTATATTATCATGACTTTTAAAAAATGTATGCTTACTTAGATGTTGCTTTGTTAGTCTATTTATTATTAAATTCTTTGATTTGCCTGTGCAAAGCCTTCTCAATTAAATTATCAAACCTTTGAAATCAAAGACCCATGTATTTCTGTAACATATTATAGAAATTTAGTACACAAAGTGTTACATACATAGTAAGAAGTTACTTATTATGGTTAAAAATAGCAATATTATATAATGTACTTCAAGAGGCATATTATCCTTTGCCCAGAGATACATCACATATGTTGTGATTTTTCATCTCATAAATTAAAAAAATCAGAGCTTCAAAATGAAAAATAGCTTGTCTTAAAATTAAAAAAAGAAATACAACAAATGTTTGACCCAGCTTTTAAAAATTAACCCAAAGAAATATTTTCATCAAAAATAAAATATTTTTCTATTGCTTGAAAGTCAATTTAGTCTTACTGAAGACATGTTTTTTGAAATAATTTTCATGTCATTATAATGCTAAATATTAGGGTTTTATAGCAACTTTTATTCAAATGGTTAGCATAAATATTGATTACTGGTTAGGAGGCATTAGACATAAATTTTAAAGAAAGCTTTTTAAAAATCGGAAGTGAAGGTTTATTTGTAATTATGAATAGGGAAGATGTTTGGATTTGGACTGATTCTATAAGCAAACCAATTGAAGACAGATGCATTTAAAGAATGAAATATGCCAAACTACATGATTAGGCTACATTATAAACTTACTTAGGGAAATGAGTCTAATCATTTTCATAACACACAATTACCTAATTCTCATTGGCAAAATAGAAATTGAAAATAAATCAAGATCCTAGTTGGTAAAAATAATGTTAGGGTCTAAACATAAAGTGGGGAGAGGGTGAGAAATGGTAGAGGAAAGTGTAAAAGTGGCAAAGGTGGAGAACCCACTTTCAACAAACTAAAGATCACCTTTTATTTCTTTCTTGTGATACATGAGTAACTTCCATTACGTCTTTAAAAATTTCAAATTTGTGAGAATCTAAAGTGGGTTAGGTGTCACTGAAAGAAAATTAATAAAATATGTACATTTGTATTTTAGTTTCACAGCTGATTTCCAGATACTGTGTTGAGACTACTTATATCACTTCAAGTAGCCTCCATGTTTTGACTAAAATTAACTGAATATGACATGGCAATCATGGAATTGAGCCAAACAACTGAAATCATGCTAAAATATTTGGTGGCCTAATTAATAGTTATTGTTTTATGGGTCCATATTACAATATTATTAACATTATTGAAAAGGAAAATTTTATATTTCCTCAAATATGCATTCATTGCTGTAAAATTAATGTATCCTTATTCAAATTTATTAAAATTTTCAACTTGCCCCCACCATAGTTATTTAATATAGTACCACTATAATTAAAATTGTAGATTTATTTGATTAAAAAATGGTGATTTTATGTTTCTATGCGTGAATTTAATTAGTCTCTGTTATATTCTTGTGGCTTAATCTTTATTCCTGTTTGGATCAGGCTACATGCCATGCAATACTAATGACAGAAATAGAAATTAGTCTTTTTCTCTAAAGTGGTTATTATTATTGTCCTTAGATGCTATTTTCTACCTTGAAATGGATTAAACAAGTTGTTTACTGCTGTGTCATAAGTTTTTGAAAGTATCTGCCTCATTCCCATTCACTGTCACAATTTAACATATTTTGTATTATTTAGTATGCATATTCTTTAGTTCTGTATCACTGTTATTAGTTACTAGTAAATAATCTATGTGCAGTTCTTATTTGGTATATTTATCTTTCAAAATAACTAACATAGTTAATTATTTTAAAATAATTAGAAATGCATTACCCATACGATACTGTCATGGGATCCTTGTCATGTCAGTTCACCAGCCGGAATCCTCTGTGGCAGACGGCACCTTCTGCCTGAGTATTGCTCATGCCTTCTGGGTTTGTTCCACTGGCTTAGCCTGGCAGGCTCTGCTCGGTTTGCACTATCAGTTGGGATCCCACAGCTGCCAAGGGTGAGCCAGGTATGGAGCAGTGAGGGGTGTATGGGCAACTGAGGGTACAGTCCAGCCACTTTGCATAGCCAGGCATTCTGGCTGCTGTGGCAGGACAGGCAGCTCCAGTTGCTGGCACAGGTGCTGGCTCTGTGCACAACTCTGGCTGGACCAGATGTACTGCATGCAGCTTCCCCTGTGGGCACCCACATCTGGACAAGGGGAACACAGTGGCACCCAAAAGCTTGGAAACACCAGAAAACACAGAACCCCGAAGAGGATGTCACAGCCCTGGCTTGGAGAGCCCCGGTCTAGGCTTCTTGAAGGGCTGTAGCTCTTCTCTCCCTGTTGCCTGTAAAATGGTAAGCAAGAAGGCATTTCGGCCTTGTTTGTCTTACAGCTCTTTCAGTCCTGCCATTTGGCAGGTCTGAGTTGGGGTCCCGATTTCTGTCCCATGTCCAGGAAGAATGAGGTACACAGAAAACTGGAGGGCGAGCAAGGGGGAGAGGAGCTTCATTGAGCAATAGAACAGCTCTCAGGAGACCCAAAGTGGGTAGCTTCTTTCTGCAAGCAGGTCCTCCTGACAAGTATCCAGCTTTCAGTGGAAAGGAGATCTGCATTGGGTAATGCCTTTCCACAGGTGGTCATCTGGATGTCTGTAGCCCTCAGTGGAGAGGAGGCCCACAGGGCCTCCCTGAGTTGCAGGGAGGTTGTCCTGATGTCTCTGTGAGTCTGACTGCAGGGTTTTTATAGACCTTAGAAGGGAGTATATGCATGTTGATTGGCCCATGGATATCCATGGATAGGCCCATAAAAAGCATAAATTTTTTCTTTGGGCTGCCTATTCCACCTGGAAGTGACAGCCTGGCCCCCATACTTCAGACTGAGAAACTATCCAGTTAAATTTAATCCTCACAGTCCTTCACTGGGGACCCACCCCTTTCCACCAAGGAGCCTGTCTGCCACCATCTATCATGCCCATGGTGTCCTGGCTGTTCATCCCAAGGAGAACCTGCAGACCTGCATGAAGACACCCTCAGCCCCACCTTGGCCCCCCTCCTATACTCCTTGGCACCCAAATTTCACATGGGACGGAGGCCTAAGGTTGCTGACATGTTAGCACCACACTGAGCACCCACACACTGGCTGGGTTGCAACAGCTCATGGGCTCAGCCTCAACTTTGTTCCAAAATCAGAATGAGGGCAGGAGTGGGGAGAGGTCAGGGGGAGACCAGGCAGTGGGAGTGGGCAATTCCGAGCCTGCAAGGGTGGGGAGCCTTCCTGGACCCAGGAGCACAGGGATGCTGGATAGATCTGCAGCCATGGCTGGGTGTCCACAGCTGCGCTTGGGAGAGCAGGGTTCCTGCCTGCTCCCAGCTCCTACCAGATCCATGCATTATGCAGCCCTGGCCCCACCTCCTCTGCTGCAGCCAGCATATTCTCAGTGGCTGCTTCAGATGGGCCGCTGCTACCATCATTACCATATTAAAAGTAGAATTATGGTAGGGCCAAATTAAGTTTTACCATGAAATATGAAATCACAACTGATGATTAACTTGCTGCTTTTCACTTAAAGATGATATAATTCTTTGCTACATTAAATACAGAACAAGTCTGGAAATACAGTTAAGCTTAAGATAACCTTGAATATCTTACATTTATCTTCAATTTTATACAGAACACTTAACTCTTTAAACGTCAAACAGTTAACATATATCTAGCACATAGTAAGTACTTAAAATGCCTAAGATGGATAAATGAATAAATTAATAAATAGCAAACATATATAAAGCAGAGGCCCAAGAGTTTTAAAGTTATCCAATGTAATCCTAACAATTACTATGAAATAACCAAGGATACTTTTTTGACTCTCTATTACATGGGAGATATTTTATATGTTTAATCCCTTAATTCTAACATAAGTATTTTAATTTTACTAATGAATAGATTTGAAAAGTTAGATTACCTGTTCAATGGTATCATCAACTTAGTGGCCATGTAAATATTGAGCAAATTTCTAACTGACTTAGAGGCCCTTCAAAATTTCTTTCCTACACTACAAACTAATACATAGGTATATAGTTATAAACATATATGTGTATTTCTTAGATATATTTCCATATCTTATGATTTATTTATGTAGATTATTAAATATTATATATCCAATGTACTTAAATACATTGATCTTGGCCTATTATTATATCACACATTCAAGCAATTGTCAAAAGATAAGCTTTGGAATTTAGTAAATATCATTCTTCAGATATGTATAAATTTAATGGCCAAGAAGAAAGTGAAAAGCTGCTTACTTAAAAAACAAAAAAGAAACAAAAACCATACAGAAGTGTTTCATAACAGTTTTAAAAAGAGGCTGCATCATTTCTGCTCTCACTCATTAAAAGCATGTATCTTTTCTAAATTGAGTAAAGAAAAAAAGTACAAATTTATTTCAGAAATAGGCAAGTGTTTTAATAGTTAATACATATGCTTACTTCATCTCTGGGCACCCAGAGAATTTATTTCAGGACTTTCCTGTCAATGACCCCTTCTTTTCCAGTAATCTAGAGTGTGATTCTCAAAACCAGTAGCCAAATAATATGGTGTTTTATGGGCTAATATAAGTTTTTCTTCTCCTTATGTTTTTATTTTCAAAGTTTAGAGTTTCTTTGCTTCATAGTATCATTTTAGTTTACTAAATTACAGAGTAAGGAAAGCTTTTCATTTTATCTGATTTTATTCTTAGAACAAAAATATTATAATCCTCTATATTTTTGTTCTTTTGCCAAAATGTGTAGGCAGTTTTACATCATCTATTTTCCCAATCAGTTTGTGATGCAACTATAAAAAAGAGGCATAGAATACTGAATATATGAAACAGAAACTCCAAGGCCAAGAAGTGTCCATTTTGAAAGAGTGTTAATGGAAAGATATGTGACTTCAGACTAGATGTAGCCATGTTAGCGAAGGGAGAGGATTTGAGTTCAAGAGTATGATGATTCTGTAAAGGAAATAAAGCAAAATACATTTAGGGAAGAGGAAATGGTTTTTATTTCAGTGAAATGATTTAAAAGTAAGATGAAGAATTCTCTTATAGAAAGAGGAGGATCCTACAGGTTGAAACCATTTTACTGTATAGCAAGGTATGATTTATATGTTTAGTAATTTAAGGAGATCATTTGTAAAGGGTTACATTAAGCAAGTTTGAAATCAGTTTATAACCAAACATTGAAACCTATGTTGTAATTGGGAAGGAAAATAGCTCCAAAGGTTTGGGTGGGCCAGGAAATATCAAAATAGCCCCTATCATTGATATAGCTAACTTGACAATGCTCTACATGTCTAAGAGCCCTTTAAAAATCCATGTGAATTCACTATTTTTGTCATATATTTCTGAAATATTTGAGTTTCCAGCAGTTCAATGCATAGAGTTCCTAGGTAGAAGTAACAGTGAAACCCATGTTTCTTATTATCCTCACAGTTAAATCTAGCCTAAAAGCAACATGATATGCTTAAAACTCCAGGACCCAGATTGTAGATGTGGTGCTGTCAGTTGGTTCTTCATATGAATCTCATGAACTCAGTGCCTGTTCTTTCCAAGAGATCACTGAGAGAGGACACAAACCTTAGAATAGTGCTGCATCTTATGGTAGTTTACTGCAAGGCCTTACTTTGACTATGTAATGAAAGAACTACTTGTGATTTAAGTGTATCGGGTTATCTTGAAATTCCTGATGTTACATTCTGAAGGTCCCTAAACTCTCACGACTGGCCTCTTTGCAACTAGATTCAAAGCTGTTCACTTAGCCACATACACAACTGCCAAGTTGACTCTGCGAATTCTATGCTCAAAGATCTTTGATGGTTCCCCACTGCCTACTCAATGACACAGAAATCCCCTAGTAAGGCATTTAAGTCCCCATGCAATCCACCACTCTCCTGTGGATTCTGTGAGTACAAGCTAAAGTGCTGTTTCTTGTCTATCATCCATCACTTCTGTTTTAACATAAGTTTACAATAATTTCCCTTACTGTATAAGCAGTATAGGTTTATAGTAGATTAGTAAAATATGGAAGAGGGAAACAAAAAGAAAACCACCCTTGCTTTTCTGCCATTTGAAGAACATCAATATTAATTGCTAACATGGTTAGCAGGTTGAAATTATATTGAAAATAGAGGTTTATAATCTTCTCCTAATGCTGCATATTTAAGTTGTCACCATTTTAAAATATTATACAATATATACATTTTGTGGGCATCTCTGTTACATGTAAACAAATATTTGAAAGTGGAATTACTGAATTACAAGGCAGGAAGATTTTAAAGCCTTTCAGTTTATATCAACACTTTCACCTATAGACAATCACATTGATTAACCTCAAAACAGAGAGAAAGAGTGTCCATTTCCCCAATTATTTTCACATGTGTATTAGTATTGTCCATTTTAACTTTAAGAATATTTTATTCATGATTTGTGTTATTTTCCTTGCAGTACTTTTAGATTTTTACTGAGTTGTAACTATCTCAATACATATAGGACCTAGTCATATATTGCGACATTTTCCGGTTTTGTACCTACATTTTATTACCTTTTTGTAAACATTTAAAAACATGTGTGTAGTAGAGCTGTCTTAATTCCTTTATTGTTGTTTCTTTTACCATAATACTTAGAAAAATATTTTTAAGTAAATCTACCTATTTTTTCTGTATATTTTAATGTGTTATTGACCTACTATATAGAAATGTATTTTTTCTGTTCTTTTTTTTTTCTCTTAGAAAGTGTATTTTAAGTGCGAAGAGAGGTAGAAATATAACCATGTTGCCTCTCAAGCAGATTTTTCATTGATGGTTTTGTTGTTACTTTACTCACACGAACTTAATTCAGGTATAGACTAGTCTTTCTGTTATTTTCATTTTATTAGTAGTATCTGTAACATATTCTTTCAGCACAGATTTCTAAGGTGTTTTATATCCAGCAGTTTAGGTCCAATCATCCTCTCTCTTTTCCAGAATGTTTCAGTCATTCCTGATAATTTAAACTTTTAGATTAGATTATCTTTGCCATGTTTCCTCTGCACACTCAAAGGGAAATTAAACAACTGAATGTGTGTTTTACTTTGAAAGGTATGTAGGATAAATAAAGATGGTAACTAGCATTTAACATTTTTTTTTTCTACTGGAAAGTGTTTTCATTCATAATTTAGAAGCTTTTTTGACTTTTGTGATTTTATATTAAAAACAGATATTAGAGCTCTGTGTCAGCAACATTAATATGTTGATGTCAGTGTTTTACATTTGAGTATTGTTCCATGTTTTGCCTACTTTTGGATTGTAGGTGTAGTTTACCTATTTTACGGAAGAGACCATGGAGGTTGAGAAAGATCTTAAGATTGCACAACCACGAACACAGGAATGAAGGAGCCCTTGTTCTGCTTGAATACAAGCCTATGATTAATTTTGTCCAGAAACTGTTAAGAATCAAGGCATCTGAGGTCCAGTTCTAGCAGTTTCTCTATTGTACTGTGTAAAGTTCCTTCTGTCCTTCACCTTTGATCCATTTTAACTGAAGCTCGAAAGGACTCGCAATATTCTAATCTTTTAATGTAGGGGAACATTTTCATAGAGGACTTTTGAAAAGGGATGTCTTTGCCAGTTTATGATAGATAAGGCTTATTTAAACTCATATAAATAATATTGGCTACAACAAAAGGAATTATTTTCAGAAGGACTTGGTAGTGGGACTGATATATTGTGGAGATTTGGAAATCTTCAGTTACTCAACAGCATTGGTATTTCACAGAGGCATAATGCCATTCCATTCTATTCCATAACAGCCTTAGTATTCCATTTAACACTCTTAGTTATCTATGGTTTATTTTAATTTCTTTTCTTACTCTGTTTTTGCCTCTTCTTGATGTCACTTGATGTTTATCACAAAAGAGAATTTGTTTCTTAATTGAAGATATTAAAACAAACCTAGAGTTAAAAATCAGTAGATTATTCACTCTGAGGTTAAAATACTCATTGAGTAATACATACAGAAATAGAAGTTGGAATGTACAACCCCAACATACACATTAAACAAAAACTCCTATTATATTTTAGACTTACACTATTTTATGCTGGCTTACATTTTCAGTTCTGTTGATATACATATAGATATGTATGTAAACAAAGATACACTTGTAGCAAACCCACATGTATTTAGAAGGTTCTGAATGGGTGAGAGAAATTTATATCCTACTTCATTGGCAACCAAGCAACCTACTCTTGAATTTTTAAAAGTCCTATTAATCACCCTATTGCATTGGATCTCAGGAGAAAAGCTGAAATATAAAATACTAAGGAGTTTGCTATTCACACATAAAATATACTCTCTTAACTTTTTTTTCTAGCTGCACAGAAGCTCATTCAGTGAATGATGTTTCAGTGGCAGTACACATCACAAATACAGGTTTTTAATAATGTATACTTATAATCAGATTGCATCTAAAGTCTTCTCTTTGAAAGCATCAATAGCCATGAGAGAATCAGTGTTTACTATATTGTTTTGCCTGAGAAATCCCCATTGCTGATGGCAGTGGCAGAGGATGAGGGTGAGGATCTGCCTGGCTCTGGGGAGCTAAAAAGATGCTTGATATGCATGGATCTGCCTTCTGCTGAAGCCGGTGCTTTTCCAGACTAGTGGACATGGTTAGGCATGGGTTGACATCTTGCAGAGGGTAAATCAGGCATTCCATTTTTGAGTCACTTTGCATTCTAGAGGAACATGCCCATTTTTTTGAGTGATTGCATTTCTTTCCCAGCAGTTTTCATTCTATAGATGTTTCGTCAGCAGCCTGAAATACAGATGTTCAACCTCCACTAAACTGGTTGAAAAGGAATGAATAGCATACAGCAGTTTGCTAGCAACGAGGCAATGAAATTCTCGAAGTGTTTCCTGATATTAGAAGATGATAAGCAAAAGAGGGAGAAAAGATAAGACTGCAAACATATCTGAGGAAGAGAAGAGCAATGAAAGATCTTGTTGGAAGAATTTTTGGTTAAGCTGAGGTATGATAGAAACTGCAGTGATTACTTTTTTGGGTTTATTTTTTCAGTTTCTATAACTAATTCTTCCAGTAACTTAATAGCATTCCTTAAGTATAGACATGCAATTTATGATATAAATATCTCCTCTAGTTTAGTAGGCTTTACATCTTAAAAGTTAGTATGATTCAAGATATAAATAATTTCTATGTGTCAGTATGCTGCACTTTACACATATGTTTAAGGGTTTGGTATTTCATGTTCTCCAAGTGTTTTTTTCTTTTAAGAAAAAATTATAGATAATCCATATAAGACCATCGCACAGTCCCTGTTACATACTGAGCACTCAGTAAATTATGTCTTTATAATTTTTATTGTCACTATGATTACTGTTATTTCTTAACCAATAATATAATAAAGATTTTTAAAAACAATAAAAGTATAATCTAATTAATTAATATATTGTGGGTCAGCTGGCCTAAAATGATTTAATAGCTGAAGTATTGTCAGGTTCTTTAGAGACTGGGGAGGAATGTTTAATGAAGACGTCAACCACTTCAGAGGCAAGGACAAAAACCCATAGACTTAGTGACATGTCTACTCTAATGTTTTATTTTCTTTCCTTTTAAATATAGTTCAGTGATTTAACATCACTAGGAAGAGTGTGTTTGAACTTCGAGAGATGTGTAATAGATGTTATATGTTGCCATGGAGCATGGGGACCCATTATTATATTTCATTGTCTCTTTTATTACCTGAGGGTAAGTGCAGGCAATAGAACAAGGTGTCAAACTTATATTTAACCTTTGCTAGAGGAAGAAGCTAGATGAAGGGTTGAAAGGTATTTCGAAGTTATTATCCTTAGAGACTCCTCACTGGCTGTTTCTTTGCAGCCACCGAGCATGAATGTTATCCGGGCTGGAGTGTCAGCCCCTCATATCAGGTTCTGCTCAGTCCTACTGTGTTCTCCATGGGGCCCTTCACCTGAGAGCGTCTGCTTTATCTAATGCATTGTAGACGAGTTAGCTTTCCCCACTGTGTGGTAGTCAGATGAATTGTGCTTAAAAACACAATATTTTCCATTTCTGAATATTTAGGAAAAGTTATTTCTTTACATGATTTTATTTAGGATATGCTAGGTGAGATGCCAAATTTAATGATTTTAGCACATTCCCTTAAGTTAGATATATATTAGGGCCCAATAATAAAAAGTTAATATTCGAAGTTATTGAAATTTACCTCATTCATTTGCATATTTACAAATTGAATGGCAGATTACAAATCCATTGACTTTTGACTTGAATTCTTGTTTTATGCTAGCCACGTTAATTATTTGACAAGTGGTGTTTATAAAAGGATGTGGAGAATGGTCGTTTAGATCTGTCAAACCAGACCTAGTTACAAGTTTTCTAATAATTTTTTCTATAACAAAAGAGAACAATTGGAACACCAAGAGACATGAATTCACAGCATTTCTAGGTTCATGTAAATTTACTCTGTTGTTTGGTGACTTTGGTGTTGCTTAGTTGACTAAAATGATTGCAGTGACAGAATCATGACAATATGATGAATCCACAGATTTTAATGCAAAAATTCTAGATTCAGAGGGTTCAACATGAGGTCATCCTTTACAAAATATTACCTGAAATGACATTTCTTTATTGCAAATACTTTGTAATTCATTAAGTATCTATATCACTTCTGAAAACTGAACAATCCACCACCATCTGCATTTTAATCAGGAATCAATTATTTTGTTGTTCTGCTGTTTTGTTTATTGCTATTTTACTATATCATTTATACTGGTTTATTTTCTTTATTCATTATTTCTTTTTCTGCATTATTCTGCATTATCTATTGTCTTTTATGCATGTTGTATTATTCTTTACTTATGTTTCCTAGCAACAATATTTCATCAAGGAAGAACAGATTGTAGAAATAAAAATTATCTTCATCTCATTGTTACTCTTGTTTAGCTTTGAAAAATTTTAGGTTGAATAAATATAATTAGAAACAAGATTTAGCTAAAGAACTTCAAAATAATAAACACACATTATTGACAATAAAATACATTATTGTACTCAGAAGATAGTAAGGAAAGTGACACAATTTCAGAGACTTTGAAAAAGAACATCTTTAATAAATAATTTATTAATTTTTATTATGCTTAATGTTTGAAGGTATTTCCCTAAAGCATAATTCATTTTTAAGAAATATATTATTTAATTATAGTTGTATAACAACAGAGCTGGGCAATGCTTCAGAGATCTCTTAGTTTCATTACTTAATAGATGCCAATGCTTAGAGAATGACATGATTCAGAGATAAGTATTTTGGCATTTTGCAAATTAATATTTATTTATTGCTATTATTTTGTCACACTATTTGATTTTTCTTAAAGTCATTTGTTCCTACTGTGTCTTTTGTTTTTGTTCCTGCTGCTTGTTTCTTTTGAATCTTAGTGATGAAAGTATTTTTAGTGTCTCAATGATATACTTCAGGGTCAGAAATTGTCTGTGTAAGTGTTTTTGCATCCATGTGATTGCATGTATATGTGTGTTTAACCAAATCTGCAAGAATGGTCTTTGAAGAACTGCTATAGTTCTGCAATATTAAATTTATAATTTTTTATTTATGAATGTGGATAGCTCTTATCAATTTCATGAGGATGTTGTTTGGCAGTAGCTGATTAAAAAATGTTTAGCATATTTATATGGCACTCTGAAGTCTTTATCTTTTCATATACCCCACAATAGTATATGTCTTGGCTCTTCATTGGTTTTTCTTCTTGTTATCAGTTCGAGGTATGTAGATTTTCTTTATATTAAAAACTTATAAATGCTTTTTTTAATCATAAATTTCCTTTAGTAAATGAAGTCTCCAGAATGTTAAAATTAAATTTAAAAAATTTTTTTAACTGAAAAGAGTAATTACAGGTCAAATGATTACAAGAGCAGAAAGTTCACTGAGTGGCACTTGTGAAGACATTTTGTGCAACTACTTACATAAAAAGCTCAGTTGCTATTATAAACATAATTTGTCCCCTTTTCTAATGGTAAACAGCTTAATAATTAAAGTATTTTTTTGCTAGTTAAAGAATACCATCTTACTATACTTTGTCTTTATTTGATGGTTTATTTTCAAATTGGTTGCTCCCAATATATGTCATTTATGTGATTTATTTTGTAATGCAGATAAAATTATTAAATTACCCATAACTTTCATAAGGCTAAATGAAAAGAGAAATTAACATGATAACTTTCGGTTAAACTTACATTTATATTTTGAAATTATTTCAATTTTGAGTTTTTGCTTTTTGAAATGCAGTCTCATTCTGTTTCCCAGGCTGGAGTGTAGTGGCACAATCATGGCTCACTACAGCCTCAACCTCCCTGGGCTCAGGTGATCCTCCCACTTCAGCCTCCCAAGTAGCTGGGACAATAAGCATGTGCCACCATTCCCAGCTAATTTTTCTTTTTGTATTTTTTGTAGAGATAGGGTTTTATCATTGTGCAGGCTGGTCTCAAACTCCTGAGCTCAAGTGATCCACCCACCTCAGCCTCCCAAAGTGCTAGGATTACAGGTATGAGCCACTGTGCCCAGCCTTAAAATTCTTAAAATATTTTAAAAACAGCCAGCCAATCATTTGAAAATAAAAACAAAGTACAGGAAAATGATGTTTTCATTTTTACATAGATTTTTAAAATAAACTTTATTTTTTAGAGAAATTTTAAAGGAAAATTGAAAGTACAAAGAATTCCCATGTATCTCACCCTCACACATGTAGTTTCTCCCCATCACCATCCTCCACCAGAGTTTTACAGACTTTTACATTGACTATGAAAAGAGAAAGAAACCAGAGAAATAATAGAGTAACACAAAATCTGCAGCCCTGGCATCTCTTGTACAGTACACGGTAGTTGTCCTCAGTCAGTGGTGTGAGAAACTCTGATAAGACCAGTTAAGAGATGTGAACAACATCTAAAAGTTGTCCTTTCACCAACCTGATGTAATTAATCAGGATCCTCTTCCTTGAGATGCTGAAGGTTTTTGTTGTGCTGCTGAGAACCTTATCAATCTATGGGGAGATTATCTAGAGGAAGTTAAAGTCACTATTTTCCTCTCTTTCTTCTCTTGAGAATATATCGTAGAGACATGGGATTGAAATAAAAATAATTTTATTAATACATTCTGAAATCAAGTCTTCTAAGTCTTGGAAATAGAAGGCATTTCAAATGACTTAGTAGTAGTTTATGATTTGTGGCTTTGGTGTGTTACTGTATGAAAATGTAGTTAAAATAGTGACCGCAATACCGTAAAGTGGTAAGAAAAGTGCATTCTGTGAAACACTACCCCTAACACATACACATGATTGTCTTGTACTGCTTCTTTATTCGTGGCTGGGCTAGCTTATGTAGATATTAAGTAAATATTTTCCCCAAAATATGTTAAGTTTTCTATTTGGATATCTTAAGAAAAAACTATTTTCTGTAAGATATTAACTATGTTTTGGCAAAAAGAAAATGTTGACTATTATATATGTGCTTGTCTTTACTACTATAATGTGTGTGATTATAAAAGCTGGCATTCAGTTCCTTTCTAGAATTGAGTAACTACAGCTTCAGCCTTAGCATGGAGAAATCTAACTGGCCTTTTAGCAAAAGGCATTTAGTTTCTATTTAATTGTGTTTCTTTTGAGAGGATCAAAATTCCAGCTGTAGTTATTTTGACCTTGTGTTGTTAAATAACAAAGCCAGCAATACATGACAAATAAGGTATTGTCTGAGACCTTGCTTTAGATTTATGCATTTGGGGAAACAAACTAGTCATTTCCTTGGTGACGAACTTAGTAGATAACTATGTTGGACATTTTGTAAATGTTATCTCATTTAATCCTTGCATTGAGAATACCATTAGAGGAAACTGAAGAGCAGAGTGCCAATAGTACATCAAATTATATACTGATATAAGTGCAGAGGTAGAATTTAGTAAGATATAATTCCTCAATTATTAATTAGACATTTTCATACCTGTCAAACATGTGTCCTCCTCCCTATTAAATGAGAATTTAGTTCATCATGGGCAGTTTTATCTGACATTGTTTGACTCTTGTTTAATTTTAACAACATAATCATATGGATTGACCCTGAGAATATTAAATATGTTATTATTTTATATTCTATTTTATATTAAATATGTTACTATTTTAAAATAGCAACTTAAAATATTTTTGTTTGCTAATGTTTTAGGTAATCTATGAGTTTAAATGTAATAACCTAAAGTTCAGTCAGATCCAAACTGTAATAGTTAACTTACGATCTAAGTAAATTCAATTGTGATACATAGAGTTTGTTAGGAAACTTTGAAATACTCCTTGGACGCAGCTGTATCCCATGCTGGCTGAGTAATTGGAATGCAAGTAACAGTTGGTTGAATCACACACAAGCCAAAGACTAATGCCTACTTCTGTGCTATTCATGCTTCAGTGAAGGTAGTAAAAATGAACAAAACAATTTGAAAGAATATTTGTCTTTTTGGAAAAAAGAACACTCTCATGCTTTTAAATCAAAAAATGTATATATATATCTATATGTCATAAGGAGAGCCAAATGTTTCACAGTTTTCCCATCAGCTGAGGGAGACAACTTGATTTCCAACTACAGGTTGCTTTTCAGTTCTGAAAATATTATTCTTTCTTGATTTCTATTGGAGATTTTGGCCAGATTCTGTGTCTAAAAACAAACGCTGATAAGTCCACTGAAAGGAACAAGCCTCTTTTTGTTCTAGAGGCAGTGAAGATAACATGGTTAGATTTCCCAAGAATGGAATTTAGAAAATTCACAAGATTTGGAAATTGGATGGAAGGTTCACGATTCAAAGAACTGGCTTGACATTATATATATATATTAAAAGCCCATTTTATTATGCAGGAAAAAAAAGGAAGCTGGGAATCTCTGAAGTACTTCTTGGTAGGTGGCATAACAGTATTGGGCATGGATTTATATCATCATATTCTTATGCCACCTCCTCTGGCATGTTATTTAACCTTATTTCCAACATTTGAGAAGTAAAGATGCAAATACAGGTTTCTAAGGGTAGCAGTCAGTGTTAAATACAGCAAAATATTGCTAGCAGAGAATATATTCCATGAAAGTCAGCTTCATTCTTTCCTCCCTTTATTAACCTATGACTATTAGCTTTGTTTGCAGCGCTACCTACATAGTGTTAAGCTACATCTGGCCTGCAGGGTAAAAATGATAACACCAGCAAGAAAGGTTTTGTTGGAAATTCTTCTAAGTTACAGGAATGTGAAATTGAAATATGAGAAGTAAATGGTAGCATGATTGCAGTACTTTCCACCAAGTATTCTCACTAATTTATGATTTGAATTCATGCCCATGATTGCTGCAGATACCACTTAAGAATGTTCTATTTTGCCCCTGAATATCCAGAAGTTCTGATTCCTTGTTTGGAAGTATTTATATAATACATTTCTAATTTTCTTTGACTTAAAATGCTAGCCACAAATTAGAGAGATATAAAGATTTTTGAAAAATTAAATCAGCCTATGTATTCTTCAGAGTCAATAGGAGTACATGGAAGAGTAGAAAATTGTCGCTCTACTCTCTATTGTATACCAAACCTATTTATTCTATATCTTGTACCTTTTCTACCATCTCATCTTCTTAATTCCCTAAAACTAGAAAGTAAATTTACCAAGAAAAATTGATAAATAATATTGGAACTAGTTAGTAACATGGACTTTGATTAGATCATAGACCCCCAGTTGTACCACCATTCCTATAACACTACATTCTCCAGGTCTCTCCCAAATGGTCTAATAGCTGACAGCCCCAGTCATGGGTCCCACTGTCTTTAACTATGTAGCCACTTTGCAGGCAGGTATTTGATTATAATAGCTGGAATCCCTTTAAATCTACTGTATTTAAATAGGTGTATTAGTCTTCTAAGAAAAAACGTGTATAATATGCTAATTTTCAAAGAAACAATTAGAATATATTTATCTGAAAGCTGTCAATCCAAGGTGTTTTTGCTTGGTTTAGAGCTCTGAAAGTTTAACTGACAAACCTAATTTTGCTTATTTATTTATTTGAGATGGAATCTTGCTCTTGTCATTGAGGCTGGAGTGCAGTGGCATGATCTCAGCTCACTGCAACCTCTGCCTCCCAGGTTCAAGCAATCCTCCTGCCTCAGCCTCCCAGGTAGATGGGATTACAGGAGCCTGTAATCCCATCAGGTAATTAGCATGCCTCACTAATTTTTGTATTTTTAGTGGAGATGGGCTTTTACCATGTTGGCCAGGGTACTCTTGTACTCCTCATCTCAGGTTGATACACTCACCTTGGCCTCCCAAAGTGCTGGGATGACAGGTGTGAGCCAGTTTTGCTCTTTTAAAGACAAAGTAATTAAGTTTTATTTGTTATTAGCAATATAATTAAACTGCCTTTATAGCTATGTCCTTTAAGTTTCAAATGGCGACAAGTGGTATTTCTCTTTTGGAGATCAAAATATCCTTAGCTTATATCCTATCATGGTGATAACTGATACTGCATAACTACCTAGTTTAGAAGTTACTATAGTTTTTTTTTTTCTTTTCTTTTTCCCCTTCTTTACATTGTGGACTAGTGATCTACACCGCTAAAAGCTGAAATTCCAGTTCATAAGTGTATCTGATGGCTGGTTGGGCCTTGGAAATGCTTAAGCCAGCATGAGAAACTGATTCATATCTTGCACATTATTATTTTTCTGTAAGAAACCTAACGATGTTATAAAACTCAACATTAGAGTTGGAAAGTAAAATCTCTGGCTCCTAGGATATTTCTCATTGTCCATTTTATGGGAAATAGAATGAAATAACATAGGGGAGAAATCATGCGATTTAGTGCCATTGAGATGACAACTTTAGCAAACAAGGTATGTTACTATCCAGGAAGGCTGGAGCAGTGTTAGGCATTGAAACTGTCTTTCATCGGGGGAATAAAGTCCAGGGGAAGAGTTACGAGAGTGGCAGTAGTTCAAATCTCAATGGGCCTTGAAAATGAGGTTTTTGCTTTGCTCTCTTAAGTTTTTGCCTGAATTCTAATAGCTACACATTTATCCAGGTACAGTGTTATTGAGTACTTTTCTTTGCAATCCAGTATAGCTTTAACAAGGAAATTAATAATAAACCATGTTATTGATGTTTTGGCTTTGCTACAAATTAAGTGCTATTAATTTATGAAATCAAAAACAAAATACTGAACACAACTATTTTTAAAATCAGTGATAGATTGAAATTGCTTTACATGCATGTATTGTACATATCATAAGACAGAAATAAAACAGATCCTATATAGACAAAAAGAAATTTAAAATTCCCTTTTAATCATCTAAGAATAACCAAAGTAAATGGACAAAATCAATTTTTTTACCTTAAGGGTAAGATGAAGTAAACAACCCAAGTAAAGGGACAAAATCAATTTTTTTACCTTAAAGGCAAGATCAAAATGAAAGTAAGTTAATTTAAAGCTCAATAATACTAGCATAGACTAGCAAGTCAAATTATTGCAGAAAGTAGAGTATATCCAATATCTTACATATTGTTTATATATTTATGTATTTTAGAAATACGTATAACATATTCCCTTTAGAATATTATCTTAAAACTGACACACCCAATAATTATAAAACAATTTGAGAAAGGATAAACCTTAGTAAATAATAAATAATCCTTAAAACGAAGACATTGTATTCACTATGGATAAAAGTACCTGATTATTTCTTAGGAGTCACTTGTGGATTGACACTATAAATAATATCAGGAAATTTAAAAATTATGTCTCTATGACATGACTGAAGAACTATTAAGTGTAAATTACTATCATGACCTGAGCCATACCAGAATTTTAATCTGTCAATTTTTGCATACATTTTATAAGTCTAATGATTGTATTGGTTTTCATATTTTCATTATGCAACTGAAGCCACTAATAAGAGGTAAAGCAGGATCGGCTATGTGAGACTTCAAAGCCAATGATATCACAGCAATAATACATATGTCCTTGAAGGAAATGCTGAGCAAATTCAAAGGTTGTGGCTGCCATCTCAGATTGGTGAGCATATAAGCTGAAATGTGCATGTAACAGTAAGAGAACAACATTGGCAGCAAGTTCTTCAAATGATGGCAATTGACACATTCAATAAAACATGATAATATTTGTAGTTGTAGTTTTCAAAACCTTAGCTTTTGTAATTTATGACAGAGTAGATTTAAATTTGCAAAATCTTCACCGTATTAGCTTCACCTTTTGCATTTTTCATGAAGTTTTTTGTCTAGATAAAACATAGATTTTATTTTGAATTTCACTTTTATGTGCATTTATCATATTTTAAAGTCATTTAAATAAAGAGCAATGTGATTTTAAATTCCATTGCACCAAAGGGATGTAACACTCAGTTAAATTAATACTTGAGTTCAAACATGTTATGAATTTACAAAATCACTGGATGAGAAATGAAGTGCAACATTTTAGGAAGCATTGAAGAGAGAAAGAAGTTAAAACTGAGTCATTTCATAATTGCAGCCAGATATAACATGAAGTTTTGAAGAAAAGGACAATGAAGTTCTAAAAATAATAACACACATTGAGATCTATAGTCTCTCTAATGTTAAAAAAAAATAATTTCAGTTAAGCTCTGAAAAGAGATGTAAAATGAATACTGGTTCTATCATTCCTTGTTGTGAGAACCTAGATAAAGTCATTTAAACGGTAACCTCCAATGCTGTTTTTTCATCTACAAAATAGCATCTATATTAAATTATTTATGTAAGTATAAAATATGAGCATCTAAAATATGGTTGTTTCAAGCCTTTTTGTGATTTAATATATCCTCAGAATCTCATACCTTCTTTTCTCATATTTTCTGACATGTTTAATTATTTTTTTTTAATTTGTATTGTTTAACATTTCAAAACTTCATTGAAATTTTACACAACCCTTTTTCTTGTATCTGGTAATGGTTAGTTCAGTTCGTACTTTTTTTTTCCTTTTGATGTTTAACAGTATTCTTTACTCGCTCCATTTTCTAAATTATAACAGTGTTTTCCATACAGTAAGCTAAACGTAAGCCCTAAATGAAGAAGAAAACACCATCTTTATTTTTAAGTATAGTACAGGATTATGCCTCCTAATAGATTTTTAACCCAAAAATGTTTATGGACTGAAAATGTTTATTCAGTAATGAAATTTTACACTAGTATCCAAAAGCCATGGTATTCAAAGTGTTGTCTAAGAACCAGCAATATTAGCATCATTTGGAAGCTTGTTAGAAATGCAGAGTATGAAGTCCTACCCAAGATATAATGAATAAGAATATGCATTTTCACAAGTTCCCACAGATGATTCATATACATATCAACATTTGAGAAAACTGCACAAAATCATTTTTGTTCAACTGTCGTCTTCATTAGCAATCATTTAATCCATTTATTCAACAGATATTTATTAAATACTTAGTTTGTTTGTCTGAAATTCTTCCATTCTAATTGTTTGAAATTATGGTCAATGCAAAGGGGCAAAGGTTGATTTTGAATGGCAAGTCATAAAGGACATGAGTTCTTTAGTGTGGGCTTGGGGAGAGGTTGCAAAACCAATTAAGAAAAATTAAAAAGGCCAATCTTGCACATTTGGGGAACTATTAATGTTACATAGCAGGTGTGAATCATTATAGTTACATGTACAGAAAACACTGACTCCAGAAACAAGAAGGGTAAAGAAACGACACCACATATAAAATCTACTTTTCACCCAGGGATATCTCTATCAACATCTGAAAAGGAACAAAAAATGAACGTTGAAATGCAAGCAAATATAAGTGAAAATTTTCATGTTCTAGAAGACTGTTTGACCAAAGATGTATTTTAAAACATTGTTTCTCTTGTGTATTTAAAATAATTTTATGTATAACATATAGCTAAATACTTCTATTTCTGGAGCTAATTTTTTATCCCAGTATGATCAATTCTTATTCTAAAAATTATAAAATATTCACAAAACTCTGTATTTCTTGAAGACAAAGTCCAAATTTGTTTATACTTCTTGTATTCATGGCCTAATGCAGCATATGGGTATGGTATATGAAAAAAAGTATATGTCCAGTAAGAATATATGAATGGAACTTGCCTGTAGGCTTTGGATCCATTCACTGGAGTCTTACACTTCTTCAAATGAATCACTGCTAGACTATCTCATCAATGAGAGAAGGACCAAAGACATTATATTTCTTGGGCTTTATTAACAAGTAGAGACCTTACTAAAAAGCCAAATTAAATACAATTTTGTATAAATGGGCAATTCCATTTCTGTACTTGTATATAATAAAAGTGAAAATGTGATATGTGAATCTCTAAACATTCCTGATACACTCTTTCTTTCTTGTTGTTAATGATATTCTGCCTCTCAGTGTGGAACTGGATTTAGAAAGTGACACAGACATTATTAATGATCTTTACTTTTCCTGATTTTGATTTTACTTTTCCTGAATCACCTTAAAACTTCACTGGATGAAAAAATGTTGAATGAAGTCAATGCATACACAAGGGAAATATACAAGAAAATAGAGTATGCTTGTTTATATGCTTTCATAAGCTTTCAAATTCCGTCATCCCTCTAGTTACGTTTTCTAATCTTATAGCTACTGCTCTTACTCTTCTTTCATGCCACAAATTAGATATGGTTCTATTAATTCAAGTGTCAGAGACTTGAATGGCAATCATTGTCTTCTTTATAGTGTTCTTTGAAATAAAAGTTGAATTGCATAAACTGCTTAGTAATATTTTAAAAACATATGTTTGATAAAGCAAAAGATGTTACAGGATTTAGAGCATCTAGTTCTTAACTCAGGTACTCTGGACTCTGATGTTATATTATGCTTCAATCCATTAAACACATGTTTTGCCTGCTTAATGTAATTATACTGTTTGCCCATTTCATCCTAAGACCTTCTAAGGAACAGTGATAACTCTCCTTCTTTAAGGGAAAACAAGTTAACCAGTTTGTCAGATGTTTAAACTCATTAGGTGAGATACTTAGCTCAGGATTAGGGTTTTCTTAAGAGGTTTGGTAGAACTCTAAGTTATTTTATATCAACCTTATAAAAAAAAATCTGGATGATGACCTGTGAGGGAAAAATCTGTTTTGTTCCTAATGACTTTTCCATGCAAGATATATCACTGACACATAGTAGGTGCTTGATAAAATTTGGTAAATGAATGTATGGCCTGTGGTCTAGTCTTGATTTAGAATATTATCTGAACTTGTTTGCATGCTAACTTGTGATGTAGGTAAAACTATATCACAATCTGAAATGAATTGAGATCCAAGAGGCATGGGTTAATATAATGTGTTAAATAACACTGCAACCTCATTCACAAAACTAAAGGATAAATGTCACATCAAGCCACTCAAGCAAAAATTCTTACACTTTAGGCAGTAACTCTCAGGGAATAAGAAAAAAAATCCCTGTGAGATAGACCAAATTCCCTATCTTTCACATTGCAGAGTAGCTGCAATTCCTAATAGTGAGGCTCAGCAGCTTTTTGGGCTGATCAGGCTATTTTGGTGCTATATCAAGAGAAAATTTTGACAGTCTTGGCTTGCAATTTAACCTCCTTCAGAACTGTTACAATCTGGTGGGGGAGTATCCACAGAATACTAAACATCTATCTTGTTTTAAAAGCAGCCATTCTCTCATAAATAATAGCTGTATTTCATGCATGATCCTCTTTTTGTTCTGTTGCTACAGAAGCAGCCAACTAGGCAACAGAGGAAGCAAAAGTAAACTCACATATTCCCAGTTCTCTTGGCATCACTGATGAAAATGTCTATAATGCTTATGATGATCCAAAAGAAATCAGAAGAAAAACCACATTGGCTTGTGTTGTATAAGTAAAATGTGTGTAACAGGAGGATGGGGCCTGCACAGCTAATGTTTGCCAATGGAGAGGAACAAAGCTTGGAGGGAGGATGTTTTACAGCTCCAAAATGTGCTGCTGTTCATGGAGGCTAAGAGATGAGCATTTAAAATATTTTTAACTCTCAGAACTTGCTTTTACTATTTATCTGTGAGAAATGGTTGAATTACTTACTATATTAAAATTTATTTCTTAAGAAAGATTAGAAAGTATAAACCTTTCTCTCTGTAGATTAGAGTAAAATGGGGTTTGCGACATATTTGTAAAACTGGTACTAAGAAGATTTATTCTTGTCTCCTTTAATCTTTGCTCTCATGGAGCATATCAAATATTTTTCTAAGGCCAGAAACTCGGAAGAGTAGTGGGGGTTTTTAGCACACATGTCTTCTGGAAGGAACAGTTAAGCTCCTTTGAAATACAGGCAGTCCAGGTGTTATACGGTAGTAAAGGACCTTAAAAATGACTGTGCAAGCTGAAACCGTGCAAAGAGATCTTAATAATCAATGGGAAAAATTACAACTGTTCTGTGACCTTTAAATTTTTTTTTTACAAAACATCAAAACTCTCTTCTTGAGGGTTACAAATGTACAGGAAAATGAACAAACTGTAAAACTAACTTTTTTAGCACTGTAGTTTACAACCTGAAAAACACTGAGGATTAAAGTTTTATTCTCTGCAAAAAAATCTTATCAAGAATAGTTTAAACAGTGCTTGTCTTTTTCTTCCCATTGAATAAGTAACTTAATACAAAACAGGCATCTTTTATATGCTTTGGTAAATTGTCGTATTTCTTTCTGAGCTTGCATCAACTCGCCACATTTTATCATTTGCAGTTTCAATGTTTTGAAGTATCTCTAAGAGTTCCGTTACTGTAAAGCCAGTGTCACTTCCTCTGGGACGTCATATTTTTCTTTACAGCCACTTTCCTCTTTTATATTGATAACTTTGCCTTCACTAGGTTCACCTGGCTACAGATGTAGTCTCTTAAACAATAGCAGCATCAATGTCCCTATGCTCAGCTATTTCTTCTATAACTGTTGTATTCCATCCAAATTTAACTTCTGATGTTATCATTTCATTTCCTTGTTGTACTTTCATCTTTGTTGGCCATTTAATTCTTTCTATTATTTATTTTTGTAAAATATCGTGTGAGTTTATCACTGGGAGACAGATGCAGCAGAACTATATGCTTGGCTGGCTGTGCACTTTGAAAGAAGTGCCAAGTTTGGTCACTGATATTTACATAGTAATTTCTGAATTGCATGGCCAATGGCAAAGTTTGCACTGTGTATCTGTACAAACCATATATCACCCACTGTTAATACATTGTGGTGACTGAAATTTGAACCATGTTGTTGTCGAGAGATTGATGTTATATAACAAAACCGTGGTGACAAAAATTGACATATATATATATATTGGAAAGGTGCAAATGAGGCCTGATATATGGATAATTTGTTATTTAGTTATATAATTTAAGATGCTTTATACTTAAAGAATAAAATCTTTTTAGATTCTTTATCTAAAAGCAAACCATTGGGAATTCATAGGAGATGCATACTTTGTTTTCACCATGATTATGCCTGTATAGAATTTGCCTGAATAGAGTATTAATATTTTCCTTAGTTATAAACATGATTAGGGAGAATACTATTGGCTATACAAATCTTAGTTTCACAGGATTGTCTGAGGTGTCCTTTTGGATCAATAATTTTGTTTTTCACTTTAGAGATTCTGAAACTGAACATTACCTATTTGCATGTATAAATGATGAGGTTGTAGGGAATTCGTTCTTGTTACCTAGGCTGATAAGAAAATACTAATTTATATTGAGAGATCTGTTTACCTTCCACTGGTCATTTGAACAAACTCCTTCCTTGTCCAAAGTCCAGCTTTTTCAGTCAAGGGATGAAATTGTTTATTGGAATATTGCTTGTTTGCCACAGAAATAGAATGAAGTAGGTCTCAAGCTATTTTCTGTTTAACCAAATGAGCGCATTCAATAACTTGTTTTTCTCTATTTGAGAAATATTTCTCTTTAGCTCATGGGTGCCAGTTATTTCAATCAGAGTACTTTACCTTCTAGTCGGTATGCAATGCATGCTGATAAAATTAAATTTCCAGTGCTTATTTGTCAACATTATTTAGAAGTGATGTAAATGAATTCATTTTATAACACTTCCCTTGTAAATACTTGCTTTTCACAGTTGATATGGTAATATTTCTACATATATTTCAAAATAGCTAGCACAGAGTAGGTCAATATTAAATATTTGTTCATCTTTTCTTCTCTTCCCATTAGTTTTTTTTTATTGTTTTGATAATCTTTCTTTAAGGACATATAATATTGCTTCTTGTAGATGATAAAAATCCTTAGGATTCCTAGGGCAAGATTCACAGATCTCCATCTTGATTGTTTTTGCAATGGGATTTCCCACAGAAAGCCTCTTTAAGTTATTGATATGAAGAGTCATTCATAGAATGAATTTTTGACTTAAAGGAAAACATAGAGAATGAAATTTTCCAATATTTGACCCTTAACAGTTAGGGTATATGTTACCAAGATGTGTAGCTTCTAATCAGCAAATATGCTTCCTTTATAAGATTAAATGGCAGTGTGTGTTATTGAACCAAACTGGCGTCCTCTAGCCTGGTACAGTAATACTGGATATCCACACTGAGGTGTGCAGCGGGAAAAGGAAGGTCTTTATTTGCAGGTTGCCAAGAAAGGAAGGCCGGGCAACTTAATGCTGAAGTCCTGACCTCCCCAGTGGCTTGCAGGTAAGGGTTTTTAAAGGCAGGAGTATGGTTTTGGCCTAGAAGAGCAAGGTATCTTGAAGCAGGTGCTTACAGGTCATAGGTAGATGCAAAGAGTTTCTGATTTACAGTTGGTTAAGAAAGAAAAGCTTTGTTTAACAATTTAGGGTCAGTAGTAGAGAGTGTTAGCTCTGGCTCATGAATGTGACTTTCTCTGGGCTCCCTAGAAAGAATTCAGAACAAAGAATGGTGGTCAGAGTTCAGTCACCAGTTCTCCCTTATCTAAGTAAGGTCTGTGTGCCAGTGAATCCATTTGGTGGAATTCCTGAAAACAACTCAGAGACACATGTTAAGATGTTGCCTTTAGTTTCTATAGAGGAACTATCCTGTGGTTCTAGCTTCTTTGGCTGTTGTTTTAAGCTGCTATTACCTTCTTGCTTCTTATGGTGCATATTCACTTCTCAGGGCAAGCCAGTGCCTGGTTTCTCTTAAAGAAACTCTGGTTTTTCTTTATTTCCATGTTTGGGTCCCATAATCCCCTAAGAGGGATGATCTCTGCTCTGTTTGGCATATATGAGAAACTAGTAGGGTAAATGGTATATCCATAAACTTTTAATCCATGTCCTAAATTTAGAGGAATTTTCATGAGCTAGAAAACTAAAACACACTGAAAATCCTTTAAACTGAATTGTTAACCCATTTCAAAATGAGTGTTCCCAGGACATGATAATGAATTCATTATGTCATGTTTATATTTGGAATCTCCTAAAGGCAATTTCTAGAACAGCCCTCACTGGTGTTTCATAGATGCAGCTCTCAGAGTACCTTGTACTAACATAACATATACTATGACATGTTCCATTTAAGGAGTCCTTGAGGCTCTGAGCTCATTTTTCTGTTGACCATTTTTATGTCAATTTTTTATTACTAGGTGAAAAGCACTATTCATAGAAAAATTTAAAATAATAAAATACTTGGCTCATGAGAGCTTATAAGGATACTTAGTAAAGTCCCAGAGTTGATTATTTTCCTGTAATTCTCTGTTTATACATTAAAGAGTCATATTTCCTTTTCCCAGTTGAAAGTTGACTTTTAAAATTGATATGTAGACACTCTCTTCTTAATAATGCCAGTGACATAATTTTTGTTTCTCTCTCTAATTGCTTATGTAAGGCTGATATAAGAATGATTCCCACTAGACATCACCAAATGTACCTAACCCAGTTATGTTTCCAAGCCGACTTTTGTTATTGTAACATGATTAAAATACCACATTAATTATGTAGGACTCTATAAAATTGAATTCAACAGAGAAAATAAATGCATATTAATAATACATATGTTATTTATATATATTTTGGTTGAATGAGATGTAGAATATATAATTAATTCACAGAGATTAACTGTAACTTTTGTATAGTTATTTTCTTTAATCTTATCCAGTTAGAAGAAGAAAACATTTTTCAGAGTGAACTAGGACTTTATATCCTTTTCATTAATTTTATTTTAGCTTCATAATGTAATTTGAATACTTACTTGGTGTATTAAAAATTTCCAGAAGTATTCTAGTATTTTTGTAGACTTGGGTTTTTATTTAACAAAGAACAACTAGAAATCAATGTCAGAAAAGATAGTTTCAGAAGTTTGCTATTATTTTTATTTTAATATAGCAACAGAAAATTTATTTTGTCTATTATTTAAAAATTTATATATGGTTATAGTTCTGGGCACAAATATTTTTGGAGTAAGGTACAGACATGGAAATGGCAAGATGTACCATTGGCATATAAGGATTGGTAGCTACATTTTTTCTAAAAATAATAGTTTAAGAAATAAGTTTGATATGTAGAATGAGGGATAACATGATATAAAGAGATAAAATAATTGGTGCAATTTTGATTTAAAAATTAAACCACAAATCAGAGACACATTAATCAAAAGGGGTGAGTATATAGGACCTAAATTCTGCCTTGTCAGAGGTCAAACAGGATCACTTATAAAAGAAATTTAATTATTTGCAATAGCAAGGACATGGAATCTTTCATAAATGAATGAATAAAGAAAATGTGACATTTACATACAATGGCATATTATTCAGCCTTGAAAAGATAGGAAATCCTGCCATTTGTTATAGCCTTGAATCTGGAAGATATTATGCTAAGTGAAATAAGCCAAACCACAGAGAGACAGATACTGCATGCTCTCATTCAGGTTTGGAATCCAAGAGGCAATTTTATGGAATCAGAGGGTCAAATGGTGGTTGCAAGATGCTGGGAGCAGGAGGAAGTAGAGAGGTGTTGATCAAAGGATATAAAGCGTCAGTTATGCAATATGACTGAACCCTAGAAATTTGCTGTATTGCCTATAGCTAACAATACCTTATTGTTTACTTAAAAATTCGCTAAGACAAATCTTAAATGTTCTTATCTCATGCAAACAATAATAGTAATAATAATAAAACAATGGGTGGGAAGTTTTGGAAGGCATGGCAATACTTAAGGCATAGATTGTGATGATGGTTTTACAGGCAGGTGTACCTCCAAGCTCATTAAGTTATAGGCATTAAATATACAGCTTTCTTGGGCCAATCAGGCCCCAGTAAAGTGGTTTAAATATTAACTAATTAAATTTAAAAAGTTTAAGAAGGAAGAAACATTTAATAAAGGAAAATAGTTAAACTCCTGATTTTTGCCTGTCTCTAGGAAATAATTAAAAGTAGGAATGTTGCATTTCATCTATTAATAATAACAGTAACAGGAAAGGTAGGGCAGGATTTTACCATTTTAACAGAAGATTTACAGTACATGGCAGTGAATATAGATAGCACGCTTATGGTTCCAACATACCTCAAAATTAACCACATAAATGAACATCCTGTTCTGTGAGATGTTCATTAAGCTCAGATTGTGTTTTGTTAACTGTTTTGTTTATTTTGTTTTCTTGAGATAGAGTTCCACTTTTCTTGCCCAGGCTGAAAATGAGTACAATGGCATCTCAGCTCACTGCAACCCCTGCCTCCCAGGTTCAAATGATTCTCCTGCCTTAGCCTCCTGAGTAGCTGGGATTACAGGTGCAGGCCAGGCTAATTTTGTATTTTTAGTGGATACAGGGTTTCACCATGTTGGTCAGGCTGGTGTCAAACTCCTGACCTTAGGTGATTTGCTCGCCTCAGCCTCCCAAAGTGCTAGGATTACAGGTGTGAGCCACCACTCCAGCCTTGTTAACTGTTTCACTAAGGAAAACAAACCAAAATCACTGCATTGCTCAAAATATTACCACCAGAAATAATAATTTATGACATGTGATTACCATTGTCCTCTCTATGCTTGTCTTATCTCTGAGTCAGTTCCCCTCACTACTGCCAATGTAATACATTGAAAGACATTGAATCTATAAGGCAATACATATGGATATGTCTTTTTTCAAAATTATATTGGAAAGTTCTTATACCATCCTTCATGCATTAATAAAATAATATCTCACATTAAGTTTGATAAGCAAAAGTTTAATGGTTTGCTAATCCAGAAGTTACTACACTTTTTGTAAAATAATGAAAGTTATTCCATTGGATTTCATAACAAATTCACACAAAAATTTCATGAGTTTGTTTTTTATTATGTAATAATACATGTCATCATAGGTAATATATGTATACCTCATAAAGTGGTTAACTCACAGGTCATTTGTTCTGTTGACACTTCTGTTATCCACTCAGAGCATTGGCTGTATTTGTTGGCTGACATCTTAACAGGCTGCTAATATAGGACAATTAATTTTAAGGGAGTTTGCCTAAGTATAAACAATGTGCTTTAATTTTATCCATTCTGAAATCTCAAATTGTTTTATTGATTTCGATTAGCTAATACACTTTAATGCATAAAGCAGTCATAGTTACCTGTCAACATCATTAGATTGAACCTTAACAGTTCATAGAAATATAGTTTATTAAATGACTAATCTGAGTGGTACCTAAAGAGTGTCCTTTGGACACTGGTTCTCAGGCTAAAAATGTTGCTACTGAAGAATATATCTGTCAGAATAGTATTTTTGAAAGCGTTGATTCAACTAAGCTATTTATACATTTCTCATTAAAGAAATATGTAAAATGTTGCTGTTGTGATATCTAGGTGAAATATAGAAATAAAAAAATTATCGCAATTTATTGGGTAATTTGTTAATAAAGCTTTAGAGTTTTAACAATAATTAAGGAATAATAAGGTATAATAAAATTGTTTTAAATTACTATACATTTTATTAATTTACAAACATAGTGTTTATTTTCCACATATGAAAATACATTTGATAATAGAAAAGTCCAAATTCTCCCAAAAGATGTTTAAAGAGGTGGATTTTCAGCCAATATGAGTGACCACAGCCCAGTTCACACAAGCTCAAGAAGTCCTGATAAAGCGTGCCTGAGGCTTGATTTTATGCATTTCATGGACACAGGAATTGAAGGTAAAATCATGAATCAATATGAGGAAGGTGTACATTGGTTTGGCCTTAAAAAGACCAGACATCTCAAAGCAGAGGGCTGGGGAGATCATAGGTAGGTTTTAGGGATTCTTTAGTTGCCAGTTGGTTGGAAGACTTAAGCTAATGTCTAAAACTTTAAATCAGTAGAAAGAAATGTTTGAGTTGAGATAAGCGGGTTGTGGAGACCAAGGCTCTTAGTATGTAAATGAAGCCTCACAGGTGGCAGCCCGCAGAGAGAATAGGTGGAAAATGTCTCTTTCTGGATTTCAAAGGTGTCAGGCTCCCAGTTAATCTCACCAGATCTGAGAAAGCCTAGAAAGGGAGAGGTCTGGCTACATTAATGGAACATTAATCTAATGCAAATTTTTCCCACAAAGAAAAGCTTTGCGGAGTCCTTTTAGTCTGATGCTCCTGTGGCAGCCATTTCAAAATATGTTAAAGAAATATATTTTGGGATAAAATTGTTTTTACTTCCTTCAGCATCTGCTATCTGCCATGTTATGCTGTGTACCAGAAAGTAAGGAAAGTAAACTATATTATATAGGGTTAATAAAACCTGTGTGATGAGCTTTTATGGTTTGCAGGGCATGATCCCTGCCAAGTCCCTTAGATAGGAATTTGGGCAAGAAAAAAAGAAGGTCATAGTCCTCACATTTAAAAACTATTATTTTATGTTTCACACAACTTATTATATTTGTAAGTGGTATATAATTATAGATTTCTGATTGTCATCATATTTTATTATAACTTTTTTATGTGCTGAAATGTGTCCTGTATGCCATGCTTTTTGTACTCTACACAAATCCTCCATTCCATGTCTGTTTATTCTTTAGTATATTTAGTATATTTTAGGTCATAGTAATTATACTTTAACACATTACTTACATGTGAACTTCTTTAACCACTCATGACTCTCAGTTGTGTTCACGACAATAAACTGACATTTTTCTTAGTTTCTTATTTGTAGACCAGATCCAGACTGACCACTGCAGGACTGTAACAGAGAATTGCTTTCTGATTTATTGCAATGCTGTGTAAGATTTAGATATAAATGTAAAGAGGGGCTCTAGATCACAAATATTACTTTATTTAATGAATTTAGTACATTAAATAGGTGCTGAAGTTCTAGAAGTTCCAAGTTGCTGTGTTTCTTCCTTATAAAGATAGTTAAGACATGGTTCATACCATCAAGACACTTAAAGTACGATGAGGTGATGAAATATTGTTTAGGAAGAGCTGTAAGAAAAGGACTTTTTATAAAAGTTCACAAGTTGAAAAGATTGCAGAAGGGATATATAACGAGGCACATTTGGGATTTGAGCTTGCTATTTTATGGCCACGTAAGATTTAGAAAAACAGAAAGAGAAGGAGGGCATTGTAGAAAGAGCAAAGATAGAGTTGAAAAACACAAAACTTTTTCAAGAAACCGTGTGTCAGTTTGAAGCCTACAACAGAAGCAGATAATAAAATGGTAAAAGGCCTACAAGGTATTCAATGAAGAATAAAGGGGAAGGAGCTGAAGGAGACAGAGTGAGCCTTGAGATTAATGCAGGTTTAACACTTATAAAAGAAGAGGTGGGCAATGAAGGATTTGATAGAGGCTCAGGACTAAGTGCAGGTCTAAGAAGAATTTGACCAGGTGATGGTGTAGCTGGAGCCAAGGTAACAGCACTAATTGCCTGGCCACTCAGGCTTTATTGGGAAGCATCCCAGGTGAAGCATGGCCTCTGTATTGATGGGTGGCCACTGAAGATGATGGGCAGCTATGGGTCCTGCAACAGGGTTGAAGGAAATTTGAGTGGCAGATATCCATGGACCCCTCATCCATCTGCAGGAATGCCAAGTGGTTTCCACTGGCTGGAACATATACAATATAATGCAGGGAAGAAGCTGGAACCACATGAACCACGTGAAAGACCTGAAATGGCATGATTAGGACTCTACTTTATCAAATGGGAAGATGGAAAAGTTTTACACTTGTATGTAGAAATATCATTTAGAAAGAATTATTTAGGACTATATCGAAATCCATATACCTAGGAAATTAGGTATATGGAATTAGTGAGCATGTTGGCTGCACAAACTCACTTAGTATCTACTGTAGTAATTCAACTAAAGAATTATGACCCAAATGTTAGTGGTAGTGGTTGAAATGCAATGTCAGGGAAACAGACTGCTAACAGAATCAAATATTGGGATGAAATAATAAGAAAATTGAACGAATGAGAAGAGAAGTTCTTCCCAAGTTTAAGGCTAGATTTCTTGAACAACGTTGATGTCACCTGTTTATTCATGTATTCAACAAATATGTATTCTATTATGTGCCAAACACTATTTTAAGCATCAGTGATACAAAGAAACAAAAACGGAGTTTACATTTGAGTGTGGTGAGATTATCATTATCAAGTGGTGATATCTGTAGGAAAAGAAAGCAGAGGGTGTAGAGGAACAAGGAGTGCCAGGGAGATGAGAAGAGTGATTTTTTTTAAACAGGGTGATAAGGGACACCTCAGCAAAATGTGGGTTGAAAAACAAACAAATAGTTGAAGAAGCAAGTCAGTGGCTCTCTGAGGCAAAATAACAAACAAAGGAACCAATAAGGACAAAGGGTTTGAATAACCATGCTTGATATGCTCAGCAGACAGTAAGGGGCCAGAGAGTTGGAGAGAAGAGAGAGACAGGGAGGATAGCAGAAAACAATTCCAGAGATTAATGGGCAATGTTGATTAGTGAATGGGAGCTTTGATTAGAGAGTGGTATCTTTTAAGACAGTGCATAAAATTAAAGCTCATTTTTTGAACATGGGAATAAAGTGATCTGTCTTCACTCTTCACTCTGCTTACTCTTGAGAAAAGACCATAGGTGAGCAAGGTCAGAAACAGGGCAATCTTATGCAAAATGCTTTCAATACCAGGCAGGAGATGTTAGCAATGAGCATGGCGAGAAGATTTCAGATTTTGTATATATTAATCAGATATAATAAGATGTTAAACATTGCTTCGCTGTCATAGTTATACATATTTACTTCTCAAAGTTTGGAACAATGGTAATAAACATATATGCTATGTTACTTCAAATAGGAAAATTAAACTATATTGTGCATTCCATTGAGTGGAGCTGGTAATCTGTTTGGAATAAATAAAATGTATCATTCTTCTTCCAGGAGTATTCAGAAAAATAGCTTTGTTTCACAAAATTTTATTATTACTCCCATTAATAGTTTTCATAGAAATTAAAGAAGATTTTGCAGATGCTGATTCATTTGTTGAAAATGTGATTTCCCTTCCTCATAGTTTAGCTCTTGATTTAGTACTGCTTCAGTGGAAAAGTCTTTCCTGACAGGGAGCCCACATCACAGATTTCCATATCACCACTTTGTCCTCCCACAGCCCTCCTTATGTTACCTGCTGTGACACTTATTCTTTGCAAATCTTGTGATTTAAACTTCTCTCTTCTTCCACTTCATTATACAGCTATTTGATTTACCAATTAATAATGCATGTTTATAGTTACTCACATATTGAAAAGTCATAGCTTCTCATAAATTTACTAAACCTCATCCATTCTCACAAATTTAAATGACTTACTATGCTAAATCTCCATATAGGAACGGGCTCCCAGGTGGAGATTTACATTTATTACTGTCTTTAAGAAATCTATAACTGAAATGATGACAGTAAACTATTTAGGGCAGTGTTTGGCACATAGAAAGTGTTCAACATGCCTTTTCACCCCCACTCCCATACTATTGTTTGGTGATCATACTAATCGTTTCTTTTTTGAAATGCTTGGAAGGATAGATGTTATAAGTGGAGTACTTGCTTTAAACTATAAATATTTATTGAAAATTTTCCTGTATTTTCATTTTGATTAAAGCTTTGGTATAAAAACTAAATTTAATAATGTACTTGTATCACTGCATTAAAATATTTTTGCCAGTTTTTTCTCAAATTCTTCCAATTTCTAAATTTATACAGTTGCATAATGGGGCTATCAAGTATTCCACAAGGTAGTAATAATCTTACAGTTTTGGCACATTATGTTATGCCATTATTATTATTATTATTGTCATTCATTTTTTATTTTCTTAAATATTGAATAAAGCACATTTGAACGATTATAACTAGAATAATCAAATGGAGTGTTTCACCCTTGTTAAGAAAAACACCTAGATATTGTGGCAGTTATCATCTAAAGTGGAGAATGTATTCAGTTATGTGTAAAAGTATAGAATGAAGGACTTAGAAATAAGATGTCATGGAATTTTAAGTGATATGAAAAGAGGTAATAAAAATTTTAAGAAACTTTCTTAAAAATGCCCGTCATAATTAAGAAAAAGAACCATCATAATTCCTCAGTCTCTCCAGGAAGAATGAATTATTTCCAGGGAGAAGCTATAGCAGAGAATGGCAAGGCAAGTTTGAAATCCTAGCTTCTCCATTCTCCACTCATGAAATAAAGCTTTTTAACATTACATTTTTCTTTGAAACAATTAATTGAATTAACTCAAATATTATACTATCTAAGTAGAAATTTAAACGTATGACAGGAGTATAAAGGAAGGCCCTAGAATTATATTATGCCCTACCTGGTGAGTATTAATAAGACCCTACATTTTTTCAGTTTCTTTCACTTTATGTTTATGTCAAATCAAAATATTCTCAGTTCCTTTCCTCTTTTTTTTAATTTTTCTCTTTCATAACTGACCAGAATAACCTTTCCCTTTATGCACCTTCAATAAGAATAATAATCTTGTTCCTCAAAATATATGTATTGGATTTAGGTGGGCTATGTTTGGAGCAAAACAATTTCAAAAGAAAAAACCTTGAAAATGATAGATGTACGTGGATTATATTCCTTTGTGTCCTAAAATAGTTTTATCATTTGGTTATCTGCTTCTAAGCATTTTCTTTTAAACAAGAAGCTGCATTGTTTTTTGTCTCTATCACAGTAATACACTGAGGGGTTGCAAACAGAAGTAGACATGACAATTGATTTATATTCCATTGGGACAACAGATGGCAACTAAAAAAATGTCTAAACTTAGGAAGCAAATCCTATTTTCAGATCAGGTTACAGAGTGCTTGTTAGGGTACCACACAATTATATTCTCAAGTGTAAGAATAAACTAATATATATTGAGAACCATAAATCTATTTAAAAATTTCTTTTTTTGTGTGAGATTATAACATTTTTACTTATTAATACCAATAATTCTATATGCTTGTATCATTCCTGTTTGGTTAGAGATTATAAATCACACATCAAAACACATTAGGCAACAATATATACTCCCAAGTTTTTTCTTATTTTTACTTGACTTTTATATTTTTACAATTGTGTGGAACCAGTCCTTGTCTTGAGTTTTCTTTTCCTAGATAACATTATAAAGGAAACAACTTCTTGAGTGGTGCTTCAGAAAATAAACATCATCTTGGATTGGTTTCAAAACAAAACTATTTTGTATTGAATTTTACTCCATAACCTTTGCTATTACAGGGAGGTAGATAAAGTGTCTTTTTTTTTTTTATTTGATGAGAGAGTCTCCTTCTGTAGCCAGGCTGAAGTGCAACTTGGAGGCACCATTTTGGGTCACTGCAACCTCTAACTACATGGTTCAAGTGATTTTCCTGCCTCAGCCTCCCAAGTAGCTGGGATTACAGGCACAAGCGAACACACCCAGTTAATTTTTGTATTTTTAGTAGAGACAAGGATTCGCCATGTTGACCAGGATGATCTCCATCTTCTGACCTTGTGATCCATCCACCTCAGCCTCCCAAAGTGCTGTAATTACTGGCATAAGCCACCACGCCTGGCCAGTAAACAGTGTCTTAGTCCATCCCAGCTGCTATAACAAAAATACCATAGAGCCGGTAGCTCAACAACAAAAATTAATTTCTCACAGTTCTCGTAGTTGAGAACTCCAAGATCAACATGCTGACAGATTCAGTGTCTGGTGAAGACTTCATTTTCTGGTTCATAGATATTTGTTGAGTCCTTGCCTGAAGAAAGGGTGAGGGAGTGCTCCCTCTTCACATTTATAGAGGCACTAATTCCATTGACCAGGGCAGCCTCGTGACCCAATCACCTACGAAAATCCCCACCTCTTAATACTATTACCTTGGGGAGGAATTTCAACACATGAATTTTGAGAACACATTCAATCTATAGCTGTAAGGTAGATATTTAAGCTACTAGCTAGATTTTATATATATATAATTTATCTATCTATCTATCTATCTATATATATATAAAATCTCTCTCTCTCATAGAGAGACAGAGAAAGAAAACTTGGGTGCTTATTATATATTAAAAATAGAGGTAATAAGCATCCAGTTAGCATTCAAGAACAGTATCACAAAAAATGAAAGTTACCAAATTTGAAAACTTTTTGATGTAAAGCTGTATAACATATAAGTAATCCTGTCAATTAAAACTGGAATGTATAAATACTGGGAGAGCTTCAAAAAATCCTTAAAAGCTTTAGATCTTCAAAATTGTGAGATTTTGCATCTCAAAACTATGTACATTTAGGAAATACATTTTATTGCACATAGTTACATAAGGGATTGGTTAAAGCAATTAAATTATAAAGGTTTAGGATGTGAGTAAATGATTCACTTTTTTTGGGCAAAAAGTTCTATGTTTTATTTGTCACAATTTAATTGGTAGACTTATGTAAAAATAAATTATTTTGATTACTTTCAGGTATGTCTAGACCCTCCCTTTCTGTTGAATTTTGGAACATATTGATGCTTGATAGATGAAGTTTCATCGCAATATTATTGAAGATGTATTATATTTGTAGGAGAGGGGTCAATAACACTTCTTGGGACAATTTTCTAGACCCGTTCACCTTAGCTTTGTTCTGGGATACCATTTCTCAATCTGTGATTCCCAGACCAATTGCATAAGAATGACAATGGATACTTTATAAAAAGTCAGATCTTTAGGCTCCACCCGAGAAATCTGGACATATATATCATGCAAGCTACAATTTTAACTAGCTCCCTCTGTGATTATTGGGTGTATAAAGCCTAAGAAGAAATGAAATTCAGGGAATAAATTGAACATCTTTTAATGTGCTTGTATAGCACCAAACTGTTTTCTTCTCAAAAATATAAAGTTGATTTCTGCATGTTGTCAACCATTATTTCAAAAGTTTTCTTTTGTTGGAAGAAAAAAATAAAGTTTTTAGCCTCTGAGAATCATCTTGTATACAGTTTTTGAAACTTACCAGCTGTAACAGATATTTCTAATGTAATACATATATCTGAGATTTATTTTTAATTTTAGTGTTTACTCATACATTATTATATAACAGAACACATGGTGCTTGTAGAGATTTTGAAATATTTACCATAATGCCACCACTATTTTTTAAAGTATATTACATAAGAAATTCCTTCTCTGCCTCTTGGGTTTCAGCACTCAGAACTTCACCATCCACTGTCAATAATTTGGGACTGATATCTTCATATAGATTAAGTGTAGGAAAGAAAATGAAATGTCTTTTTCTCACTCATCACAAGGTTCATGGCTGACATCCCTATGAAAAAGAAAGATTAACAACAGAAAAGCATAACAAATATATCTAACCAAAATATTTAATGACATGGGAGTTCTGGGAAGTAAAGACCCTAAGTCCCAGGAAAAACTGTGTTTTTAAAGACAGTCATGCAGAAGTGTGATTGGTACTATCAAGAGGCTACTATCTAATGGTAAAAACATAGGGACCTCAGCAAAGGCTGTTCTAACTTTCCTGCGTTTGGGTGTCTTTATCCCTTTCCTGTGGGTATAGGGGAAGACCCATCTAGAATGAGGGTTTTATGACCTATTTTCAGGGGAAGTAGAACAGATAATTCTTTTTGTGGCCTCAGGGGGGAAATATTGATAGATGGTCAGAGAGTGACCTTTCTGCTTCTGTGGTTTTCTCAATTTTCTTCAGTTTAAAATACTCAGTGTCAAGGTACCATATATGGGTACCTTGAGCCTCACTAATACATACATAGAGATCAGTAGTCATGCCTAGTCTGCTCAGAATTACATCTCTCAATGATTAAAAATAAGCCGAATGCAAAACTCTACAGCTTCCAGTTATCAAACATTCAATTGTATAAACCATATTGTAATTTTTTTCTGAGATTTGGTAATTTTTTTCTGAGATTTATGAGTTAACAGGTTATTGAACCATTTTATTTAAAACATTCTCGTAGCATTGAATAAATTTTCTGAATCTTTTATTGATACAATTTTAATAAATTTATGTTATATTTATATGGAAAAAATTGTTAAAAGTAAGTTTGCTAGACAAATATTATGGTCACTTTAGTTTTGATAGATACTACCAAATTACTTTCACTATTACATAAATTTATATTCCTACTACGATTTTGCCAAGGGTAGAAATTATCAGTTTACAAATTTTTAAATTTTGCCAATTTCAGAGTCAAAAATTACATTACATAGTGATATCCATTGTTTTTTTTTTTAAATATTTGGTGAGTTTAGTCTTTTATATTTCATCTTTTGTGATTTAAATGATGGTGATAACTTAATAAAATATGACTTCCAGTGGTTAAGCATGACAGAGAAAATAGGGTCACTAAGCTATTAAATTTTATTATTTATTTATTTATTTATATTTTTATTTTTTTTCAAGATGGAGTTTAGCTATTGTTACCCAGACTGGAGTGCAATGGCACAATCTCGGCTCACCGCAACCTCCACCTCCTGGGTTCAGGCAATTCTCCTGCCTCAGCCCCCTGAGTAGCTGGGATTACAAGCATGTGCCACCATGCCCAGCTAATTTTTTTTTTTTTTTAGTAGAGATGGGGTTTCACCATGTTGACCAGGATGGTCTCGGTCTCTTGACCTCGTGATCCACCTGCCGCGGCCTCCCAAAGTGCTGGGATTACAGGCGTGAGCCACCGTGCCCGGCCTATTAAAATTTATTTTATTGTCATTAAATAATTTGGCTTTCCTTGTTTTTTTTCTGGTTTGACTGGGGGTTGAGGCAGTGCGCAGGCCAGGAAAAGTGGATTTGCCTTAAAGAGGACTCTCTGAAGAGACTGTGCCTCTTCTTTGGGAGGTTACCAAGAATGAATATGTAAATCTGAGTGTTCAGATTATTGCCTCAATTTGCTAGAATGGCATTTTGTCAAAATAAATTCCAGACTACTTAGAGTTTAGGAGCTTGATAATACAGACATCGCTCCAGACTTACTGAGTTAGAATTCTGGAAGGTGGGGGCAAGAATCTGCATCTTCATATTGCCAAAATACAAGCTGTAATTTGAGTACCAATGCTTTCAGAAAAAAAGAATCAACTTACATAATTATTAGATTTTACATTCAAGAACTAAATTGAACCAATAATTAGAAATACCTACTACAGATCACAGTGATTTTTGTAAAAAAGAGAACTATTAAGATGCATGATTTACAGAGGAAATATACATTAAGACTGAATATAATGATGCTAGATATCCTCTGTATAATTTAATCAGTGGGAATTGTAATGCTTAGATGAAACAGGAAAGGCTCAACATAAAACAGTTGTTTTGCTTGTTCTCTGTAATCATTATAAACAAACACAGCAGGTAGATTACTGAAACAATTCTGAGACTGAGAAGAAAAAGTTTAAAAGTAGTAAAGGCCACTTTCATGCAAACAGTAAGGTGTTAATACCTCTAAAACTTCCATTGAAAGACTGTCTACTTCTCTCTACATTTGCTGTTGCTGATTTCAGAAACCTCTTAATAGCTGTTGACAGATTTAAATGAACTTTCTTTTTTGAACCTGTGGTGGTGAAATGAGCCTCTCCTTTTCTTCACAGTAGTTAATGAACGGAAACATTTAACATCAGGTGGAGGTTATATTTTATAATTGGTGTCTTTAAAGTTTTTTGGTAGGAACACACAATCAAGGAGGTAAATCTTAATTTAGTCCATAATAAAACAAAGTAGCAATATTTAGGCATTAAAAACCTCTAAATATAAAATAACTCTATTTTATTTAAAATATATTTTTGTATTAATAATATAATATTTTAATCTGCATGTTCTAGAGGCAAGGCTGATAAAAAGCAAGAACCTTTTAATTAATTTTGAAACACTGTGGATCACAGAACGTTAAAACCTAGAGGGAAGATTAATGAACTTTGTTAAAAAAAAGTTCTTAGTCTTTTCCTTGATGCGACACAAAGAATGAATGATATTCACATGTCCAACATATTCCTGTGACTATAGCCCCAAATTTGATAATCCCAGGATTTTTCTGAGAAGCAGAGAAATTATACCAAAGATTCTTTATCAATTAATCTGCTTAAATCTGTTCCCATTAGTACTGTTTATTCAACAATTTAATTAAAGCAAATTTCCTCACAGTAAATAAATGTAATGATTACCTTACCATAAAGAAGTTTTGCGGTCTACATAAAGCAAATTCAGAAAGAAAGGAGATGGTCTATTATAGAGTGAAAAACGCTAGTGCGATATAAGCTGCTCATTCTCAGCATGGACTGGGAAGCAAGAAAGAATTAAGCAGCCTTGTAACTGGTCTGATGCTTTTGAGAGTGACGTAATCCTATTACCCTATGGCTTTGATTTAAAGGTTTTTTTTTTTTTTTTAGTTAGTAGATTATTAGATTAAAAACAAGTTATTTTTTTCTTTTAAAAATTTTACAGGTGAATAGAATTTCAAATTTATTTTCTTTTGGATATTATTTTCTCCAATACCTAACACCAATGCAGAAAACATGGGCTGAGCCTACATTCAACTCAACTCTGTTTACTTGGGGTTTCAGAAGAATTTGGAGGGTGGAGAACGATACTGTTATCATTTATGATGTTCTTTTCCTTAACAACAATTCTTTTTTTAAAAAAGCTTATTCATAGTCATTCTAGCAGAATATTAGAAAATGAGTAATATGATAGTTTTATGGAAATGTAAGTTAAATGCATTTTATTATATGCCTTAAAAAGTGAGAATTAAATGTGAAGCAAGTGGTTTTATTTAGTTTCTTTCAATATAAATGTTACTATAAAAGCATTCCCAATCTTAAAATATCAGGGAAGTTTCAAAAAATGTCAGGAAGACTGAAGTCTTGGGTGTCACTGACTTTTGTTTATACACCTTTCTAATGACATAGGATGACGATTTTTAATTCAAAGACTTACCATTTTGTATTTAGTAACTTGGATGACAAGAAAGTAACATGTAAACACATTCTGTTAGGGTTAGTCCTTGGTCATTATTATTATATTTTCACACAACAGGATAATTTTAGGATTCAAAATTGCTGTTTTCATTGTTTTTACAAAATAGTTGATGAGTTAAATGTGTCACTTCGGCAAATGTTTGGAAAAGCCTTATGTTTGCTTATTTTTGCTGCTTTCAGTTTTGTGTACGTGATTTGAAGCTGAAAGCAACAGGCTGTTCAGAAATGAGTTTGAGATTTGGGATCAAACATATCTGCTCTAATGTTGACTTTGCCATTTACCTGTTGAAACAGAGACAGGCTATTTAATATTTTTTACTTTCAGTTTCCTCATACAAAACATGTAGATACCAATATTCACTCTTAAAGATATTATGATTAAATATGACAACCATGTAGCTCCTAATTTCCTAAACACACTAAACATAGGTTCTCTTTCCTTCTATTCCTTCCTCTTCCTTGAGGATAGAGACCACATTTCAGGCATCTTTACATATCCATCTTATGATAATGTGTATTCCATGTGGCATGCAAAGCTAACTTTTGTTGATCATTGCTTTTTGAAAAAATAAGCTTTTAATAAAGAAGCTTTACATATAAACCATATTTTATAAACTCCCATTTATTAACACTGAGTAATTTTTAAAGAAAATTTAAATGAGATGCTATTTTGATACATACTGATCTTATTAATACTATTGCTTGTGATTGTACCCTGTATAGTTAGAAAGCATTTAGCATTGCCTTGTAATTATTGGACTTGTTTCACCCTGCTTTCTGAAGTTATTTTATTGTAAAATAAAAATGTGCTATGTGTAGAGGAATTTGAGTAGAAGCTACCAAACCTAAGTGCTGTCATCACAACTGGTTCTAAACAAATGCAAATGATAAAGAACTATGGATTCCTTGTGACCTAAGGTTGCCAGACCTTTACTGGACCTAACTGAAGGCTTTTCTGACCAAGAACACTTACATCTACCTGATCCTAACCACCAAACTAGTCTTCAATCTTTAATATTTTAGTATATCTTGGATGAAACAGTCCCCCCACTATCCCCCACGTTGACCAACATTTAAACCCCCCAAATGCTTCACCTATATCAGTGACTTACAAAGACTACTCTGCCACTGTCAGACGTTCTGTTAATATACTCAGATTTTTGTTTTATTAGCTTTGGTGATTTTTTTTTAATTCTTTTAAAAAATATTAAAAAATAAAATCACATGGTTACAGAGTGTCTACTTTGGGAAGACAGATGATTTTTTCACACTAATGAAGTGTGTACTATCCTTGTGAGCCACAGGTGGCAACAAGCATTGAAAGTTGACTAGTCCAAATTGAGATATTCTCTAAGTAATTAATAAGTCAGTACATAAAAATGGAAATATCTCATTCATAATATTTTATACTGATTACAGGTCAAAGTGATGCAATTTTTTATACATGGGGTAAAATATATGATTAGAATGTATTTCACCTATTAACTGTCACTTTTAAATGATGTCCAGTTAGTATTTGAAAGTACCTATGTGGCATGCATCCTTCTACTCTCTTTGGGTATTAAAACTGACTGACCCAGGCTGGGTGTGGTGGCTCACACCTGTAGCACATTGGGAGGCTGAGTCAGGTGGATCACCTGAGGTCAGGAGTTTGAGACCAGCTTGGCTAACGTGGTGAAACCCCATCTCTACTAAAAATACAAAAATTAGCTGGGTGTGGTGGCTGGTGCCTGTAATCCCAGCTACTCTACTCGGGAGGCTGAGACAGGAGAATCACTTGGATCTGGGAGGCAGAAGTTACAGTGAGGGGAGATTGTACCATTGCTCTCTAGCCTGGGCAACAAGAGCGAAACTTCTTATCAAAATAATAATAATAATAATAAAATTAAAAAGTGACCCAAATTTATGGCCTGCTTTCTAATGATTAAGTATTCCACTGAGTTGATAGGTTAAACATGCAAAAACATTTCATTTCCATTTTTAAAATCCTGTGAGAAATAACCCTGAACTCTCATATCATCAAGCACACATATATCATTTTTGAAAACTAAATGTCTTAAGGCAGGTTATTTAGTGAAGGAAAATATATATAGTAGCATGTGATTCTTAAAGCCATATTCTCCAAAAAATTTGAGTCAGCTTTTACTTTTGCCAGCACTATAGGAGACTGACTCTTCAAATCAGAATATCTTTTAATCTTAGTCTCTCAATATATGTACTGATTTTTCTTTCCCAATGTGATCACTAATATTCTAATTAGCATGTGCCTTTTAAGCATAGCCTTAACTTTCTTAGATATAAAGTCAAAGTGCCACCAAAGGAGTGACAATAGCAAAATTCTTATTTTTCATTTCAAGTGAAAAACTACTGGCCTTGCAGTAAAACTTGCTCTGCCCCTACTAAGCATAAGGCTTTATAATTTTCCTGCCGATTATTGGACTCACAGTTTCTTCATTTCAAAATTAATGGTGGTTGTAGACACCATTTACCAGCAGAATTTTTGAAGTTCAAAATTAAAATTGGCTCAAGTTGTACTGGTATCCTCTAAACTATACTATTTTGGGGTATTTAGTACAATTTTTAGCCTTTACAGGTTTCTAACATGTATGATTATTATGTGATTCATGAGCTTCCAAGCTCAATTCTATCTCACTGGGTTTTATTGGAGTTGAAGTTTAGTTTACATCTGAAGCCAGAATATAATTGTAGAGAATTGAAAAAACTTCAGGAAGGAATAAATGTACTTTTAAGTAGAAGACAAGCAAGTACTTGTTTTCATCTATTCTTTTAAAATTAGACTAATAAAATAACTCTTTTTTTTTTGGCAGATGAGCAAAGCTAAACTCTTAGAGTGTGCTCTTTTAAAAAAAATGCTCAGCCATGGCAGAGAACATGTTTGCTTTTTTTTTCAGTTTGATCTGTCACCATTTAGTGGGCTTGCAATAAAAGAATGATCGAATGCATGATTAATATCATGTAAGCATGGTTCACTCTAGTTTTCTGACAAGATACCAAATCCTCTGAGTTTTATTTGAACAGTAATCCTAAGATCCAATGTCACCATAATTCCCCCAAGACAGCTTAAATATTTAGTATTCTCTTTTAAATCAAATAATCCCTTAAGTTCATTCAGATTCCATTTTAAGAGATATGTCATATCAATATCTGCCTATCTATGTATCTATATCTATCTATCTATCTATCTATCTATCTATCTATCTATCTATCCTCATCTCTATCTCTTTACACAGGCAGATACAAACACAAGGATTCAATGGTACATATACTTTACCCCTTTGAATGCCCTAAGGGATTGTTGAAATGTGTCATTTGCTTCTTTTCATAGCACTCTAATAAAAATACATTAAAAACGTGTGCAATGTCAACAAATTCTATCTTTTGGGAATGTCCAAAACTGCAGAAGAAATATGAAGAGAAGAGACATTTATTGTGATTACTAGACTGGAGTCTCAGTAGGCTAGGATTATTGTAAGTAAAATTGATTTTGTCCCTGATTTGATTTTAATCTAGTTTTGCAGAATCATATTCTACAAGGAACAGATATTTAATTTAGTACATTATGATGAAAAGACTTTAGTTCACAGAGGTTTAATGCATTTGATATGATAAAAGCACTAACTGATTATTAGGCTTTTAAAAATAGTTACTCATTATTTTATTACGATTTAAATAATTTCCTCTGCTCGTAATGTTTATATTAAATCTAGAAAATATTTTTGGCTCTAGTACTGGTACCCAGGCTGATTGTCTCTATAAAATGTAGCAATTGAGGAGGGAATAAATAGGATTTAAAATTCGCTGCACAGGTTGTTTTTTTCTGATCTAGAGATTTTCCCGAGAAACCGCTTGCCATAGAATGAGTTGGAGCTGTCTGGTTACAAGCTACAGTTGTAAACAAGGGTCTATGGAAAACAATCTCCTGTAATTTTCCAGTCTACTGTTTTCTAATATCAGGGAGTTAGAACACTTGGCAATTTTGAAGATGCTGCTCAACAGAGGTCTCCAGCACTTTAACAGTTGGAACCAGATGGGACAATTTTCTGAGGCTAACAGTGAGGCCAGGAGAACTGTTCAAGCAAGGAAAAGAAGCAAAGGGGGATTCAGAGGGTGGAGTATTCTCTTTCTTTCTTCTATTGAATAATTTATGCAAAATGTTCTTGCCCTCTCTCCAGTTTTTCTATAGGCTAGACTCTTGACACTATATAAATATCATAACAATTCTTCATAGTCCCTGTCACTCTGCAACCTATTTGTTGTACATTTTTGTGTTGTAAGAAATAGAAACAATATCTACTTTGTGCACATTGGTGTTAAGGCTGCTCATTCCTGTTCTACAAATAAGCTATTAAAACCATGTCTTTGCTCTATGTAATTAATTTGCTTCACAGACATTTTGTTGCACAGAGTTATAAAATCAAACTCAAATGGCTCTATGCATGAAACATGCATTTTGCTATTGTTTTTAAAGTGATGAATTAAAAAGCATGTGAGACTTCCTGGGCAAATCGGCAGCATGGTATAGAGGAAAGGATGGTGACCATTATCAGAAGGTGGTAGCTTTTTTTGTTTGTTTACTTTGGAAAGCTTCTTAAATTCTATGAACCTCAGATTCATTTAGTTACCTAAATGGAATTTTAATAATATCTACCTGCAAGAGTTATTGTAAGTATTAAAATTATGCAAAGTAGTTAAAGCACCTCCCCAAGCTTAGCATGTAGTTGGCCCTTAATAAATGGTAGCTGCTGCTTCTCGTATTTATGCTTCCTGGCTTTTTTTGTAGTAGATGGTCCCTTGTGAATGGTACACAATGAATTGTGGGCTGGTATGAAGTTTATCCCTGCTGTGCTGGAGCATGTAATTGCTTGCGGGAGATTGTCCAGAACTCTCTATCTCCCTCTGCCATAGCAACCAGCAATGTTACAGGTAGTATTTGCTCCGTCAGCTAAGACCCCAAGGTGAGTACAACTCACAATAGAGCCTCCTGCTGACCTGAGATGGACTTGCAGTATGAGTAGGTAATACACCTTGTTTGCTTTAAACCATTAAGAATCTGAGGCTATTTTCTGCAGCATAATCTATCCTATCTTGATCTGCATAACCTTTAAGTATAGTAAACTAATACCATCATAATTTCACCTCTTGGACTCTCCTTAGCACTTTTTAACAATAAAAGCTGATCTTGATTAGGAAGCTTTAATGCATGTTTTCTGGATTGCTTCTCTTCCCTCTTAAAGAAAAATGAATAGATTCTGCTTTTCTGAAACATATTAGAAAGGATCAAATCTATATTATCAATTTAATTAAACTAACGTATGTTTTGCTAGTTTCCCCACAATTATCTTGGGACACAAATTCACTCCCAAATCATCTGACTTCAGAGTTTTATAATTCTGTAGACTGCTGTATGAAATATATCTGTATACAATTTTGCAAGTTCAAGAACAAAGGAATAGTTCTTTAAGACCAGTATTTCAGATGTTGTACAGAACACACAGTTGTTCACAGTTCCTGATGATTCTCTTTTTCTTCCTTTTCAACATTTATCAGCTTCTGCAAATGTGAGCTAACAATATACAACATGCAATATGCAGTCATACAGTAAAATACCAGGAGATGTGCTTGCCTTTTACATTATCTGAGATGGTTAACATTGTGAAATAAATCTTACAACCTCTGCAGATTTCTCTCTTCCCATTCTTGGGAACTGCAGAGAAGGCTTTTCTTTTGTCAGATGACTCCGTAGCATGCTTGTGCCCATTCAGATAAACACTGGAATGTTTCCTGCAATATGTTGGATTTGGGACACAGGTCACAAGTTTAAATGTGTTGTATTTTTTCACTTTTTAATCTATCTATCTAATCTCTCCAATTTCTTGTCTGTGTTTCACTATCTATTTGGGCAAATAAGATTGATAGTGGTACCTTGGTATGCTGTCAACTTGGGGCCAGGTGAAACAGTGTAAGACACATTGCCCAAGCTAAATCAAGGGAGCACTTCTTCAGGCCCATGCCTTATCAGTAATCTTTGACTTCCACCAGCTGGAACTGCTAGAGTGCTTTACTCTTTCCTTCCTCCTCAAAATTCAGGAGTAATGAGAATTCCCTGCCGTTGCCGCCTACTAGCCCTGTACTGAGATTACATCAGTTCATTTAGCTGGAGCTTTTCAGGCACTCCTTGGCAGGAATTGATTTCCTTATTTTAGTCCTTTTGCTTTTGGATTCTGCCCAAAAGACGATTCAAGAAAGTGAATGCTGCTCTTACAAGGTCTGTTTCAGATAATTACCTGAAAATGTTGGAGAATGTAAGGCAGTAGGAAGGTTGTTTTTCTTTATCTGTAAACCCACTAAGAACATGTAGAATGCACTTTTTAAAAAGCACCTTTCTTTTTGAGAGTTTATTGAGGTGTAAGAGATATGAAGGGGAATGAGAAAGTTAATTGATTTGCCTTTCAAATAGCTGTATTATAAATATTCTAAAGACAAAAGGTCCGGGAATGACACCACTAAAAAGTAAAATGTTTAAAAAGGACGTGTACTTTTAAACCAATCATTTTTCATCAGTCATGATGTCATTTCAAATGTGCTTCTTGCCAGTTTTCAAAGAACAGCTTCTGTGCACTTGAATATAGCAATTAGTTTGTAACTATGCTGGATATACATACATACATATATATATGTATATCCAGCATAGTTACAAACTAATTGTATATAATATATATATATACATATATACATATATATATATATGTATATATATATATATGTAGAGAGAGAGAGAGAGAGAGAGAAACAGAAAGACATGGTTGAGATATTGTACTTATTTTCAAATACCTTGCAGTTCAGTTGAGGCAGTCAAATAAACAAAAAAAGTAATGTCTGTTGATCACTTCTGTGGTTGAAAGAAGCCCAAGGTATGATCTCCAAAAGTATCTCTCAACGGGTTAAATTAGGGTAATGGACAGTGGGAGATTTGGGTAAGGGAGAAATGATACTTATTTGGAAGAAAAGATTTAAGTTTTTGTTTTTGTTTTCAATACTACTCAACAACACATGCTATCTTTCTCCATATTTCATCTGACATGATCTAACTTTGTGTGAGTAGAAAAACAGTAATTAAATTTTTAAAAGTCACTTAACTTGTCAGCTATTGAAAATGTAGCTTTATTTGGTTCTTTAATCATAATTTTTAAAAATAGGACAAACCAGAATTTATTTGTCAAAGTACTCTTACATCCTTCACAAAGATGTTAGGCATACGAGTTCTAGTTTAATGATATTACAGAAAGCCTTTAAAGAGAATGCAGCACAGAAGCTTCATATATTCCTAGTCATGAGGAAGTATGGAGGGAAAAATCCAGTTCACAACACCTAGGAAAGGATAGAGTAGATGAACTAGGTCTTTATTAATTCAGTACCCTACTTGGGTCTGAATCAGTGATTATTGCTTTGAGAGCGATTTAAGGAAACTAATTTGGGGAAGGAGGAGGAATTGGAAGCTAAGAGGCTGATTTAAAATGCCATCGTATTTCTAGTATATGGTGAGAATTGTCAGAATTGTGGTGCTTGCAGTAAGAATGGAAATGAAGAAATTAATAAAATAGTCATTTCAAAACAAAGCAAAAACAATCCTCAGGTCTTACAGAGTGACAGACAGGTGAGAAGAAAGAATACAAATCATTTATTTGTGAAGTGACATAGCAGATTAAAAAACAACAACCAGGAACAAACAAAGCCAAGTGTTTGTGCGTGAAGAAATCCTCGAGGTGAAGCTTAGCCCTCCACTTCTAAGATGTGAGAGTGTAAGGACATTACCTCACTTTTTAGAACTTCCATTTTCTCCTGGGTAAAATGGGAGTAATAGTGCATACACCATAGGGTTGCTGTAAAAATGATATAGAATAAAGCATGGGAAATAGTCACCACAGATAATCTCTTCTGCTCCTCTTGATGCCAAGACAGGCTGACACTTCATCTGCTTGACTTCATGAAATCCTTCCAGCCATGTCTTATTTGCCTTCCTTTGTGAATTGTCATAGTGAAGATCAAGTGATATTAGTAACCTGCCCAAAGTCACACAGATAGTGATAGCAAACTGGAATTCATGTCCTGGTATCTCTGAATTCAGAGCCACACCCCTGCAGATTCATAACCCCTACACAGCTCATACTCAATAATTAGCATCTCTCCATTTTACAAACAGTGTTTGTTAATTTTTTTTGAGCATATAGTGAAGTGGTGAGCTCTTATGCAGAAGAAAAACAAAACAAAAAACAACAGAAAACATGGATATAAAATGATGGTGTTATAAGTGCTGTTAAGGCATTAAACACCTCTGAGAAACTGGTAGCTTCAAAGTTAATTTCTACAAAAATTTTTAAAAAGTTAATAAAATCAGTGCCGCAATAGAAATAAATGCATCTCTTCATTCAAGATGGTTTCCTCTCTTAAGCCTCCTCTATTACCTCATATGATTAGGCACCTGTTATTATTTGTTATTATTAGCTTCATTATTGTCTTGAAAGGACACTTGGGCCCTCAGGTTCCTGGGCTCTCTTTCCACGACAGCCACATGGCTGTACTTCCTGTATAATCCAGGTCACTGCTCAATCATGAGAGGCTGACCACTTCATCTGCAGTCACCCTGCAGAACATGTTGCATTCCATACCTTGCTGTATTTTTCTTTATAGCACTTACAATTATTTTTTAAGAGTATACATTTTTGAAATTTGTGTTTTTTTACTCCTGTCTTCCCATTGGAATATCAGATTCACGAGATCATGAACTTTGTGTTTTGTCCTCAGCACGTAGAATAATGCTAGCATGCAGTCTATTTCATAAATGAATGAAAGTTTCTAGGTAGCAAGAAGTTATACGTGAACAACCATGCAACTGTGCTTGCTGTTTTAGATAAAGGGAGGAATCACAGGGAGGAGAGGGCCAAGTTATGCCCGAAATTCTGGTTCGGGATGCTTGAGTAGCCCTGTGAGAGCTCAGACTCTCCTGGGGAACAGCTGTGTAACAAGAGGAAGAAGAGACCAGCATGAAGTCAGGTGCAGTTGGAATGCCCTAACTTATGCTGTGGTAATCTACTAAAATGCCCCTTAAGCAGTCTTTATTTCAATAAATATTGAAAGACCTTTCTTTTTAAAAACGGCACCTTAAAAACAAGGAGAGTACATTTGTTTACAATTATTAGAAAGCTGTCATATATTTGCAGTCTAGCTGTACTTGATTAATTGCAGGATACAGGCTTCCCTGTGCCAGATGATCTCCATTTCCAACTAAAAGTGCTTTTTAAAGATGTGCTAGCACATGAATACAATTATTTGTACTTGTTTGAGAGTCAGATGTGAGCCAGTTACACAGTGTTTCTGTTTGACATTGAGCATAGGCATGCTGTTATTGCTGCTTAAGATTACCCACTTTCTTCCAAGCATGAAAGTCTATTCGCTCTCATTTATAGGACTACTCTTGTGGTGGGAGAAAAAGTACGTGTAGTTATAAGTTCATTTACAGCTCCTGGTTTATCAGTGGCAGTGTCCTAGGCTAGACCATAGCCCTGAGGAGGGCAATGCAGTGAAAAATAAGGATCATGCTGAGTACAATGGAAACTTAAAATGAGGTTGGGTTTAAATTCACAGCTGGGACTTGCACACTTGGCACAGGAGAACATAGGGTCACTATAGTAAGATAAGGAGCGTTCAATCATACCCTGCAGAGAAGCTAAGACACTGGTTTTGTGGCTCTTGTTTAAAAGCCTAGAACTTTTTCTTGAATTATGTATATGTGTGTGTGTGTGTGTGTGTTTATACACATAGACACAAAGATGTATGTGTACATATGTGAACAAATAAGCTTTATTTACATACTGAGAGATAAAATTTCTGAAGTCATGAAAATTCCTTTTCTAATAACATAGCAAACAGTCTTTTACAATGTTTTAATAAAAACAGAAAATATCAGATAATATAATGTATAAGAACACTGACATAATGCCTTCTTGTAAATTTAAAGCTATTTTTAGGCACACTGCTATTCAAATTGGATATAAATTGAGAACATGTAAGAAAAATTTAATTTTTTGAATTTTAATTACACATTTATAATTACAAAGTTTCAGAGAATAACAGTATGAGTCAGGAAAAAAAATAAACAGCAATATAAAATTGCAAGGAAGGAAAAGGAAAAAAAAGACCACATTTTACTGGTTGGCTTATGATGGTGAGGTATATTGATTGACCTTGTTTTTTTTGGATGGTCATAATATTTATCCTCAAAGCAAATTTAAAAGCTAAGTATCATGTCTATTTTTAGAGGAAAAACCCCAGAATTTCTGAGTCATTCAATAATTTGGTCACAGCCTAACTGTCATTTGTAGAATTAGGATTCAGACTTAGATCTTTCTCAATTCAAAGTCAATCTTTATTAAATCTGGTCTCATCCAAGTTTCATTCCCACCCCGCAACTACTTTGTGACCTATAGGTGATTTTTTATGAATGGTAGATGATACTATAGTTATTATTTTGTGTTTAAAGCCTATGATCTGTTTGCCATGCCTCTCCTGGAAAAAAAAAATTGCCATATAGTATATCAGTGATACTGAATTCTAGGAAATCCAAGGCGTGTTATCCTTCCACTCATTTGCTTATTTCTAAGAAACCATGCCAGTGAGATGAACAGTCATCGAGACTAAAGGTCATGCTTCTCTTTGGTGTGAAGTCAGCTTCAGCACCTCTTTCCCAAGCTCCTGTCAATCAGATTGAGGCCCAGTTAGTTCCATTCAGCAACCAAGCAGCCACTACTCTCTGGAAAGTATGTTTTGTATTATACATTTCAATCTGGAGAACACAAATCAGATTTCATAGGATAACTTTGTTAAGCTATGTATATTCCTAGCCTCTAGGAGGCACTTTGAAATAGTGTGTCCTGAGTTGAGCACACTTAGTTTTTAAATAAGCCAATCTTTAACCAGAAGTGGTGAAAAGACAAGAATATTAAATTTATAATTATAATCTATATATTTAAAATTAAGTATCTTTATGGTCATGAATCTGAGAGTATACGACAGATACGGTAGTAATATAGACCCAGAATAAAAAATTGTCCATCTTTGTGTTGAAAATTCTTTGTACAGTGTATATAAAATTCTACCTACATTACGCATGCTATCTTAAAAGTTTGAGTTGAATCTACCCTTCCTGTCTTTGTGACAGTGCGATTGATGATGATGATGATGATGATGATGATGATGATAAAGCATCCTCTGACACACACTAAGTACCAGGCACTATGCTAAGTGCTTTACCTATATTCTCCCGTATTATTGTCATAATATATCATAACCAAGTTACCATTTTTATCCTTACTTTTCAGAGGAGGAAATACATGAATGAAGGGGTTAATTAGTCAAGGTTTACACATTATTATAGAGCCATGATTTGAACAAAGGCATTATGACTTCAGAACATGGGCTCCTCAGTTTACATTTTGTTGTGTCTCATGAAAAGCAAGTAACTCCAAAGAGTTTAGGGGTTATCCCTAAATTATTCCCCAGAGACACACTTCTATCAAGAAAGCTTCTTTGTCATCTGTAATATTGAACCTCTGTCCTCTCTTTTGGTGAGTATAATTAATAATTGACTATGCATCTTATTGGCAGCAGGAAACCAAATAAACACAGAGATACAAAAATAGCCATAGAGATACATAGATAGATGGTATCTGGTCAGCTAGCTAAATAAGAATAGATGAAGCAATCAGATCTAGAAATAATCACATTTTTGTTAATTAGGCCTTCAGTGCTATTTTTTAAGTGCCAACCATTCTTCTACACAAATAAGAACTTGACTCTTAAATAAGTAAAATGTAACCCTGGCCTCATTTAGTACATTAACCACCTTATGAGAATTGATAAGACCTCTTACAAACAGCTTAATATATGCAACTTCTCCTTTTAAAATAACAGCACTCAGTTTTGAAGATTTCATTTTAGCAAATCTATACATTTTTGCATGTTGTGTTTTAAAATATTCTATTTATTTATTCTTTTTTAGAAAAATTTCATTGAGATGGGGTTTCACTATGTTGTCCAGGTGGGTCTCCAGCTCCTGGCCTCAACTGATCATTCCTCTTCAGACTCTCAAAGTACTGGTATTATAGGCTTAAGCCACTGTCCCTGGCCCTCTGTGTTCTGAAATTATTGCACTGTTTTTAATATTTTTTGAGGTCTCTATCATCCAGACTATACAGTGGTGTGATTATAGCTCACTGTAACCTGTTATTCCTAAGCTCCTGGCATCCTGTCACTCAGCTCCTGAGTAGCTGGGACTACAGGTGCTCACCATCATGCCCAGATACTTTTTTATTTTTTGAGATTCGGCCATGCCATATTGCCTAGGCTAGGCTAGTCTTGAATAGCTGACCTCAACTTATCCTTCTGCCTCAGCCTCCAAAAGTGCTGAGATTATAGGCGTGAGCCACTGAATACAACCTGTTTGTCTTAGAATATAAATCCACCTGCCCAGGGAGATCTCGGATACATAATTCTATTTGAATCAAACAAAAAATCTTAATGGGACCACTGCCCACTTTAAGACACTCAGTTAATGTGAATTGTATGACTACTGATTCTGCTCACAGTACCTGTTCAGATATACATGTAACTATCTTAAAATCTTAACAACTGTACCAGAATTTTAGAAAAATAACTTCACCTTTATAAGCTGGAGCTTGTCAGAGTTCACTCTGACCAATGTGTCCTATAGAATCTATTACTCTCATATTTAATGTTTTGACAAGTGTACTCTAATAATATCAAAACCCTCATAGCAAATAAGAATAATTTTTTAGTATGTGTAATATTTTCCCCAAAGGGAAAGACCCAGATAAAATGAAATAAGTTCAGTGACTTTTAAGTGCAAATGATAAGACATCCATAAAAGGGAAATGGAGTTTTATAAAAGGACCAACACAATTGTGAGAACTTTGACAGAAATTTTAGCAAGAATTTAGACCCTCAAGATAAATTTAGAATCATACAGTTTTCTGACGTTCTAAGCAAATAGAGCTGTGCTTATTCTATATTTGCCCAGCCCAACACATTCTCTCATTTCCCCATTCAAATATATGTATTTTTTTGGAACATCCGTGGCCTACAACTCAAGAGTGCTGGATAGTATGACAGATGCAGGGACATAAATGCTTCTGATTAAGGACTGTGATTTATCTCAGGTTGATTTTGGCCCTGTTTTTTCTACGTTTAACCCTTTAAGCTGCTTTGATTATAACCAATTTCTCCATATCTCAACAGAGATCATAACATTCTCCCTAAGCTACTCAACAATTTTAAACATTGCAATGTATTTCTTTTCTGAGATGTTGAATGTTAACATAATAGTTGTTAAAAACTTGCATATATCCATGATATGTGCATTAGAATAAGAAAGGCAGAAAACACTCTGAAGCTTTACCACTACAAATTTGTCTAATTTCTGAGGCTGCTAGTTAGGGCTTTTAAGGCTCTTCAGTAAGTTATTTTCAAATAAAAGCAGGATATGTAGGAGATCAGCTATAATGAATCCAACATCTTTTGAACCACTGTATACAAAAGCTCACACATTCCAAGATAAAATAACCCAAGGTCTTTGTCTGCTTGTCTGTGGGTATTTGTATACAGACAAATAATAGAATACACTTAGATCTCTATCTGCAAATAGAAAACATGAAAACAGAAATAATACAATTTCAAAAGAGGAGGTGTTTAAATTAGTTTTTCTGTTAACTAAGTTAGTGTCCTCTGTGAACTACTGTTAATATTTTGAAGTGATTTTGAAAATGGTTCTAAATGCATGGTCAGACTTTTTTGTTTTATTTAATGGTTTGTCCATTCCCTTTTTTTGCCACTTATTTTACCAGTCTGTTACACTGGTTTGTTAGTTTACCAAGGTGGAGATGGGGCGAGGGAGGAGGGCAGAAATTGGCAGTGTGTGTTCCTAACTGGTGACTGTTGAGAGGTTCCATAAGGGTAGAGTATTTCAGAATAGAGAATTCACTTCCACTGAAAGGAGTGTGATAGTAATATCTAGCTTATATCAATTTTTATGAGGATTTAATGAGATAATTGTTATAAATTGTTTAGAACAATATCTGGTATACAGTAAGTGCTCATTAAATGTTAGGTGTTATTCAAGCAATCATGAGATTTTTGCTTTAAACATGAGCCTGGATAAATACTGAAATTATAAACTCAAATTGTGTCATCTATGTTTTAATATGCCTAATGTAAATGCCAACTTGTCTTAAAAGGCAAATCATACACCTTATTCTACCAGTGAATCACAAAGGTATTTTGTATTTCTTACTTTGAGTGCACAAATGTGAAATTAATTCAGCATCAAGTTCACTCCTTTTGAGATAGCTTGTGGTCTGGAGAATAAAGATGCTCTCTCTCCCCTAATGTCATCTTGGTGTATTACGTGTGCCCTAATGTCTTTTATGTTTATTTTATTCTCTGCTCCCCTTCCAGTATCCTTTGTCTTTTTATTCTGTTTACTGGAATTTCCCACTCCAACAGTGCCATACTTTATTTTCTTTATTCTCTAACACTTAGCTGTTTCTTGTCCTATGTCCTGTTTCCTCCGTGCTATTTGTAGCTTTCTTATCCTTATGCTTCTCTCTTCCATTCTGCAGTTCCTGGAGGATAGAGAAAAAGTAAAGTTCTAAACATATGTGTGGCACTTATTTGGCATTTATTTTTGGACAAAGCTCTGCCACAAATTTCTATTTTTTTTCCATTTAAAAAAATGGGTTGGATAACCTAGAGGGAAATTAAAATTCGCATTTTTTTTCACTTGTAGATTGTGTCCAATGTAAGTTCCACTGTTTTGATTTTTATTTCCTCCACCTTGGACTCTCTTCTGCTCCCACTGGCTTCTCTGAAACAAGGCACTCCATAGCACAAAACCTCTCCACCCTGACTCAGACTGTGTGCTGCATCTCTAGACCATTAACTCACTTCCAAGCTCTGATGGAACGACTTACTTGTCATGTCCATATGGGCAGCACCATATGGATATCTGCAGTACATCAAATTCATTCTTTCTAAAATGGGACAATCCACTGCTCTGCCTGTGTAGCTTATCTTAGTAGATAACATTAACCACCTCCTCCAACTAGAAACCTTGAATCATCCTTTGATCCCCCACCTTCCACCTCCACTGTCAAATAAATCGATTCTTTCTTCCTAATACATATCTCATGAATTTATATACTTACATATAATCTATATAAAAATCTCACTTCCCAATGTCAACCCACATTCACTCCCCACTTCTACCAGGGTCTTTCATCTGAATGGCTGCACCTCCCTCCTACCTTCCTCTTGTGTGCACCTGGCTTTTTATGAGCTCTAACACAATCTAAAATTGTGCTTTTTTTTTCAGCTGCTGCTAGAATGATCTTCTATAATGCAAATAGGTTCCTTCCAAGTAAAACTTCCTGTGGATTTTTCACTTATCCTTCAGATAACCTCCCAAGTCCTTTACTAGGCTTACAAGGTGATCTGAGAGCTGACCCCTGTGGACCTTACCTCTTTAAAGTTCTTGGAGCCCATTAACCTCTTATTTCTTTCTTAGCCTCAGGGCACACATTTCCCCTGCCTGAAATCATCTTTCCTTTCCTTTCCCTAACCCCTTATTAAAGGGCTAACTTATACTCTCACCTTAATGCCGCTTTCTCAGGATGTCCCCGTTGACCCCCCTCTTATTGAGCCCCTGGCTATATATACTCTACTCCCTGCTTGCTTGCCCTCATCATTCATGTTGCTTATTGATATCTGCCAGAGTTCAACAGCACTAAATAATTATTTTAGAAATAGGATTTGGAGGCAGAAACACAAGCGTCTAATTTCAACTGTATCACTTATAGCAGAGTGACTTTGAGGATGCCACTTAATTTCTCTGAGTTTTATTTCTTTTACCTATAAATATGGACAGTAATGTCGGTCTTGCATGACTGCAGTAAGTTTTAATAATATCATATAATAGCTAACACTGCTGCAAACATTTAAAGCATAGCTTCTAATTATATCTATGATTATCTGAATATTTCTCAATATAAACGTTTTTCAATTTTCCAATTAGTTGTATAATCTATTAATTACATCTTCCAAAGATGTAACTTAGCAAATAATATGATAGCTTAATATATGTAAGGATGAAGAGAGAGAAACTGAAAGGCAGGATCGTTTCTGCTTGCCAAAATTTTTAAGAATGGCCAGCTTCTTTTAAGTCTTTTCTTATTGGCCCTTCACTGTTTGCTTAACATTTCTTGTGTTGTTTTTACCTTTTCCTGGTACTTCCGAGTTTTTGAATTCTTACTTCAGATCATGCAGACCCACCTCCGGAAAAGATGACATCACAAAGAGAATGAATCAACACTAGTTTCAAACTAGCTTAAGTTTTTTTTCCCTTTCATTAGTGCGTTTGTATTTTACAAGCATCTTCTGGAGTAAAGCATGTCTTAACCCAAATGCTATCGTGGTAGGTGTTTTCACTGCCTAGGTCAGTCTGGTGGGTAAATACTTTGGAGCAGGTTATGTTTATGGAATTTCTGAACATTATCTGAGCAGAGTCTGATCCCTTGTGCTGTTGCATCTTCATTTGTGGCCATGAATACGATTCAAAAACCAAGTGAAAGAATAAGATTTCTAATCCCCAAAGATTTGTATCTATTGCTTGTTGAGCTTTTAGTCGTATTTTTTTATTACTAACTCTTGACATGTTTGTATATGCTGAAGATTTCAATTAAAATAGACAGCAGGGTGATGTTGAATCAATATGTGTTGTTTTGTATCTAGGGAAGAGGAAGCAATATGAAATATGGAAATCTGAGAGAATGTAAATGCTGTAAGATCTGCTGTGAGACATACACTCCTGCCTGTCAGACAGACATGATTTTTAGAGCAGAGAATTTGCTGGCTTAAAGAAGACAACTTGCCAGTTTCATTAGTTTTGTATCTTACGCTAGACAGAGTCACTGTTCGAATCATTAAAGTACCCATCCTAAGCTTCCATTAAGTTTGAGCCAAGTGACAGAATATTTTAGAAATGCTTTGTACAATAACAATATGTAGCTGCCTACCGCTTATAGATGAGTAAGCTTGTGATAACTTTACTACAAACTGGGTTTTCCTCTTTTTCATTCTTTCTTAGGTTTAATTTTCATGAGCATGCCAAGAACATAATTATCAGTGCTTCTTATAAATACCTGGTGGAGATCACATTAAATGAGAGTCATTCTTAGAATAGACAAAAATTTGCAAATATAAACTAAAGTGCCAATATAATAGGAACTGAGTAGGGTAGATCACCAGTTTTCATTATGATAAAGTTGCATTTTTTTCCTACCTGCTCAGACAGATTAGAGGGAAAAAGCAATGAATTGCTTAAACATATTTAAGGAGTATTTCAGAATAAATGTTATCAGATCATGGGTATCTCTTGCAACCAAATTTAGAATGGAAGATCTGCCTGCAAAGAGCAAATCTCTACTGAAGAAAATATGTTTTTATTTTTAAAACCCAAGTATTTCATTATTTTGTGTCATACTGTGTACCCCACACAGTATCAGCCTGGGATTCAGAAGAACCTGCAGGAAATCTTGTGACAAACATTTAAGGTCAACTAGATAACATTTTCATTCTCTATGATTCCCTCCGTATTTACTATTGTTCATTCTGAAGTCATTGTTCTCAGAAGGCAAGAAACAGAACAAACACTAACTGTTGGATATCTTGTCTTGCTGTCTATCTGCAGAAATATTTGACTGCATGCAGTTCTTCAGAATATGGTTGAAAAAAGTATTTATGTTTATACATTTTGTGGTTTTCCTGAACATATTATTTTCCTACACACACTTTAGATTTCTTAAACTGCTGAGGTACAAGAGTTTCCCAAATTGGCAGTTATTGCTTCGACTGGCAAGGTAAATATCTCCTTTGTTTGAAAAGCCAAACCTGAAGAAGATATGGGAATATTCAGAAAGCTACCAGTAAGTTCTTAGTGCCTTGTTTAAAAGCACATGGCTCCTTTATAGCCATCCTCAGGTACAGATTCTTACAAAAGGTGTTAATAAGTTCTTGATATATACACATATATGCCTCCTGGACATATGCTCCACCAACAGCGAAGCAAGTACTATAATAACCTGCCCCTTGAGAAAACTATTCATTGCTGGGAAGAAGAATCTGATTACCTTTCCACAATATTGGAATAGGTTTTATCCCTATTGTTACAGATGTCCAATTGGGAAATATTATATAGCAGATGATTTGTTAATTTTTCAGTTTATACATTCCTACTGTTAAAAACATCATCCTTAATACATCCCATAAAACATTAATTAGAACTGTAGAAATGACATGCTCAAGATTATTTTTAAAGCAATGTACTGGGCCCATGAACGAATGAGTCCTGTGTTGTTCATTTTTTTTTTTTTTTTTAGTTTTATGCACACATTTTAACAAGCACAGAAAGCATAGTATTAACAAAAGGCACTTTTCATTAAAACAAGAAGTACTGATTAAGAAACGCTAAATGTTAAAGAGAGCAAACCTTTTTAAATTTTATCTTATTAAAAATATCTGATTACAATGCACTCATATCTAGAAAGTAATTTACCTTTCAAGGGTGACTAACATTTTTGGTCTTCTAAGACTCTAAACACATGGCAACACCATAAATCCTGTAGTTTACAGTGTTGTAATGTCTTCCAGCGGTTTGGCTTTTAACTCAAGCTGTCGTGGGCCTTCATGTCTGCCTGCTAGTGTAAGAGAAGTACCCCAGCAGTAGATTTATTTCTAGAGACATGATATGAATACCTACTGTGTGCAAAACTGTGTGAGTCATGGAGCAGGAAACACCTGTGAGTAAGGCAGAGGCCCTGCCTGTAAGCTGCCCACAATCTAGTGGAAGAGGTACAGGCTTTACTGAGCTTTTAACTAAAGCCAAGTAGCTTCAGAGGTAGCAGGCCCAGCAAAACTCCATTCAGCGCACATTTGTTCTATCTCCCACCCACTCACTTACTGTTATCTTTTGTTTTCCCATGCAGTCTGATTTCTTTTCTTTCCTCCCAGGCTGAGAATATACATCTGTGTGGGTTTAAATGCCCTGAGTTACTGCACAACCACATGAAAAACAAACAGAAGGGACAGGCAGCCTGCTATGCTTTTAGCAGCATGGCCTTATTCCCCTTCACTCTTCACAGCGTCACTTTAGGCCCTGAGCATATGGGCCAGGGCTTGTCTTCAGAGCCACTTATGGCATATATATAAAATTTACTGTACCTTCCTGGAAAAATGCAATGTTTGCAAACCACTTGGGAGAGGGATGGATTTATGGATGGGGAAAAATACACCCAGTCAAGCTATTAAACACTGGTTTCCATGCCATTTTCCACCACTAGGATATAAATGAGGAGCTCCTATGTTAGGCTGTAAGACAAGCAAGTCTTTGGATCCTTTTTGAAGTAAATTCCTTGTCAAGATCTCCTTTTGGGATAAAGCAATTTTACTATTCACAGTTGGGAGTCATGGGATTTTGACATCGATGGTCAGGGATCAGTCAGTGGGCACCACATGTAATGGAAGACATAGGATGAACATTATTTTTCTATTACTGAAAAGAAACATGTGATCAGAAACAGCTTTTTCTTAAGTGCTTAATCCCCCTAAATTGATTTTGCAAGGAAATCTGGTTCATAAATTGCACCATACTTTTCTTGGTAGAGAAACTGGTAATGTAGAGTGCTTTTGGTTGAATGATCTTACCGTATTCATGTAGGACCTTAAATCAACCTTCCAATTTGACATTAGCATTCTGATTCCACTAATCGGAATTAGTGGAATGCAAGATATTTTTAAAATCAAGAGAGTTGGCATTCCATGTAAGTAGGCATATATTAGAATACAAGAACCTGGAGGCATGCTGTTAGACCTTTTTTCACTTGGAATGATAAAGTATATTTTAACTAATATGTTTAATTTTTCTAAAAGGCATTACATTCACTCCTCTCTGAATTTATCTGTGAAACTGTATCAAGAATGTCTCATGGAAATTGCAAACCGAAATTGATAGGGGGTGGTGGGGAGGTGGGGGGGAGGTAGAAATAAAACACTCATAGAAAGGATCTTCTGGATGTCAATTGCCAATGAACAGACGGAGGGAGAGTCCTTTGTATGTAACTATATAGTTTGCATAACTTAACCTTTAAAGTGTTGTGTGACTTATTTATATATGAGAAATATAAATGCCACTGTTGTCTATTGCAGATGTCATTCTAGTTAAAGCTATTATTAGAAAAACTTAACTTTTCTATTTAAAGCTGTTTTCTTTTTACTTGGGTGGGGTTCAAGGAGGGAAAAGAATGGCAAATGCATTTTAGCAGGTGCTGCTTACTATTTAACTCCAAGATTTCATCACAGTGGAGCTTGTGAGCACCCTGGCCTTTCGGAAAAAGGCATTAAAGTGGGTGTTCAGAAATCTGAATTTTAGCTGCTTTTGGCACTAGTTGTGTAACCAAGAGAGCATCATTATCCTGGGCTAAGTGCTTCTCCCTCTTTCCCCATTAGCACTTTAATATGTAATACATGTAGTATAGCTCACACATATCTTATTTTTACTATGCAGGCATAATGGTAAGTCATTTATATGCATTGCTCTATTTGAAATGTTCTATCAGAATATTTACTAGATTATACTGAAATTATCTGTTCATGAGTCTAACTCTTGTGTGACAGAGACTGTCTTATTGACATATTAGATGCTTAGAAAAATTTGTTAAGCTGAGCTGACCTTCTGTATCCCTCATTTCTCAGTTGTTTGTGTTTTTATTCTGTTAATTAAAGTAAGATCATATTTTCTCCTCATCAGGATGAGGAGGATTTTCTTAGTGGGATTTTTTTTCTATTGATGTTAAAATATATTATGGCATAGTAATTTTTGGTATACGTTTCCTCTATCACAGACCACTGCTATTTCAATTTTATATTTGTAGCTTAAATGACTCACTCAGACACAGTGAACTAAATATATTACCTCTATAGATTGCTCATAGTGATAAAATAAATGAAAAAAAATTATAGATCCTCAGTTCCATGAAATGCTAAAACATATAGCAAAGACACTGTGTTTGCCGAAATAGCAATCTTTGTGTTGATCATTGTGAACTTGACTTTAGGTCTCTTTAAAAAGCTATGCCTTTTTATGTTTTTGTATTTGTGTTTGAGATTCAACTATTAAGATGTTACTCAACTTTATCAATTTTATCAAACAGAAGGAACGTTTGTATGATTGACCAAGATTTGCTAGTCTGTCCTAATCTGTTAATCTAAAAACTTCTTTTAAGAATTATTTTCTAAAAGACTCTCAGGATGTATCTTTTTTTTTTTCAAAATGTAAAAGGATGTATCACTTAAAGCTGAGTGTAAAATCCATTAGCAGCCCACACTAGGGGCTAATTGCTAGAGTGTAATCTTGGCAACATTTTTATAACTTCTAAAGAAGCCCACATAGCTAACAGGGAACCTTAATTTATAATAATTGTATTCTCAGGACATTTTGTTCTTATATTATAACAGTTTGAATAATAGCATGGGCCACTGGCCAATTATGGAATTATAATCTGTTGAAATGGAGATCACCCATTAGAATAAACTATGTTTTGAGTTTATATTTGGGGTGAATGAGAGGAGTTACCATTAAACACTCTTCCTTTCTATTTCTCATTGATTATTAAAATGCTTAAGTATCATTCAGTAGGAAGGGAAGGGAATAAAGAGAAAAATAAGAATAAGGAATAAAAAGATCATAAAAGTAAACCCAAACAAGTATTAAAAAAAACAAGTATGAAAAAACAAGGAACAGAAAGTATCAAAGTTTGATGGAAAGTTGTTGTGGACTGCCAAAATGAGGCTAAGGTTAACTGCTCTTGAAAATAACTCTGAAGCGCCACATCATATTCAATTACATTTTAGTACTAGACACAATAAGATCCTTGGAAACTTGCACTTATGGATGCTAAACTGTGACAGATTTTCCAATTTCATGACTAAATAGCATATTTCAAAATACAGAGTTTAGTGACCTTGAGGTAATTTGAAATCTTACTTTTAGTTACAGAATAGCCCTTTCTGTTTTTGTTTGTTGTTTTCTGGGTAATACCACTGCATTATCAAGCAAGAAACCAAGTGATCTAAAGTGGAGATGAGAGGTGGAGAGAGAGACAAAATTGTTTAATGACTCCAAGGACCAGGTGTAATTGGCTAGTCACATGGAGACAGAAAGAAGTCATCAAAGTAACATAGACTGTGCTGGAAAAGAGAAAAACCTGGAAGGAAATTGTAAAATACATGAGACAATCTAAGTTAGCTGGAACACAGAATTTATGTAAGAGATGGTAAAGAATAAAATAGTAAAGGAAATTTGACTCATGCTGCAGAATGACTCAAATGCTCAGCTGAGAACATTTTTCACATCAGGCCTTATAGTTGGTGATCAGACCATGACATAAGGATGCTGGGTAAAGAATTGTGTTTTTAACGTTAATTTACCCAGATCTTTGGTGAGCTTGCCTCTTGGAGATCTGAATAAACTTGTCCTGTTCGCCCGATTCTCTGTATTCTGTGAACGTCTCAATCTTTCCCCAACAATTTGTGAATTTCAAAAGCCTGGCATTTCCATTTCTTTGCTCCATTTCTGTCTTCTATGTTTGTGCAATCTCTGCTTCACCTTGTATCTGGAAGAATATCAGATTCATCTTCCTAATTTTCCATCAGATAATCCACAACACATCTTTTATATTTTAGTAACTACAGATTTAACAGGTCCTGCTCTGTGTTTCGTTTTCTCTACTCCCTCCCTACATCCCATTTCATTCATTTTCTCTCCCTTGCTGAAATCCTGATGCAAACTGACATTTTTGCCCTTAAGGGACTCCCTCACCACCTTCATGAATTTGCTCATATTCTTGAATAATTAATGTTCAGTAAGATTTAGTCACAGCTTTTTCCTATATCTGAAACTGTAGTGTAAAGTCAGCAGCCTTTGGAAGATCCCAGGATATACTTTAATATCGCCATTTCATTTATGATACTCCATTGAAAGAACTAGATTTGTTTTATAAAGGGATGGCCTGGAGCAAGCTTAGGGCATGATTCTCCTGGGGCTAAAGGAATGAGTGAGATATTACACTTTGTACATGTGTGTGCATTCATTGTGCACAAACACACTTTCATATGTGTAGGAAATGCAAGGAATACTTTCGAGAAACTCTAAGGATTCCATGTGAAATTGGCATTTGGGGTATAATTTTGATAACCGTACAAAATGTGATGTGAATTTTGATCTCTTCCTTCTAACCTCACTAGTAATAAGATGTTATAAGGTTATATTTCTTACTATTTTCTGAAGCAGAGACTATTTTAACCTCTCTTTTTGAAATGTTCTTTCTTTCCCCCCACCCACCCATTTTTCTCTCTATTGAGCAACACTTCAGGATAAAGAAGTTTGAGAAATTAGCCCAATTTATTTCTTCAGCCCTGACAACATTTTTGGTTGTCTGCCTAGTATCTGTGACTCCACTCTCTATTCTCAGTAGAACTCCTATTGTTCTTGGACGTCTCCCAAGACAACCCCCATTCTAGGGATGGAATATTGTTAAAATGAGTTAATCTTATTAATCACATTCCTCTTTCCTTGAGTTAGGGATTGACTGGCCTAAACAAATTTGCGCAATTTGAAGAGTGGTCTGCAATGGCCAGGTTTGAAGTGTTCATGCATTTAAAGAAGTATATACCATGGAGGTTTTTGGAGAATAAAATAAATAAATAAAACAGAGTATAGAAAACCAGCGTTACTCTCCTTCAGGGCATAAACAAGGTTATGTGTATATAATCATGATTATTATACTGGAAGCCATCCTATGACCACAAAAGTTAGCAAATTTCTGATGAAGCCATTACAGAGCTTGGCTGGTCATTGATAGCCATTTTAAACCACCAGATAATGTAACCCTAATTTGCTCTAACTATGGATTCTTGTTAAATGAGCCAATATTTTCCCATACACTTTAAGCCATTTATTTCCTCTTTTTAAATCAGCCTAGATGTTTGTCTATTATTTTAATCTATAATTTCAGCTATTGCTTATTTTTATCTCATTGGCCCATAGACCCTATAATTTTATCACATTATTTCCGATGTTCTACTTCCTATATATTTTATCCCTGAATTTGGATCACCATCTACTTTGTCACAGAGAAAGAAACCTTCGATTTTCTCCTTCCTCTTCCCCCTTCCTTTTCACATCCCACTGATCACACTACGTCTTACTGATTCAACTTCTATGTATCACTTAAATTTATAAAATCTCCCTATACCTACTTTAACTGGCTTGCTTCATGCCACAGTCATTCTTTACATGGATTGTTACAATAGATGCCAATCATTCTCTCAGCCTTTCATCTCTTCCCCAGCAATACAATCTCCAAGCTGATTCCAAGAGGAACTTCCTAAAATAAAATATTGGCATGTGATCTTCCTGCTTAAAATTTGTAGGCAATTTCTTATCCCTTGAGGATAAAGTTCCAAGTCTTTTGCATGACATCTAAGACATTTTTTCTTTTACTTTGTATTCATTGCCTAGGTTATCGCTGTATGAATCCTATGTCCCAATCATAATAAATTTGTAAAAATTATCTAAATATGACATTTTCTCACAACTTTTAGACTTTACAAATTCACCTCCTTCTATGCAATCCTTCTAATTTAAACTTTTATATGGCAAACTTTTTTTTATCCTCCAAGAGTGTCATTGATTACCTTTTAGGTAATTTCTAACCTAACAGTCCTTAGAAAGCATTAGTCCTTTCTCTACAGGGTTCTCATAAGTGTGATTCCATGCTTCTGTTAGTGCATCTAACAAGACAAATTCTAATATTTTCTTGTCTGTTTTTCTACCAAAGTCTGAACACTTGGAGCTAAGCACCATTTGTCATTATATTTCTGGCATTCTCATTGTGCCTGGTACATAGTAGACAAGCAATATTTGTTTCTGAATGAATAGTAAGAAAGACAATTGCTAATTTAAAGAGTATAAGCAATCCATAAATGATGTCAACCCAACTTGTTGAAAAAGAAGACTTCAGAATTAAATGTTTTCATTTGCGATTGTCTTTGTGATAACACATGGCCAGTTTTGTGTTTGTTTTGATTGTTTTGTTTTTAAATTAGATACTTGAGATCTTGACTTCTAGTTTTATACTCTTTTACTTCTTTGGCATGTATTCAGTAATAAAAATTTTTAAGCTGAATTTGTCTTAATAATTTAAGTCACAATCAGGAAACCACTTGAAATAACATTTTTACACAAAATTACATGTTATCTGATGTTAAATTAATACATATTATATTTTATTTAAGGGAAGAGTATAAAATGTAGAGGTAGACTGAAATTAGTTGATTTTCTATAGGTTATTTTTGGCAGATAAGGTGTTGCAATTATCAGTACAGGCTAGGGCATAGAGTAACAAAACATACACACTGATTTGGTTAGGATTTGTGTCACCACCTAAATCTCATTTTGAATTGAAATCTCCACAATCCCCATGTGTCACGGGAGAGACCAAGTGGAGGTAATTGAAACATGAGGGCGGTTTCCCTCATGCTGTTTTCTTGATAGTGAGTGACTTCTCACAAGATTTCATGGTTTTGTAAGGGACTCTTTAACCTTTGCTTTGCACTTCTCCTTCCTGCTGCCTTGTGAATAAGGTGCTTTGTTTCTCCTTTGCCTTCCTCCATGATGGTAAGTTTCCTAAGGCCTCCATAGCCATTCTGCACTGTGAATAGAATTAAACCTCTTTCCTTTATAAATTACCCAGTCTCAGGCAGTTCTTTATAGCAGTATGAAAATGGAATAATACAAACACACACACACACACACACTCCTCCAAATCTCAGAGGACTAACACTACAGAACTGTACTTCTCACTCATGCTACAAGCCCCATGCTTGTGAAGTAATTCCATATCACCCAGTCAGCCAGTCAGGGACCCAGACTGACAAAACACCCCTATCCAGGAGGTCCATCACCAGAAACATGGGCTTTGGTAAGAGCAACAACATGGAAGGAGAGAATGGAGAATTATACAAATGTTTTTTATAGCCTCAACCAGAAATGACATACTTCATTTTGACTATAATTCAGTGGCTGGAACTAGTTACATGGTCTTGCCTAACTGGCAAGGGGGCTGAAAACATGAGGGAGTACATGGGATAGTCAGTATTTCTTTATGCCACAGTCTCATGGTACCTGTTTCTGAGATGAACTATAGCAATCCAGTCTTGGAAAAGTTAGGAAAATTTTTACAGCATCAGGGAGAGAAAGTGAAGACCTTTTATGTGTTTCTTTCCAGTAAGTAATACTGCTTTTCATTTGAAACTTAAATTTTAGGACTTCATTATTTGTGGTTTCTTCTTATCCATGTTTCACTTTCTGTGGTTTCAACTACGTCTGGTGAACCACGGTCTGAAAATATTTATGGAAAAATCCAGAAAGAAACAATTCATAGTTTTCCATTGCGCACCATTCTGAGTAGCACACAAAATCTACTACTATTCATCACATCTCTCCTGGGATACAGATCATCCCCTTGTCCATCAGATCCACATTCTGACAGAAAGTACCCTTTGCTCTGGAAAATAGGAAGAAATAGAAACTTTTAACAACATTCTATTACTAGTAAAAAGGGCATATTGAATCTGTCCTTTTCAAATGTTCTTGCCTCTTCTATTTTTGCTTTTTCTCCCCATTGAGCAAAGATTCAGGATAAAAAAGTTTCAAAATTTATCTGTTTCTTTTTTCTGCCATTCCAATTCTTTTGGTTTTCTTCCTAGCATCTGTGACTTCACTTCTCATTCTCAATAGAACCCTGATTGTGTTTGTTCCTTTCAAAATGAAAATAAATATTTTTATCATTTTAGTAATCAAACTGCAACTTGATATATTGTTATAAACTATATTTTATATTTTTAAAAAATTACCAAAAATTTTACCAGCAAAATTTATTAAATATTTCTTCGTTTCTAACATCCCTGACCTCCACTCCCCTACCACATTCTGTATGTACTTCAATATTTAACCTAAATGTCACATTTAGTTTGGGCTGCTGTAACAAAGTACTATAAACTTGGTGGTGTATAAACAACAGGAGTTTATTTCTCAGAGTTCTGGAAGCCACAAGTCTGGGTTGATGGTTTTAGTATGGCTGGATTCTGAGAAGGGCCTCCTTGCAGGTTTGAGACCACTAACTTCTCTGTACGTATGCTCACGTGGCAGAAAGAGAGCAAGAGAGGTCTCTGAAGTCTTATTTCTTCTAGAGACAGGGTCTTGCTACATTGCCCAGGCTGATGTTGAACTCCTGGGCTTACACAGTCCTTCCTCCTCAGCCTCCTCAGTAGCTGGGACTACAGGTGTTTACCACCACAAGCAGCTTCCGGGTCCTTTATGTAAAAGCAGTAATTCCATGCATGAGGAATTCACCCTCAAGACCCAATCACCTCCTAAAGGCTCCACCTCCAAATACCATAATGTTGGGGGCTAGGTTTCAACACAGAACTTCTGGGGGACATAAACATTTCATCTTTAATACTGATTTAAGGGGCCTTTTTTCTTTTTTTTTTTTTTTTTTTTAATGGATTGGAGGTTTCAGTGGGACGGGAGAATCACAAGGAATTAGGTGTTCAGAGGAATGTATTGAGTAGAGGTGAGGAACTAGGATGTTGAAAAGTAAAAAAAGGAGAGAAGGAGAGGAAGAAAGAGGAAGAAAAAGAGGGAGAGAGAACAGGAATATTGCTTCATTCTAAAAATGGGTATTAATAATGGCCGATCAATATTTTGTGTATTTAAAATGGAGAACTCTATAAATATTTATTGAGTTTACTTGTTCCAAATCTGAGTTGAAGTCCTGGATATCCTTATTAATTTTCTGTCTCGTTGAGTCTGAATCTCGTTATGGGTCTTATGTATCTGGGTAGTAAGATCTCTTATTGTTGCATTGATCCTTTTACCACTGTATCTTTGTTGCTTTGAAATCTATTTTATCAAATGTGAGAATTGCAACTCCTGCTTTTTGTTTATTTATTTATTTTTGCTCTGGTTATGAAATAGCTTAATTTGGAGTTTTTAATATGATATGTATGTTTATATTTGTAAACAAGTTATATTAATGTGATTGCTACTGTGGAAATGATTTAGTATTATGGATTGTTTGTGTAACATTTCTGACAACAAATGCTTGGGTTTTTAAAATTCTTTTTTCCACAACTAATTCTCAACTTTGTAAACAAATATCAACTAGGTGACCTACAGTTGAATTTTATTTTTATACTGCTTGGAGTTAGCATAGACCCTACAGATGAAGTTCTTAGTCTTACAAGACTGCACCCACTTCAGTTGCCAATCACAGTTATTCAAGGCCTAGGGTACCCATACTTTTGTTTGACTTTGCTACAAAGTCGAGGGTTGCCAAAGCTCCCTTATCAGGTTTGAGAATTTACGAGAACAACTCATACAACTCAGGGAAACATTTTACTTATCACTGATTTATTATAAAATACAAACAAATGGCCAGGTTGAAGAGGTATATAGAGCAAGTTCTGTCACAAAAGAAAACTGGATCCTTTTGCCCACACGCAAAAAACCAGAGCACTGGGTTTTTGTAGTGAGAAAGATTTATTATGAGTCAGCTGAGAAGAAGACAAGAGGAAACACTCAGATCTGTCTCCCCAGGCTGTGGGCTGGGCCAGGTTTTATAGGCATAGGATATGAGATATGATCTTATTGGATCTTGCAGTGAAATGATGCTGGAAAGCAGGATCTGACTGGATCATGCCATGTGGTAACACCAGTGCTTGATCTGACTGGATTCTGGATCTTGCCATCCTGTGTCTGCCTCTTAATACAGCCCATGCACCTTGGTCCAGCACTTAGGTTCTGCCCATGGTTGCATTTTTGGTTCACCTGGGTATGCTCGGTTATGTGACCTTCAACCTGCAGGTCCCTGGGACTGCAAAACAACTTATAACCTTGTTACTTAAAAATTGAACCAGACTGGTCTGCTGCAGTTTCAGTTCCAGAAGGATCTCCAACATAGGATTTTCCTTGGATCTTAGGACATATGGATGCATTTACCAACACAGAAGTTTAGTGAACCCCATCATCTGGAGGTTGTTTCACCACATAGGCATAATATATTATTAATTCAATCTCCTGACCACCTCTTCTCCTTGGTATTTGGAGGTGGGGCCAAAAGTTCCAAGCTTCTAATCAAGGTTTAGTCTTTTTGGCAACCAAGACTGGTGAAGCCAGTGTACAGGACTGCTAAGACTTGCCTCAGAACAGAAAACTCTTCTATTACTCACAAAATTCCAAGGAGTATAGGAGCTCTTGTCAGGAACCAGGGCAAAGATCAAATACTATAACAACAGATGCTCCTACCCCCACAATCACTACAGATACTACAATGTTTTTAGGATCTCTGTGCCAGAAACTAGGGGCAAAGATCAAATCCATATTATTTATTATAGCATAATATCACACTTGTATGAATAAGAGTGGATTATTTGGCTAGGTGTTTTTGAGTATTAGATTTATAATTTCATTGAAAAACGATCTAATTTCAGTTCAAACCTAATTAAATTAGATTTAAGGCATGTGCATCTTTCTTTAGGCAGCTTGATATAATATTACATTATGAGCAATTACATTAAAAAAGTAATACTTTAAACATCATACCAGATTATATTTTCCTAAAATCCTGTGTGTGTATATATGTGTGTGTGTGTATACATATATACACACACACACATTTATATAGTTTACTTTATTTATACGGTGCTTATGTTTGTCATCCCTTTATTCTTATTCTCTGAAGTCTGTAGTGATCTTAAAATATCTCTTTAAAAAGTTGAAAGTGTGTGGCATTTCTGAAGGTGATCAAATGTAATTCATTTATATTCTAAAGTTCCAAAATGATTTCTTGTACTGAAAGCCAATGTTAAAGGCTATTTCCTTGGATTTGGGATAAATTCTTGATTCCAAGTGGAGTTTTGTGCAACTTGTTTTAAAGCATTTGTGATTTCTGTTTCTAGTTGAACAGCTGTTTTCATCGTTTACATATGAACTGTTATTTACATCAAAATGTCAAAGCTGTAGCAATATTTTCTTTACTGGACAATCTAACAACCATATTCTAATACTTGTAGTCTTCCTCCCTTCACACCCCTCATCTTTCCATTTCCATTTCAATGATCTTTTCACTATTTTTATTACCAAAAAATGTTTTATACATCAATATTCTGATATTTTTATTGCTCATAAAGACATTTCTTTACTGGTCGTTAATCCAGGTTTTCATGGAGTAAATAAATGACTCCTCCACATTTTCAGCTTTCTCCTTTACCAGATAGTCCAGTTGATTTCACGTTGCTAAGATACCGAGGTGTAGCGGTCATATATTTTCATGTATGAAATGGAACAATCCTGAACTATCACCCATCTGAGTTTCCATCTTTCATTCCTCTGCTCTTGGTCAGTACTCTTGGTGCCAGAAAAGAACTTTCAAAATATATCTGCTACATGAAAGCCATACTACAGTTCTCACTGAAAGAGCTATCCTAGTATCAGTCAGATTTTCACAATGTAACAAGAATAGCAGTGTGTACTCAACATAAACCTGAAAATAGTACTTGTAGACCAAGAGTAAAGCCTTAATAATTTTCTATTTATATTTTGTCAATGTGGGTCTTGATAATTCACAAAGATAGCCAGAGTCACGAACAAACAAAAATCCTTTAAAATAACATTTTTGGAGTTCAAAATTTATGTTGGATTTTTGTATTTGTTTATAGAATGCATACAGTAAAGCTGCAGAAGGTACAAATATGCCCAGGCTCAGTTCTAAGGGCATATATGTAAATCAAGAAGCCGAGTTCATAAACCATTTCAGTGCAAGTTGAGCAAGTAATATAACTATATGATTTAACATTGATATAGTCCAGTTCCAACTCTACTTAGCCCAGAATTGAAAAGGAGTTAAACAAAAATCCAAAACCTCTCCTGAATAGATTTAGAAACTCTTAGACCCTATGAAACTGCAACCAGAAAATAGTGTAGGAATTTGTGGGAAGTTGAAGGGGATGTAATCAGGGATTGAGGGCCACTCTAAAGCTGCTTTTAACTAAGTCTGTAGGGTAATCTGAAAACTAGATCCTCCAGCCTAGTGCTGGGTATATGTTAAACCCCAGTTTTAATTTACAACCCGTAATATAGTTTCCTTGGCAGTGATTCATAAATCTCCATTTCATCCAGACAACTGCTGCATAATAATGGCACTTTCTCTGGAGCAGCTTCTTTCTCTACTAAGCCTGCTTCTCAGACCACGAAGGCTTCCGCTTAGAGAATACCACCCAATGCCAGTCTTAACAAATGCATAGCCTTATTGAAAATATGCTGGTGCCTCACATTGTTATGCAGGTCCATGGTCATTAAAATTTTATCATATAAACCCTGCTGTCTGCACAGAAGAGGAATTGAAAATGTTGGCAAGGGATGATCATATATTTTATCAGAATCTCCTGAAAGGGAAAACCAACATGTTTAGAGCAGGAAGGAACCAAAATAACATTGCCTTTAATTTAAATATAACAACATGTCCAAAACCCTGAAATTGACATTTATCTACTACAGTTCATTTCATATTTTTCTTGAATGTCTCAGTTTTCTGAAGTTGCATGGCAGTTTGATACAGTTGTGCATGGTAGGATTTTTATGTTTCTCCTGGAAAGCTGATATTAATCAAAGAATGCCACTGATACCTGAAGCTGAGGACAGCAAGCTATTGATTGCAGTGTTGACTTATCAAAGACCTGAGAGATTAGTGGGTTTAGAGCTTTATGTAGGAATAGCAATTTGAATGGCTGGAACCTGGATTGAGGAATGTATTTTAGCTTATGCAAGTAGATAAAATATAAAACAGTGGGACAAAAACCAACCTCACGGTACCTAAATCATTTTCTTCAAATGCCCATGCTTTCCTCCAACAAAAAAATCTCTTTTAACAATTGTGTCTGAATACATTTTGTTTATTATGAGATGTGTCACTTTATGTTTTTCTTTTTTTAAAAATTTAGAACAGACTGTGATTCTACTAGAATGCTGATGTGCTGTTCCAATTTTGGTCACTGACATGCATAATCATTTTGAAAAAAAAGGTTATTAGAGTTTTGAAAATATAAGTTGTTCTTCCTTGTCACATTGTACCACTTTATTGTTTGGAACAGTTTGAAGTGTCTATTTTTGTAAGTTTTCAAGGTTAAAATTAGGGTGTGGCCAGAGGATAACTTTTTAGGGTATGAGAGGATCAACCAAGAGCAAGTATTGGATTTTGGGCTAAATTTTAAATATTTGTATTATTCTTTGTGCAGATAATTCTCATCATTGGTAAGCAAACTAAACAGTCTTCTAAAAATGGTGAAAGATTTCCTTAGATTTATCTTTTCCTTTTCAGCTTTTTGAATTGTTATGGAGTTTGCTTGGGAAAGAACTTGATTCTAAGAAAATTTCATTTATGGTCACGTTTACCTTAGGCGCCTTATCATTATTACTACCCATTTTTTTCGTAACAAGTCAAAAATTAATATATAATTTTAATTACATATTTATACTATGTATTTTTAATTTAATAAGCAGTATTTGTTTTCATAGAGGTCTAATTTCTGAATTTAATTTTAAAAGGTTCACAAAACCAGAAAAACATTAGGTTATGATGAACAATTGTAAGTGTTCACTTAAGAAACTGAAAACTATATGTCAACTTTATAAACATAATTCAACCACATGGGAATTCTGAGTAAAATACCATAGAAAATAATTGAAGTTGTGATTGTATGTATATATGTGTATGTGTGATGTATATGCATAAAAGCTATACGCACCACATCCAAATAATAAGCCTCGATATGCCATTTTGATAAGGGATGTATGCCCTCTACCTGATTTGCAAACTACGAATGGTGTTCACTTGCCTTTCACTATATTCCGTGGTGTATGCTTGGTCAAAAGATCTGTTTATAAAACGACCAAGCAAATTCTTCAGGTTGGAACTTCATATACACCGTGAAGTTGACAGTGATTTGATAACAATTGAACACTTTTTTCTTTTTCTTTAGGCATTATATAACACAGATGTGAAATATGCATTTGTATATATAGGTACATGCTACCCTATTTCCAAAAAACTGTCATATTTCAGGACCATTATATTCATAAAGTTATCATGCACATTTTTTCATAGGCATGATGTATCATTCTTGGATTGTCTTGAAGAGTTGTGCAAATTGCCTAAACTTTCAGCAGGGACATGCCACTGAACTTACATGCATGAAATGATAATTTAAAAAGTTTAAACAATCTTGAAGAGACTAAATTTTAAGAAATGGATGATGAAATAATGTGTATACCAAACTCTTGTGACACACACAATTTATTTAAAGAACAAACCTGCACATATGCCACTGAAACCAAAAGTTAAAAAAAAAGAAAAAAGAAATGGAAGAACTTTTCTAGCATAGAAGCATAGACCAAAATATGGCCATGATATATGGCCATATTTTTCCTTCAGAGTTGGTTCTAGCATGTGTTGCCCAGAGTGCAGTGGGTAAAATATAGACCCATATTATACAATATATATTTGTTTGTATTTTTATTTATTCATCATTAAATGAATATGCTGGAAGGTTGTCAGTAAATATGAAGTTCAGCTATATATTTCCACTCTAAAATGTCTTTGGTATGAATGATATAGGCATGATCAGTATGGTGAAAATGTAAAGAATTGGTCTTAGGTCACTACATATATATGCTATTGTTTATACATTAATGTATGATACATACTTAAGATGATGTCACTGTCCCTTTAATTTATAAGTATTGAGGCACAGTCCTTTTGAAGTTTGTAAGCTGCATTGGTGATTTTCTTTTAAAATAGTTCCAGAGTGTGGATTTCTTTCTTATCCTTGCTGTCTTCAGTGAATAAACCTTTGTTTGTTTACCATTAGTAACTTGAAGTGGGCACCAAACCTTCAAAAATATTGAATATCTTGCTTCTTGAGATAGTCCCAGGATGATTTCTGGGATACAAAATACTCAACCAACTCTTCTTAAGCAATAAAGACACTTAATAAGCTCATATTGCAGAAAGCAGAGTGATTGGCAGTTTTGGATGTCAGTGGCTTAGTGGTATGAGTATAGCATTTGTGAAGAGCAGCATTTTGAAAATTCTCTTAGTCTCCCCTCAAGTTTACAAGATGCCTGCCACAGCTCCCATTATCATGATCTCACTCTGTCATTCCAGGCAGAAAGACACTTAAAGCAACATACCCTGATTAGCAAAAGTTATACAACCCCAACATCTATTTGCTCACAGATTGAATAACAGAATATTCCCTTAGTACAGAAAGACAAAAGGGGAAAGAAAGAAAACTTCTCTTTTGTCTTTCTGTACCTTGTCTATGACACATGAACTCAGCTTCTCTTTGCAGAAAACACCTCCTGACCAAACGGTTTTCTTTTTTCCCTTCATTTTTACCTTTTCCTTGCTTACCTGGCACCATCATTTATTTGAACATTGACTTCTCTCTGCAGTGACCCACAGCACTAACCATGAAAAATATTTCATTATCTTGTTTCGATATTCAATGAAAATAGAAATGCTGATTGGTAGCATGTAATCATAGCAAAAAGAGAGAGAATTCCTAATTTTCATTGTATGAGGGTGACTGTTTATATCCTTGTCTGTGCCTCAATGTAGAAAGAATAGCAGAGAAGGTAGACAGAAAGTCAGGAAAGTGACCCCAGCTTGTATTCCAATGATTTCTTCAAACCTATTTTTTTTTTAAATTATGTATCACAGAAATTTTAAAAAATGAAGAAATTAGAAGAAAATTTAACAAGCATACTGAAAACATAGGCCAGTATTAGAAATCAGTAACTCAGATTTTGCAAACTGAAAATCATACTGGCAGAACTGCAAATAATAACTGACTCTGAATGCTTCAAAACACAGTAGTTGCTGTACTTTGGAAGCAAGCTCTTCAAATTGTTAGTAACTTGCCTGCAACAGCATCAGTTTTGTGATATATTAAGAACTATCTTTTTCAATTCTGTGCTGTGAATATAGTAAAACTAATGATACATATGCTTCACGGTTGTAATTCAAAATAAAAAGCGTGGACATTTGTCCAAATAGTCTCATAATGAGTCTCAGTCAATATTGTGCTAATATAATAATACCTAAAAACACCCTGATTTTGCTTGTATAGCTTAGGACAAGGGAGGTAATTTTCATTTTAATATCCATAATAATTTTTACATAAATGCAAACAACTCTACAGTGCTCTTAAGCTGGAATTGTTTGTTAAATAAATTGCTCTTATTAAGAGTGATGTTGACCAGGCACAGTGGCTCATGTCTGTAATCCTAGAACTTTGGGAGCCCTAGGCTGGCAAATGGCTTGAGTTTATGTATTTGAGATCATCCTGGACAATATGGTGAAACCCCATCTCTACAAAAAAAAAAAAAAAAAAAAAGTTTGGTGGTGGGGCATGTGCCTGTAGTCCCAGCTACTTTCGAGGTTGAGGTGGGAAGATTGCTTGAACCCAGGAAGTTGAAATTACAGTGAGCCATGATTGTGCCACTGCACTCTAGCCTGGGTGACAGAACGAGACTCTGTCTCAAAAAAAAATGGTATTTAAACTTTGAAAGCCATTTAGCATTTGTGTGTACATCTATAATATGTGACTGCTGCCTTTTCCACTGGAAGCTCAATAGCTAATTGCGAAATTTCTGTTGGTTCAAGTGCACCTGTGCTCTCCATAGAATGGCTTCTCTTATTGAGACTTATTTGAACAATTAAAAAAAATTAATATTTTTTTCTTAATTGACCATTGGCACGTTGCTACATCAACTGAAGTCTAAATAAATGACGAGAAGGGCTGTGTATCTTTGAAAGGCATAGTTTCAAAGGTAGCTTCTCTTGACAATGAAACAATGAATCTGCTACAATAGAAACATTTCTGTTGCTCCAGAGAAAGTGAGCTAGAAAGGCAAATGGTTCATATATGAATAAAAATAAATAAATCAAAATATACCAACAATAAAAAGTAATATTTTATATAATTATGTGATTATTATTTTTATTATTTGAGATGAAGTCTCACTCTTTCACCCAGGCTAGAGTGCAAGTGGCAGATCTCAGCTCACTGCAACCTCCACCTCCCTGGTTCAAGTGATGCTCCTGCTTCAGCCTCCCTAATAGTTGGGAATATAGATGTGCACCCTGACCCACAGCTAATTTTTGTGTTTTTGGTAGAGACAGGGTTTCACCACTCCAGAACTCAAGTGACCTGCCCACCTTCATCTCCAAAAGTGCTGAGATTACATATGTGAACCACCTCGCCTGGCCTATATAGTTATAAACATAGACTAATGAACATTTTGAAAAGACACAGGTGTTATTTGTATTGTATTTTATAGGTTGGAAAAGCATTAAGACTTCTGGAAGAAATTATTATGGTAAATTGTAGATAATTTTTACTTCCCTATATATACGTATATTTTAATTTCAGAAACAACTGTTTGCTCATTACAAAAATTATGAATGTTTTCAACTTTAGATTATACTGTAGTTTTATTATTGGTTCTTTTCTTAACATCTGCTTTCAAAGTCATTTATGCCTGGAAAAAAAATTAGGCAACATTATAATTAAATCAAAGTTTCCATCCACAAATGGTTCAATTTTTTTCACTCAGTTATGCTTTGAATACAAAGTTACTAGGAAGCAGTAACTCCTTTTCTTTATTTTACTCTTAACACATCGCTTTTGAAACCATAGCATGCAGTTATAGGGCCAGTTAGTCTAAATTTCCTATATCAGTGTCACTAAGAGTATGAATAGATTACTGTGAGTGACTTGTTTAAAATATAAATAAACAAATGACTTTAGAATTTTGGGTGGTTTAGATCTTCTTATACTTACCACTTTTTACTTTATAGTCAAAAATGAAAAATCTAACTTTTCAAGTCATAGGGTAACACCTTTATTCAACAAATTAAGGAAGGATGAAGGTAAATTTTAAATACATTAAATGAGAGACTCTCAACCTTCATAATGGCGCTAAAGAGATGTAGAAAGCAAACATCTTTTATTAATACAGAATATTGGTACATATTTATGGGGCACATGTGATATTTTCATACATGCATGTAATGTGTAATGATCAATTCTAGATATTTAGGATATCCATTACCTAGAACATTTGATCTTACAAAGGTAGAGAGAGGAATGATGGCTAAGACAGTCTGGGAAAGGTGTATGTGTTGGTGGAGGTCAGTGGTGGGGGGATGAAGACAGGGTGGTTAATAGGTACAAACATACATTTAGGTAGAAGGAATAAATTTGAGTGTTTTATAATGCAATAGGGTGACTATAGTTTATTGATAAGAGCAGGACAGAGGGGACCTGTGGTAGAAGTATCCTCTTAGGCTCAGTTGAAGCAGCCTACTCTAGAATGGACTGCTGTGTCTTAAAAATCCTTCTAGGTATCTGAATTGTTAGAACGATTATTGTCTTCCACTATGCCCATTTTTGTGTATTGAAAATAATTCACTATTGGTCTAAAGCTATAGCTCTGGAGGTTGTTTTCTAGATGTGTACACTTTAAAAATGAATTCATTCCATGTAGATTTTGTTTGTCTTCTTGAAAATATAGAATAACCATTTATCAGAAAAGATAATGTGTTTGTTATTTTTTAAAAGAACATAAGCACCCAAGAACTTAAGAATAGGCCCCAAATCAGCTACATAATGACAATCCTAATATAATTATGCATATGTTTATATGCATAAAGCACACACACACACACACACACACACGCTTACCTTACCCTTCTTCATTTTATAAACTTTTAATACAGATTTATTAAGGTACAACTGACATTGAATAAAGCTCCAGAGGTTGAACCAGGGAGGTGGAGGTTGCAGTGAACTGAGGTCTTGCCACTGCCCTCCAGCCTGGGCAACAGAGAGAGACTCCATCCCCAGAAAATAAATATATAAATAAAAAATAAAACTATAGCTCCAGAGCAGGATATGCAGGAGACATATCTTTATCTACTCCTGCAAGATAAAATGTAGTGTCTTTCCAATAATGGGGTCACATAACCAGCAAAAGAAGCCACTGGCTCAAATATTGCAATAATGTGACATTTAAGGCTTCTGCTAATTTTTATTAATACAATAGTTTTGATGGGAAAATGAGGGGTTCTGACTTGTTTCAAATAATACTTATTAAATTGAAAAAATTTACCTGGAAAATGTGAAAACATAATAATAGAAAAACTAAAAATATTTGAGTTTGGGAGTAGAAAAATGGAGAGTAATGAAAAGTTGCATTAGGTGAGTATTATTATTTATGTTTAAATGTTCTCATCAGAATTTTGATGTGTTTTCCTGATTGGAAAAAATGATGAGTAAGCTTAGTTCCATAATGCATATTGATCATTCAAAAGCACATTGGAAACTAAAAGGCAAAACAACTTAGTCAAGGCTCTTAAAACACATTCAGGGAATTATGCCAATAAAGGAAGCTGCTTTCTAGGGAACATAGGGATATCTTAGCTTTTGAATGAAGAGATTAACCATGGAAGAGCTCTTTTTAGAAGAAATGGAAAGAAAAAAACATAGCAGATATAAAAAAAAAAGACAGATAATTCTTTATGAGTAGGGACAGAGTCTGCATAAGAATGTACATAGAATATCTTAAAGAAATAGAAAATTAGAAAGAGTGAGAACTTGCAAAGTCTGCATGAAGATTCCTTTTAAGTAGCCATTGTATTTTTCTCATACTTCTTAGTTTGCATGGCTTTTCACATATAAATCTCATGTAAGGACACATTCCAGTAGGATACCACCAGCCCCCTTCCTGCTCTTTCTTAGTGATGAGAAAAAAATTCCAAAGTTTTTTAAGCATTTTTTCAAAATTGCTTTTTAATCTTTCTTGGCCTGCTTATGAGTTCCTTGACAGCTGATCGTATTTTTCCTCATTCTTTTTTTATTTTTATTTTTTTGTAAAACGAGTGTTGTTAAAGTACTTACTGACTAAATAAATACATTTAGGGAAATGCATTAAGAATATATTTAAAATTATAGAGTTTATATAGACAGTTTTTAGAAGCTAACTTCATGTCAGAACAACATGATTTTGCTGGAACTCTTTTTTGATATAATTAAACTCTGGTAGTCCACATTCGGTTAAAAAAGAATAAAACTCTTTCAGAATGCCAAAACATCTAGCTCTCCCATTTAAATTTGTAGATTATTCATTAAAATTGAGGTTTAATTTATTCTAAGGTGTCAGTATGTGTATTATAAATAGATATTTAAATATTTTTGAAGAGAGAAGCAATACATATTCGTAATTGATTTGGGAGGAAAATGTGTTTAGGATGAAACAGACAGGAAAGAAAAGTTTACAGATTAGGTCTTATAGCCTTGGGTTAACTGACTTTTAATAGTTAAACATCTCATCTTTTGTTTTCTAGATGTGTACACTTTAAAAACAAATTCATTAGATGTAGATTTTGTCTTCTTGAAAATGTAGAGTAACTATTTATCTTGAAATATAAGGTGTTTGTTATTTTTTTAAAAGAAGATAAGCACCAAGGAGCTTAAGAGTAGGCCCCAAATCAGCTGTAAAGTGATAGCTCTAATATAATTTATACATGTATGTTTATATGTATAAACATATATATGTGTGTGTGTGTGTGTGTGTGTATACATATATGCCTGAACTTACCCTTCTTCATTTCAGAAACTTTTAAAACAGATTTATTAAGGTATAACTGACATTGAGTAAAGTGCATATATTAAAAGTGCAGTTTGATAAGTTTGACCTGTGACTATATCTGTGACATCATCACTACCTTCAAGGTATTAGACATACCTAACACTGGCAACTGAAGTCTTTTTCAAATCTCCTTCCCCTTCCCCCCAGTAATTTCTAATACACTATTTTTGAAATGGAATCACTTTTAACTTAGCATACAGTGGATATTCAACAAATGCAAGTTATGTAAATCGTTATTAAATTCACACTCTAAAGCCATTCTTTTCAGAGATGATGATTTAGTTAATTTCTGATACCAATGATCTGGCATAATTATGTATTTTTGAATTTGCTCCTGCAGTTTGGAGAAAAAAAGCAAGATTAACAAAAAGAAGGCTTTCTCAATTGCATTAAGAATTTGTAAACATTTCATGATGAGAAAGGATACACATTCATATTCATTTTTCTTGAACATTCACAAATTACATTTGAAGTGACTTGTTTTTTGATGTTTCATTGTATTTGTCCAGTATTCTAATAAGGATGTGTAACACATGGCCTGACTTTTCACAGGAGATTTAAGAGAAAATATACCAAGCCATTTTCACCTATAGATTTAGAAGAAATAAAAAATTACAATATAGCACCACAAGTAAATAATAACTTCTTCCCTGTGTTTGTACACACACACACATATTTATTATACATTTTACTGATGCAAAGAATATGTAGCTCCCAATTTATAAATAACAATGTATACTTCATGATAAATTGCATATAACTAATTGGTTCTTAGAAAATACTTTTGTTAGCTTCAAATGATAAATTAATATACTTGTGACATACATACTGATTAATATTTTCATTTATATAAGTAGATGAAACAACTAAAACAATGAAGACTCAGTTCAGAACATCACTCCTTCACCAATTATATGAATACTTCTTTGTTACATCAGAAAATGGTTTTTAAATATGGAAAGAGTATTTTATAATTTTTTTGACTATTTGCAATGTAATAGCAACAGGCATGACACATTTTAAGTTTATTCTGCATTATTAATATTTTCCTCATCAATGTCTTAAGTCTAGGTAATCAATAACACCATAAATAAAGCCTGGGTATGTAGTGTTTGCCAGGTTTTGTAATGTAAGGACTTCATATAATGATATGACCATGGCCAATTTCAAGCTGCCAGTGTCATATCACTGAATGTGTTCAGAAGGGATGAACTTAGCTTACCAATATATACCATTTCCACCATACAGATACAACAGGTAGAAAACAAAATCTCAACAGCATAAATTATAGTAAAAAAAAAGTAAAGTTATTTTAACATAATTTATTACATTATAAGTATGCATTATTTTTTAATAATAGCTAAATATAATAACTGGCTTACAAAATTTCTTAAAATGTAAAAGTTATTAATAACTCCATTACATCATTGTCCATAGAGTGCTGCACACCTCAACATAGACACAATGACCCATGGCCATTGAGTATTATCATAATCACCCAACTCATATACAAACGTTTGCTTTTTAGTAATCACCAGTTTTTGCTTAGCCTTTTGCTAACATCATGTTCAGTTTTCAACAGAATGTAAATTTCTATACATCTTGATCTAAATGACCAAGTGTTTTCCCATTGTCTCATTAAATTGTTATCCAGTAATTGAAGGTAAAATATCCAAATCAACTTTTAGTGGCTTCCTGATAAAGAATTTAGATTGCCGGGCAAGGTGGCTTATGCCTGTAATACCAGAACTGTGGGAGGCTGAAGGAAGATGATGACCTGAGGTCAGGAGTTCAAGACCAGTCTGACCAACATGGAGAACCCTCATCTCTACTAAAAATACACAATTAGCCAGGCGCGGTGGGGCATGCCTGTAAAACCAGCTACTTGGGAGGCAGTGGCAGGAGAAACTCCATAACCCGGGAGGTAGAGGTTGCTGTGAGCTGAGATCCCACCATTGCACCCCAGCCTGGGCAACAAAAGTGAAACTTCGCTTCAAAAAAAAAAAAAAAATTTACATTAATACATGAGCTAATAGTTGCCTGCAGGTTTCACTTTTCTGAAGTGCTAAAGCACAAAAAACATCTATGGCAACCAGAACTGCTGCTATTACTACTATTTCTCTTCTTGATCTTCTTCTTGGTTTTTTCTTCCTTCTTTTTTCTCCTCCGGATGAACAGCTCATAATATTGAACATCTTTAATGTACAGTTTGTTCTGTTATTCATGTAATTTAATGAATTTAATTTATTTATATTCTTTCTGATGGATTTTTCCCCCTTAAAAATTGCATTTCCATTTTACTCTTTTCAGTCCAACTTGCTTTAAGTGTTTCACAACACTTTTTCTGTTTGTTTCCCTGTTGGCTGCTTGTAGTCATGGTGACAACCTGTGGTCTGTGGTTAGCCATTGAGAGCCTCTCCATTCAGGAGCTTTGGAAAGACTGGTCAAGTGCCAGGAATATGTGTTGATTCCAGGCTTTAAGAGTGTCCACTTATTTGTCCAGTCTTTGATACAAATTGAGAGTTCTTTGCTCTATTTGCTTCCCCTCAGGCAAACTCTCTTTCATTTACTGTTTCAAATTCTTGACTTGGCTATTAGGTGTTGTTTCAAGTATCTTTTAAAATAAAAAGATCCGCTTCAAAAATCTCTTTATTTTATGTGCTTTCCTGTTTTCTGGAAGTTGATTATGTTGCCATATATAAGAGTGAATTTTACTACAGAATTTCTGGTATGTCTTTGAAGTCCTGAAATTGTGTTACAAAGGATGCTAATGTGATTGCATTTTTATGGGTAAAGAAAGGCAAATGACAGTTGGTGGTGAAGAGAAAAAGGAGTGTGGGGACTGGAGTACTAATTTGGAACAGGTGTTGATCATTTTTGCCTAGAATAAGTAGTGTAACTGTAAACAAATGATCTTCTAGAAGAAGGGCTCAAAGCTAAAAAGGCTAAAAGAAAGGATTTTCATGATAGCTTTCTTAATCTCCTTACTGAAAAAGAAATGTTACTGTAGAACAGAAGTTTCAAAGTGGTTAAAAGTGGTTGGTTGGAAATAAGAACTGAAAGAGAAAACTGCATTGCAGTGATTCCTTTGATTTAGTGAATAAATTGCTATTTTCAGATTCAATTTGTATCAATGGGCAAAGGTCTGTACACCTGCAGAACCTGTCACACTCAGTATCCAGGGTGCTGAAGCAGCCAATCTTAAACAATAGGTTTACCTTTTGACAATAATTGCAGCCCCATTCCTGAAGCCTCAAACAGGAGAGGAACCTTAGATGTCTGATGCTTTAGCAACACTCTTTTTTTTTTTTTTTATCTCTAATGCAGAGAATACCATGATTTATAAACTTAGAGAATATCACACAAAATTCTGCCTCCTTGTTTTTAAAATAGTTGAGGGTGTTGAACTGCTAGAAAGATTCATCTTTATTAAATGTGACTGAACACTGGAAGTGCAAGATACTATTTCCTGAAAGAAAGTAAAGAAATCACGTTTTGGTTATTTACAGTGGCCAGTGTAGCAGGCTGTTAAACAGGTATTTGTGGAAGCATTGAATAGTTTCTGGCTAAAAGGAAAAGTAGCAAAGTAATTTCACACAGTTTTTACCTTTCAGAGGAGAGGGGTGGGGTGTAATACCACAGTCTTCAGTGGTTTTGATTCAATATTCAAGTCTCTACTTAAAGACGGTCACCTGGACAGGCATGCTGGCTCACGCCTGTAGTCCCTACACCTTGGGAGGTCGTGGCAGGTGGATCACCTGAGGTTGGGAGTTCAATATTAGCCTGACCAATTTGGAGAAACCCAGTCTCTACTAAAAATACAAAATCAGCCTGACATGGCGGTGCATGCCTGTAATCCCAGCTATTCCAGGGGAGGAGGCAGGAGAATCACTTGAACCCGGAAGGCAGAGGTTGCCGTGAGCCGAGATCACACTACTGCATTCCAGCCTGGGCAAAAAGAGCAGAACTCATCTCAAAACAAAACAAAACAAAAAAACCCATCACCTTGTTCATCCTTGGACTTACGTTAGGAGCTGGAACATTCTTATGAAATAAAGAAAACTCCTATTTTCAGGCCCTAATGCACACAAATTATTCACATCTTAAATATTTTTTTTCTATCTTTCTGCTGGGTGAATATTTTAAAAATATAAGTGCTATATTATATACATACCTATCTATACACATACACACATATACTGGGGGGAGAAAAAACAAAATAATTTACATTTAAAAATTATACTATCGCTAGGCATGGTGGCTCACGGCTGTGTATTTCTAGCACTTTGGAAGACTGAGGTAGGTGAATGACGTAAGGTCTGGAGTTCGAGATCAGCCTAGCCAACTGGCAAAACCCTATCTTTACTAAAAATACAAAAATTAGTTGGGCATGATAGTGTGCACCTGTAATCCCAGCCACTCAGGAGACTGAGGCAGGAGATTTGCTTGAACCCGGGAGATGGAAGTTGCAGTGAGCTGAGATCGCACCACTGCACTCCAGCCTGAGCAACAGAGTGAGACTGTCTCAAAGAAAAAAAAAAATACGCTATCATTAGGATAAAAATCCACCTTAGCACATTCATAGTAGGATATAAACTTTTCAACCCAGAAGTATAAGAGAAAAACTATGTAATTTCTTTCAATGATACTTTTCTAGTATCACAACCTTTTATGGGTACTGAATAATATAAAGCTATACTACTTGTTATATAAACATTCAAGTATTTAAATATTCCTTTTTTTCCTTTTACTTTCATTTATTAAGTATTTACTGAGTACTTGGTGCTCAGGCACTGTTCTAAAGGCAACTATGAGTGGTTCTTGCAGAATTCCACTTTATCTCTTCAACAGGGCTTACAGGTAGTGTAAAATATTCTTCCTTCTTTCCTAGTACTTGTATAGTATAGCAATATAACAGAAGCAGTTGTCACTTTGCTTTGTGAGTTTGAAGCTTGACTATGTCTGTGTTGGGAAACTTATGGATGAGTTGTACACTCGGTGATGAGAAATGTAAAGGAAAAGTGAAACTCTTAAAGAGAAATAAGTATTTTTTTAAATTTCTCATAAAGAAAGAAAAATAAAGTTGACAGAAATGCCAAATTGTAATATGTATGTATTTATATAATGAAAACATTTGCATTTAATTATATACTTTGTTTGAATGGTCTTGTTTAACCTCAGTTTTCTCATACGTAGTTTCCCTGGTGTTCTACTATCTACCAAGAGAAATATAATATATTCAGATTTGTAGGCTTAAGTACTGAATAAAAACATACCATAATCCCATAGGATTCAGAATTAACAGGTGACAGATAAAACTAGACACATTGTTACTGGTGTCATGCTGATGATTCTCTTCCTATGACTCCACATATAATATATTATAACTGCCTAGATTAACTTATTTAACCTCTTTTCATATAGTTGTTTATTGACTGAAATCTACATGTTATTTTTCCTTGCAGGGATTTGGCTAGTAACATGCCAGCTGTATGTTTTCCTGTTTTGACTTTTCCAGCTGCTTTCTTGATGGATAGTCTGTTCCTGACTTTTTTTCCCCCTTTGCAATCAGTTTGGCAATAAAGGAATATCTACGTTTTGTCTTCTAATGTGGGGATCCTTCCTCAGAGGTTCAATCTTACCTGGCCCATATTTTTCTTGTTTAGCAATTCAGACATAATTATTGTTTGGATTGCTATGGATCTGATAAAGCTTTACTTGAACAGTGAATTCAATAATAATAATGGTAGCTTGCCAATGGTTGGTAGGAAAAGACAGATGGTTGGATATATTGGTGTAAGTCATACATAATATAGCATAGTCAAACTTGGATATGTATCACACAAACTATTAAAAGCTTTTACTGTTGTGTTGTTTATTTTGTTTTCATTTTCATAGATTTTGCTTATAAGCAGTTTTTGTAGGAAAAAAACATATACTACAGACACAGACTCAAAAGAAAACTATAATGTAATGTGATAACACGCTCAGTCTGACATGTAAAATATAATGATAATTCAAAGGCTTACCTACAGGAAATGTATAAAATTCATCAAGTCCATCAAACATAAAACAATTTTATGTCTAAAGAATTCTTAGTTTTGTGAATGAATGAGTGTATTCAATACAGCAAATTATTAGATAGAAATTGCTTTATCCAGATTCATCCAGACAGTTCCCTCTCCCAGTTAACTGCAATACAGCCAAAAGATTTTGCTCTATTTCTATGGAGTGTGCTTGGTACTGCACTCTGCTGCCCCTGAAGTTTAGGCTTTCTGGGAGTCTCTTGCAACTTCTTTCCTGCCATCCAGGTAATCCCTATCCCTGTCAACTCTGAAGTTCCCTAGTCTACCATAGATTGGGGTTATTCCTTCTCTCCTTAAGCATTTATTGAGCACTTACTAAGGGCAAGGCAGTGGTCAGGACCTAAGCACACATCAAGGAAAGACTACAGTGCCTTTCCTTATTAGCCCTACAATCTTGTGGGAGATGCATACAAAGAAAATATTAGATTGAAATATGTAGGATAGGTAGATTTTGTTTGTTTGTTTGTTTGTTTGTTTGTTTTAAGAGCAACTGCCAGAAGGTGTTAAGGAGGATCTCAGGGGCAACTATTTGAACTGGCATTTTAAGAAGGAAGGGAAGATGCTCATGAGAACTTTGGGAAGGAGGACATTTCAGGCAATGGAAGAAGAAAACATGTGAGAAAATAATAACATGAATAAAAGTTCTGTTCAAGGAGCTGCAATTATCTTAGTTCCACTTGACAGAACAGTGAGAACCAAGTAGGGCAGGTGGTGATAGTGGTTACAAGACTGGGTATTTGTGAAATCATGAGATCAGAAATGGTCTTATTTGTCAAGTAAGAATTGCATTATGGTTTTGAGTTGTGAATGTGACATGATCATATTTCAATTTCAGAAAGAAAATGTAATCACCAGTATGCAAGATTGCATTATTGAGAATAGAGGCAGAGAGACTAGAATAGGGCATTCCAATGAAATCGATATTGAGACGATCCTTAATTTTTTGTTGGTTTCTTTCTGGGAGCCTCCTCAGAGAATTTTTCAATTTAGTAACTCATTCTTGGCTGTCCTTTGTAGTAGTATATCTTAAGTCATGTATTTTATTTATATTTCTTTTGAAATGCAATATTAATCAGTTAATTTACCCATTTATGACTCTTTGGTAACTAAAGTGCAAGTTCATTTACAACTCTGCTGGTATTTACTTCAGATTGCTTTTAGTATCCCAAATATAATTTGCACATAATTAACAATTAATCAATATTTGCAGAATGAATTTGTGAGCCATTTCAGCTATTATAAGATGGTGTCCAAGAATGGTAACATGGGAAAAATATATTGTATGTTACTAATAGGTGAATTGCTTCTAATGGAAAAAAAATTGTAAAACCAAAAAATTAACAAAACAACAATAAAGTGTTGAATTACTTCTGAACAAGGAAAGGCATATACATGTGTTTATGTCCAAATATTTGTTCTTAGTCCAGCTGAGTTGTATATCTCTGTATCTTTAATATTGTTATTTTCTTCACCTATACTATTGGTTACTAATTAATATGTACTTTATGGAGTACTTCTCTGAGATAATTGGATGTGTAATTTTTTTCTTAGTACAGCAAAAAGTTTAAAATTTTTGTTTGGATTTACCACATTGATAAATTCATGTGGTAATTCTATGAATTAAAATTCCCTATTTTAATTACCCATAGACTGTTCATTTCAATGATTTTTTAAAATTCCTGGAGATTTTATTCCTCTTGTTTTGGAGGAAGTTGTTATAACAGTAACATTTGCATATTACATTTGGGATATATTTAAGTTCTAAAAATACTAAAATAGTAAAAATGTTTAAAATATCATTTATCCTATTTCTCTTTTATATTTGAAACAAAAATTTAAAAATAGAACCAACTACTCAGTAAACCTGAAATCATGGGCATACACACAGTAACAGGTGGGTACCACTCCCTTTCCCCTCATGGTGCCCATCTGCTGGTACCCATCTGCCTTATTCTTGTAAACAGGGGTATTTTAAACTGTTAGGGAATATCAATGCCTGTAAACTGCTTAGAGAGTGAGATTTATTTAGATTCCCAAAAGAAATGGTATAATTCACTTAAAATGAAACTTCATTTATAGTAAAACCGAATGAATGTTCAGAAGTCTGAAATGTATTGTGTTGTTTAAATTGCATTTTTGGTTTATACATAGAGAGCCACATTTCTTGGAGCAGCATTTACTTATAAAATCAAATTGAATTCTACTCTATTTCTGTTCAACTTCGGCCTTAAATTAAATCATTCTATTTTTCTAAACAGTGTAAGACAGGACATGGCCAGCTTTGTCTGGCTTATGTATGATTCACATTTGCTCCATGTATCAGGAACTTCTGTTCCATACATTACGGCTATTTCAATAGCATCCACATTGTTAAGTTTAGAACTATTGGAGGTTGCACATTGATTGTATTGCCCTTCTGAGAGTGCTAGAAATGCTCTCAGAGGAAAAAAAAATGCCTAGTAGAAAATATCATTGAGCACTTAATGGGTGCCCTTGGGTCCTATGTAGTAGGTGCTATTATCGAAAAAGACTGCAGTGTGATAAGTACACTCTTGAAGGCTTACATGGTGAATTCTTAAGTAGAACCTACACATAAATATAATAATACAAAAGAGCAAATGCTTTTTATATCAAATCATTATATGAGATTATTGTTAAAATATTAGCTATGAAACAAGTCAAATGTGCTTGTATTCTGATTTTGATAAGTAGTACCTTTTGTGATGTAATGGGTCAGTGAACTATTGGAAAGAATATGGGGAAAGTACAAATAAAATTTACTGAATTGAGACCAAAACTCATTTTCAAGAAGTTCATTTGCTGAGCTCTGTAGGAGATTTGTAGGATTGTAAGGCTTGAGGTAAATTGGCAAGACGATTGGGAAAATGACACAATAACTTCCTCTGTGTAATGGCTTTGAGCCAATCCACTTATTTGTGAATCCAATTTATCAAATTCATCTCTTAAATTATATAGCCTGCTTTTCTTGAGTAGCTCAAATTGTTTTACAGACATTATCTCATTTGTCCTCATAAAAAGATGGGAAGTTCCTATTGAACGAATGCTTCATGGAGGGAATATGTTAATGAATGAAAATTTAATGTAAGTGTTTTTAATCGCTACTGTATCACCCACTGGCTTTGTGACAATGATAAGTAAGTTAAGTTCTATTAGTCTTATTTTCTTTATCTATACTATGAAGACATGTTCTTATTTTTCATTTAATATCATGAAGAATAATGTAAAAAGTCATGCTGATAGGAAAATTCTTGAAATTCTTCCTAAGCTAAGACAAGCTCTAAATTTTAATAAACCTAAATCTACACAAAAGCATGTTTTGGTATTGAATTAACCTCATCAAAAGTCAGGTTATACTTGAGGTATATCAGAATGATTTTAATTACTGAAATTCACTATTAAAATAGATGTTGAGCTCCAAATATTTACTACGAACTCTGCTGGTGTGGAAATTGAGGTGACTATTATGGTCACTACCAATCAGGAACTTAAAATTTCCCTGGAGGGACAGTCATGCAAAGAACTTCGGAAAACAGAAGTAGTTGAGAGCTGTAAGTACTGACAGGAACAATGAGCCACAGGAACACAGATGAAAGAGATTACTTTTCCTTGGGTAGAACAATTATGCAAGAACAGATATTAGAAATGGAGGTTGGGACTAACCTGTAAGGCAATTGAATAGTAGATGAGCGTTGAATGCAGTTAACAGTATCATCAAAGTTTTTAAGCCTTTTGAATCTGATCAATGTTCATAATCCCTTCTAGGTATTTGGAAGGTAATTGTGAGGGTAGTAAGAAAAGTGGATTCGAAATGAGTTGTTCAGAGAAATGGCAACAAAGACGGGCAAGTCTGATGATTTATAAATGATAAGGATGATTTATCAAATCAACTTTGATGATTTCAAAGTTGAGCAACTGGGTAGGTGGTGACACCACTGAAATACCAGAAGTAGCCAGGAGAAGCAAAACTCAGTGAAGAGAAGGGAACACTGACAAAGTTCGATTTTTGCAAATTAAGTTTTATTATCTTCTGTATCCCACATTCCAAACCTCACTTAAAATTTAGGCTATATTTTTCACACTCACTCTCATGTCTTCAGATTGGATACTTACCTGCTTATAGAGTCAGAGAAGCCAATGAGCTGGTCCAGGGAGTGTGTGCAGATGGATAACACAGGAGACTGAGGCCCAGGTTCAAATAGCAATTAAGGGGGTGTCTTCAAAAGAGTTGCCCATGTAGATAGTGGGAAAGGTAGTAAATGAAGAGCCAGGAGTCAATAATCTCCATGTATGTTTTAGATGAAAATCTTTACAAATATGGAGTGTCCTCTTGTTAAATGCTGTTGTGAAGTCTAGGAAACTTGATTAAGACCAAAACTCATTTTGGAATTGATCTTTGGAACTGACAATTATGAACTCACTGTGAAGTGGGAGGCGGTGGTTCTTTTAGAGTAAAAAAAAATAAAGGGTAGACAATTTATTCAAGAAATTTGATAACTAAGAAAAGGAGAGATAGGGCTGCTTCTTACAGAGGAACAGGCTTAGAAGGGGACTTTGAACATGGAGGGTATTTTAGCTCATTTACAAGCATAGAAATAGTGGATGGAAGCAATGGAAGTTCAGAGGGGAGAATAAGATCATAGGAGGCGTAGGAGATCAAAAACACAATTCAAAACTAATTGGGCCACTGCAAGAAACTGTAAAGAAGTCAGTTAATAGTGGTACAGAAATAGGTCACCTGCTGAAGGGTTGGTTATGTGTGTGGGGTGGGGTGGAATTTTGAGTAGAGTGGGTGTGGCCCAGAATCTTGTTTAAAAAATTAAGACAGCAAGCCAAGCGGATCTGATTAAGTGTGCTTGGTAGAACTGAGATAAAAGCAATGATGGTGTCAAAGGAAAATCAGACCTCAGCTAAGTAGCATAATAGAGGGAACATCCTAGGGAAAGATTGAAGATACAAATTTTTTTCTTACAAGTGAATAAAAGTTCTAGAAGACACCATCAACTTCAAAGGATATTATGCAAGAAAAGCAATATGAGAGCATCTAGCATTGGACTGTGCTTGGGTTACCTTTGGCAGTTTCTACCTCTACAAACTGCTGGTTCTTGTTTCTACAAATGGCATCAATATCAAGCAATCTTATTAGCCAGGCTCAGACCAGCTGAGTATTTTAGTAAAAAGTATATATTGTAAGTTAGTTTGCAACCACTTTACAGAAAGTAATTCTTATAGCGGGGGCAAATAAATTGCCTAGATTAAGCGAAAGCAAAAGAGTTCTGATAGTTTCATATTTGAACAGGAAAATACGTTTTGATCTGGGTTTCTAAACACCTTAAATATGAAGGGAACAGAAATGTTTCTGAAGAACAAGTAAACAGAGTTAGAAATAGATTGATGGCCAGTGTTGAGTTACACTGAGAATTAGAACAAGAGCATGGAACACAGATAATTCTTATCACCTGGTGATAACAATTATTCTAGTCCTGTCTGTCATCTGATCTCCTAGCCGTTCCTCTCTTGTCTGTTTTCTTCATAGTGAAGGTCAGTAGTCTTATGTTAAACCTGTTTTTCTCAAATCTAGAATTGTTTTTATATGGGACATTGTGTTTTTTCTATTTAACCTTTTTTTTTTACTTTATCCATCAACAATATCCAAGGACAACCAATTAAGGATGAATGAGGCTATCATCTGAGAAATGATAAGTGAGCAGGCTCAGTCTATATACAAATATTGGTCTATGTGGTCATGAAGCATGGGTTTCAATGATATATTTAAATAAAGCATTGTGTTATAATTATAGTGTATAAAAATCAAAACCTTAATTGACATCTAGGAACTTATATCATTGAAAATAATCAGAAATGTGGAGAAATAATTATGCATGCAGCTGTTTACCATAGATCGGTGATTAAATAAACCTACATCCAGAAGATAAAATCATGATTTTTAAAAATTTAACATTCAATGATATGGGATAAAATGCTTATATCATCAATTTAACTAACAAAAGAAAGATATAAAAGTATGATATATATTTCAGGAAAGGGAAATATGGGTGTGGGATTGTGTGTGTGTGTGTGTGTGTGTGTGACATTGAAAAACAAGCATAGCTCGGATTACAGACATGTGCCACCACACCCAGCTAAAAAAAAAAAAAAAAGGCAAGCATGTATTTAGAATATGTCCTGGAAAAATTGTAATAGGATTTTAGCACTGGTTATTTCTGAGTGGTGATTTCATGGGTGATTTATGTTTTTCCAATACATTACCTAGATACTCTAAAACTTTAGCAGTGACCATGTATCACTTTTCTAATCATAGAAATGTTATTAATAAAAAAGACTACAAGGTGATCACAGCTATAATTTTGTTATGACACAATTTTTATGAAACACACACACGCACACATTGACACATTGTCTGAGTTTTAAATAAGTACAGTGACTTCGCCTAGTAATTGGACCTAATTATCTCCACCAGGTCTGAGAAGAGTGTTCTTTTCTCCACAATATCTAATGCCAGTCAATTTACACTTAGGTCCGCTATAATTGATCTTCTGGGCCTTTTATGATATAGCAACACCTCAGAATTTTTTCTACAGTGTGACTCTTTAATCTTTTTATATAAAAAAGGAAGTATTCGTCTATTTTAAGTGTTTTAATGTTAACTATTTGATTTAGTTCGAAGATAGGAGTGCAAGAACCACCCTGATTATGGGGACAGAAGAAGAATTAGTCAGAGGCTGTCTCTTCTGTTCATAAAATGGAAAAAAAGTGTGACTCACTCACCATTCAACGTATTTGTAGTCTTGCTGTTCATTAGTCCATTGAGTATTAACTGAATAGAACAATGGTTCAGAATTTTCTTATCAGTGTTCATTCAGCAGGAAAAATCTTGACATCCTACCATTTGTTTTGTTTTTGCTGATTTTTTTCTTTCTTTCTTGCATCAGTGAAAAATTAGACAAAGTAATTAAATATTGTTGGTAATATCTTGCTTGTTGTACCTTGAAAAATAATGTAAATTATTAGCGAAAACATGATGGCCAGATTTACTCTCACTTTTTTTCTCTCTTTTTTGCACACATATGCACACGTGCACATTAAAATTTTAAATGCAATTTATAATTTTTATAATTTGTAAGGTTAAATTTATTTAATTTCCGATAGTTTAATATTCTGTTCAACAAGCAACAATAGAATCACCATTTAAAAATCTTTTAAAATCACTCTTTCAAATTTGGTTCTTTGAATAAAAAACTACAGGAACCATACAATGATTTCAGATTTGCCAAAGATAGAAAGAAAAAAGGAAGAAAGGAAGTAAGGGAGGAAGCCAGTGAAGAAAAAGAAACAAGTTACTGCTCTACATAGGATACTCTATTCAAGGCAAGGTCATGTATTTATCCTTAGTTTCATGATTTAACTGGTAATTGAAATGAAATATGGTCACTTTATAAAGCTGTAAATAAGAGTGCTGTTTTTGTTGAGTAAAAGAAAAAGATGAATTTGAAAATAGGTACTTCATTATTTGAGAATGCAGGTTTGCTGATATTAGTAGCCACCTAGTCATATTTTCAAGGAACAAGAGATCTAAATGTGAGTAACCCTATCAAGAGCAAAACATTTTTGCAGGATAATTTTAAGAAGAGCAGCCCGCCATATTCAGCTCTCCAAGCATCATGCATGACTCACTCCAAATAGGTTATTTAACCTGTTGGCACTGTTATGTTTAATTTGATTAGTCTTTTTGAAGCTTCTCTAATTAAAAATGAAATGCCTCAGGACCTATTACAATGTTCTAGTGATGTTTCATATGGGACACAGTCTCTTGCATGACTATGATGAGTAGATGCTCTACAGAAGATAATTCATTTTTGGCATATGAATAATACTTCTCTGTAATAGAGTGACTGCTAAGGTATTAATTTAACAAATATTTAATGGGAAGCATTCTGGAAAATTTTCTATCTCCCAAGATTAAAATAAAATAGTTTTGTGTTAGAAAATGGTAATTATTTTAGTTCATCCTTACTATATACAGTTGATAAAATGCATTTAATAAATGATAAACTTGTAATTCAATATTTGAATAATGTTCTTGTTCTATTAGAATTTAGACTATAAATGCAGGACAAAGATACGTATTTTTCTGTTTCCTCATATTTACATTGAATATAGTGTGTGCCTAGTAAGCACTGGGGGTGACAATTCTTTAAGTACATATTTCACGTTACTTTATTATAGAGTTGATGTAAATAACACCATGATTAAAAGGGGCAATACAAATAATATATGAAGAAAATAATGTGGCGCTATATTAAGTAGAGTCATACTTACTTAATACAGCATTTAATTTATTGCTAGCACGTCATACATATGTTTTCATTTTCTTTCTCTGTAGTTTTATATTGATATTGGAAATTTTATTACTCACTTTTAAGTCATATGGATATAGTGATAAATATCAATGTCTGTGAAATACTTTTGAATTCATAGAGTGGTAACTGGCAGAGAATTAGAACTAAATATCTAATCTTTCTACTTCAGAAAAATGGAAGTCACATAATCCCACATTTTACTTTACCCACTAGTTTCTACCTCCCCTCAATGGTGGCTGATCTGAGTTTGAACTACTTTTCTTTCAGTTATTAATAGTAAAGTTCCAGTTGTAATGTAAATATGTCCTGAAGTGTATTTTTGTCATCATGGACAAGAAATCACTGCAGGAGTCCAGAATTGTCATGAATTGGGCAATGCATACACAACTAAGGAAAAGAATATTGCAGATAGAACAGAATAAACTATTAATAGAAGATTTTAGGACTAATAGGACACTCCTCAAAATGATGGCCATCATCAAAATCTGTTAGCTGCTGTTTATCAGTCTGAAAGCTATAAAAATGACATTGGAGGTCTCTTGACTTCCAAGTATACCTGTTTGTGCTGTTGTGTTGTAGCTAAGTGAAGTTAGCTTCCTGCCTAAAGGCTTTTATAGGCAATAGAGAGAAGAAAAATGATTGAAAGGACTTCCCCACTGTGAGGCACCCACTGTGCCTCAACATAATGGATTACAGCTGCTAATTTACCTGATTAGGTAAATTAAAGTTAAAGCTTTGGAGTCCTGTAGTTGGAGGTATGAATTCATATTCTATACTAGCTGGAGGACTTTGAGGAAGTTATTAACGTTTCTAGGTTTGGTTTTATGTTAAAACAACAACTACTGCAACAATAATAGTAGTACATTTTAGGAAAAGTTTGAGGATAGATCCTCATGATATTTGTAAAGCTCTTAGCACAGTGCCTGCCCATTGGTCAATCTTTAATAAATATCAGTTTTATAGTTATTTTAATTAACTTGATTAACTTCTTCTTCACATTTCCTGAACATCAATTTGTTAATTAGCAGATATGTAGTTTGGTAAAGTAATATCCAAAAGGATTTTATATTTGTACTCTTTAGAGACAGAAACATGCTCCTTACATTTTAAGGCTCGTAGGACATCTCTTTATTAAATAGAAAAAGTCAAATATGTAGTGTTTACTACACAGTCATGATCTGTTGCATGACTTTGTTTTATTGATAATAACTACATTCAACACTAAAAAAATGAACTAAATACAAATAATTTTTAAAAGAGAACTAGTAGCAATGCAAGGCAGTTAACCATCAAAAATGGACTTGAGATTCAAGGATAGGTGGAATCTGCTGTGGGAGAGAAACAAATGCAGAGTAGGGGCTAAGTCTCCTTAATAAATAAGGAGTGCAGATCAGACAAGTCACAGAAATGAAAAGGAATTTAACACAGTCAGAGATCAATTAAAAATCCTAGATGCTTGAAGCAGGGGAGGATCTAGGATTTTTGTGACTTGAGGCTTATATATTTGCAGAGCTCTCTTTAAAGAAAAGAATACAAATTATAAGGACTTTGAAGAGGCCTGTACAAATGAAGGGACTTACAAATTATGTGTCAATTTTCCAATAAATACACATCTATCTAGCAAGAGAAGTTTGCACTAAGTACAGTGAGGTAAGTAGGGTGAAGTTATGAACAGCTCTGAAATCTGGAAGAGAGTTTACAACTGTGTGTTAGAATTGTGATTCTCAATGTACAGTCCCAGCATGAGATTCAGATATAAGCTTGTTGGAAAGGCAAATTCTAGAACCCAATACTAAATTTTTTGATTGAGAAATTCTGAGGTCAGTAGTCTGTGTTTTAACAAGGCCCTCAGTTGATTGACATAAACACTAAGGTTTGGTAATCACTGTGTTGAAGGTTAGGCTCTGAGCTGCTAGAATAAAGATGAGTTTGATAATAAATAAAAAATATATAAAAATGAAAAAATAATTTTGTTTCAGAAAGTAGTAATTATTTTAGTTCACCTTTATTACGTACAGTTGGTAAAATGCATTTAATAAGTGATAAACTTGGAATTCAATATTTTAATAATGCTCTTGTTCTATTAGAATTTAGACTATAAGTGCAGAACATACTCCATGAACGAAAGGAGTTTAGGTGCATTGTGGGTATTAAGAATAGGCTAAATTAGAAGAGGATAGGCAAGTGATGATTTTGTTACATTGGTAGGTATGTAATACATATAAGAAAATATGTTAGAAAAAAGGAATTGACCAGATATAATTGCTACATGTTGGGTAGGAGGATATTTATTTAAGGATGGGTCTAGGCTTCCAGACTTCTTTAGACAGCAACAGTGAAAGTAAAAAGAGTTGATTTGATGCAGAGTGAAAGTAAGATTGGTGGATGAAGAAAGTATGAAAAATTCTGTTTGAATATGCTGACTCTTATTTCTCATTGAGGGATACTTATGTAAAAAGAATATAGTAGCCACTGGGACAAATAGAACTGGAATTTGTTGCCAGGACTGAAAATATAGAGTTAGCATATTTCCTGAATAACAATAAAACAAAACAATATAACTGCACACAGTCCTAACCTCACAAAAAATAAACTGTTTTATAGATTGTGCACTAGCTGATTTCCCCTTGCCTAAATTGTTTACATCAAAAAGAAATGTGATACAGTTTTTTTCCCAGTGGGTAGCTAGTTCTTAAAAGAAATTTCACTGTTGGTTATAGTGCTTTTTACTCTCCAGTAACTTTGAATAGGCTCTAGCAACTTTACCTGCTAGAAAGAATGTAAACAGTAACAAAGAACTTGTTGAGAACTTTTCATTATTTTGTTCCATTTTATAATGTTTTGTTATATTCCATTATTCAAAATCTATGCAACTGTACCGAGTATTGATGAGAAATTATTCTGTTTAATAAAATTTATTTTATGTGTGCCTTTGCAGTATATACATAATACCTATATTTGTGTTTCATGAAGGATGCTAGTATGAATGATGAAATAAACTCCAATTTGAAGCCTTCCCATTGGGTATAGTAACAGAGGACCAGAAGCATTTTCCATATACCAGTTGTTCTGAAAGCAGTGAGACATTTGCATTTTATGTTTTTCATGATGTAAAGTTGAATACCCCAACCATTCTCAAATTCAGGAAACACACTTGGAGAAAAGTGTCAACCATAGGCACAAGGACTCAGAGATGCATAGGTTCTGAAATTTCTTCACACAAACTGTTGATCAGCACTTGTCAAAATGGGGAATATGGAAACAAAAGTGACCATCACCTGCATGCACATGAGGATTCTTATTCAAATTCCAGTATATACACTGCCTGAATAAACTGTATGGTTCACAACGTTTGCTGAGTAAATGAATTGGAATTATTTCTTACACCTCTATATCTCATGTTCCCATAATGTTTTCAATTATGCCACAAGCAACTGATGCAGGAGAATTTAAGCCAAATTAATATTATTTTACTAATAATTTCTATCTTTTGTTATTCAATTTAAATTTTAAAAATTAAATATATAAAACCCCTTAGAAACTCACCATCTCCATATGTTTTAACTCTTCTTTCAGTCTTTATCCTCGCACATAAATGTATTAACAGATTTACTATCTTGCTATATGGAACCTATTTGTGACTTTTTACTCAATATTTTATCTTTTGATATTTATAAATCTTTTTACATTTTTGCTGTTTTTTTTTTGGTGGCTGTACAACATTCAATGCTGTAACATTGAATCAATGTTCTGAAATATTTTCAGCCATTTCAACGTTTAAATATTGCTGTTTTGGAAGTTTGGGAGACTAGCTCTTTCTACTGTGGTATACTTAGGAAAATTTTCCTGAAAAATTATTTCAGAATAAGTTTTGATACTCTCTGGAGGTTTTCAACGTAATATGTTTACACACATTAGCATTAGTGTATGCAAATACTTTGTATTTTGACATTGGAGGACAAATTAGGCTTAGATCAATTTTCATTCTTTAAAAAACTATTTTCTTTTTGAAATTACATAATTTCCCTTTAAAATGGAATTCTATGTTTGCAAAAATATTTGAAGTTATCTTTTCCTTTAAATGTATAAATAAGTTCTGAAATTATAATTAACTCATTATTATAAATAAGTCACATATCTTATTAAATATATACTATATAGCTATATATTAGATATAATAATCAAATACAAATATTAAATATAGTAATGTTCACTACATAATAGGAGCTAAATAAATGAAAATTTCATCCAAATAAGTACTCCCAAACAGACACTTTTTGGAATAAATGACCTTAAATCAACTTATAAAGCTTAAACATCTCTGTGTTTTTAAATATATCCTTTCACCGATCTGCCTTCTTCTAGGACTGTGAAATCTAAATTATGGTCCAAGGACTTGTGTGAAAGGGACTGCAGGAAATCGCCAGAGATAAGACTACAAATACTAACTTTCAGCTCTAATCAACCAAATCTTTAGGGTTTGAGTCTTGGGAATTAGTATTTCTGATACATTCTTTGGGTAATTCTGATAATTTCAGCCAATATTCAGAACTAATGACCTAGATTACCAGAGAAGCCTCTCCCATTTCTATTTGTTTTTGTATTTTATATATTCCTCCACAATCCTTCCTCCATGTTTCAAATTCTTTCAGGTCTTGGACTTAGGGTATCATAATAATATTTCTCTTTATGAGATCCAATTTTTATACTGTTATGTAATGATGCCTACCACAACCTTTTAGATTAATCATCTAAAAAGGCCATTCTGTCTAAGGCCATTCTGGCTATAGGACAGGACCAAATACCTATGAAATCAGCAGACATGTTATTAAAAGAATATCAAAACACCCAACTCATTCTCTGCTCTCCCTGAGAGAATACAATCATCACCTAGCTAAATACATTGCTTTAGTTTGGAAATTAGAAATGAGCATATTGTTTGTGGAAGATATTTAAAATGTATACATTGCCATTATTATGGTTTAATTTAGTGTAATTGCCACTGTAGAAGGCACAGAGGCCTTAGGATGAATTTAATAATGGCAAGGATATGGGATGTCAAACATAGCATACATGGAATGTTTGGGGAAAATGAAAGGTATTCTTAAAGTTAAAGGGTGAGTATGTGTGCATTTTTGTGTTTCTGTGTGTATGTGTGAGGGGCATGAGTTCTAATGACGAACTGGGAAGTATTACCTGAAATGGCTGCATAGAATATCCTACTTAGTTCTGTTTTTATATAGTAAGTTGCTAGTCCAGCAAACGTATGTAAATCTTCAAAATTAAAAGCCAATGACTTACAGCAAAATCAAATAATAAAAGAAAATTGCCTGACTTCACCAGATAACTTCTCTTCCCTACTCCTTTTCCTACAATATTTTTAAAAGAGATCAGAGTTTTGAGAATGGGAATCTTCTATTCACTCAATGGGGAAAGCAAATGGATGTTCCCACAAGCAGAAATGTCTGTGATTCTGCTTGCTTTAATTTTTAAGTACTGCTCTTCTCTCTTGATAGTTTTAGTAGAAAACACTTACTACACAGTATCTGTTCTCTTTCTCCTATGTTCTCCTCTTTGCAAAGGTTACTTAACTTTTATATCAGCTGAATTACAGAGAGGAGGAAAAAGATCCCAAAATAATTGGGAAAAGAATATTTATTGCTGGGTGGACCACTTCAAAATCTTCTCCTTTTCTCCCTTAGATTAAAGTAAGAGAAAAATTCAAAGATTTGTTGGACAATGCTGATAATAATAGCTAAAGCATTTATATATTATTATCTGTCAGAAATAACAAGAGGCTTAAATAAAATATCTCATTTAATCATTCCCCAACTCCCATGAATTTGATGCTATTTCTTTATCTGCTTTCTGCTAAGAAAGTTGAAACACAATTCTAGAAACATTTCCAATATTGCACATTTTCCCAAGTGAAAAAATCTGGATTCCAACCTGGACTCTGTGGAAACCCACACTGTATTGCTTACTGCCAAATTTTTAAAACATAATTATTTTGAAATATAACAAAAATGCATGATAAAAATTTCTTTTTTAAAAAATGTAAAAAGCCAATATTTTGTGGGAATATTTTAAAGGAATCTGATAATTAATATTATAATATTGTGAAGAGTCTTTCAATCTATAGTTAGGCTTTTAACCATATGTTTGCACTAAGCAAATAAAAAGCAAAGGAAAAAAAGTTAATTTTTACCCCTGTGACCAAATCACTTCTAGTAAATAAATCAGGGCCCTGATAACACCACACTGCAGGATAGGGACGTTTTTCACAGGCATTTTTCTCTTCTCGTTTTCTCAAAGAACTTCATCAAAACGAATGGAACTATAGAGAAGATTTATCAGAGGCTCGGTCATGTCTGTTACATTTCCCCTGTACATGGGAATGGGCACATCCACCTGCCTTCCCTAGAGACTAACAGGATAGAGAATTTGTGACAGATATACCTTTTAAAGAGACTATTTTTAAAAATAAAATAGCTCTTTCTTCCTGTGCTATCTCTAATAATGAGTAGCAATCATTAAAAGAGTTCTTGTAAAGTGTTATTTAATTTTGTAGTTATAATGAATAGACTAGAGAGTAAAACATCTTGAGTGTATCATGACTAATTTTGCAATGGGGACAGACTTTTTGGCAGTGCATGAAGTAATAAAAGTTCCTGCTTCATATTATGTTGCTTTTCTTTTCATCTTCATTTAAGTTGTTGGATGTGATGTTTCCAGGTGTATTCCGAGTCCAGAAATGCTAGCTCTATCTAATAATATGTATATACATCAAGGGCTGATTAATATTAAGAAACATATCTTGTGTAGATATCCTCACATAGAATAAAAGAGTGAAATGTGAAAGTAAACATGTGTCATTATAATTCCTTAAAACAATATAACAATGCATGTTAAGAGTAAACATACTATGGAATCAGAATATATATATATATACATACACACACACACACACACACACACACGTATATATATATTCTTTCTTACCATTACTTAAAGTTGTTCATAGCCCAACGCAAAGGGCCAAAGTATATATTTTTTTCAATGGCTTTTTAGTAATCAGATAAGGTCTTTGTTGCAAGGAAGTTATTTGTAAAGTTGCTTTTAACATATAACTTAATACTTTCATTATATATTTGCTCTGTACAATGGATTTCTAAATCATACACTTACCATGTATGTGTATGTGTACGTGTATACACTTAAAATTGTGAGAAAACTCCTTAAATAAACCAGGTTAATCAGTTTGATTGGGAGACTGACAAGAATGGGTCTGGTAAAGGGTGTATACACTTAAAATTGTGAGAAAAACTCCTTAAATAAACCAGGTTAATCAGTTTGATTGGGAGACTGACAAGAATGGGTCTGGTAAAGGCCAAGGTAGTTTCATAAACCAATTAGTGGCTCTATTAAAATAATCTCTGTCTAAATTTGATTTCTATATTTAATGTTAATTACAAACAAACAAAACAGGCTCCATGTACACACAGAGAGTACAGAAAGGCCCAAGACATATATGGCTGAAAATAAAGAAACTAGTAATTGCTAGTAAAGAGCTAGAAAATAAAATAACTAGATCAGATAGCCTGGTAATTAATAGACTGAACAATATGTCCCATTTTGAACACAATTTATGATATTTTAAATTGGAGACAAAAATAGCAAAATAAAACATAATTAAAAGTAGAGTTGGATGGCAAATAAACAGAAAAAAAGAAGTTCATAGAAGATTAAATTCTCAGGAAGGATCACTTTTTTTTGGTGAAAGTGAAGTTCTGAGAAATTAGATTTATCATATCACTAGTCACTATTCCTGTTTGAAAACAAAACAGAGATCATTATTGATTTTTAAAAATTGGTAACGGTTTTTAGCTTGTTAAAAAAGGGAAATGAGAAATGCAAAGATTTAATTCTTAGACTCTTGATTAATTGTAAAATTAACTTTAAAACAGAATGGTCACCTTTAGGACAGATTTAATACATTTAAAAATTCAGCCTTGAACATATTTGGTTACTATTCTAACAGTATAAAATATAATATCATGTATATGCCTAGATTGTAAGCATAAGCATTTTAGTATACATTTTGAGAAATTTATTGTGTCTATTTTAAAATTTGAGTTTAATTAGGAAGTTATTGACTAGCTTATGAAGTTATATAAACAGCTTTAAAATCCTTAGTAAATATCTGTTTAATAATGGGGTTATTGACATAGCATATTAAATTTTTAATAAAATTTTTTCTTAATAATTACTCTGCCTTCTATATTTTTAACAATCAATGATGTGGCTTTACATAAAACCAAATATTTTGAATCCTTCAAAATTTTTACCCCAAGGAAATCTGAAGATAAAGACATCCTACAAGAGAATCTAACTAGCTCACTTCTTATATAATTAGTGTGGTTGTAACTATTTCTGGGAACAAGGAGTACATTTCTTAGCATTATTTCACATGATAAATATTTAACAAGTGATACAATGTAGTGGACGCCTACATTTTTGGATAAGAACTGTGAGGAACCACCAATAAGCTGAAAAATCTTCCTGACTGTGACTAAATTCTTGTAAGATTTCTCTTGTGTAGTTACCTGTACTGGTAGAAATTAAAACAAGGCAAGTAAGAAGTAAAAGCTAAAGAAGCCAAATACGTCCAATGTATACAAGTTTGGGAGTGACAAAGATGGCCTCCTCAAGGCTCGGTTCTTAAGCAGAGTACCTGGGATTCACTGTTACCATGGGGGACTCTGTGGTCCCCTCTGCCCCACTAAGAGTACACAGCCCTGTCTGTTCCTTCTGTTTCTTAGATCCCATGTTGCCCTCTCTCTGTCTTTCAGTCACAGCCAAACAACACTGGTCCTAATTAAACCAAGGGGATTGACATTCTCTCCTAGGTACTTAGAATGCTGTACTGAGAGCATTCTCAGACCATGCCAGCCAGGGGACAAACCACTGCTTTTCCCATATTGGGATTTCTCTCTCTCCTTGTTTTCCAAGGAGTGAGAAAGTAACAAACTAAAACTTGGATTCCCTACAGCATGGCATAGCTCCCTATTCTTAGCCCTTTACAACTGCTGACATCATTTTCAAGGACATAATTCTGAAAACTTTTAAGACACAATTTTTAAATGTTGAATTCAGTTTTAAAATCAGTTTGCTGTTTTATATTAAATACAAAACAATGTGGTCAATAGAAGCACAATAACTACGTTTGAATCTTAATCCAAGCATCAAATCTCTGCTTTTATTTATGAAAGTGGTTATGTACACAAGCTTATCTGCTCTCTAGTTGGAAAATAAGCATTTGAATCAGACACACTTATTTGTGCATTGTACTTATTGGCTATGTGACTTTGGCAAGATAGTTTGCCTTTCTAAGTCTTGGTTTAGTCTTTTGTGAAATGTGAGTAGTTGTGATTTCTATTCCTCATCTATCATTTTGTAAATAACTACTTAGAAAACTTACAGGCCCATACTAAGTATTTGATAAATGCAAGTCAAAAATTCCAAATAAAGATTTTCTATAGATGACTTTAGCACTTTAAAAGTATTAGGAAAGTAATATTTTAAAACTGAAGAAAATATTTTGATATTTGTTTCTTAACTTTACACCATTTAAAAGTACTGTGAACATAATCACTGGGTGATGAATTAATCCAGAACTCTACTTCTTAGCATGGATAGAAATAAAGAATGGTATTAGTTTCTTTCTACACAAAGAAATGTTGATTCTATTATTTGTGAAGTTTATTTTCCCAGCAACATGATTGAAGAATAGGAATTATATCAACTTACTCCCTTAACAGTTAAATAGATTTAATTTAACTCTATAAAAACTTATTCATTGAATAGTTTAAATATATTTAGTTTAACTGTATAAAAACTAATTATATTTAGTTTAAAAGTTCAAAGAACATAGAACCTTGAAGTATAGCCCTTAGAACTATAATTTGGGTTCCTCCTCTTCTTTCACTTCGTTTTTTAATATGCTCTTTCTTTTCTGCTGTCATCTTATCAATATTTCTACTATCTGGTGCTGACTGAAACCTGTATCTTAACTTTGTCTGCCTGACATTTCAGGTTGAATTAAATGATTTTAGAGATTAAATGACGTTTGAACTGGGCCTTGAAGGGTAAGTATATGTTTATGAGACTGAGTACAAATGAATAAAAGCTACAATCTGAGCAAAGGTAGAGGAATAGGTAAGAACCCAGTTTGCTTGGTAAGCAAGATGTTCTAAAGGATGATTGGCTGGGGAAATGGCTATAACTACAAGATGGACAGAAGGCTGATTTTGATGGCAAAGGACTCTGACACTTTTAAAGGAGTTTATGGTTTATCTGGGTTATATTTGTAGTTAATAACAGTCAATTGAAGTATTTTGTTTCTTTATTTTTTTAACTTGAGCCTTATTAATATGACACTGTGGCTCTTTCATTGTACAGAGACCACATGGGCAGCAGGAGAAAGAATAAATTGAAGAGAAACAAGAAATAAAGAAAGAAGAACAATTAGAATTGAATTACAACAGTCTGAGTGGAAGATTGATAGGAAGCTAAACTGATAAAAAATTGAGTATAAGGGCTGATTATAAGAGACATTGCAGAGACCGCTGGCAATATTGTGTGAGTAGAAGTGGACCTGGTTAACTATGAGGAAGAGGGAGAAGTCAAGGATGCCTGAATTATGTTTTCTTTTCTTTTGGTAACTGCTGAGATGATAACTCGGTTTCTTTCACCAACTAAGTAAAAAGGGGAAGAGGAAGTTTGAGGAAGTAAAGGATATGTATAGGTTTCATTTGGGAATATATTGACCTGAGTGATATATACACACACACAGTTTGGAATCATAATAGGCAGTAGATTGTAAGAGTACAGAACTCAGAAGAGTGAGCAGAGCTATAGATAGATATTTTAAACCTATTAGTTCTATTGGTTCACACATTGCTATTATTTTTCTTCAGTTCCAAGAACTCCTGAAATGAAAAATCTCTAGATTATCATCTCGTTGCTATTCCTACCCTCTTCTAAGCTCCTTGATTTGTCCCTTGGGCCCTGGCACATTCTCTTCTCACTTGACACTACTGCCACTAACTAAACTGGATTAATTATTATTTACCCTGAAGGCCTCTATGGGTGTCCAATTTAGACAACTCTTCATATTAAGATTTCTCATATCACTTTGCACTCTCATTGTATAATTTCAACAATCACAATTTGTGCCTATATGTCTTTATAATTGCATTGTGAGTGCTATGAGAATTAAAAAAAAATACTGACAGGTTTCATCCTCAGTCTATTCTAGTGTTACATGTAACCTGGCCCCAAATTTTTACTTTTTTCTTTCTTTTCTTTCTGATATGGTTTGGTTGCTTTGTTCCCTCCAAATTTCATGTTGAAATACAACCTCCAATGTTGGTGATCAGCCTAATGGGAGGTGTCTGGGTCACAGGAGTGCATCCCTCAGGGATGACTTGGTGCTGTCCTCTTGGTAATGAGTGAGTTCTCTCTCTATGAGTTCACATAGGATTTGGTTGCTTAAAAGATCCTGACACCTTCTCCCTCCCTCTCTTGCTTTTGCTCTTGCCATGTGATATGCTGGCTTCCCTTTATCTTCTTCTATAATTGTAAGTTCCCTGAGGCCTCACCAGACATAGATGTCAGACCATGCTTCCTACAAAGCCTGTAGAACTATGAGCCAGATAAACCTCTTTTCTTTATGGATTACCCAGCGTCAGGTATTCCTTTATAGGAATGCAGATAAACTAACGCACTCCCTAAATAAAAGATTCAGTGAGTGAATGGATACATTTCTTTTGGATATAGTCCAGTTTTCAAGTTCCAATATAATGATCCTACATTAAGTCTGTATTATCTCTTGAAAGAAATATTTAGGAGTCTAATAATCACCTCCCACATCTCCAATGTCTTTCAGATCTAATCAAACTTAGCCACCACTTCAAAGCATAGTGCTATTCCTGTCAACAACTCTTTTTCTCTTTTCTTTTCTTCCTTGATGCTAAATTCTTAGTTTTCAAATCTATACTGAATTTTCTACAAAATCCTTTACCTTTGCATTTGGAATAAGGTCTTAACTTTTTAGCTTTTTCTTTCATGATTCTGCAGTAAACCAGATACTTACTAGCTAAATAGAACTATTCACATTTGGATACATTCATTCTTCAATTTCATGATACTATCAGTTTACTTGTACATTTATTCAGTAAACATTTTTTGTGTGCATACTCTGTCAGTTTGGTACTAGGTTCTGAGCATAAACATAAATGTAATTTATAGTTTTGATGCAATTTCCTTTCTTAAAACACTCTCACACTAGCAATGCTTATTAAAATTCTTCACATGTCAAGTTACTTTTTCCTTTAACAGTTAAATTTATTTAGTTTAAAAGTTCAAAGAATGTAGTAGAATCTTTTTTCAAATATCTCTTTCTCAATGAGGCTCATCTCACTCACCCTAATTAAAACTGTAATCACTCATTCACAGCATGAAGTATTCAGAATCCCAACTCTCCAGTGTAGTTTTTCTTTTGTTCTTAGCAGGAATATTCTAACATGTCACATAAGGTATTTATTACTGTGTATTGAATATTATTTGCCTGTACTCACTTGAATACAAACTTCACAAGGGCAGAGAGCTGTGACTATTCACCAATGTACTCCAACTACGTGGAAAAATAGTAACATTCAATAAAATGTCCCGCTGATATGCTACTCTCTTACTGAAATCTCCTCTGAGAACCCAAGCTTCAGTTTATATAGCACTTCTCTTGTGCCTCTTAGATAAGACAGACCATTTTCCTTTATTGTATCTTCCCATTAAATACAAAGCTCTGCAAGACTAGGCAGTGCTGTTCATATATATTTCTCTTCCGTAGAGTTTAGCCCATCAGCCTAGTTAATTGCAAACAATTATTGAAAAAAAAATGAAGTTAATACACTGTCCATAATATACAGTGAAAATAATCTGTATCATTTGTCAAATATTGTGACCCAGTTGGGTCTAAGTAAATTATTGTTTCCTTTATTTAGGTTCTTTTAATTTGAATTCAGCATATCAGAGGATTTTTGGACAGCAATAATACAGATGATATGTTCTCTCTGAACTGCTAGAGTATATTTGATATACATAATTTTTCAATCATTTTATAGAATGAGATTGAGCTTTTCCCAAAAGAAGAAGAGTTCAAGAAGCAGTAGTATTTGCTACAGGAAGACACACTATAACAGATGTTCTTTTCTTTTTTATAGTCACAGAAAACCATGTTAACTTTGTGAAATTAAAGGGTAGAACTGACACAAATATTGAACGATTTTAACTTCCTAACCCAACCCCAAAACTTAGGGTTTGAAAATTGGTTACAGCTGTTTTTTTCTGTTTCTTAGGGTTTTGTTGTGGTTATTGTTGTTTTTTTCCCCTTAGTGGTGGACACTTTTAGGCACCAGCACTCAAGCAGAGTCTCTCACTGCAGGTGCATTCACTATTTGGGGACTGCACTGCCCTTGTTTGGTTAGCCTCAGCATTTTCAAAAACCTCACTTTGCCCATGGTGCTTGTGAATATATCACTGTCCACCTCTTTTGCCCTTTGTATTTACCGTGTCTTATGCTTCAGTGTTTCGATGCCCTTGAGAAACCATAACCAGGCTTTACATTTGAAAGAGTGCCAGCTTATTTAATCAGGCTGAGTTTGAGAGGCATGGATAAATTTATTCTATCTAACATTTAATAAAAAATAATTTAAAAATGTGACTTATGCCATGACATGCTTAGCATTACCCTTCCAGGTTTAAATTTGAGAGTTGTCAGCGCCCTCCGTGGTCTGGAAACTGACATGTTATCAATCAAGTGCGTGGGTGACAAGGCCGCTGATGTCCTCCCAAGGCTCTTGTTTAATAATTAATTTTTCATTGCAGGCATGTTCAGTAAATGGATTATAAAACTTAAGCCCGTTTAAAAGGTTTTAGAAATTCATTATTAGTTTTAAAACATGAATGCACAAATTAACTATCCATGATAGATGAGGCATACCAAATATAGCTAGGTCCTATGTGGTTTTGGCTTATATTTATATATAGCGTAGAGTAGGGTAAAAACTCAGTGCAGTTTTATAGACAATGTCACTGAATCACCGAAGACGTGATTCTTTCCAAAGGAGACTCAAAAAAGGAGATCAGATGACAAAATTGTGCTTTGAAGATTTTCATCTTTTCTGTTCCTCTCACAAGTCCCCAACCACCTAGCCTCTGGATCGGCTCAGCGCTATTTCTGGAGTCAGTACCTCAGCTTGTTTTTTCACAGAATAACAATTTAGAAAAGAATGCTTATCAGTTATCACATCTTAATTTCCTTAATTAAATATCGGTGCCAGTTTTTTAGCTGTTATCTTTCAGCTCCAAACCCACCAGCTTTGTGATTCCCGGGCTGGTCTCAGCAGTCTGCATATCCGCTTTGCTATCCGGCTTCTTAAGTTTGGCCAGTAGGGCACGCTAGAGGGAGACCTAATGGCAGGGGAGGGGGAACTGCGCCCTGCTTTGCAATCCGTTCCTTTCAGGGTTGCCGCAGCAATGGCACTTCATCCTGGCAGCAGCCATTTCCTGATTGCATTGCCAGTTTCTTGGTTTTCTTTTTGCATTCCTGGAATCAGTCTCATCACTTTCCCTTGGAGTTAACAAGAGTCGCCAGTTTCCTTTCTGTAGAAGGCAGAGTCCCAATTCCATGGGGCTTTCTGCCAGATTCTTAGTTTCTGATAACCCCGAACTCCTTCCTTTTGTTTCCTAAGCTGTACAGGTATCCTAGTTTTTCTCATAATTTTTCATTACTAGGCTACATCAGTGCCCTTTCTCGTTCTTTCCTTTTCTTACTTTTTATTTGTACCTTTGGTTTTCCAATAATTAACAATTCCGCATGTTAAATTATCTCTGTTTAAACAACTAATGTGCTCTTTATTTTCCCAGCTAGATCTTGGCTGATGCAAATGCCGTTGACAATCAATCGATCAATCAATCAGCAAATCCAATTTGCCTCTAGCTACTAAAGGGACTTAATATAATTGAATGATTACAGAATTCTGATCCCATTTATCTCAAGCCATTGAAAATATTTTACATGTGATTATAATATACGTAATTTTAAAAAATGATTTTGTAATTAGGATTCTTATCAGATTATTTCACAGCATATTCACTCATTGATTGCTTTCCTCCTACCCTTGCTGGCTTTTGTATACCTGTCCTGCATTTTAAACTAAGGTATGAGGAGAATGAACAGTAAATAGTATGATAGTGGCCAAAACTTTGAATCTTTTTATCATCGTTGTGTGAGTTGGTAAAGAGGTCCACTAATTAAATTCAGTCTCCCCACTCCCTGTTCCTTCAAAGTAAATGAGAAGTTTCAGGTAAAAAGCAGAGAAGCTACCCAAGGTCTATTCATTTTTTTTTTAATCCTCATACTAATAATGTTGCTTTCTGAAATCATTACTCTTGCGAACAGCAAATGTGTTTTATAGGAAGCTAGAATTATTGATGTCACATTTTCATACTCAGTATCCAAAGTACGTATCAGGTAAATTCAGAAAAATAAAGAAAACCATTTTCTTGATTAACTATTTTTAAATTTAATATATGTTCATTTATTATTTTAAATAGATATTTGATAAATGGTGACTATGTATTCTATGACATAAGAAAAACTAAGAATTTTTAGTCAGAAATTCTTTGTGGAATCCCTCAAATGATAACTAGTGTTAGCAATACTTCTGTTTCATGAGACAAGTCATTTCATGAAGACTGAAAATTATTTGTTGTCCCCTCTAGAGTTTATTTCATGGGAAATTTAAATTTTATTTTCTTAACTTTAATGTTAAACATTTCCTTCACATATGTTATGGCCAGACATGTTTTCTTCTTTGCTGTTATTTTATATTTTAGATATAGTCCATTCAGGATCATTGTTTTAGGAGTTACAGCTTTAGATGATGAGACAATTTTACTCTCTATCTCTGATTTACATGCTAATAAAGACAATTGATACACAAGAAGATGATATACTTTGACCCTAGAAGATACTTAATGAGTAAATTCTGTGGCCTGTTTTCTCTTCTGTGCTATTTTTTGTTTTCTGAGGCAGGCATTTTTATCAGTTCAGTTTGTTGGTGTGACTAGTTCAAACTTGTTCAGGGCTTTATGTCTGAAATAAGTCATCAATTAGTCTGTATGTATATATATATATATGTATATATATGTATATATTTTTTTAACCAACCATTGTAATTATCTAAAAATGTCAGGGAGTTGTAAAGTGCAAACAAATTAAAATGAGCTCCAAAATTAAAAGAGCTCATCAGAAGTATGCTGACGTATATTAAAAAATAAATGAATTAATATCACAAAAGGGGAACAGGAATTAAAGAGAAGACCATTGTTTAGATGGAGTCAGGTTAGTGCATGGCTAAGGAATGCAAATGGGATTTCTGAAGGCCTGGTGTGAATTTCAAGTTCCATTATTCCCCTGGAGAAGGCGGTTTCCCCAATATCATGTTAAATCCATTGCCTGTTCTTGACAGAGTGGCCGTACCTTTTCTCCACTCTACTCTCACCACTAGCATAAATGTAAAACACAGTAAATACTCAGAAAATACTTGAAGAGTGCACTTACCAGTAGAGATGATTGAAGCATTTGTTTTTCTAAGGGAATATTTTCTACTTTCCTTCTTCCAGAATCCTCTGGTTATAATCTGCTCACTGCCAGGTCGACGGTCACAAAACATTTATGTAGAGGTTACTGATCATTATCCTAATATATTTCTCAAAAAATCTGGAGTATATGAAACTGCTTTTCTTTGTAATATTAGACAGAAACAATATTTATTCTATCAAATGCAAACTTAAAATTGCCACTAATTGGAAGAATATGATCTTAAATTAAAAAAAATACATAAACTTCAACATGATCATCTATCTATATCTACCTTCCTAAATATTAAGGCATGAGACTTTTCTTAAAATCATGACCATGCACTATGATTTTTATATTACCTCTTTATCTCATTTCCATTTATATTTATTCTAGTGAAATCTACTAGTATCTTTCATTGAAACACTATTATTTTCCCTCGAGGAAAATATTTTATTTCCTTTATGAAAAGGATTACTTCTAAAATACAGAATTCATTTTAGGTTTTGTTTTGGATTCTGTTATTTGTCTGTTTTCACATCAACTTCATTCTTAATGTTCATTCAAAATTATTTTCCAGGCTTGAGTTCAGGTGAAAATGTTAAAGGAATTAAAAAGTAGTTAGTCAAATGAAATTGCAATGTATAAATTAAATTTGAGAAAAACTGAATTAATAAAGGATTCTAAGTTTATAAAAAATCAAAATTATGCTTTTAGAAAATATTATGTAACTGGAGAGAGTAATTTTACTTTGAGGTTTCCCATGATTCTTTAATATATATTTTTTTCTTATTAGTATGTATCCTTTTGGTAACATATACAGGCGACAGTTTATTTTGTTAAGACTACATTAATCACACATTCTTGGTCTCCACGTACATGATCAAATACTTTCCAAGGTCTACTAGCCTTGCTCTTGTCCACTGCAATGGGAAAAAATGCATTTCATCTACTCTCCTCTATTTATAGTTTTTAGATAGTAATGGATTTGTCTTACAAAATTGAGTTTATACCTGCTGATGTCTTGGAGCTCTCTCTTAATTCTGTTATATATAGAAATAACTTATGGACTGCTGACAGATTCAGGACACTGTCTGACAGAAAAATAACAAGAAAATATAGTACCAACTCTGGTCCAGATGAGAAGTATAACTGGCAAGATGGAGTGAAGGACATATTTTTTAAAAAAAACACTAATATTAAACATCTATTCAGATGAGACTTCTGGAAAAGAAAGTTAACATTAAACAATAACAAGGAAACCAAACTTAATGGAGAGATAATGCCCAGGTCCTATTTTCATGGATATTTTCTGTAGTAAGTGTATTGTTGACCAGAAAATGTTATTATCTGTTATAAACAAAATGGAACATGTTTTTCAAGGTTGGGATGAGTAGGAGTTGAAAGATTGAAATATATTGATTATCTGCTGGTTATGATTACATCAAATTAAGTAAACATAAATCTTAGTATTACTAGAAATTCAGTATGGAAATATCTACTTTACCCTCTTCAGAAATTTGAATTTTTAAAGTGAGAAATTGCTATCAATTTTGTCACTAAATTTGTGGAAGATATGTATATAAAGAATACATATATATTTTATATGTAAAAGAATATAATGTACTAACTATATAAAATAATGATATATTAATGATATATTCTTAATATATACATATTAAGCAAATATGAGAACCTAACCTATGTACATATACATATGCATATACATATACATAAAACCTATATATAATATACATATACCCTACATACATATACATATAGGTTAGGTTCTTACATTTGCTTAATACATCATATTCTTTTAGAATTTGAAAAATGTTATATTCTTTAGAGAGGAGAAAAGAGAGTGAGATGATGAACTGTATTAACAAGTATTGTCACTGAAGTTTTCACCAGTGCAGGCATAGCTATAGCTAGGAGTTGTTGTTTATTATTGTTTAAAATATTCCAATTTGTAGAACTTTACTCTGTTTTACTACTCAAGATATAAAGACACACAAGATGATTATTTAGGTTTCAACCAGTTTAGCCTTTAGATTAATGGGGTCATTCACTGGGCTATTACTAAAATTTGCTAAGGCTCTAAAAACTTTGCAGATAATTACAGAAAATCAAAATGAAAAAAAAAAAACCAAAAACTTTTTCTTTCATCTTAAATCTTTGTTAACTAAAAAAAGTTAATGAAACATTTATTATACTGTTATGGCCTGGACATTTTATTATCAGTCTTTGAAATGGGCTATTACAGAGTGCTTATTTGTTTCTTCTAAGAAAATTGCCTACGTATCTAGCAGAATAATAAGTCTTAATTGTTCTACATTGCAGTTAAAAATGCTCTTGGTCTGAGGAACTATCCCTTTTTGTTTAATTTTTTTATGTTCTCATTTTCTAATACCTCAACCTGTTCTTTAATATTCTGTAAGAGTCTGAGGAAGTGGCTGCTATTCCAAGTGCATATTCAATTAGACACTCTGTCACATGAAGTGAGAATGTAAATTTTTACAATAATTTATATATCTAAAATAATTCATAAGTACACAGGATTGTTAGTTTATTATTCATGAATAAAGTGATTTAGAGCTGAAGCTGAGATGAAAGTCTTCCTTGTAAAGAGGTTAAGTAAAAAAAAAGACTTAGGATCATGGAGTAATTTCATAAGGTGCTATTTCTACAATCAGGAAGTGAGATTCATTACTTGATAAAATTAGTTGAGGAATACAGTCTATTCTTCTATTCTGTTTCTCATATAATTATATTTTTATGATTGTAGGAAGCAAACCATTGGAAAGATGAAATTAAATTGTAGTAGATTTAATGGCTACAATCTTGGTGTGAAGGAACTCTTCTATTCCAAATAGTGATATGACTGTCTAACTTCATGAAGTCATTTGGGACTTTGGTGTGCCAGATGTGGAAAATATTTCTAGCTAATCTAGCAAGTGATAACCATAAACTGATATATAAAATGACTTAAAATATCTCACATCCCAGCTGCTCCACATTATATTAATTGAAATCACAATGAGTTCACAATTTGTAACAGATATAATATTTATTCCAATACTCATACACCATCATTGTGAATGGAGTGTAAATCTTTAGTTCCTGCCCCCCAAATCCCTCCTCTAAGACTCACCTATGCTGTTAGTATTCCCAACTGTTGTTTAGTGCATGTATTGTGCTCCAGTCAAGTTTGCCACATGTAAATATCTCTAACATGTAAAATTTCTAACATGTGAAAGAAATTACATCTCCTTCATATGTTAGCAACTTTGCAAATCATCTGATTGTCTTCATTGTCTTTCCATAGTCTTCTGTATTCACAATCAGTAATAAAGCTCTGAGGAAACAGGAGCAAGACCTCTTAGTTTCACATCACCGTTGCCCTTACGAATTCCAAGCTATGAACAAGTCATCTAATAGTTCTGGATGTTCATTTATTCATCAATAAAAAGAAATAAGAATAGATGACTGTCCCTATTACATCAAACTCTAAAATTCTAATTTTTACTCATTATTTCCTCATTGTTTCATTTGTATTTTTGCCAGGTTCCTTCATTTACATTTCATTTGGGAAATACTATTTGTGTTCCACTTTCTAAACCATTTAAGCAATCACAATATTATATAGCAATACTCTCAAATAATGAAAATTAAATAAATATCCCAAAAGTCTATGTCATCATTTCTGCTATGGATTGTAATACCTTGTCCAACTTCTCTTAGAATGGAAAATTCACAAACATGCTATTTTGTGCTTAGTGAGAGATAAATAGCATAAGGAGCTGTTGTTTTTGTTTTCCTTAGAGTTTTCAGGATGGAAAAGGAAGGGGAAACTGGCAAACATGCCAAATGTAATATTTTTTTTATGTAAACATCAGACTACATGTTAAAAGGTTTCCTGTAAAATGCAAGATTTAATTTTCATATTGCAATCCTAACCAAATTTCTATGGCCTCAATTATCTAAGAAACGTTTCCCAGTCAACTTTTATTTGTTAGGAAGCAAAGACTTTATTTAGGTTTTAGAAATAAAATTTCCAAAGGTGCAAGGATTGCTTGAGCCCAGGAGTTTGGGAACAGCCTGGGCAATATAGTCAGACCCTGTCTCAAAAATAAATAAATAAATAATAGCTGAGCATAGTGCCACGCACCTTAGTCTCAGTGACCAGGGAAGCTGAGGCAGGAGGATCACTTGAGCCCAAGCGTTGGAGGCCGCAATAAGCTATAACTGTAGCCCTGAACTTCGGATTGGGAAACAGAGCACGACCCTGTCTCAAAAAATAAACACAAAAAATAAAACAAATTAGTAAAATTTTCATTTAAAATCCTATTTTGAACAGTTATTTATGGTGTCAAGGAGAAGATTCTGATTCCATTTGTCATTTTCAAATTAGACATCTATATGAAGTTAAGAGCCGTTTCCCTTGCTTCAAACCATGAGAATATTGCCCAGACTGTTCATCTGGTAACTATTGTTTAAAAGAAAACTCAAAAAAAAATTGGGACATCTTTTCTAGTTATGAAACTGCACCATCACAGTTTTGTGATTATGCAATTCTTTGTAATATAGAGTCTACCTACCACTGAATTCGTTGTTTTAAAAAATGAGGTGTATATCAGCTAGCTCTTTTTTTCATTTCATAAATGTATTAGTATAATACATATTATGTAGGTCGTTGAATGTGGCAATTCTCTAAAAACGTGCAAAGCAAGGTCACATTGGAATGCAGATGAGGTCATAAACTTTTAAAATAGTCAATAAAGCAATTAATGTATCAACAGCATGTGCTATTAAGCAGTAATGTAATGATGCCACTGATCACACCAGGGTCCTCTGAAGGTTTATAAACAGGCAGGGAAGCTGGGCTCTATAGACATTTCACATGGATGCTGAAGAAAAATAGCAACATTTATTTAGCCTTGAAATTGATAATATAACTCTATTTTGAATGCTTCCAATAAGCTGAAAATATACATATTACAAACTATACTTTGAATAAATAAAGTTGAAAAATCCAAAATATACATCAGAGCCATTTTTATATACTTTTCAATTATAAAAGCATATACATTCATTGTAATAAATTTAAGTAAAACTAACATTTGAAAATTAAAAATCAAATCTCTCCTCTGTAAGATGCCACTTTTGCAAGTAGTCTCAATTAACAGTTTAGTTTGAATTATTTCCCCAATTTTTCTATCTGTGATATAATATTATAAATATCATCTGGACTGTGTATGATATATGCCTATCTTTTACATATGCATAGATATTATACTAATGGAATCACATAACATCTATTCTTTATTTTTCTCCATTTTATTCAGTCATGTGTTTGTTTTCATGTTTATTTTAAACGCGTTAAAAATGAGAATAAAACAAATCATCTTCTATAGCAGTATATAAATTAATATTCAGTGGAATTGAAAATATCTTGCTATCTATTTTTAGATATTTCAGATTATCATGGTTTTAGAACCCTAAAATCTATTGGAAAATCGCTATTGAAAGTCTGCTATAGAAATATTAATAAGATGTTTAGTTAAATATATTCCTAAAGAAAAAAAGTAGCTATATCTGTGTCATTCTTCTCCTCTCAATTGTTTAAACGGACTATCTAGTATTTGGACTTTGTTTGTTTTTAATACCACATTTTAAAGGTAACTTCAAGTTATACTGAATTCCATATCCCTGTGAAAAAGAGATTATTCAGTTGTATTTGATTTGTCATGATTATTAATTCACAAGGGTGCCAAGAAGATGCAGGAATGCTTAAGTTTCTATTTTGGTTGTTGTAACGAAGAGACTTTATGATATGGTTTGGCTGTGTCCCCACTCAAGTCTTATCTTGAATTGTAATTATAATCCCCATGTGTCATGGGAGAGCCCTGGTGGGAGGTAATTGAACCATGAAACCAGTTACCTCCATGCTGTTCTTGTGATAGTGAGTGAAATCTCATGAGATCTGATGTTATAAGGGGGTTTTCCCCCTTTGCTCAGCACATTTCCTTCCTGCCACCATGCAAAGAAGGACATGTTTGTTCCCCCTTCCATAGGTTTCCTGAGGCATCTCCAGCCATGCACAACTGTGAGTCAATAAACCCCCTTTTTCTTTTTTATTAATTACTCTGTCTCTGGCAGTTCTTAATAGCAGTGTGGGACAGACTAATACACCTCACCTCTAAAAAAATAGACAATGTGTTAATTTATAAAGTTTTAGGTTGTATTCATGTCTAAGAGAATGGATATAGTGACTTGATTCATGGCTAGAATTGACTGCCATTTTTCTGCACATTTTTTTCTCCAGATTGTATAAAGAGTGTGCAGCATTGCATTGAAATCAAAGAGCATAATCCACCCCAACTCCAACATGCAAACACATGCACATACACAACTAAACATTTATTTTACTAATTTACATGCTTTTGTAGTTGAGACAAGATTAGTTATAGTCAGTCACACTGCAGTTATTATTACAGAAATGGGATAGTACAGCAGCTGAGCATCATTCATTGAATAAGTAAATTTTATATCAGTCATGCAAATGAGCTAAGCTGATGCCTGGCAGAAACCAAAAGACAATTATAGCCCATAAACTTTGATACAGTCCATAGTTGAAGAAAAAAAAATTCCAAGTTTGTTACCACCTGAGATTTCAGATAACCTTTAAGAGAAAAAAAATGTGTAAATATTTAGCTCTATACACAATATACTAGGCATAGTTACTTATTCATGGGTCAAATTATGGAAATAATTTAAATATGTAACATAATTATAACTATTTATGTTTGAATACATTTTTATATTAATATTTTAATAATTGTATAGCTTGTAGGCTATATATGCCCAAAGGATTTTCATATTCATTCAACAAAAATAAGATTTATTGCCAGGGATTGATCTTGGCACTCTAGTAAAGAAGACAGAAAGAATATATATTCTTGTCAAGGTTGAGTAAGTAAATACACAAAGGAATTTTATCTTGCAACAGGCACAATGGAAAAGATAAATATTGAGAATAATTGTAGAGACTCTAACAGACAATGATGGCTATGCCAATAAGTTACAATTTAATGAGAAGATGAGAGCTGAACTGAGATCCCAATGATCCAGGTAAGTGATAATTAGGAGGAGGAGTCTATCAGGCTGAAATAACTGCAAGTGCAAGTCATCTGAGGCAAGGATTCTCGTGGATTTTAGATGAATTTGGAGACAGCCAATACAAAGGGAACAAGGACATTGAGATGGAGGGTCCACATATATAAACAAACTTTTAAAATCATCCTAGAAAACTGTATAGGAAATTATTAAAAACCTAGTTATCACTAAAAACAGAAAAAATACACATATTCTACTTTATAATTTTTTTGTATATTATTTTGTTAAAAGAGAAAATGATAGCCAGTCATTTAATGGAATCATGTTGAAAGTAAATTTAGAGTTAAATTATTCCTTTACAATTCATCGTATGCAGATGAATTTCCTTTTTATTATTTACTTTCTTGGGACTAACCAATGTGTTCGATTCCATTTTAGCATTAGAGTCTTGAAAAAAACTCTTTGCATTCATCCAATCCAAATATTTTCTCTCTAACCTTTGAAAAATGAGGAAACCAAAGACCAGATGGTTCCAGTGATTTGTCCCAGGTCAAAACAAGCTGTCCCAGGAAAGGCTCTAGAAGTAGCATCATCAGAGCACTCAGGCAGTATGTGTTTTTCTACTGCAACACAGGCAAATCTGTTACAGAAACACTCAAGAGGTAGAAAAACGAAGTTGGCTTGGAAATGTAGATTATAGCTACTTTGAAAGCATCTGACAATTTTCATGAGTACATAAATGTCTGACTTAAGTAATTCTTAAAGCAACTTTAGTAGATGGCAAATGTTATTCCAGCCATTTTTAAAGAAATATATGGTGAACAATTTCCCTGTTTTATCTTACAGTAAGTGGAATCTGATGTAGTAAAGAGGTTTCCTGGATCCTAGTCTAATATTTGATAAAGTTACAATTTTATTTACATCTGTTTTCATAAAATTTTGAATGTTATAACTTGGTATAAATATTTATTTATATAATGTGAATAAAAGATATATAAATTATAGCAAGATATATCTAATTATGAGCATTCGTTTCTTTTTTTTTTTTTGAGACGGAGTTTTGCTCTTGTTACCCAGGCTGGAGTGCAATGGCGTGATCTTGGCTCACTGCAACCTCCACCTCCTGGGTTCAGGCAATTCTCCTGCCTCAGCCTTCTGTGTAGCTGGGGTTACAGGCATGCGCCACCACGCCCAGCTAATTTTTTGTATTTTTAGTAGAGACGGGGTTTCACCATGTTGACCAGGATGTTCTCGAACTCTTGACCTCGTGATCCACCCGCCTTGGCCTCCCAAAGTGCTGGGATTACAGGCTTGAGCCACCGCGCCTGGCCGCATTTGTTTCTTGTCTGTTTAGTTGCTATTTATTAAGAATATAATACTCAGGATGAGAACTTTTATAAAAAGTAGCTTTTCAATAGAATAAAATATTTTTCATAGGATTATCTCAGTAAAAATAAGAGTGAGTTTGTGACACTGGGGCCCACCTGAGGGTGGAGGCTAGGAGAAAGGGGAGGACTAAAAACAACACAAAAAACTATTGGACGCTAGGCTTAGCACCTGGGTCACAAAATAGTCTGTATAACATACCCCTGTGACATTAATTTACCTGTATACGAAAACTGCACATGTACCCCTGAACATAAACGTTTTTTTTTTTAATGAGTGAGCTCATGAAGTAAAGTTTTATGATTACTGTTGCCAGAGCACACACGTAACTTGTGTTTTAATTTGAGAATATTTTTAAAGCCATCTGCAACATCTCTAGCAATTCTGAGAATGCAATCAGTTCCCAATTAGCTTCTCAAAAAAGGATAAAGTAAAACAGTGAATAATCCAAAGAATATTTCTATTCTCAATGGCTAATTACTTTTATATTTTATCTTTCTTTTTATTTTTTTCACACTCATTTTTTCATGAATTGAAAATGAAAACTTTATTTAGTGACCCAACTCTAATGGATAGTAGAGGGGAACAAAGCATTCTTTCATTGTAAGCAATCTGCAAATTTCATTCTACAAAGTGACTTTTTATTTCTTTAATTAAAAAATGTTTTTATGTGTCAAATGCCTAATCTCATTTATTATTTTTATTTATTTTTCTTCTTTAATTTTTATTTTATTTTAAGTTCTGGGATACATGTGCAGGATGTGCAGGGTTTTTTTCATATGTAAATGTATGCCATGATGATTTGCTGCACAGATCAACCTGTCACCTAAGGTTAAGCCTAGCATCTGTTAGCTTTCCCTGTCTCCTTGACAGGCCCCAGTGTGTGTTGTTCCTCACCATGTGTCCATGTGTCATCATTCAGCTACCACTTATAAGTAAGAAGATGTGGTATTTGGTTTTCTGTTCCTGCATTAGTTTGCTGAGGATAATGGCTTCCAGTTCCATCCATGTCCCTGCAAAGGACATGATCTCATTTCTTTTAATGGCTGCATAATATTCCATGGTGTGTATATATATATATATATATATATATATATATATATATATATATGACATTTTATTTATCCAGTCTATGATTGATAGGCATTTGGGTTGATTTCATGTCTTTGCTATTGGGCACAGTGCTGCAATGAACATATGGGTGCATGTATCTATAATAGAATGGTGTGCAGTCCTTTGGGTGTAAACCCAGTAATGGGATTGCTGGGTCAAATGGTATTTCTGTGTCTAGATTTTTGAGGAATCACCACACCATCTTCCACATCGTTGAACGAATTTACATTCCCATCAGCAGTGTAAAAGTGTTCCTTTTTCTCCACAATCTCACCAGCATCTGGATTGTTTCTTGACATTTTAATAATCTCTATTCTGACTGGCATGAGATCGTATCTCATGTGGTTTTGATTTGCATTTTTCTGATAATCAGTGATGTTGAGCTTTTTTCATGTTTGTTGGCTGCATGAATGTCTTCTTTAGAAAAGTTTCTGCTCATGCAAAGTGACTTTTTAAATATTGATAACTTTTTCTTTTAAAGGTAATGACAATGCTGAGCAGAATCATTAGCACTTAAAGAAAATAATCTCATAGGAATTAGAAAATATTCCATTAAAAACAATAGGCCATCTTTTCTCCCTTGGTTACTTAATATGTAATTTTAATGTAAATATATATATATGAATAGGCATGTATCTGCTACTTTAGCTCTATCTCTGCTGTTGTAGGATTGCATTATTAAGTCTGATTACCTAACATGTAGGATTACCATTCATGTTAATCTGCAGTTCTGTGTCAATTTTTAAATTTGCATATGTGTGAAAACTTACAGAAAGTTATAGAAATATGGTAGATACTTGGCTAACGAGAAAAAATCCAGCTCACACTGTCTTAAACAAATAAAGCACAAAACCCAAAAATAAGTTGGCTCTCGTACTAGAAAGGCCATGAGATTGAGACCCAAGATGGCTGATCGCTAACAGCTCGGGATTGTAGCTCCCAGTGAAAGCACAGAGAACTAGAGGACGCCACACTTTCAAACGAATTTTCGTCACTCAAGACCAGAAGATTCCCAGTGGAGGAGCCCCATGGGTCTCCAGAGCGCCTCTTGTGGCTGGCGCAGTGGTTTTGCCGGCACCTCGGCAGGGCAGCTCTTCGTGCAGAGTAAACGGGACTGGTTCCCCTTCTGACTGATGTTTGGAGCTCCAGGAAGGCAGAGCTGCTAATTATGGACTCAAGAAGGAAGCCAGACCAGAGATTCCCAAGCAGAAGAGCACCATCAGTCTTATCGCTGCTGTTCTGGCTGGCACAGTGGGTTGCTCGGATTCCAGCACTGGGAATCAATAAACTGGACGTCCACTCAGAAACCTAATTAGAAAGGCGGTAATTGTAAAGACAACAGATGGATAAATTTCTAACAAAGGGAAGAAACCAGCCTAAAAAGGCTGAGAATACCCAAAATCAGAACCCCTCTTCCTCTACAGGGATTACAGTTCCTCATCAGCAATGAAACAAGCCCCGATGGAGAAGGACTGTGTTCCATTAACAGAAGGAGGCTTCAGAAGGTGGATGATAGGAAACTTCTGGGAGTTAAAAGAAGTCGTTCTAACCCAATGTAAAGAAACTAAGAACTTTGAAAAAAGGTTTGACAAAATGCTAATAAGAATAGAAAATATAGAAAGGAATATAAATGAACTAACGGAGTTGAAAAACACAACACGAGAACTTAGCGAAATATGCACAAGTTTGAATAGCCAAATTGATCAAGCAGAAGAAAGGATATCAGAAGTCGAAGACCAACTTAATGAAATAAAACGACAAGACAAGAATAGAGAAAAATGGATAAAAAGGAATGTGCAAAGTCTCCAAGATATATGGGACTATGTGAAAAGACCTAATTTATGTTTGATAGGTGTACCTGAATGTGACAGAGAGAATGAATCCAAGCTGGAAAATACTCTTCAGGATATTATTCAGGAAAACTTTCCCAATCTAGTAAAGTAGGACAATATTCAACCCCTCGTAATACAGAGAACACCACAAAGATATTCCTCAAGAAGAGCAACCCCAAGGCACATAATTGTTAGATTCACCAGGGTTGAAACAAAGGAGAAAATACTAAGGGCAGCCAGAGAGAAAGGTCAGCTTACCCACAAAGGGAAGCCTATTAAACTTACAGCAGATCTCTCAGCAGACACCCTACAAGCCAGAAGAGAGTGGGGGCCAATATTCAACAACCTTAAAGAACAGAAATTTCAGCCCAGAATTTCATATCCAGCCAAACTAAGCTTCACAACTGAATGAAAAATAAAATCTTTTATGAACAAGCAAGTACTCAGAGACTTTATTACCACCAGGCCTTCTTTACAAGAGCTTCTGAAAGAAGCATTACACATAGAAAGGAACAACCAGTATTAGCCTTTCTAAAAATATACCAAAAAGTAAAAAGCATCAATATAAAGAAGAATTTAGGTCCATGAATGGATAAAATAGCCAGTTAACATCAAATAGCAGTAACCCTAAATTTAAGTCGACTAAATCCCTCAATCAAAAGATACAGCCAAAACCTAACAGTATGCTACATCCAGACCCATTTCACATCTAAAGATACACAAAGACTCAAAACAAAGGGATGGAGAAAGACTTACCAACCAAATGGAGAGCAAAAATAAATAAATAAATAGCAGGAGTTGCAATTCTCCCATCTGATAAAATAGATTTCAAAGCAACAAAGATACAGTGGTAAAAGGATCAATGCAACAATAGGAGCTAAGGATCCTAACACCCAGATACATAAGACCCATAAAGAGATTTAGACTCAACCAGACAGAAAATTAGTAAGGACATCCAGGACTTGAACTCAGATCTGGAACAAGTATACTTAATAAATATTTATAGAGGTCTCCATTTTAAATACACAAAACACATTCTCTACTTTAAATACACAAAATATTGGTCGGCTATTATTAATACCCATTTTTAAAATAAAGCAATATTCCCGTCCTCTCTCCCTCTTTTTCTTCCTTTTTCTTCCTCTCCTTCACTCCTTTCTTTTTCTTTCTTTCCTTCTCTCCTTAAAAAAAAATAAAAGGCTATGATACACAAGCTTCAGTCATAACTTCATCAGATATTCTGTTGATTTCTCTTTCATTTTCTAGGTTCTTGTTTGCTTTGTCTTAAGATGTATCCTCTGGCTGAGTTCCTCATAGTAGTGCATGCAAGCGTTACAAAATTTCTTGAGCTCACATGCTCACATAGCTACCTAGAACCATCAAGCATAAGTCCCAGGCTTCCCACTAATTGGACCAATTTGTTCATTGACTTACTCTGAAATAATCCCTGATGTTTAAGGAATACCATGTGCAGATTGGCTTAAATTAGATTATATCTCTGTCCTCAAACCAACCATTGTACAAGGAAGGAATATTATTATATGGATTGGTAAAGCATCCAGGGGCCCTCTTAGGAGACAGGAGTGGAGTCATCTTTTCTAAACTCTGAGAATGTGTGGTGTACAAAGAACCAAATCCTACAATGCATCTTGTCAAAAAAAGTAAGAAACAAACAAAAGTATATTTATAATGAGAATTAATATAGGGAATTTTTTAAAATGTTTATTAAAATGTCATTTATATCATGGATATATATATTATATACTTTAAAGTATTTCAATTACTATAAAAGCTATATTATGTTAACTTTATCAGGAAGTTAAAATGATTGTACAAATGATCTTATTCTCTTATTACTCAATACTTTTTATAAATACAAGTTTTAATAATTGCAAATTTTCACATTTTTCATGAATCACGTTTACAGAGAGTTTAACATTATTATTGTAGTTAATATGGAATATAGTTATTCTACATCATATTTAATATTTATACTAGAGAAGGCTGGATACAGGACTATTGGAAGTGTGCTTTTTGACATAAGTTCTCCAAACTAAAACAGGATAATAGTTATAGTTTTTTTAATAAATCTGCAAGATTATTTTTGGGTCCTATTTAACTGGTGGCAGCAATAGGATTTCCAAAAGGTTTATTAATTAAGCCAGGAAATATTTATTGAACCCACCATATGCAACTTATCATCCAAAACATTGTGAACAGGAAAAAAAAAGTCTCTTTGCTTTCACTACCCATTCTAGTGGAGAGGGACAAAAAAAATAAGCAAATAAACAAGTAAAGAATTAGCATGTCAACCATTTTTAAGTGCCACAAAATAATAAATAAATAAAGTAAGTGGATGAAAGTCAGGTTGTGGGTACAAATGTGGATTAGGTAAGTAACATACATGATGGAATATGACGCAGCCATGAAAAAGAATGAGATCATGTCCTTTGCAGCAATATGTCTGTAACAGGATGCCATATCCTAAGCAAACTAACATAGAACAGATAACCAAATATTGGATATTCTCACTTATAAGTGGGAGTAGAGCTTAACATATGCACATAAAGAAGGGAACATCAGACATTGTGGCCTACTTGAAGGTGGATGGTTAGAGGACAGAGAGGATTGAAAAATTACCTATTGGGTACTATGCTTATTACCTGAGTGACAAAATAATGTGCACAACAAACCTTCAATAAACACAATTTACCTAGATAACAAACCTGCATATATAACCTTGAACCTAAAATGAAAGTTAAAGAAAAAAGAAGGACTTTCTTGTAAAGTGAAATTTGAACAGAGACCAAAAATGGGAAGAAGCAGGCCAAGAAAATCTTCAGCTCTTGTGGAAGGGTTGTTGGGCACTGGTGGAAATGATCACGGTTTAGAGGAGAACATAAATGTAATGGCCCAAATCAGGTGCTTGTTGGTTTCTTTCAGAAACAAAGAGAGAATTCGGGAAGAATGTAAGAGTGGAGATGAGAGTCAGCAGGGACTGGATCATGGACCACCTTGTTATGATGTACATAGGCAGACTTTAGAATTCAGTCTCAAAAGAGAAGCTACTGCAGAATATTGAGCATAAAGATGACATTCTCTGATATATTTTTAAAGGGCTATTTGGGTTTCCAGATTGAGAATAGGCTATGAGTTGGGAGAGTGCTTTATGCTTTGTACTCATATAGTCTTGGCTTTCAGTGTGGCAGTCGCTATTTTAGCAATTACTTGAATTACCTCATTTAATTCTGCCAACAATCCTATGAAGTAAATTCTGTTTTTGTCCCCAATTTACACATTAGTCAATGAGGCTGAGAGTAAATCTGGTGCTAAAGGAGTAGAGGTAGGAGTGACAATTGAGACGTGCTTGATGGGGACTACAGCACCTGAACTTGTAGCCTTGGTGTGATCTTTTCTCAGGTCCCATTCATCTTCTCCTACACAGCTAATTAGGACCTGGTTAAAAGTGTAGTGTCCAACGGTAGGGCAAATTTAATTAACCAACAAGATAACTGTGTTATTTTAATAAATACTTACTCTTTGAAAAGCATTTTAAAAATAAATCAGAAGAACCTATGCATTACAATTATGATTGATTTCATTAGTTTAAGACTGTTTAGTTCTTAGAACATAGTAAATGCGGGAAAACAGAAAACTTAAATTAGGACACAACTGTTTACCTGTAGTCAAATAGCATAAAGTTAAACATAAATATATAACTGCAGCTACAAGCAACGTAGACAATAAATGGCTTATGGAATCCAGGTCATGCTGAAAAGTAGAAAGTAAGATATATAGAGAAAGCTAATAAAATACTTTTATCTACATATTCCTTAATATAAATTTAAATACAATTGTTAGACTGTGTTACTTAAGCCAGTGACCATAGTCTATGGTCTAATTTCTCTTGACTAATTTATACCTTGCAAGAAAGACCTGGAGAGAAAATCACCATGATGCTCATGCCTGCCCTGTCCTCTTTCAATGATGTAGTGAATACTTTTTTGTCTCACTTCAGTGTTGCAATTGCAAACATGTAATGAATGGTTTAAGAGTTGGGAGATAGGTAGATAGATTCTCTCTCCCGTGTTTTTATAAATACATACACACATTTGTGTATTAATAATTATATAGGTATATATAATATATGTTTGTGTGTGTGTCATGTGTGTAGTGCAGTGTAAAACAGGTTACGTGATTATGTTGCCCAAAATATCTCTTATTGAACATAAAATAATTGTTTTAATCAGAGAAATTTTTGACATGAATTATTTTAAGTTGAAGAACACATATATGCTTTTGCTTTGAAAAACTATATTGCCTGTCTTCAGAAATGTGTGTGCATGCCCAGATACACCACTTATAATTAAAATGTCAGTAGCGTCTAAGGTGTTTAGTCTGTGAATAATTTTTTTTTTTTTTGAGACGGAGTTTCGCTCTTGTTACCCAGGCTGGAGTGCAATGGCGCGATCTCGGCTCAACCTCCACCTCCTGGGTTCAGACAATTTTCCTGCCTCAGCCTCCTGAGTAGCTGGGATTGCAGGCATGCGCCACCGTGCCCAGCTAATTTTTTGTAATTTTTAGTAGAGACGGGGTTTCACCATGTTGACCAGGATGGTCTCGATCTCTTGACCTCGAGATCCACCCGCCTCGGCCTCCCAAAGAGTCTGTGAATAATTTTATGTGGTCTTTATTTTCTTTCTTTCTGTTGACTCTCACTTGCAGAGTTTGGATGGCATTTTTGGTGTAATTGCTAATGTTTACAATAAGACTAATTACATACACATGTGCACGCGTGCACACACGCACACACCCATATCTGAAAGCATCCTTTCCAGAAGGCATTTTTAAATACAAATAAAGAAATTGAAATGGACTAGATGTGAATGGATTTACATTCTTCTAATTAAATATTTAGACAACATATTCATGTAAAAAATCTAAAAGTGGCCAGGCGCGGTGGCTCAAGCCTGTAATCCCAGCACTTTGGGAGCCCGAGGAGGGTGGATCACGAGGTCAAGAGATTGAGACCATCCTGGTCAACATGGTGAAACCCCGTCTCTACTAAAAATATGAAAAATTAGCTGGGCATAGTGGCACGTGCCTGTAATCCCAGCTACTCAGGAGGCTGAGGCAGGAGAATTGCCTGAACCCAGGAGGCAAAGGTTGTGGTGAGCCGAGATCACACCATTGTACTCCAGCCTGGGTACCAAGAGCAAAACTCCGTCTCACAAAAAAAAAAAAAAAAAAAAAAAAAAAAAAATCTAAAAGCAAGGGAGAGATACAGCATAAGGACTAGCACACAGTAACACTGAATAAATAGACTAATAAATTTTTAGTGCTTCTAAGATCTCATTCAAACCTTTCAACAATCTGTAAGGTCAGTATTATTATTTTCATTTTAAAAATGAGAAAAATGGTTAATTTACCCAAAGGATTTTAAACATAAATCTTTCTGACCTGAAAGTTATGACCTTCAAAACAAATAATTACATGCAATTATGTGAAGAATGGAAGCACATTTTTAGGAAATTAAAAAGTTGTATAGAGATGCCAGTTGACTTGTTATATGCAAAATAATATAGCAATGAAGTTAAATTTCCTGAGTAAGAATGGGAGAAAACAACAAAATCATTTGTTTCCTAACTATGAGCTTCTGCGTCAAGTGGGATTCCCCTGTAGGTGAACTGCCTTATTTCTCAGAACTGTTATAAACATTGTGCTTGACAAACATAAATAAACTTTGTATTCCTAACAACATCTTCAAATTTAAAGTCTTACTGAAAATTCTACTTGTAAAATCATGGAACATAGACTAAATTTAAATGTATGTCAAGACCAAGAATTAACATTATTATTTTGAAAAATACATTTATAAAATAATTCTGTTTGAAATTAAGAAACAAACGTTGCCAAAAAGATTCAAGAATCTAGATGTTGTTTTCGCTGTTTTTTAGCATCTCTGTTTAAAGAATATGGAGTCACTGTTTGTTTACAAGGCAGAGTTTCAGGGGAGTGGTAGCCTGAGCAAGTTAGTTTTGACAGAGGTGCCAGAAATTATCTAAGACATTTCTGAGAGGAAGACTTGATAGATGGGATGAGGAGGTGGAGTGATCCTCATTCCAGGACAGCCTGGGGTGGGTAGGGCCTGAAGACAGCTTTCACATATATAACAAATTCAACCACAGCAGACAAGGCTATATGTAGTCCTACCTTTATAACCAAATATTGGATTATAATCAAGCTCTTATATTCAAATAGTTGCCTATATCTACTTTTACAGATTTCGTGTAATTGTGACTTTTTAGTGTTTCTTGGTAGTTCATTCTATAGCAAAATGTGCATTTTATAGGATCTGATATACAAGATTGATTATTGTATTAGGCCATTTTTGCATTGTTTAGGTATTGCTATAAAGAAATACCTAAGACTGGGTAATTTATAAAGAAAAGACGTTTAACTGGCTCAAGCATTCACTGCAGGCTATACGAGCTTGGGGATGACACCACTCAGCTTCTAGGGAGACCTCAGATAACTTTTACTCATGGTAGAAGGTAAATCAAGAGCAGGCACTTCTTATGAAAATAGGAGCAAGAGAGAGAGTGAGTGGGGCAGGGGTGCCCCATGCTTTTAAATGACCAGATCTCAGGAGAACTCACTATCATGAAGACAGCATCAAGCCATGAGGGATCTGCCCCCATGATCCAAACACCTCCCACCAGGCCCTATCTCCAGCATTGGGAATTATAATTCAACATGAGATTTGAGCAGTCGATCAATATCCAAACAATATCAGTTACTTAATTTTATACTTGTGTTATTGCAAAACAAGTTACTATTGAAGTAATTTTCTGTTATACATTTTACCTGTATCATAAACTTCAGGGTTATGTGAATTTTCAACTTTTGCTCTTTAGTATTTAATAATATTTTATGTATTTGATAATATTTTCAATAAGCATTATTTTAAGTATTTAATGTTTGCCATTGACATGAGAAATTAGAAAGTATATAAACATAGGTTGCATTTAATAAATAAAGAGCTTTACCTTAATAGAATAGCAAGAATTCAATTAATTAGGTAATAAGATAGAAAATTTTCTCTTCTTTTTGCTAGAAATTGTATAATTAATAGAATCTAATAAGATGTAATAACTCAATAAGTTTTAATTGAATTAAGTTTTAGATAAGTAATTATAGTAAGTAATGAAAAATTAAAAGTTTTTTTAGTATAAATGATTTATCTTTTACTTTTTTATGCTTAGTCTTATTTTACCATTGTATCTATACTTATATTCCTTTCTGGAAATATCTTTATGATCAGTATATATTCTATTTATTTGTGTATTCTTTTAATAGATACAATGTGTAGAATATGGTACACGTTTAAAATAGACTGTTTATGGCAAAACACATAGAGCTTGCTTCAGTAAGCACTGCACAAAGGCTGACTATGATAAAATAAATTTAACTTATAAAACAGCTTGGAATCAGCATGTGTGTTTTTATGTATTTTTTGTTTATTTCATTGTAGATTTATACTAAAGTTTACTGTAATGCTCTTTACTACTTAAAAGATTTAGCTAGAAGAGTTGTTTCTTTGACAAACATTTATAAGCTCCTACTGGGTGCCAAATACTAGGCAAGGAGTAGGATATAAAATAGAAAAAAAAAGGAATAAACAAAACTTTTATGAATCTTAAAAATTAGTGATTGATAAAATTTTAAATAAGTGAGCATGCAAAGGAATGTATGATTATAAATTGTGATAAGGATTATAATAGAAAAATAAAAACACATGAGAAAGGATGAAGGGATCAACTTTATATCATATCAAGAAGTGTCTTGTAGGAAGTAATATTCAAATTGTGATCTGAAGGACAGATAAAAAATTCTAGAACATAGGGATGAGATTAAAATGGTTAGAAACTGTAGAAGTTGGCCAAGATAATAAATCTTATCTGATTTTAGATGAAAAACAATTTTACATAGAGGAGTGCATAATCCCATTATACTCTTACAAGATTACCTTGTGTGTCTTGTGGGAAATGGACTTAGACTTGAATGGAGTCATTTGTGTGTATGTGTATGTATGAGAATCTGTGGTGCGATGAAGATCATCTCTTGATGGATTGAATGGGGCTGGTGAGGGAGATAGAGGCTTTAAGAATATCCCAGTTTGGGAATATGAGCAAATGCAAATGAATCTTCTTGCCTTTATTGAGATCAGGAAGTGAGAAAAGGAACAAGTTCATGGAAGGATCAGAAGAGATGATAGATAGATAGATAGATAGATAGATAGATGATAGATAGATAGATAGATAATTTAAGTTAGTGTTATTGCCACCTAAATGGTATTTAAAACAATGGGAATAAAACATATTGCCTTGAGAAAGGAATATAAGTATTCAGCACTGAGCCATGAGGAATGTCAGCAGTCAGTAGTTAGAGAATTAGATAGGGAAAAAGAGAAAACAGTGGAGGGATAGGAGAAGGTAACTAGCAGATGGTGGAGTAAGCAAAGCTAGAGAGGAAAAAGAGAGGGATAGGAAGGAGACAAAAAAGAAGGAGAGAGATTTAAGTATAATATGTTCAGTCAAATTGTGTAAAATGATCATAGTAAAGAGTGTGATTTGACAGACACAGAGGTTATTGGTGGTCTTAGAAATGTAGTATTTGGAGTTATAAGGTGGGTATTATTGGAATAGGTGGCTCTTTCAAAAATTTTGGACATGAGTGAGATATGAGAAATTAGACATTTGAAGGAGATGTGGATTTGGTTGTGTTTATCTTAAAATGAGATTCACTATAGGATGTTTTTATGTTGTAATACTTCATTAGAGAAGAATGCTGAAGATTCAGGAGAAAGAAGTCTTTAAGAAAACATAAATTAGAAGGATGGGAATGGCCTCTAGAACACAGATGGTTAGATGAATTTTTAATAGGATGAGAGATACCTTCACTGCTTTAATGGATAAGATAATAGAAACAATATATTCAGAACCATGTAGAGTTACAGACTGGATAAAATATGAAGGAGTTTCAAATATCTTTTATTTTCTCAATTAAATGTAAAGCAAAATTTCATTGGAATTTAATAAGGGCATTCAGTTACTACAGTAATGGAAAGACATACTAAGAGAAAGTTTGCCTAGGCTCCATCTCTGCGTGCATTCCAAGTCAGTAACACTAAAAGAAGTAAAAACTCCAAAGTTTTTATTTCATTTTTGTCTTAGATTTAATCTCTTCACTCTGATACTGATATTTTATCTGAATTCAATACTTATAACTTGTCAAACCAAAACAAAACATCATGTCTTTCTTTGCTACCCATATGTGGATATTCAGCATTAGAATAAAATACAATTTTGTGTTGTTCCTTATAAATAAAATGCATTTTCTTTATAAATACAAATGTATATGATTTTTGGCCTTAATAACTTCATGTACATATATACCTATGTAACTGTATATAAGTGTACATATGATATTTGGCCTCAATAAATTCATATGTATGCATATATACATATACATATATGTTCATATATTCATATTTATATATACATATAAACATACATACATTTATGTACATATATGTGAAGTTATTAAGGCCAAAAATCATATACATTTATATACAGTTAACATATACCTAATATATGTATTCTTATAGAATGACATATATATTATACCTTTATATATAATATATATTCTTATAGAAGATAATCAGTAGATTAAAGTAAGAAAAGAAGCAATCCATATATAAATCTCTGATCTGTAATTCACATACGTTTGCAAAAGAAGTCTGAATAATTATATTTTGTAGTCTATGCAGAAAAACTAAAATAGGAGCATACATGAATGTCTCATAGTACATATTACTTTTTAAACACATATATCTGCACAATGGTTACCATAAAGAAACTTGTAAAATAGCATGCTATGGAATAGTATTTATTTTTCCTGCAGTCATGCAGAAATTGCAATCGCTTTTGTTTTGCAGATGGATAATCGTAAGCAAGGAGAAAAATCAGTTTTTTTTCATATTTGGTTTGCAGAGTTACTTTACACTAAATACCTTACAAGGTCTATCTGAAAATTATCATTTAAATTGGATCCTAAATTTCAGCATCTGAACATAATTCTCCTCTTTTTGTATGGTCAGTGACAGCAACTAAAACAGCAACAACAACAAAACTCCAAACTAACAAAAATTATAATGCAAGACAATAACAAACAATCAATAACTGAATCTCTATACATTGAAAACATCATTTCTATATCTGATAAATTAATCTTTCATATGTTTAATTAAATGGTTGTACATCTTAGTGTTTCTTTTCACTTATGAAAGGGCTTTAAAGTATTTTAAAGGATATAACAGGTATGAAAGCAATATTTAGCAAATTTTCACTTGTGTGCATTATCTGCTTCCTCTAAATATTACATTTTTGCCTGTAAAATCAGCATTCCTTCAATTGCCTCATAGCTATTTTCTATTTTCTATCCACAATCTGATGGGATAGAGCATTTCCAGTGAGGAGATCAGATTTTACCAGAAGCACCATTTCCCAGCACTCTTTTCTGGTAGAAGCTGGGTTCCTGGTGGAAATGATGCTGCTACTGGGATGATCTGAAGTACTCTGGAGAGAGACCTTCTGCTCAGTTACCATTCAAGCTGGAACCTGCTATGACAGTTGTCAACAGTGCCCTTTCTGATGTCTCCCAGTTGTGTTCCATTTAGAATAAGTACTTAAAGAGACACCTGCTAGGAAAGCCAGAATAGAGAAGCTGCATGATTCTGGCAAACATATGTAGACAATAATATCCCTTTCCTACCTTGGGCAATAACTTAATAAAGCCTTTAAGACAACAGAATCTTAAGTAGTCATCCTTTCTGCTGTTGATGAGAAGGAGGGATATGGATACCAGCATCAGAACTTTCTTTGTGCGCCTACAGCTGTGATCTGGGCACTACCACGTTATCCTGCTGCTATGACTCTCCAGCCATATGCTGCCGTTTATAGTACAGCCTATGATTCAGGCTGCAATGCTTGTGAAATTGGCATAAAGGCTGTCATCACTGTACTCTATACACCCTGCAAGCCAGATTTTTCTTCTTCCTATGAAAATTAGACAAGATCCACCAAATGTCAAACATATAGATGATATATATTCTAAATATGTAAAGGTGTACCATTCAAGAGGAGCAAAATATTATTTATTAGTTATCACCTAGGGAGAAGTATAAAGACAATCTATTAACAGAAAGAGAAATAAAGTGACCCAACCCAAACCTATTAAAGTTTTCTGGTAAAAAAGGAAAAGCATTTAAACATGATAGACTAAGTGTTTGGATCAATATGGTGTGGAGGAGTGATCTGCTTTTCAACATTAGTGTTTAAATAGAAAACAAAAATCAAAAATTAGCTTCAAATTTCAGAAGCCTGATTTTGATTTTGTCTTTATTCTCAGGAATTAAACAATGAAAATATGATAATAAAGATGGTCCTATGGATAAAAACAAAGGTAAAATAAACTCTTGGCACTTTCCCAAACATCAGATTTATCCTTTTTTTTATTACTTGATTACAGTTGAAGTGTAATATCCTGGACTAGATATAGGTCATATAAGTGACAAATTACAGTTTGTATCTGTTTTTCCCATCTCCCCTGACTTCCATCTAAAGGGACTTGTTTTACCTGCCTTGACTCAATGTTGACTTCTGTTCATATTTGTCTTGACCCTTGCTGGCTTTATGGACTTACTACTCTGAGTAAAATATTGTATGTATGGTAAGAAGGTATGTGTATTATGGAGGGTGATCTGCAGTTTATTTATGAAAAGTCATTTGAAACTCAAATATTATTTTAATGGAAAAAATTCAGGGACCAAAAGATTTCCATAGAGAAAATGAGTTTCACCCAAAGGGCTCAGATAATCCTTAAACCATACCCATATGAAAGGTACCCAGTATAACTTTACATACATCTCCAGTTTAGGTGTTCTTTAGATTGGCTACTTGACATAGACTACTACCATATTTTCTACACATTTCTATTAATTATTTAAAATAATCAATATTTTTTCCTCCGGTATTTAAAACCAAAATAAATAAATAATCACATGTGACTGAAAAGTAATTTGCCAATAGGGGATGTTAGAATTGAAGAATATCAATTAGATCAATTGGAGGAGACAGTAGGCAGTTTGTGTATTTTGTCCTCGAAGGACAGAGGGACCGTCTCCTGTCTTACTTTGCACATGTCCTATCTTTCAGCAGAAATATTTGCTTGAAGGCCCTATTTTTCTCTACCAATTTCACTTTCTTATTCTTTCTTCAGAAATGTAGCAAATTCACCTCTTACAGACCATTTTCTGTGATTAACTATATCTCACTGATTACTGAATTTGCTCTTCCACGGTTTTATTTAGAAATGTATTACTTTCCACTCATTGTAAAGATCCTCTTGGAGGTGGATTATATCACAGCACTTGATGTATAAATATATTGCCTCTTACCATATTTTATGGCAATTATTTCTGTTTCCTCTACTATACCGAAATCTTCCCAAGGTCAAGTACATTATTTTTGTATTGCTGGTACCTAGTTATCTGGTTCCCAGCACATAGCATGTATGTAATAAAGGTTTGCTGAATGAGAGAATTAACAATACAGAAATGAGTGTCGAAAGATTCTTCTATCTCCTTGTAACCTGTTCCCCCTACTTCTTCTCCTTGCTCCTCTTTATCCTTGCTCTAAAAAAATGTTTAGCATTAACTAGATTTTTTGAATTTCTCAGAAATGTTTTTCAGCTTCCTGAACAGCAGATATGCTATATCAGCAAAGTTGTTTAAAATCATGTTTTGTTAATAGTGTCGCATTTCACTAGCTGGGTGCACTTGGGCAAGTTATTTAACATATCTGTGTTTTTCTTTTCCTAACAATCAAATGGAAATGATAATACCTATCTACCTAGTGGGATGGTCTTTAGTTTAAATAACTTCATACACATAAGGCATTTAGGACAATGTCTAACACAGAGTAAATGTTGAAGTCGATGTTAGCTATTATTAGTCCTTATCCTAACAAAAAATCCATTGAGATAATTTGTCATTAAAATGGATTGTATCTTCCGTCCCAAGTAATTCATATTTTATTGACATATTTCCAAATAGCCTTAAAAGTAATTCTTATTGTTATAATTCACTAATTTAAGATAATTTATATTTCTGCTTTATATGGCATGGCCTGTCTGTGTTTCTTCTGTTCACTAAAAATTCCACTAGGATAGACAGAGATGCTTTATCAGCATTTATCATGCTAGTTCATGGTGAAGATAAGGACTTTTTAACGGAAGCTTTAAACCCACAATTTTCTTTTATTAGTTTAGTGCAATGATTAATATTCTCAAAATAAACAAAGGAGTAAAAGCCTAAGCATCTCTAACATAGACAGGCTTTTATTAGTGTCATATCAAAAGTCATTTAACTACTATGTGGTTAAAACTGTCTTATTTAAACCAGGTTATGTCATAACACTGTTGCAGAAAAGGTGAATAGTTCATATTGTACTGCCTGTTCAGTCGTTCACAATTAAACTCCACAACATAAAATTTCACTCTAAAGCTGTTTTCAACTCTCAATTGGCCTAAGAACTGAAATTCTGTGCAACTTGTCATTTATGAATGCGATTTGTTTCTAAAATGTGTAATTAAGCTCAATTGTTTGAAACTAGAAAGATGCTTTAATGTGCTTTAAGGAGTTAGGTGCATAGGCTAGGTCACAAACAATTTGCTCTTAAATTACCTCAAGAAACAGTTCTATGGAATATTACTAATACGTAACTGTAATATGGGAAAATGCCTTCAGAAGTTAAAAATGAGATGCGAAGACTGCCTCACCCTCAACTCTGGACTACAATCTCCCCACTTTCCTTTCCGACCCAATTTATGTACAGATGGAAGCAAGTCTTCCTTATTACAAGACTGTAATTTAAAGCTGAAATTTGAACCAGGTAGGGATTAGAGTGACTCTGAAAGGGAGTTGTAACTTGAAAGGGAGAATGGGTCAGGGAAAACAGAACTGAGATTTCCTTCTCTACAATCCTTTGCAGCTACTTCCTTACCTGAGTAGCTTCCAAAGTTGAGGGCACACTCCCGGAGAGGTAGTTGAGATGATGCATTTTTGTGTGGAACATATTAAAATTTCAATTCATTTGTTTCTTGGAGATACGAAATAAATGTAACCTTCCAGTATTTGAAATACAGACAGACTCATTCACATTGTGGTCATATGCAGCTTTGTAAGGTATGCTGAGGGAAGAGTAGGCGAACTCTAACATGGAAAATAGCGGATCCTTTATCACACATTTGCTTTAACTGTAACTATCATGTTCCAGCTTCCAGTTTCCATACTCCTGTTAAGTAAAATAACAATCCTATTATTACACTGTAACTAAACTCATTCTCAACAAGTGGAGATGTGTTTCTTTTAAAATGGACAGTGTGCAAAAGTAAACATAATATAAGCAAATGCTAACAAACGTTGGGAAAATGGCTTCTCTACTTTTAGAATATGTTTTATGTCAGACACATTATACTTTTTAAAAACTAACATAATCTATCTGATCCAATAAGAAATAATACATAAAAAATGAAATTGTAAAGATTATTTGAAATCAGATATTAAACTGTCCATCTGTTCTGTATGATGACTTTTGCCCCAAGGTTTGTATCATGCCTTGATAGATGAACATACCTGGACATATTTAAAAATGAATAGACTATTAGAGGTTTATCTTCACATTTTATTTTTTAAACTTATTGACATACATGATCAAAGTACTTTGAAATGCTAGCCTAGACAACCATTCTGTCACCTCTTCCTTTTTCTTTGAGGACTTCTAACATTGGTCTTTTTTACCTAGCTGTCTGTGGAATACTATCTAGTCTCATGAGCATTCTTTAATTAAATAGCCGTCTTTGGGCATCTTCTTTTTAGCAATTTGCTTTTGTTTTTGCTTGTATTAACTTATGGCACTAGAAGGGATGAAAAAATAAACGTGAGCCTTTAGATTTTGGAAGGACTAAAGCGTTATTTCCAAAGGCCTCATAGTTTTTAATATATGGCTGGTGGGAAATAGGAAAAAATGTGATTGCTGAGAATTTGGATCCTAGAATTATGTTCTAGGGAAGCCACAAGAAGAACAAAATGTGGAGCTCCTCAAAGGGCTAATTCTCCCAGTGATACTACAATTCAGTGAACTAGGACCTGAATTCAAAGGAAGCCAGGTAGCAGTTTCAGAGTATGGTTACATCTAGTTATATTTTACAGAGCATTGATTGAAAAGAAAACGGATATACTAAATGGAAAACAGGAAAGGAAAGAAAGTCTCTGAAGCAATTTTGCTGTTTATCTGTTTCCTGATGAATTTATATTTGCCCATATAATGCATGGGCAAAGAAAAGAAAGTGACTAGTATCTAACTTAGTTTATTTCTTTATCTTATTTCATTATTTTAAAGGCAGGGGAAGTACTAGTGTGAGTCATAGAGTTAAATTTCAGTAAGAATTACTAGTGACTGAAGTTGCCAAAACCAGTTTCAGAGTTTCTATTATCAATGTAATGGAGATGAGAACTATGTCAGAACATTCTTGTAAAAAATAAACGAGATAGCAAACCAGGATTTCAGAGGGATATTTGTGGAAAATGCCATAGATCTCAATAGCTAGGTCACATGTTAGTTATTTCAGGACTTATTGTAAACTATGCTCTAGTGGTTTGAGAAAAATGAATTTAAAAATATCACAGATATGCTTGGTAAGGAGAGTAGCAAAATCATTTATTAAGCAAAGGAATGACTGAAAACATAATTTGCATGAATTAAGCCATGTCCTTCTACAGGATGTAATACTAGGTTACAGTGCAAGGTAAGGAAAGGCCCATAAAAAATAGGGTGGTAGGCAGAAAAAATACTTTAAAGAGAAAGTTATTAATTATTTTCTAGGTTTTATGATAATAGTCTCCTCCTTCCACTATTTGCCTCTGTCATTATCATTATATATCTGGTAGTAAAACACAATTATTCTGTTTGACATAGAACATAATGTAGCTGTGAATATCTTTTAGTAATTCTATTTCTAAGAACTGGAATAATTACCTTGTGTAAGTAATTTGACTTCCTGTGTCACGGTATGAGTCTGTGTGTATGTGTGTGTGTGTATTAGCAATACGTTCACGTGGAGCTTTCTATAACCAGTGTGCAATAATATATGTAAGATTAAGATGCAAACAGTTATCATGACCCAACTTAATTTTCTTCCTTGGTGTTAAGAATGTTTCCATTTGATAGAGGTTATATGCCTAAAACAACATTTATACTAACATTAATCATATTAGGATCATATTTAATGATCTAATATTATTCCTCCATATGGTACACCATTGTTTAACAATAGCTCGAAGACTTAACTGTAATGTAATTAGAATAATTGCTTATACAAATTCAAAAAAGCAAGGACTAATTTATTTTTGTTTCTTTAACTAAAATATCTTTGGGGCTCCTAAGTTCTTTTGGATATATTATTTGACAAGACTTTCTTTCATTTTATTCTTGTTTTGTTTCTGCTCTTCATCAAGACAAACACATGTTCAAGGACACATCTGAAGGATGGAATTTATGGGCTGCCTGTTCCAGTGTGCATTAGATTTGCAGTCATTGAGTAGATTAGTTTAAGCAATTAAAAGAGACACCATATAAACCTTACACAAGCATATAATGATGCCAGGATGCAGTAATGGCCTTGGAGAATATAAATCAAATAATCAGAATAAGATTATATTGTGGTTCCTTTTCAAAAATGCAAAAGAGAAAATATAAACTTTTTCATGCATTCATCCTTGATGTTATTTAATGTTTTTGAGAAGACAGGAAAATGTAATTTTAAAAAAAGGGATTTTTAAGGACACATCAGTAAACATTATTCTGGTGGTTTCTGTTTGGTTTTGTTTACATTCATTTGCATATTGTGGACTGCTGTTTGCATAATAAGACCACTGTTATTTCTAGTTAGTCCATGGCTGATTACACATATGAATAACACAATCACAATGAATGTATTCTTTGTGATATACATTATTGTAAACTATGAAAATATCCTGAGTATTCTCATCGCTGAAGATGAGTGAATGGTACAAAGCATTAGATGACAATTCCACAGTATTATACTACCGTTTAAAAGGCAGAAGAGTCTAAAAACATACAATTTTTGTCCAAATCAACTTTAAATATGCAAAACTGTGGTTAGAAAGCTGAGTTCATGTGTGGCCACAGATCTACACAACTTAGCCCCCTTTGATCAATATCTAGGACTGACACAATTGCACAGTGATCTGCATAGATAAGATGGTCAAATAATTAGACTGAATAGGCAGCAATTCTGACACTGATCATTATAGGCTCGACATAAGAATTCGATATAGGTTAGCCCTTAAAAAAAGTGAACAGATGCCCTCAGTGTCTTGTATATATAATGGAGATGGGGAGTGGAGTGGGGAATAACAAATTTCACTGCCAGAAACACTCCTACTGCCCTCTAAAAATGTTAGGATCAGTCTCAAAATTGGGAAGGGATCCAGAGTGAGAACTAAGGAGAAAAATCCTGGGTATGTGTGAGAATGGGAACTAAGCATTTTTTTTTTGGAAGTTTTTTAGACAGGGTCTCACTCCTAGGCTTGAGTGCAGTGGCTCAAACTCCTATAAGCTTGAATCCTGGGCTTAAGCATTCTTTCATCTCAGCCTCCCCAGTAGTCAGGACTACACATGTGCATCCACACCTTATTGATTTTTATTATTTATTATTTTTTGTTGAAATGGGGATCTTGCTATGTTACCCATGCTGGTCCTGAACTCCTGGCCTCAAATGATCCACCCTTCTTGACCCTCCAAAATTCTGGGATTACCAGTCTGAGTCACCATGCCCAGTGTTTAACTCTTTAGTTTTTTTCTTAAGGGCTGCCAACGAAATAACTTGCTATTCTCAGTAAGCTTGAAAACCTACATAATGCTACACATTTCAACGAATTATTTTTTAGGTTCTTCTGAAGTGAAAATTGTGTGAAAGTAATAATCATCACACTATCTCTTCTTGTAATGCCACTAGATTTTCTGAAATGCTAATCAGTTTCAAGACGCATCAACCTGGAACAACTTGCCTAGGTGTGAGAGGATCTAGTTTCCTTTGCAAGAATATCTAAGTGAGGTTTGGTTTTCCATTTCTTCTTTCAGAGTGTATTTATAATTGCATAAAAAAGGGACAATTGTAACTTAAAAATGCACATGCATTCACATACTTTGGGCGTAACCAAGACCTAAAATATGGTTTTGATTAATATGATTAAAACTTGTGATTTTCCGGAAAGCACTTTTGCTTTAAACTTTCCTTCTCCAAAATAAAAAGCAGCTAATTATGTTTTACATGCCACATTTCAGATTTCTATATGAAGAAATTCTCATAACTGATATTAAGAAAAGATTTAGCTTCTATAATTGATTTTGTGTATATCCGTGAAAATGGAATTTTGACATAAAAATCCCATTTTAGATGCTTTAGGTTAAAGCACAAATGTTTCTGAGATTTTGGGTAACAAATACTATAAAGTGAATCAATCAATGCTTGTTATTGAAAAAGTAGTTTGAAAGAGAGGTATTTAATTGGTGTGCATAATCCTGTTTCATGCAGAAAGTGTTGGGCAAGAAAGTCCAATTGAGATTTCTCAATCATACTATTGAAATTCAAGAGTACTGTACAATATCCGTTCACCTGACAGGATTATGCTATCAACATAATTGTAGGCTGTAGACTGTAGTGATTTCAATTTATTATTACTACATAAGCTGCTGAATGTAACAATGGGCAATAAGATATTGAAATGGAAAGTGTCCACGTATACTATTCACTTTTTGGAGGCTCTGAATTCCAAAAGGCTTAAATGGTGGATTCTAAAAAGTAAAAATCAGTGGGCTTAACACCGATTCATAGCAAAGTATGGCTTGAAAAGTAGGTGTGTTGCAAACATTAAAAAATCAAATCACTAACAGGTATTCACAGTAGCAAGAGTACTGAATAAAATGCATTTTTAATTTTGAAAAAATAGATTGGCAGCATACTGGAATGCTAAAGAAATAAATTAGCAATGCCAGTTTGGCTTTTGACAGTCTTTCCTCTATTTCAGGGAAACAAATAGAGGAATATGTTCAACGTGTTAAAGCTAAAGGGTTCCAGTGATACCTAAAGGGAGTCTGTGTCCTGTGGTAACAGGCAGGCTGTGGAGTGAGAAATTATAGCTCTACTTAAGTGGTATTAAGTCATTCATATTTTTATTTTCTTTTTCTAAAAAATGCCAATAGCATACTAAATATTTGTTATAACAGTTGAAGATTATATATATGGCTCCTAAAACATAATAATTAATCAAATGTGGTAATATATGGCTATCATCTGAGGAGGTTTCTGGTGTTGTGATATTGGCATTTGTCCTTGGACTATTTTTTATCGATGATGTTAATGTATGATAGGTTATGCTTATCATATTTGCATGCAAAACAAAGTTGAATTGATAGCTAATGGATTAGATAATTGACAGAATCAAAGTTTAGAAAATCTTAACTGATGGAAACAATGTACCTGAGCCATCGGCATGAAATAAAGCCCTCCACTCTAATACCAGTATCTAATAAAAGAAGCAAGGTCGAAGGAGTCATGATTTGACAACATCTCATCTTGAAGACTTAGGTAGGAACTCTTAGTTGATTGTAAGTGGACTCTGAGTCATGCTGTGATGAGAATGCCAAGAAAAGCTAATGGAATCTTGGGCATCTTTAATAGAAGTATACTGTACAAAGCCATGAGGGGTAATTCCCATAGTTGTCTTCCCTGATCAGAGTAGCTGGAAGATAATGTAATGTTTTGGGCATTGCATTTTAAGAGACATTGTAAAATTAGAAGATGACAAAGAAGTGTTTGGAAATGAAGCTATGTAAGGATAGTTGGTGGGTAAATTGTTATAGTCACCTGCAAGTGTTTTAAAAGCTTTTACATGAAAAAAAAATAAACTTCTTTTAAACTTTATCTGACAAAACATAAGATTAATGGAAGTTATATAAGCAGGTAAATTTGGATTTTCTGTAATGAAGTAACATCTTTCTGACAGAAGTGCTAAAAATGGAATGCTTTCCCTTATGAGGTGGTAAATCTCTTGCCAATGTAAGTGTTGAAGCAGATGCTGAATGATCTCCTGTTAGAACTGGATGAGAGGATCCCTCATTCCACAAACATGTACCAAATGCATGCTAGGTATCAGGGTTTCAAAAATAATAAACAAAGACCAGTAAATGATATAACTTGGAAAATAGCATCATATTCTAGGGTTCGATGAAGGACCATCTAAGCAAATTCTGTAATAGAGTTTAACAGGTTAAAATACAATGCTCAAATTAAACCTTGGATGTCAAAATATTTAGTCTGATTTAATTAAAGACTTTTACATAGCATTTGTTAAGGAAAAAATTTTATTTCCTTTGTATTTGTATTATTTGTTATTTTGCATTCGGTATTACTATAGTATTGTATTGGGCGTATCTATGGTTTTAAATAGGCTTCAGTATCTAAAATAGGTTTTAGATAGCCTATTTAGTATCATATTTAGATACTAAATATGATATATGTCTCAGTATTAGGAAATAATACATTCTATTAAAACAGCACTCTCCTAAAGAACTTTCTGCAATGATGGAAATGTTCTAGATCTACATTAACCAATGCAATAGCTGCAGGTAGTTTCTGAACATTCTAAAATTGACTAGTGTGATGGAAGAACTAATTTTCAAGTTTTATTTAATTTTTATTAGTTTAAATTTAAATAGCTAAGTGTGGTGAATAGCAACAATTTTGGACAGTGTGGCTTTAAAAACTGGATTAATTTGATATCACTACAAATAATTACAGCTGTCAATTAATAAACATATATATATATATGACTAAAAGAACTGTTTATTCTCTTCACCATTATGAGGATTAGATACATTATTCTATTTTAGGCAATATTTTTTCTCTAATATAACTTGGAATCTTTCTTATGTTTGACAGAGTACCTCACTTCATTGTTTTCAGGTTGAGAGCTACCTTGGCATAGTTCTTCTTCCTTTTTCCTTTTTTTAAATATTGATCTGCCAGTTAAGCACTGAAGTTTGCATTTGGTATGTTTATTTATTTATATATTTGGGGGTCAGGCTATGGGCTGTTTTAGTTTACCCATTTGGCTTCATGTCCTTCCATTCTATTTGCTCACATATCCTGATTCTAAGTTACTAACAACTCTGTATAGAAGATTTACCAGTTTTCTTCTATTTTTCACATTCCTTGTCTTATTCTTTCAACTCCTCACTGTAGATTTCATTTTTTAAAAAATATTCTATTGAATGAGCCATTGCAACTGTGAACACTGTCCTGCCCTCATGACCCTTCAGCAAAAGGGCTCAGGCACTAAAATTAAGGTGAATAGTTTTTACTTTACTTTGAAAGCAGATTACAAAATCTCATCTTAAAATCATAAAATTATAGAAATTTGTACAAACACATTGAAGAAATGTTTAAATCTCTCTACTGCTTTTTGCTACAACTGCTTTTCTTATCACTTCTACTCTTTCTAGGAAATATATCTGAATATTACCTAGTAAATTATTCAATTTTCCTAAGGAGATCCTCCTTCTTGGCAGCCCTGACTGGGCATATATCATTAAAGGCACCATAGAGAGTAGCATATATACACACCTTACTTTAGCTGTTTTAAAGTCTGGAATTGTTTTTATCATCCACAGTTTTTACTGCATCACTTGTTTCTTATTCAGATTGGTATTTTTTATAAACATGTTTCATGTTACCTCATCTGATACTTGAAACGACTTAAACAACAAGTTGAGTAGGAGGGGTATTCAATAGTGTTCCTATTTGGAAATGAGGAAACAGAAGCTCAGAAACCCAAGGGGTTTGCCCGAGAGTTTGTGTGTACAGAGTTGCTGAGGTGGGAGATGAACCAAGCCTTCTCTTGCTTAAAACCCCTAATCCCCATGTTCAGGAATAAGAAGAGCCATGTAAGTATATGGTACATATGTGTAAAACATGGCATGCAATTCAGCTATTTCTTCATGTATGTCATAAATTAGTAATGAGAACAATTTCAAAAAGATTTAGGTGACCTAAATTCAACTCTTAAAAATATATAATATTCTTTGACCTTGAATTTCTGGCTTTTATCTTAATATATGAGTTGGTATTGATTTGCATGTTTTAAAGAAATATATATAAAATATTCTTAGATAAGTATTTACATCTACTTTTACATATTTTATCTTCTGTTTAATGCAGTTACTATAGCTGACATTAAAAATAATCAGAACTTATTCTATTAATATGGTAATAATGTTATCACCTTCATGATGTTATTAAGGCATAATGAGTTGCTGTAATTAAAAATAATCATTTATTCATAAGCAATACAATAAATTAATTATGGAACCTTCTGCAATCGATTAATAATAAAATTCTGATCTAAGATATGATTGCCTTGATGGAGGAAAACAAAAATTTAATATAAATAAAAGAAAGAGAGACTTGTAAAAGGTCACATTTGGAATGTTTGGGCTGGTTGTTTTGGGGGTATATAAAAGAGGCTGCAGTAGCTTGATAAGTGTAATCTGGAACACTTTCAAAGCATATGGAGTGGTGAGAAAAAGTGGCAAAGAAATGCAAGTGAGGAAAGATGAAAATTGGATAAACCAAGGGAAAAGCCTGGGGGAAGGGAAATGCCTGGAGGAAGGAAATGAGGACAGATGTTGGAATAGTCATTGTGTTTTTTGACATCAGGAGATTATTTTGAGTATGCTTTTTAAAAGAATAAGTTCCTATAATAGTTCAATAAAGGGCTAAACTGGCTGAAATAGTTAAGGAAGCTTTTACAGGATGTAAGTTTCTAGTTTCAGTGTATTGATTAAAGTAGAAATTAGAATTAAGATTGTCCAATATTGAGTATGCTGGAGTTTTAAATTTTATTCATTGCATAACATAATGATTTTAAAGTGTGTTGTTTTTCATCTTCACCTAAGGATATTTTGCAATGTCAAAAGTTTTAAATACTCATTTCTAAAAAGAAATGTTTAAAATATCCCCCAAAATTTGCAAATACTTGCTTGCTCTAATTATTTAATGTATTATCTCTAGTAAATGAATATACATATATATATATATTTAATAATTTTAGACTTTTAGGTGATAATTGTTAGGCAGAGAGGAAGTGTGTAGTTCGGTAATGCCCTTGAATTTATATGTGCCCTAGATCTCTCAGTCAAAAAAATTACATTAATTAATCTTGGGCACATACTTTCACTTTAGAAGAGTATTTATGTGTAGGTGTTTGCTCCAGATAAGTGAAGGAATATTTCTGGAATAGTATCTCGTCTATCATTCTGACAGATATTTTGCCAGGAATGGACTCAAGAGATTAAAAAAAAAATTCCTTAATTGAAGATTTGTTAGAATCCCAAAGAATATTCTTTTTTTTTTTTTTACATTTTGCCTAGGAAAGCATTTCATAGATGAATTCTGCCCATAGATTGAGATATAAATAGATCGAGTCATAAAAGGCACACAGTAGGTCCACGTTACCTTAAAGCAATCATTGAAGTGAAAAGGCTAATGTAGAGAATTTGACAGTGACCCAGTAGATCAAAGCCAAGGAAAGCAATAGCTTTGGGTCATAAGGGTCGAATCTCTCTCTCAGTGCTAAAGTGTACAACCACTACAATTCATTTTCCTTATGGTTTTTTGTTTACTAATGCTGTTAGATTTGTTTTGCCTGTCTTTATCTGGTATGCTTAGCTTTAACTTAGGAGGAAGTAACAAATATAAGCAGAGAGAAAAGTACTCCATTTTGGCCTAATCTTTATATGCATCAGAGAGCATTTTGTTCTCCAGCAAGTTATAGAGAGTAATATTTTGTTACATAGGTATATAATGTTTACTCTCTTATCAATAAAGATATCCATGTTACCATTGGTATTTTTAATATAAGCAAAAGCTAAGTTTGCACTGTTTATTCATATTGTGCAGTTATAGAACTCATAAATGATCCACCTAGATCTAATTTATTATTTGTTTTATTAGTAAGTCTGGAAACTACTCATAGTATTATTAGTAGTTTTAATATTTATTACATTACAATTTTAATGTGTTACTTGACACACAAACTTGCCCTACGAGAATATCTAATATGTTATACCTGTTTCCAGAAAAAATATAAAACGGTTGCCTTATCAAAATTGTTATTATTCAAGAGGTCAGAAACATACAGAAGTCTCTGCTTTTAGATTTATAAACTCATATACCAATTGGACATCGACTCACAAAATTGTGTTTTTTATTATATCCCAAAAGAAGAATAATAAATATTTGGAGTGTTCACATGAAGATGCACCTCCTTTCTTTGTCACATTTGCCCAATACATGTGTTTATAAGATTATTTGAATATTATATCACATAATCTCTGCATTATTAGGGAATAAGGGGACAGATTTTTAAGAAGTGCTAACACCAATGATAAAAATCAAAGTCTATCAATGTGGTTCACTTAGTAAGGGAATCATTAAACATATCAAAGTAGTGATTTTTAAAATTTAATATATTCCCATTGGAACCTGTCTCTTGGATATTTAATTATGAAAAGGAAATAAATCAAATAGCAAATATGAAATTCTGGAAATGAGATTGTATTTAAGAGCCAAGGTGTAATTTGGGAATTTATATGATAGTTTACACCTCTCTTGATATTACAATGATCCAATGTTTGATTTTTGCACTTTGCCTTTTCCTATAATTTTTCAGTAATATATTACAGAAGTCTCCAACCCTTAGGCCACAGACCAGTACCAGTTTGTGGCCTATTAGGGCCACAGGGCTGCAAAGCAGGAGATGAGTGTTGGAGAGGGAAGCTTCATCTGTACTTCCAGTTGTACTCCATTGTTCACATTACCATCTGAGCTCCGCCTCCTGTCAAATCAGCAGCAGCATTAGATTCTCATAAGAGTGCAAACTCTGTTATGAACTATGCATGCGAGGGTTCTAGGTTATGTGCTTATGAGAATCTAATGTCTGATAATCTGTCATTATCTTCCATCATCTGCAGATGGGACCATCTAGTTGCAGGAAAACAAGCTTAGGGTTCCTACGGATTCCACATTATGGTGAGTTGTGTAATTATTTCATTACATATTACAAGATACTACTAATAGAAATACATTGCACAATAAATGTAATGTGCTTGAATCATCCTGAAACAATATCCCCTGGCCCCCAACCCTGGTACATGGAAAATTCTCTACAAAAATGGTCCTTGGTGCCAAAAAATTGGGTACTACTGATGTATTATAAGTAAAAGAGGAGATCTCCTTATAGAGCCATGTGTGGCATAACAATATTTCAGTCAATGGTGGACTGCATATGCAAAGGTGGTTCTGTAATATTATAACACAATATTTTCTATGTTTAATTACGTTTAGATACACAAGTACATACCACTTTGTCATAATTGTCTTTAGTGTTCACTACAGTAACACTAGGTTTCATAGGCTAGAAGTGATAGGCTATACTATATAATCTAGGTGTATAGTAGGCTATCCCATCAAGGGTTGTGTAAGTGTACTCTATCATGTTCCCTTAATGACAAAATTGCCCAGTGACACACTTCTCAGTTCTAATCTCCCTCATTAGGTGATGCCTAACTGTCATTGATGATGCTTTTCTTTGAAGGTGTCTGTAGTCCTTGAGAAGCTGTTCTAACTCATTCAGTTTTGCAGCTGTGCTGGAGTACCTTGCAGATACTTAAGATACCTATCAACCTTATTGTGAATCTAGGAGAGTTACATGTGTTTTCATTTAGAGAAGTAAGTTTCTTAGTTATGCCACCACCAAATGTTATTCATCAAAGATCCTTTTCCTTATTGTGTTTGCCAGTAGAACCAATTTTATCAAATGCATTATTAAGAAATTGCTTGTTTTACAATTTTTATTAGCCAAAGACATCTATGATTTATAATCAAAGTTTATCATCAACATAAAAATTAATGGTATTTTTCTTAATAAATTTAATTCTAACTATAAATTTGATATTTTTTGCTTTGCAGCCTTACATTGGATTAACATTTAAGTTAAATTAAATTTAAAAAATATCTGTGGAGATGGAGACTCACTCTGTTGCCCAGGCTGGTGGTCTCAAGCTCCTGTGCTCAAGAAATCCCCTCCACCTCTGTCTTCCAAAGTACTGAGATTACAGACCTGAGCCACCATACCTAGCCTTTCATTGATTTAATTTAATTTCAGTATTTCTTAAATTTGGAAAATGTATATATGGGCTTCTATTCCTTCCTTTGAGGCCCCTCTTAGTATTCCACTGATTTTGTTAGTTAAATCAGTAATTATTTATTTAGCATCAGGCCATATGTCTGGTATTGGTAACACAATGACAACACAAAATGACTTGTTTTTTGCCATTATTATGCTCATAGTCCAGCGGACCTTATTTCATCAATATAATCCATGTCACATACAGGAAGAGAAAACACACTGAACTCTCTGATTTCTTTTTTACCACCCCTTTTGAAATGATACACCAAGCGGTTCTCCTGCTCAACCTCTCGAGTAGCTGGGACTACAGGTGTCCACCACCATGCCTGGCTAATTTTTGTATTTTTAGTAACACTATAATGTTATAGTGTTGGTTTTAGTTTTATTTTTAAATTTTTGTTTTTTGGGCCATGTGCCATGGCTCTTGCTTGTAATCCCAGCACTTTGGGAGGTGGAGGCCGTCTGATTACAAAGTCAGCAGTTAGAGACCCACCTGGTCAATATGGTAAAACCATGTCTCTACTAAAAATACAAAAATTCGCCGGGCATGGTAGCCGGCACCTATAGTCCTAGCTATTCGGGAGGTTGAGGCAGGAGAATCACTTGAACCTGGGAGGCAGAGGTTGCAGTGAGCTGAGATCCTCACTGCACTCCAGCCTGGGCCACAGAGTGCGACTTCGTCTCAAAAAAAAAAAAAAAAACCCACAAAAAACAATAACAACAAAACAACAACAACAAATTTTTGTTTAAAACATGATAATTTTTTGTACTATAGTCATGTTAAAGTCAGTACAAATTAATTGAAGACAAAAGTAGAAGATAGATAAAGGTTTGAATACACAAAAGTATGTATATATTTATTCATTTAAATTCATTGACTTTCACAGTTGCTACTTTGCAGAGATAACCAATAAATCAATTGTGTAGTATTTGATTATTTTACCAGTTGATAGTCTAAACAGGTTAACCATGGAAACAAAACTAAAGTTACTTAAATATTTGTGATTTTGAAAAACGAACTGAACACTATTTTTAGAACTTAGTAAGTTGAACTAAAGTTACTTAAATATTTGTGATTTTGAAAAACGAACTGAACACTATTTTTAGAACTTAGTAAGTTGATTGAATGTTACTAACATGAATTGTGTTAGTGATCCTGTACCTCTTTGAAGAATATTTCTTTCATTATATACAGTGCATTGAGACTGTAATGAATGCTACTATTTTATATTTTCTTAACTGCCCAGCTGTAAATTTTATAAAAGTAATAATTGTAACACCAATGGCTAAAGTATTTACAGTTTGTAAAAAGAATTATTTATATCTTTACTACCCCATACAAAATACAAAGAAGTAAATAATGTGTGAATGACCTTCATTATTTCTTGGGCACAATTTAATTAACAGAACAACTCCTTCCATCAACTCACTGTGGCCCTTTGAAATTCTTTGGAGTGCTTGAATTTCTATTATGAACTATTTTTAGGGTTTTCAAAATTACTGAAGGGAAGGCAGTAGATTAAATAAATAAATAAATAAATGTAGATTATAACTTATAGGGTAGTCAACAAAGCACTCTGATTCACATGGTGTCCAGTGATATGACATTGCTTAGAAATATTTAATTATATGTCACTTTAAAAAATTAAAGCCATTCTTTTTTGATTATTTTCTTTTAAACTGCTTTTGTAAGATGTTTGTAGAGCACTGACAACTAATTTTGGATGATGATCAAAAGCTCTGTTTGGAATTACATATATTTGTAAGTGAATGTGAGGTCAGCAGAGGTGTTTTGATTTCAGGCCAGTTACAAAAATATAAAGACTGATCTTTCTTGCATATAAGTCAGTTCAAAAGCAAAGCTTTCAGATAATTCTCTGAGACTCTGTCATTTATTCTTCTTTGTGTAAAAATCTCTCCCTAATAAATATTCTGATTTGTTAGGTGCTGTTTTAGAATACTGAGTCACTAAAAAATGATAATGTCCTTAGTAAGTTAAATGGGTTTAGAAACCATGAAAAATTTTGACATAGAGTCTCAAGCATTTCAGAAAGTGTGCTGATTTCCAGTTCATTGATTAGGTTCAATGACTTAATAAAAAAGGTAATCCACCTTGTTAGTTTGAGTTATCAGGTCACAAAAGTATATTATTTTCTTTTTCTTTTTTGGGGGGTATGGGGGACAGAGTCTCACTTTGTTGCCCAGGTTGGAGTACAGTGATGCAATCATAATTTACTACAACCTCAAACTCCTGAGCTCAAGTAAGCCTCCTACTTCAGCCTCCTGAGTAGCTGGAACTGCAAGTGTGTGCCACGACTCCCAGCTAATTTTTTATTTTTTCAGAGACAGGGTCTTGCTATGTTGCCCAGGCTTGTCTTGAACTCCTGGCCTCAAGCAATCCTGCCATATGGGCCTTCTGAGTCACTGAAATTACAAGCCTGAGCCACTAAATTGGGCCCAGGCTGTCTTTTTTTTTTTTTTTTTTTTTTAATTTGTAGTCCTCAATTTTATTTTATTTATTTATTTTTAAATTTTTTATTTTTTATTGCGTTTTAGGTTTTGGCATACATGTGCAGAACATGTAAGACAGTTGCATAGGTACACACATGGCAATGTGTTTTGCTGCCTTCCACCCCTTCACCCACATTTGGCATTTCTCCCCATGCTATCCCTCCCCAGCTTCCCACCTGCTGTCCCTCCCCTATTCCCCCCTCAATAGACCCCAGCGTGTAGTTTTCCCTTCCCTGTGTCCATGTGTTCTCATTGTTCATCACCCGCCTATGAGTGAGAATATGCGGTGTTTCATTTTCTGTTCTTGTGTCAGTCTGCTGAGAATGATGTTCTCCAGATTCATCCATGTCCCTACAAACGACACGAACTCATCATTTTTGATTGCTGCATAATATTCCATGGTGTATATGTGCCACATTTTCCCCGTCCAGTCTATCATCGATGGGCATTTGGGTTGGTTCCAGGTCTTTGCTATTGTAAACAGTGCTGCAGTGAACATTTGTGTGCATGTGTCCTTATAGTAGAACAATTTATGGTCCTTTGGATATATACCCAGTAATGGAATTGCTGGGTCAAATGGAATTTCTATTTCTAGGTCCTTGAGGACTCGCCACACTGTCATCCACAATGGTTGAACTAATTTACACTCCCACCAGCAGTGTAAAAGTGTTTCTTATTGAGCTCATGCCCTTCTTGGTAATTTACAACTGACAGATACTTTTATAGAAAATAGGTGATTTAGGACGTCATTTTTTAAATATATTTTTTATTTTAAAGTCACACTTTTCTTATTGTACCTGCTTTCAGATTCATTTAGGATTTTGGAGGCTCTAAGTGACACCTCTTATATGTGCTTCGTGTTACCTGAAAAATATTACCTTCAAATATGTGTTTTTATCATGCTCTTTTAAAAGGTGACTACTAAAATTTTTCTAAACTTAAAGATGTAAGTCTGTTATTTAAAATTATGTTAACTTACAGAGGCCATTACTTTACTGCATGTACTGTCTTGTTACAAACTGTAACATTTGGAGGTGATTATTTACAGAAGTCCCAAAAGTGGAAGAAAAGCTAAAGGTTGAGTTTAGTTTAGAAACAACAGCAAGTTTTCAAAGAAAAACTATAGTCAGACCAATAAGATGGGATACTTAAATAGTTTCATTTCTGAGAAAAATGTCTAAGAATAAAACACAGCATGACGAATCTGCGGAGAGAACCACCTCCTCTCTAGCGTGGGTACTTAGCTGAGTGACACTTCAATGGAAATGGGGAGCACTCCTATTTATGTTTAACTTAGCTTAAAAACAGCAGCAAAGCTCTGTGCCTAATATAGAAATGCTCTCAGAAGATCTAGCTCATTTCATGAAAAAATAAAATAACAAAAGTTAAAAAAAAAAATCACATCAATGAATAGCCTGTCCTCGTTGTACTTCTAAGAGAGAAAAATGAATGGAAGGATTTTTTTTGGTAATGTCATGATGTGTGTGAAAAAATATCAGCCCTTCAATATTAACTGCTATACAGTGTGTGTTTATAAAATTAATGCCACTTAAATCCATGTAACTGATTCCTCATCTTTCTCTACTCTGTTAATTTCTAGCCTCCTAAAATTTAAGGCATGTCATGAAAGAAAGTGAACAATGAATTCTTCTATATCAGTGCAACTCCCTGACTGTATTTTGTCATCTGAAGCAATCTCTACTTCTTAGATTTTATTATTTCCCGTCTACAAAATCAGTCACAGAATTCCATGTTTTTCACCCAGACCATCTCATACCTTGAACTTTCTAAACACTCCAATTTAATACTTCATCTCAAGAATTTTCCTCTTCATTATTAGCTTTCATTTCAAGGAGATGCTCTCTTAAAACCATATTGTACTCTCCATTGAATTCACTTTTGTGTTTACATTGATTTTATTTCTTCTGCCGTCAAACAGGGTGTCTCTTAATCTTGAACTTATCTTTGTGTGTAATTCTCCCTCTTCTACACATCAATCATATCTCTTCTTGTTTTTGGAGAGTTTTCACCTCCAACTAGGTGAAAACAACCAAATACCTTCATTATCTTATTCTTAAAATATTACATATTAATTCTTCATGAAAAGTGTAATGTCACCTCTCAAATTTTACTAATAACTCTGTTTGTATTTTGGTTTTGCATTACTTACCTGAAGATACCAAAACAAAATACCACAGACTGGGTGATTTAAACCACATACTTTATTTCCTCATATTTCTGGAAACTGGAAGTATAAATTCAGGGTGCCAACATGGTTAGGTTCTGCTGAGGACTGTCTTTCTAGCTTGGCTTCTCAGTGTGCCTTCACATAGCAGAGAGAGAGAGAGAGAAGAGAGAGGTGTCTCTGGTGTCTCTTCTCATAGGGGCAGTATTCTGTCATGAAGGCCCCACTCTCACCACCTCATCTAAGCCTAATTATTTCCCAAAGGCTCCATCTCCAAATAACACATGGAGGGTTAGGGCTTTTATTTCAGTTCACAGCAAATTCTCTAAAGTATTTGCCATTGCTGACTGATTGTCCTTTAGGAGAGAACCTGTTTTTTACTTCATGACATCTCACCAATGCATCTTCATTTACTTTCTCCATCAAAAACGTCAATGAGGTCACAGAATCCCAACAGGCATCACATTTGCAAATTATTCCAAACTCGGAGGGATATTACTCTGTCAGAAGGCTATATTGTAAGCTGGACAAAAGTAAAAGTAAAAAAAAAGAGTTCTTTGCAGCTACCTGCATAAGTATGGTTGGAGGATTATGTGGCTTATCAGCACATGTCAGAAAGATGTTGGGATTTTAGTTTCGGGAAGTCTCAATATTAGTCAATAGTGTGGTGTGACTGCCAAAGTGCAAATGCAATTTTAAGCTACTTCAGTCAGACACAGCTTCCAAAGTCAGGGAGATAAAAACCTCACTCTATGCTGTATCTAACTACAAAGCATTGTTACATTAAATTGTGGTTGCTACAATTCAGTGATAATATTAGGGTGAGTCAAAACCAAGCCTTTCAAGTAACCCCAGTGAAAATATAGAAAATTGAGTCTGGAGAGAAACCAGTTTGGAAGCCAGGGTTTCAGATGCCTCATACATTGGAATAAAATGTCAGCCCGAATTAAAAATAATTCCTGTTTTTGTTTTGTTTTGTTTTGGTTTGGTTTGGTTTTTTGGCAGGGGGGAGCAGGGGAGAAGTGGGTGGAGTGGCCTATCTGAATTTACAAACATTTAGGGATATAACATATACTCAAATTTCCACGTGTTTTTTTTTTTTTTTTTTTTTTTTTTGAGACAGAGTCTTTCTCTGCTGCCCAGCTTGGAGTGCAGTGGTGTGATCTCAGCTCACTGCAACCTCCACCTCCTGGGTTCAAGCGATTCTTGTACCTCAGCCTCCTGATTAACTGGGACTAGCGTTGTGTGCCACCACAGTTGGCTAATTTTTGTATTTTTGGTAGAGTGGGGGTTTCACCATGTTGCCTTGCTGGTCTCAAACTCCTGACCTCAGGTGATTTGCCTGCCGAGGCCTCCAAAATTGCTGGGATTACAAGTGTGAGTTACCATACCTGGCCAAATTTCTACTTGTAATACTGAAATTACAGCTATTGCTTTTTAACTATCACCTTACATCACCTTTTCAATAATATTTAATTTAGCCCTGTCATCGTCAGTGGCTCAGCCAGTACTAAGGTCACCTTGGAGGCTATTTAACACATCATCTCCCTTTGCAAGTTATTTGAGAAACAGTACTTTTTGAACTTGATGTTCTTCCTAGAAACCTTTGTTTCAAGCCACAATTAGCCATATATTCATTTATTTTGTCAGCAGATAATTTTTGAGCCCCTTCCAGCTGTCAGGCACTATTGTAGATACCGGTAATAGGGTTGACTCAGTGAGAAAGAGTAACAAAGCTCACCCCTATTTTTGTTTGTTTGTTTTTGTTTTTCTGAGATGGGATTTCTGTGGTGCAGTGATGCTGTCTCGGGTCACAGCAACCTCTGCCTCCTGGGTTCAAGCTATTCTCCTGCTTAGCCCACATACTTAGTCACTGGGGTTATAGGCGCTGGCCACCACACTAATTTTTTTGTACTTTTAGTAGAAATGGGGTTTCACCATGTTGGCCAGGGTGGTCTTGAACTGCTAACCTCAAGTGAACTGCTGCACCTGGCCAACAGCCCTAGGTTCTTGCATTTGCATAAAAAGAGAACAATTCATTTTTAGTTCATCCCTTATGCATCTATTTGTCACTGACATAACAAATACAATTTCTTCCTTGAATTTTTAAAGTCATCTTTAAAATGTATCTTTTCTAAGTTATAGAACACTAGCAAATTGTAGTTCATCTCTCCTGACCAGTTATCAAAGTGTGTTTAAAGTACTATGTCATCTCTTTTTAAATAGTTGACCTCTTTATGCATCCAAAATAGGAATTGATTCATGTTTGAACAGGCTGTTGTGTTTTCCTTAAACAGGTCTTATAAAATGAAAGAATCCTTAAGAGGCCCAACATAGTGTGATCCCTTTTGTTCTGAGGCATAGTTTTCAGAAAAAAAAATCACCTTACATTTATTTAAGCATTATATGGTTCTTGATAAACCTTTAAAAGTGGAATGATGACTCTTCGTGGTTCCAAAGGACCAATTTTGGGGGACATATCTCAGCTAATTTTAGTTACAATTCTTCCTTAGTGTTCTCATAATTTTAATGTCCTAATAAATAAGCTGATTAGGAGAGTAAGTTTACTGTCACGAAAACCCTGACATAGAGCTGAATGACCAACATTTGATTAATTGATATTGATTGAAAAATTCTGTTAGAGAATCTTTAATTCTCACAGAATTCTGATCTTTCACATGATTTTAGTCTGGCAAGAGGTTTTTAAGTAATCAGATGGTGCATAGTCACTAACATGCTCTTGAGCCAGGATAGGTGGTGATGAGAGTTGTGATTTAAAATGTTCTATCTCAGGAAGAGCAAGTTTAGGATGAAGGCTCCTAATCCAGTGTTCTTGGTCTGTGAAAAGGAGGGTATGTTGCTTTGGTATTACACTTTGTGACCAGAGCATAGCTGGTTCCATAGACTGAGACCTGCAGTAGTGTACATCTCAGAGATTTTGTCTAAGAAACTATGGAAGGAACCCAAGTATTCTTTGCTGATACACTCCAGCATCCTTGGTAAGTCTGATCATTCAAGCTAGTGTTTCCCTTGCAATAACCCAGAAACAACTCTTCTGTCAGCTTCAGCTTATCCAATATGTAGGTTAAAAAAGACTGTAGGAGTCCATGCAGTAAGTGCAGAGCCATGGGCCCAGGTTAAATCTGAAATCACTAGCAGAGTGGTTTTATACAAAGGATTTAATCTCTCTGATTACCAGTTTTATGGACAAAGTGAAGAAAATAGTTTTTATCCTGCAGGATTGTTGTAAGATCATGTAAATATAATATACATACTCAATACCACACCCTATATTACAAGTTAAATGGAAATGATAGGGAAAATAATCTAAATATAGGTTAGGAACACAAATATATAATGATATATTTATACATATGGTACACACACACACACACACACATATATATATAAATAGAGTTGTAAATGCCATAGAATCATAAGGCATGAGCCCGGAGCAGTTAGGGAACATTAAGAAAAATAGATAATTGTGTTATTTCAAGGTGCCAGCAGCTCCTGATACTTGGTAGATGTTATAGCCCAGCCCTACTGTTTTAGATGAATGGCCCTGCCTAATCAGAGCCTTCTTCATTTGATATTTTGCCCTGGACAAATTTAGCTACCTAGTGTGAAGCATCCTGGTTGTCACATGACCCTGAAATTTTAGTTGTTTTCTTGAACTGCAGAACGACTATATACCAATTAGAAGCAAAGCAGAGGGGTGAAGTAAAGATGCCTAGTATTTCTTCTGGTATCTCTGCAGGAAATAGAGTGCGATTTTATTGGTCTTCTGTGATGGCCTCTATTTAATGTAAGCTTACCCAGTAGAATTTTGAACCTGGGGAGAAAATACATACAGTAGATATACTAGGTACAATTACTGTGAAGAAAGCCTTTTCACACATATACCCATGCTGGTTTTGTTGGTGAAAAAAATGTAGTAGTAAATGAGGAGCCACAAAGACTTAACATAAAAACCACTGACCATTTTAATGGGTTCAGGGTAGAACAAACTTGTGGTGAGGAGAGGGCAGGAAAACAGGAGAGAAGGGAAGACACTGATGCGGTTGTAAATCACTTGTGTAATATTTCATAACAGTAAGACTGTACACTGGATTACTTGCCATTTTTGTAAAAGTTTAAGTGTACATGTATACAAAATTTAAAATAAATATTGAAATGACTAACCCTGTAGTTAAGAGGAGTGGGGTGCTCATCAATCATTCCGCAAGTATATTTTGAGCATGCACTGTGTTTCTGGGGATGTAGGGATGAACAAATCTTTCTAGATAACTGACTCGAGATAAATATTTACAGAACTCTGGCATGTAGCATCAATGTTATCATTTTTAGATGGAAATTTTAAAAAGTATATTGTCACATATGAAAGATTATTCTTCACATGTAGAACTTTATATGGACTAGTGTCTCTAGTGTATGTTTATATATGTATGTTGTGCATGCATGTTCTGGATTTATTTTTTTCCTCAAAGATCATATGTCTAGTAACCTGTTTTTGTATTTCCTGGGTTTTTTTGACTATAGAGATATTTTATTCATATGCTTTAATTACATTAGGTAAAAATACTGCAGCCTATTTTATAAGTTAGATGTATGAAATAGAAATGATAGGAAAAGAAAATCTAAATATGGGTTAAGAACACAAATTTTTCCAAAACTAAGAACCAGAGGAAGAATGTGTAGCCTCCAGAGCCAGCACAAGAGATAGGAGGCCGCAGAGAAGAGGGTGGTGACAGGTACAGTACCAGATCCTGGTATACTTGTTCCTCCCTTGTTTATTCTAAGAACCCAGACTTGTGCCCCTGCTGTCTGGGTGTGAGAGTTTATTCTGGTCAATAGAAGATGGTGGCTTGGGAAAAAGAGCCATCTGGTTACCTACACAGAGCTGGTGCCCTGGGACACAGGTGGGTTCTGCCGTGAATAGAGTAGAGACAATGAGCACTGAGGAATGAGTAGTCAAGATGTAATGGAGTCATAGCACATAACTAATACCTTTTAAATCAGTGACCTTACATTTAATACTTTATAATTATTTGGCTTCATGCTACTCATTACCCTCTAGGGTAAACTATTTCACTGTTTTGATGAGGAATTTATTTTGGATGAGAAGAATCAGAAAAAATAGAATATAAAAATAAGAAGCACTCATTTCTAGAGCACCAGTGATATGCTAGGTACGTTCATGTATTTGAAATAAATCATTAACTTACACTGAATTTTAAGACATGTCTGTGAAGCCGTCATATAGCACTGTAGTGAGGAATGTCAGCTTGAATAATTAGAACAGTGTTGCTGTAGATGCAGGAGGTTGAACATCACTCAATAAATATAGGGAAATAGAATTTGTATCAATTACTACCCAAGATGCCGTCCGTAATGCATTGTGCTTTTGCTGGAGAAGCATTTGTACCCAGCAGTGCACTGTCAGCATCCTGCTAGTTCATGGAGAAGAAACTAGATTGTACATAACCATATATGATGTTCATACGAGGAATATAAGTGTAGAAGATACAACAAAATTCAGAGAAACAACTTGTACGGTTACCAGGCCTTTGGGAAAGCCAGCTTGCTTACCTTAGCACAGATGCTCACCCCTACTTTAGTTAAAACCATCTCTAGTAACAGATGAAAGAAATAATTACAACACACACCATGTTTATTTTATAGGGAGGGGATTAACATACAAATTCACCTTCTCCTTTGAAATTTTCTTTTAACAGCTAGATCCCTGCAGGCACTTAAGAGATAGAAACGGTATCTACATACAAAAAGGAATGAGGAAATTAGGTTATTATCAAGAAAGGAACAGGCAACCTCCAAACTACCCTCTGTTAGAACAAATGCTCTAAAAATTTCAGTAAGGAAAATCTAGATAGCACCATCAAATCTGTCGATATTTGTCGGGAGACCTAGCTTTGGTGTTTTGAAATTTGCACCATCATGGATAGTCCCTCTGTTGGAAGTGATGGGCTGAGGGAGATCATTTTGCTCCGACACTTCCATCTTTGCTCTCTTCTCTCCAGTTCACTCCCCCAGCATTTAAAATAATCATTCAGCCTATGAGAATAGGCTCTTTGATGACAACTTCATTTTGTGACTGCTGCTTATTTCTCATTTGAAGTTATGAGCCCAATTATGTCTGCATTCACTCTTTCTGATATAAAAAACAAATAAAACAAACAAAAAACACAAACCCTTGTGGATCAGAAAAACACATTCCATTTTCCTGATAGTTAAGAGACACCTTTCAATCCAGACAGCTCTTGTAGACTTTTATTCACTCTGAACACTTGGATGTGTCTCTATGTATCTTCACCTCATTTATATTACTATTTGCCATCATTATAAGAAAATGATATATGTTTCTTGTGCACAGAAAAGTGAAAAAAAGAGAGGAATAAATGAATACTTAAGCCCAAACCTTTCATCATTATGAAGCAATTGTTAATAATCTATTGGAATGCGGCACTGTTAGTGGCTTTATGGAGTAAGTGAAGTGCTCATTGTACCACACACTTTAGCTTTCCAGATAAGCAAGGATGAGGGTAGGATGGAAGATATTTTATCCAGTAAACATTGAGATAAATAAATGATAAAATTCAATACATATTTTTTTTGGCTTATAAGCCAAGGGTTAAGTGTATCTGATAGAAAATTCACATTCAACCAGCTGTCCTTAGTAATGAGAAAAAGCAAATACACAATGGGAAAACCTGTCCCATGCCATATGACAGATGGATGGCTGGATAGCTTGTGGAAGCAGAGCTGTTTTTGGTTAAGTAGACAATTTTAAGCTCTTCACACAGTTTTAATTGTTTCAAAAGGTTCATATAATCACTTGTATGGAATGTTTGTTTTGTCAAGGTCCTGGCAGTTCTGAGTTGATATTTTCTAGGAAAGTATTTTCTGTGCATAGATGCCTATGGTCACCTGTTTTATGTTTTAAAATTCTGCTGCTTATGATTATTAAACATTAAGAAGACAATATCTTACTAAATATATGCAATGGCCTAATATACAAAGAGAAAACAATATTTTTCAGAGCAAAAGTTAACATTTTAACTTAACTGGTAATATTAAGACTAAAGACAAATCATACACATATATCCTTTATAAAAGAAACTGCAGTGTTTCCTAATCCTTGATATTTACCTGAATTATCTCAAACTTTTTAAAGATTACTGTATGGCATAGCCTAACAATCGTGATTTTCCAGATGAGGAAATTCGCATTTATAAAGGTTGAATAATCTTCACATCTGTAAATCACACAGCTATCAAGTGGCAGAATCTGGATTCAAATATTCTTCTATCTGATTTTGCTCAGTTGCTATACGATCACAGTCACAGGAAATAGAACCACCAATTTCTGAGGGAATTTGGTGGATTACGTTGGAGCATATACAACCATTCTTAAATTATAGCTGAATCTGATTTTGCTTTAATACAGTTATTTTTTGTTACTATATATCACCTAATTTAATATTTTTTACAAATAATTTAATAAGCAGTATTATTTTTCATTTATTTTGATTGTCTTGTTGACTGAGATAAATTAATGTTCTGATCATAATCTAAAGGTAAACAGAGTGAATATCCAACCTAGAAAACATGGTCTTCTAATCACTGGATTCTTCTGCTAAATTAAAATTATTGTAAGTTGCTTGAATAGCAGTTTAATTTTGACTTAGCCTTTCTGTGTCTTTTTTTCATTCTTTTATATATTGACCCCATTTACTCAGAACTGGCATCAGGCAAACAGTGAAATATAGAAGTTCCTGTTTCAGGGTCTTCTCTCTACTGCCAGTATCCTTTTGCCTTTATCTTGTTTCTTTACTCATTTTTTCCAAAGCTCTATTCTATTTCTTGTTTCATTCCAACTACTTTACTGAGATGATCCTTGATAAAAGATTAAGGTTGTGCATCTCCCAGGGGTATTTACATTTTAATGGGGGTCTCTTGCTGATCAGAAAAGCCTCCAAGATGCAGAGGAGTGAATTCTAAAGGTCCAGGCATGAGAGATATTTTTAGATAGGAGCATCTGGCTTGCCCCTCTAATCACATCCCATAAGCTGCCTACTCCATTTATTTGTAAGACCTTGGCTTTGCTGTTTACAGTGAGAAGATTCCTGTAATTGCACATGCTTTTCCAAATGTTTGAATCCTGTCTCAGAGATGGTGTGATATTGGTACCTCCATGTTTATTTTCTCTCCTAGTTCCACATTTTTGATGACTGGAACAAATTCTAAAAGGCTTTTTAAAGATGATGTAAGGTCTTGAACAAAATGAAAATCTGTTGTTTTAGCATATTTGGAACAGAATAATTCAGCTGTCACAGGATGAAAGACTTGTCTGGAAATGCCATCTTTTCTTTGCCGTGTTATAATGCACACCTAAAAGGGAATACCATTTTGGATAAATGCTAGAATCCTCTTATATATAAAGAAAAGAATGCATAATAAAGCACCCAGAAAGCTTTTGTCACTTCACCTGCAGAACTCTCTCTTTAAAGCATATTTAGCCAAGCTTGTACGCCTACTTGTTTTATCAAATGAAAGAACTGAAAAGATTAAGAGGAATTTTTTTTTCCTTTTAAGCACTGATTTAGTATGTATGCTAGATTAAATTGTGTGCTCTCACATAGTAATTTTCTATGCAGAAATAGACACCCTACTGGGTAGTTTCAAACCTAAAATGCTGAATAATTTCCCCAAAGGCTCAGTAATTAAATGTGATGATAATGCATTAAAAATGGAAAACAATTTAAGGAGGCTTTCAAACATAGTCTTGTAATGAAGAAAGTTACAGAAACATCCTGAAAAACTTGGTTTTCATTTAGTCAATCAATTAATATCCTAGTGTTAGGCTGCTGCATACAGGATTCCTTCTTGACAAAATGTTAACATTAGCCGCTCATTTATTTTTTTATGTGAAGTACTCTAGGAATTTACCCATTTCCTGTTTTACATTAATTGTTCCTAACATTCTGAGAATACTTTTATATTATGGAGTTTACAATTAAAGATAAGCTTTTCAGTGTCATACTTATTATTATTATTATTTTGTATCACTGTACATACTCAAGAATGAAGCAAAAAATATAGGCATGAAAATCTGGACCCTAAATACAAATTCTGCATTTCAACTGACTTCCCAAGAGTAAGCATGACAATTTTGAGAAGTGGAAAGGGAAGACAAAACTACAACAGCTCATTTAGCAAACTGAGGTTTTTAAGAAGTCCCTAACTGCTGTTTTGGTTGACTGGTTAATCATTAATCACAAGCTACCATATTAAATTCCTACTGTTTTCTAGAAACTATACTGGCATAAATGGCATCTGTTTTTGAAGTCCAAATATATATTAACATTTATACAGTTTAAAGTCTGTGAATAAACTGCTACTATTTCCAAATGAATATGATGAACCAACCATTTCTCCAGAGTCCTAATTTGTGCCAATATCAACACTGTACTCTGAGTCATACAACTTCAATTTATGAAAGTATCTTTGAAAAACACATCAGCCCCCTTGCACCCACATAATTTGACAATGTCTTGTCAATTTTACTTCCATAGCATCTCTCACATCATCCCCCTGCCATTTAAAAAAATTCTTTCTGCTATATTCTGTTTTCCTGTAGGTTAGATAGTTCCAATGACTACCTGATATTCCTACCTTCACCCAATGCTTCCTCTTCAGTTCATCCAACTCACTGAAGACAGATGCACCTTGTTAAAAGAGTACCTGTAATTACATCACTACTTTAACCTTACTGCTTCCCAAATAAAGCATAAACTCATTAGCCTGTACATGCATTATCCTGTACAATTTTACCCCAACCTATCTTGTCCTGATTGTTCCTCTTAACATAACCAATTTACTAGCAAACATAAGTGATTTATCATTTGCTACAAAAATTGTCTCATAGTTTTCCAACTGAGGACAGAACAGGGGCTCATGCTGATTTGATGCCTTTGGTCTAGTCCTCTAATCTACATTCACATCTATCTCAATGAAGACTTTTCTAACCACACCCCCATCTTCCACCAGCAAACAGTGAAACAGGTTGTGGCAAGATGTTGCTCTTTGAATTCTTTAGGCTTTATCTTTACTTTTCCAGACAATAGTTTTCTGACTTGTATTGCAGTAATCTGTGTATTTGTCAAAACACTCATACTAAGGGGTACTTTTTTGGAAAAAGAACATGATTATCAATGTATTTTTATAGAAAAGTTCATTTTTTACAGTATAATTTATACTACAATCTTACTGTATCTGACATTTGGCTTCCTCAACTGTAAAACAAGGGTAATAATTTGTTATTATTATGGCTATTATAATTAGATAACACTATGTGAAATTACTTTAGCACAAATGTGTTCATTTTACCTCTCATTCTGGGGTGTCAAGATAGAAATGTACAGAATGAAAACTTTCAAAGAATTGTCTGACCTTGTATAGTCCAGCCATTGCAACCTGTCCTGCTGCCATGTCAACCTGCTATGCCTTAAGGAGATGCTTCATGGCAGGACAAACATGGAAATGAACAAACCTGAATCTTACACATTAAAGTCGATATAGTTTATTTGCTTGGTTGATATTTTATATCCTTTTGCTAAAATGTGACTTCTAAAGTACATTTCTCTGTGTTTTAAAGTTAAGGAGCCTATTTGTGTTAAGGAAGAAAGATTCATATCACAAACATAGTATATTTATTCACCATGCATTTTGTATAAGCCATATGTATCTTCATTTTGCAGAAGAAAGTCATATTTTGTGGGCTATTCTTGAAAGATTTATATTAACTGTAGATTATACCTTTTGAGACTAATTCTATTAGAATTTTTTGTTTCTAAAATGTGATATGGTCAGAAATAGGTGAAAAGATAGTTTTACTATAAAATCCATAAAGACTTTGGGCTTTAAGAAGCCCAACATTCTTGGATTCTCTAGTTTTCAAAAGCTGTTATTTATTTATTTATTTATTTATTTATTTTGAGACGGAGTTTCACTCTTGTTACCCAGGCTGGAGTGCAATGGTGCGATCACAACTCACTGCAACCTCCACCCCTGGGTTCAGGCAATTCTCCTGCCTCAGCCTCCTGAGTAGCTGCGATTACAGGCACGCGCCACCATGCCCAGCTAATTTTTTGTATTTTTAGTAGAGACGGGGTTTCACCATGTTGACCAGGATGGTCTCGATATCTTGACCTCATGATCCACCCACCTCGGCTTCCCAAAGTGCTGGGATTACAGGCTTGAACCACCATGCCCGGCCTGTTTTTGTTTTTCTTTCTTTCTTTCTTTTTTTTTTTTTTTGGAGAGAAGGAAAAAAAGAAAAAGTGTGAAGGAGAGGAAGAAAGAGGAAGAAAAAGAGGGAGAGAGAACGAAAATGTTGCTTTATTCTAAAAAAATGGGTATTAATAATGGCCAATCAATATTTCATTTAACCCTATGAGTAGGTGTGATATGGTATTGACAAGAATGTATATTTTGTGTATTTAAAGTGGAGAGCTCTATAAATATTTATTAAGTTTACTTGTTCCAGATCTGAGTTTGAGTCCTGGATATCCTTATTAATTGTCTCATTGAGTCTAAGTCTCTATGTATCTGGGTATTAGTATCGTTAGCTCTTATTATTGCATTGATTCTTTTACCACTATATCTTTGTTGCTTTAAAATCTATTTTATCAGATATGAGAATTGCAACTCCTGCTTTTTATTTATTTATTTATTTATTTTTGCTCTCCATTTGGTTGGTAAATCTTTCTCCATCCCTTTGTTTTGAGTCTTTGTGTATCCTTGCATGTGAAATGGGTCTGGATGTAGCATACCATTGGATTTTGACTGTATCTTTTGATTGGGGGATTTAGTTGATTTAAATTTAGGATTACTGCCATTTGATGTTAACTGGCTGTTTTATCCATTCGTTGATGTAAATTCTTCTTTATGTTGATGCTCTTTACTTTTTGGTATATTTTTAGAAAGGCTAATACTGGTTGTTCCTTTCTATGTGTAATGCTTCTTTCAGAAGCTCTTGTAAAGCAGGCCTGGTGGTAATAAAGTCTCTGAGTACTTGCTTGTTCATAAAAGATTTTATTTTTCCTTCAGTTGTGAAGCTTAGTTTGGCTGGATATGAAATTCTGGGCTGAAAGTTCTGTTCTTTAAGGATGTTGAATATTGACCTACACTCTCTTCTGGCTTGTAGGGTTTCTGCTGAGAGATCTGCTGTAAGTCTGATAGGCTTCCCTTTGTGGGTAACCTGACCTTTCTCTCTGGCTGCCTTTAGTATTTTCTCCTTCGTTTCAACCCTGGTGAATCTAACAATTATATCTTGAGGAATATCTTTATGGTGTTCTCTATATTACCTGGGGTTGAATATTGTCCTGCTTTGCTAGTTTAGGAAAATTTTCCTGAATAATATCCTGAAGAATATTTTCCAGCTTGGATTCATTCTTTCCATCGCATTCAGGTACACCTATCAAACGTAAATTTCGTCTTTTCATATAGTCCCACATATCTTGGAGACTTTGCTCATTACTTTTTATCATTTTTTCTCTAATCTTGTCTTCTCATTTTATTTCATTAAGTTGGACTTCAACCTCTGATATCCTTTCTTCTGCTTGAACACTTTGAGTGTTTAAACCTGTGCATACTTCTCGGAGTTCCCATATTGTATTCTTCAGTTCCATTAATTCACTTATATTCCTCTCTAAGTTGTCTATTCTCATTTTCGTCAAACCTTTTTCAAAGTTCTTAGTTTCTTTACATTGAGCTACAACCTGTTCTTTTAACTCACAGAAGTTTCTTATTATTCAACTTCTGAAGCCTGATTCTGTTAATGGGATGCGCTCGTTCTCCATCAAGCCTTGTTCTCTAGTTGATGAGGAACTGTGATCCTCTTTAAAGGGAGAGGCATTCTGATTTTGAGTATTCTCAGCCTTTTTACGCTGGTTTCTTCCCATCATTGTAAATTTATCCACCTGTCATCTTTGTAATCACCACCTTTCAAATTAGGTCTCTGAGTGGATGTCCAAGTTGTTAATTCCCAGGGCCGAAATAGGAGCAACCCACTGTGCTGGCCAAAACAGCGGCGTTAAGACTGATGGTGCTCTTCTGCCGGGGAATCTCCAGTCTGGCTTCCTTCTTGAGTGCGTAATAGGTGACTCTGCCTTCCAGGATCTCCAAAGGTCGGTCAGAATTGGAACCAGTCCCCTTTACTCTGCACAAGCTGCCGCGCCGAGGCGCCGACCAAACCGCTGCACCGGCCACAAGAGTGGCGCTGATGACCCGTGCGGCTCCTCCACTGGAAATCTTCTGCTCCATAAGTGACAAAAATTTGTCTGAAAGTGTGGCATCCTGTCGTTCTCTGTGCTTTCACTGGGAGCTGCAATCCCGAGATGTTAGCGATCAGCCATCTTGGATCATTCCCCCCAAAAGCTGTTATAAATTAGTATTACATATTAATGGCCCTTGCTATGTTTTCCTATTTTACCATGATTACTACTAAATATTTAGTACCATAGTATATACCCTTTTTGTATATACTTTGAAATCCTTTTTAAAAAAATAGAGATGGGTGTCTCACTGTGTTGCCCAGGCTGGTCTTGAACTCTTGGCCTCAAGCAAGCCTCCTGCCTGGGCCTTGAAAAGTGTTGGGATTACAAGCATAGGCCACCGTGACTAGCCTTGCAAAATATTTTTAAGGATGCAACTTGGATGCTCATAAATGTAAACATATGATAGTTTTTTTTTTGTTTTGTTTTCAGTATTATGTAATTATACTAATGTTTAAAAAGTATTTGTTCTCAGCTGCTCACCACATTAATCATATTCCCTTTTGTAGGATTTCATAACTTTTTATTGATTTTTGTTTATTTTAAAATATTTTAAACACTCAATAAAAATAGGCTAATGGCATGCTCAGGCATCTCACAAAAGAAATAAATATATAATCAATAAAAAAAGAAGTCATTAGTGACAAGATTAATGCAGATCAAGGCCACAATTTGGTGCTGTTTTCACTCAGTCAATGATGAAATGTTAGAATGCCCGACAATACCAAGTGTTGGAAAATATGTGAAATTTTGGAGTTTTTTACTATATGTTATCAGTAGAAATGTAAATTGGTACTATTACTTTGAAGCAATTTCTTACATTATGAAGCTATAATTCACGTATCTCAAAACCTTCCCATTCTGCCCTAAGATACATACCCAAGAGTATTTCTTACACATGTACACTGTGAAACACATACAAGAATGCTGATATCTGCACTATTAACAGTAATATAAAGCTTTTATATGGGAAGATAAGAACAAGTGTTCACTCATAAGACAGCATATGAAAATAACTGTGGTGTATTTAATGAATGAAATATTTTACAAGAGTCCAAATACAATACTCAAAAGCATGGCTGCATCTTAAAAATATAATTTTCACAGGAAAAAATGTATTTCAAAAAACTACATAGAACATGGTTATATTGTGTAAAGTTAAAAGAAAAAAACAATTAAAATATGTGGATATGTATACATAAAATAAAAGTATATGAAAAAGTAAGTAATGGTATTTTAGGATAGGAAAAGAAAATGCCTCCCTTTTACCCTGTTAGGTTTTTTGGCTTAGCTATAAATTATTTTGACATAAGACAGGTTAATAGGAGGAAAGCAATTTTAACTATGTGTGTATACACAGAAGTACCACAAAAAATATGGCACTCAAAGAAGGGCCAAATAATCAAAACATACATAGTATGCTGCACTACAGAATGAACTAGTTTGCTTGGAGCTACTGGGTGAGTGTGGTGGAGAAAATTATAGGAGGATGAGGGAAAGTGAGGAATTGTGAATAAAGGTTGCCTTTTTAGGCAGATAAAAGTCTCAGATGGTAAAATTCCAGCACTTTGGGAGGCCGAGGCGGGTGGATCATGAGGTCAAGAGATCGAGACCATCCTGGTCGACATGGTGAAACCCCGTCTCTACTAAAAATACAAAAATTAGCTGGGCACAGTGGTGTGCGCCTGTAATCCCAGCTACTCAGGAGGCCGAGGCAGGAGAATTGCCTGAACCCAGGAGGCAGAGGTTGCGGTGAGCCGAGATCGCACCATTGCATTCCAGCCTGGGTAACAAGAGTGAAACTCTGCCACACACACACACACACACACACACACACACACACACAAAGTTGGCTCAAAGCAACACCCTTCCTGATATAGATACTTTTACTAATAGAAATTTCCTTTGTAAATGTAAATTTATTTTATAAAAGGTGGGTTTTCAGAGCTACTTATATGTCTGCAGTTTCTCAAATCAGCTTCAGATATCCAATATGCCAAAGAGGTAAATTTTGGGGTGGTGTATTCTGGTATACTGCAGTCAGATTTTAGGGTAGTGTGTCTTGAGCCACAACAGAATAATCAACTCAGAATTTAGGTTCGTTATCTTAAATTGGAGTGTGGGAGGGATACAATTAAATCACACACACACACACACACACACACACACACACACATGTGCTCACTCGATTAGAAGATGAGCCTTAAATGTGAACCAGAAATAGGTTTCCCAACAATGAATGATGAAATTACATTTGCCCATTCTGCCATAGGCAGAGCTGTGTGCACAACCTCAAATCTTCCCAGGTGAGGTTGGGCATCCACCAAATATAGAGCATGAAGAAGTAAGAACAGCATCAAGTGTGTTTCCCAGGGTCAGGGGGCTTAAGAAAAGAGGACAGAAGGGAGGGATAACACTTTTCATGACCACATCCCCTTCCAAACTCTACACTCAGATAATTCTTAGCTCGGGTAAGAGCTTAGGTAATTCTCTGGGCCACAGTTTCCAGTTAAAAACCAAATAAGGTAAAGAAGAAAATACATTTGGCATAGTGCCTGTCACAAATAATAATTCAGTACAAATCACTCAGGTTTTTTTTGTAGGAAGAACTAAGAAATGAGACAGGAAATTGAAAATATATATGAAAAATTGCATATTATGGAAACTAGAGAATACTTAATCTCTTTATGCTAAATGTGGTCTCTAAATATTTCAAATGTTTAAAGAGATAGTTGCATTAAGGAAAAAGATTTATTAGAAAAATATAAAACATTTATTGAAAATATATTTTGTGCAAGAAATAAGGTGGGTGAATTGTTGAAAAGCACTATGGTTTTGAACCATCCCTAAATAATTTATAATATGTACTATTACCTACATATGCCTTGCACAAAATATATGTTTTGATAAATTGCTTAATGATTCTCAAGGTCATTTATTAATCATTATTTTATTGTATTCTCACAATAGTGTTAAGTTATAGACATAGAATCATTATTATTCAAATCTGCCACTGAGAAAAATAAATTAATACATTTTTAAGAAGTATACCCAGGGTTGTGCAATTTTTATTTAGGAAGGCAAGGATTCAAAAAGTCACTTCGTTGGTCTCCAAATCACATTTTTATCTTGTTTCAAGCAAGCTTTCTGGCCCACATTGGTGCCATCCAAAGCAACATATATCTGCAGTCTCATTGCTCTCCTCCCCATGCCCACACAGATGAATTGCTTGAGGTTTTCTTATAATTCTAGATTGACAGAAAAATTACACTAAGAGGCATTCATTTTATTAAACGAAAAACATAAATCCACATATCTCTGTATCAATCTCTAGGAGTCTCCAGAGATAAGTGGTAACTTGACACATCTATAGTCAATTTGAGAAAAGTTTTCAAAACCTAATTTTGTTTCAGTCCAATGGAGACCATTTTCGTGTAATTTGAAATTTTCTAAGTTCAGTAAACCAAAATTTTTGAGGGACTAGAATTACCTTTAGGAAAATTACTGGGGATAGTGGGATAGAGAGATGTTAGTCCTCTATGCTTTCCACAATTCTTGGTTATCTACATCGAAAACTAGGGTGAAAAATCCAAATCTATTTTACTAATATTTTATTGTCCTGCTTGAAACAGGTAACTGTGCCTAAAATCAAAAGGGTTCCATTGAAGGCACAGTAGGGAAAGGTAGATAGAGAAATAATATAGTGAATTATTACAAAAGGAAGGAAAACACATTTTATATTATAAACCATTGTATATATTACAAACAATTATAATATAAAATATAATGTAATATAAAATGTAATATTGTATATGATGGTAGCAACCTGGCTTATCATGATTGTTTTTCCTGTTTTGCAAATGCTCTATGAAGATATGTTGTCATAACTCTCTTCACTATGTATCAGTATGAGAAATGATATTGAAGTAAATGAGTCATGTGGGCCGGGCGCGGTGGCTCAAGCCTGTAATCCCAGCACTTTGGGAGGCTGAGGCAGGTGGATCACGAGGTCAAGAGATCGAGACCATCCTGGTCAAAGTGGTGAAACGCCGTCTCTACTAAAGATACAAAAAATTAGCTGGGCATGGTGGCACGTGCCTGTAATCCCAGCTACTTGGGAGGCTGAGGCAGGAGAATTGCCTGAACCAGGAGGCGGAGGTTGCGGTGAGCCGAGATCGCGCCATTGCCCTCCAGCCTGGGTAACAAAAGCGAAACTCCGCCTCAAAAATAAATAAATAAATAAACAAACAAACAAACAAATAAATAAATAAATGATTATGATAATGCTTCTCAAATTAGGATATCAACTAGGGTTAAGTAAAGCCTCAGTTTTCGTATTAATAAAAAGAGTGATACATTGAAGGTCATGCAGGGAAAGCTGTGGGAGTACAAGTACCACCTCTGTTCTTCACGTTTGTTTTCTCAAACTTTTAACAGAATCTGTGGTCATTTTTTCTATGGGTAGTCATATGCTTGACTCAAGCCGTTTAAGAATTAAACCAGAAAAACAATTCCATCATTTAAATTAAGAAACTCAGTTTTAATAATAGATCTTCATTAGATTCCTTTGAGCTCAGCAATTGAGCAATTCTGAATGATTGAACATTGCTGTTGAAAGGATAAGGATGAATTTAGACAAACTTGAATAGGATCTTTTGAGACTGTGCCTCAGGTCTTGGAGACTCATATTTGATTCAGACTAAACCTCTTTAAGTATTTTACAGAGAGTGACTCTTTCATCAACAATTCCTTAAGTGTGTGATAAAACTTGAATTTTTAAGCATTATATTTTTTGTAAATATTTTATTATTTTTTCATTATCTATAGAATCTGTAGCAATGTCATTTGTTATTTCTGTTATTGGAAATATTTATTTGTTTTTTTCTTCATCAATCTGGGTAGAGGTCTTTTACTTTTATGCATCTAAGCAAATAGGTGAATTCATCTATTTGGCAAAGAACCAAATCTTGATTATGCTGTTTTTTTTCTGCTTTCTGTTTATTTATTTATGATCTATATGGTTTCTTTATTTCTGATTATCTCCAGTTTAATTTGCTATTTTTTTTTTCTAATCTATTAAGGAGGAAACTATGGCTCTTGTTTTGAGAACTTTTTAAATTATGAATGGGAATTTTCCGGTATAAATGCTTCTAAAAGTACTGCTTTGTGGCATTCCACACATTTTGGTATGCTGTAATTTTATTTTCATTCAGTACAAAGTAACTTCTAATAATCCATTCTGTTTTTTTCTTTGACTCATGGGTTGTATTGAAGTGTGGTACTTAGTTTGTAAATATTTGAAAAATTTCCGAAGTCTTTCTGTTACTAATTTTTTAAATCCCATTGTGATCAGAGAATATAGTTTGTGTGAGTTATTTTCTTAATTTAGGAATTGTTTTATGCCTCAGAGTAGGATCTATTTTTGTACACTTCCCAGGTGCACTTGAAAATAATTTACATTTGGCTATTGTTGGACCAAGTGTTTCTTAATGTTAGTTACATCAAGTTAGTTGATTATGTTGCTTAAGTCTTCTATGCCTATTTATTTTTTGTTTATTTGCAGTTCCATTAGTTTTTAATTCATGTATATTGAAATTCTGTTAGTTGGTGCACACCATTAGTTTTTAATTCATGTATATTGAAACTCTGTTAGTTGGTGCACACGTTTAGGATTGTTATGTTCTCTTAATAAACATAATTGTGACATGGCCCCTCTATTCCTGGAGATATTTTTCATTCTAAAATCTACTCTGTGTATTATTAGCATACCCACTCTGACTTTCTTTTGAATGAGGCTAGTATAATATCTTTTCTATCTTTTCATTTTTAGCTATCTGCATCTTTATAGTTAATATGCATTTTCTGTAGACAGCATATTAGTTAGGTGTTGCTTTTTATCCATTATGGGTGTCTCTGCCTTTTTATAGGGTTGCTGAGGCCATTTACATATGTTACTGTTTATAACATTAGATGTAAATCTATCATCTTGGTGTTTGTTATCTATTTGCCCCTTTTGTTCATTTTTTTGTTTGTTTCTTCAGACTTGTTTTGGATTATTTTATAATATGTTTTTATATCTATTGTTGGATAGTTACCCATGTATTTTATTTTTTAATTTGTATTGGTTGCTTTAGGATTTAAACATCTGTAACTTACTACATTTTGTCTCACAGTAATACTATATCTACTCATATATAATACAGGTAATAGTATACTTTTATATCACAAATATTGGAAGTTCTACTTTTATAATCAGGAACTCTTAAAAGTAAAATTGTATTTTAATTTGAATTTTGGGGTAGTGTATCCACTAGTAATTAGAGTATACCCTCTATATATTTTAACTTCAAGTGTATAAACCATGAAACTTCCCTTCAAGTATATATTGTGAATATAATCTTTTTTCACTACTTGGCCAGTTTGTTCCTAAGAATACTTAAGAGTAAAAGCAATCAATGTGTGAAAACACCTCCCCAGCAGCAGATCATATTTTTACCTTCTAATTATCACACAAGAAAAACAAGTACAAGAAAAATTAATGACTCTGAAATTTTTTTCCTATATTTTACTATTTGTCCTCTTTATTTGCCATTTTTTACTTCTTTAAGTAATTTTTAGTCTTGCATAATGTACTATGGACCTTTAATTAATTGGTAATTATGACCAATGTGTTTTACAAAAAAGTAAAATTATTTTGGATATGTATACAGAAAAATTTTGTTTCTCAGAGTTTTACATACTGATTTTCATTTTCTTTCATTACAGTTTTGATGCTCTTTATTATTCAAAAGTTAAACATGAGATATAGATTACACAATTCATTTGAACAACACCCTAATAATAGTGATTAATAAGTTACTAAGATAATCAGAAACTTGAGAAAACATTTTTTATATGATATTCAGTCATCACCTCAAATTGCTCTCCATAAATGCATAAAAGGTTTACTGTTTTTTTCGAAAAAAACACTGACTAACAAAATGCTTTAGAACAGCAGTGACGACAACAACAACAAAATATTAGAGGTCAGGGTGATGTGAGTAAGAACTCAGCTGACAAAATGACTTGTTTGTCATGACGTGATTTAGAACAAGGTGTTAGAAAACAGTTGTATAAGTGCCTTCAAATTGATCCAGTTTTCATTAGAACATGAAGGTCAATGAATTAAAAATGGGACTGGAATGAAAAGAAAATTGGAATTAAAGCTTTTATATGAAGTATTTAAGTTTTACACAGACTGAAGCATAAGTCAAATGGTATTATTTCTTATCCATTTTGCCTTCCTTACAAGCATGTTTATTCTCTTTTTATATACTAATCTATATTATGCTGCATGAAAAAAATATTTTGAAACCTAAAACACATCATGAATAGGCTTTTGCAGAATATCTAAAAAATTGTTAAGGAGTTATATATCAAATGGAAGAACTAAGTATTATAAAATAATATATATAGATGTCTCTCATTCCCAAAGATGTTTATTCACAGCTCTAGAAATAAATATTATCTGAGAGCAAACTAAACGTGCCTATATATTGAGCCTGTGTAATCTTCTGTCAGTCATTTTTATTCATAATGTTTAAATTTTTTCCATTTTAATGGAATGCATGTTTTCCATTTTAATGTATTTAGACATATACACCTTAAGGCCAGGTGGTGGATCACACCTGTAATCTCAGCACTTTGGGAGGATGAGATGGGTGGGTCACTTGAGATCAGGAATTCAAGACCAGCCCTGTCTCTACTAAAATACAAAAATTAGCAGGATAAGGTGGCAGGAACCTGTAATCCCAGCTACTTGGGAGGCTGAGGCAGGGGAATTGTTTGAACCCGGGAGGCAGACAGAGGTTGCAGTGAGCAGAGATCACACCATGGCACTCCAACCAGGGCAACAGAGCGAGACTCTGTCTCTCTCTCTCTCTCTCTCTCTCTCTCTCTCACACACACACACACACACACACACACACACACACACACACAGACACACATTGTAAAGTGACCATACTTTCCTTAGAAATTTATTAACTAAAAAGTATCCTTTGGAATTATTGCTTGTTTACATTAAGTAAACATGTTCAGAACACATAAACAGTTCAGAAAACTGTACTCCTTCATGATTTTTAAATTTAACTTCATTTGATCCTAGAATCATGATTCTTCATTAATAAATATAATATTTTTAAATTAGAGCAATAACACTTAAGCAGTGTGTTTTTTTAGTGATTGACGGTGATATTTTGGTTTTATGTGGACTCTTATACAGTATAGCTTGCTCAAAGTAAATTTTTAATGACTCAACATTAAAATACAGGAAAACTTGAAGAAAAAAAAAACACTGGGACAAAATACAAGAAAAATGCATTATTGTAGAGCAGTTAACTAATCATACACTACTTGAATAAATAGATCTGCCCTCTTAATATAAATATTCTAGTAATGTATCTCAATACAAATAAATACACTGATAGACAATTCTGAAGTTAAATTGCATAATATAAAGTAAATGCAATTTTTATAATTCTATTACAGTAATTTTACTTGTGATATGTGTGCACATATAATTCCTTTTTAAAATGATTTATACATATGAGGTTTGTGTGTGAACAGACAAACCAAAAATATATGCATCTTACTCAAAGTGTGATTCTGTTAATTTAACAAAAATAATTCTCTGGCCTTCCCTCATTCTTCTAGTGATGTTACGGTGATGGGCTTAAGATAAAAGAGTGGAGGGAAAGGTGTGAACTAAGAAGGAAGTAAATTCCCTTTGTCTGTGACAACATCAATGGCAATGGTTTCTGCATGAAGCTAGAAATTACTGATGGGAACATTGCAAAGTCTAAATAACTATCACATGTAAAGATTACTTTTTGATTTGTATCTATTGTTGTTGTATACAGGGTTTGCCACAGCTTATTTCTTACACCTGAATTTAGTCAACGTCCTCCATTCAAAAAAAAAAAAAAAAAAACCATGTTAAAGCACCGTAGAAGTCTATAACTAAAACACTACAGTTAAATTAATGGCTTATTGCATCTTGCAAACGTCAGTGTATTCTAATTATGTGGCTTTGTTTTTTCAAATAGCAATCTTTATTTATTCATGTATATCATGTTACGGAAATTATTCTATTAAACTCAACTTTGTAACTATAATTATTTTATTTAAAGAAGCCCTGTCTCCTAGCATTTTGGGAGGCCAAGGCGGGTGGATCACGAGGTCAAGAGATCGAGACCATCCTGGTCAACGTGGTGAAACCCCATCTCTACTAAAAACACAAAAAAATTAGCTGGGCATGGTGGCGTGTGCCTGTAATCCCAGCTACTCAGGAGGCTGAGGCAGGAGAATTGCCTGAATCCAGGAGGCAGAGGTTGTGGTGAGCTGAGATCGCACCATTGCACTCCAGCCTGGGTAACAAGAGTGAAACTCCGTCTCAAAAAAGAAGAAAGAAAGAAAGAAAGAAAGAAAGAAAGAAAGAAAGAAAGAAAGAGAGAGAGAGAGAGAGAGAGAGAGAGAGAGAGAGAGAGAGAGAGAGAGAGAGAGAGAGAGAAGGAAGGAAGGAAGGAAGGAAGGAAGGAAGGAAGGAAGGAAGGAAGGAAGGAAGGAAGGAAGGAAGGAAAAGAAAGAAAGAAAGAAAGAAAGAAAGAAAGAAAGAGAAAGAAAGAAAGAAAGAAAGAAAAAGAAAGAAAGAAAGAAAGAAAGAAAGAAAGAAAGAAAGAAAGAAGGAAGAAAGAAAGAGAAAGACTAAAATGTCTGCCACTGATAGAGGTTGCTAAAATCTGTTCTGAATCATAGGGAATGAACTGTAGTTAAAAACCACTGTGGTGTAATCCACACACAGTTCTGATCCATATGAATGATTATTATGTATTTATTCAAGGCAGGCATTAGGCATGATAAAAGAAAAACTGCAGCTGAGTTAAATTTAAAGGAGTTTATTTGAGCAATGAATGATTAGCAAACTGGGCAACCGCAGAATCACAGCAGATTCACAGAGACTCCTTGTGGCCAGAACAAATTTATAGACAAAAAAGGTAAAGTGATGCACAGGAATCAGACGTGAAGTTCAGAAGCGGTGACATTGGTTACAGCTCTGTGTTTGCCCTACTTGAAGGCAGTTTGAACATTCAGCAACCTATGAGTGGTTGAAAAATGGCCACTGGGATTGGCCAAAACTCAGCTACTCTTACAGGTGCATATACTACTAAGTTAGATTTTCAACTTTGTCTGATTATTAAGCTAGGTTACAATTCATCCACAAGGACTCAAATATAGAAGTGTGGAGTCCTTCTCAGGTCGTATTTAGTTTGCTTAAATAAGCATAAAGCAGTGAACTCGCAATACACTTCCTGCCCTCACGGAGCTTAGAGACAAATTGTGGAGACAGGCAATGACAAGAATAAAGAACTTCAAATAACTTCAAATAGTGATACATATGATGCAGATAGAGAAATCTGATCCCAGTTTCCTATTCTATGTATAACAACTTCAAATAACCAAGAACATTCTGGTTAGAGTTAGCATTTCTGAATGTGAAAGTTGATACTACAACTCTGCAAATTTCTGCAAGTTAAATAGCATTAACGCTGAGACTGAAAGTTGTTGTCTATACCCTGGGATAATAAATCCCATAGGGTTCTCATGGTTACCAAGTAGGATAATGTATGTAAAATCCATAGCCAAATGTATGGCACATTATATGCATTCTAAATGGATAGGCTAGTATTTGTTATTACATGGATTTGACAAATAGAGATAGATAATAAAACTTTAAAATTATATAGAGAACCATAACGATGATCGTGCATACTTATATTTTATTTTTTATTGCTTGAGAAAAACGTACGTACATGACCTGAATGGAAATTTTTTGGCTTTTCCAAATTATGTGCCACACAGTTTTATGAAATGGTTTATATACAATTTGATCAACGGATTATTTAATCTTTGACACATTAATGATATGTGTCAAACAATTGTTTAAAAAAATCTTAGATTTGCTTTTAGAAGAATAAATATCCCAGTTTTGCAGAGGGCACCATTAAAGTTCAGGAAGGTTAAGGAACTTACTGATAGCTCATTATTATTAATCAATAAAACATTGCAATTCAAACTTATGTGTCTTTGGATCCAAACATGTCCTTGCCTCTATCATTAGATTATTAGGTAATTGATGTGTATTTCTCAATGACTTGTTTAGCAACCAGTTCATGAAACAGCCATGTGTGAAATCAGTTCTCCTATGTCTATGTAAAGAGATTTTGTTTCCAAGCACCATCTTACTTCAATTTAGTTTCAACTTATCATTTATACAATTCTTGTCTGTATTTCTTTTGAATTTTAATTTTGTCACCCAGCATGATGGTATAATTGCATTACATTTTTCTTCCAGCAGTTTCATTAAATATGCCTTAAAAAAATTAAAGCTTATAAAAAATAGCCCTTAATTGTTCCTTGTAAAGATCTAGATTGAGTTTTTGGACCCAAATATTAATTGGAAAGCAAACTAAAAATATGAAACTCAGAAAAAAATCATAGGCTTTCAAATTAGAAAATAGTTACAACTGAAAAGTATAGATCCCTGATGTTAAGCTGTAACTTCCATTATACTTAAAAAATGTTCCAAAAAAAAAAAAAAAAAAATGTTCCAAATGAGATTGATTGAGACTACTATCACCTCAAAGCATAACCTGCGTAAAATATTTAAGAGAGACCAGGTATCATTTTAGACCCAAGGAAATGCCTATTAATTTTAATTTTGCAAAATAGATTTTATAATCAATACTGCAAAAGCTTGTTCTGTAACTAACTTTGTGACTAGTAGAACTATTTGATGATAATTTAATATATATTTTTATTTCCTGTCATCCAAGTAAGCCCGACCCTGCTTAGCTTCGGAGATCAGATGAGATCGGGCGCATTCAGGGTGGTGTGGCCCTAGACATATTTTTATTTCCTTTAGTTTGAGCTAAGTATTCTTACTGTTCTGAGATTTCTCTTTTAAGGTTTTTCTGAGATTTTTATTCTCTTGTAATAAAAAAATTCACTTCCACTTGAACAACTATTATGTAATAATTATACACAGATTTTTTTTTTGCATTATTGCATTGGAATTAACAGTAACTATTAACCTAGGTAGAGATTAGTTCTTCGCTTTATTTGCACATTTTATCACTTTATTTCAATATTTACAAGTTACCCCTAGTTCACTGCAATAAAGTTAGGGAAACATGGAGACCCTTCAGTTAAACTCAGTAGCAACTTAAATTTACTTTGCATACCTTAACTGCTCAGTTTTTTAAAGAATGAATGAGGCCAGGCCTGGGGACCCATGCCCATAATCTCAGGATTTTATGAGGCTGAGGTGGGAGTATCACATGAGCCAAGTAATTCCAGCCCTGCCTGGGCCAAACAGTAGGACCTCATCACTACAAAAAATAATAAACAGTCAGGCATGGTGGTGCATGCCTGTAGTCCCAGTTACTGAGGAGGCCGAGGTGAAAGGAATGCTTGAGCCCCTGAGGTTGAGGCTGCAGTGAACTGTGAAGGCGCGACTGCACTTTAACCTGGGAGACAGTGAGACCCTCTCTCTAAAAAATATTAATGATTAATTTAAAAATGAATGAATTAGTATAGTGTAACAATGCAAACACATGAAAATTGAACACAAATATCAAAAAGACATGTTATCTTCATAAAATATTCACTAAAATTTCCTCAGCATAAAACTATTCTGCTTTTTGTTCTTATGCTTCATGGAGTTTTTGCATTTTTCTTAGGTGGTAGTGATTGGTGAAGATGATTGCATAATAGTCAACTTATTTAAATAACCAAAATGCCATATGATCAAGTCACTCTGCTGGATCAATGCTGATTCACTGAGCAACATTTAGTGGGGATCATTTGCTTGTCCAGTAGTCAGGCAGGCAGTATGCAGGCATGCTGTAGGTATGCTGAGTGTATTTGTCAGCATGATCTGTATTTATATGAATGACAACATTTAAAAATTGATTACTTTTGTTCAGCATGAGTACATGTAAGTAGATATTTGTCTTCTTTTA